>NC_047041.1:23218824-24458821 GCF_011762595.2 Tursiops truncatus
AACATATGATAATTACCTTAATTATAAATGTATTAAATGCTCCAAGCAAAAGACATAGACTGGCTGAATGGATACAAAAACAAGACCCGTATATATGCTGTCTACAAGAGATCCACTTCAGACCTAGGGACACATACAGACTAAAAGTGAGGGGATGGAGAAAGTTATTCCATGCAAATGGAAATGAAAAGAAAGCTGGAGTACCAATTCTCATATCAGACAAAATAGACTTTGGCACAAACACTATTACAAGAGACAAAGAAGGATACTACAAAATGATCAAGGGATCAATCCAAGAAGTAGATATAACAATTGTAAATATTTAGGCACCCAACTTAGGAGCCTGTCAATACATAAAACAAATACTAACAGCCATAAAAGGGGAAATCGACAGTAACACAATCATAGCAAGGGACTTTAACATCCCACTTTCACCAATGGATATATCATCCAAAATGAAAAGAAATAAAGAAGCACAAGTTTTAAATTATACGTTAAACAAGATGGACTTAACAGATGTTTATAGGACATTCCATCCAAAATCAACAGAATACACATTCTTCTCAAGTGCTCATGGAAAATTCTCGAGGATAGATCATACCTTCAGTAACAAATCAACCCTTGGTAAATTTAAGAAAATTGAAATTGTATCAAGTATTTTTTCCAACCAAAACACTATGAGACTATATATCAATTACAGGAAAAGCTCTGTAAAATATAAAAACACATGGAGGCTAAACAATACACTACTCAATAGACAAGAGATCACTGAAGAAATCAAAGAGGAAATCAAAAAATACCTAGAAACAAATAACAATGATAACACGACCCAAAAGCTATGGGATGCAGCAAAACCAGTTCTAAGAGGGAAGTTTATAGCAATACAATCCTGCCTTAATAAACAAGAAACATCTCAAATAAAAAACCTAACCTTACACTTAAAGAAATTAGAAAAAGAAGAACAAAAAAAAACAAAGTTGGCAGAAGGAAAGAAATCATAAAGATCAGATCAGAGATAAGTGCAAACTAAATGAAGGAAACAATACAACGATCAATAAAACTAAAAGATGATTCTTTGAGAAGATAAACAAAATTAATAAACCATTAGCCAGACTCATCAAGAAAAAAAATGGAGAAGACTTAAATCAATAACATTAAAAAGGAGAAGTAAAGCCTCACACTGCAGAAATACAAAGGATCATGAGAGATTACTACAAGCAACTATATGCCAATACAATGGACAACCTGGAAGAAATGGACAAATTCTTAGCAATTCACAACCTTCAGAGACTGAGCCAGGAAGAAACAGAAAATATGAACAGACCAATCACAAGGAATGAAATTGAAACTGTGATTAAAAATCTTGCAACAAGGAAAAGCCCAGGACCAGATGCCTTCACAGGAGAATTCTATCAAACATTTTGAGAAGAGCTAACACCTGTCCTTCTCAACCTCTTCCAAAATATCAGAGGGAGGAACAATCCCAAACATATTCTACGAGGCCACCATCAACCTGATACCAAAACCGGACAAAGATATCACAAAGAAAGAAAACTACAGGCCAATATCACTGATGAACATAGATGCAAAAATCCCCCCCAAAATACTAGCAAACAGAATCCAACAGCACATCAAGTGGGTTTTATCCCAGTAATGAAGGATTCTTCAATATACAAAAATCAATCAATGTGATACACGATGGTAACAAATTGAAGGAGAAAAACCATATGATCATCTCAAAAGATGCAGAGAAAGCTTTTGACACAATTCAACACCCATTTATGATAAAAACCATCCAGAAAGTAAGCATAGATGGAACTTTCCCCAACATAATACAGGCAATATATGACAAACCCACAGCCAACATAGTCCTCAATGGTGAAAAACTAAAACCATTTCCACTGAGATCAGGAGATATACAAAGTTGCCCACTCTCACCACTATTCTTCAACATTGTTTTGGAATTTAGCCACAGCAATCAGAGAAGAAAAAGAAATAAAGTAATACAAATTGGAAAAGAAGATGTAAAGCTGTCACTGTTTGCAGATGGCATGTTACTATACATAGAGAATCCTAAAGATGCTACCAGAAAACTACTAGAGCTTATCAATGAATTTGGTAAAGTAGCAGGATATAAAATTAATGCACAGAAATATCTTGCATTCCTATACACTAATTATGAAAAATCTGAAAGTGAAATTCAGAACACACTCCCATTTACCATTGCAACACAAAGAATAAAATACCTAGGAATAAACCTACCTAAGGAGACAAAAAACCTGTATGCATAAAATTATAAGACACTAGGAAAGAAATTAAAGATGATACAAATAGATGGAGAGATATACCATGTTCTTGCATTGGAAGAATCAACATTGTTAAAATGACTCTACTACCCAAAGCAATCTACAGATTCAATGCAATCCCTGTCAAAGTACCACTGGCCACTTTCACAGAACTAGAACAAAAAATTTCACAAATTGTACAGAAACACAAAAGACCCCGATTAGCCAAAGCAACCTTGAGAAAGAAAAACAGAGCAGGAAGAATCAGGCTCTCTGACTTCATACTATACTACAAAGCTACAGTAATCAAGACACTATGGTACTAGCACAAAAGCAGAAATATAGATCAGTGGAACAGGATAGAAATTCCAGAGATAAACCCACACACATATGGTGATCTTATCTTTGATAAAGGAGGCAAGAATATACAGGGGCGAAATGACAGCCTCTTTAATAATTGGTGCTGGGAAAACTGGACAGCTATATATAAAAGAATGAAATTAGAACACTCCATAACACCATACACAAAAATAAACTCAAAATGGATTAAAGACCTAAATGTAAGGTCACACATTATCAAACACTTAGAGGAAAACATAGGAAGAACATTCTATTACATAAATCACAGCAAGATCCTTTTTGACGCACCTCCTAGAGAAATGGAAATAAAAATAAACAAATGAGACTTTATGAAGCTTCAAAGCTTTTGTACAGCAAAGAAAACCATAAACAAGATGAAAAGACAACTCTCAGAATGGGAGAAAATATTTGCAAATGAAGCAACTGACCAAGTATTAAACTCCAAAATTTATAAGCAGCTCATGCAGCTCAATATCAAAAAAACAAACAGCGCCATCCAAAAATGGGCAAAAGACCTAAATAGACATTTCTCCAAAGAAGACATACAGATTGCCACCAAAGACATGAAAGAATGCTCAACATCATTAATCATTAGAGAAATGCAAATCAAACCTACAATGAGATATCATCTCACATCGGTCAGAATGGCCATCATCAAAATTCTACAAACAAAGGAACCAAGATGGTGGAGTAGAAGGACGTGCTCTCACTCCCTCTTGTGAGAACACCAGAATCACATCTAGCTGTTGGACAATCATCGATAGGTAGACACTGGAACTCACCAAAAAAAAAAAATACCCCACATCCAAAGACAAAGGAGAAGCCACAATGAGACGGGAAGAGGGGTCCAATCGCAGTGAAATCAAATCCCATAACTGCTGGGTGGGTGACTCACAGACTGGAGAACACTTATACCACAGAAGTCCACCCACTGGAGTGAACTTTCTGAGCCCCATGTCAGGCTTCCCAACCGAGGCGTCCGGCAACGGGAGGAGGAATTCATAGAGAATCAGACTTTGAAGCCTAGTGGAATTGCTTGCAGGACTTTGACAGGACTGGGGAAAACAGAGACTCCACTCTTGGAGGGCACACACAAAGTAGTGTGTGCATCAGGTCCCAGGGAAAGAAGCAGTGACCACAGGGGAGACTGAAACAGATCTACCTGCTAATGTTGGAGGGTCTCCTACAGAGGCGGGGGGTGGGCTGTGCCTCAGAGACGGGACAAGGACACTGACAGCATAAGTTCTGGGAAGTACCCCTTAGCATGAGCCCTCCCACAGTCTGTCATTAGCCCCAACAAAGAGCCCAGTTAGGCTCCAGTGTTGGGTTGCTTCAGGCCAAACAAGCAACAGGGAGGGAGCACAGCCCCACCCATCAACAGTCAAGTGGATTAAAGTTTTACTGAGCTCTGCCAACAAGAGCAGCAGTCAGCTCTACCCACCACCAGTCCCTCCCATCAAGCCTCTTAGATAGCCTCATCCACGAGAGGGCAGACAGCAGAAGCAAGAAGAACTACAATCCTGCAGCCTGTGGAACAAAAACCACATCCACAGAAAGATAGACAAGATGAAAAGGCAGAGGACTATGTACCAGATGAAGGAACAAAATAAAACCACAGAAAATCAACTAACTGAAGTGGATGTAGGCAACCCTCCAGAAAAAGACTTCAGAATAATGATAGTGAAGATGATCCAAGACCTCGGAAAAAGAATGGAGGCAAAGATTGAGAAGATGCAAGAAATGTTTAACAAATATGTATAAGAATTAGAGCGCAAACAAACAGATGAACAATACAATAACTGAAATGAAAACTACACTAGAAGGAATCAATAGCAGAATAACTGAGGCAGAAGAACGGATAAGTGACCTGGAAGACAGAATGGTGGAATTCACTGCCATGGCACAGAATAGAGAAAAAAGAATGAAAAGAAATGAAGACAGCCTAAGAGACCTCTGGAACAACATTAAATGCAACAACATTCGCATTATAGGGGTCTCAGAAGGAGAAGAGAGAGAGAAAGGACCTGAGACCATATTTGAAGAGATTATAGTCAGAAACTTCCCTATCATGGGAAAGGAAATAGCCACCCAAGTCCAGAAAGCACAGCAAATCCCATACAGGATAAACCCAAGGAGAAACACGCTGAGACACATAGTAATCAAATAAGCAAAAATTGAAGACAAAGAAAAATTATTTAAAGCAGCAAGGGAAAAAAGGCAGATAACACACAAGGGAACTTCCATAAGCTTAACAGCTGATTTCTCAGCAGAAACTCTACAAGCCAGAAGGGAGTGGCATGATATACTTAAAGTGATGAAAGGGAAGAACCTACAACCAACATTACTCTACCCAGAAAGGATATCATTCAGATTCGATGGAGAAATCAAAAGCTTTACTGAAAAGCAAAAGTTAAGAGAATTAAGCACCAACAAAGCAGCTCTACAACAAATGCTAAAGGAACTTCTCTAAGTGGGAAACACAGGAGAACAAAAGGATCTACAAAGACAAACCCAAAACAATTAAGAAAATGGTCATAGGAACATACATATCGATAATTACCTTAAATGTGAATCGATTAAATGCTCCAACCAAAAGACAGAGGCTTGCTGAATGTATGCAAAAAGAAGACCCACATATATGCTATCTACAAGAGACCCACTTCAGACCTAGGTACACATACAGGTTGAAAGTGAGGGGATGGAAGGAAGATATTCCATGAAAATGGAAATCAAAAGAAAGCTGGAGTAGCTATAATCACATCAGATAAAATACACTTTAAAATAAAGAATGTTACAAGGGTCAAGGAAGGACACTACATAATTATCAAGGATCAATCCAAGAAGAAGATATAACAATCATAAATATATATGCACCCAACATAGGAACACCTCAATACATAAGGCAACTGCTAACAGCTAAGAAAGAGGAATTCGACAGTAACACAAAAATAGTGGGGGACTTCTAACACCTCACTTACACCAATGGACAGATCATCCAAAATGAAAATAAATTAGGAAACTGAAGCTTTAAATGACACAACAACCCAGATAGATTTAATTGATATTTATAGGACATTCCATCCAAAAACGACAGATTACACATTCTTCTCAAGTGTGTACGGAACATTCTCCAGGATAGATCATATCTTGGGTCACAAATCAAGCCTCAGTAAATTTGAGAAAATTGAAATCATATCAAGCCTGTTTTCTGACAACAACACTATGAGATTAGAAATCAATTACAGGGAAAAAAACGTAAAAAACACAAACACATGGGGGCTAAACAATATGTTACTAAATAACCAAGAGATCACTGAAGAAATCAAAGAAGAAATCAAAAAATACCTAGAGACAAATGACAATGAAAACACGGTGATTCAAATCCTATGGAATGCAGCAAAAGCAGTTCTGAGAGGGAAGTTTATAGCTATACAAGCCTACCTCAAGAAACAAGAAAAATCTCAAGTAAGTAATGTAACCTTACACCTAAAGGAACTAGAGAACTAAGAACAAACAAAACCCAAAGTTAGAAGAAGGAAAAAAATCATAAAGATCAGAGCAGAAATAAATGAAATAGAAACAAAGAAAAAATAGCAAAGATCAATAAAACTAAAAGTTGGTTCTTTGAGAAGACAAACAAACTGATAAACCATTAGCCAGACTCATCAAGAAAAAGAGCGAAGGGACTCAAATCAGTAAAATTAGAAATGAAAAAGGAGAAGTTACAACAGACACTGCAGAAATGCAAAGCATCTTAAGAGACTACTATAAGCAACTCTATGCCAATAAAATGGACAACCTGGAAGAAATGGAGAAATTCTTAGAAAGATATAACCTTCCAAGACTGAACGAGGAAGAAACAGAACACATGAACAGACCAATCACAAGTAATGAAATTGAAGCTGTGATTAAAAATCTTCCAACAAATAAAAGTCCAGGGCCAGATGGCTTCACAGGTGAATTCTATCAAACATTTAGAGAAGAGGTAACACCCATATTTCTCAAACTCTTCCAAAAAATTGCAGAGGAAGGAACACTCTCAAACTCATTCTATGAGGCCACCATCATCCTGATACCAAAACAAGACAAAGATAGTACAAAAAAAGAAAATTACAGACCAATATCGCTGATGAATATAGATGCAAACATTTGCAACAAAATGTTAGCAAACAGAATCCAACAACACATTAAAAGGATAATACACCACAATCAAGTTGGATTTACCCCAGGGATGCAAGGATTTTTCAATATACGCAAATCAATGTGATACACCATATTAACAAATTGAAGAAAAAAACCCATATGATCATCTCAACAGATGCAGAATCAGCTTTTGACAAAATTCAACACCCATTTATGATAAAAACTCTCCAGAAAGTGGGAATAGAGGGAAACTACCTCAACATAATAAAGGCCATATATGACAAACCCGCAGCAAACATCATTCTCAATGGTGAAAAACTGAAAGCATTTCCTCTAAGATCAGGAATGAGACAAGGATGTCCACACTTACCACTATTATTCAACATAGTTTTGGAAGTCCTAGCCACGGTAATCAGAGAAGAAAAAGAAATAAAAAGAATACAACTTGGAAAAGAAGAAGTAACACTGTCACTGTTTGCAGATGACATGATACTATACATAAGAGAATCCTAAAAATGCCACCAGAAAGCAATTAGAGCTAATCAATTAATTTGGTAAACTTGCAGGATGCAAAATTAGTGCACAGAAATCTCTTGCATTCCTATACAATAATGATGAAAAATCTGAAAGAGAAATTATGGAAACACTCCCATTTACCATTGCAACAAAAAGAATAAAATACCTAGGAATAAACCTACCAAGGGAAACAAAAGACCTTTATGCAGAAAATTATAAGACACTGATGAAAGTAATTAAAGATGATACCAACAGACGGAAAGGTATACCATGTTCTTGGATTGGGAGAATCAATATTGTGAAAATGACTATACTACCCAAAGCAATCTACAGATTCAATGCAATCCCTATCAAACTACCAATGTCATTTTTTACGGAACTAGAACAAATCATCTCAAAATTTGTATGGAGACACAAAATACCCCAAATAGCCAAAGCAGTCTTGAGGGAAAAAAATGGAGCTGGAGGAATCAGACTCCCTGACTTCAGACTATACTACAAAGCTACAGTCATCAAGGCAATATGGTACTGGCACAGAAACCAAACATAGATCAATGGAACAAGATAGAAAGCCCAGAGATAAACCCACACACCTATGGTCAACTAATCTTTGACAAAGGAGGCAAATATATGCAATGGAGAAAATACAGTGTCTTCAATAAGTGGTGCTGGGACAACTGGACAGCTACATGTAAAAGAATGAAATTAGAACACTCCCTAACACCATAAACAAAAATAAACTCAAAATGGATTCAAGGGCTTCTCTGCTGGCGCAGTGGTTGGGAGTACGCCTGCCGATACAGGGGACGTGGATTTGTGCCACGCTCCGGGGGAATCCCATGTGCTGCAGGATGGCGGGGCCCGTGGGCCATGGCCACTGTGCCTGCATGTCCAGAGCCAGTGCTCCACAATGGGAGATGCCACAGCTTGAGAGACCCACGTACCACAAAAAATAAAAATAAAAAATGGATTTGAGACTTAAATGTAAGACCAGGCACTATAAAACTCTTAGAGAAAAACATTGGAAGAACATTCTTTGACATAAATCACAGAAAGTTCTTTTTTGATCCACCTCCTAGAGTAATGGAAATAAAAACAAAAATAAACAGTGGGACCTAATGAAACTTCAAAGGGTTTGCACAGCAAAGGAAACCATAAACAAGATGAAAAGACAACCCTAAGAATGGGAGAAAATATTCACAAATTAATCAATGGACAAAGGATTTATCTCCAAAATATATAAACAGCTCATGCAGCTCAATATTAAAGAAACAAACAACCCAATCCAAAAATAGGCAGAAGACCTAAATAGACATTTCTCCAAAGAAGACGTACAAGTGGTCAAGAAGCACATGAAAAGCTGCTCTACATCACTAATTATTAGAGAAATGCAAATCAAAACTACAATGAAGTATCACCTCACACCAATTAGACTGGGTATCATCAGAAAATCTACAAACAACAAATTCTGGAGAGGGTGTGGAGAAAAGGGAACCCTCTTGCACTCTTTGTGGGAATGTAAATTGATTCAACCACTATGGAGAACAATATGGAGGTTCCTTAAAAAACTAAAAATAGAACTACCATACGACCCAGCAATCCCACTACTGGGCACATACCCTGAGAAAACCATAATTCAAAAAGAATCATGTACCAAAATGTTCATTGCAGCTCTATTTACAATAGCCTGGAGATGGAAACAACCTAAGTGTCTGTCATGGGATGAATGGATAAAGAAGATGTGGCACATATATACAGTGGAATATTACTCATCCATAAAAGGAAATGAAATTGAGTTAATTGTAGTGAGGTGGATGGACCTAGAGTCTGTCATACTGAGTGAAGTAAGTCAGAAAGAGTAAAACGTATACCGTATGCCAAACACATATATATGGAATCTAAAAAAGAAAATAAATGGTCATGAAAAACCTAGGTGCAAGTCAGTAATAAAGACCCAGACCTATTAGAGAATGGACTTGAGGATATGGGGAGTGGGAAGGGTAAGCTAGGACAAAGTGAGATATTGGTATGGACATATATACACTACCAAATGTAAAATAGATAGCTAGTGGGAAGCAGCCGCAGGGCACAGGGAGATCAGCTCAGTGCTTTGTGGCCACCTAGAGGGGTGGGATAGGGAGGGTGGGAGGGAGGGAGACACAAGAAGAAAGAGATATGGGGACATATGTATATGTATAGCTGATTCACTTTGTTATAAAGCAGAAACAAACATACCATTGTAAAGGAATTATACTCCAATAAAGATGTTTAAAAAAGGGGAAAAAAACCCCCTAAATACAAGGTATCTACAAGGTAAATATTACAAGGAAAAATATGAAAAACAATATCATTGCAATTTTGGTATGTAATTTCACTTTTTATTTTCTCCAGGATTTAAAAGACCAATGCATGAAAGATAACTATAAATCTATGTTATTGAGTACACAGTGTAAGGATGCAATTTGTGGTATCAATAACAAGGTGTGGGATGGAGCTGCACAGTAGATTTTTTATGTGAAGGCAGTTAAATTGGTTTCAATTCAAAATAGATTATTAAAACTTTAGGAAGGTATATATATATATATATATATATATATATATATATATATATATATATATATATATTCTATTACTAATTTCTTCATGGTTACCCTGCAGAATATATATATTGATATGAAGAAAATATCAATAGAATATACACAAAAGGAAATAAGAGAATCAAAACATGTCACTAAATTAATTAATTATTATTTAATTAATTAATATATAGAAAGGCAGTAATGGCAGAAATGAAAGAAAAAAGGAAGACATACAGAACACAATAAAATGATTAAATAAAATCTTTCACCATCCACATTTACTTTAAGTGTAAATAGTTTAAACTCCACAGTCTAAAAGACAGAGAATATAAGAATGGATTTTTTAAAATGTGACCCATCTATATGCTGTCTCCAAGAGGCTCACTTTAGATCAAAGGACAGTGGTAGATTGAAAGTGAAGGAATTGAAAATGTTGTTCCATGGAAATTGTAACCAAAAGTAATCTAGCATGTCTATACTAATATCAAACAAAATAGACTTTAATTTAAAAACTGTAATAAGAGACAAAACACATTATATGATAATGAAAAGATCAATTCACTGAGAAGATATAACAAGTATAAACATATAAGAACCAAACACCAACATGCCTAAACATATGAAGGAAATATTGACAGAATTAAAGGGAGAAATAGACAGCTCTACAATAATAGTTTGAGATTTTAATACCCCACTTTCAATAACGAATAGAAAAACCAAAGAGAAAATCAACAAGGACATAGAGGATTTCAACATTATAAACTAATTAGATATATGAAATATACATAACCCTCCATCCAACAACAGCTGAATACACATTTTTCTCAAGTGCACATGGAATATTCTCCAAGATAGACCATATGTTAGGTCACGAAAACAAGTCTTAATAATCTAAAAAGATTGAAATTACACAAAATATCTTTTCCAATTAAAATGGAATGAAACTAGAAAACAATAACAGAAGAAAAATGGGGAAATGCACAAATATGTGAAAATTAAACAACACACACTTAAACTCCAACCAAAGAAGAAACCACAAGAGAAATTAGAAAATATCTTTACACAAATGAAAATGAAGACACAACATACAAAAACTTATGGAAGGCAGCAAAAGCAGTGCTAAAAAGGAAGTTTATAGCTATCAATGCTTATATTTTAAAAAGAAGAAAGACTTCAAATCAGCAATTTTTCACCTTAAGAAACTAGAAAACTAGGAACAAACTAAATCCAAAGATAGCAGAAAAAAGGAAAGAATTAATATTAGAGCAGAGATAAGTAAAATAGAAAAACAATAGAGAAAATCAACAAAACCAAAAGTTTTTTCTTTAAAAAGATCAATAAAATTGGAAAGCGTTTAGCTGAATTGACTAAGAAAAAAGAGAGAAGTCTCATATTACTAAAATCAGAAATGAAGATGGAGATATTACTACTGATCTTAAAAATGATTGTAAGAGATTATTATAAGTAAGTGTATACCAACAAACTGGATAACCTAGATGAAATGGAAAAATTCCTAAAAACACAAATACTACCAAGGCTGAATCATGAGAAATTAAAAACTTGAAAAGACCTATAGCTAGTAATAAGATCAAATAAGATATCAAAAACTTTCTAACAAAGAAAAATACCACAGCCATATGTCTTCACTGTTAAATTCTACCAAATATTTAAAGAAGAAATAACACTGATTTTTTTCAAGTTCTTCCCACAAAATGAAGAGGAGGGAATGCTTCCTAACTCATTCTATTTGGGTAGCATTACCCTTATTCCTAAACCAGATGCAAGCATTATAGGAAAAGAAAACTACAGACAATATCCCTTATGAATATAGATGAAGATATCCTCAACAAAATACCAGCAAATCAGAATTGCCAATACATTAAGAGGATTATACACTATAATGATCAAGTGGAATTTATTCCTGATATGCAAATATGGTTCAATACACAAAAATCAATAAATGCAATGCACCACATTAACAGAATGAAGGGAAAAAAACAACATGATTATTTCACTTGATGCATAAAAAACATGTAGAAAATTCAACACCTTTCAGGAAAAAAATAGCAACAAACTAGAAATAGAGGAAACTGCCATAAAGTCCATATATGAAAAATCCACAGATGACATCATACTCAGTGGTGAAAGACTGGAAGGTTTACCCCTAAAATCAGAAATAAGAATAGTATGCCTGCTTCTGTCATTCAAAATAGTACTGAAAGTTCTAACCAGAGCAATTAGACAAGAAAAGGAAATAAAAAACACATCCAAATTGGAAAGGAAGAAGTAAAACTATCTTTGTTCAGAGATAACATGATTTATATGTAGAAAAGCCTGAATATTCCACAAAAGAGCTGTTAGAAATAATAAATAAATTTGCAAGATATAAAATCAATATGCAAAAATTAATTATATTTCTATACACTACTAATAAGCAATCTGGGAAGGAAATTAAGAAAACAATTGAGGCACAAATATACAATGAAGAAAAGACAATCTCTTCAGCAGCTGGTGTTGGGAAAGTTGGACAGCTACATCTAAATCAATGAAATTAGGACACTGCCTCACACCATATACAAAAATAAACTCAAAATTGTTTGAAGGCCTAAATATAAGACATGACACCATAAAACTCCTAGAAGAGAACATAGGCAAAACATTTTCAGATATAAATTGCAATATTTTCTTAGATCATTCTCCCAAGACCAAAAAATATATATATAAGCAAAAATAAACAAATATGACCTAATCAAACTTAAAATCTTTTGTTCAGCAAAGGAAATCATCAACAAAATGAAAAGACAACCTACTGAATGGGAGAAAATATTTGCAAATGATGCAACTGACAAGAGGCTAATTGTCAAAAATATACAAACAGCTCATACAACTCCATACCAAAAAACAACAACAACAACAACAGCAGCAACAACAACCCAATTAAGAAAATGGGCAGAGGCCCTAAATAGACATTTAAAAAAAAACACAAACAACAAAAAATAGAGATGGCCAACAGATACATGAAAAGATGTTCAACATCACTAATTATTAAAGAAATGCAAATCAAAACGACAATGAGGTATCACCTCATACTTGTTAGAATGGTTATCATCAAAAAGTCTACAAATAACAAATGCTAGAGAGGTTGTGGAGAAAATTGAACACTCCTACTCCCTCCTCCACATTGGTGGAGATGTAAGTTGGTGCAGCCACTATTGAAACCATTATGGGGGTTCCTCAAAAAACTAAAAATAGATCTACCATATGATCCAACAATCACAGTCCTGGATATATATCCAGAAAAGAGGAAAACTCTAACTTGAAAAGATCCATGCACCCCAATATTCATAGCAGCACTAATTACAAGACACAAGTCATAGAAACAACCCAAGGCACCATCAACAGAGAATTGGTTTAAAAAGATGTGGTGTATATATATACAATGGAATATTACTCACCTATAAAAAGAATGAAATAATGCCATTTGAAGCAACATGGATGAACCTAGAGAATATCATATTGGTGGCGAGGGGCTCCTGTTATGCCAGGGAATCCATCTGCTGGACAGCGGCTCAGTGGAGAATGTGCTGCAAGTCGCCGTTTGGATGAAATGCTCTTGGTACTACAGCCAGGAGCCAGTGCTGTGCCTCTGAGGTGGGAGAGTCAACTTCAGGACACTGGTCCACAAGAGACATCCAAGCTCCACAAAATATCAAAAGGTGAAAATCTCCCAGAGATCTCCATCTTAACAGCAACACCCAGCTTCACTCAATGACCAGCAAGCTACAGTGCTGGACACCATATGCCAAACAACTAGCAAAACAGGAACACAACCCCACCCATTAGCAGAGAGGCTGCCTAAAATCATAATAAGTACACAGACACCCCAAAACACTACACCAGACGTGGATCTGCCCACCAGAGAGACAAGATCCAGCCTCATTCACCAGAACACAGGCACTAGTCCCCTCCACCAGGAAGCCTACACAACCCACTGAACCAAATTTAGCCACTGGGGACAGAAACCAAAAAAAAAGGGAAGTACGAACCTGCAGCCAAAAAGGAGACCCCAAACACAGTAAGAAAAGCAAAATGAGAAGACAGAAAAACACACAGCAGATGAAGGAGCAAGATAAAAACCCACCAAACCTAACAAATGAAGAGGAAAAAGGCAGTCTATCTGAAAAAGAATTCAGAATAATGATAGTAAGGATGATCCAAAATCTTGGAAATAGAATAGAGGAAATGCAAGAAACATTTAACAAGGACCTGCAAAATCTAAAGATGAAACAAGCAATGATGAACAAAACAATAAATGAAATTGAAAATACTCTAGAAGGGAACAATGGCAGAATAACTGAGGCAGAAGAATGGATAAGTGACCTGGAAGATAGAATAGTGGAAATAACTACTGCAGAGCAGAACAAATAAAGAGAATGAAAAGAACTGAGGACAGCCTCAGAGACCTCTGGGACAACATTAAACGTACAAACCGTCGAATTATAGAGGTTCCAGAAGAAGAAGAGAAAAAGAAAGGGACTGAGAAAATATTTGAAGAGATTATAGGTGAAAATTTCCCTAATATGGGAAAGGAAATAGTTAATCAAGTCCAGGAAGCACAGAAAGTCCCACAGAGGATAAATCCAAGGAGAACCATGCCAAGACACATATTAATCAAACTGTCAAAAATTAAATACAAAGAAAACATGTTAAAAGCAGCAAGGGAAAAACAACAAAAAGCACACAACGGAATCCCCATAAGGATAACAGCTGAACTTTCAACAAAAACTCTGCAAGCCAGAAGGGACTGGCAGGACATATTCAAAGTGATGAAGGAGAAAAACCTGCAACCAAGATTACTCTACCCAGCAAGGATCTCATTCAGGTTTGATGGAGAAATTAAAACCTTTACAGACAAGCAAAAGCTGAGAGATGTCAGCACCACCAAACCAGCTTTACAACAAATGCTAAAGGTTCTTTTATAGGCAAGAAACTCAAGAGAAGGAAAAGACCTACAATAACAAACCCAAAACAATTAAGAAAATGGGAATAGGAACATACATATCAATAATTACCTTAAATGTAAATGGATTAAATGCTCGCACCAAAAAACACAGACTGGCTGAATGGATACAAAAACAAGACCCATATATACGCTGTCTACAAGAAACCAACTTCAGACCTAGAAACACATACAGACTGAAAGTAAGGGGATGGAAAAAGATATTCCATGCAAATGGAAACCAAAAGAAAGCTGGAGTACCAATTCTCATATCAGACAAATTAGACTTTAAAATAAAGACTATTGGAAGAGACAAAGAAGGACACTACATAATGATCAAGGGATCGATTCAAGGAGAAGATATAAAAATTGTAACTGTTTATGCACCTAACATGGGAGCACCTCAATACATAAGGCAAATACTAACAGCCATAAACGGGGAAATCAACAGTAACACATTCATAGTAGGAGACTTTAACACCCCACTTTCAGCAATGGACAGATCATCCAAAATGAAAATAAGTAAGGAAACACAAGCTTTAAATGATGCATTAAACAAGATGGACTTAATTGATATTTATAGGACATTCCATCCAAAAACAACAGAATACACATTTTTCTCAAGTGCTCATGGAACATTCTCCAGGATACATCATATCTTGAGTCACAAATCAAGCCTTGGTAAATTTAAGAAAATTGAAATTGTATCAAGTATCTTTTCCGACCACAACGCCATGAGACTAGATATCAATTACAGGAAAAGATCTGTAAAAAATACAAACACATGGAGGCTAAACAATACACTACTTAATAATGAAGTGATCACTGAAGAAATCAAAGAGGAAATAAAAAATACCTAGAAACAAATGACATATGGAGACACGACGATCCAAAACCTATGGGATGCAGCAAAAGCAGTTCTAAGACGGAAGTTTATAGCAACACAGTCCTACCTTAAGAAACAGGAAACATCTCGAATAAGCAACCTAACCTTGCACCTAAAGAAATAACAGAAAGAAGAACAAAAAAACCCCAAAGTTAGCAGATGGAAAGAATTCATAAACATCAGATCAAACATAAATGAAAAAGAAATGAAGAAAACGATAGAAAACATCAATAAAACAAAAAACTGGTTCTTTGAGAAGATAAACAAAATTGATAAACCAGTAGCCAGACTCATCAAAAAAAAAAAAAAAAGGGAGAAGACTCAAATCAATAGAATTAGAAATGAAAAAGGAGAAGTAACAACTGACACTCCAGAAATACAAAAGATCATGAGAGATTACTACAAGCAACTCTATGCCAATAAAATGGACAACCTGGAAGAAATGGACAAATTCTTAGTAATACACAACCTCCAAGACTGAATCAGGAAGAAATAGAAAATATAAACAGACCAATCACAAGTACTGAAATTGAAACAGTGATTAAAAATCTTCCAACAAACAAAAGCTCAAGACCAGATGGCTTTACTGGTGAATTCTATCAAACATTTAGAGAAGAGATAACACCTATCCTTCTCAAACTCTTGCAAAATATAGTAGAGAGAGTAACACTCCCAAGCTCATTCTACGAGGCTACCATCACTTTGATACCAAAACCGACAAGGATGTCACAAAGAAAGAAAACTACAGGGCAATATCATTGATAAATATAGATGCAAAAATCCTCAACAAAATACTAGCAAACAGAATCCAACAGCACATTAAGAGGACCATACACCATGATCAAGTGGGGTTTATTCCAGGAACGCAAGGATTCTTCAATATACACAAATCAATCAACGTGATACGCCGTACTAACAAATTGAAGGAGGAAAACCATATGGTCATCTCAATAGATGCAGAGAAAGCTTTAGACAGAATTCAACACCCATTTATGATAAAAACCTGCAGAAAGTAGGGATACAGGGAACTTTCCTCAACATAATAAAGGCCATATGAGAAGCCTACAGCCAACATCGTCCTCAATGGTGAAAGCATTTCCACTAAGATCAGGAAGAAGACAAGGTTGCCCACTCTCACCACTCTTATTCAACATAGTTTTGGATGTTTTAGCCACAGCAATCAGAGAAGAAAAGGAAATAAAAAGAATCCAAATCAGAAAAGAAGAAATAAAGCTGTCACGGTTTGCAGATGACATGATACTATACATAAAGAATTCTAAAGATTATACCAGAAAACTACTAAAGCTAATCAATGCATTTGGTAAAGTAGCAGGATACAAAATTAGTGCAGAGAAATCTCTGGCATTCCTATACACTAAGGATGAAAAATCTGAAAGTGAAATCAAGAAAACAGTCCCATTTACCATTGCAACAAAAAGAATAAAATATCTAGGAATAAACTTACCTAAGGAGACAAAAGACCTGTATGCAGAAAATTATAAGAAACAGATGAAATAAATTAAAGATGATACAAATAGATGGAGAGATATACCATGTTCTTGGATTCAAAGAATCAATATTGTGAAAATGACTCTACTACCCAAAGCAATCTACAGATTCAATGCAATCCCTATCAAACTACCACTGGCATTTTTCACAGAACTGGAACAAAAAATTTCACAATTTGTATGGAAAAACAAAAGACCCCGAATAGCCAAAGCAACCTTGAGAAATAAAAATGGAGCTGGAGGAATCAGGCTCCCTGATTTCTGAATATACTACAAAGCTACAGTAATCAAGACAGTATGGTACTGGCACAAAAACAGAAATATAGATCAACGGAACAGGATAGAAAGCCCAGAGATAAATCCATGCACATATGGTTACATTATCTTTGATAAAGGAGGCAGGAATGTACAGTGGAGAAAGGACAGCCCCTTCAATAAGTGGTGCTGGGAACACTGGACTGGTACATGTAAAAGTATGAGATTAGATCACTCCCTAACACCATACACAAAAATAAGCTCAAAATGGATTAAAGACCTAAATGTAATGCCAGAAACTATCAAACTCTTAGAGGAAAACATAGGCAGAACACTCTATGACATAAATCACAGCAAGATATTTTTGACCCACCTCCTAGAGAAATGGAAATAAAAACGTAAATAAACAAATGGGACCTAATGAAACTGCAATGCTTTTGCACAGCAAAGAAAACCATAACAAAAGAAAAAGACAACCCTCAGAATGGGTGAAAATATTTGCAACTGAAGCAAATGACAGAGGATTAATCTCCAAAATTTGCCAGCAGCCCATGCAGCTCAATTACAAAAAAAACAAACAACCCAATCCAAAAATGGGCAGAAGACCTAAATAGTCATTTCTCCAAAGTAGATATACAGACTGCCAACAAACACATGAAAGAATGCTCAACATCATTAATAATTAGGGAAATGCAAATCAAAACTACAAAGAGATATCATCTCACACCAGTCAGAATGGCCATCATCAAAACATGTAGAAACAATAAATGCTAGAGAGGGTGTGGAGAAAAGGTAACCCTGTTGCATTTCTGGTGGGAATGTGAATTGGTAGAGCCACTATGGAGAACAGTATGGAGGTTCCTTAAAAAACTACAAATAGAACTACCATATGACCCAGCAATCCCACTACTGGGCATATACCCTGAGAAAACTGTAATTCAAAATGAGTCATGTACCGAAGTGTTCATTGCAGCTCTATTTACAATAGCACGGAGATGGAGACAACCTAAGTGTCTATCGTCGGATGAATGGATAAAGAAGATGTGGCACATATATTCAATGGAATATTACTCACCCATAAAAAGAAGCAAAATTGAGCTATTTGTAATGAGGTGGATAGACCTAGAGTCTGTCATACAGAGTGAAGTAAGTCAGAAAGAGAAAGACAAATACTGTATGCTAACACATATACATGGAATTAAAAAAAAATGTCATGAAGAACCTAGGGTTAAGACAAGAATAAAGACACAGACCTACTAGAGAATGTACTTGAAGGTATGGGGAGGGGGAGGCCAGAAATAAACTCTCACATATATGGTCAAATGATTTTTGACAAGGGTGCCAAGACCATCAATGAAGAAAGGACAATCTTTTCAACAAATGGTGCTGGGAAAACTGGATACCGACATGCAAAAGAATGAAATTGGGCCTTTATATCAGATGATATATAAAAATTAACACAAAGCTGATTTTTAAAAAGCCTAAATATAAGAGCTAAAGCTACAAAACTTTTAGAAGAAGACAGAGGAAAAGCTTCATCATGTTGGATTTGGTAATGATTTTTTTGGATATAACACTAAAAACATAGCCAACCAAAAAAAATTGCACTTCATCAAAATTTTAAAAATTTGTACTTCAAAAGACACTAAAAGGAAAGTGAAAAGGAACTTCACAGAATGGGAGAAAATATTTGCAAATCATATATCTGGTAAGATATTAATATCCAGAACACATAGAAAACACATACAATAAATACACATCAAAACAGTCAACCCAATTTTACAATACAGTGTCAGATGTTTCCAGATTGCATCTGGAAACAAAAAAGAATGATATTGGAAAAATGAGGAAATTCTAATAAAGTCTGTAGTTCAACCAAAATTAATTTCTTAGTTTTTATAACACTACTATGGTTATGTAAGGTGTCAACATTAGAGAAAGCTTGATGAGGGTTATATAGGAGTTCACTGTACAATTTCTTTAAGTCTAAATTTTTCAAAATAAAAAGCTAAAAATAAAGCATAGGCTTTGGAAGCATACCACTTGGGTTGAATTCTAACTCTGCTTCTTACTATTTTGTAGTATTATAAAATTTGCCTAATCCTCCTGATCCTCTGTTGCCTTAGCCTAGAATGAGGATAGCAATAATACTCACCTGGCATATTTGTTTAGAAGAATAAATGGGATAGTACTCGTAAAACACACATATAGTACTCAAACCTTAACTATCATTAAATACTATTATTTTTGTCCTGAAGAAATTTTAAATTTTAATGTAGTGTTTTCATAGATAGTTTCTGAGTTGTGTTTTACTTAGACATTCCCCACACTAAAACTAAAATAGTTTGCCTATTTTATTTTTACCCTGAGACTTTTATAGTTAATCTTTTATGTTAAATTTTTGGTCCATATGGAATTTATTTAAATGTAAAAAGTGAGCTTAAAGTCCACTTTTTTTTTTCTTTTACAGATGGCCAGCCATTTGCTGCAACAACACTGATGAATAATCCATTGTTTTTTCATGGATCAATCTTCATGCTCAGCAGCACACTAGGACACAAAAGTCTTTCAGCTACTTCTCCTTGTCCCCTACACCCACAATCTGAGTTTAGCAAAAATGGTGTATATTGAACAGTGTTGAAAAGCAGATGTGATCAGAGCACAGAATCTCATAAGTAGTGTCATAAACATCAACTGACCCATAAGTACACAGAGTTTCTAGAGTAAATATAGTTTCTATGGTAAATATGAAATATTCCTTCAGAGCAGTGAATTTCAAATTCATACCACATCAGACAGGCTCTTCTTCTCATCCTTCATCATATTTGCCAATCTTTTTGTTAAATTCTATTCTTTGGTTTCTACGTCCAAGACAAGAGTTAGATGCTTGTTGCTATAATCCAAAGGAGTTGATGAGACCTGATATACAATCTCACTGTTTCCTACTAATTTCTCACTGCTCTCTTCTCCCTCTCTTTAACTATCTTCTGCTCTAAATTCTTTTTCTGAACTCTCATCCAAATTTAGTGCTCTTCAAAGTTTGTCTTTATTTCTCTTCTCATTTTAACTGCTCTCCTTGAGTATTCTCATGCATTCACATAATCAACTATTATCCATAGGCTTCTCATTACATATATAACATATCCCTCCAAGCCAGATCTCCTGACTCAAGTCAGGTTCCTAAGAGGCAGAACCTGCTCTCATGATAAAGCAAGTGAGGAAAGCAGAATAGGATAAAATGCTAAATAAGAATATGCATTCTGCTGCACACTAGTGGTATCATCTTGACTCAAGGTGATCAGCCTCTTGTACCCCTATATGAGTCAGCTAGTAGCTTCTGGCTTCTCCTGGAGAGGTGTTGGGGATAGATCTCCTGGGACAAAATGGCTCCTGATCAGCAGAAGACAATTCTCTGGAGAAGAAGCAATCATGAGTCTTTAGCAGCTGTCTTTTAGTAATAAAAGCAACTGTGGGATTGGTGCACTTGTGAAGGGGATGTGGGAAGGCAAGGTGACTAATCCAACACTTGTACAGTCTGGATCCACTTACTTCTTATATTGGTTCACATTAACAAAGCACAGCTTCTCTTCAACTCTAATTCATCATAATTTCTTTAAAACTTCTAAGAGAAGAGTTAGTGGCAGGAATTACTACTCCCACTGCTATAGATGGTCCTGAGACTGTAACTGACACTCATCATCTCCCTCCTTCACTACCCATATTATATTCCCTCCATCTTGGCTAGTACTTCTGCTAGTTTAGGTGGCTTACCTAGTGGAATGACATAGATCCTCTTCTCTAATGGTCCAGGTCTAAACAGCTGGTTCTTTTCTGATCATAGTTATTGTACTTTTCCATTAACAGAAAAAAAGATATCCCAGTAGAACTCTTAAGTCTTAACTATATTTCTCTATGCCCCACTCTGTAGCAGCAGTCCCCCTCTTCATAATAATCAGATTCAATTACCCTTGTTTAGTGGTCTAAACACAACGATCACGAAGTAACAGGTGATAGCTGTATCTTTAAGTTTTGTGGGGCTCTCACTGTACCCCCTGAGTAATGTGCACCCCCAGTGGACCCCAGGCTTTCTAGGAACACAAAGTCACAGGGATAAAAACCACAAAATGTCTCCAATGAGTCACTGGAAATCATGGCAAATGGAACCACTTTTATTTCAATTCCTTGATTGTTGGATCCATGAATTGAGACACATTACCATACAATGGTCTAAGTCTTAAGATGTATATCATATTCTGAAACAGAACATCTGATTCTCACTGCTGTGCCTTTAAAAAGCCCTTCTAGACAGTGTGTTAAGTTGAAGGACCAGCAATTTGCCTGGCCACATGCTCACTGCTATAACTCCTTTGTTGTAAAATGGTCCCTTGAGCTGAGGCAATGTTAAATATCATGCCACACTGGACATTTTATGAGGCCTCAGATAGTAACATTGGGCTGAGGCCCTGCAGCAGGAAAGCAAACTCACATCCAAAATGTGTGTTAGTCCAAAATGAAACGTCTTCCTTTCTAAGGTAGAATGGGATAGATTAATCAAAGTTGACTTCAAGTAACTAGATGGTCTCCTTAAGATATGATACTGTATCAAGGGGTTCAGCATCAGTCTCTGTTACTGGAAGATCAGAATACTCTGTAAAATCAGAAGTCAGATCAGCCTTAGTGAGGAGAGGCCCACGCAAGGCTTCTTTCTCTCCAACCTTACCTACTTCATTTGTGAACCTATTGTGAAAACACAGGGAATGGTGGGGACAGAGGCTGGCTGACATCTACCGTGTATATCATCCTGTTCATTTGGTTGCTTGGGGGTCTTCTGCAGGAGACGTTTCCTGGTAACATTAACACACAATACAAAGATCCTCATAGTTTGTGTTCACTCCCATAGGTCACTCTACATCTTCCTTCCTCAGACCTTCTTGTCTCTAACCTTCCTATCTTGCTCCTTCCAGAACCCTGATCAACCAACCAAGCCATTCATCACAGCCAAAGAGTTTATGTATATCTTTATCCTGGGCCACTTCTCTCTCCACGCATAGTAGATGATCAAGTACACTGCTCAAAGTTCCATCCACTGGGATAATGTCCCTTCCACTGTCTGTTATGATCACCCCCAAGGTGAGACCATAGTGCAGCAGCAGTCCATTTTTACCCTGGATCACTGTGCATAGGCCTACTCCTCTCTCCTTTACTCAATCTGGTTCATTCTACCTCTTAATAATCCCTTGAAATTATGCTTCTTCAAAATCATTGTCATTTCTTTAGTTCAAGCCCTCATATTTCTTACCTGGGCTATTAAATAAGGTCCTAATGTGATCTCTGTCTTGATTGTCTTTCCCTTCTAATTTTAACTCCAGTTTCTTCCAAAGAAAAAACAAAAATCAAATATGGTCATGTTACTTCATCAATTAAAATCATTTAATAACTCCCCATTACCTATGGAATAAAATCTAAACTTGTTAGTACAACATATAATATCCTTCACATCCTGCATAACATTCTCCTTTATTTCAACTTTAACCATTATTCCCATGCACATGATGTCATAATCACAATCAAACAGTTTGCTCTTACCCAATCAGGCCACGTACTTTAATACATTCCAGCTTTCTCGTGTGTTGAAAATGCCCTTTCTTGCCTACTTCCTTAGAAAACGTCTGCTATAATTTCAAGACACAATTCAGAAGTTACATACTCTGTTGAAGACTTCATTCTTTATGGTTAAGAACTCTCTCCACATGTTCATACCTCTCATGTTGTATGGAATATATTTTTATATAACTATCCCCTCACTAGTCTGTGAGCTTCCGGAGGCTAAGAACTATACTTTAAATATAACTCCATCCTCTGCACCTAGCAGAGTCTAGCCTTCACTGAAATTAATCAGTTGTATGATTATACTGTCCTCTAGGGAGGTGAGGCCTGGAATCCTCAGGCAATGAAACCATTAGGTCCCAGTGTGAAATTATAATGGATTCTGAAGGCTTTAATCAGGAATTCAAGCTCAAATGTCTTCAGGGATCAGGAAGGTCACAGAATTGTGTGAATTGGCTAAAAGCAATGATCAGAGAATAATGAGGCCAGGAGCAAATTTATGGGACTATCTGCTCTACCTAACAGTAATTTCAAAGCTAGTTAAAGCAAACATAAGTACACCAAACTGATCAATTAAAGCCCAACCACAGCCCTCATGTGTCTTGAGGTCCTCAGATAAGATATCCCCAGTCTACAACCTGCTAAGACTATTTTATCATGTGCAGTTATGGGCAAGTGTGTAAGTTCACATATTCTGAAACAAGTTCAGTCAAATTCCAATCAATTTGTGTGATCTGAAATCACATGGTTCACACCCCACTTCATTCACATATGAGAAACAGAGCTGTAGAACAGCATACTCATTTTATCTCAGTGGTTGTTAGTCTTCTGCTGAAAGAGAACTTGAGTTTCATGGGATTGGCACACTTACAAGACTTTCTCCAGGGTAGCGCAAAACAAATATGAGATTTGAAGTCAAATAACATGCATTTTCAGTCAGGAACCTGATTCTAACAAGGTGTCTTTGACAAACTGCATAACTTTTCTGAGCTTCAATTCTGTTATCTGTAAAATGGAATTATTAATATCTACTTCACAATGTTGCTGAGAAAAATTACATGAAAGCTGCAACTGTAAAAACAGCACAGTGTCTGGCACATGGTAGGTGCTAGATAAATTTTATTTAGGCCTGAATATGGGCCTTGTTTATTTACACCCCAAATCTGAAAACAAGCCCACAACACAAGACTCTTCTGCCAAAAAGACACAGTAAATGGGATGGTATATGCAAAATTCTTTGAGATCCTTAGAGGATGTTTGGGAGTGAATACTAAGCATGATCCTAGAGAAAGTATTGCAGAGCCCATGTCTACGGGACAGTGTTGAAATCCAAATGCTTTTCGGCTTCAGGACATCTTCCAGGATATCTTCATTTCCCTGGCCATTATCAGAGGAATCAGGACATTCAACCTCATTTCTGACTTCCATTATTGATTGATGGGCTTGGATGGATAGCTGACACTCACCGGCAGAAATCATAGTTTCCCTTCAGCCTTCTCCTCTGAGAACCAGCACAAGCTTTCCTGAATCCAACACTGAATCACTCCCAAGGTAATTTGCTTAGCAAAAGTAGGCAGTTTTCATACACCGTACTCAGCTTGAGTTCACCTTTCTAACCTTCAAATATTAAAACTCACCCCCACAGAAAATGATTCTGGGAGCCTAATCAGAATTCCTGCTTCCTGTTCTGAGATGGGCCTTTTCTTCTCATCACGCATGTTATTTTCCAGTAGACATTGACCCCAAGAGTAATTGGTTTCCAATAATACTTCCATTTATTATTCCTATTTTAGAAAGAAAAAAAGATCCCAAAATATTTTAAAAGAACAGTCTTAAACATTTACAACTAGAGAGAAGATTTTTCAATAAAGGCATTTAAATCTTCTCTGCAATGGGATATTTTTAAAACATAACTTCAACAAGCTGAAAGGAGGACATAGGTTTTATGTTTATAAAAATGTTTTTATTTTTACTTCTATGAGTTCAAAACAAGACAATGAGGTTTAAACTCTAAAAGAAGGAAGCATGTAAGGGTATAAGGAAAAACTTTCTGGAAAAAAAATGACTGAAAGAGGCCTTCTGTCTTTTCTAGAAGGTTTTTTAAACCTAGGAACATTTAGTCAAACATTTATTAAATATGTACCATGTACCAGTCATTCTGATCAATGAAACATGGAATGTAAATGACATGTAAGATGGAGACCTTGCTTTCAATAAACTTGCCATCAAGCTGGGAGTAGAAAACCTAGTGTGCATGAAATTAAAAGGAAGTTAAGCAATTAAGAACGAATTTTGTGTTGACTAGAAGTATAAATGGGAGATTAGAGAGGGGAAAGCAATCTGTGGAGTAGATTAGCTGAAGGAAGATTTATTGAGCTTGCCCTCAGATACAGAGATTTCAGTGAGTGGAATAGAGGCTATAGAGTTGCAGATAGGGAGAACAACAGGTGCAAATATCCAGACAAGATACTGATGAAGTGATCAGTATGTCAGGAGCAGAGGGCATCTTTGGACGAGGACCAGTGATACTGAGAGAGAGGTATCAGATTAGGAAAAGCTATAAAAACTGGACTGAAGTATCTATACAGAGAAAATTTTAGGGTCAATTTTTGGTTATAGAGTAGAGGAATAAATAATGAATATGGAGATTTGAAATCATGGACAGATTTTCAGGAAGAGATCTCTGAGTTTATACACATATGAAAAGGGGAAGAGAGAGAGACTAGAGCCAGGGATAAGTAGTAAGAAGGCTGTTGATATAATTCAAGTATGAAGTAGGAGGGTGGAAAATCTGGAAGATTTTTAAAGACAAAAAATAATTAAACTTTTACAGAGGAAAGAATGGAAGGGAAAGATCCAAGGGTTTCTGAACTTCCAATGATTTCCATGAGTTTTGGGCTTGGGAAGAGAAGAGTGGTGATGGAAGGAAAGGAAGATGTCAAGCATGACTTTTACCTTTCTGGCTTAAGACACTGGATGAATGTATAGTATTATTAGAAAAGGACTGGGATTGATAGGTAAATTGACAGGATTGATAAGTAAGTTAAATTCAATTCTGACATGGTGAATTTGAGATGTCTTTGAAACATCCAAGTGAAAGTGTTGATTAAGTGGTTGGAAATGCAGCCAAGTATTCAGACAAGAGGTCAGGGTGGGACAGTGATTCTCAACTAAGAGTGACTTTACCCATGGGACAGCTGACAATGTTTACAAAAATTTTGATTGTCACAGTTGGAGATGGAAGGTTTGTTACTGGTAATTAGAGGCCAGGGATGCTGCTAAACATCCTACAATGCATAGGACAGTCCCTTCACAACAAAGAATGATCCAGCCTCAAATATCAATAATGCCAAGCTTTAGAAATCCTGGGGCAGATTTGAGAAATATCAGCATGTACATGGAAATTAAATCTGTGACCATAATGAGACTAGAGAGTGAGAAAAAAGTTAGGTTGGAGTCTTGAGAAATTTTGAATGGCCAGATGGAAGAGGATGAGCCAGAAAAGAAAACCTAAAATAAGGAGATACCAGAGAAATAAAAGGAAAACCAGTAGGTGGGGGTCACAGCAACCATGTTAAGAAGTGTTTCTGAAGGAGGGAGATATTCATCAAGAAAAAGATGAAAATATATCCATTGGATTTAGAAAAATGAAAGTAGCTAGTGACCTTAGAGAAAGCAGTTTCTCTGGCATACTAGTGATGAAAGCTAAATTTAAGTGAATGGAGGAGAAAGAAAATAGAGATCCTTTGGGCTATGAT
Source organism: Tursiops truncatus (assembly GCF_011762595.2). Taxonomy (NCBI): domain Eukaryota; kingdom Metazoa; phylum Chordata; class Mammalia; order Artiodactyla; family Delphinidae; genus Tursiops; species Tursiops truncatus. The sequence continues at coordinate 23,245,721 of NC_047041.1, forward strand.
GAGACTAAAGATTAGGAGAAAGTGTTTTGAAAGGTTTGTTATCCACACTGCTTCTTTTAAGATGGAAGAGTCATGCTTAAATAAAAAGTAAAAGATCTAGTTAGAAGTAAAAGTGTTAATATATAGAAGACAGAGTTTTTCAAGACTGGGTAATAAAACAGGAAGTCATGAAATCATTTTAGTGGATTGCAAGTTGCATTTTTTGGAAACATGAAATTCAATATGACATAATAGGATAGGACATAATGGAGACTATCCTATAAAATATTATTTCATGAAACTATTGTTTCAGTTGTGGTGTGCAAGTATGTGTCTTTAGTTTGCAATTTGGGTAACTAAGTGAATACAGAGAATGAAGGTGTAAGAATTATCCTCCAGGTGAAGGTCTAGATAACTTGGAGGATAATGGTATTGTAATGGAAATGTAATAATAAGGGAATAAAGTAATGGAGCAGAAGGTAGAAATGAAGATGGATTTAAGACAAAAATAGATCATTCAGCCCCAGTATTCATAACAGTATTATTTACAATAGCAAAGACATGGATGCAACCTAAAAGTCCATCAGCACATGAATGGATAAAAAAGATGTGATACATATATAAATATATATACATATATACACACACACAATAGAATATATATATACATACAATGGAATATTGCTCATAAAAAGAGAATGAAATAATGCCATTTGCACCAACATGGATGGACTTAGAGATTATCATACTAAGTGAATTAAGTCAGACAGAGAAAGACAAATATCATATGATATCACTTATATGTGGAATCTAACATAAGACACAAATGAACTTATTTGTAAAACAGAAATGAACTCATATCAGGAGTTTGGGATTAACAGATACATATCACTATATATAAAAATAGGTAAACAAAAAGGACATGCTGTATAGCACTGGGAACTATATGCAATATCTTTTAATAACCTACAGTAGAAAAGAATCTGAAAAATAAAAAATATATATGTATATATGTATAGATGAATCACTTTGCTGTGCACCTGAAACATTGTAAATCAACTATACTTCAATTAAAAAATAGCCTATTCAGGTAAAGGTATACTATACGCAGCTACACAGTCCCTTATAAGGCTAGATGGCTAGACGATCTTCTTAGGTTCTCTTTTATTTATTTATTTTTTGCGGTACGCGGGCCTCTCACTGTTGTGGCCTCTCCCGTTGCGGAGCACAGGCTCCGGATGCGCAAGCTCAGTGGCCATGGCTCACGGGTCTAGCCACTTCGCGGCATGTGGGATCTTCCCGGACCGGGTCACGAATCCGTGTCCCCTGCATCGGCAGGCAGACTCTCAACCACTGCGCCACCAGGGAAGCCCATTCTTAGGTGCTCTTAAAGCCCACTGCCCTTACACAATAACTATAATGCAACTGCTCATTTTTTTGTCCATCTCCCTTCTTACACAGTGAGCACCACGAGACCAGGAGCTACTGGTTATTCCAATTTCTAGTATAGTATCTGGGACATAGTAGGTGTTCATTTAATGTTGATTTTGTGAATAACTTAAAGATGTGACATTGAAATCACAGAGTTGAAAAGATTATGATGATGAGCTATTTATAATATAGCTTTAGACCTTACCAGAGACAAACCAAATGTGGAAAAGCCACAGGCTACAAACTTGATTCCAGAAAGCAATTACCATCAGAAACCTGGGTATGCATCCTGTATCAGTCAGCTTTACTGGTTGCAACAGAAACCAACTCTGGCTGACATAAGCAAAAACAAATTTTTTGAAAGGCTACTGGGTAGTTCATAGTTGCCAGGAAGGCCAGGTTTGGAAAACAGTCAAGAATAAAGGAAGCTAATACATTAACCTGGATTACAGCCAAAATCACCACACCACAAAACCATCTGCTGAGGACACTGTCACCTCCCAACCCCAGACTCCCACCACCATTATGGGCACCAGTCAGTGGATACAGCCATTGTGCTGCTATGGCTGTTTCCCCTGAAAACTGATGTTACTGTTCTTCATGTTCCTCCGTCTCAGCTACTTAGCACTTCTAGCTCCTGGATCAAGATGCAAGGTGGTTGTATGTGGTTGGCAGAGCCTAAACTATGTGCCTAAGCCCTAACTGAAAGGGAGGCTGGGAAACTGAATATCTGAACATTTTAAGCTTTCATAGAGAGACAGGCTCATAAGACATTTCCAAACAGAAGAAGATATTAAGCTGTCAAAATAAGTGACAAAAGTCCATTACATAATGAATGACATATAATCCAATAGAGTCTAAAGCTACTGTTAGTCACTAGCCCCCTATGCCACCTTTGAACAAAGCTGAGTGCAATGGAAAGTCTTTAGCTGCAAATGTAAAAGGCACAGTTTGAGTGCTATATCTGATTAGATTTACTCTTGAATGGTGCACAGATGCTAGATCACCCTGAAATGATAGGTAGATGTCACCCTTTAATAGAAATCACTGACCCTGAGATTTATGTCTTCTTTCCTTAAAAATACAGCTGCCACCATTTCAGGTTATTGGTAGATGATTTTGGCTTCTTAGTTTAAACAGAGCCAGTCACTTCAGTAATTGCCTTGGAGTCAGTGTTGAAAATTTCCAGCCATCTGTACCTGCCACTTGTAGTGACCCTCATGAAGATGTCCTGCCTCTCTGGCATCCATTTGAAATGTTCCTGCCTCATGTCAACCCTGCCTTCATCTCTGCTAGTCTTCTGGCAACACACTTGTAACCAGGCTGGTGCCTGCACACTCCACTGAGTATGCCTGTTTATTTCATTTAGGATAAGAGTGGATTTTCACCACACAGACATACATCCATTTACCTTTCCTAAAACATCTTTAGAAAATCTGCATGAGGAGGAAAGTGCTTTGCAAATCTCAGCACCCATATAGAATGAGCCAATTACAGCTCAGCCTTATTTTGTACCCTGTAACTTTACCATCCCTCAGTAATCCTCTGTCAAAAATGAAGCATATGATAAAATCTTTAAAGAGCTTCATCAAATGATGGTTATTACCTCTTATTCAGAAAAAAAAATGATGTGTTTGCATTAATAAATCCCAGGTACAAAAAGACAAAGTGAGAAACAAATAAATAATTATTTGGTTCCAAATAATTTTTGCTCTAATAAAAAAATTATAGACTTCTTCCATATATTCAACTTAAACTTCAATGCATTTAGATTTTTAGATACATAAAAGTTTTCACACATTAGAAACACATCTTACAAAGCAATCTATATATCTATTAAGGAAAGTTTATGTGATATTTTCATATGCATTTCTAGAATTTATGGTAAACAAAGGATGTTTCACCCTTAAAGGCATCAGTCACTGCAGCCACCCTGCACAGTGGGCCCTGAGGGGAATACAGATGGAGAAAAAACAGGATATTAGCCCTAGATAGTTAAGGTACATATCAAAGAAGTGATTTAAATAAGTCCAGATTCTTGCAACTTCCCACTCACAGAAAAGTACTAAAATCATTAACTTGAGATGTCTGTATTTGTGATTACAGTAATCTTTTGATGTTCGACTACATGGAGTTTTTTTAGCAAAAACTCCTACATATCCTGGCTCATCCTTTACATTTTTGGAACAGTCCCTCAGAGCTATCTGAGAGGTTGTATCCCAGGCATAAATCCTCAGGAAGTCCACAGAACAAAACATAATTCTCAATTTTTAGGTTATGTTTTTTTTATTCAGTCAACAAGTTTAAACCTCAAAAACTGGATATGCTAGAAGTTAAGAACCATATCCATTTGCTTCCTTAAACAAGTTTTTTGGGTAGGGATTGACCAAAATGACAACATAGGAGGCTCCTGAACTCCTGTCTTCCCACAGACACAGCAAATATACAACTACACACAGAGCAATTACCTCTGAAAGAAAACCAGAAACAAGCTGAAGGGCTGACTCCTACACATCAGGAGGATGAGAAAATATCCACACTGAAGTAGCTAGGAAAGGCTGAGACACACTCTCACCATAAAGCCCACCTTGGTATAGCATCATACAAACAGGAGGAAAGTCCCAAATCCCAGCTTCTCTTTGAACAGTGAAGGATTTGGACTCTACATTTGGCACCCCACCTTTTAAGACTCCCACCAAAAGGGTGAGCCCCCAAAACTCCTAACTCTGAAAGCCAACCAGGCTTGCATCCATGAGACTACAAAGCCATAGCAAACAAAGAAGCAGTTGTTAATGGTCAGTGAGGACTCACCACAGCACAGGGCCAAGTGCACTGGTAGTAGGGAAAAAATGCCTATCTCCCAGTCTTTCCCTGAAACAGGTCTATCTGCATACATTTGAAAACTGTTGCATGAGGGCTGGGCTTCTCATTTATTAGCACACATCTAAGGGCAGTCTGTAATCCTCCCAGAGTTGAGGAAAACCAACAAACACTCCCCCTGCCATTTCTCTCCAGCCTACTCTAAGTCAGCAGTATCTCCTTGAAAGAAGCCTATACACATGTCTGCACCCCAGCTTTTGCACTACTGTCCAAGAATGAACACCCAGATTGCCTGGCTCTGATAGCCAATGGTGCTTTTGTTCAGAAGGCTCACAGAACTGTAGCAAACAAAGAAGTAGTTTTAAACTGGCTATCCACCCAGGGCTCAGTACAGAGAGAACAAACAAAAATGCCCATATCTCAGTCTTTCCCTAAAAGGGATTCATCTGCATACTTTAAAACATGCTGGTTGTGGGTCAGGATTCCAATTAAGCATACATTTAAGGACTAGCTATATTCCTCCCTGGAGATGAGGGAATCTGGTGGACATTACCCTGCCTTCTTCTTATAGGTAACATCAAGTCACCAGTATCTCCCTAGAAGGAGCTTGTACATACATCTGGTGCCAGAGCTTTAGCAGCTGCTAAGAAAAAAAGAACCTGGAAATAAGCCCATTCATATATGGTCAATTAATTTTTGACAAAGGAGTCAAGAATATACAGTGGGGAAAGGATAGTCCCTTCAATATATGGTGTTGGGAGAAAGAAAATTGTTAACTGCTGGCAAAGATCATGTGCTGTGAGGGATACCCAGAGCAAAAATAGACAAATAGTTCAGGGGAAAAAAGTGTCTATTAGAGTAAGGCCAAAGAGCAAAATGAACACAGAGAACAAAGGTTACTTCTACAAGGCAGGGAGCAGAACACACTGGCCATGTGGACTGCTGAGGAGACTCCTGAGGTTTGGAGACCACAGGCTTGACATTTCAGAAATGGTTGGTTTTCAAGGTTCTTCCTCCTAATGCTGTGATTCTCTGAAGTTTTTACAGGGTTTAGGAGAGAGCAAAATTAGATATTTCTGGAATCTGGAAAAGATGGCAGAGTAGAAGGACTTGAGATCACCTCCTCTCATGAAAACAGTAAAGTCTTCAAACAACTGCTGTCAACCATTGACAAAAAAGACTGAAACCTACCAAAAAAGATATTTTACATTCAAAGACAAGGAAGAAGCCACAATTAAATGGTAGGCAGGCCACTTTCATGACATAATCCCATCCCATACCTGACCCACAAACTGGAAAATATATTGTAGAGGTTCTCCCACAAGAGTGAGTATCCTGAACCCAATATCAACCTCCCCAGTATGAGGGTCTTGCATCAGGAGTACGAACCCCCAGAGCATTTGGCTTTGAAGACCAGGGTATTTGAGTACAGGAGTTCCACAGGACTGGGGGAAACAGAGACTCCACTCTTGGAGGGGACACACAAGGTTTCACATACACTGGGACCCAGCCCAAAACAGTAACTCCATGGGAACTGGGGCTGGACCTACCTACAAGTCTTGGTGGGTCTCCTGGGGAGGCAAGGGTCAGCTGTGGCTCACTGGGGGCAGGGAGTGTGGAGCAAGGACACAGGTGACAGAAAACACAGAGAATATTGAATAGCATGAGCTCTCCCAGAGGTCACCTATTTGGCATCAATACCTAGCCCTACCCAATAACCTACAGGCTCCAGTGCTGGAACATCTCAGGCCAAACAACCAGCAGGTTAGGAACACAGACCCACCCATCAGTAGACAGGGTGTCTAATGCCATAATGAGCTCACAGCCACCTCTAAACACACCCCTTCACATGGCCCTGCCCATCAGAGGACAAGACCCATCTCCACCCACCAGTGGGCAGGTTCCAGTCCCTCCCACCAGGAACCCTGCACAAGTCTCAGGAGCAATCTCACTCACCAGAGGGCAGACTCCAGAAGCAAGAGGAACTACAATCCTCCATTCAGCAGAAAGGAGACCAAAAACACAGAAAGTTAGACAAAATGAGATGGCAGAGAAATATGTTCCAGATGAAGGAACAAGAAAAAAACTCACAAGAACAACTAAACGAAGTTGAGACAGGCAACATACACAAAAATGAATTTAGAGTAGTGATAGTAAATATGATACAAGATCTCAAAAAAGAAAGGAGGCGCAGACCAAGAAGTTACAAGAGATGATTAACAAAGAGCTAGAATATTTAAAGAACAAACAAACAAAGATGAACAATACAATAACTGAAATGAAAAATACACTAGGAAGTCAATGGCAGAATAACTGAGGGAGAAGAATGGGAAAGTGAGCTGGCAGACAAAATAGTGGAAATCACTGCCATGGAACAGAAAAGAGAAAAAAGAATGAAATGAGGACAGTCTCAGAGACATCTGGGACAACATTAAATGCACCAACACTTGCACCATAGGGGTCCCAGAAGGAGATGAGAGAGAGAAAGGGCCTGAGAAAATATTTGAAGAGATATAACCAAAAACTTCCCTGGGAAAACAGACACTCAAGTCCAAGAAGCACAGAGGTCCATCCAAGGTAAACCCAAGGAGGGACATGCTGAGACACATATTAATCAAATGGAAGAAAATTAAAGGCAAAGAAAAATATTAAAATCAGCAAGGGAAAAACAACAAATAACATACAAGGGAATCCCCATAAGGTTATCAGCTGATTTTTCAGCACAAACTCTGCAGACCAGAAGGGAGAGGCATGATATATTTAAAGTGATGAAAGGGAAGAACCTAAAACCAAGAATACTCTACCCAGGAGACTCTCATTCAGATTTGATGAAGAAATCAAAAGTTTACAGACAAGCAAAAGCTAAGAGAATTCAGCACCACCAAACCAGTTTTACAACAAATCCTAAAGGAATTTCTCTAGGCATAAAAGAAAAAGTCACAACTAGAATCAAGAAAATTACAAATGAGAAAGCTCACCAGTAAAGGCAAACATACAGCAAAGGTAGGAAATAATCCACACAAAAATATGATATAAAAACCAGCAATCATGAGAAGAGCACAAACGCAGGATATTGGAAATGCACTGGAAATTAAGAGACCAGCAACTTAAAACAATCTTGTACATATATAGACTGCCATATCAAAACCTAATGGGAACCACAAACCAAAAATCTACAGTAGATACACACACAAAAAAAGGAAAAGCAATCCAAACAAACACTAAAGATAGACATCAAATCATAAGAGAAGAGGTGCTTATAGGAGCACCTCAATATATAAGGCAAGTGCTAAGAGCCATAAAAGGGAAAATTGACAAATAACATAATTATAGTGGGGGACTTTAACTCACCACTTACACCAATGGACAGATCATGCAGACAGAAAATTAATATAGAAACAAAAGCCTTGAATGACACATTACAGCAGTTGGACTTAGTTGATATTTACAGAACATACCAACTGAAAGCAGCAGAATGCACATTCCTCTCAAGTGCACATGGAACGTTCTCCAGGATAGACCACATGCTGGTCCAAAAATCACACCTCAGCAAATTTAAGAACACTGAAATCGTTTCAAGCATCTTTTCTGACCACAATGTTATGACATTAGAAATAAATTAAAGGAAAAAAACTATAAAAAACACAAATACATGAAGGCTAAACACTATGTTACTAAACAACAAATGGATCACTGAAGAAATCAAAGAGGAAATCAAAAAATACCGAGAAACAAATGACAATGAAAACACAACAGTTCAAAACCTATGGGATGCAGCAAAAGCAGTTCTAAGAGGGAAGCTTATAGCAATACAATCTTAGCTCTGGAAACAAGAAAAATCTCAAATAAACAACCTAACCTTGCACCTAAAACAACTAGAGTAAGAGGAACAAACAAAGCCCAAAGTTAGTAGAAGGTAAGAAATCATAAATATCAGAGCAGAAATGAATGAAATAAGGATTAAAAAAACAGTAGAAAAGAGCAATGAAACTAAAAGCTGGTTCTTTTAGAAGATAAACAAAATTGACAGACCTTTAGCCAGACTCATCAAGAAAAATGGGATTTTAGAAATGAAAAAGGAGAAGTTACAATGGACACCACAGAAATACCAAGGATCACAAGTGACTACAACAAGCAGCTAGATGCCAATAAAATGGACAACCTAGAAGAAATGGACAAATCTTAGAAAGGTACAACCTTCCACGACTGAATGAGGAAGAAATAGAAAATATGAACAGGCCAATCACAAATACTGAAGTTGAAACTGTGATTTAAAAACTCCCAACAAACAAAAGTCCAGGACCAGATGACTTCACAGACAAATTCTATCAGACATTTAGAGAATAGTTAACACCTTCCCTTCTGAAACTCTTCCCAAAATTTGCAGAGGAAACTCATTTTACAAGGCCACCATCACCCTGAAACCAAAACCAGACAAAGATATCACACACAGAAGAAAATTACAGGCCAATGTCACTGATGAACATAGACTCAAAAATACTCAACAAAATAGTAGCAAACAGAATCCAACAACATATTAAAAGGATCATTCACCATGATCAAGTGGAATCTATTCCAGGGGTGCAAAGATTCTTCAATATATACAAATTAATCAATATGATACACCACATAAACAAACTGAAGAATAAAAACCATATGATCATTTCAATAGATGCAGAAAAAGCTTTGACAAAATTCAGCACCCATTTGGATTAAAAAAAAAAAAAACTCCAGAAAGTGGACATAGACAGAACCTACCTCAACATAATAAAGACTATACACAATAAACCCACAGCAAATGTCAACACAATAGTGAAAAACTTATTTCCTCTAAAATCAGGAACAAAGCAAGGATGTCCATTCTCGCCAATTTATTCAACATAGTTTTGGAATTCCTAGCCATGGCAATCAGAGAATTGAAAGAAATAAAAGGAATCCAAATCAGAAAAGAAGTAAAACTGTCACTGTTTGCAGATGACAAGATACTATACATAAAAATCCTAAAGATGCTACCAGAAAACTACTAGAGCTCATCAATGAATTCCATAAAGTTGCAGGATACAAACTTAGCACACAGAAATCTCTTGCATTCCTATACACTAACAATGAAAGATCAGGTAGAGTAATTAAGGAAACAATCCCAACTACCAACACATCAAAAAAGAATATAATACCTAGGAATAAACCTACCTAAGGAGGCAAAAGAACTGTAGTCAGAAAACTATAAGATACTGATGAAAGAAATCAAAGATGACACAAACAGATGGAGAGATATACCATGTTCTTGGATTGGAAGAAACAATATTGTGGAAATGACTGTACTACCCAAAGCAATCTACAGATTCAGTGCAACCCCTATCAAATTACTGATAGTATTTTTCACAGAATTAGAACAAAAATATTTTAGAATTTGTATGGAAACACAAAAAACCCCAAATAGCCAAATCAATCTTGAAAAAGAAAAATGGAGCTGCAGGAATCAGGCTCCCGGACTTCAGACTATACTACAAAACTATAGTTATCAAAACAGTATGGTACTGGCACAAAAACAGAAATATAGATTAATGGAACAGGATAGAAAGTTCAGAGATAAATCCAAGCACCTATGGTCACCTAATAGATGACAAAGGAGGCAAGAATATACAATGGAGAAAAGAGAGTCTCTTCAATAAGTGGTGCTGGGAAAACTGGACAGCTACATGTAAACGATTGAAATTAGAACACTCCCTAACACCACACACAAAAATAAACTCCAAATGGATTAAAGACCTAAATGTAAGGCTGGACACTCTAAAACTCTTAGAGGAAAACCCAGGCAGAACAGTCTTTGACATAAATCGCAGCAAGATCTTTTTGACCCACCTCCTAGAGTAATGAAAATAAAAACAAAAAGAAATAAATGGGACCTAATTTAACTTAAGAGCTTAATTAGGAAAGGAAAGGAAACCATAAACAAGACAAAAAACAACCCACAGAATTGGAGAAAATATTTGCAAACAAAGCAACCGACAAAGGATTAATCTCCAAAATATATAAACAGTTCATGCAGCTGAATATCAGAAAAACAAACAACTAAATCAAAAAATGGGCAGAAGATCTAAATAGACATTTCTCCAAAGAAGACATACAGATGGCCAAAAAATCACATGAAAAGATGCTCAACATCACTAATTATTAGAGAAATGCAAGTCAAAACTACAATGTGGTATCACCTCACACCAGTCAGAATGGCCATCATCAAAATGCCTACAAACAATAAATGCTGGAGAGAGTGTAGAGAAAAGGGAACCCTCCTACACTGTTGGTGAGAATGTAAATTGGTAAAACCACTATGGAAAACACTATGAAGTTTCCTTAAATAAACTAAAAATAAAGCTGCCACATGATCCAGCAATCCCACTCCTTGGCATATATCCAGAGAAAATCATAATTTGAAAATATGCATGCACCCCAATGTTCATTGCAGAACTATTTACAATAGCCAATACATAGAAGTGACCTAAATGTCCATCAACAGAGGAATGGATAAAAACAATGTGTTACATATACACAATTGAATATTACTTAGCCATAAAAAAGAATGAAATAATGTCATCTGCAGCACGTGGAAGGTCTTAGAGACTGTCATACTGAGTGAAGGAAGTGAGACAGAGAAAGACAAATATCATATATTACTTTTACGTGGAATCTAAAAAGTGATACAAATAAACTTACTTACAAAACAGAAACAGACTTACAGATATTAAAAAAAAACTTATGGTTACCAAAGGGGAGATGTGGTGGGGGAAGGATAAATTAAGATCTTGGGATTAACATACACATACTAATATATATAAAATAGATAACCAACAAGGATCTATGGTATAACACAGGGAACTCTACTCAGTATTCTGTGATAACCTATATGAGAATAGAATCTGAAAAGAATATATATATATATGTATAACTGATTCTCTTTGCTGTACACCGAAACTAACACAACATTGTAAATCAACTGTAATCCAATAATAACTTTTTAAAAAGTGGTGTTGGGAAACCTGATAACCACATCCAAAAGAATAAACCTGGATTCGTCTCTTATACCATTCACAAAAATCACCTCAAATGGATTAAAGACTTGAATTAAGACCTGAAACTGTAAAACTCTTAGAATAAAACACAGGAGATCATTTTTTTGGATTTGACACTGAAAATAAAGGCAACCAAAGAAAAAATAAACAAGTGTGACTACATCAAACTAAAAAGCTTCTGCCTAGTGAAAGAAACCATCATCAGAATGAAAAGGCAATGTATTGAGTGGAAGTATTAAATATTAGCAAACCACATATTCAGTAAAGTGTTGATATCCAAAATATACAAGGAACTTACAAAACTCAATAGCTATAAAATAAACAACCCAGTTAAAAAATGGGAAGATACCTAAATAGACATTTTTCCAAGGAAGATATACAAATGGACAAGAGTAACACGAAAAGGTGCTCAACATCACTAATAATCAAGGAAATGCAAAGCAAAACCACAATCACCTCACACCTGTTAGAATGGCTATTGTCCAAAAGACAAGAGGTAATGAATTCTGATGGGAATGTGGAGGAAAGGGAACACTTGGACACAGTTGGTGGGAATGTAAACTGGCATAGCCACAATGGAAAGCAGTATGGAGGTTTCTCAAAAAATTAAAAATCCCACTTTTGGGTATATATCCAAAGGAAATGAAATCATTATCACACACACACACACACACACACACAAATCTATACTCCCATGTTCATTGCAGCATTATTCACAATAGTTAAGGTATGGAAACACTCTAAGCATCCATCAATGGATGAATAGATCAAGAAAATGTGATAGACAGACAGATAGATAGATGATAGATAGATGGATATAGATAGATAGATAGGCACACACAATGGAATATTATTCAGCCTTTAAAAAGATGGAAATCCTGCCATTCATGACAACATGGATGAACCTGGAGGGCATTGCTAAGTGAAATAAATCAGAGAAATGCAAATACTGTATGATATCACTTATATTTGGAATCTATTTAAAAAGTCAAACTCATAGAAACAGAATTGAAAAGTGATTGCCAGTTGAATGGACATATATACACTACCAAATGTAAAATAGATAGCTAGTGGGAAGCAGCCACATAGCACAGGGAGATCAGCTTGGTGCTTTGTGACTACCTAGAGGGGTGGGATAGGGAGGGTGGGAGGGAGATGCAAGAGGGAGGAGATATGGGGATATATGTATATGTATAGCTGATTAACTCTGTTATAAAGCAGAAACTAACACACCATTGTAAAGCAATTATACTCCAATAAAGATGTTAAAAAAAAGAAAAAAAAAGAAATGGAGTAGCAAACTGGGCTGAGGGTTGGGAAAAATAGGGATGTTTTGGTAAAAGGGTACAAACTCTCAGCTGTAAGATGAATAAGATCTGAGGATCTACTGTATAACATGGTAACTATTGTTGATAATGCTATTGTATAACTAAAATATGCGAAGAGAGTAGAATTTCAATGATCTCACCAAAAGAGACAAACGTGAAGTGATGGATATGTTAATTAACTAGATGGAGAGAATACTTTCATAATGTATATGTATATCAAATCACCACATTGTACACTTTAAATATCTTATAACTTCGTCAATTATACCTCAGTAAAGTGGAACAATTTTTTTCTTGTAAAAATAGTTTTATCTTTAATTAACCTGAATATTGGATAACAGATTTCATTCTCTTTTTTTTCACTCTAATCTCATTTTAAGATTTATCCATGTTGCTGAGTGTGCTTCTCACTCCTAACTGCTGCAGAGCAGACATAGACAGCAGCCACCATAAAGGTGGTTCAGCTCCTCACGACCACATTCAACTAAGTCCTCCTGTGGACTTACAGAAGGATTTTCTGGTATATAGTCCCAGGAATGGATTGCTGGGTCATGGAGCAGGGAGAGACTTGGCTTCACTGAGGGCCACCAGGTGGCTTCATCCAATGCCTGTGTTAACTCACAGTTCTGCAAGAGTGTCCTGCTTCCCCACAGCTTTGCTAACACTCCATGTTATCCAAATTACACCCAGACTTAGTAAAAATGAAGAAAGTTGTTGTTTTATTTTACACATCTCTGATAATGAGTGACTTGGAGCCATCTCATCTATTTAAAGAGTTTGGGTTTTTTTGTTGTTTGGGGAGGTTTTTTTCCACATTCATTATTGTGGTTTCTGTCTTTTCCTATTAAATAAAGAAGTTCCTTCTATAGTTTAGATATTACTTGCTTTTTGATTCTAGATATCACAAGACATCTCTTCCTAGTCTATCATCTCTTAGTTATCTTTCTCTATGGTGCCCTTCCTTGAACAGAAATCCTTAGTGTTGATTTAATCAACTATATTAATGGCCAAATGGTATGTATTTTGCCAATCTAATTTCTTTTGAAGTTAAAGATGTAGTTTTTTATTAGATTGGGGCAACCCAGCTTAATTATTTCCTTCACAACAAAAGGGGCTCTGATGCCACATACTCGCATTCCTTAGATTTAATGTGGGTTGTATGAGTGGGTAGATGAGGGAAATAAGTTAAATCTGGTTCCAAATCCTGGATCTCCTATTTACTACTTGTGTGAACTAGGGCAAATCACTTATATTCTCCATGCCTTAGTTTTCCTATCTGGAAAGTATAGAGCAATCATTCCTGGAGCAACAAGAACACAATAAGCTTTTGTTTATTTGTATATTGCTTTCCTTTTTTTGTTTGGTGCAACCCAAAACCTTTCTGAACAATTTCCTTCAATTTTCCTTAAAGAAGCATTCCTATGCTTAATCTCACTGGAATTATATTAAACAAACATAAGCTACTCCAGTCATTTGTTTAAACATTGAAGAAACATTTTCTTGATGCCTGCTGTGTACCTATGCCTGAGCTATAAAGAAAAATCAGAAGAATGAAAGAAATAAAAAGGCAAAGACATCATATTAGTTCCTACAGAAGTTATACCCAACTCAGCCTAGGAGAGGTGGGTCATTCCTGATGGTCAATCGGCTTCTCCCTGTTTTCAGCACAAGCTCAGGGAGTACTTGATTTGAATGAATCTTGGGGAAGGACAAGTTCTTACTTTTTCAGTGGGACAAACAAGTCCTACTCCTAAAACTGGCTTCTCTACTAATGGTAACACTCAAGCTCACCTATCAGAGGATGATGTGAAAGTCCAGTTGAATGAAGCCAAGAACCTCAGGCACTTGGCTGCTGGAGAGATCCAAGGCATTTTCAGTGTGATCAGCCCCAAGGAATGAAAGTTGCAACCAGCCTGTACCCAGAGAAAGATCTGGGCAATGGCTTCACACCAAGCAAAATAGGAGTGTGGAGAAACAGAGGGTAGGGGCCATACAGTCAGCTGTACACACTCACATAACTCTGAAGCAGGGAGCCCCAAAGGGTATTGTCAGTACCTACCTGACTAGCTGCTGCTTCTGGCTCTAACTTACCTCAATGACTTTTAACCTTTTTTATCCCTTAATATACACAATGAAGGATGTTCACATACAAGATACATTCTCATATACATTCTTTCCATGAAACTGGCATTTAATCCACACCTTTCTCTCCTATTCAAGAAAGCATATCAGAAGACAAATAAATGAGAGTGATAGCTTAAAAATTATCCCCAATGTTAGTTATTTAACTGTTAATAGAGAAAGATTGCTTATGATTTATCTTGAATTTAGCTTGACACCAGATTATCACTAAGTGTGAAATTATTAGTTGAAAGAAACTAGTAAAACTAGTTGAAAACTACTGACACAGTTCATACTCATTGAGCCTGTCAGCTGTTAGCCATTTCCAGCTCAACATTTCACTGATCTATAATAGCAACTGCCATTTGTTTATCTCATACTATGAGCCAGACAGTTACCTATAATACTCCCTATCCTCACAAAAACTCTAAAGGACAAGTATTGTTATCTTTGTTTTACAGCTAAGAAACCTCAGGCTCAGAAAGGTCATTATTTGCCTAGGGTGACACAGTAAGTGGTAAAGTCAAGATTTATATATATGACTGTCTTATTTTATAATTCAGGATCCTAGCCTTCTCCCTTCAAAGTTGAATCATCCTCCAGCAATAAGTCCTCAGTCAAGGCCAACCCCTCATACATGCTAAACCTCTCCTAACTTGAGAGATGCCCCCAACTCTCAAACTAAGCCACTCAGAAATTCCCAGTATTCATTTCTGGAAAATCCCTGATAAAGTGGAACTTGTCACATGGGAAGGGTGATGCATTAACTCGTTACTACCCATAATCACATCAGCATAGAATCATCTTGTCAACTAAGGTCATTCCCACAAAAGGCTCTAAAGAAATGGAAGAAATTTTCAAAGGAAAAGGAGAGGGAGGAAGGGGAGTAGAAAGCACTCCATCTAGAATTTGGAGCATAGCCAGTACCACAGAGACATGAAAGAAATGAGAAAGCCTCCTGATGTCTACAGGAGGTTGGAAGAGGAAGGGAGAGAAAGCTAACATTTGTGGAGCTCTTACCATGTTCCAAGGTGTACCAGGCTGGGAACCTTCACGGCATCTTCTAACCTTACAGAAGCCTTTGTCTACATTTTTTATAGAAGAGGAAGAGGGAGGTTGAGTACTTTTTCTGAACTCACAATGCCAGAAAATAACAAAGCAAGAGTTTGAACACAGGCTGTCTGATGTCCACAGCACACCTTCTTCCACTGTAACCACCTTCTTTAACACTCTGTGAGGACATACTATCTTGACTCCTGGAGGGCCCTACTTTGAGCATGACATTGATGAGCTCTGAAAACATTTTTTTTTTCCTCATTGAACACAACATAAAGTCCTTGTCATTTAAAAAAAGTCTCTAAATATTCTTGTAATGTTTGGGAGCAAAGATTAATTGGAAAAGTCAATTCTTGTAGGAAACTAATTAGCATTCCCTTGACAAAACACAATGAATTTAAATATTGGCCAGTGTTACCACTTATCTGGTATGAAGTATTAATCTGACAGCAGTGGCCGTGCTGCTGCTCAGTCTGGTGCTTGTGGGCTGGGGGGATACGATTTGGCTTCTCATCCATGTCTGAGGAGACAATTTAGTAAAAAGTTGAAGAGCAGGATGTGCCTGGGATTCTCCAAAACCTCAAAGGCTTGAGTGATTGGTACTAGTGTGGTCATTCCCTTCCTCTCTCCTCAGCCTTCCCCTCATCTCTGGTTCCAGAAACTCCAGTGAAAGATAAGAAAGGGAACATACAGGAACTGGGGTCAGGCCAGGGGAAAAGATTCTCAGAGCACTGGGTTTGACAGAAAGTCTTCAGAAGACTTACTGGTCCTAGCATGATAAGCTCGTGGCTTTCCATAGCCTGCCAGCCCTATGCCACCCAAGAGCCTTTGTCTGAGTCAAGCCTTCTCCACATGTGCTCCTGGACCACTACCTGCATCAAATCTACTCAATCTACATCTCTGGGGTTGTGGTCAGGGGTTCACATTTTAACAGGCTTCTCCATTATCCTTAAGGAGCAAAAAAAGTTTGAGGATCACTGGGCTAAGGATTGGGACTGGTCAAGAAACAGAATAGCAGTGGCCTCAAGTGAGAAGATTCTCTTAAAATCTTATAAAATTGATTATCATTATTCATGGTAGTTATGTTTTATAAAGTTACCATGAACGTTGAACTAGCAAGTACGAAACCATTGTTTTTACAAATACCTCTGGTCACGACATTTTCATCAACCAATCAACACACAGTATTGTTTCATGTGTGCTTCCATTTAAAGACATCTAATTTAATTATATATCGTTGGTACATTAACATTAAACTAACAGCCAACAGTACTATAACTCATACCTGAGTGAAGGCATGAGTTATAGTACTGTAATTTCCCCAAAGACAAATCACAGCCTTCTTGCACTTGAGAACATAAGACAGCATTTCAACACTATGCTTGAGAGCCATTTTAAACCATGAAATCACAAGCAAAAAGCACAAAGAAATGGCACTAAATACATTGTGAAAATGACACTTGTTTACAGTATGAGTTGAAACAGGAAGGCAGAGCATCACTTTGTTCCCCCTCAGCTGGGAACATGCATGTTGAACAACCCAAATGTTTCACAGCCCTGTGCATGCCTGCAAATGACCATAAAAGTGCCACAAGTATTGATTTTGAGGTTACAAATAAACTTTAGGCAAATTTACAAATACAGAATCCACAAATAATAAGGATAAAGGATAAACTGTATTATATATATTATGTATATTTGAAATTTTAAAAATACATTTCACATGTATTTATCTCATTTCCTCCTACAGTAATAACTCTGTAACTTAAACAGGACATATGCTATTTTGATTCCCAACATTCAGATGAGAAACTGGGGCTCAAAGACCTGGGACACAAACCTAGTTCTTTTGATTCCAAGGCCCTTGCATTTTCTACTATACAGTTGGAGCAAGACAAATCTGCTCAGGCTGTGTCAGATGCCAAGACTGTTCGGCCAAGTGGAGATGTCTCAAAGAAATGGGGTGTAGTGGGAAACTGACAATTACACATTACACTGGAATAAATGAGGGAGAGCTAGAGGAGGCCCAGCCCTAGGCACAGAGCTTAATAACTATCTCCACAAGCTGGGAAAGTGTGTTGTTCATGTGCACTGAGGCTTCCTTTGATGTATTTCAGTCAGAAGGAGAGCACTGATTGGGGCCCACTGGGTGCCCTTTTTAAGCAATGAGGCAGAGAGGAAAGAAGATGCAGTTCCTGATCTAAAGATTAGAGACAAGTGGGGGAAATTGTGATATAAAATAGGTAATCCAGTAAATAGAGTCATTATAAGTTTGAGTTAAGGGAGAAGATTGGTGGAGAAGGTATATCTTGGGAAACTATTTGAAAAAGAGGGAGAGACTTACGTAAAATAGGAGGAAGATTATTCCACATATTTAGGACAACTTGGGCAAGAGTGTTAAGGCACTGGCAATCCTGAAGTCTAATCCTAGCTCTGTCATTTTCAGCCATGAGACCTGCAGAAGTTGATTTAACCTTTCTCAGACTCAGTTGACTGATCAACAAAATGAGGATTCAGTCAGGCCTACATACTTTCTTTAGTTTAGCAGTATTAAGATCTGGGGATTCAAAAGCTTCAAAGATATATCTGATAAAGTTTAGTACTTCAAGAATAAAGGTAGTTTGAGAGAAAAGGCACATAACAAATAAATCGTTTCAATACAAACTGATGAATGTTAGGATGTGGATGGACACACTAGGGGAGCAGGATCTTGGAGCAGGGAGGTTAGCAGAGAAATTGCCTGGATGAGCTGGCCCCAGAATCATAAAGGACAATAGGAATTAGAGAGACAACGAAAGAAGACGGCAGGTGATGCCCCAGGAAGAGCAGGAGCAAAAGATTAGAGGTATGAGACATTGTGGTGAGTTCTGGGGACTACACTTGTTGAGTCACATGGTGGGGAGAGGAGCATGAGGAGAAAGGGGTAGGAAGGGTGGAAAGCAACATGATCTATGAGCGTGAGAATCCACTGGAAAATTGTAAGCAAGGGAGTGATATGGACAGATTTATTCATTCTGAAATATTCCTTTGACAGCTATGCGGAGGAAGAAATTGGGGTGGACATGTCTGAAGGTAGAAAAACTAATCTTTGGTTACAATAATCCAGGTTTGTCATGGGGAGCCAATGGAATAAGGTATCTGAAAACACATTGTAAACTGAGAAGCAAACAAATGTAAAACAGTGAATTCCTTATGAAAACAAAATGTTCAGGGCAAAATGAAGTGGGAGGATAAGAAAACAAGAATACAAGTTTTACTATATGGAGGAATGTGTTAGAAAGCAATGGTATCACACAAGAAACACAAATTCATATAGTTGGAAAGCTTCTAAAGTAGCCTGATGAAGTCGACACTTGATATGAGAAGTCAGCAGATGCTCCTAGGGGTTGAGGAATGGCCTGGTGTACATGATGGGCAGTTCCAGGAATTGGTGAGTCAGGAAAAGGTTGGAAGCCTAACAATCCAGATATGAACTGCTACATTTCTACTAGGATGAGAAATTCATAATCATTTAAAGTCCTGAACTCTAGCAATCCTGTTCTCCATGATAAGGAAAAAAAGAAAAGCTAGAGCTTTGAAGAAAATTGTGAAACCTTAAAACTGGAAGAGCTCTAGAGACCGTGTAATATAGTGAATAGAATAACAAGACCTGGAGCCAAGCTGCCTAGAATTGACCCTAGCTCTACCACCTTTAGCTGCATAGAAAAGTTACTTACACTCTCTACACCTCAGTTTCTTCATCTGTAAGATAAGGATGATAATAATAATACCTACTTCTCAGGGTACTTAAAATAGTGCCTGACATATATCAAAGTGCTCAATAAGTGTTAGAATTTATGAATGCTACTGCTACTTTAGAAACGGGAACACTGGGGTGTAGAGAAGTTGACTTAGCCAACATCCAAGAATTGTTTATAGCCTTTATTGACCTGCATATTAATAAAAAAAATCATGGTAACATTTATGTCTGGGAGGCCTAAATGCAAGTAGCATTAACTTCTATACTGGGGTTGAAAAAGATTCAAGAAAGAGGAGAGAGACTTCCCTGGTGGTCCAGTGGTTAAGAATCTGCGCTTCCACTGAACTGGGGAGCCAGTTCAATCCCTGGTTGGGGAACTAAGATCCTGCATGCCACTTGGCAAAAAAAAATAAAAAAGATTTTAATTGATGTTTAAAGACTAGAGGTCAGGGAACTAGAGGGTCGAATGGTGACAAAATCTCTGCTTGGAAGGCAGGCCCTAAAGGTGCCACAACTCTGAGAAGCACTCCCAAGAAAGGGGTGAGAGATGGGCATTGCTCACCATCTGAATGTTCACCAGGAAATGGCAGAGTTGGAGGAGGTGAGAGGCAGTGGGGAGGTGTGGAGAGTTACCTCAGGAAAGGAAAACAAGAAACCACTTATGAGCTCTGCTGTGTCCTGGAGTCTAAGCTGGAGCGGCCTGTACATTTCAAGTGCATCCTCTTCTTTCCCATTCCTCTTACCAGCACTGTATGCATATAATCATCTAGCAGATGGCTGTGGCTGTGATGGCAGCATCTGTGGCTGCTCTTTCACCTTCTTGCTTTGGCGGGAGCAGTTGGCAAGACAAATTTGCAAGGTCTGTCAGCACCCAGAAGTATCACTATGTCAAATTTGTTAAAAAATAAATAAACAAATAACACCTAAGGCAGAGGAAGTGCTGACGCCACTGGCTGAAATCCCTGGGGCCTGCTTGATTCAAGATTCTGCTCCACACTGGCTCCTCTCATGGGATCAGAGGCTGGGAAGGAGGAGCTCATAAGCATTCATTTCACCCATCACCCAACTCTAAGAATGAGGACCTTTCTGATTGGCAAATAAAGAAGACCAGCTGCAAAGGGCAATAGGTCTTAGAGATGGAAGCTGCATTGAAAACCCAGAGGAGCAACTGGAAGAAACAAAGATGCATGCTAGTCCGTAACTTCCCCAGCCTCAATCTGCAAGTCAAACCCCAGCCTGGCCAGAGTCCATCATCCCCAGGCTTGGAGGTCTTTTCAGAGCCCCACCTGCCTCAGTGAGTGGAGTCTGTGTGAGCCCTGGCCAGCCACTGGCCGTCACAGGCTGTAGCCTTCCTTCTCTTGGGTTTGCCCAATCTTGCAAAGTGACAGATGCTGTGGTTTTCTATTTTGTATTTCCACGTCCTGTAGAAGCAATATTTGTCCCCTGAACCCCAGACTATTTGGCCTGAGCTCTAGATTGTTGTTTAGACTTGTCAGATCCTTTCTCTGCACGCTGTCATACATAGCAGAGACCAACCAGAATGAGGATGAGTCTATTGCCTAGATGATGATTATCACTGCATAGAGGCTTTTACTGCCATGTCCACATCAAATGTCAGATATATTGGATACTAAATCAAGCTCAAATTGAGCCCAATTTTACCATGCTCTTCTGAGAACCTGGGATTTGAATGAAAGGTCTGTAGCTGTATAATTACCCCTACTCTTAACTTACATCTTCTCTACCACTTTATTTCCTCTACTGAATTACTACAGCAGGAATCCATGAGTCATAAATCACTTTTTCAGCCATCCTTGGAAATTGGAAATCTACAGCAGTAGAGGTTTGGGAGGCCAAGGTCGAGCAAGAGGCCAGTATTTTCCCAGTGACCTGGTACTTGTATCAAATGACAACCCAGAGGAGAAATGTGATACATGTGGAAGAAAGTTGCTTGGATGAAAATACATTTAAAAATAAAGGAAAATGCCATATTTAATGCAAATTACTCAAACATTCATTTAGTGTCAAACTGGGGCATTATTCTAGGGGCTAGCCCCCAGAGAGATTTAAAGCATGTGGTACACAGGAAGAGAGGGGGGAGACATAATCAGGAGGTAGGGGAAAACCTAACAGAAATTAAGCTAATCTCAGAAGATATAACATCTTCTTGTCAGATAGGAACAGACAATCAGACAACATGTCCAAATAACAAGAGTCAAATATAGTCTAATTCTGAACAGACAACAAGATCAAAGAGGAGTACTTCTACCTACCTCCTCTCTCCAAAGGTTCTTTTGAAATGACAAAAATCCCAACATATTTTTAAAGGAAAAAACCATAATAGTACTAGAAAATGATAAAGAATGCAATCAACAGAATAAAAATGTGGACAAATTTATAACATCTGGAAATCCCTGGGATCAGATAGACAGAGAAGCCATAGCAGACAAAACATCTGTCCAACATATCAAAGGGGAGTATAGTTCTTCTCAAGGGTGCTTTGGAGAAGCTCCAAACTCAAAGGACTAAATCCAATAGTCAGAGAGGTCAATAGGGACAACAATCAGGGTAATTATATTAAGAACTACATTTGGAACAGCCAGGCCTTTTAGGCTCCTCCTCATCACCTGCATATACAGAACAAGGGACAGAACAGCTTATGCCCCCAGGCTCAAGCTCTGATAAGGGTTCTCAAAAGAAAAAGGGTAGTCTCCCTAGGAAGACTTCCTCCCGTGGGGTTGGAGCCTTAAGAAAAAGGAGAGCTATATGCTTTCTTACTTTAAAAGATAGTTGAGAGCCTCTGCATTAACTGTGGCCTGAGAGAATAGTAATAATAATAATAATAATAACTTAAATAACAACAATGAAGAAAAGGAGAGGAAATGGAGAAAGAGGAAATTAATTGTTACTATACACACTAGGTCTTCCATATCCACGGGTTTTACATCCACACCATCTGCTGATTAGTGGTTAGTTGAATCTGAAGATGCTGAACCCAAAAATACAGAGGGCTGAGTTACACCATGTTTATAAGAGATCTGGTAATCCTGGGGAGTCCTGGAATCAATCCCCCACAGATACAGAGGAACGCCTGTATTGAGCTCTATGTGCTGTGTCCTGCTTTGAGCACATTTATTAGCACACTCGATCCTCACAGCGCTATGAGGCAGTTACTATTATCATCTCCATTGTAGAAATAAGGAAACAGATACAAGAAGGTAAGCAGCCTTCCAAGGTCATAAAGTTAGAAAAAAAGAAGCTAGGAAACAAACCAATGTACTCTGACCCCAGAGCAGCAATATCCATTATTCCCAGGTAATCCTCCCTCCCTCTTCTAAAAATGTAGATATGCACCAAGAGTATGTCAGGCTTATTTCATTCAATATTATATTTAAAAGTTCACATTGTGACAGGTAGATGCAGTCTATTCATTTGCATGAATATATAACATTCCATTGCATGAATGAACCACAACTTATTAACCATTCTACATGTGGATGTTTGCACAATGCTACTATGAACATTCTTGAACACATTTCTTAGTGCACAATTACACACATTTTAGTTGTGCATATATCTAGGAGAGGAAATGTTGAATCATGAATATGTGTATTTCCAGCTTTAATAAATTACATCAAACTGTTTTCCAAATTGTACCAATCAACACTACCACCAATTTTCCATTTGCTCTGTAGTCTCATCAACATTCGGTTTTAGCCAACTTTTTGATTTTAACAATTACAAGTTTTTATTTCAATTTCTATTCATAATTTTAATGTTATTGAATCCATTTTTTTATCGGATTAAGTTGCCTTTCTTTTTCTTGTAGATATAAAAGATTTATATACACATATATGCATTCTAGATAAGGCTCCTCTGTCAGTCGTCCGTGTTGCAAATAACTTCTCTTGCTCTGTGACTTGCCTTTTCATTCTTTTAATGGTGTCGTGTCTTTTGTTAGAGTGCTTAATTTTAATTTAATCAACATATTTTATTTGATAATTAGAAGATTACATATGCATTTATCCTTTGATCCAACCATACCACTATATCTGCAATAATACAAAAAGATGTACACACCTGACTATACAATACAGCACTACTGGTAGTAGAAAGAGACTTGAAACGGCACAAATGGGGCTGGTTGGAGAAATTATGGTGCAGTCACACAATGTAGTACTATTCAGGTATAAAAAAGAGATTGTGGAATATTTCTACATATTAACATACTGCTAAGCTAAAAAAAGGAAAGTGCATATATAGTATGTTACCTTTTATAAGAAAGGGAAAGAGTAATACAAATATACATGTGTGTGTGTATACACTTATTTTTTAACAAATGACATGATAAATTAAAAACTAATGAAAAATGATTACATGATTACTTAGGGAGAGGGATCAAGATGGCAGAGTAGAAAGACCCTGAGCTCACCTCCACCCATGAACATGAACACATTAAAACTACAACTACAAATAGAGCAACTGTCACTGAGAACAACCTGAAGACTAGCAGAATGGCTCTTCTACAATGAACACTGTACAGAAAGAGCCACATGGAGTGTGGTAGGAGGGGAGAAGTATCTAGTAGAGATCCATACCCCTAGCAGGTGACCGGAAGAGGAGGGAGATATCACTGGCTCAGAGATCCTCCCTAAGGAGCAAGGGATTTGAACCCCACATTAGGCACCCCACCCTGGGCTCTGACACCAGGCATACACGCCCCCTTAATTGGTTTGAAAACCAGTGAGATTTACTAGAAGGCTGTAAAAAAAACCCAAGGCTCTGCTCTTTTTTCCCCAGTTTTATTGAGATATAATTCACTTATAGCACTGTATAAGTTTAAGGTGTAAAACATACAGTTTGACTTATGTACATCATGAAATGATTATCTCAAATAGGTTTAGTGAACCTCCATCAGCTCATATAGCTACAACACTAAAGAAATAGAAAACATTTTCTTTCCTAGTGTTGAGAACTCTTAGGATTTACTCTTTTAATTTTGATATAAAACATGCAGCAGTGTTTATTATCATGTTGTATATTACATCTCTAATAATTATAACTGGAAGTTTGAAACTTTTGACTACCTTTATATAATTTCCCCTTCTCTCACCCCCCACCTCTGGTAACCACAAATCTGATGTCTTTTTCCATGAGTTTGTTTGTTTGTGAAGTATAATGGGCCTACTACACTACAACTCTACATTACTACCTGGTACTCAACATAGTGATTCAAAATTTCTATACATTTCAAAATGACCACCATGATAAGTCTAGTTACTCTGTCACCATATAAAGATATTACATAATTATTGACTATATACCTGTGATTATACATTTCATACCTGTGACTATACTATATATTTCATACCCATGACTCATTCATTTTGTAAACAAAATTTGTACCTCTTAATTTCCCTCACTTATTTCTCTTCTCACTCCATCCCTCTCCCCTCTGGCAACCACCTGTTTATTCTCTGTATCTGACTGTTTCTTTTTAGTTATGTTTGTGCATTTTTATTTATTCCACATATAAGTGAAATTATGCAGTATTTGTCTCTCTATATCTGACTTATTTCACTTAGCATAATACCCTCTAGGTCCATCCATGTTGTCACAAATGGCAAGATTTCATTAGTTCTTATGCCTGAGGAATATCCCACTTTATATATATACCACAGCTCTTCTATCCACTCGTCTATTGATGGACCCTTAGATTGCTTCCATAACTTAGCTATTGTAAATAATGCTGCAACGAAGATAGGGGTGCATGTATCTTTTTCAATTGTTTTCATTTTCTTCAGATAAATACATAGAAGTAGAATTGCTGCTTGTATAAGAGTGCAATTTTTAATTTTTTGAGGAATCTCCACACTGTTTTCCACAGTAGCTACACTAATTTACATTCCTACTTTAGTGCATGAGGATTCCCTTTTCTCCACATCCTCACCAATACTTATATTTTTGTTGTCTTTTTGATAATAGCCATCTGACAGATGTGAGATGATATCGCATTGTGGATTTGATTTGCATTTCCCTGATGATTAGTGATATTGAATACCTTTTCATGTGCCTGTTAGCCATCTATTTGTCTTCTTGGGAAAATGTCTGTTCAGGTCCTCTGCCCATTCTTTAGTTGGGTTGTTTGCTTTGATGTTGAGTTGTATGAGTTCTTTGTGTATTTTGGATATTAACCCCTTGCTGGATATATCATTTACAAATATCTTCTCCCATTCAGTAAATGACCTTTTCATTTTGTTGATAGTTTTCTTCACAGCGCAAAAGCTTTTTAGTTTGACGAGGTCACATTTGTTTATTTTTTATTTGTTTCCCTTGTCTGACAAAATATGTCCAAAAAATATTGCTAATACTGATGTCAAAGAGCATATTGCCTATGTTTTCTTCTAGAATTTTTATGGTTTTGGGTCTTACATTTAAATCTTTAATCCATTTTTCTTATTATTCTGTATTGTGTGGAAGAGTAATCCAGTTTGATTCTTTTACATGTAGCTGTCCAGTTTTCCCAACACTATGTATTGAAGAGGCTGTCTTTTTCCCATTGTATATTCTTGCCTCCTTTGTCATAGATTAATTGCACATCTAAGTGTGGGTTCACTTCTGGGCTTTCTGTTCTGTTCCATTGATTTATGTATGTTTTTAATGCAAGTACCATACTGTTTTGATTACTGTAGCTTTGTAGTATAGGTTGAAATCAGAGAGCATGATATCTCCTGTCTTTTTCTTCTTTCTTAAGATTGTTTTGACTATTCAGGGTCTTTTGTCTTTCCATACAAGTTTTAGAACTATTTGTTCTAGTGCTATGAAAAATACTATTGGTACTTTGATAGGGAATGCATTGAGTCTGTAGATTGCCTTGAGTAATATGGTCATTTTAACAAAATTAAGGGAATTCCCTGGTAGTTCAGTGGTTGGGACTCCATGTTCTCACTGCCGAAGGTCTGGTTTCAATCCCTGGTTGGGGAACTAAGATCCCACAAGCCACATGGTGTGGCAACAAAATATTAATTCTTCCAATCCATGACCACAGTCTATCTTTCCATCTGTGTCAACTTCAATTTCTTTCATCAGTGTCTCATAGTTTTACTAGAACAGGTCTTTTACCTCTTTACTTAGATTTATTCCTATGCATTTTATTTTTTATGATGTGATTGTTAATGGGATATTTTCCTTAATTTTTCTTTCTGATAGTTTGTTGTTAGTGTAGAGAAACACAAGATTTATGTATATTAATTTTGTATCCTACAACTTGACCAAATTCATTGATGAGTTCTAATAGATTTTTTGGTGGTGTCTTTAGGATTTCCTATGTATAGTATCATATCATCTGTTTACAGTGAAATTTCACTTCTTCCTTTCCAATTTAGATTCCTTTCATTTTTGGATTTCCTTCTGCATTTTTGTTTGTGTGCCTATTACAGATTTTGGCTTGTGGTTACCAAGAGGTATGTTGGTAAGAGATAAGGGTTGCTGATCTCTTAAATTCAAACACATTTTAAACACCCTGTATTTTTACTCCCTTTCCCCTACATTTACTGCGTGTCATTATATTTTACTCTTTTTTTTTAGTTTTGTATTTATATTTGTATTTGGTTTTAGCCTTCCTACTAGCTTTATAAATAGTTAATCTACTGCCTTTATTGTATATTTACCCTTATGTATGAAATTTTTTACTTCATAATTTTTTATATTTCTAGATGTGACCTTTACTTTTCCACTTAGTTAAGTCCCTTTAACATTTCTTGTAAACCTGGTCATGTGGTGTTGAGCTCTTTTAGTTTTTCCTTGTCTGTAAACTTCTGCTCTCTCCTTCAAATATGAATGAAAGCTTTGTCTGGTAGAGTAGTTTTGGTCCTAGGTTTTTCCCTATCATCACTTTGGATATACCCTGCCACACCTTTCTGGCCTGCAGAGTTTCTGTTGAAAAGTTGGCTGGTAGCCTTATGGGACTTCCCTTGTATGTAACTTGCTGCTTTTCCCTTGCTACACTTAATATTCTCTCTTTATCTTTAATCTTTGCCATTTTAATTACAATTAATTTTTGCCATTTTAATTTTTGCCATTTTAATTACAAGGTTGATCCTTTTGAGGACTCTGTGCTTCCTGTACAAGGATGTCTGTTTCCTTTCCCAGGTTAGGAAAATTTTCAGCTATTATGTCTTCAAATCTGTTCTCTACCCCTTTCTCTCTCTCTTTTCTCCTTCTGGGACCCCTATAATGTGAATGTGAGTATGCTTGTTGTTGTCCCAGAGGTCTCTTAAGCTGTACTCATTTTTTGTATTCTTCTTTCTTTTTTCTGTTCAGCTTCAGTGATTTCCACTATTCTGTCTTCTAGTTTGCTGATCTATTCCGCTGTATCATCTAATCTACTGGTAATTCCTTCTAGTGTATTTTTTATTTCAGTTATTGTATTCTTCATCTCTCTTTGGTTCTTCTTTATATTTTCTAACTTTTTGCTAAAGCCTCTCACTTCTCACTCTGTACATACATTCTTCTCCCAAGTTATTTGAACATCTTTATGATCATTACCTTAAACCCTTTACTGGGTAAATTGCTTATCTCCACTTAACTTAGTTCTTTTTCTGAGGTTTTATGTTGTTGCTTCATTTTGAACATGTTTCTCTGTCACCTATTTTTGCCTAATTCACGTTTTAGATTTCTATGTACTTGATAGGTTGGTTTTGTTTCCCAATGTTGGAGAAATGGTCTTATGTAGGAAACATCTGGTGTGGCACAGAAGCACACTCCCCTCTGGTCAGCAGAGTTATATGATTTAGGGGTGTCCCTTATGTGGGTCCTTGTGGCAGGCTGACTACTGTGAGTGTCCTGGTAGGCATGGCTGGGGCCCAGTCTGGTTGGTTGCCAGGCCCTGCCTTCTGAGGAAGCTGCTGGCTGCTGGTGGGCCAGGCCAGGTCTTGGTGCAGCTGACTGCATGTCCAGGGGAGTCCTGATCCTGTTGCCAGCCCATAAGTGGGCAGGGCAGATCATGAGGCAACTTGCTACGGAGCCCATGGGGTCCCAGGACTAGTGCTGGCCCACTGGTGGGTGGAGTCAGTTCCTGGGGTGGCTGGCTGTGGGATAGGGATCCTGGACCTAGCATCAGCCTACTGATGAGTGGGGCTATGGACCAGGGGTGTCCTAGGGCTTATCTGGCCTATGGGATGGGCAAAGCCACTTCCTGACACTACTGACTGCACAGTCTGGGATGACCCAGAGCTGATGACAGGCCACTGGTGGGTGGGCACTGATGTCTGACTGAGGGACTCAAAGTGTCCTGGAGCTAATGTTGGCCTGATGAGTGATGGGCCAACACTGATGAGTGAGGCTTGGGCCCAGGGATGTCCCAGGGCTGGTGTCTGCCTACAGGTGGGTGAGGCCAGGTACCAGGGATAGTGTCGGTCCATTGGTGGGCAGAGCTACATCCTGGGGTTTCTGGTTGTGGAACCTAGATGTTATGGAGGTGGTGTCATCATGCAGGTGGGCAGGATCAGGACCAAGGAAGTCCCTGTGTTGGTACCTCCCCCCCGGTAGGTGAGGCTGGGTCCCAGAGCTAGTGCCAACTCACTTTGTTTGCGGCCCACTGG
Source organism: Tursiops truncatus (assembly GCF_011762595.2). Lineage (NCBI taxonomy): Eukaryota > Metazoa > Chordata > Mammalia > Artiodactyla > Delphinidae > Tursiops > Tursiops truncatus. The sequence goes on from NC_047041.1 coordinate 23,274,867, forward strand.
TGGGTTGGATAGGTCCTAGGGATGCTGGGGGCTCAGGGAGTCCTACTGCAGCTGGCCTGCTGGTGGGTCAGGCCATGTCCCTTCCTAGCTAGCTGCCTGACCTGGGGAATGCTGGGACTGCTGCCACCAAGCTGGTGGGCAGGGTCAGATTCCAGCACTAATAAGCTAGTAAGAGTACTCCCAAATGGTGCTTATCAGCACCAATGTCCTGGTGGTGGGATGAGCTTCCCCAAATGGCTGCTGCCAGTGTCTATATCTCCAGGGTGAGTTTCAATTGCCTTCTATCTCTCTGGGAGGCTCTCCAAGATCAGCAGGTGGCTCTGATCTAGGATCCTTTTAAGTTACTGCTTCTGCCAGACTCAATAATTTGAGATTTTGCATGTATCCTTTGAGTGGAGTTTCTATTTCCCAAAATCCTCTGGTTCTCCCAAAAGTGAGCCTAGCTGTCCATCAAAACCAAACATTCTGGGGTCCATCTACCCAGTGCAGGACCTCTTTGGCTGGGGAGCCTGATGTGGTGCTTAGACCCCTCACTCCTTGGGGTGAGAACCTCTGCAATTGTAATTATCCTTCCATTTTTTTTAACATAAACAAAACTGATAAGCCTTCAGCTAGGCTTATTAAGAGAAAGAGAGAGGACCCCAATAAACAAAATTATAAACATAAGAAGAGAACTTATAATCAAAATCAGAGCATACAACTAAAAGAGAATACTATGAAGAGTTATGCACTAAAAAATTGGACAACCTAGAAGAAATGAATAAATTCCTAGAAACATACAAACTTCCAAGAATGAATCAGGAAGAAATAGAAAATCTGAACAAACTGATTACTAGTATTGAAATTAAATCAGTAGTCAAAAAACTCCCAAAGAACAAAACTCCAGGACTGGATGGCATCACAGGGAAATTCTACCAAGTATTTAAAGAGCTAATACCTATCCCTCAAACTACTCAAAAAAAATGAAGAGGAGGAAACACTCCCAAACTCATTCTACAAGGTCAGCATTACCCTGATACCAATAGATAAAGACATTTTTTAAAAAAGAAATTTACATGCTAATATCACTGCTGAACATAGATGCAAAAATCCTCAACAAAATCTTAGCAAACCATATTTAACAATACATTAAAAAACACACACACCATGATCAGGTGGGGTTTATCCCAGGGATATAAGGTGGTTCAACATCAGTCAATCCACATGATACACCATCTTAAGAAAACAAAGGATAAATATCACATGATCATCTCAATAGATGCAGAAAAATCACTTGACAAAATTCAACACTCATTCATGAGAAAAGCTCTCAACAAAGTCAGTATAGAGGAAACATATCTTAACATAATAAAGGCCACTTATGACAAACCCACAGTGAACATTATACTCAACAGAGAAAAGCTGAAAGCTATTCCTCTAAGATCAGGAACAAGACAAGGATGCCCACTCACGCCATGACTACTTAACATAGTATTGGAAGTACTAGCCACGATATATTTCTATTCTCTATTTTTTCTGCTGGGTTTTGTTCACATTGTCTTATCTCAGGTTTCTAGATATTTTTGGTTATATGCTGCACATTGCACCTTTTAAAAAATAGAAATAGGGACTTCCCTAGTGGTCCAGTGGTTAAGAAGGTTGGGGAACTAAGATCCCACATGCTGTGTGGCATGGCCAAAAAATTTTTTTAATTAGTTAATTAATTAATTAAATTAAACATCACACTGATAAAATATAAATATTTTAAAAATAGAAATAATTAAGGACTAGAATAATTTTTCTTTTTCCAAAGAGGGTTTACATTTGTTTCTGGCAGTTTTATGCATGAGATGATTGAAATATGAGCAGCAGTCCCTGTGAAAACCTGTTTATTTCTAATTCACCGAGATCATCCTTACCTATAGACTTTAGCCTTTCCACATTTAATCTAAAGCAAGAGGGATTCACTAGGTCCTTATGCTTGGCAGTCTGTGCTCTCCAATGTCAGTCCCACAAGCCTCAAAGTCCTTCCAAACTGGTCACATTTTCAGCCTATTACCAGGTTTCTCAAGAGTCAGTAGATGCATGTAGGGGTAAAAAAAAAACTTCAAATAGATTTGGCTTTTTCCAGATCTTCACCCAGGAATTCTTTACTGCCATTTAGTTCACTTGTTTCTTTAAGTAGACTTTTTTCAACTTTTCTAGTTATCCTCAGTGGGAAATCTGTTCAAGGTGCCAACTATGCAAGTATGGGGCTCTTTAGTTTTTAAATTTTATATTTTAACTACTAATGCTAAACTATAGTAAGAAAAGAGAAAATACAATCTAACACTTATGATTATTATCCCCCAAACTTAACCATGTTAAGATAGGACATTATCACAAAGTTGGGGGAATGTGGAAAAATTATACACTAGAAATCTCTTATCAGGAATGTATAATGAGAAATTATGGTACTGTGTCTGGAGGCAAAATAAATGCTCTGAGCATTTGGAAGTCTTCTTTGGAAGACTGACTGGCAGGTTAAGGTTGCTGAAACCAACAAGAAAGAAAAAAGCTTATTGACTATTACTATGAAATCACCATTGTTGATCTGTTTTTACCAGAAAGTGTCTTTAAAAACAAACATTTTAAGTACTACCTTGATATTATGGGAGAAAATCAGGGATCATTATTCCATAGCCACTCCCTATAACTTCTTTATAATCTCTTCCCTGAGCTTACCCTAAAAGTATTATAGAATCTTTGATATGGGAGAAGGGTGATCACAAACATACACAAAAAATTCATATTTTACAATATGACATAGAACAAAATGAGGTATCCAACTATTGGAAAACAGGAGAATATATTAATTACAATTCGTATTATAGACTTTTAAAAATATAGTCGTAGAACTGGTAAGAGTTTAGAAAGGTGTCGGGATATAAATGAATATATAACTTTTAGAGTTTCATGAATACCATCAATAATTAGTTAAAAGAAAACAAAAATGTCCTTCCTTTCTTAATAACAACTAAAAAGATTAAATATATGTGAATAAGTCCAATAAGAAATGTGAAATCATAGATTATTGGGGATATTATTTTTAAATCTGGCTCTGGATGATGGACAGAGCTAACTTTTTGGGGGGAATTATCTTGTTGACTCGCTGGGGATAAAGGGCGGAAACCATGAGGGCAAAGGGAGTTAGGAAAAAGAAACAAAAAAGATACCTGAATTGTTTTGCATAATAAATAAAGATGCATTTGGGGATGGGAAATGGCTAATGAACAAAGCTGGGTAGCCTAAAGGTTTTTAACTATGTGAGTGTTTAAGGTTCAATATTGTGTCCCCTCAAGCTTTTAGCCAAACTTTCCTAATCTACAAACGCCTTTTGAAAGTAGATTTTGTATAAGTGAGCACATGAATTTGAGTGTGTACATGTGTATGTGAGTATGTAAGAGTGTGTGTGTGTGTGTGTGTGTGTGTGTGTGTAAATCAAGGAATGAGACCAAATTCCACTTCGTGGTCAATGGGTATAAAATATGGGCAGTCAAGGTAGTATGGCAATGATCCAAAAACTGAACTTATTCAGTTAGCTTAGCCCTGAGCTCAGAGCCAGCAATGACCATAAAAACAGCAATGTTGCAAAATATTTTAGGGAGGACATTGAACTCCCATAAGTTGTAGAACTGGAATCTAAGTGACAACTTATTTAGATTTTTAAGGAAAATATGTAAAGACAAGGAGGAAAAGACTAAGTAAAGTCAGGGTTATATGCACATGGGGAAAAATTTACCAAACTACAGAGAGAGAAAAAAAAAAGAGGCTTAAATAAGTAGACAAGCCAGATTCCTGGATAAGAAGACAAACTAGCAGGAAGTTTCAATTTTTTCCAAGTTAATTTGAAGACAATGTGTTCCCAATCAAAACTCCAACTGTGTTTTTAAATATTTTGACAGACTGATTCCAAAGTTCATCTGGAATAGCTAAGAAAAAAATTGAAAAGATGTAATGGCCTCACTGGATATTAAAACATTATAAAGCTAATCAGTGTGGCACTGGCATGAAAATAGATGGGCAAATCTATGAAGTGATATATAACCAGGAAGCAGGAGCTAGTACATATAGAAATTGAATGAAGTTATAAAAAAAAAGGAAATATAGTTGAATATTTGTCTATTCTTTAAGTAAGAAGGGGAATTATAAGCTTAAAAGAAATCCCTCCCAAATATTAAAATATTGACATATTAGACAGCTAAAAATATTAAATGTCTGTATTTTACATAAACCTATTTGGATTTTAGATAAACATATAATCAAGAAACTATATATAAATATTTACATTAAATATAATGAAGTGGTAATACATCTAAAACCTATATAATTCAATAAGAAAATACTAATCTTGCCACATCTACTCCCTCACCTCCTAATACAAAATGTATAAAAGATATAAACATATAGCTTACAAGACAAAATGCTAATAAATATCTGAAAGACATTTAAATGCATTATTAAGGTTGTAAATATTAAACTTTTAATGAAGTGCCATTTTTTGCCTATTGAAAAAAAAGATTTTTAAATTGAGAATATCTTCAACAGGTGAGGCTACAGTGACATAGGCACCAAATACATAGTTTGGGGAATACATGTAGGTTTAATATTTTCAGAAAATAATTTTGCACTGCAATATGAAGGAGCTTTAAATTATAACAATTTTTTTTTTTTTTTTTTTTTGCAGTATGCGGTCCTCTCACTGTTGTGGCCTCTCCTGTTGCGGAGCACAGGCTCTGGACGCACAGGCTCAGTAGCCATGGCTCACGGACCCAGCCGCTCCGCGGCATGTGGGATCTTCCCGGACCAGGGCACGAACCCGTGTCCCCTGCATTGGCAGGCGGACTCTCAACCACTGTGCCACCAGGGAAGCCCCTAAATTATAACAATTTTTAACTAACTAAATTTTACATGAATGGAATTTATATTAAAAGAAAAAATAAAATACAAAGATTACTGCTACAGATATTAGCCACCATGACATTCATAACACCAAAACACCAGAAAAGAGATCTCAGTTATAGATACAGCTATAGATACCCTATAGGTACACAAATATTCTGGAATATTATTCAGGCTTCAATAAGGATTTTTTAAAGACAGTTTAGTGACATTGAAAAATGTTAAGGGAAATATAAAAATTATATGTATAGTCTGATCACAGCTAGATAAAACAATACTCATGGAAGAAGTAAAACATAAATGTTAACAATGATTGTCTACAAATGAAAGTATCGTGGATGATTATTTTATTCTCTTAATTTAGACTATAAGTTTTTTTTCCTACTTTTGTATAATAGACCAGTAGTGCTTTTATAATATTTCATAATTTTTAAGAGAGATATTGTGTTCTGTTAATGTAATTTTATGCCTTTGCTTCAGGTACCCTAGTCAGAAATATCTGCTTGAGAATGCCACGTAGAGCACCCTGAAAGAGCCACCAGAGAAGTTCACTCCAGCACGAAACTGGTAATAGCTCAGGCTTCTGGTCATCTGACCAAGCTGTTTCCTCTCTCTGGACTGCCTGTTGAGTCTGCTCGTCTTCCCAGAAAATTCTACTGCATACTTAAACACAACCACCCAGGAAGAGTTAGGCTCTCCCCCTTCTGCAGTCCCTTCTGCATAACCCTCTTATTCATGCCACATTTTCCCCAATAATTAGGCTTTCTCAGAGAAGGGGCAGGGCTTTCTCTATCCTTAGACTCCAGTCCACTGTAAGAGATCAAGAAATATTTTCTGAATGTTTGAGAATTTGAAGAGAGCTATAGGGTTTAAAGCCTAAATCTACTCTTGCAGCAATGTCTCTGTAAATGCATTTATTAATTTAATAAACCAGTATTAATCCCCTATTATGAAGTGATTCAAAGTATTAATCCCCTATTATGAAGTGATTCAAAGATTAATAGAGCTTGATTTTTGTCCTAGAGGGGCCAGTAATCTGAGAGAACTCCGATTTGTAAAGAATTAATTAAATCAGGTATGTACAAGATTCTTCCAGTCTGCAAAATGTCCCCTTTTGGGATTCCTGATATCTTTTGCTGCTAATGATTCCAGGAATAGTATCTGAATAAAACACATGAAATAGCCTAAAAGCACCTTCCTTTTCTGAACAGAATGTTTAACAGCAGCCATGAAAACAAATGGTAGCACCTTTTTAAAAAAAATTACTTCTGGTTAATCAAGAAATACTTTGAAGCTGAAAAGGGATGGATATGCAGTGAGTTTTTGGAATGCTTTTGAAGATTCTTACTTTAAAAAAAAAAACATAATCTGACCTATCCACTGAGAAGTATTGTTTTTGTCTCTACCCCTAAAGCAGTAGTTTTGTCCTAAGAAAGGCAGAATACATTAAAGCAAGTTGATATGTCCATGGAGCCAGGGAGTAGGGAGACTTATAATAAAAGTACTTTAATTGCCAAACTTAATCCTCTGCACAAGCCTATGAGGAAAACAGGCAGACAATATTAGAGCCCCATTCCCTTTGCAGACACAAAACCAAAGGGTTAAGTTGTTTGCCCAAAGCTACACCTGAGTGAAAGTAAGGGGAATGATGAGGATGGAGCAGGTCTCTGCACCAAGGGTGCTTGGTGTCAAAAGGCCCACACTTCTCTTAAACTTGTGGTGCTGTTGCCCCTTGAGGGTGCTGCTGGAGTGGGGCCATGACAAGTACAGAGGGCAAAACAAACATTAAGAACACAAACGTTTCTCAGCAACAGCAACAACAACAACAACAAAACAACCTAATCAAAAACTGGGCAGAAGACCTAAATAGACATTCCTCAAAAGAAGACATACAGATGGCCAATAGGCACAGGAAAGGATGCTCAACATTGCTAATCATTATAGAAATGCAAATCAAAACTACAAAGAGGTATCACCTCACACCGGTCAGAATGGCCATTATTAAAAAGTCTACAAATAACAAACACTGGAGAGGGTGTAGAGAAAAGGGAACCCTCCTACACTGTTGGTGGGAATGTAAGTTGGTCCAGCTACTAGGGAAAACAGTATGGAAGTTCCTCAGAAAACTAACAGTAGAATTACCATATGATCCAGCAATCCCACTCCTGGGCATATATCCGGATAAAACTATATTTAAAAAAGATATGCGTACCCCTATGTTCATATCAGCACTATTCATAATAGCCAAGACATGGAAACAACTTAAATGTCCATCAACAGGTGACTGGATAAAGAAGATGTGGTACATATATACAATGGAATACTACCCAGCCATAAAAAAGAAAGAAAGAATCCCATTTGCAGCAACACGGATACACCTAGAGATGATCATACTAAGTGAAATAAGTCAGAAAGGGAAAGACAAATACCATATGATATCACTTATATGTGGAATCTAAAATATGACACAAATGAACCTATCTATGAAGCAGAAACAGACTCACAGACATAGAGAACAGACTTGTGGTTGCCAAGGGGGATGGGGTTGGGGGAGTGATGGATTCGGACTTTGGGGTTAGTAGATGTAAACTATTACATAGAGAATGGATGGACAACAAGGTCCTCCTATATAGCACAGGGAACTATATTCAATGTCCTGGTATAAACCATAATGGAAAAGAATATAAAAAAGAATATATAAGTATGTATAACTGAGTCATTTGCTATACAGCAGTAATTAACACAACATTGTAAATCAACTACACATCAATTTAAAAAAAAAAAAAGAACACAAACCTTGAACAGCAACAGGGCAACCTCAGTAAAGTGGCATCAGCAGAACCCAAATTCCTAAATACTTAGAAGCCTATGAGACAAACAAAAGCATGACGAAAAGAAAATAAATAGTGATGGCAATCACGAGGAGTCTGGGTGTTCATTAAGACCCTAACCATCTTTGCTCCAGCCATGTCATCAACATTAACAATAATTGTTTCTCTGTCCAGTCTCCCTCCCTGACTCTCTGCTTGGTCTCCTGATGCTCATCAGGAGACTGAAGACAGTGATAGAGTTTGTAAGTGAATGCTGATGGACAGTTATCTGTGTTGGATTGGCTACCTGGGTAACCTGTGGAAAGGGATAGGTACTATGTCTGTGAAGGTATTATGTCTGCTATAGACTTACACATGTCTCCATGGATCTGCACTGGAGAAGGTTGGTAAACATATCTCTAAGAACTCATGGCCAATATTGTCCCCTACTAATTTTTAGCTAATTGCTACAGGTAGGATTGGCTATCATAGGGAACTTGCATTCTCTCTCTCTGTCTCTCTCTCTCTCTCACACATTCACACTCACACACACACACACACACACACACATGCACAACAAACACATAGTTACACACCTACGTCATTGATATTCACAACTTCTTTGGCCACAAATGATAATAAATTCCTGTACAACAGTCCATCCCAACAGAACCCTTTGGAGGAGACATGGGAATTTAGGATCATAAATATAGTACTGAAACCTCAACACCCATAACCATCTGGCAACTCTCCTGAGAATTCTAGAATGAAGAAATCATTCATTCTTTAGTCCTATTCTTCCTGAGAATCTGCCATGGGTCAGGCACCATGTCAGGTGCCAAGAAGGCAGAGATGAAAGACAATGTCTGACCTCAAAGAGAGCTAAGTCTGGCAATAGGAGATTTGAGTATCTCAATATAATGTGCCAAGAGCTTGGAAAAATAATAGCATACATTTACTGATCTCCAATTATATGTCAAACTGTATTAAATTCTCTGCATATATTATCTTACTTATTGTTTTAAAAATTCCTAGCCTATTTTACAGAGAAGACACTGAGGCACAGAGAAGTTAAGTAAGTCTGTCCATGGTCACACAGCTTGTCACTAAAGGAGCCTAGGTTTGAGTGTGTGTAACTTGGCTCTATAGCCAGAGTTTCTTACATGTTAACTACAACATAGTAGAACAAATACAGGCTAAAAAGGATGTATATGCACAAACCTACACAGATTAGAAAGTCAAAGAAGTTTTCTCAGAGCAGCTGTGAAGGATAAGAAGGAATTAGTCAGGCAGAATGGAGAGAAAGGGAATTCTAAAGAGACAGAAGCATGGACAAAGACTCAGAGATATAAGCAAGTGTGAAGCTTCCAGGAACTTACTGTCTAAACCATCTTAAAATTTAAGTGGGGAAGCTGGGCGGCAAGGTCTTCCAGTGCCACTGGTGCAGCCCAGCCAGCATAACGCCAGGCTAGGACCATAACCGTGTGACCCAGCACCCTCCAGCATCCTTGGGACCAGGCACTCACTTCTGCCTTTTCTCAGGATGCCAAGCAAAACACAGGCACTCCTGCCTGCTACACACTTCTCATCTTTCTCATTGGATGAGGTCATCTGTAGATCCAGCCTGGACCTTACGGGCTGCCCGGTTGGAGGAGAGCCATCAGTGTTCCAGTGACAGACCTTTTCCAGGACACTCGACGATGACAGTTGTCAAGTTCTGTAGTAAGTCTTGGGTGAGGAAGCCTTGCAAGGACCGAGAGTTCCTGTTACTCCACATCCTCACCAGCATTTGATGTTATCAGTGTTCTGGATTTTGGCCGTTCTTACAGCCTTCCTTATGATGCATATCACATATATATTCAGCTCTGCAAAGGAATGTTTCAGGGGTAAAAAAGAGAGAAGAGAATTTTGGCTAAAAATGATAACTTATTCTGATAAGAAAAAGGAATGTTCAGGAGGACCTTCAAGATGGTGAAGGAGTAACATGTGATCAACTGCCTCCCCACAAATACATCAAAAATACATCTCCATGTGGAACAGCGCCTACAGAACACCTACAGAACGCTGGCAGAAGACCTCAGACTTCCCCAAAGGCAAGAAACTCCCCCATGTACCTGGTAGGGCAAAAGAAAAAAAAAAGAGATGAAAGAATAGGGATGGGACCTGCACTTCTGGGAGGAAGCAGTGAAGGAGGAAAAGTGTCCATATATTAGGAAGCCCCTACACTAGTTGGAGACAGGGGGTGGGCAGTGGGGGAAGCTTCAGAGCCATGGGGGAGAGCACAGCAACAGGGGTGCAGAGGGCAAAGCAGAGAGATTCCCGAACAAAGGATCAGTGTCAACCAGCACTCACTAGCCTGAGAGGCTTGTCTGCTCACCCACCAGGGTGGGTGAGGGCTGAGAGCTGACTCTTGGGCTTCAGAGGTCAGACCCCAGGGAGAGAATTGGGGTTGGCTGCGTGAACAGAGCCTGAAGGGGGCTAGTGCACCACAACTAGGCAGAAGAGAATCTGGGGAAAAGTCTGGAACTGCCTAAGAGGCAAGAGCCCATTGTTTCAGTGTGCGCGAGGAGAGGGGATTCAGAGCACAGCTTAAACGAGCTTCAGAGAAAGGTGCGAGCTGTGGCAATAACTGCACACACCAGAGAGCAGCCTGAAATGCTAAGGCTGCTTCTGCAGCCACCAAGAAGCCTCTGTGCAAGCACAGGTCACTATCCACACCTACCCTCCTGGAAGACTGTGCAGCCTGCCACAGCCAGGGTCCCATGATCCAGGGACAGCTTCCCCGGGAGAATACACGGTGCACCTCAGACTGTTGCAACATCACGCAGGCCTCTGCCGCTGCAGGCTCACCCTGCATTCAGTACCCCTCCCACACCCCAGCCTGAGTGAGCCAGAGCCCCCGAATCAACCTCTCCTTTAACTTCCTCCTGTCTGGATGAAGAACAGGTACCACAGGGCAACCTACATGCAAAGGCAAGGCCAAATCCAAAGCTGAACCTCAGGAGCTGTATGAACAAAGAAGAGAAAGGGAAATTTCTCCCAGCAGCCTCAGGAGCAGTAGATTAAATCCTCACAATCAACTTGATGTACGCTGCATCTGTGGAATACCTGAATAGACAATGAATCATCCCAAAATTGAGGCGGTTGACTTTGGAACAACTATAGACTTGGGGTTTGCTTCCTGCATCTAATTTGTTTCTGTTTTCATGTTTATCTTAGTTTAGTGTTTAGAGATTATTATCATTGGTAGATTTGTTTATTGATTTTGTTGCTCTCTTTTAAAATTTATATATATATATATTTTTCTTTTTCTTTTTTTGTGAGTGTGTATGTGTATGCTTCTTTGTGTGATTTTGTAGGTATAGATTTGCTGTTACCATTTGTCCTAAGGTTCTGTCTGTTTTTTGTTTTCTTTTTTTTTTTAGTTTAGTTTCTAACACTTGTTATCATTGATTTCTTTATTGCTTTGGTTGCTATCATCTTTCTTTCATTCTTTCTTTTATTATTTTTTTACTTATTTTATTTCTAATAATTTATTTTTGATTTTAATAACTTCATTTTATTTGTTACTTTCTTTTTTTTTTTCTCCATTTTCTTCTGAGCCGTGTGGCTGACAGGCTCTTGGTTCTCCAGTCAGGAGTGAGGCCTGAGCCTCTGAGGTGGGAGAGCTGAGCTCAGGTAACTTGACTACCAGAGACCTCCTGGCCTCATGTAATATCAAACGCCAACAGCTCTCCCAGAGATCTCCATCTCAATGCTAAGAACCAGCTCAACAACCAGCAAGCTACAGTGATGGATACCCCATGCCAAACAACTAGCAAGGCAGGAGCACAAACCCACCCATTAGCAGACTGCTGCCTAAAATCATAATAAGGTCACAGGCACCCCAAAACACACCACCAGATGTAGTCCTGGCCAACAGAAACACAAGATCCAGGCTCATCCACCAGAACACAGGCACCAGTGTCCTCCATCAGGAAGCCTAACAACGCACTGAACCTACCTTAGCCACTAGTGGCAGACACCAAAAACAACAGGAACTACAAACCTGCAGCCTGTGAAAAGGAGATGCCAAACACAGTAACATAAGCAAAATGAGAAGACAGAGAAATACACAGCAGAAGAAGGAGCAAGGTAAAAACCCACCAGACCAAACAAATGAAGAGGAAATAGATAGTGTACCAGAGAAAGAATTCAGAGTAATGATAGTAAAGATGATCCAAAATCTTGAAACAGAATGGAGAAAATACAAGAAACATTTAACAAGGGCCTAAAAGAACTAAAGAGCAAACAAACAATGATGAACAACACACTAAATGAAATTAAAAATTCTCTCTGAGAATCAATATCAGAATAACTAAGGCAGAAAAATGGGTAAGTGACCTGGAGGATAAAATAGTGGAAATAACTACGTCAGAGAAGAATAAAGAAAAAAGAATGGAAAGAATTCAGAAAACTCTCAGAGACCTCTGAGACAACATTAAATGCAACAACATTCAAATCATAGGGGTCCCAGGGCTTCCCTGGTGGTGCAGTGGTTGAGAGTCTGCCTGCCGATGCAGGGGACACGGGTTTGTGCCCCGGTCCGGGAAGATCCCACATGCCGCGGAGCAGCTGGGCCCGTGAGCCATGGCCGCTGGGCCTGCGCGTCCGGAGTCTGTGCTCCACAACGGGAGAGACCATAGCAGTGAGAGGCCCACGTACCGCAAAAAAAAAAAAAAATCATAGGGGTCCCAGAAGAAGAAGAGAACAAGAAAGGGACTGAGAAACTATTTGAAGAGATTATAGTTGAAAAATTCCCTAATATGGAAAGGAAATAGTCAATAAAGTCCAGGAAGTGCAGAGAGTCCCATACAGGATAAATCCAAGGAGAAATATGCTAAGACACATATTAATCAAACTATCAAAATTAAATACAAAGAAAAAATATTAAAAGCAGCAAGGGAAAAGCAACAAATAATATACAAGGGAATCCCCATAAGGTTAACAACTGATCTTTCAGCAGAAACTCTGCAAGCCAGAAGGGAGTGGCAGAACACATTTAAATTGATGAAATGGAAAAACCTAAAACCAAGATTACTCTACCCAGAGAGGAGGTGATTCAGATTTGATGGAGAAATTAAAACCTTTACAGACAAGCAAAAGCTAAGAGAATTCAGCACCATCAAACCAGGCCTACAACAAATGCTAAAGGAACTTCCCTAAGCAGAAAACACAGGAAAGGAAAAGACCTACAGTAACAAACTCAAAACAATTAAGAAAATGGTAACAGAAACAGTCATATTGATAATTACTTAAATGTAAATGGATTAAATGCTCCAACCAAAAGACATAGACTGGATGAACGGGTACAAAAAAAATACCCATATATATGTTGTCTACAAAAGATCCACTTCAGACTTAGGGATACATACAGACTGAAAGTGAGGGGATGGAAAAAGATATTCCATGCAAATGGACATCAAAAGAAAGCTGGAGTAGCAATTCTCATATCAGACAAAATAGACTTTAAAATACAGACTACTAAGAGAGACAATGAAGGACATTGCATAATGATCAAAGAATCAGTATAAGAAGAAGATAGACCAATTGTAAATATTTATGCACCCAACATAGGAGCACCTTAATATATAAGGCAAATGCTAACAGCCATAAAAGGAGAAATCAACAGTAACAAAAGAATAGTAGGGGACTTTAACACCCCACTTTCACCAATGAATATATCATCCAAATTAAAATAAACAGGGAAACACAAGCTTTAAAAGACACATTAGACAAGATGGACTTATTCGATATTTATAGAACATTCCATCCAAAAACAACAGAATAAACATTCTTCTCAAGTGCTCATGGAACATTCTCCAGGATAGATCATATCTTGGGTCAAAAATCAAGCCTTCATAAATTTAAAAAATACGCAATCATATCAAGCATCTTTTCTGACCACAACATTAAAAAACTAGATATCAATTAGAGGAAAATAAAACTGAAAAAAATACAAATACATTGAGGCTAAACAACACACTACTAAATGACCAAAAGAATAATGAAGTAATCAAAGAGAAATTAAAAAATACCTAGAAACAAATGACAATGAAAACACAATGACCCAATACCAATGGAATGCAGCAAAAGAAGTTGTAAGAGGGAAGTTTATAGCAATACAATCCTACTCCAAGAATCAAGAAACATCTCAAATAAACAATCTAAACTTATACCCAAAGCACTTAGAGAAAGACAAATTAAAAAACCTAAAGTTAGAGGAAGGAAAGAAATCATAAATATCAGAGCAGAAATAAATGAAAAAGAAATGAAGGAAATGATAGCAAACATCAATAAAACTAAAAGTTGGTTCTTTGATAAGATAAACGAAGTTGAAAAACCATTAGCAAGACTCATCAAGAAAAAAGGGAGAAGGCTCAAATCAATAGAATTAGGAATGAAAAAGAAGCAACAACTGACACTGCAGAAATACAAAGGATCATGAGAGATTACTACAAAGCAACTATATGTCAATAAAATGGACAACCTGGAAGAAATGGACAAATTCTTAGAAAAGCACAACATTCTGTGACTGAACCATGAAGAAATAGAAAATATAAACAGACCAATCACAAGCACTGAAATTGAGACTGTGATTAAAATTCTTCCAACGAACAAAAGCCCAGAACCAGATGGCTTCACAGGCGAATTCTATCAAACATTTAGAGAAGAGCTAACACCTATCCTTCTCAAACTCTTCCAAAATATAGCAGAGGGAGGAACACTCCCAAACTCATTCTATGAGGCTGCAATCACCCTGATACCAGAACCAGACAAAAATGTCACAAAGAAAGAAAACTACAGGCCAATATCACTGATGAGCATAGATGCAAAAACCGTCAACAAAATACTTGCAAACAGAATCCAACAGAACTTTACAAAGATCATACATCCTGATCAAGTGGAGTTTATCCCAGGAATGGAAGGATTCTTCAATATACGCAAATCAATCAATGTGATAAACCATATTAACAAAATGAAGGAGAAAAACCATATGATCACATCAAAAGATGCAGAAAAACCTTCTGACAAAATTCAACACCATTTATGATAAAAACCGTCCAGAAAGTAGGCGTAGGGGGAGCTTACTTCAAAGTAATAAAGGCCATATGTCAGAAACCCACAGCCAACATCATTCTCAATGGTGAATAATTGAAAACATTTCCTCTAAAATCAGGAAAAAGACAAGGTTGCCCACTCTCACCACTATTATTCAACATAGATTTGGAAGTTTTAGCCACAGCAATCAGAGAACAAAAAGAAATAAAAGGAATCCAAATCAGAAAAAAAGAAATAAAACTGTCACTGTTTGCAGATGACATGATAGTATATATATAGAATCCTAAAGATGGTACCAGAAAACTACTAGAGCTAATCAATGTATTGGGGAAAGTAGCAGGATACAACATTAATGCACAGAAATCTCTTACATTCCTAAACACTAATGATGAAAAATCTGAAAGAGAAATTAAGGAAACACTCCCATTACCATTGCAACACAAAGAATAAAATACCTAGGAATAAATCTACCTAAGGAGACAAAGACCTGTATGCAGAAAACTATAAGACACTGATGAAAGGAATTAAAGTTGATACAAACAGATGGAACGATATACCATGTTCTTGGATTGGAAAAATCAACCTTGTGAAAATGGCTATACTCCCCAAAGCAATCTACAGACTCAAGGCAATCCCTATCAAACTACCAGTGGCATTTTTCACAGAACTGGAAGAAAAATTTTCACAATTTGTATGGAAACACAAAAGACCCCGAATAGCCAAAGCCATATTAAGAAAGAAAACAGAGCTGGAGGAATCAGTCTCCCTGGTTTCATACTATAACTAGAAAGCTACAGTAATCAAGACAGCATGGTACTGGCACCAAAACAGTAATATAAACTAGTGGGTCAGGACAGAAAGCCCAGAGATAAACCCACAAACATATGGTCACCTTATCTTTGATAAAGTAGGCAAGAATATACAATGGAGAAAAGACAGCCTCTTCAATAAGTGGTGCTGGGAAAACTGGATAGCTACATGTAAAAGAATGATATTAGAACAAGCCTTAGCACCATACACAAAAATAAACTCAAAATGGATTAAAGACCTAAATGTAAGGCCAGACAGTATAAATTCTTAAAGGAAAACATATGCAGAACACCCTATGATATAAATCACAGCAAGATCCTTTTTGACCCACCTCCTAGAGAAATGGAAATAAAACCAAAAATAAACAAATGGGATCTAATGAAACTTAAAACTTTTGCACAGTAAAGGAAACCATAAACAAGAAGAAAAGACAACTCTCAGAATGGGAGAAATATTTGCAAACGAAGCAATGACAAAGGATTAATTTCCAAAATATACAAGCAGCTCATGCAGCTCAATATCAAAAAACAAACAACCCAATCCAAAAATGAGCAGAAGACCTAAATAGACATTTCTCCAAAGAAAATATACAGACTGCCCACAAACACATGAAAGGATATTCAACATCACTAATCATTAGAGAAATGCAAATCAAAACTACAATGAGGTATCACCTCACACCGGTCAGAACGGCCATCATCAAAAAATCTACAAATAATAAATGCTGGAAAGGGTGTGGAGAAAAGAGAATCCTCTTGCCCTGTTGGTGGGAATGTAGATTGATACAGCCACTATGGAAAACATTATGGAGGTTCCTTAAAAAACTAAAAATAGAACCACCATATGACACAGAAATCCCACTACTGGGCATATACCCTGAGAAAAACATAATTCAAAAAGATTCATGTACCACAATATTCATTGCAGCCCTATTTACAATAGCTAGGACATGGAAGCAACCTAAGTGTCCATCGACAGATGAAAAGATAAAGAAGATATGGCACATATATACATTTGAATATTACTCAGCCATAAAAAGGAATGAAATTGAGTTTTTTGTAGTGAGGTGGATGGACTTAGAGTCTGTCATACAGAGTGAAGTAAGTCAGAAAGGGAAAAACAAATACCGTATGCTAACACATATATATGGAATCTAAAAAAAAAAAAACAAAAAACGTTTCTGAAGAACCTAGGGGAAGGAGAGGAATAAAGATGCAGATGTAGAAGATGGACTTGAGGATATGGGGAAGGGGAATGTTAAGGTAGGAATAAGAGAGAGTTTACATTTATACACTACTAAATGTAAAATAGATAGCTAGTGGGACGCAGCCACAAAGCACAGGCAGATCAGCTCAGTGTTTTGTGACCACCTAGAGGGGTTGGATAGGGAGGGTGGGAGAGAAACACAAGAGAGAAGAGATATGGAGATATATGTATACATATAGCTGATTCACTTTGTTATATAGTAGAAACTAATACACCATTATAAAGCAATTATACTCCAATAAAGATGTTAAAAAAAATTTTAAGTGGATCCACACAAAAAGCATTCTCTTGTCCTTGGTAAGTTAAGTGGGTGGAAACAAAAACAAATTTAATCTCAAGAGGCTGAAAATTTTTTTAGAACTTTCAGTCAATAGGCATAGTCAAAACAAGAGGTTCTATTAACAGAGGCTTCAGAGACAAACCTAAGAAGCATCCTTGTATGTGTAATACTTTGCATGTCTCTTTGTATAATTACTAGTGGGTTTGAATTTATTTCTTCATCGAGAATAGTATCCATTGCTCACTTTCTCTTCCAAGAGCATCATCCTATAAAACAAAGCAAACATTTACAGTTACATAATAGACATAGGAATGTGTAAATATAAAATGGCAATATAGTGAACACTGAGCAGAAAGAGACATGTAAAACCCTACGTTAAGCCAGAATCAAAGTGTTCCAAGTGCCAGGGAGATAAGTCAAGAATAGACTGCCTGTAACCCCATGGATGAGCACAATCAAAGCCACATCAAAGGCCATGAAAAGACGGGATCAGCCCATTGTTGAGAAGGCGTCTTGGCTGCCTTTTTTTTTTTTTTTTCAATATTCGCTTGAAACCATGTCTAACTGTGCTCATTTTCATTCTAATACCTTTTACAAGTTACACTTTAGGGATAAATTATATGTAGTACAAAAATGACCTCAAACATATTACTGTTAACCAGAGCTGTGCAACCCAGTGTTGGCCTAAGGGCCCAGTACATGAAAGAAGCTTTAAGATTCCCATATGTTTTGCCAAAAAATAGAGAAAAAAAGCACTAAGGAGTGAATTGACAACCAGACCCAGCTCTCCAGAGTGCTCCCAAGTCACTTATTCTTCTTTATGATAGTAATTACAGCAAATATTGTACTTAATAGAGATCCCCCTCGTTCAATAGACAACTCCCCCACAAAATGGAGACCTTCTCTTTTGGCAATACCAAGGACAGTTTTCCTGAAAACCTCCTGCTGTAACACAACAAAAATTTTAGTTGAATCATTAAAAACATATTGTAAATATGTTCTGTTTCTGGTAATAGGCTATTGATGCCAACATTTCTGCTGAAAAAAATTATATATATATAAGTATGTATGTATATATAATCTTAAAAGTGTGGAATTGCTGAAAGAGTCTGGAGACTTCCAGGCCTTGTTGAGAAGAAAACTGGAACCCAAGAAGGAAAATGAGTACCTAAGGATAACTAAACTCCTTTATCCTGAAGACATGTGGAAATACCTAGAAACTGGGCTACAGATGTGACCTAGTGAGGCCAAGGTGACAGAAGTCTAGAGCAGGCTCAAACAGAGATGAGAAATATTATCAGACTGTCCCACTTTAATTTAGGCCCCAAAATGGCTATAACATCTGGGTAATTATGAACCAGTATTAAATCCATAGTATCTTCTTCCAAATCCCACCCCAGAGTACTACAGGGAAGGTTGCTTTGGAATCAATCAGAGCTCAGAAATAAAGACGAAGGAAAGCAGAAAAGAGAGGAGGAGGAAGGAAGGATGAAGAAAAGAGGGGAGAAGTAGGGAGGAAAGGTAAGAAGGAGAGAAAGACAAACAACGAAAGGAAGAAAAGGGAGGGGAAAAACATATGCCTGAGAAATTATGCACACAGATTGACAAAAATTCTAAATAAAATATTAACAAACCAAAGCCCAAAGATATGTGAATGATGATATCATAATAAAGTTGGATTTAAAATAGTAATGTTAGTTTAATGTTAGCTGAACTTTAGAAAAGTAATCAATGCAAATCACCAAATGAGATCATGGGTCTTAAGTATATGGCACTTTCAGACCTCCCATAATGCTGCTTCTCTTCCCTTTCCATACAGAGTCTTTGCCACCCTTTCCTATTAAGCTTCCTAGTTATTTGTACCAAGTAACAGTTTTATGTCATAGAACTTTAAGTTTGTTCATTATGTTATTTATTTGAAAGTTCTTACAAATATTACTGCAGTTGATCTTCAAATTTATATTTTAGAAGTAAGAAAGAGCTATGCCAATTTGAAAATCGATGTTCATAGAGATGAAAGACAACAGGAACAATGTCCAAAATTCTGGATAAGTCCTGGCTGTAACTATTACATCTATTATTCCCAAAAATATTTGTTTAAGTTCAGAGAAAAGCTCTAATATTGTGACATCTCCCAGACCACTACCTGAGCCAAAAAGTATATCCTATCAAACGTTCTTATTTGGGATTTAGAATTATATGGTCACTAGATTGCTAAAGCCCCAAAATTACAGAATCAAAGACAGAATAACCTCAAGTTTACCCAAATTTCAAAAAATAGAAATATACTTAAATATATTTCAGATACATTTAAACCTTTAAGGAAAAAACCCTCAGCTGGAAGTAATGTAATTTTACCTCTGAGGCCTATTTTAGTTACATTCCCTTGGGAAGAGCTGCCACGTAACTATCTGTCCTGTAGATTAAAAGGAATGTTACAGTCAGGCATCAGTCCCAGAGCTCCGGTCTCCGTAGAGCTTAGAAGGAAACACTGACACGTGTGACAGACATGGTTTTCCAACACAACTTTCCTCTCCAATGGTTCTGCCCCACCCCGGACCTAATTAATTTTGTACAACTTTTATTTTGTGACTTTATCTACATTGAGAATAAGTCACCAACAACTTCAGATGCTGATCCTGTAACCCACAGGACAGCCAGGAACGGTGAAGTGAGATGATGAGACAGTATCTTCTTTTATCTTTCATATTGAACAGTGTTTTTGAGAGTAAATCCTATAAAAAGCTATGCATCTCCATTGGCATCACTGTGAACAGCCCCATTCCTTCAGAACTCAAAGGGCTCTTCCAGAGAATTTTATAGAGCCAGGATGACCCATCAAGGGACAGTCCTTTTCCTAATTGGCAGTAAAAAGCAAGCACCATCAAAGTCCCATACTGAGACCATACGGTGGTGAGGAGGAGCTGTGGGACTGGCCATAAAACCTAGGAAATAGTGGTGACTTGGAGTGGCTTTAAATGGCCACTCACCAACCATTCACATCCACTGATGTATTTCATTTACCAGCTTCTGCAAGAGGTGAGAAAAAGGAAGTTGCCTATCACTCCTATTATTCTCCTTTCTATTTTTGCCCCTTTTTGAGACCCTGGTCATTCCAAGAAAATCTTTTACTTGTCACACAAGATGTTCTGAGTTTTCACCTGCAGAAAAAGTCTCTTAAAAATGTCAGGACTCCATAAATCAACTTTTATTGAACTTTGAGTACCCCATGCTGAGCAAAGCACTTTACACGTTGTCTCACTGACCCTTCCCAACAACCAGTGGAAGATGGGTCAAAATTATTCGAACTCATCATATAGGCAGACAAAATAACATCCTTTGTGTTACTTAAATATTCCCCCCTTGCCTTTAAGTTCCCAATTCCAGTGATGGCAGAAATTGCAGGGGGAAAAAAAATCTTTATTTTGACAATCCAATGTAGCTCTCTTTTGAGTAATTACTCAGTCTTCCTGAATTTTGCTCCATTCTTAAGTGTTCTCCTCTTCCACTCCTCCTCCCCAAGATAAGATGTATTCAGAGAAAAACCTGCCCATTCTATTGGTCTTCGGAGGGACACCTACTCTATCATGCTGTTGGTGGTGGCTGACATAGGCCTCTGTATATGTCAGGTAAGAGGGCCTTGCTGGGGCAGTGTTAGGGATCTACTAGAACCTACAGTGGCTGGTCTGGAAGGCTCTTGGGAGAATTCATAGCATTTTTCAGCCAAATGGGACCTTTAGGGTAAATCATACATTAAGGTTGTCCAGAGAAAGAAAAAAAGTGGTTTAGCAACAAAGGTAAGGGAGAAAATTCCAGGTTAGGAGCAGATCAATATTTACAGTGGCTTAACTGTAAGAGGAGCAGGTGCAAGGCAGAGCAACTATGTCTGCCTAACTGAAGCAGAGGGCTGGACTCCATGGAATGAGGACAATGAGAACAACAGACTAAGAGGTGACCCTCATTAGAAGTCCTTAAGCCAAAGAGTTAGTATCAGTGCAGGATGGTGAGAAGGTGAAGGATGTAATTAAAGTGAGACATGAGGTCAATGGCTGTAGATGTGACTAGTACTGTGTCCCATCAACTATTCTAGTCAATACAAGGAGACAGCACAGGGCCTTCACAAATGAAAGTTTGGAGAGAAAAATTCTGCTGAATGTAGATAGGCAGTATCAAAGGAGAAACATGAATGAGAGGAGTGAGCAAACTGGTGCCTGCCTGGAGTAATCAAGGAAACTGACCCTGACTGGAGAAAATCTGAGACAGTCCAATTCAGACCATGGCACCATGTTTCTTTCATGGGATTTAGTTCAGTTTGGGAGAGAACTGAGAGTGGAAAATTTTCCTTTACAGAGAGTAAAGTAAACCCACTGTTGGAAGTAAGCTTGGGTGTTACTTACCAGAGACTGAAGGAAAAAAAAACATGCCTCTCCTCGGATAAGGCCAAGGTGTTCATTAAGGGCTCGCAAATATGGGGAGAGGAAATCAGGCTAAGTTTGAAGCTAGAAGAAGAGAAAACTTGATCAGGGAATTAATGACAGGCATACCTTACATTGAGAAAAAGAACTTGCCTGGGCTGAGATGTATATTCTTTAACTAGTACTTTTAACTTAACTATGGCTACTATTGACAGAAATATGTCTCAGTGATTATCTATATTTAGAATATCTATAGATTCAGAGTTTGGCAAGTTTATATTGTATTTATAAGGAATTTAATTTTATAGAAAACATAATACAGGCTAGTGATCAAGAGCTTGGTCTCTGGGGCTTAGATTTTAATCTTGGCTCCCCATTTAGTGCCTGTGTGAAGTAGGTCACTTAAACTACCAAAATTTCAATTTCTGTCACATAGAAAATGGATTATTTCCACATAGCACTCCATTATCTATAATGAAAATGAATTCGCCCATTCATTGTGTCTGCTGATTTTCTGTCATGGTTGTTTTCATATGTGCTTTGTAATTTTCAGCTTAGCTCATCTTTAGCAAGAGTTATTTCCTGTGGTAGTTCCATGCAACCTCAGCTGTGGAGGAGGCCTCATGCTACAGTTTTGTGTTTGCCTCTTTTCTCTAAACTAATTTTTCTCCTAAAGTCATTATAAGGATTAAATAAGTTAATATCTGTGAAGAACTTAGAATAGTATGTAGCTGTTCTTAACAACATAAATTCTCAACAAATGAGTATTTGTTGAAAAAAATTTCTTGGTTCAACTTCCACACCTCCAGAAGAGGTTCATTGTTCCATTTCCTCACAGATGACGTTTTCCTTTTTTTTTTTTTTTTTTTTTATGCGGTACGCGGGCCTCTCACTGTTGTGGCCTCTCCCGTTGCGGGGCACAGGCTCCGGACGCGCAGGCTCAGTGGCCATGGCTCACGGGCCCAGCCGCTCCGCGGCATGTGGGATCTTCCCAGACCGGGACACGAACCCGTGTCCCCTGCATCGGCAGGCGGACTCTCAACCACTGCGCCACCAGGGAAGCCCCACAGATGACTTTTTCTATCATTACCAAGGTACCTGCTATGGTTGCTGTGTCCCTGGGCCAATGGACAGAATTGTTCTAGGTCCTGATTAAGACTTTCACAGCTTTGAGGGTAGGCAGGGGACTCAGGATACTTGGCCTCGACTTCCACCCACACTCTTCCCTCATTTTTGAAACTATAAACCTTTAAGCTTGTATCAAGTTTCAGTAGCTCTGTGGACCTTTCAGATTTAACCCACAGTCAGGCTCTGGCTTTGTTTCCTCTTAGTTTCTAGCTCCTCAGAATTTCTATTTTTTGCTTTTGAGCTGGACTATTGGCTTTCTAACTTAGTTACGCTGGAGCAACTCCATGAGTTGGGAATGTGCTCTTTACATTTCCCACATCAGTTCAGTCTGCCATATTGACTGGAGGTCACTTACCCTGCAGAGTAAACCATCAACACCAGTAGTAAAAATACAGTAGTGTACATCATGGAGACAGCTCATAAACCAGGAAATACTGCAAACCCTTTGATGAACAATAGTTTTGAATTTGTACATTCAAATTGTTGCCTTAACATTTATCAATATTAAGTCATTTCATGAAATGATATCTGATTGTTTCTGTTATTATCTGAAAACAAAATCTTTTCATCTTTGTAACATATTTCCATTGTTAGCTTAAAAATTCAGTGTACAGCATTGTAATCTTGAGAATTAAATCACATTTTCTTTTAGGTGTTCTTGCAATTCTCAAAATTATCTCCATATAGTTTGTTTTTAATTAGACTATTGGTTTTTTCATTAAGAGCTCATGCTGTTAGAGCTTCCAGGTGTCCACTCCTCTGGTGAAATGGGGCTGGGAGATGCTCTCCTCAGCTCCTTGACTGGGTGGGCCACTCTGGCTCTAGGGTCAGCAGAAATACTCGTTTGAGAGTCCCACCAAGTTCCCTGGTCAGAGTGCTGCAGCTGAGCAGAGAAGGTGCTTGGAACTACTGCTCAGGTGTTGCAGAAAGCCTTTTTGGAATCTGAATTGTTATCACTTTGGGACCATTGGTCAGCTTCTCCTGACTTGGCCACATGAAGGCTCAGACGGTCTCAGTCTCTGAAATGAAGAGAACCAATGCTATTAGCATATCTCTCACCCCCATGAATGCAAGGTATTTCAAAGAAGAGTATCAAGAGGACATCTACAAATCCCAGACTGACATGTGCAAGTCTGGAGGAATGGTGGAAAAACCCAGTGTATATGGGAGACTTTTGGAGAGAGCTGAGAAGGAGCTACAACAGGGCAGTGGCTGACACCCAACTCATAGTACATCTTCTCCAGCCGTGTGGCTGACAGTGTCTTGGTGCTCTGGCCAGCTATCAGGCCTGAACCTCTGAGGTGAAAGAGCTGAATTCAGGACATTGGTCCACCAGAGACCTCCTGGCCCCATGTAATATCAGTCAGCAAGAACCCTCCAAGAGATCTCCATCTCAATGCTAAGACTCAGCTCCACTCAAAGACCAGCAAGCTCCAGTGCTAGACACGCCATGCCAAACAACTACCAAGACAGGAACACAACCTAACCCATTAGCAGAGAGGATGAGTAAAATCATAATAAGTTCAAAAACATGCCAAAACACACCATTGGATATATTCCTGCCCACCAGAAAGACAAGATAAAGCCTCATCCACCAGAACAAGGGAACCATTCCTCTCCACCAGGAAGCCTACACAACCCACTGAACTAACCTTACCCACTGGGGGCAGACACTAAAAACAATGGGAACTACAAACCTGCAGCCTGTGAAACGGAGACCCAAACACAGTAAGATAAGCAAAATCAGAAGACAGAGAAATACACAGCAGGAGAAGGAGCAAGGTAAAAGCCCACCAGAAAAAAACAAATGAAGAGGAAATAGATAGTATACCAGAGAAAGAATTCAGAGTAATGATAACAAAGATGATCCAAAATCTTGGAAATAGAATGGAGAATATACAAGAAACGTTTAACAAGGACCTAGAAGAACTAAAGAGCAAACAAACAATGATGAACAACACAATGAATGAAATTAAAAATTCTCTCTAGGGATCAATAGCAGAATAACTGAGGCAGAAAAATGGGTAGGTGACCTGGAAGATAAAAGAGTGGAAATAACTACCTCAGAGAATAAAGAAAAAAGAATGGAAAGAGTTGAGGAAAGTCTCAGAGACATCTGAGACAACATTAAATGCACTAACATTCGAATCATAAGCGTGCCAGAAGAAGAGAAAAAGAAAGGGACTAAAAAAATATTTGATGAGATTATAGTCAAAAACTTCCCTAATATGGGAAAGGAAAGAGTCAATCAAGTCCAGGAAGTGCAGAGAGTCCCACACAGAATAAATCCAAGAAGAAACATGCCAAGACACATATTAATCAACTACCAAAAATTAAATAAAAAGAAAAAATATTAAAAGCAGCAAGGGAAAAAAACATACAAGGAAATCCCCATAAGGTTAACAACTGACCTTTCAGCAAAAACTGTGCAAGCCAGAAGGGAGTGGCAGGACATAATTAAAGTGATAAAAGGGAAAAACCTACAACCAAGATTACTCTACCCAACAAGGAAGTCATTCAGATTCAACAGAGAAATGAAAACCTTTATAGACAAGCAAAAGCTAAGAGAATTCAGCACCATCAAACCAGCTTTACAACAAATGCTAAAGGAACTTCACTAGGCAGGAAACATAAGACAAGGAAAAGACCTAAAATAACAAACCCAACACAATTAACAAAATGGTAATAAAAATATACATATCAATAATTACCTTAAATGTAAATGGATTAAATACTCCAACCAAAAGACATAGACTGGATAAATGGATACAAAAAAAGACCCCTATATATGCTGTCTACAAGAGATCCACTTCAGATCTACTGACACATACAGACTCAAAGTGAGAGGATGGAAAATGATATTCCATGCAAATGGAAATCAAAAGAAAGCTGGAGTAGCAATTCTCATATAAGACAAAATAGAGTTTAAAATAAATACTATTACAAGAGCAAATGAAGGACATTGCATAATGATTAAGGAATCAATCCAAGAAGATAGAACTATTGAAAATATTTATGCACCCAACATAGGAGCACCTCAATACATAAGGCAAATGCTAACAGACATAAAAGGGGAAATCAACAGTAACACATTCATAGTAGGGGACTTTAACACCCCACTTCACCAATGGATAGATCATGCAAAATTAAAATAAATAAGAAAACACAAGCTTTAAATGACACATTAGACAAGATGGACTTAACTGATGTTTATCGGACATTCCATCCCAAAACAACAGAATACACTTTCTTCTCAAGTGCTCATGGAACATTCTCCAGGATAGATCATACCTTGGGTCACAAATCAAGTCTTCATAAATTAAAAAAAATGAAATAATTTCAAGCATCTTTTCTGACCACAACGTTAAAAGACTAGATATCAATTAGAGGAAAAAAAAAAAAAGTAAAAATACCAATACATGGAAGCTAAACAATACACTACTAAATAACCAAGAGATCACTGAAAGATCAAAGAGGAAATAAAAAAATACCTAGAAACAAATGACATTGAAAACACAATGACCCAAAACTTATGGGATGCAGTAAAAGCAGTTCTAAGAGGGAAGTTTATAGCAATACAATCCTACCTTAAGAAACAAGACACATCTCAAATAAACAACCTAACCTTACACCTTAAGCAGTTAGAGAAAGAAGAAAAAAAAAAAAAACCAACAACATTAGCAAATGGAAAGAAATCTTAAAGATCAGATTAGAAATAAATGAAAAAGAAATGAAGGAAATGAAAGCAAAGATCTATAAAACTAAAAGCTGGTTCTTTGAGAAGATAAACAAAATTGATAAATCATTGACCAAACTCATCAAGAAAAAAAGGAAGACTCAAATCAATAAAATTAGAAATGAAAAAGGAGAAGTAACAACTGACTCTGCAGAATACAAAGGATCATGAGAGATTACTACAAGCAACTATATGTCAATAAAAATGGACAAGCTGGAAGAATGGACAAATTCTTAGAAAAGCACAACCTTCTGAGTCTGAACCAGGAAGAAATAGAAAATATAAACATACCAATCACAAGCACTGAAATTGAAACTGTGATTAAAAATCTTACAATGAATAAAAGCCCAGGACCAGAGGGTTCCAGAGGCGAATTCTATCAAACATTTAGAGAAGAACTAACACTTACCTTCTCAAATCCTTCCAAAATATAGCAGAAGGGAGGAACACTCCCAAACTCATTCTACGAGACCACCATCACCCTAATACTAAAACCAGACAACGAGGTCACAAAGAAAGAAAACTACAGGCCAATATCACTGATGAACATAGATGCAAAAATCCTCAACAAAATACTAGCAAACAGAATCCAACAGCACTTTACAAAGATCATACATCCTGATCAAGTGGAGTTTATCCCAGGAATGGAAGGATTCTTCAATATACGCAAATCAATCAATGTGATAAACCATATTAACAAATTGAAGGAGAAAAACCATATGATCATCTCAAAAGATGCAGAAAAAGCTTTAGACAAAATTCAACACCCATGTATGATAAAATCTCTCCAGAAAGTACGCAAAGGGGGAACTTACTTCAATGTAATAAAGGCCATATGTGACAAACCCACAGAAAACATCATTCTCAATGGTGAAAAACTGAAAACATTTCCTCTAAAATCAGGAAAAAGACAAAGTTGCCCACTCTCACCACTATTATTAAATATATTTTTGAAGTTTTAGCCACAGCAATCAGAAGAAAAAGAAATAAAGGTAATCCAAATCAGAAAAGAAGTAAAACTATCACTGTTTGCAGATGACATGATACGATACATAGAGAATCCTAAAGATGCTACCAGAAAAACTAGAGCTAATCAATGAATTTGGTAAAGTAGTTGGATACATTAATGCACAGAAATCTCTTGCATTCCTATATACTAACGATGAAAAGTCTAAAAGAGAAATTAAGCAAACACCCATTTACCATTGCAACACAAAGAATAAAATACCTAGAAATAAACCTAAGGAGACAAAACAACTGTATGCAGAAAACTATAAGACACTGATGAAAGAAACTAAAGATGATACAAACAGATGGAGAGATATACCATGTTCTTGGATTGGAAGAATCAATATTGTGAAAATGATTATACTCTCCAAAGCAATGTACATATTCAAGGCAATACTTTTCAAACTACCAATGGCATTTTTCACTGAACTAGAACAAAAAATTTCACAATTTGTATGGAAACACAAAACACCCTGAACAGCCAAAGCCATCTTGAGAAAGAACAATGGAGCTGCAGGAATTAGGCTCCCTGACTTTAGATTATTCTACAAAGCTACAGTAATCAAGACAGTATGGTACTGGCACAAAAATAGTAATAAAAATCAATGGGTCAGGATAGAAAGCCCAGAGATAAACCCACACACATATGGTCACCTTATCTTTGAAAAAGGAGGCAAGAATGGACAATGGAGAAAAGACAGCCTCTTCAATAACTGGTGCCGGGAAAACTGGATAGCTACATGTAAAAGAATGAAATTAGAATATTCCTTAAAACCATATACAAAAATAAACTCAAAATGAATTAAGACCTAAATATAAGGCCAGACATTATAAAACTCTTAGAGGAAAACATAGGTAGAACACTCTATGACATAAATCACAGCAATATCCTTTTAGACCCACCTCCTAGAGAAATGGAAATTAAAAAAATAAACAAATGAGATCTAATGAAACTTAAGAGTTTTTGCACAGCAAAGGAAACCATAAAGAAGAAGGAAAGACAACCCTCAGAGTGGAAGAAATATTTGCAAACAAAGCAACTACCAAAGGATTAATCTCCAAAATATACAAGCAGCTTATGCAGCTCAATAACAAAAAACAAACAACCCAATTCATAAATGTGCAGAAGATCTAAATAGACATTTCTCCAAAGAAGATATACAGATTGACAAAAAACACATGAAAGGATGCTCAACATCACTAATCATTAGAGAAATGCAAATCAAAACTACAAAACTCACACTGGTCAGAATGGCCATCATCAAAAAATCTTCAAACCATAAATGCTGGAGAGGGTGTGGAGAAAAGGGAACCCTCTTGCACTGTTGCTGGGAATGTAGATTGATACAGCTACTATGGAGAACTATATGGAGGTTCCTTAAAAAACTAAAAATAGTACTACCATACAACCCAGCAATCCCACTACTGGACATATACCCTGAGACATCCAGAATTCAAAACGAGTCATGTACCACAATGTTCATTGCAGCTCTATTTACAACAGCCACAACATGGAAGCAACCTAAGTGTCCATCGACAGATGAATGGATAAAGAAGATGTGGCACATATACACAATTGAATATTGCTCAGTCATAAAAAGAAACGAAATTGTTTTTTGTAGTGAGGTGGATGGACTTAGAGTTTGTCATACGAGTGAAGTAAATCAGAAAGGGAAAAACAAATACCGTATGCTAACACATATATATGGAATCTTAAAAAAAAAAAAAAAAAAGGTTCTGAAGAACCCAGGGCCAGGACAGGAATAAAGACGCAGATATTGAGAATGGACTTGAGGTAATGGGGAGGGGGAATGTTAAGCTGGGACGAAGTGAGATTGTGGCATTGACATATATACACTTCCAAATGTAAAATAGATAGCTAGTGGGAAACGGCCACATAGCACAGGGAGATTAGTTCGGTGTTTTGTGTCCACCTAGAGGGTTGAGTTAGAGAGGGAGGGAGGGAGATGGAAGAGGGAGGAGATATGAGATTGTATGTATACGTATAGCTGATTCACTTTGTTATACAGCAGAAACCAACACACCATTTAAAGCAATTATACTCCAATAAAGATGTTGAAAAAAAAGAAAAAGAAGAGTTCATGCTGATATAAGTGAATAACTAATAAGCAGGCTGCAAATACTGTGTGCAAAGCTCATCCACCCAACATATTTTTATCTTTTTGAAATAGTCAGATATCATATTTTAAATATATTTAATAATTTAAGAATCTAATAATTCTAATGAGCATGCTGTTAATTGAAAACGTTTTAAATAGACTTTACCAAGTATAATTTTTAATTTAATTATTTCATGTATTATGGAAAATCTAATTGATTCTAACCAAAATAAGAGTCAATCTGAACTTCATCCAAATCCATAGTACTGCTGCAACAGTAAGAGAAGTATTGAAGAAACAAATGATTCACCTGTTATTTTACCTCTATTCCTAGAAATAGCCGTGTAGCCAGCAATACTCCAGAACCACTGACCACAGCATGCCAGGTAATCCCTCCCCTTTTTTTAAATTTAAATTTTATATTTTTTAATTGAAGTATAGTTGATTTATAATGCTGTATTAATTTCAGGTGTACAGAAAAGTGATTTTATATATATATAGTTATATATAATATACAGTTATATATAGTTATATTTATAGCATTTTTCAGATTCTTTTCCATTATAGGTTTTTATAAGATATTGAATATAGTCCCCTGTTCTATACATTAGGTCCTTTTTTTTAATCTATTTTGTATATTGTAGTGTGTATCTGTTAATCCCAAACTCCTAATTTATCCCTCCCCCCACTTTCCCCTTTGGTAACCATAAGTTTTTTTCTATGTACGTGAGCCTATTTCTGCTTTGTAAATAAGTTCATCAGTATCATTTTTTTGATTCTATATGTAAGTGATATCATATGATATTTGTCTTTCTCTGTCAGGCTTACTTCACTTAATATGATAATCTTTAGGTCCACCCATGTTGCAGCAAATGGCATTATTTCATTCTTTTTTACTCCATTGTGTATATATATTTATACATATATTCCACTTCTCCTTTATCCATTCATCTGAGTAACATTCCATTGTATATATGTACCACATCTTCTTTATCCATTCATCTGGCAATGGACATTTAGGTTGTTTTCAGGTCTTGGCTATTGTATATAGTGCTGCTATGAACTATGAACTGGGGTGCATATATCTTTTCGAGTTACAGTTTCTCTGGTTATATGTCCAGGAGTGGGAGTGCTGGATCACGTGGTAACTCTACTTTTAGTTTTTGAAGGAACTTTCATTCTGTTCTCTATAGTGGCTATACTAATTTACATTCCCACCAACAGTATTAAGAGGGTTTCCTTTTCTCCACACCCTCTCTGGCATTTATTATTTGTAGACTTTTTAATGATGGCCATTCTGGCCAGTGTGAAGTGTTGCCTCATTGTAGTTTTGATTTGCATTCCTCTAATAATTATCTATATTGAGCATCTTTTCATGTGTCTTTTGGCCATCTATATGTCTTCTTTGGATAAATGTCTATTTAGGTTTTCTGCCCATTTTTTTTTATTGGGTTGTTTGTTTTTTTGATATCGAGCTGCATGAGCTATTTTTATATTTAGGAAATTAATCCCCTTGTTTGTTACATCATTTGCAAATATTTTCTACCATTCCATAGGTTGTATTTTCGTCTTGATTATGGTTTCCTTTTCTGTGCAAAAGCTTTTAAGTTTCATTAGGTCCTATTTGTTTATTTTTGTTTTTATTTCCATTACTCTAGGACGGATCCAAAAAAAATATTGCTGCAATTTACATCAATGAGTGTTCTGCCTATGTTTTCCTCTAGGAGTTTTGCAGTATCCAGTCTTACATTTAGGTCTTTAATCCATTTTGAGTTTATTTTTGCATGTGTTGTTAAAGAATGTTCTAATTTCATTCTTTTACATGTAACTGTCCATTTTTCCCAGCACCACTATTGAAGAGACTCTTTTCTCCATTGTATATTCCTGACCATAAACGTGTGGGTTTATTTTTTGGGTTTTCTATACTGCTCCTTTGATCTATGTGTCTGTTTTTGTGCCAGTACCATACTGTTTTTACAGCTTTGTGGTATAGTCTGAAGTCAGGGAGCATGATTCCTCCAGCTCCATTCTTCTTTCTCAAGATTGTTTTGGCTATTCAGGGTCTTTTGAGTTTCTATGCAGATTTTTAAATTTTTTGTTCTAATTTTGTGAAAAATGCCACTGGTATTATGATAGGGATTTCGTTGAATCTGTAGATTGCCTGGGTAGTATGGTCATTTTAACAAGGTTGATTCTTCCAATCCAAGAACACAGTATATCTTTTCATCTGTTTGTGTCATCTTCAATTTCTTTCATGGGGGTCTTATAGTTTTCAGAGTACAGGTCTTTTGCCTCCTTAGTTAGGTTTGTTACTCGGTATTTCATTCTTTTTGCAGCAATAATATGTCCCTTCTTGTAACAGATCCACAGCATGAATTTAATGAGTATCAAACACAAGTAGAAAACATGCTTTCCTCAATCTTAATGTCTCAAATATGGTCATTTAATTAAACACATTATGGTACAGACATACGGCAAAAGAAAACACCCCATAAAAATATGATTGTAAACTATTCAACAGTATGGAAAGATATTGATAATATTTTAGCAGATAAAAGTTAATAGAAATATGACCCTATTTTTCATAATATGAAATTTACTTGTAAATAAATAATCTGGAAATAAAGCTGGACCTTGGTTTTGTACAGTCTAAAATTTATACCTTGTGAAGAAGGGACCATTTTAGGTAAAGAATACAAAATGATGAACACAAAATTACCTGGGATCCTATCAAGCATGGAAAAGGGACATAATGCAAGTTTCATTATCTTCACATAAATCTGTCCTTGTCTAAAAGTTTTTATCACAAAATGTTACCAGGTATATATCTAGGTAGCAAGGTTACCAATGATCATTTTTGTGTTCTCTCTGTCCACCTTTATTTTCTTAACTTTTACAATAAAACAAATAACTACTCATTTAATAGAAAATATATATTTTTTAAAGTTTTGACAAAGTAATCTTCTGAGGAAGATTTGAACAGCCTGAGCTAAAGAATATTGATTTCAAATGTGAGGACACATCTAGGCCAAGTATATGCTTATAACAATATCTGGAGAGATTGGTTGATAATATTTTTTAATACAACAAACAGTTAAGAATGACTCACTTCACACTCTATGAGAACTACATGGATTTTACTTTATGGTATCTGTACTAAATATGAAAATAATGAACAGATACAATGTATTTCTGATATAAAATGGTCAGCTATCCTTTATTTCACTTTTCATCACACTCTACATGGAATCACAAAGTTCTATTAGTTCTATCCATTTTTTTTAAAGTCCAAACTGTTTCTCCCTCCTCCACTTCTCTAGTTCTAGCCACTGTCAGCTCTTCCCAGAATACTGTGTCAGCCTTGCCGTTAGTTTCTGCTTCCACTCAAGCCCTGCACTCCATCCCAGTCCATTCTCCACTGGCAGCCAGAGTCATCTTCCAGAAACATACACCAGATGGTGTTGCTCCTGCTTTGAAAAGCCTCTCGGTGTCCCCTGGGGACAAGGAAGGAGGTGCAAACGTGGTCACATGGCCTTCAGGGGTCTGCATGATTGGTCTCCTGCCTTCCTCACCAAGCTCACTTAGAACTCTCCACTTGGTCACACATTCCAAAAAAACTCATCCCCTTCCTATTCCTTAAGCAACAAATTTTCTGCTTCCCTGCCTTTGCACTTACTACTGTCTCCATTTAGGAAGTTCAAGCCCCAGTTTTCAATGGCCTGACTTGTCCATATCCTGCAGGCTTCTGCTTATTTAACATTGCCTCTGAAAGGTCTTACCCATCGCTCTCGAAAAACTGCAACTCCACCCATCAAGTCTCCTTAATTTCTACTGCCCCAAAATATTAATAGAAGTTCTCTCTCAGGGACAGAATTAGAGATTCTTTTCTTTTGTCTACACTTTTTAAATATATATAATTTCTTAAACAACTTTATTGGAGTATAATACTTTACACTGTTGTGTTAATTTCCACTGTATAACAAAGTGAATCAGCTATATGTACACATATATCCCCATATCCCCTCCATCTTGAGCCTCCCTCCCACGCTCCCTATCCTGTCTCTCTAGGTGGTCACAAAACACTGAGCTGATCTCCCTGTGCTGTATAGCTGCTTCCCAATAGTTATCTATTTTACATTTGGTAGTGTATATGTCAATGCTACTCTCCCACTTCATCCCAGTTTATTCTTCTCCCTCCAATTTTTCCTAAATTTCAGTCTTTATGTCTGTGTCTTTATTCCTGTCCTGCACCTAGGTTCATCAGAACCATTTTTTTAATTACATTTATATGTGTTAGCATACGGTATTTGCTTTGCTCGTTCTGACTTACAGCACTCTGTATGACAGACTCTCGGTCCTTCCACCTCAATACAAATAACTCAATTTCATTTATTTTTATGGCTGAGTAATATTCCATTGTATATATGTGCCACATCTTCTTTATCCATTATTCAGTCAACGGACACTTAGGTTGTTTCCATTTCCCGCCTATTGTATATAGAGCTGCAATGAACATTGTGGTACATGACTTGTTTTGAACTATGGTTTTCTCA
This sequence comes from Tursiops truncatus, assembly GCF_011762595.2. NCBI lineage: Eukaryota > Metazoa > Chordata > Mammalia > Artiodactyla > Delphinidae > Tursiops > Tursiops truncatus. The sequence goes on from NC_047041.1 coordinate 23,309,014, forward strand.
GAGTATAAGTCCAGTAGTGTGATTGCTGGAAGGTATGATAGTTCTATTTTTAGCTTTTTAAGGAAACTCCATACTGTTCTCCATAGTGGCTATATCAATCTACATTCCCACCAATAGGGCAAGAGGGTTCTCTTTTCTCCAAACCCTCTCCAGCCTTTATTGTGTAGTTTTTTTGATGATGGCCCTTTTGACCGGTGAGAGGTGATACCTCATTGTATTTTTGATTTGCATTTCTCTAATGATTAGTGATGTTGAGCATCTTTTCATGTGTTTGTTGGCAATCTGTATATCTTCTTTGGAGAAATGTCTATTTAGGTCTTTTGCCTATTTTTGAATTGGGTTGTTTGGTTTTTTGAATTGAGTTGCTTGAGCTGCTTGTATAGTTGGAGATTAATCCTTTGTCAGTTGCTTCATTTGCAAATATTTTCTCCCATTCCAAGGGTTGCCTTATTGTCTTGTTTATGGTTTCCTTTGCTGTGCAAAGGATTTACATTTCATTAGGTCCCATTTGTTTATTTCTGTTTTTATTTCCATTTCTCTAGGAGTTGGGTCAAAAAGGATCTTGCTGTGATTTATGTCATAGAGTGTTCTGCACATGTTTTCCTCTAAGAGTTTTACAGTGTCTAGCCTTACATTTAGGTCTTTAATCCATTTTGAGTTAATTTTTGTGTAGTTGTTAGGATGTGTTCTTTTTTTTTTTTTGAATTTTATTTTATTTATTTTTTTATACAGCAGGTTCTTATTAGTTATCATTTTAGACATATTAGTGTATGTATGCCAATCCCAATAGGATATGTTCTAATTTCATTCTTTTACATGTAGTTGTCCAGTTTTACAGCACCACTTATTGAACAGGCTGTCTTATCTCCATTGTATATTCTTGCCTCCTTTATCAAAGATAAGATGATGATATGTGTGGGGGTTTATCTTAGGGTTCTCTATCCTCTTCCACTGATCTATATTTCTGTTTTTGTGCCAGTACCATAATCTCTTGATTACTCTACCTTTGTCGTATAGTCTGAAATCAGGGAGACTATTTTGTCCAGCTCCATTTTTCCTTCTCAAGATTGCTTTGGCTATTCGGGGTCTTTTGTTTTTCCATACAAATTGTGAATTTTTTCATTCTAGTTCTGTGAAAAATGTCATTGGTAGTTTAATAGGGATTGCATTGAATCTGTAGATTGCTTTGGGGAGTATATTCATTTTCACAATGTTGACTCTTCCAATCCAAGAATATGGTATATCTCTCCATCTGTTTGTATTGTTTTTAATTTCTTTCATCAGTGTCTTATAGTTTTCTGCATACAGGTCTTTTGTCTCCTTAGGTAAGCTTATTCTTAGGTACTTTATTCTTTGTGTTGCAATGGTAAATGGGAGTGTTTCCTTAATTTCTCTTTAAGATTTTTCATCATTAGTGTATAGGAATGCAAGAGATTTCTATGCATTAATTTTGTATCCTGCTACTTTACCAAATTCATTGATTAGCTCTAGTAGTCTTCTGGTAGCATCTTTAGGATTCTCTATGTACAGTATCATGTCATCTGCAGTGACAGCTTTACTTCTTCTTTTCTGATTAGGATTCCTTTTATTTCTTTTTCTTCTCTGATTGCAGTGGCTAAAACTACCAAAACTATGTTGAATAATAGTGGTGAGAGTGGCCATCCTTGTCTTGTTCCTGATTTTAGAAGAAACGGTTTCAATTTTTCAACATTGAGAATGATGTTGGCTGTGGGTTTGTGATATATGGCCTTTATTATGTTGAGGTAAGTTACCCCTATGTCTACATTCTGGAGAGATTTTATCATAAATGGGTGTTGAATTTTGTTGAAAGATTTTTCTGCATCAATTGAGATTATCATATGGTTTTTATCATTAAGTTTGTTAATATGTTGTATCATATTGATTGATTTGTGTATACTGAAGAATCCTTGCATTCCTGGGATAAACCCCACTTGATCATGGGGTATGATCCTTTTAATGAGCTGTTAGATTCTGTTTGCTAGTACTTTGTTAAGGATTTTTGCATTTATGTTCATCAGTGATAATGGCATGTAGCTTTCTTTTAATGTGACATCTTTGTCTGGTTTTGTTATAGGGTGATAGTCACCTTATAGAATGAGTTTTGGTGTGTTCCTCCCTCTGTTATATTTTGGAAGAGTTTGAGAAGGATGGGTGTTAGTTCTTCTCTAAATGTTTGATAGAATTCTCCTGTGAAGTCAGCTGGTCCTGGGCTTATTTTTGTTGTAAGATTTTTAATCACAGTTTCAATTTCAGTGCTTGTGATTGGTTGGTTTATATTTTCTATTTCATCCTAGTTCATTCTCAGAAGGTTATGCTTTTCTAAGAATTTGTCCATTTCTTCCAAGTTGTCTTATAGTTGTTTGTAGTATTTCCTCATGTTTATTTGTATTTCTGCAGGGTCAGTTGTAACTTCTCCTTTTTCTTTTCTAATTCTGTTGATTTGAGTCCTCCACCTATTTTTCTTAATGAATCTAGCTAATGGTTTATCAATTTTGTTTATGTTCTCAAAGAACCAGCTTTTAGTTTTATTGATCTTTGCTATTGTGTCCTTCATTTCTTTTTCATTTACTTCTCATCTGATATTTGTGATTTCTTTCCTTCTGCTAACCTTCGGGTTGTTTTTGTTCTTGTTTCTTTAATTGCTTTAGGTGTAAGTTTAGGTTGTTTATTTGAGATGTTTCTTGTTTCCTGAGGTAGGATTGTACTGTTATAAATTTCTGTCTTCGAACTGCTTTTGCTGCATCCCATAGGTTTTGGGCCATCATGTTTTCATTGTCATTTGTTTCTACGTATTTTTTTATTTCCTCTTTTATCTTTTAGTGATCTCTTGGTTATTTAGTAGTGTATTGTTTAGCCTCCATGTGTTAGTATTTTTTACATTTTTTCCCTGTAATTGATATCTAAACTCATAGCGTTGTGGTCAGAAAAGATCTTGATATGATTTCAATTTTCTTAAGTTTACCAAGACTTGATTTGTGACCCAAAATATGATCTCTCCCAGGAAATGTTCCATGAGCACTTCAGAAGAAAGTTTATTCTGTTGTTTTGGATGAAAAGTCCTATGAACATCAATTAATTCCATCTTGTCTAATGTGTCATTTAAATTTTGTGTTTCTTTACTTACTTTCATTTTGGATGATCTGTCCATTGGTGAAAGCAGGGTGTTAAAGTCCCCTACTATTATTGTGTTACTGTCAATTTCTCACTTTATGGCTGTTAGAATTAGCCTTAGGTATTGAAGTGCTCCTATGTTGGATGCATATATATTTACCATTGTTCTATTTTCTTCTTGGATTGATACCTTGATAATTATGTAGTGTCCTTCTTTGTCTCTCTTAATAGTCTTTAAGGTCTATTTTGTGTTATATGAGAATTGCTACTCCAGCTTTCTTTTGATATCCATTTGCATGGAATATCTTTTTTGATCCCTTCATTTTCAGTCTGTACGTATCCCTAGGTCTGAAGTGTGTGTCTTGTAAACAGCATATATAGGGGTCTTTTTTTTTTATCCATTTATCCAGTCTATGTCTTTTGCTTGGAGTACTTAATCCATTTACATTTAAGGTAATTATTGATATGTATATTCTTATTACCATTTTCTTAATTGTTTTGGGTTTGTTATTTTAGTCCTTTTCCTTGTCTTGTGTTTCCTGCCTAGTGAAGTTCTTTTAGCATTTGTTGTAAAGCTGGTTTGATGGTGCTGAATTCTCTTAGCTTTTGCTTGTCTATAAAGGTTTTCATTTCTCTGTTGAATCTGAATGATCTCCTTGCTGGGTTGAGTAATCTTGGTTGTAGGTTTTTCCCTTTCATCACTTTAAATATGTCCTGCCACTCCCTTCTGGCTTGCAGAGTTTCTGCTGAAAGATCACATGTTAACCTTATGGGGATTTCCTTGTATGTTATTTTTGCTTTTCCCTTGCTGCTTTTAATATTTTTTCTTTGTATTTAATTTTTGATAGTTTGATTAATATATGTCTTGTCATGTTTCTCCTTGGATTTATACTGTATGGGACTGTCTGTGCTCCTGGACTTGATTGACTCTTTCCTTTCCCATGTTAGGGAAGTTTTCAACTATAATCTCTTCAAATATTTTCTCAGTCCCTTTCTTTTCTCTTCTTCTTCTGGGACTCCTATAATTCGAATGTTGGTGTGTTTAGTGATGTCCCAGTGATCTCTTAGACTGTCCTCAATTCTTTTCATTCTTTTTTCTTTATTCTTCTCTGAGGGAGTTATTTCCACTATTTTATATTCCAGGTTACTTATCCGTTCTTCTGCCTCAGTTATTCTGCTATTGATTCCTTCTAGAGAATTTTTAATTTCATTTATTGTGTTGTTCATCATTGTTTGTTTGCTCTTTAGTTCTTCTACGTCCTGTTAAATGTTTCTTGTATTTTTTGCATTCTATTTCCAAGATTTTGGATCATCTTTGCTATCATTACTATGAATTCTTTTTTAGGTAGACTGCCTATTTCCTCTTCATTTGTTTGGTCTGGTGGGTTGTTACCTTCTCCTTCATCTGCTGAATATCTCTGTCTTCTCATTTTGCTTAACTTCCTGTGTTTGGAGGTCTCCTTTTCACAGGCTGCAGGTTCATAGTTCCCATTGTTTTTGGTGTCTGCCCCTAGTTGGTAAGGTTGGCTCAGTGGTTTGTGTAGGCTTCCTGCTGGAGGGTACTGGTACCTGTGTTCTGGTGGATGAGGGTGGATCTTGTCTTTCTGGTGGACATGACCACATCTGGTGGTGTGTTTTGAGATGTCTGTGTACTTATTATGATTTTAGGCAGCCTCTCTTCTAATGGGTGGGGTTATATTCCTGTCTTGCTAGTTGTTTGGCATGGGGCATCCAGCACTTGAGCTTGCTGGCCATTGGGTGAAGCTGAGTTTTGGTATTGAGATGGAGATTTCTGGGATAGCTCACTGATTGATATTAGATGGGGCCAGGAGGTCTCTTGTGGTCCAATATCCTGAACTTGACTCTCCCACCTCAGAGGCTCAGGCCTTACACCAGGCCAGAGCACCAAGATCCTGTCAGCCACATGGCTCTGAAGAAAGGGGAGAAAAAAAGAAAGAAAAAAAATTTTTAATAATAATATAAAATAAATAAAATAGAAAAACAAATGTATTAAAATAATAAAATAAATATTAATTGAAAAAAGAAAAAAAAAGAGTAACCATACCAATAAACAAATCCACCAATGATAACACACACTAAAAACTATAGTAAGATAAACATAAAAATCAGAAACAAGTCAGTCGCAGACAGCAAACCCCAAATCTACACTTGCTCACAAAGTCCACTGCCTCAATTTTGGGTTGATTCATTGTCTGTTCAGGCATTTCACAGATTCAGGGTACCTCAAGTTGATTGTGGGGATTTAATCCACTGCCACTGAGGCTGCATAGAGAAATTTCCCTTTCTCTTCTTTGTTCACACAGCTCCTGGGGTTCTGCTTTGGTTTTGACCCTACATCTGCATGTAGGTTGCCCTCAGGCTTCTGTTCCTGCCCAGACTGTACAAGGTCAAAACAGCGGCTGATTAGGTGGCTTTTCCTCACTCATGCCTGTGGGGAGGAAGGGCTATGGTAGTTATAATTGGAATGCGGGGCAAGCCTGTGCCTGAGGCACGCCATGTGCTCTCTCGGGGAAGTTGTACCTGGACCATGGAACCCTGGCATTTGTGGGCTCTGCAGGCTCCTGGGGGTGGGTGTGTAGTGACCTGTGCTTGTACACAGGATTCTTGGTGGCTGCAGCAACAGCATTAGTGGTTCATCCCCGTCTCTGGGGTCCAAGCTGGTAGCCACAGCATGCACCCATATCTGGAGCTTGTTTAGGCAGTGCTCTGTCTTCTGTGGGCACACAAGGAAGGAATCCTCTCTCCTTGTGCACCCCCAAAACAATGGTCTCTTGCCTCTTAAGCAGGTCCAGAATTTTTCCCGGACTCCCTCCCAGTAGCTGTGGTGCACTAGCTCCCTTCAGGCTGTGTTCACACAGCCAACCCCAGTCCTCTCCCTGGGATCTGACCTCCGAATCCCGAGCCTCAGCTCCCATCATCCACCCTCCCCAGCAGGTGAGCAGACAAACCTCTCCGGCTGGTGAGCGCTGGTCAGCACTGATCCTCTGTGCGGGAATCTCTCCACTTTGCTCTCTGCACCCCTGTTGCTGTGCTCTCCTCCATGGCTCTGAAGCTTCATCCCTGCCCACCTCCTGTCTCCACCAGTGAAGGGGCTTCCTATTGTGTGGAAACCTTTCCTCCTTCACAGTTCCCTCCCAGAGGTGCAGGTCCCTTCCTTATTCTTTTGCCTCTGTTTTTTCTTTTTTCTTTTGCCCCACCCAGGTACATGGGGGAGTTTCTTGCCTTTTGGGAAGTCTGAGGCCTTTTGCCAGCATTCAGTAGGTGTTCTTTAGGAGTTGTTCAACATGTAGATTTATTTTTGATGTATTTGTGGGGGTGAAGGTGATCTCATGTCTTACTCCTCTGCCACCTTGAAGGTCCCCCTCCTGTACATTTCTGATTTACTGAATTTCCTAAAATAAACATGTATTTCTTTTATAAGAGGAATTAATTGGTAATTTATAAAATAATCTATGGGCTAGTAAAGAGAATTAATTTAGTCTCCCCTGTGTAAATTCATCTGAATCTACTGAGAATAACCCACATATTGGTCCAGAACTTAAATACCATCTATGCTCCTATCATGCTCCAATTCATTCAAGGGCCTGCCAAATGTCACTCCACTTTGAATCCTTCCCTCGGTCATCCAAGAAAACATATATGTCCTTCTATTATATTCCCATGGCATCTCATAAGTACTTCTACTATAGCTCTCATCAAACTGTATTATAATAATTAATTTATATCAATTTCCTCCATCTGCTAAAACTATTTGTTCAACATTGTATCACCAGTACCTGGCATATTGCAGTACTGAGGACACTTAACGTCTCTGATTTATGTTTGCATAAATGAATATGGAAAGAATTGCCCCTCATTTTCATAATAAATAAGAAAATGTAAGAAAATCTAGAATCTTGCAACTTTTAAGGGTACAAAAGACTTTAGAAATGATTTACTGTTATGACCCAGCTTTAGCTTGGACATTTCCAGGGACAAGAAAATCACTTTCCAGAGGGAGTCATTTCTACTTAGAAAAGCTCTGTTCAACAGAATGTCCTCTCCTTTTCTGATTCATTGAAGACCTCCTGTAGCTTCTTATCTTTCTTTAGTAAACAAGATCCATTATCTCAGAAGCAGCTATCATGACCCCATTCTGTGTTAAATATCTCTAGTTTCTTATATTGACCATGATTGATTGGTTTCCAAATCCTTAAAAATCCTTGTCCCTCTCCACTTAACATGTCCCAGTGTTTCTATATCTCTTAAAATGTGGACAGTTCAGCCTAAGATAAGAATTATCATTTGCTTCATGTTGGAGTCTATTTCTGTCAATATATCCACGATCCAAGATCAAGACTGCTTCAGCATTTTGGAAGCTACATCACCCTTTCCATACTAAACCAATTCTTAAAGAAGACTCTAAGTTTTCACTAATCTGCATACTTCCCACCCTACACTTGTACATCTGGTTTTAAATAAAGTCTTTGTGAATAAATCACATTTTTCTTTAATTCTTGTTAGATTTGGTCTACTTTTTCTGCCTCTCAAGGCTTTCTTGAATATCAAAGCATTGGCTCCTCTCCCAGCTTCACGTCATCTACAAATGTAATAAGCTTGCTTGTTATACATTTGTCCATATCATTGAGAAAAATAGGGCCAAAAAGAGTCAGCATAATAATATCTGGAGAGATAAAACATCCATTGCTAGTTGGACTTAAGACTAATAATGTTGCAAATATCCAAAGTATGATGCCATTATATATTAAGTGACATAGGGAGATTCAAAGAAGCCAGAAGGAGTAGGAAAAGAACACACTCAGCTGGGGAAGCGAAGAAAGGGAACACAGGCAAGGTGAGAAGGAAAAGAGTTTAGGAAACAATCAATAGATGGGGTAATATTTGAATGGGTATTGAAGCATAGAAGGTATTACAATAGTCAGAGTTGTACATATAAGATACTCCAAACATGAGAAGCACATTCACCAAGTTCTGTGGAAGCAAATCACAAAATACATTTATTCATTCAAAATTTACCTACTGTGCTATGTGACAAGTGATATACTAGGCAAGATGATACAATCATGATCAAAAACAGATGCGGTGCCTGCTCTGGAACTAATGGTCTAGTGAATGAGAGAGACAAGACAACATTCAAACAAGTTAAAAACTCTTAGTTTGACACAGAAATATATGCGGATATGAAAAAGTCTTACAGTTCAGTAAAAACCTTGAAGAACTTAGTACTAGGGAATTTCTGGAAGATGTAATGAATCTTAAAATCATACACTGTGGATAGTTGTCTAAGAAACAATGGGGAGCCATTGAATATTCTTGAGTAAAGAAGTGGTTTAATCAGAGATAGGCTTTAAGACAAATAATTTGACAATTGGCAGAATGGGGTGGGAAAACAAGAAGCTGGTAGTGGCTAGGAAGTTTAGGTGTTAAACTAGGGCAAATGTTGAATGAGAGATACTGAGGGTCTACACTATAGTCATACAATTGGGGATGGAATGTAAGAATTATTAAGGAAAGCAGAAGTCCACAAATTGTCAGAGGAGCAAGACGTGCCTCACCCCTTCCCACAGACATACCAAAATTACAACTACTTACAGAACAACTATTTATGAGAAAAATCTGAAGACTAGCAGAAAACATTTTCCACAACTAAAGATACAAAGAAGGAACCATGAGAAGGGTAGGAGGGGGAGAGATGTAGTATAGTCAGGACCCATACCCCCATCTGTACAACCCACAAATAGAAGGAATATCATAATTGTAGAAGTTCTTCCCAAGGAAAAAGGTGTACAAGCTCCACATCAGGCTCCCAAGCCTGGGAGTCCTGCGTCAGGAAAGTGAGCCCCAGATATCCAGTTTTGAAGGCTAGCAGGGCTTACATACAGGAGAGCCAGAGGGCTATAGGAAACAGACTCCACTCTTAAAGGGCACACACAAAAGCTCACAAGCTCTGAGTCTCAGCACAAAGGCTCAAAAGAAGCCTGGGTCAGACCCACTTGCTGATCTTGAAGAGCCTTCCAACTGGTATTTCTTCTGGGAATGGAGATTCTGGAGCCATTTGGAAGAGCACATTCTACCTTGACATCACTGGCATTTTCAAGCACTATTTTGGAGTCATCCCTGTAGCCTATTAGCACTGGGGATGAGCCCTCACCCTCTAGCAGGCTGGCTCTATCCCGAAGCCCCCCTGGGCCATGCAGACAGCATTGCAGTGACCAGGTCCTGCTCTGCAATGGCAGCACCAGCCTGGAGGTCCCCTGGGAGGTGCAGATAGCCATTTAGGAGGCCTACCCCACCCTTCAGCAGTCCCACAGCCACTGCAAAAGGCATAGCCCTGCAGTCAACTAGGCCAGGGGCCAGCTGCACCTACTAGTGCACCCACAGTAGTCAGCCCCACCACAATAGAAGGACCCATGCAACCCACATAGAGGGCATCCCTAAAGAACATAGCTCTGGTGACCAGAGGAGCACATGCTGCTGGGTCCCAGAGGGTATCTCCTCCATAAGCCCATTTCTCTAAGATCAGGAAATGCAACAACATACCTAACACATAGAAATAAACACAGAGAATTGGGAAAAATGAGGAGACAGAGGAATATGTTTTAAATGAAGAATCAAGACAACCTCAGGGAAAAAAAACCTAAATGAAGCAGAGATAAGCAGTCTAATCAATAAAGAGTTCAAGGTAATGGTCATAAAGATGCTCACTAAACTCAGGAGAAGAATGGATGAACATAGTAAGAATTTTAAAGAGTTAGAAAACTAAAGAAGAATCAAACAGAGCTAAAGAATACAATAACTGAAAAAAATACACTAGAAAGAATTAGAACTAGATTAGATGATGCAGAGAAATGGATCAGTAAGTTTGAAGACAGAGTATTGGAAATCACCCAAACTGAATGGAAAAAGAAAAAAGAATTTTAAAAAGATAGGGTAGTTTAAGAGACCTCTGGGACAACATCAAGCATGCTAATATTTACACTATAGGGATCCCAGAAGGAGAAGAAAGAAAGGGGCAGAGAACTTACTTGAATAAATAATAGCTTAAAACTTCCCTAACCTAGGGAAGAGAACAGATATCTAGGTCCAGGAAGGAAAGAGAGTCCCAAACAAACAAGATGAACACAAAGAGGTCCAAACTCAGACAAATTATAATTAAAATGACAAAAATTAAAGATAAAAAGAGAATCCTAAAAGAAGCAAGAGAAAAGCAACCAATTATGTACCAGGGAACACCTTTAAGATCATCAGCTAACTTTTCGGCAGAAACTGCAGACCAGAAGGGAGTGGCACAATATGTTTAAAGTGATGAAAGGAAAAACCTACAACCAAAAATACTCTACTCAGTAAAGCCATCATTCAAATTTAAAGGAGCAATAAAGAGTTTTACAGACAAACCAAAATTAAAGAGTTCAGAACCACTAAACCAGCTTTACAAGAAATGATAAAAGGTCTTCACTAAGTGAAAATAAAAGGCTACAGCTAGAAATATAAAAATTATGTGGGGGAAAATCTCACTGGTAAAAGCAAACGTACAGTAGAAGATTAACCACTTATGAAACGAGTAGGAAGGTTAAAAGACAAAAGTTGTAAAATCATCTACATCCACAATGAGTAGTTAAGGGATACACAAAACAAAAAGATGTAAATGTGAGGTCAAAAACATTAAATCTGAGGGAGATGAGTAAAAATGTAGTGTGATTAGAATGTATTCAAACTTAAGAGATCATAAGGTTAAAAAGATTATATATGATATATACATACATATATACACATATGTATATATGTTGTTATATATGAACCCCGTGGTAACCACAAATCAAAAACCTACAATACATGTGCAAAACGAGAGAAAGGAATACAAGCATACAACTAAGGAAAATCATCAAACCACAAGAGAAGACACTAAAAGAAGAAAAGAATAGAGAAGAACTACAAAAACAACCAGAAAACAAGTAATAAAAAGACAATAAGTACATACTTCTTAATAAATCTCAATGGATTAAATGTTCCAATCAAAAGACATAAGGTGGCTGATTGGATTAAAAAAAAAAAGTCCATGTGCTGCTTAAGAGACTCACTTCAGAGCTAAAGATCCACACAGACTGAAAGTGAGGGGATGGAAAAAGATATTTCATGCAAATGGAAATGATAAGAAAACAAGGGTAACAATACTGATATCATATAAAATAGACTTAAATTCTATAACAAAAGACAAAATAGAGCATTATATAATGATAAGTGGATCAAAACAAGAAGAGAATATTACATTTGCTAACATATAGGCATCCAACATAGGAGCACCTAAATATATAAAGCAAATATTAACAGACATAAAGGGAGAAGTTGACAGTAATACAATAATAGTAGGGGCCTTTAAAACCCCACTTATATCAATAGACAGATCATCCAGACAGAAAATCAATAAGGAAACACTGGCCTTATATGACACATTAGACCAGGTAGAATTAATAGATATACACAAAACAATCAATCTTACCAAAGCAATCTTGAGAAAGAAGAACAAAGCTAGAGGTATCATGCTCCCTGACTTCAGACTAAACTGCAAAGCTACAGTAATCAAAACAGTGTGGCACTGGCATAAAGACAGAAAACAAACAAACAAACACATAGATCAATGGAACAGAATAGAGATCCCGGAAATAAACCCACACTTGCCTGGTGAATTAGTTTACAACAAAGGAGGCAAGATATACAATTTGGAAAGATACCCCTTCAATAAATTGTGTTGGGAATACTGGACAACTATGTGCAAAAGAATCAAACTGGACTACTTTCTCATATCATATACAATAAACACAAAATGGATTAAAGACTTAAGTGCAAAACCAGAAACCATACAACTTCTAGAAGAAAATATAGGCATTAACCTCTTTGATGTTGGTCTTAGCAATATTTTTTGGATATATCTCCTCAGGAAAGGGAAACAAAAGTAAACTTGTTTTACTGGACCTAATAAACCTAAAAAGCTTTTGCACAGCAAAGGAAAATATCAACAAAATGAAAAGGTAGCCTACAAAATATTTGCAACTAATATATCCAATAAGGGGTTAATATCCAAACTATAAAAAGAAATGATGCAACTCATTAGCAAAAAGACAAGCAACCCAATTAAAAAATGGGCATAGGACCTGAACAGACATTTTCCCAAAGACAGAGAAATGGCCAGTAGATATAAAAAGGTGCTCAACATCACTAATCGTCATGGAAATCGAAATCAAAACCACAATGAGATAGTATCTCACACTTGTCAGAATGGGTATTATCAAAAATACAAGAAATAACAAATGTTGGCAAGGATGTGGAGAAAAGGGAGCCTTCATGCACTATTAGTGGGAATATAAATTGGTGCAGCCACTATGGAAAACATTATGGAAGTTCCTCAAAAAATTAAAAATAGAGTTGCCATATGATCCAACAATTTCACTTCTGGGTATTCACCCAAAGAAAACGAAAACACTAATTCAATAAGATATGATATATGCCCACCTACATTCATTGCAGCATTAACAATAGCCAAGGTGTGGAAGCAACCTAAGTGTCCATCAGTAGGTGAATAGATAAAGATACATACACGAACACACACACACTCACAGATACACACAATGGAACATTCTCAGCCATAAAAAAAAAAATGTAATCTTGCCATTTGCAACAACATGGATGAATCTAGAATATATTATGCTAAGTGAAATAAGTCAGAGAGAGAAAGACAAATACTGTATAATCTCTCTTATATGCAAAATTTAAAAAACAAAAGAAACAAAACAATAAAAACGAACTTATAGATAAAGAGAACAAAAGGGCAGTTGCCAAAGGATGGGATGTGAGAAATAGGTAAAGGGGATTAAGAAGTATAAACCTCCAGTAATAAAATAAATAAGCCAGAGGAATGTAATATACAGCATAAGAAATGTTGTCAATAATATTTTAATAAATTTGTATGGGGACAGTTGGTAACTAGACTTACAGTGGTCATTTCATAACGTATACAAATCACAATGTAGTGTACCTGAAACAACATAATATTGTATGTCAATTATATTTCAATTTTTAAAAAAGAATTATTAAGGAAGTAAAATCAGTATTGTATGAACAGTAGTTTGAGGAAAGGAAAGGAAAGAAAGTACTGTAGTCAGAAATGAGACCAAGGTTTAAGCCCAACCGACTGAGAAATGGTGATTATTCCTTTAACAACACTAAAAATGCCAGAAAACTGACTTGATTTGTGAGGAAAGATGCAAATAGGATATCTAGGAGGCCATGGAGAACAGGAAGTGGGCTATGAGGAACCAGAACTTAGGAGGGAAGTGAAAGCTGCAGAGGAAGGGGAGTTGAAGCCCTAAGAGTGGATCCTGTTTTTGAGAGAGAAACCACAGAGAAACATAAAAACACTTCCTGACCTAAGACTTGGACAAAGCCCTCTAGAAAGAGGCCAGAAGCTTGAAGGAGGCAGCAAAGGAGATTGAAGGGTATCCTCCAGAGGGACACATCCACCCAGCCCTTTCAGAAGTGCAAACTACCAACGAGGAAGAACAGCAAGTTCAACATTAAGTTCTTGTCTTGACTATTCTTCTCTCCCTGCAATATTTATGAGGCACCTGTCATTATTACACAGCCTTATATGGCCTCTGATCTCCATAATATTGGCAGGAGAAATGGCTGCAGCCAGTCAACATAGGGTCACTGGCAGTAGACTCCATGTGCAGTAGTCCTGTCAGTTGACAGGGTAAAACAGGCACCATGACTTTAATCTGGAGCATACTAGAAATTCTTTATACCATATTGCTTCTACAGGCTCATAGATGATATGGCATCACTTTCTTTTTTTTTTAAATGTGTTTCCACTGAGACCCAGTTTCAGCCTGAAATATCAGTTCCTACTCACTCAAAGGAACATCTAATTTGGTAATGCTGGGACACTGTAGGCATGATTTGCATTGTAGTATTTTATGAGATGTAAGTGAAAGATAGTAGCAGAATCCAATTCATAGTGTTTGTCCCATTCTATCAAGAAGAGATTTAAAAAACTGTAATGCTAACTAATCAAAGAAAGTAATTCTTCATGTAACTTGAATCACATGGATTATCAGTGGAGACAAATAGTCTGACATAAATATACCTTCCTGCATGCACACACACACACACACACAAACACACATCACACAATCAAGACCAATTGTAGAAGAAAAATAGCAGGCTTTCTGGGGAGAGATGCCCAAACCTGACATTTTACACCTCAGGAGGAAATCATAGCAGTTTCCACTTTTATTATTTCTTCAACAGTCACATATGCACATACATACAAACAGGCAACATGGCCTCAGGGGTCTGCCCGGGTTGGAACTAATACATATAGTACTTTTAGAAATGGATTCAGATCAAAGTAACTACTGATTCAAGTGAAAAAAAACACACACACACACACGCACGCACGCACACACACACACACACAAAGTGTTAATGGAAAGAAATCATAAGGGATTACAATATCAGCAAAGAGCCTCACCAAGAAACCCACAGACCAATGAACATTTCTGAAGCAGCAGTTAGCCTAGATTTAGTTACCATGGCAATAAATACAGAAGAGAAGGCTGCTACTGCCTATCCTGAAGAGAAGGGGCAGAAATCAGTAAAATACTCATTTAATAATTACTAAAACCAATCACAATGGCACTCACCACTGTCAAAAATAACTGTTTAATAAGGTTGTGGCTTTCAACCCTGATTAAAAATAAGAAAAGGGGAATTTTACAAAGTCACTAAATATTATGGTGATTTTATGCTAAACCCCAACAGATCTACATAAATAACCATCAGATGATTCAGGGCTGACCCCAAGCCAGTGTGCCTGAATTTGGACACCTTGAATAATGCTTAGTGAGCACCAGAGGGGCTGCAACAGTGGGGTCACCTATGGATGTAGTCTTTAGAATGTCAACTTCTCACTGTAAAGAATGATCCAAAGGCTACAGGGCTTTTGTCAACAAATGCTTTAAGCAAGAAGCACTTCCACTGTTTTTTATCTAGACCCCAAATTAAACTGTTGTGGGGCACAGACAAGAAAGACATCATGTACTCACAGCCGGCATTCTCCTAATGACCTATGAGCCAACTTTAACTTCTTATACTTTTCTCTTAGGGATATAGGAAAAAAGTCTATATCCTATGAAGATTATTCTAGAAATCTCAGAAATTCATCCTCCCTATTCTAGAGAAAACATTTAACTCTAACGTAACTACATGTACAAAGTAAGCCTGCGTTCAGAGAGCGTGGTGATAATTATTTATTACTAACTGTATCATTCATTCAGGCTTCAATGATTCACTATACACTTGGTCAGTGTCAGGCATGCCGCTGGACATTAAGTACACAAAGCTGAAAAAGAAATAGCCTTTCTCTCAAGGAGTGTAGAGACTACCATGGAGGCATACCTATAAACCAATGACTATAATATAGTAAGACAAGTGCCCATAAGAGAGGTATGAATCTTTCATTGTCTTATGAGTAAGTCATTAGACTCTAATACAGGGACTTAGGAAAAAATCAGAACTCCACATGGCTTTCAAGGCCCTCTGCCAGCTCTTGAGTCTCATCTGCCCTGATTCACTCAATTCTCTGTTCCAGCCATTACTGTCTTTGCTGAGCTCTCTCTTGTCTCCAGTTTTCCTACATGTTACTCCCTCTACTTAGAGTGATCTTTCTCTGTCTCTTCATTGGGCTACTACTTATGATCCTTCAGGTATCAATTTCAGCCTCACTTTCCAGAAATGTTAGGTCGTCCTACCATATGTTCTCATGGTTCCATGTTCTTCCTCTATCGTAATTTTTCACTTTGGTGGTTTTAGTTTCCAATTATCTATCAAGCACAGTGAGGCATGTGATCAGTTCTTACAAGTTACCTCACATCCCCAGTTGTAAGCCCTTGGTGTGGCACATTAAAAATCTCAAAATTTATTGAATGAATGAAATTGTTGGGGAATAGGTGATCACAGAAGAGTTAATTTGCATAACTGGCCTGACCCTAAATATGGGTGTTTACTGTGATGTAACAATGTAACTGAAGAGATTACAAACTAATGTGGAAGTCTTTATAGAATGCAAAAATTTCTACAGAGCTGTTCAGTATTTGATTAATTCATTCTCTATCTAGCAAAAGAGTACCTTAAATATCAAACTGGCTTAGTAAGAACTACAGTAAAAACACAAACTTAGACTTCAGACATTTGGAATTCAGGATAATGCTCACAGTGGGCTGAAGATTCCATGCTGTCTCTAATTAGAAAGATTTGCTAAGCAGGTGGTGGGTATGATGGGTGAGTGAGGTGAATGAGTTTAATAAGCAGAACACAGTAGGTGTATTTTGAGGTATAGAAGACAGAACACTCAATCAAGAGTCAGAAGACCTGGTTCTTTGACCAAATCTCCCACCAGCGAGCTCTCATTGACCTCTCTGGGTCCCAAACCCCTTACCTGTAAGATGAGAAGGTCTGACTTCAAGACCACAATTACATCCAGCCTGACGCTGCCCTGAGTCTATGAAAAACACACCCAATAACATACAAATGATTAATAGGTTAATTATTTTAGCAAATTAAGTCTTCAAGGGCCTTTAACACAATGAATGTGTTCTGAAGAGGTATTGTTACACTACTACTTTTAAAAAATGAAAATTTAATTACATAAATATTCTCTGATATTCACTACATTTCCCTAGACTAGCTTAGATTAGGAAGTTTTGCTGAATTTGATGAATGGAGTAAATTCATGCAGCCTATAAAAGTGGGGCACGAGGCAAGGGAGTCATGCTCATAAATACATTTCATCTCAACTCTGCAGGTTCAAGGGTCAACAGGGAGAAATAGTTTAAGCAGCAACATCAAGGATGGAAGCTTCTACTATTCACCTCCTGATCATAAACTTGTTCACCACCACAAAACCCCATAGCAAGACAGTCAATAACTTTTTAAATCATTTAATCTATCCAAGAAATTAATTTTAATAAAAACAAAGAAAATCTTCACCAAAAAATATTAACTTAAAAAAATATTATTATCTCAAATAATGAACATTTTCTAAAATATAATAATGCAATAAATTGCCTTAAATTAGGAATAAAAAGTAAATCATCCTGTCAATTGGGCAACTGAGATCATTAAACATTCTTTGATGAGGTCACTGATTTCTTACTTTTCTTTTTTCTATATCACTAGTATAGGGACACATCCAATTCCCACTGTTTGGAGTCTAATTACACTCCAATACATAGCTCTGTTTTCAATCAACATATAAATTGAAAAACATAAAATAGAAACACTTTTCTAGACTGTTTCCTTCCTTTCTTCCTTCCCTTTCTTCCTTCTTTCCTGCCTTCCTTTCTTCCTTTCTTTATAAAAAAAAAGCACTATTTGGCATCTATTGTATATCTAAAACAGTTTAAGTTTCCAAGGGGGATCTTATTTTTTAGGTAGAAAACATAGATCCTGACCTTGAAACACAATCTCTTTAAGAGATAAATCAAATATAAAAAAACAACTAGAAATTACTTCTAGGGGGTAGAGTCAAGATGGTGGAGTAGGAGGACGTGTAGTTTGCATCTCCTCACGAGTACAACATGAGTGCATTGGAGCATTTCTCACAGAACACCTACTGGCATCAGTGGGGGACCTTGGACACCTAAGGGGACAGGAGGAATCCCCACATGACCAGGAAGGACGTAGGAGGGAAGGAGGTTGGAAGAAAAGTGGAGACGGGATGCGACCAGCACCCCTGAGGGGGTGCTGGGGGGGAGAAAATAGGTTCTCACACTCAGGGAGGCCCATTCATGGTGGGGATCAGCAGGATGGAGGTGGGCCTTGGGGTATTGGGAGATTGAAGAGAAAAGTGGCCAGGGTCTCCCCTGCCCACTTGGGCTCCAGCAAACCTGCTAGGGTCCTGAGCCCCCTCAAAAGGACCCCCAAGACCTCCATGGGCTGCACAGGTCCCAACAGCCTGCACACCACACTGACAAATCTTCCTCCAGTCAAGCAGGTCACAGGCCTAAACCCCAGCCCTGCCAAAACCTCCAAGGGACACGTGGGTCCTGGCAGCCCAAGTGCCACCACTGACAGGGCCTCCTCTGGCCTCGCAGGCCCAGGTGGGCCAAGCACCACCCCCCTCCAAAGCCTCCTTCAGCTGTGCCTGTGAAGGCCTGTACCCCAGTTGGCGTCCATGGACATGTGTGCTCCAGGCTAGCTTCAGGAGCAGATACTGGTAAGAGGTGCAGCTTACACAGCAGGTCCAGAGACCTACCTAGAGGTCTTAGAGGGCCTGCTGGGGAGGTGGGGATTGGCTGTAGCTCACTGTGGGTGCAAAGACACTGACAGCAGAGCTACCAGGGAAGTTTTTATTTTTTTAAATTTTGTATTATTTTTATTCTTATATTTTAATTTTATTTTCTTAGTTTTTATTATTTTTTCTTAGTTTTTATTTTATTTCTTGTTTTTTTATTTTTCTTGCTGCTGTGGTTCTGTTTTGTTGTTGTTTCATTTTTATTTTTCCTAATATATTTTTAATTTTTCTAATTATATTTTACTTTTTCTTCTTTGTTATTGTTCTGCTCTTTTTGCTTGTTGTTTTGTTTTGTTTTGTTTATGTTGTGCCACATGGCTTGTGGGATCTTGGTTCTTAGGCTGGGGGTCGAGCCTAAGCTCCTGTGGTGGGAGCACTGAGGCCAAGCTGCTGGGCTAACAGAGAAATTCAGGCCCCAGGGAATATTAATTGGTGTGAGCTTCCCTGGAGGTCCTCACCTTGGCACCAAGACCTGGCTCCAACCAACTGCCTGCAAATTCCAGTTCTGGACACCTCAGGCCAAACAACCAGCAGGACAAGAACACAGACCCACTCATCAAAAAAATGAGAAGACAAAAAATATGTCAAAATGAGGGAGCAAGGTAAAAGCCTACAAGACCAAAATAAATGAAGAGGAAATAGGCAACCTACCTGAAAAAGAATTCAAAGTAATGATAGCAAAGATGATCAAAAACCTCGCAAATAGAATGGAGGCACAGATCAAGAAGATATAAGAAGTGTTTAACAAGGTCCTAGAATAACTAAAGAACAAAAAACCAGTGATGAACAGCAAAATAACCAAAATAAAAAATACACTAGAAGGAATCAATAGCAGAATAACTGAGGCAGAACAGATAATTGAGTTGGAAGATATAATGGTGGAAATAACTGCCAAGGAGCAGAATGCAGAAAAAAGAATGGAGAGAAATTAAGACAGTCTCAGAGACCTCTGGGACAACTATAAATGCAATAACATTCAAATTATAGGGGTCGCAGAAGAAGAGAAAGAGAAAGTGTCTGAGAAAATATTTAAGAGATTATAGTTGAAAACTTACCAAACGTGGGAAAGGAAATAGCCACCTAAGTCCAGGAAGCACATAGAGTACCACACAGGATAAACCCAAGGAGAAACATGCCAAGACACATACTAATCAAACTAACAAAAATTAAATACAAAGAAAAATGTTAAAAGCAACAGGGGAAAAGCAGCACGTAACCTACAAGAGAATCCTCATAAGGTTATCAGCTGATTTTTCAGCAGAAACTCTACAGGCCAGAAGAGAGTAACAGGATATATTTAAAGTAATGAAAGGGAAAAACTTACAACCAACATTACTCTATGCAGCAAGGATCTCATTCAGGTTCAATGGAGAAATCAAAAGCTTTACAGAAAAGCAAAAGTTAAGAGAATTCAGCACCAACAAACCAGCTCTACAACAAATGCTAAAGGAACTTCTCTAGGAAGGAAACACAAGAGAAGAAAAAGACCTACAAGAACAAACCCAAAGCAAGTAAGAAAATGGTAATAGGAACATATATGTAGATAATTACCTTAAATTTAAATGGATAAAATGATCCAACCAAAAGACACAGACTAGCTGAATGGATACTAAAACAAGAGCCATATATATGCTGTTTACAAGAGACCCACTTCAGACCTAGCAACACATACAGACTGAAAGTGAAGGGATAGAAAAAGATATTCCATGCAAATGGAAAAATCACAAGAGAGCAGGAGTAGCAATACTTATATCACATAATGTAGACTTTAAAATAAAGACTGTTACAAGAGACAAAGAAGGACACTACATAATGATCAAGGGATCAATCCAAGAAGAATATGTAACAATTGTAAATATCTATACACCCAATTCAGAAGCACCTCAATACATAAGGCAAATGCTAACAGCCATAAAAGGGGAAATCAACAGTAACACAATAATAGTGGGGGACTTTAACACCTCACTTAGAACAGTGAACAGATCATCCAGACAGAAAATTAATAAGGAAACAAAAGCTTTAAATGACACAATACACCAGATAGACTTAATTGTTATTTATAGGACATTCTAGCCAAAAGCAGCAGAGTACACTTTCTTCTCAAGTGCTCATGGAACATTCTCCAGGATAAATCACAGCTTGGGTCACAAATCAAATTTGGCAAATTTAAGAAAATTGAAATAGTATGAAGCATCATTTTCTACCACAACACTATGAGACTAGAAATCAGTTAGAGGAAAAAAACTGTAAAAAACACAAATATATGGAGACTAAACAATACATTACTAAATAACCAAGAGATCACTGAAGAACTCAAAGAGGAAATAAAAAAATAACTAGAAACAAATGACAGTGAAAACACGATGACCCAAAATCTATGGGATGCAGCAAAAGCAGTTCTAAGAGGGAAGTTTATAGCAATACAATAGTACCTCAAAAAACAAGAAAAACCTCAATTAAACAAACTACCCTTACATCTAAAGCAACTAGAGAAAGAAGAACAAACAAAACCTAAGTTAGTAGAAGGAAAGAAACCATAAAAATCAGAGCAGAAATAAATGAAATAAAAACGAAGGGAACAAGAGCAAAAATCAATGAAACTAAAAGCTGGTTCTTTGAGAAGATAAGCAAAATTGATACACCTTTAGCTAGCTAGACTCAACAAGAATAAAAAAAGGGAGAGAAGTCAAATGAATAAAATTAGAAATGAAAAAGGAGAAATTGCAACAGACACTGCAAAAATACAGATCATGAGAGACTACTACAAGCAACTGTATGCCAATAGAATGGACAACCTGGAAGAAATGGACAAATTCTTGGAAAGCTACAACCTTCCAAGACTAAACCAGGAAGAAATAGAAAATACAAACAGATCAACCACAAGTAATAGAATTGAAACGGTGACTAAAAATCTCCCAGCAAACAAAAGTCCAGGACCAGGTGACTTCACAGGTGAATTCTACCAAACATTTAGAGAAGAGTTAACACCCATCCTGCAGAAACTATTTCAAAAAATTTCAGAAGAAGGAACACTCCAAAATTCATTCTACAAGGCCACCATCACCCTGGTACCAAAACCAGACAAAGATATTACAAAAAAAATAATTACAGACCAATATCACTGATGAACTTAGATGCAAAAATCCTCGACAAAATACTAGCAAAGAGAATCTAACAACACATTAAAAGGATCATACCCCATGATCAAGTGGGCTTTATCCCACAGATGCAACGATTCTTCAATATATGCAAATTGATGAGTGTGATACACCATATTAACAAATCAAAGAATAAGAACCATATGGTCCTCTCAATAGATGCAGAAAAAGCTTTTGACAAAATTCAAACCGATTTATAATAAAATCTCTCCAGAAAGTGTGCATAGAGGGAAACTACCTAAACATAAAAAAGGCCATATATGACAAACCCACAGCAAATATCATACTCAATGGTGAAAAACTGAAAGCATTTCCTCCAAGATCAGCAGCAAAACAAGGATATCCACTCTTGCCACTGTAATTCAACATACTTTTGGAAGCCCTAGCCAGGGCAACCAGAGATGAAAAAGAAATAAAAAGAATCCAAATTGGAAAAGAAGTAAAACTATCACTGTTGGCAGATGACATGATACTATACATAGAAAATCTTAATGATGCCACCAGAAAACTACTAGAGCTAATCAATGAATTTAGTAAAGTAGCAGGATACAAAATTAATACACAGAAATCACTTGCATTCCCATACACCAACAACAAAATATCAGAAAGTGAAATTAAGGAAACAATCCCATTTACCATTGTAAGAAAAAGAATAAAATACTTAGGAATAAACCTACCTAAGGAGACAAAAGACCTGTACTCAGAAAACTATAAGATACTGATGAAAGAAATCAAAGGCGACACAAAGAGATGGAGAGACATACCATGTTCTTGGATTAGAAGAATCAATATTGTGAAAATGGCTATACTACCTAAAGCAATCTACAAATTCAATGCAATCCCTATCAAATTACCCGTGGCATTTTTCACAGAAATAGAACAAAACATTTTACAATTTGTATGGAAATACAAAAGACCCCAAATAGACAAAGCAATCTTGAGAAAGAAAAACAGAGCTGGAGGAATCAGGCTCCCTGACTTCAGACTATACTACAAAGCTACAGTAATCAACAGTATCGTTCTGGCACAAAGACAGAAATATAAATCAATAGATCAGGATAGAAAGCCCAGAGATAACCCCACACACCTACAGTCACTTAATCTATGACAAAGGAGGCAAAAGTATACAATGGAGGAAAGACAGCCTCTTCAATAACTGGTTCAGGGAAAACTGGACAGCTACATGTAAAAGAATGAAATTAGAACACTTCCTAACACTATACACAAAAGTAAATACAATATGGATTAAAGGCCTAATTTTAAGGCCAGACACTATAAAACTCTTAGAGGAAAATTTAGTCAGAACACGCTTTGACATAAATCACAGCAAGATCTTTTTTGACCCACCTACTAGAGTAATGAAAATAAAAAACAAAAATAAACAAATGGGACCTAATTAAAATTAAAAGCTTTTGCACAACAAAGGAAACCATAAACAAGGTGAAAAGAAAACGCTCAGAACGGCAGAAAATATTTGTAAATGAAGCAACTGGCAAAGAATTAATCTCCAAAATACACAAGCAGCTCATGCAGCTCAGTATCAAAAAAACAAACAACCCAATCCAAAAAAGGGCAGAAGACCTAAATAGATGTTTCTCCAAAGATATACAAATGGCCAACAAACACATGAAAAGATGCTCAACATCACTATTAGAGAAATGCAAATCAAAACTACAATGAGGTATCACCTCACATTTGTCAGAATGGCCATGATTAAAAAATCTACAAACAATAAATGCTGGAAAGGGTGTGGAGAAAAGGGAACCCTCTTGCACTGTTGGTGGGAATGTAAATTGATACAGGCACTATGGAAAACAGAATGGATGTTCCTTCAAAAACTAAAAATAGAACAACCATATGACCCATCAATCCAACTACTGGGTGTATACCCAGAGAATTCAAAAAGGCACATGCACCCCAGTGTTCATAGCAGCCCTATTTACAATAGCCAGGACATGGAAGCCACCTAAATGTCCACCAACAGAGGAACTGATAAAGAAGATGTGGTACATATATACAATGGAATATTACTCAGCCATAAAAAGAAATGAAATTTAGTTATTTGTCGTGAAGTGTACCGACCTAGAGTCTGTCATACAGAGTGAAGTAAGTCAGAAAGAGAAAAACAAATATCATATATTAACACATATATGTGGAACCTAGAAAAGTGGTATAGATTATCTTATTTGCAAAGCAGAGACAGAGACACAGAGGTAGAGAAAAAATGTACTGATACCAAGAAAGCAAGGGAGGGTGGGAAGAATTGGGAGATTGGGATTGACACATATAAACTACTGATACTATGTATGAAATAGACAACTAATGAGAATCTTCTGTATAGCCCAGGGCACTGTACTTAATGCACTGTGGTGACCTAAATGCGAAAGAAATCCAAAAAGAAGAGGTATATGTATAGATGATTCATTTTGATGTACAGTAGAAACTAACACAACATTGTAAAGCAACTATACTCCAATAAAAATTAGTTTAAAAAATAAAATCACCGAACTTGGGAAGAAAATAAAAATAGAACTACCATATGACCCAGCAATCCCACTACTGGGCATATACCCTGAGGAAACCATAATTCAAAAAGACACAGGCAGCTTAATGTTCATTGCATCACTATTTACAACAGCCAGGAATGGAAGCAACCTAAATGTCCATCGACAGATGAGTGGATAAAGAAGATGTGATATATATATACAATGGAATATTAATCAGCCATTAAAAGGAATGAAAGTGGGTCATTTTTAGAGATGTGGATGGACATAGAGACTGCCATACAGAGTGAAGTAAGTCAGAAAGAAACTAACACAACATTGTAAAGCAATTATAGCCTCCCTCCGCCCCCCCCCCCGAAAAAAAAAAATTCAGGGCTGCTTTACACTGCTGTGTAAAGAGCACTGCTTTAATCTGCTGTGCTCTTCCTGGAAATTTTTGGTTTCGAATTTTGCCAGAAGGTAGCAAATTGTGTGTGTGTGGTTGTTTTGTTTAAAAATAAGTGTAATAAGTGATATTTGATTGTTAAATATTATTTTTCCATTTTATTCAACTGGATGAACATGGTTTATTCTTTTAAAAAAAGAAATTACTTCTAAGGGTAAGCAGGAATAAGAGAATTCAGTGCAATCTATACATCAATGCACTGAAAAATAAAATTATCTTTGGGGGCAGAGTCAGTCTTGGAGTTTGCCCTGGAAAAGATGATATTTGAAGTAGATCTTAAATAATTGGTTTGATTTGTTATACTAGGAAGTAAGGAAGTGCTCAAAAACAGGGGGTAGGGAGAAGGGTTGGATATCACAAGGATACAAAGGGATACTATAGCCAGCTTGAAGGAGCTCCCACTGGTCAAATCTGGAACAATTTCACCTTCAAAATAATTAAGTTCAATGATAAATTGTAAACAATTGAAAATAATAGGAATTCATGAGCCTATAAAGGTAATAATTAGGTAAATAATTAAATAACTTCTTACAGTAGAATGGTGAGGGCCAACTGGTAAATGTGTAAGGAATACTAGTGCTAGAGTGGAAAAATCATTATTTTGCAGTTGTAATAAAGACTGGATCAGGCAAAAATTATCAATACATATTAATTCAAGGGGAAACTTCATGAGAAACAGTACATTTGCATGTCTCTACAAACTGCTTATTAGTTGCAAAGGAGAAAAATAAACAGTAATATACAGTGGAGAACTCGGGCAACACTTCACTGGGTGATCAAAATTAACATGACCAATGAGGAACAGATGGACATCATGTGCCTCCAGATGTGATACCTTGAGAAAAACGCATCATCTGTGTGGTATTCTAGTCAAGGCAATATAATCTTAACACAACCGTGACTAGAGGAAACACCAGACAAGCATAATGTGAGGGACATACTTTTTAAAAGACAGAGGAAAGACTAAATATATCAATGTCATAAAAGAAAAGCTGTGGAAATGTTTCAGGTTAAAAGAGGCTAAAGAGACCTGACAACTACGAGTAACCTCTGACCCTAGATTCATTCCTTTGCTGGAGGGAGAAATTGCTATAAAGGGATTCCCAGCGTGACATTGCAACAGCCTGAGGCATGCCGTGTGTTCTCCCGGGGAAGTTGTTCCTGGATCATGGGACCCTAGCAGTGGTAGGCTGCACAGTGTCCAGGAGGGGAGGTGTGGATATTGACCGGTGCTTGCACATAGGCTTCTTGGTGGCTGCAGCAGCAGCCTTAGCATTTCATGCCCATCTCTGGTGTCTAGGCTGATAGCCCCGGCTCGCACCCTTCTCTGGAGCTCGTTTAGGCAGTGTTCTGAATTCCCTTCCTTTGCACACCCTGAAACAATGGTCTCTCTTTCCTCTTAGGCACTTCCAGACTTTTCCCGGACTCCCTCCCTGATAGCTGTGGCACACTAGCCCCCTTCAGTCTGTGTTCATGCAGCCAACCCTAGCCCTCTCCCTGGGATCTGACCTCCAAAGCTGGAGCCTCAGCTCCTAGCCCCCACCCATCTTGGTGGGTGAGCAGACAAGCCTCTCAAGCTGGTGAGTGCTGGTCAGCACTGATTCTCTGTGCAGCAATCTCTCCACTTTGCCCTCTGCACACTTGTTGCGATCTCCTCCATGGCTCTGATGCTTCCCCCACTCCCCCATCCCCACCACCCGTCTCCACCAGTGAAGAGGCTTCCTAGTGTGGAAGAAAAGTGGAAACTTTTATTCCTTCACAGTCTCTCCCAGAGGTCCAGGTCCCATCCCTATTCTTTTGTCTTTGTTTGTTCTTTTTTCTTTTGCTGTACTCTGCTATGTGGGGAGTTTCTTGCCTTTTGGGAAGTCTGAGGTCTTCTGCCAGCATTCAGTAGGTGTTCTGTAGGAATTGTTCCACATGTAGATGTATTTCTGATGTATTTTAGGGGAGAAAGGTGATCTGCACGTCTTACTCTGCCATCTTGAAGGTCTCCTACATTATACTCTTTAATACCTTTCAAAAAATGAGACAATTAGAAACAAGTTTTTCCAAGGACTTTTTGAGAATGATCAAATTTACTTTGCCTAAAATAGTATCTACAACTTTCTACTGTATACCTTACTAAGGACCGGGAAATATGTTAAGCATATAATACATGAATCATTTTATTCTTTCAGCAAACCCACAGGGTAGGTATTGCCCTCATTTTACAGGTGAGGACACTGTAGCTTATGGCGGCACAGAAACTTTCCCAAGATCACACAATTAATACATGGAAAGCAGTAGGCTCCACTTTACCAGACTTCCTAAATAAATAAATACACTGAAGTATGTTCTGGAATAGTGTCAGAACACATGATTCTTATTAAGTTCTGAAGAATTTGTTTTCTCATATTCAATTTTCAAATACTTGAAGACTGCCAAGGAAAAGAGAAATCAGGTTGAATGTGCACACTCCAGAGGACAGAAATAGGACGAGCATGAAGAAGTTTCAAAGAGTCAGATTATACTTCAACATAAACAAATTTCCAGTTATCATATCTGTTTGAAAAATGAGGTAATGGTCTATCTTCTGTTTGGAGTAATGGTTATACAGGTATAAACACTAGAAATGAAAATCAAAACTACAGTAAGGTATCACCTCACACTGGTCAGAATGGCAATCATCAAAAATCTACAAACAATAAAAAAAAATCAACAAACAATAAATGCCAGAGAGGGTGTGGAGAAAATTTAACCCTCTTACAATGTTGGTGGGAATGTAAATTGATACAGCCACTATGGAGAACAGTATGGAGGCTCCTAAAAAACTAAAAATAGAATTACCAGAAGCAAGAAGAACTAGAATCCTGCATGCTGTGGAACAAAAACCACATTCACAGAAAGATAGACAAGATGAAAAGGGAGAGGGCTATGTACCAGATGAAGGAACAAGATAAAACCCCAGAAAAACAACTAAACGAAGTGGAGATAGGCAACCTTCCAGAAAAAGAATTCAGAAAAATGATAGTGAAGATGATCCAGGACCTCAGAAAAAGAATGGATGCAAAGATCAAGAAGATGCAAGAAATGTTTAACAAAGACATAGAAGAATTAAAGGACAAACAAACAGAGATGAACAATACAATAACTGAAATGAAAACTACATTAGAAGGAATCAATAGCAGAATAACTGAGGCAGAAGAACGGATAAGTGACCTGGAAGACAGAATGGTGTAATCCACTGCTGTGGTACATAATAAAGAAAAAAGAATGAAAAGAAATGAAGACAGCCTAAGAGACCTCTGGGACAACATTAAACACAACAACATTCGCATCATAGGGGTCCCCGAAGGAGAAGAGGGAGAGAAAGGACCCGTGAAAATATTTGAAGAGATTATAGTTGAAAACTTCCCTATCATGGGAAAGGAAATAGCCACCCAAGTCCAGGAAGTGCAGCGAGTCCCATACAGGATAAACCCAAGGAGAAACATGCCAAGAAACAGTAATCAAACTGGCAAAAACTAAAGACAAAGAAAAATTATTGAAAGTAGCAAGGGAAAAACGAAAAATAACACACAAAGGAACTTCCATAAGGTTAACAGCTGATTTCTCAGCAGAAACTCTACAAGCCAGAAGGGGGTGGCATGATATCTTAAAGTCTTGAAAGGGAAGAATCTACAACCAAGATTACTCTACGTGGAAAGGATCTCATTCAGATTCGATGGAGAAATCAAAAGCTTGACAGACAAGCAAAAGCTAAGAGAATTCAGCACCACCAAAGCAGCTCTACAACAAATGCTAAAGGAACTTCTCTAAGTGGGAAACACAAGAGAAGAAAAGGATCTACAAAAACAAACCCAAACAAATTAAGAAAATGGTCATAGGAACATACATATCAATAATCACCTTAAATGTGAATGTATTAAATGTTCCAACCAAAAGACACAGGCTTGCTGAATGGATACACAAACAAGACCCATATATAGGCTGTCTACAAGAGGCCCATTTCAGACCTAGGTACACATACAGACTGACAGTGAGGGGATGGAAAAAGATACTCCATGCAAATGGAAATCAAGAGAAAGCTGGAGTAGCTATACTCATATCAGATAAAATAGACTTTAAAATAAAGAATGTTACAAGAGACAAGGAAGGACACCACATAATAATCAAGGCATCAATCCAAGAAGCAGATATAACAATTATGAATATATATGCACCCAACATAAGAGCACCTCAATACATAAGGCAACTGCTAACAGCTATAAAAGAGGAAATCGACAGTAACACAAAAATAATGGGGGATTTTAACATCTCACTTAATACCAATGGACAGATCATCCAAAATGAAAATAAAGAAGGAAACAGAAGCTTTAAATGACACAATAAACCAGATAGATTTAATTGATATTTATAAGATATTCTATCCAAAAACAGCAGATTACACTTTCTTCTCAAGTGTGCACGGAACATTCTCCAGGATAGATCACATCTTGGGTCACAAATCAAGCCTCAGTAAATTTGAGAAAATTGAAATCGTATCAAGAATGTTTTCTGACCACAACACTACGAGATTAGATATGAATTACAGGGGAAAAGAATGTAAAAAACACGAACACATGGAGGCTAAACAATATGTTACTAAATAACCAAGAGATCACTGAAGAAATCAAAGAGGAAATGAAAACATACTTAGAGACAAAAGACAATGAAAACATGATGATTCAAAACCTATGGAATGCAGCAAAAGCAGTTCTGAGATGGAAGTTTATAGCTATACAAGCCTACCTCAAGAAACAAGAAAAATCTCAAGTAAACAATCTAAACTTGCACCTAAAGGAACAAGAGAAAGAAGAACAAACAAACCCAAAGTTAGTAGAAGGAAAGAAATCATAAAGATCAGAGCAGAAATAAATGAAATACAAACAAAGAAAACAATAGCAAACATCAATAAAACTAAAAGTTTTGAGAAGATAAACAAAATTGATAAACCATTAGCCAGACTCATCAAGAAAAAGAGGGACAGGACCCAAATCAATAAAATTAGAAATGAAAAAGGAGAAGTTACAACAGACACTGCAGAAATACAAAGCATCCTAGGAGACTACTACAAGCAACTCTATGCCAATAAAATGGACACCCTGGTAGAAATGGACAAATTCTTAGAAAGGTATAACCTTCCAAGACTGAACCAGGAAGAAACAGAATATATGAATACACCAATCACAAGTAATGTAATTGAAACTGTGATTAAAATTCTTCCAACAAACAAAAGTCCAGGATCAGATGGCTTCACAGGTGAGTTCTACAAACATTTAGAGAAGAGCTAACACCCATCCTTCTGAAACTCATCCCAAAAATTGCAGAGGAAGGAATACTCCCAAACTCATTCTATGAGGCCACCATCACCCTGATACCAAAACCATACAAATATACTACTAAAAAAGAAAATTACAGACTAATATTACTCATGAATATAGATGCAAAATCCTCAACAAAATACTAGCAAACAGAATCCAACAACACATTAAAAGGATCAGACACCACGATCAAGTGGGATTTATCCCAGGGATGCAAGGATTCATCAATATATGCAAATCAATCAATGTGATATACCATATCAACAAATTAAAGAATAAAAACCATATGATCATCTCAATAGATACAGAAAAAGCTCTTGACAAAGTTCAACACCCATTCATGATAAAAACTCTCCAGAAAGTGGGCATACAGGGAAACTACCTCAACATAATAAAAGCCATATATGACAAACTCACAGCAAACATCATTCTCAATGGTGAAAAACTGAAAGCATTTCCTCAAAGATCAGAAAAAAAGACAAGGATATCCACTCTCACCACTATTATTCAACATAGTTTTGGAAGTCCTACCCATAGCAATCAGAGAAGAAAAAGAAATAAAAGGAATACAAATTGGAAAAGAAGAAGTAAAACTGTAACTGTTTGCAGATGACATGATACTATACATAGAGAATCCCAAAAATGCCACCAGAAAACTACTAGAGCTAATCAATGAATTTGGTAAAGTTGCAGGATACAAAATTAATGCACAGAAATATCTTGCGTTCCTATACACTAATGATGAAAAATCTGGAAGATAAATTAAGGAAACGCTCCCATTTACCACTGCAACAAAAAGAATAAAATACCTAGGAAGAAACCTATCTAGGGAAACAAAAGACCTGTATGCAGAAAACTGTAAGACACTGATGAAAGTAATTAAAGATGATACCAACAGATGGAGAGATATACTATGTTCTTGGATTGGAGGAATCAATATTGTGAAAATGACTATACTACTCAAAGCAATCTACAGATTCAATGTATCCCTATCAAATTACCAATGGCATTTTTTACAGAACTAGAACAAATCATCTTAAAATTTGTATGGAGACACAAAAGACCCCGAATAGCCAAAGCAGTCTTGAGGGAAAAGACGGAGCTGGAGGAATCAGACTCCCTCACTTCAGACTATACTACAAAGCTACAGTAATCAAGACAATATGGTACTGGCACAAAAACTGAAACACAGATCAATGGAACAAGATAGAAAGCCCAGAGTTTAACCCATGCACCTATGGTCAACTAATCTATGACAAAGGAGGCAAAGATATACAATGGAGAAAAGACAGTCTCTTCAATAAGTGGTGCTGGGAAAACTGGGCAGCTACATGTAAAAGAATGAAATGAGGACACTCCCTAACACCATACACAAAAATAAACTCAAAATGGATTCTAGACCTAAATGTAAGACTGGACACTATAAAACTCTTAGAGGAAAACATAGGAAGAACACTCTTTGACATAAATCACAGCAAGATCTTTTTTGATCCACCTCCTAGAGTAATAGAAATAAAAACAGAAATAAACAAATGGGACCTAATGTAACTTAAATGCTTTTGCACAGCAAAGGAAACCATAAACAAGAGGAAAAGACAACACTCAAAATGGGAGAAAATATTTGCAAATGAAGCAACTGACCAAGGATTAATCTCCCAAGTTCATAGGCAGCTCATGCAGCTCAGTATCAAAAAAACAAACAACCCGGGGCTTCCCTGGTGGTGCAGTGGTTGAGAGTCCACCTGCCGATGCAGGGGACATGGGTTCGTGCCCCAGTCCGGGAAGATCCCACATGCCGTGGAGCAGCTGGGCCCGTGAGCCATGGCTGCTGAGCCTGCGCGTCTGAAGCCTGTGCTCCGCAATGGGAGAGGCCGCAACAGTGAGAGGCCCATGTACCGCAAAAAAAAAAAAAAAAAAAAACCCAATCTAAAAATGGGCAGAAGACCTAAATAGACATTTCTCCAAAGAAAACATACAGATGGCCACAAAGCACATGAAAAGCTGCTCAACATCACTAATTATTAGAGAAATGCAAATCAAAACTACAATGAGGTATCACCTCACACCTGTTAGAATGGGCATCATCAGAAAATCTACACACAACAAATGCTGGATAGTGTGTGGAAAAAAGGGAACCCTCTTGCACTGTTTGTGGGAATGTAAATTGATATAGCCACTATGGAGAATAGTATGGAGGTTCCTTAAATCATAAAATAGAATTACCATATCATCCAACAATCCCACTACTGGCCATATACCCAGAGAAAACCATAATTCATAAAGACACATGCATCACAATGTTCATTGCAGCACTATTTACAATAGCCAGATCATGGAAGCAATCTAAATGCCCATCGACAGACAAATGGATAAAGAAGTTGTGTTACATATATACAATGGAATATTATCCAGCCTTTTTTATATTACCCAGCCTTATTTTCACCTGGGTAATATAAAAAAGAATGAAATTGAATCATTTGTTGAGACGTGGATGGATCTAGAGACTGTCATACAGAGTGAAGTAAGTCAGAAAGAGAAAAACAAATATCGTATATTAATGCTGTATGTGGAACCTAGAAAAATGGTACAGATGAACCGGTTTGCAGGGCAGAAGTTGAGACACAGATGTAGAGAACAAACATATGGACACCAAGGGGGGAAATCCGTGGTGGGGTGGTGATGGTGGTGTGCTGAACTGGGCGATTGGGATTGACATGTATACACTGATGTGTATAAAATTGATGACTAATAAGAACCTGCAATATAAAAAAGCAAAGAAAAAAAATAAAAATAGTACTACCATATGACCCAGCAATCCCACTACTGGGCATATACCCTGGGAAAACCAGAATTCAAAAGGACACATGTACGCCCAATGTTTATTGCAGCACTATTTACAATAGCCAGGACATGGAAAAAACCTAAATGTCCAAAGACAGATGAATGGATAAAGAAGATGTGGTAATATATACGGTGGAATATTACTCAACTATGAAATGGAAGGAAATTGGGTCATTTGTAGACATGTGGATGGATCTAGAGTTTGCCATACAGAGTGAAGTAAGCCAGAAAGAGAAAAACAATATTGTATATTAATGCATATATGTGGAATCTAGAAAAATGGTGCATATCAACCTATTTCCAGGGAAGGAATAGAGACGCAGACATAGAGAACAGACATGTGGACACAGGGGGAGAAGGGGAGGGTGTGACTAATTGGGAGATTAGGATTGACATATATATACTACATGCATGAAACAGATAGCTAGTGGGAACATGATATAAAGCACAGGAAGCTCAGCTCAGTGGTCTGTGACAACATAGATGGTTGGGATTGGGGTGGTGAGAGGGAGATCCAAGATGGAGGGGATATATGTATACATACAGCTGATTCATTTCATTGTACAGCAGAAACTAACACAACATTGTAAAGCAATTATACTCCAATAAAAAAATAAAGTATATAAGCATAATTGAACAAATTATATTAAAAATAAAGGTAATAACTACCAAGAAAACCCTCACTAATTGTAGCTTCAGATATATGTGTTTCACTATGTATAAATTTAACATAAATTTTTTTTAAATAGAGTCTACTTCATGCAATAATCAGCTT
Source organism: Tursiops truncatus (assembly GCF_011762595.2). Taxonomy (NCBI): domain Eukaryota; kingdom Metazoa; phylum Chordata; class Mammalia; order Artiodactyla; family Delphinidae; genus Tursiops; species Tursiops truncatus. The sequence goes on from NC_047041.1 coordinate 23,342,581, forward strand.
CAGTCAGAGGCTTAATGATAATCTGCTAGAGATAAAGAGGACTCCTGAGTTAACCTTAGGATTCTTCTAAACCTCAGACTTTACAGTATTTTCATTGGTATATATAAAAGAGAATATGAGATCCAGATCCAGATCTGAAACACTTTTACTTTTTTAATTAGTTAGGTTTTTTACTCATATTGTCTCTTCAAACGTGTAAAGAATTTCTAAGTAAGTTGCTTTGTAAGCATGTTTCAAGTAGGAAAAGAAGAGCCAGTGATGAGCTTAGAGTATTACTCATCAGAGCATATCACCTCACTAGAGGCCTCCCAGAGTGGACTTCCCAAATAAATTGCATTAGGCAATAACCTAGCCCTTAGCCTTAAAGACACAGAAACCTAATTTTGTCTGTACCTCAAGAGCACAGCACAATAACAAAGATAACAAGATTAAGAGCAAACTTTATTATTTCTAAATAAGAAATAAAATTTCCAAGAGGATCAAACCCATTGGATCTCTCAGACAGCACACTGTTCTTGTAGCATGCCATAGAGAAAAATAAACTATAATCAGTGTTGATTCATAATCATGTAGTCAAAATAAAGGTGCTGTATGACTCACAATTTTAATGACATCTTTGGACAGCTTAGCCTTCAATCAGGTTATGGCTCCTAGGAGCAATCTTGACTCATATAAAGAATTATATATGTTCATCTTGGTTAATTATGGATTGATATTTTAGTTTACTTAACAGGGCAACCTTTCTTTCCTTCATCTAGAAGTTCCAAAAAAACACTCTGGTGCACTACAAAAGATGAAAATAAGTGGAAATGTTACCTATAAAATCCAGTGAGTTCTTTTTATGTTCTAGGAAATGTGAAACTATAGGTATGACACAGACTTTGTTTTAAGGGTACTTGAAATATGATAATGAAAACTGAATGGGTAACATGTAATCAGTAGACACAGATCATTCTGAGATCATATCCTACTTGTAATAGAAAATGGAAATAAGGATAGTCTATTGTAACTACTTATTCTACTTTTACAGGGTTATATGCCCACATTTAGCTTACTTTCTTCATTCCCTTCCATGTTCATTCTCATCAGAAGTGTCTGAAAATCCATTAATTGTTGTTGATGCCAGATTCTCTGTATCCCACAATATGTTTGACCATGAACAATGTCAAATTATAACATGGACACAGAGTGTAAATGTTCTGGGAGATGGAGAGAGTTCTTCGTTTCCACATGTCAAAAATAGGGTAGGAATGAAATAAATTAATATTTAGATGAGTTTCTAATTTATCACAGGTTCCATTTTAGATATTTTAAACTCATTCAATTCTTATGTAATGTAACATATCAAATAATTTTATAGAAGTAGGAATTGAGCAAAGAGAGATTACCTGACTAACTAATGTTTGCATAACTACTGAGCAACAGGGCTAGAATTTGAACCCAGTCTGTCTGATGTGAATGCCTGATTTCTATCCATATGCTAATCTTTTCTTGCCATCCTGATACTCTTAGCATCTTCTAACAGTAAAGTATTTTGTTTTCTAAGAGGAAAAAAATAATTTTGCTCCTTCAACTCCCTGAAATCTTTCTTTGGCACACGCTGAAGAACTATTACACACATACAAGTGACCAAAATCATCATCGGCAACCATTCACCCCTAACCAACCAAATTGCTACATAATGAGATGCTAAAGCTCTAAAATATAATTGAACAAAATTTTAAAATGTAATTAGACAACATTGGGTAATATTCTGTGAACATTCTCAGCTGTGCCATGAAAACTTTGCAAAGCAAAAGAAGAGACAGATCTCAAGTGCCAGCTGCTGCCTTTTGGGGAAGCTGCCTGCCATGGCCACTTCTCCAGAGAGCTTCCCAAGCAAGGACGCCAACCTTGCAGGGGCCAATCAAAGCTCTCCATCCTCAAAGCTGTTTCAGAAACATGTCTGATAGGCCTCCCAATGTCTGGGAATGGATCATCCAGGAAATGCATTTATTCATTCCACAGACATTACTAAACACCTACCCAAAGCTAGTGTTTGTTCTGGGCCCTAAGCCCAAGCTGAATGAGAGACATTCTCTCAAGCAAAGATGCAGTAAGCATTAATGCTCTTTTAGTACAGAAGTATACTGGTTTCAGTATACTGCCTGTTAAATGACACAGAGTGAATGAAATAGACACAAATTCCTGCCCTCATGAAGCTGACAGTCTCTGGGGGCAAAATAACAGATGAATAAGTAAAGAAGCAAAATGTATATTATGCTAAATGGAGATTAGGGATTTTACATCTCTCTTCCTGTAAATGACAGAACTACTAGAAAGAAAATCAGCCAGGATATAGAACTGTACAACACAGTTAACCAATAGGATCTTGTGGACATATAGAGAACACTTCACCCAACAACAGCAGAATATGTATTTTCCCCAAGTAGTTACGAAACATTCACTGAGATAGACCATGTCACTGTTCATAAAACAAATCTTAACAAATTTTAAAATATTGAATTCAAATAAAGTTCTCTGAATGAAATGGAAAAATTAATAGCAAAAAGACATCAGGAAAATCTCTAAACTCTTGGAAATTCAATAACACACTTCTAGATAATCCATGGGTCAAATAAAAGAAACTGAAAGGTTGAAAAGGGAACCCTCCTACACAGTTAGTGGGAATGTAAATTAGTGCAGCCACTATGGAAAACAGGATGGAGAGGTTCCTTAAAAAACTAAAAGTAGAGTTTCCATATGATCCAGAAATCACACTGCTGGGCATATATCCAGACAAAACTATAATTTGAAAGAATACATGCACCCATATGTTCATAGCAGCACTGTTCACAATAACGAAAACACAGAAACACCTAAATGTCCATGAACAGATGAATGGATAAAGAAGATGTAGTATATATACACAATGGAATACCACTCAGCCATAAAAAAGAATGAAATAATGCCATTTGCAGCAACTTGGATGAACCTAGAGATGATCATACTAAGTGAAGTAAGTCAGAAAGAGAAGGACAAATATATATGATATCCCTTATATGCAGAATCTAAAATATGACACAAATGAACTTATCTACAAAACAGAAAGAGACTCACAGACATAGAGAACAGAGTGGTTGCCAAGAGGAAGGGGTTGGGGGTAGGGTGGAATGAGAGTTTGGGATTAGCAGATGCAAATAGTTACATATATATATATATATATATATCAGAAACTAACACAGTATTGCAAATCAACTATACTTCAATAAAATAAATTTTAAAGAATCTCAAAGGAAATTCTTAAAAATGCATAAAACTGAATAAAAATACAACATATCAAAATACAACATATCAAAATATGGGCAATGCAGCTAAAACAGTTCCAAAGGGAAATTTATAGCACTAAATGCTTATATTAGAAAAGAAGAAAGGTCTCAAATCAATAACATAAATTCTTACTTCAAAAAACTAGCAAAAGAAAACAAACCCAAACCAAGCATAACAAAGGAAATAATAAAGACAAGGGCAGAAATCAATAAAATCAAAAACAAAAAATATATAGAAAATCAATGATATAAAACAAGTAGACACAAATCACCAATCATACCTAACTGAATGGTTAAAATAAAAAATAACTCCACCAAATACTGACAAAATGAAGGAAAACTGGATCACTCACACATTGCTGGTAGAGATGAAAAATGGTACAGCCACTCTGGTAAACATTTGGCAGTCTCTTATAAAACTAAACATTCAATTATTCTACAACCAAGCAACTGCACTGTTAGGTATTTATCACAGAGAAAATTATGTTACCATTAAAACAAATATTTATAGCAGCTTTGTTTGTAATAGCCCAAAACCAAAAACAATCTTTGTGTCTTTCAGTGGATGAATGAATGAACAATCTGTGGTACATCCATACAATGGAATACTACTCAGCAATAAAAAGGAATGAACTATTGATACACACAACAATCTAGAAGAATCTCTAGGGAATTGGGGTAAGTGATAAAAGCTAATCACATACTCTATGATTCCACTTATATAACATTTTGGAAATGACAAAATTTTAGAAATTATAGCAGATTAGTGGTTAATAAATGTCAGCAGTTGAGAGGGGGGTGCCATTACAAGAGAACACAGAAAGGATCCTTGTGGTGACAGAGAAAGTCTATCTTGATTATGGTGGCAGGTACAGGAACCTATACATGTGACAAAATTGTAGAGAACTAAAAACATGCATATATACACACACAAATGAATACATAACACCAGGGAAATATGAATAATATTTGTGGATTGCATCAATATTTGTGATATTGTACTATAGTTTTGCAAGATGTTACCATTGAGGGGAAACAGGTGAAATGTAGTAATGATCTTTCTATATTATTTCTTCAACTGCATGCAAATCTATAATCATCTCAAAATAAAAAGTCTTTAAAGTAATGCACCCAGGAAAAAAATTGGAGGAATGACATTGAAAACGAGGAAACGGAAGTTTGCTTTAATGCTACTGTCTAGTATAAGATCAGCTTTTAACATCCTTAGCCATATAGTTCAGTTTAAATATCTTAGAGTACACATTCTTTTTCTGGAATATGCCTCACTTTCCTGCACATTAGCTGGCAGTTTCAAAGATAAAAGACAGATGGTGTTATGGAAAAAAATTCATAGACCTAAATATGAAAAAACTGGCAAGGAAAGAATGTCACCAACCAAATCAAAATTGTGTTTTAGTGAAAATGAAGACTTATTTTGCCTAGCACACATGAAGGATTACCTATGAATTATGGAACTATGCTATGATAAGTAAACATTTAGTTTGAGGAATCCTCAAAAAAAGTAGCTACACTTGGGGGGGAAAAACACAATAAGAAGTGCTTGCTTAGTACATAATTCAGTAAATATCTAAACTCAACACCTGTGTAGAATTTTTTAAATGTGTAAAATTCTATATGAAATTACAAGTATTTTAATAACTTCATGTAGTTTCAAATATGTGAAGCATATACAAACATTAATGGAAAACAACATTCTACATATTTTTTAACATAACACATTAAAAACAAAATAGTCATGTTGCACCAAAGTGTCATGAACCTGAGAATTTTTAATTGATATAATTTTAGCATTATGGATAACTTTTAGTATTTCAGTTACCACATTTTGGGTTAATTCTAAGTGAATTTTTAAAAATAATAAGAAAAGTTCAGAAATAGAAAGTGTAGGAGAAGCAACTTATTCTTCCCTTATCTTTGTGTGTGTGTGTTTGAACTTAATTATAAACAGTAGATGAAAATCTCAAATCATTAATCTATGAGTCAAATCCAGGCAGACTTCATAGAAAAGCTTCCCTAGATCTTAAAAACTTGCTTCACTAAAATTTATAAATACTAAAATATCATTGGGACATATGTCTTAATTTACCTTTGACAGGTACCTCTTTGAAATGCCAATTACTGTTATGCTGAGCTGTTATACTTATGATTCATAGCTATTCATTTCCTATAAGAATGATAGCAGCCTGTAGTAAAAAGTGTGAAAAGACAGTAAAAGAAAAGAGAAAACACTTTATATTGGCAACTGTGACACCTTTTATTAAATTCTAAAGAAATTTGTGAATAAACTGTCCACATAGAAATCATGCTTATTGAATTCTGCTTGTCAGTAAATAATACAGATATTTATAAATAAATGTGAAACCTCATTCAAGTAGGGTATAACAATAATTTGAAAAAAATTTAATAAGCAAGCAAATTAAACCTGTAACTTTTATCTCAATTTTGCCTAAGTGGCAAGAGAAAAAAATCAAAAATTTTCATATGAATTGACCATTTATGGTGAAAATGCCCAACACTAATCAGAGATGTCATCAAGAATTTTCCTGTAAATTTTAGATAAGCAGCAATCTAACTGACGGATACTGATCAAGTTAAAATGTTATCAATCCTGTAGATTAGAATGTGGATAAAACTCACTCTCTGCCCTGTACACTGTCCAAGTGGATGGCACCACTATCCATCCTCACTAAAAACTTGGCACTCTCTCTCAGCCCACCTCTATCTTCCACATCTGACCAGTAACAAGGGTTTATTGACTCTACCTCATTAACAGTCCCTCCTCTCAGCCTGCCCTCCTACCCTCAGCATCTCTTTCTAGGACACTTGCTAACTTGTCATCCAGGTTCCTGTCCAGCACCAGTCTGTTCCATTCTCTGGAAAATTATCAGGGTGACTTGATTGACACCACACACCTGAATATGACTTCACTGTTAACACTCAACCCCTTTGCCTGGCCTTGCACGATCTGATCCTTGCTCACCTCATCAGCTTCATTTCTTACCACCTCACCCAGCACTACACATATCATTTATGTTCTTGTCACACCAATATACATGCTCTCTCTTAATTGTTGCCTACAGTTCACACTCCCGGGTTTCAATCATATTAATTTTTTCTGCCCAGATTTTCCTTCTCTTCACTTCATGTTCCCTCAATTTCAATATAAGCCTCAAGAGAGCAGGGAGATGGTCTTTTTGGACTGCCTTATCCCAAGTCCTCAGAATGGTACCTGGGTCTTAATGAGGTAGGCCTAAAGTAGGTACACATCAGTTCTATTCACATCCCTTTATCTAGAACTCAGATGTCAAGGCAGGCTGGGAAATGTGAAATGTGTACCCAAAAAACAGAAATAATAGACTTGAATAAGCAGCTAGCAGTCTCCGGCACATGACAAAAAAGCCAAATGTGCAAAAATTGAAGAAGAAAAATTACTTTTTCTTGAATAAAAACCTACTAGAAGCTGAATTTTAGCCAACTAGGAGATAAGTGAAAAAAATTGATAACGAACACTAAATTAGAGAACCATTAAGTACCTAGATTTTCAGGAGTGATTATATCAATGTCTTACATATGTAATTACAGTACTCTTTAAACTATTTCAGAAAATTTTTGAGAAGCTAGTATAATATTGATACTGAAAGCACACACAAAAATCTACAGGCCAGTGTTACTTATGAAATATCAATGCAATAATCCTAAATATAACATCAGTAAATAGAACACACAGCACACTGAAAGAATAAATCTAAGGACCGTATCTAAGTGGAGGTAATGCAAAGAAATTAATAATGTTTTGTAATAGAAACCTCTTGATATAAACCACCATAGTAATAAGTCAAAGGAGAAAAATCATACCATTATCTGCATAGACAAAAAGAAGGCATTTGATACAATCCCAAATCCATTACTGATAAAAAAGAAAAATCTCAATACATAAATATCACCTTGCTGTGCTAATCCCAAACGTGGTAAATCAATTTTAAACTTGTATGATTATATAACTGGAAAACTTAGGAACAATTTACTGAAAATCTATAAAAAGAAAAAAATAGCATAATTCAACTAACTTCACACAAAATTAACATATAAAGGATAATGGTCACTCTGTATACAAAAAAATAAACCAGTTAAAAAAGATCCTGTTAAAGCAGAAGCTAAAAGAATTAAAGACCTAGAAATAAACTTAAGAAGAAATTTACAAGATTATATTATATGAAGTTGTTAAATTCTGTGAAGGTACCAAAAATAAGATGTGAATAAATGAAAGAGCATAACTTGTTCTTGTCTTGTAAGACTCAATATCAAAATGAAATCAATTCACTAGAAAGTAATTATAGATCTTATGAAATTTTAATAAAATACCAGTAGATGTTTTTAATAACTAAGCAAAAGTGTTTCTAAAGTTTTTCTGGAAAAATAAACATGTAGGAATAAAACAAAAATATTCTAGAAAAAGAGAAGTATTGAGTGAGGACTAACTCTACGTGATAGTAAAGCATATTACCAAGTTACAGTAATTAGAAGAGTATGATTTTGCTGTGTATGTGAACAGATGGATAATAAATGAGGATAGTGAGTCCAGAAGCAGACACAAATACATACTGGATTTAGTAGAGCCATATCTTATGGTATAAGCATTCAAATGGCAAGAGTTCATTTTATGAAGAATTTCATTTAATACTCCTGCTTTGGCTTAAAATGCTTTACTTGTATTTAAGAAAATAAATTAAGATTCCCTCTGAGCAACAAAGTGCTATGAAATCAGAGCCTACAGGCAGACTCTTTGGAATTGTAAAGTTGGTACACGTTCATTTGGTTTTCCTTTAAAATACTTCAGTATGTAGTAGTGAAAAGAGCTTCATCTAGATTGATTTTCATTGATTATTTTTTACCCAAAAAATTCAGTTACATAAATATTGAGGATTATATGAATGCTTTGTCTTTGAGGATTATTTTAAGATTACAACAATATCTAATGGCCATGAAAGAGATGAATGTACAGGTATATAACCATATTATAGAAAAATTAATGAAACTTGCTTTTGTCATGTCAGGTTATAATAGCTAAACATTAATTATTGAAGTTATTGTGTTTATTTCAATGGGGTTTGGGTTTGTTTTAACATAAAATCTTTTTGCTTTGATGGTCAGGAAACTACACAGTTTTTTGCCATTGAAATAATACTAAGAAGATTTTCTACTTAGAACAAATTATCATCATAACACAAGGGAAGAACTCTGCCATAATAAAGAAAGTGCTGTGGGCTTCCCTGGTGGCGCAGTGGTTGAGAGTCTGCCTGCCGATGCAGGGGACACGGGTTCGTGCCCTGGTCCGGGAGGATCCCACATGTCGCAGAGCAGCTGGGCCCATGTCATGGCCACTGAACCTGCGCGTCTGGAGCCTGTGCTCTCCAACGGGAGAGGCCACAACAGTGAGAGGCCCGCGTACCGCAAAAAAAAAAAAAAAAGAAAGTACTGTTCATGGAGAGAGAGAGGTGATTTATTCAAAAAATGGACAAGTGGCTCATCATCTAGAAAATGATAAAAAATCATATTCTTATTTCATACCTTATGTCAAAATTAATTCCAGATGAATTAATGATTTAATATATCATTAATTTAATATAATCATTAATATAATAGTTTAAATGTAAAAGTAAAAATTTAAAAGCTCCAGAAGAACATGAGATAATCCCAGAGAATATATGCCATGTCTGTCTTCTTCACAGTGCAATCCCAGCAACCCAGCTTCTTAAAAAACAGTTGAATTTGAATGAATTGAATTGAATACCAGATCTTAAAGGAGTAAGAGCCACATTCTATAAAGTGTTTCTGAAAGGTACAAATAGAGTATTGCCAAAGAGCCTTTAGGAGAATGTGGCATTGCCTCTAGTAGTAACTGCTTAAATAAACTTGGGAAAGAGATACATTCAGACCCCCATCTGAGAGAAGTCAAGGGTTTCTTGATAGCAGAATAAGCCCTCAGCCAAAATCCACAGGATAGTGCCTGCCTTCTCCTGCAGCAGAGAGCTGCTCGACTCAGCACATCTGTCATCCTCAGCACCTGCCCAGCTGAGTTGTAGCCCATGTACTTCCCATCCTGCTCCCTGGCAGTCTTCCAAAAGAGTTGTTTTGGTGACCCCATCTTCCAATAGATAAAGAGTATGTCACACAGACAAGCTTGCCCATGACTCTGCAAGGGAGAGCAGGCAAATGCTTTAAGGATGACCTGGTGGGAAGCTTCAAGTAGTGTGGCAAAGCTGTGGACTGCTGAGAAATAACAGCAGCAATCAGACCAGCTCTGCAGGAAGCTATTAGGATTGGGGCAGCTCCTTTTGAGCAAAGGAATCTGTCCAGTTGAGGCTGAAGCAGGCTTAACAATAGTGCCAGGCTTTGATCAAGAGACGATATATCCAATAAGCAAAGGTGAACTCCGTGTGGTGTCAAGAGGGAAGAATCACAGGTCCCAAACTGATCATTTCCAACTCCCATAAGTTAAGGATAATCATCAGTGATAACAACCTGAAAATGAAAAATTATACAAAAAATGTCTGTGGCAGATTTCGGATTCACAGTAAAAGTCCTAATCTTGGTCTGAAACTTGAAGCCTCTCCAAGAGGAAGCTCTGCTGGAAATTTCCCCCAAGCACCAAACAGCCTTCATTCAATGTTTGATTCACATTTTCTAATATTGGTACTATAGATTAATCAGCCTGCAAGGATTTTATAAGGAACCACTATGATCCCAACGCAGTGCTAGTCCCTGATGAAGTCTTGAGGATTTTAAAGCACATGCCTCAGTGTCCTATGAGCTTAAAATTTTTCATCATAAAAGTAAATTTAAGTCACATTAAATGTTTGGGGAATAATTAAATATGGAAGTGTGGTAATTATCATAATTCCAGTAAACAGAAACACAGAGAAAGGACAAATACAAATAAGGAAGTAGGATATGATTGGGCCTTGGAGGAAGGGAGGGTGGGATGAGTAGGCAGAGGGAAAGGAAGAAGATTGTGGGTGAAGGGGAACTGGCATGAAACTAAGGTCATATTATGTGGCAAGAATTCATGAATCTGTGTGTACAGGGAAGATATCTAGTGCTAATAATTTTGTCTTGGGTTTTCTTTACTTTGCCAGGCCATTGCACCAGGCTGTCTCCAAATTATCCCGCATTATTTGAAATATCTTCTTGAAAATAACTAGCTGGACTATTAGAATCAAATGTTAGAGCTATGAGGGTTCATAGCACTTACCTAGACCATCATTTCATTTCACAGATTCAAGAAGGTTGTCCTTCAAGGTCATAGCTAGTTAATGAGAGTTCCAAGATCTCCAGATAACTTCATTCATGGTTCTTTTCCTCTAAGCCACATTTCTTCACTTTTTAAGCTTGGGAGGTTTTACCTCTGATCTTGCTATTTCACCAGATATTATTCATCAACTTTTTGTAAGATTATAATAAACAATTGTTCTAGAGAAGGAAAATTCTTCACTGGCACTAAAGAAACACATTTCTTTTGTTAGTCCTTATAGAGTTAGGGACTTACAGGTACACACAGGAGAGTACAGGAAGGCATGATCAACAGTCTCAATATAACAGTGAGGTCAAATAAGATAAATCTAGAGATGTCCATTAGATTTTTCAAGTAGTAACTCTTGATGACTATAACAAGATCTATTTCAAAAACAATGGTGGAAATGAAAGGCAGTTTGCAATGAGTTACAGATATTGGGAGGTGAGGAAAAGAAGACTACTAATCATTAATTTGAGGATAAAGGGGGAGGAGAGTTTGGATGGTGTCTTGTATTGCATCATAAAAGAATTTATTTTTTAAGATGATCATGTTTATGAGATAAGGAGAAGATGTCAGGAAAGAGAGAGATTAAAGGTAAAAAAAGAGTGGGGGATAGAGTGAGCTCACAGAAGTAGCAAGAGGAGAGGAAACTGAAGCCTGCCCTTGGTAATACTGAGAACATTCTTCTGAGTCTGAAGGAAAGATGCTAAGGATAGATCTGGATATAGATACATCTGCATAAGGGGCAAGTAGGCAGGAAGTTTAGAGACAAAATAGGGAGCAAGTTCATCTAATAAGGGGCAGGGAGCACAGCATGATCTGGTGAGAATCTAGTTTCTTAGAGTCCCCATAGCACCTCCTACAAACCAAATAGATCAGCCACAACCAAGGGGGGAAATTTCCATAGGGGCCATCAGCAACAAAAGTTCACAATAGAGAATTGCCACAGACCCAAGATGTGAATAAGTGCTACCAAACCACCAACTTTGACCTGCCTAGGACTTACAGCTCTATGGTAGGGAAGGCAGGAAAAAAAAGGGAACTACCAATCAACCCTCCAAGTTGTAGAAATTTAAACATTGCTACAAAACTTTACCCACAGGAGAGAGAACCTTACTCAGAAGGAAACCAAATAGAAATAGGAATGACAAGTGAAATTGAGAAAGTCCTCCTCCAGTTCTGTGATGCAGGTGAAGGTAAAAACATACCCCAAGACATGGGAAAGCCAAAGAGTGTTTCAGCTCTCTAATTTCAGAATGATTCAGCCAATACTTATATCAGAGGAATTGATTCTTACCTGAGAGAAAGCCAGTGGAAAAAGGAACCAAATTGAGAAAAACTGAGAGTAAGAGTAAGAGAGGGAAGGTTCACCTGGTGGGGCCTCTGACCCCACCCACAAAGTTCTTAAAGATTTTAAAATGTGACCACAAGGCAGAAAATTTTATTCAAATATTTCAAAATGAGGTAATCAAAAATTCAAGAATTATTAAAGCTTTTACACAATATCACAAATAAGAAATAGAAAAGCTCAGATATATATATGACTAGATAAGAGGAATACATAAAGCAAGAAATGACATGTTAGAAAAGAATTAGAAAAACTTTTTTCAGAATCTAAGACTAAATTGAAGAAATACAGTGAATAGACACCAAAGAAAGTAACTATAGGATAAAAAGGAAATAAATAAAATAAAATAATAAAAAATCAATCAGAAAATTTCAAAGATTTTTAACATAGTTCAAGAAAAAGTGATAAAAAATACAAGAGGGACGGGGGGAAGATGGCAGAAGAGTAAGATGCGGCTATCACCTTCCTCCCCACAGATACACCAGAAATACATCTACACGTGGAACAACTCCTACAGAACACCTACTGAACGCTGGCAGAAGATCTCAGACCTCCCAAAAGGCAAGAAACTCCCCACGTACCTGGGTAGGGCAAAAGAAAAAACAGAGACAAAAGAATAGGGATGGGACCTGCACCAGTGGGAGGGAGCTGTGAAGGAGGAAATGTTTCCACACACTAGGAAGCCCCTTCACGGGCGGAGATTGTGGGTGGCGGAGGGGGAAAGTTCGGAGCCGCAGAGGAGAGCGCAGCAACAGGGCTGCGGAGGGCAAAGCGGAGAGATGTCCACACAGAGGATCGGTGCCGACCAGCACTCACCAGCCCGAGAGGCTTGTCTGCTCACCCGCTGGGGCGGGTGGGGCTGCGAGCTGAGGCTCGGGCTTTGGTCGAAGCACAGGGAGAGGAATGGGGTTGGCGGCGTGAGCACAGCCTGAAGGGGTTAGTGCACCATGGCTAGCCGGGAGGGAGTCCAGGAAAAGGTCTGGAGCTGCCGAAGAGGCAAGAGACTTTTCCCTCTTTGTTTCCTGGTGCGCGAGGAGAGGGGATTAAGAGCGCTGCTTAAAGGAGCTCCAGAGATGGGCGCGAGCTGCAGCTAAAAGCGCGGACCCCAGAGATGGGCAGGAGACGCTAAGGCTGCTGCTGCCACCACCAAGAAGCCTGTGTGCGAGCACAGGTCACTATCCACACCCCCCTTCCCGGGAGGCTGCGCAGCCCGCCACGGCCAGGGTCCCGTGATCCAGGGACAACTTCCCCGGGAGAATGCACAGCACACCTCAGACTGGTGCAACGTCCCGCCGGCCTCTGCCGCCGCAGGCTCGCCCCGCACTCCGTGTCCCCCCTCCCCCAGGCCTGAGTGAGCCGGAGCCCCCGAATCAGTTGCTCCTTTAACCCCGTCCTCTCTGAGCGAAAAACAGACGCCCTCCGGTGACCTACATGCACAGGCGGGGCCAAATCCATAACTGAGCCCCGGGAGCTGTGAGAACAAAGAAGAGAAAGGGAAATCTCTCCCAGCAGCCTCAGAAGCAGCGGATTAAAGCTCCACAATCAACTTGATGTACCCTGCATCTGTGGAATACATGAATAGACAAAGAATCATCCCAAACTGAGGAGGTGGACTTTGAGAGCAAGATTTATGATTTTTTCCCCTTTTCCTCTTTTTGTGAGTGTGTATGTGTATGCTTCTGTGTGAGATTTTGTCTGTCTAGCTTTGCTTCCACCATTTGTCCTAGGGTACTATCTGTCCATTTTGTTTTTCTTAATAATTAATTTTTATTTTAATTATTTTATTTTTCCTTCCTTCCTTCCTTCCTTTCTTTCTTTCTTTCTTTCTTTCTTTCTTTCTTTCTTTCTTTCTTTCTTTCCTTCCTTCCTTCCCTCCTTTAGACAATGAATCATCCCAAATTGAGGAGGTGGACTTCGAGAGCAGGATTTATGATTTTTTCCCCTTTTCCTCTTTTTGTGAGTGTGTATGTGTATGCTTCTGTATGAGATTTTGTCTGTATAGCTTTGCTTCCACCATTTGTCCTAAGGTTCTATCTGTCCATTTTCTTTTTTTTAAATTTTTTTCTTAATAATTATTTTTTAATTTAATAATGTTATTATATTTTACTTTATTTTACTTTATATTCTTTCTTTCTTTCTTTTTTCCTTCCTTCCTTCCTTCCTTCCTTCCTTCCTTCCTCCCACCATCCTTCCCTCCCTGGCTCCCTCCCTCCCTCCTTTCTTTCCTTCATTCCTTTTTACCATCTTTCCTTCTTTTCTTCTTTCTTTATTTCTTCCTTCCTTCCTTTCTTTCTTCCTTCCTTCCTTCCTTCCTTCCTTTCTTTCTTTCTTTCTTCCTACTTCTACTAATTCTTTCTCTCTACTTCTTCTCCCCTTTATTCTGAGCCGTGTGGATGAAAGGCTCTTGGTGCTACAGCCAGGAGTGAATGCTGTGCCTCTGAGGTGGGAGATCCAACTTCAGGACACTGGTCCACAAGAGACCTCCCTCCCAGCTCCACATAAGATCAAATGGCGAAAATCTCCCAGAGATCTCCATCTCAACAAAAACACCCAGCTTCACTCGACGACCAGCAAGCTACAGTGCTGTCACCCTATGCCAAACAGCTAGCAAAACAGGAACACAACCCCACCCATTAGCAGAGAGGCTGCCTAAAATCATAGTAAGTCCATAAAAACCCAAAAACACACCACCAGACGTGGACCTGCCCACCAGAGAGACAAGATCCAGCCTCATTCACCAGAACACAGGCACTAGTCCCCTCCACCAGGAAGCCTACACAACCCACTGAACCAAATTTAGCCACTGGGGACAGACACCAAAAACAACGGAAACTATGAACCTGCAGCCTGCAAAAAGGAGACCCCAAACACAGTAAGATAAGCAAAATGAGAAGACAGAAAAACACACAACAGATGAAGAAGCAAGATAAAAAACCCACCAGACCTAACAAATGAAGAGGAAATAGGCAGTCTACCTGAAAAAGAATTCAGAGTAATGATAGTAAAGATGACCCAAAATCTTGCAAATAGAATGGAGAAAATAAAAGAAACATGTAACAAGGACCTAGAAGAACAAAAGATGAAACAAACAACGATGAACAACATAATAACTGAAATTAAAAATATTCTAGATGGGATCAATAGCAGAATAACTGAGGCAAAAGAACGGATAAGTGACCTGGAAGATAAAATAGTGGAAATAACTACTAAAGAGCACAATAAAGAAAAAAGAATGAAAAGAACAGAGGACAGTCTCAGAGACCTCTGGGACAACATTAAATGCACCAACATTCGAATTATAGGGGTTCCAGAAGAAGAAGAGAAAAAGAAAGGGACTGAGAAAATATTTGAAGAGATTATAGTTGAAAACTTCCCTAATATGGGAAAGGAAATAGTTAATCAAGTCCAGGAAGCACAGAGAGTCCCATACAGGATAAATCCAAGGAGAAATATGCCAAGACACATATTAATCAAATTATCAAAAATTAAACACAAAGAAAGCATATTAAAAGCAGCAAGGGAAAAACAAAAAATAACACACAAGGGAATCCCCATAAGGTTAACAGCTGATCTTTCAGCAGAAACTCTGCAAGCCAGAAGGGAGTGGCAGGACATATTAAAGTGATGAAGGAGAAAATCCTGCAACCAAGATTACTCTACCCAGCAAGGATCTCATTCAGATTTCATGGAGAAATTAAAACCTTTACAGACAAGCAAAGGCCGTGAGAGTTCAGCACCATCAAACCAGCTTTACAACAAATGCTAAAGGAACTTCTCTAGGCAAGAAACACAAGAGAAGGAAATGACCTACAAAAATGAACCAAAAACAATTTAGAAAATGGGAATAGGAACATACATATCGATAATTACTTTAAATGTAAATGGACTAAATACTCCCACCAAAAGACACAGATTGGCTGAATGGATACAAAAACAAGACCCATATATATGCTGTCTACAAGAGACTGACTTCAGACCTAGAGACACATACAGACTGAGAGTAAGGGGATGGAAAAGATATCCCATGCAAATGGAAACCAAAAGGAAGCTGGAGTACCAATTCTCATATCAGACAAAATAATCTGTAAAATAAAGACTATTAGAAGAGACAAAGAAGGACACTACATAATGATCAAGGGATGGATCCAAGAAGAAGATATAACAATTGTAAATATTTATGCAGCCAACATAGGAGCACCTCAATACATAAGGCAAATACTAACAGCCATTAAAGGGGAAATCGACAGTAACACATTCATAGTAGGGGCCTTTAACAGCCCACTTTCACCAATGGATAGATCATCCAAAATGAAAATAAGTAAGGAAACACAAGCTTTAAATGATACATTAAACAAGATGGACTTAATTGATATTTATAGGACACTCCATCCGAAACAACAGAATACACATTTTTCTCAAGTGCTCATGGAACATTCTCCAGGATAGATCATACCTTGGGTCACAAATCAACCCTTGGTAAATTTAAGAAAATTGAAATTGTATCAAGTATATTTTCCGACCACAACGCCATGAGACTAGATATCAATTACAGGAAAAGATCTGTAAAAAAATACAAACACATGGAGGCTAAACAATACACTACTTAATAACGAAGTGATCACTGAAGAAATCAAAGAGGAAATAAAAAATTACCTAGAAACAAATGACAATGGAGACACAATGACCCAAAACCTATGGGATGCAGTAAAAGCAGTTCTAAGAGGGAAGTTTATAGCAATACAAGCCCACCTTAAGAAACAGGAAACATCTCGAATAAACAACCTAACCTTGCACCTAAAGCAATTAGAGAAACAAGAAAGAAAAATAACCCCAAAGTTAGCAGAAGGAAAGAAATCATAAAAATCAGATCAGAAATAAATGAAAAAGAAATGAAGGAAACGATAGCAAAGATCAATAAAACCAAAAGCTGGTTCTTTGAGAAGATAAACAAAATAGATAAACAATTAGCCAGACTCATCAAGAAAAAAAGGGAGAAGACTCAAATCAATAAAATTAGAAATGAAAAAGGAGATGTAACAACTGACACTGCAGAAATAGAAAAGGTCATGAGAGATTATTACAAGCAACTCTATGCCAATAAAATGGGCAACCTGGAAGAAATGGACAAATTCTTAGAAATGCACAACCTGTCAAGACTGAATCAGGAAGAAATAGAAAATATGAACAGACCAATCTCAAGCACTGAAATTGAAACTGTGATGAAAAATCTTCCAACAAACAAAAGCCCAGGACTAGATGACTTCACAGGCGAATTCTATCAAACATTTAGAGAAGAGTTAACACCTATCATTCTCAAACTCTTCCAAAATATAGCAGAGGGAGGAACACTCCCAAACTCTTTCTATGAGGCCACCATCACCCTGATACCAAAAGACAAGGATGTCACAAAGAAAGAAAACTACAGACCAATATAACTGATGAATATAGATGCAAAAATCCTCAACAAAATACTAGCAAACAGAATCCAACAGCACATTAAACGGATCATACAACATGATCAAGTGGGGTTTATTCCAGGAATGCAAGGATTCTTCAATATACGCAAATCAATCAACGTGATACACCATATTAACAAATTGAAGGAGAAAAACCATATGATCACCTCAATAGATGCAGAGAAAGCTTTTGACAAAATTCAACACCCATTTATGATAAAAACCCTGCAGAAAGTAGGCATAGAGGGAACTTTCCTCAACATAATAAAGGCCATATATGACAGACCCACAGCCGACATCATCCTCAATGGTGAAAAACTGAAAGCATTTTCACTAAGATCAGGAACCAGACAATGTTGCCCACTCTCAGCACTCTTATTCAACAAAGTTTTGGAAGTTTTAGCCCCAGCAATCAGAGAAGGAAAGGAAATAAAAGGAATCCTAATCGGAAAAGAAGAAGTAAGGCTGTCACTGTTTGCAGATGACATGACACTGTACATAGAGAATACTAAAGATGCTACCAGGAAACTACTAGAGCTAATCAATGAATTTGGTAAAGTAGCAGGATACAAAACTAATGCACAGAAATCTCTGGCATTCCTATACACTAATGAGGAAAAATCTGAAAATGAAATCAAGAAAACACTCCCATTTACCATTGCAACAAAAAGAATAAAATATCTAGGAATAAACCTACCTAAGGAGACAAAAGACTTGTATGCAGAAAATTATAAGACACTGATGAAAGAAATTAAAGATGATACAAATAGATGGACAGATATACCATGTTCTTGGATTGGAAGAATCAACATTGTGAAAATGACTCTACTACCCAAAGCAATCTACAGATTCATTGCATTCCCTATCAAACTACCACTGGCATTTTTCACAGAACTAGAACAAAAAATTTCACAATTTGTATGGAAACACAAAAGACCCCGAATAGCCAAAGCAATCTTGAGAATGAAAAACAGAGCTGGAGGAATCAGGCTCCCTGACTTCAGACTATACTACAAAGCTACAGTAATCAAGACAGTATGGTACTGGCGCAAAAACAGAAATATAGATCAATGGAACAGGATAGAAAGCCCAGAGATAAACCCACGCACATATGGTCACCTTATCTTTGATAAAGGAGGCAGGAATGTACAGTGGAGAAAGGACAGCCTCTTCAATAAGTGGTGCTGGGAAAACTGGATAGGTACATTTAAAAGTGTGAGATTAGATCACTCCCTAACACCATACACAAATATAAGCTCAAAATGGATTAAAGAGCTAAATGTAAGGCCTGAAACTATCAAACTCTTAGACAAAAACATAGGCAGAACACTCTATGACATAAATCCCAGGAAGATCCTTTTTGACCCACCTCCTAGAGAAATGGAAATAAAAAACAAAAATAAACAAATGGGACCTAATGAAACTTCAAAGCTTTTGCACAGCAAAGGAAACCATAAACAAGACCAAAAGACAACCCTCAGAATGGGAGAAAATATTTGCAAATGAAGCAACCGACAAAGGTTTAATTTCCAAAATTTACAAGCAGCTCATTCAGCTCAATAACAAAAAAACAAACAACCCAATCCAAAAATGGGCAGAAGACCTAAATAGACATTTCTCCAAAGAAGATATACAGACTGCCAACAAACACATGAAAGAATGCTCAACATCATTAATCATTAGGGAAATGCAAATCAAAAGTACCATGAGATATCATCTCACACCGGTGAGAATGGCCATCATCAAAAAATCTAGAAGCAATAAATGCTGGAGAGGGTGTGGAGAAAAGGGAACACTCTTGCACTGTTGGTGGGAATGTGAATTGGTACAGCCACTATGGAGAACAGTATGGAGGTTCCTTACAAAACTACAAATAGCACTACCATACGACCCAGCAATCCCACTACTGAGCATATACCCTGAGAAAACTATAATTCAAAAAGATACATGTACCCAAATGTTTACTGCAGCACTATTTACAATAGCCAGGACATGGAAGCAACCTAAATGTCCACTGACAGGTGAATGGATAAAGAAGATGTGACACATATTTACAATGGAATGTTACTCACCCATAAAAAGGAACAAAACTGAGTCATTTGTAATGAGGTGGGTGGACCTAGAGTCTGGCATACAGAGTGAAGTAAGTCAGAAAGAGAAAAACAAATACCGTATGCTAACGCATATATATGGAATCTAAAAAAAAACGGTATTTATGAACCTAGTGGCAGGGCAGGAATAAAGACGGCGACGTAGAGAACAGACTTGAGGACAGGGTGGGGGAAGGTAAAGCTGGGACGAAGTGAGAGAATAGCATTGACATATATATACTACCAAATGTAAAATGGATGGCTGGTGGGAAGCTGCTGCATAACACAGGGAGATCATCTCAATGCTTTGTGATGACCTAGAGAGGTGGGATAGGGAGGGTGGGTGGGAGGCTTAAGAGGGAGGGGATATGGGGATATATGTATACATATAGCTGATTCACTTTGCTGTACAGCAGAAACTAACACAACATTGTGAAGTAATTATACTCCACTAAAGATTAACAAAATACATAAAGCAAACACTAACAGAACCAAATGAATAAATAACCAAATCCACAATCATATTTGGAGATTTAAGCAGCACTCAGTCAGCAACTAGCAGAACGAGTAAAATGTCAATAAACATAGAGAATATTTGAACAAAATTATTGATCAACTTGATCTAGTTGATATCTAACTCAAAAACTGTAAAATAAAGATTTTCAAATACATATAGAATGTTTACCAAGATAAACTATATTACATACCATAAAATATCTCAGCAGATTTCAAAAGGTTGAAACCTTATAGAGTGTATTCTTTGAACACAACAGAAATAAATTAGAAACCAATAACAAAAAAGCAAAAACATTGACTATTTGGAAATTAGGCAATGCACTTCTAAATAATCCTTAAGTCAAAGAAGAAACCATAAGGAAAACTTTTAAATACTGTGAACTGAATGAACATAAAATGCAACGTAACAGAATTTGTGGGATGTACCTGATGTAATGCTTAGAAGAGTGAATATAAAGGTTGAAATTCTTGTATTAGAAAAAGAGAGAGCTTTAAAATTAATAACCTAAGATTAAACATAAAGTAAATAGATGGAATAATACAAATAAGAACAGAAATCAGTGAAATAGAAAATAGACAAACTATAGGAAAAAAAAAAGACAGCAAAGCCAAAAATTGCTTCTAAAAAAGATTATTAAAAGTGAAAGCCTCCAGCAAGACTGAGTAAGAAAAGAATAAGAGAAAGCACAAATTAACAACTTGGGAATGAAAGAGAGTCCAGTGCTATAGATGCTATAGAGCAGTAAGCAAACTATGGTCCATGGGCCAAATCTGCCATTACCTGTTTCTGTATAGCTTGCAAGCTAAGAATGGTTTTTACATTTTTTAATTGTTGAGGAAAAAAAAAATCAAAAGAAGAACAATATTTTGTGACATATGAAAATCACATGAAATTTATATTTTAATGCCTACAAATAAAGTTTTATTAGAACACAGCCATGCTCATTCATTTATGTTTTATCTATGGCTGCTTTCATACTACAACAGCAGAGTTGAGTATTTGTGGCAGAGACCACATGGCTCATAAAGCCTAAAAGATTTACTATCTGGCCCTTTACAGAAGAAAGTTTGCCAAGCCCTACTATAAACATTAAAAGGATAATAAGGAAATATTACTGAAACCTTTATACCAATAAATTCAACAATTTAGGTGAAATAAACACACCCCTGGAAAAACATAACTAACCAAAACTGACAAAAGAATAAATAAAATATGTGAATATCTATTAGATATTGAATTTGTAATTTAAAACCCTTCCAAAAAAAGAAAACTCCAGGTCCAAATGTCTTCGTATACAAAAGTTAATTCCAGATGGATTGCAACCCTAAATGTGGAGAGTAAAATAAACAATAAAGATAACATCAGAGGATAGCTGGTGTTGGAAAAGAGTTTTTAAGCAGCACAGTAAAAATACTAACCATAAGGAATAACACTGATAAGTTGGACTCTACTCAAATTAAGAACTTATGTTCATCAGAAGATTCCTTTAAAAGAATGAAAAGGCAAGCCACAGATGGGAGAAGATATTTGCAATATGTATCACTGGCAAAAAGAACTCCTACAAATCAATTTTTTTTAAAAAAGATAACACAATTTTTTTTAAATGAGCAAAAGAATTGAACAGTCACTTCACAAAAGAGGAAAAGCCAATAAGTGTATTAAAATTGCTCACTATTGTTAATTATCAGAGAAGAGCAAATTAAAAACCACAGTGATAAACATCTGTTGTTTGCACATTAACACCTTGTACCAAACATCCTTTATATTCAGATTTCCTTTACACAACTACAACTACTCCATTCTCAGCTATGTAGTTTGGATGGGAATCAACTCAGCCTTAACTCTAGGGATAGAACTTGATTAACCCCAGCCAATTAACACACACCATTTTCTGGCTGCAAAGTTTGGTGTGAGCATGAAACCCAATCAGAACCAGTGAAATATGAAGCTGCAACTTGAAGCTACAGTTTCAAGCAAAGGAAGCTTCTCTTTCCAACTAGAAACACCAGTAGAGACTTTTTCTTTTTTTCCCTGTAGGATAGAAAGTGACAATCTGAGATCTAGAACTAGTACGGTCAAAAAAGGAAAGCCTAGAAGGTCGAGGTGAACATAGGGTTGATTGTGAAGGTGGGTGGGATGGGAGAGATGAACAGAAAGTTTCCTTGGTGCCACTATTAAGAAGGTGGATCAAATCTCATCTGAAGCTACTCCTACCCCTGATCTTTTCATATACGTCAGCCAACAAATTTCCTTTATTATATAAGCCACTTTGAGTTGGATTTTCCATGGCTGCAACATGTAGTCCTAGTTGATGATATTGTTACCATATTTTAGTACTTGCTAATATACCAGAGAACATGTTCAGTGCTCTACATATATGATCCCTAAACTCCAAAATACTGAGACAGGTATTATGATCTCCATTTTGCAGATGAGTCAACCAAGAAACAGAGATGCTGAGTGGTTGGGAAACTTGACACTCAAACATACAGCTGGCTCTTCCTCCATAAATTCTGTGATTCAGGAGAGCCCTGCCAAGCAATGAGCTGAAACTACATCAGCATTTGAGCTGCCTGCACATGGGCTGGGAGAGCTAAAAGTCGCATAATTTCTTCCATCTCTTAGGAAGAGCCTAATAGCATTTTATTATTATTTCAAAGTAAACAACAAAAAATTATGGGTTTACCTTTTTTAAAAAAGGGGGAGAGGAAAGCATTGATAGCTAGTCTAAGGGAGTTCATTTTTTTCCTTCCTTTTAAACACTTTAAGATAAAACAGCCCAGGGGAGGAAGCAGACTAGAGCTGTCCTGCTTTTGTGGCCCAAGGAGAGGCATGATCTACTCAGCAATACACTCAACGTAAAGGACACAGATAGCAGACACATAAATCACAAATCATGGGCTTCTATTGGCTGGCTAACCACAAGACAGAGACAGAAAAGACCCCTGCGGCTCCAGCAAGTCCCAACATTGCCCCCCATATTATTTGTTTATCTCCAGGTACTTTCAAGCCTCCTCTTAGCACTGCCTCTAATGCTTCCTGAGTTACTTCCCAAGTGTAATGTTCTGATAGTGTCCTAGTATAAACTATGCAAAAGCTGTTTCTGTTATGCAGAGGCAGAAAAAAAGAAAGGTCAGCTTTCCAGCTGCCCTCAAAGATTCTGAAAATAGCAAAGGAGATGGCTGGCATTCAGTTGGTTAATTAAAGTAGGAAGCCAAGCAATTTCCTAGATTTTTTAATACTTAATTTCTTTTTTTTAATTATAAAAATAATACCTTTACTGTAGAAAATTTGAAAATATAAACAAGGAATAAAAAGTAAACATGTAAACCCCTGTAATATCATTATTCAGAGATAAGTACTGTTATCTCTAGATATTTTTGTATATTTATGCTTTTCCTTGTTTTTTCACCAAAAACCATGGAATAATACAGATTTGCAAGCACTTTGCATTACTTGGCATCTTTCATATCAATAAATAGTCTTTTAAAACATGATACTAATGGCTAGGTAGTCCATTACACATATAGTATGATAATCAATCTAACCAATCTGATTCTGTTGATGTTCAAATCATTTCCAAATTTTAAACCTGCTATGTTGAACATTTTGCAATATAATAGCTCTACCCTTGTCAAATTATTTCCATTGGATAAATGCCTAGAAGTTAAATTTCTGAGTCCAAAAATAAACATTTTTAAGGCTTTTGACATGTATTCACTCTCTGGAAATTTTGTACAAATTCACATTTATAGACTCAAAATTGAAGTCTTACCTAGTAGTTCACCTAGCCACTTATTGCCCTAAATACCTCTTTTCCATCAGTGTTCCTCTGTAGTTTGCCTTAATTCTTAACAGGAGAGTTGCTCTCTATAAATGCTTTCTTACTTATTGATAAACTTGACTGTCAAACCCACACATTCCAGCGACTGTCTCTATATTCCTTCCTCAGAAAATAGAAACCCACATTTAAAAATATGAAATACAGACATATTAGATGCAATAGATTTTCAATAAATATTTGTGAATGAATAAATGAATGAATGGAGAACAGCTGGATTTAACCCAGAGCTATTTGACTCCAAGGTCATTTTTGTAGACGTATAATGGGATGCCTGCCTGACTCACACTGAGTCCTGCTTCTGGAAATGACATCTGATGCACAGTGAGAGTCCCACATCTAACTAATCTGATCAAATTCTCTCCTGGGAATTTAAAATTTCAATGGAAGAGCTCTCAGTCTCAGAGCTGGACTGCATATAAAGGTATTTACCAAGTCCTGCAGCTGGGATCCCCAGAGCTGCCCTACTTCATCAACTATTTTGCTCTTCCTTCAGTCTCATGAAATACCCCAGGAATCTTCCATTACTTTTCCATTTTTTTAGCTTAAGATAGCTAGCATCTGCTTTTACAGCTCACAACAAATAATCTGAAGTATTAACCAGAACCTAGACTGTAACTTCAGGTGATGGCAAGGCCTTAAGAAAAAAAGTAACTCCTCACAAAACACTGGGAGCCCCTGATATGCAGACCTGCCTCAGAAATAGGGACCCATTGCTGGTGTCAGACTGCTGATAGCAAGCTTCCAGATGTCTTTTTACCAGAAATTCCATGAAAATGTGGGCATAAAATTGCATAAATTTTAGATACCTTAGAAGGCTTGTGCTTTCATTGTTCTTTTCCCATATGTTACAAAAGAACAGTCTGTGTAGCTGGGTGTGTAGCAAGCTGCAACGGTGGCTAAGTGAATTTTCCTATCAAAAAGCCTGGAGAAAGTTAAACTGTTTCTTTGAAACACTGCAGCTAGAGCTCATACCTTCTGGAAACTAATTATGAGAATTAGATGTCCTCAAATAAACCTGCCAAAAGTGAAAAGCCTTGGGCTACTACTGCGTTTTAATGTTTTATGATTTTTTTAAACAGCTGTAGATTTGTGGAGATTGCAGTTGAAACCATTGGAACCTGGGGAGGGAAAACATTTCGAGTAAAAGAAAAAAAAAAAAAACAAATAGTCTCATCTATCAGATCCATCTTATGCAGCTTCTTCCTTCAAGGGGTTTCTTGGGTATATCCTCCCTCTCCTTTTCCATTAACATCTCCCAAATCTGGCCCATGTTACCTGCTCCCCAAATTAAGGCTCCAGCTTCTGCTCTCCAGCCTCCTGCTCTCCAATCCATCATTCACAATTATGCCAGACCAATCTTTCAAAAATGCTGATTATTCATGCCTCTCCCTTATTCAGAAATGTACTACAGGAAGACTCAGATGCAGTGGGAGATTCCTGGGCTTTGGAGCCAAGGACAAGGATTTAAATCCCTGCTCCACCAACTATAGTTGTTGGAATTTACATAAGAAATTGAAAACCCTGAGCCTCAGTGTACTCATTTGTAAAATGGGGATAATGCATGCCTTGAAGTTTATTACAAATAAATGGTACATAATTTGCAAAGTGCCTGGGCCTCAGAAAGTATGCAGTAAACGTTGCTTCACTTTTCCCTCTCTAGTAAGCTTGAGATCTTATGATCCTATTCAGCACCAACTCTTCCCAACCCACTGAGGCCCTTCATAATCTGACTCCACCCTCTATGTTCAACCATGTGTCCCCCTGAATGAATTCTGTGCCCCAACTAGGCTCCACCCCACTTCACCTCCATTTATCCCTCTCTCCCTTTATTCATGCTCTGTATTAATCCTCCCTCCCCTCCCCCACATATTACTCTCTCCTGTCCTGCAAATCCATTAAGACCCAGTTCAAGCCCTCTCCCTCCAGCCTCTTTTGTCACAATGCTTTCACTATTTTCAGAATTTTGCAGTGGATACAAATTCCCCAGGCCACAAACTCAGACATCTAGAAATATAATCCTTTTTATTTTTCTGTAATTAAATGTGATTTCTAGCTCAAGCTCCCAATCTAACTAGAAATAGTAATTTAATTGTAGGCACATTTGTTTCTTCTTGCTCAGGTCATTTCTGGATTTTCAGATTCTTCTTCTTCCTAGGATTGCATCTAAATTCCAGGCAGGCTTACATAATGCTTAGGTTGGAGTATGGGTGAGGAAAATCTTCTCACCTTGGTATTGTCCACCCTTTATTCTGGCACCTGATGAGATGGGCATCTCCCCACTGACCCATCATCAGATTCCTTCCATACTTACATCTGCTTCAGGGCTTGAGTTTCCAAGTGTTCTCTGATTCTACAGACTAACCCAGCCTCCTCTGCTACATCTTAGATTTTTGTCCACAAAGCCTGGTCAAGTCTGCTGGTCCATACTCTCAGTCTCTTTGGGGTGATAGACAACTGAGCAAGGCTATGTCAGGACTCTTTGACTAGATATCCCCCACAGCCATCTCTTCACTAATGCCTCTTGCCCTGGAGACAAGAGAACTCTGCTAAAATTGACGAGCCCCAAGACTCCAAACAGGGATGCAGGACTCAGCTCCCTTCTGCTCTCCTACCCTCCAATATATATGATGATTCTATCATCCTCACCCAGACAGGGCTCAGACCAAGTATAGGCTACACTACCCTTTATCAGATAGCTGCACCAGTTTCTAATTCTACTGCTCTTCTCCCAGGAAGAATTTCTTTCTTCTCACTTGGAAAAGCAGACTCTGACAGATTCTCAGTCTTCCAAGTCAAAATTCTATGTCTCAGTCCTTCAGGGTTTCGACTTCTGAGTCGGAAAAAAAATTTATCTACTGGCTCTACCATGAGGTTTAGAAGTCTGCTGTGGAACGCAAAAGCTGAATATTGACCCATCCCTTCCCTGACGTTATAAGTTCAGGCTGCCTTAGCTGCCAGCTGAAATAAATGGATATGTTTAAGTACACAGGGAAATATCAGGAACAAAACACAAAATAAATAAAAGATTTCAGTGCAGAAAATAAATATCAGGAACAAAAAGAACATTGGTTGAGATCAAATATCACCCTCACTACACTGGTCAGGAACCCTCTCCTACCCATTTTCACTTCTACTCTTTTTCACCTGGCTAATTCCTATAAATTCTTTAGCTCTCTACTTATCACTTTCTTTTAATAGCTTTCTCCTGCTCTGCCTACTCCCATTCCAATCCCAAAATTAGGTGAAGTGCTCATCTTATATGTCCACAGGTAGAATTCCAAAATGATCTGCAATGACCCTTTCCCACATACAACCCCTTCCCCTGTGAATACGACAGGACATCACTGCTATGATCATGTTACATTGCATGGATGGTAAAAGAGATATTGCCGGTGCAATTAAGTTACTAATATGTTGACTTTGATTTAATCAGAAGAGAGATGGTCCATGTGGGCCTGACCTGATCACATGAGCCCTTTAAAAGCAGAGTTATCTGTGGCTGGTGGCAGAAGAGGAAGTAAGACATTTGAAACATGAAGGAGTTTTGATGAGCCATTGCTGGCTTGAAGATGGAGGGGGCCACCTGGAAAGAACCTTAGGAAGGCCCCTCGAAGATTAAACAGAACTGTAGCTGACAACTACCAAAACAATGGGGATCTCAGACCTACAATCTCAAAGAAGATGAATTCTGCTAACAACCAGTGATCTTGGAAGAGAATGCTAAGCCCCAGATGGGACATAGCCTAATTGACACCTTGATTTTAGCCCAATAAGACCACAAGCAAATAACACAGCAATGCCATACTTCTGACCTACAAAAATTGTGAGATAATAACTTTGTGTTGTTTTAAGCCACTATATCTGTGGTAATTTGTTACACAGTAATATAAAACCAATACCATACCATATGCAATCCCATAGTGCCATGTGATTAACGCTGTTACCAAACAGCATCATGATTACCTTTAACTTTCTGTCTCTACAAATAAGACTGTGAGTCACATGAGAGCAGAATGTATTTACATTAAAGTAATATTATTTGAGTTAAATTACTGCAGTGAATTAAATGAGCAATTACATGTAAACACTTAGAAGAGTCCCTAACACATACGTTTTAGCTATCATTATTGTTGTTGCCAAAGAGTACCTAAAACATTGGCTGACACATAGTGTGAGCTCAATAAATGTTGGTTGAGTGACTGACTGGATTTACTTCAAGTGAACTCTTATTGCATTTATAGTCAATACCAAAAAACTTCATTAACGTGCATTGGTTTCAGAAAGCAGAAAATAAGCAAAAGGAATAGGTTGCTGTTCCAAGTAAGGTGAGAATAAATAAGGTAATAAAATACAAGTCCCAAACAAATGACAGTCAACAGATCAATTTGGCTGGAAAGGTAAGTTCCTATAAAGTATAAATGGAAAATTAAGTTGAGAAGATATTGCTTATAACATGGAAGTCACTGACTGCCACACTCTGAACTCTAGATATTGTCATTTAAGGAACAGAGATCTCCATTGACAGCTTTTGCACAAAGGAATGGACTGGAGAAGGCAGATTTTGGAGGAAGGGACATTAGTTAGAAGCGTGCACAGTGGAATGAGATATTAGGTAGGTATCCTGCACTTCCATGTAGGTCAGAGACAGAAGGATCAGAAAAGGAGGGCCTGTGGAACGAGGGATTATTAGTGAAGAAACAGCTGCCCCATCACACCAGGAAATGGTCAAAAACTTGCTATTAACCCTACAAACATTTACTGAATACCCCTTCTGAACCAACCTTCAAGAGCTCACTATTTAGTGAGAGAGACTGACTTCTTTTCTTGGTCTGAAATAACTGTGAAGCCTCTAAAACTATGAGTTAAAGTCAACAGAATGTCGTCCTCGAAAGGCATGTATTCTTAACAACAGAGATGTCATTTTTCCAACTTCTAAACTTTAGAAGTAAATTGGAATAAAATGTATCTGAATATAACTGGACTTTCTCAGAAACCATATCTTTTCACCAATGAAAGAAAAAGGTTAACTCATCAAAATTTCAAATTTGACACAATACATATAAGGACAGCTCATGGCTGATGATGCTTACTGCATGAAGGCAAGATCCCAGGAACTGCCAAATGACATTGTCTACACCTGGCCATAATCCCCTCTAGAGCAGAATCCACTGAGACCTCAGCAGATTCCTTCCAGAAACGTAAGTCCTCCAAATCAAGCTGGGGATTCTGGAAACAGAGCCGTCCTATCTTTTGCTGAGGTGGAGAAGGATGTATATGAAGACACAATGGCACTCTCTCCCAGGCCCCATTTGGAACCTTAAATGAAGGCACATCTTCCAGCACGTCCTCCGAGTCCCTGACTCCATCTGGGACCTCAGCGCCCTCAGCACTGAAACAACCTCAGTGGGTCCTTTGTTTGGAAAACATGCCAGCTCTGTGTCCTTCCCATCCTTGACTCTTGCCCAAAATACTAGTCCACCGTCATTTATCCCCTCACACCTTCATTCTCTGTGCTTTCTTCATTCCAGTTGCAACCCTTCTATCCTCTTAACCCTTTCTTCTATATCCCCCAGTATTCCCAGGCTCTTCGTGGAACACTCCTCTCCATCATGCCTTGGCTGAAGCCTGGCGCCTCCACAGAACATGCTGCTGCCTCTTCGTTCTCCACACCTCAGCTATCTAACAGTGTCACTCCCTGGACCTCTTCCTCTATTGCACTCCTGCACACCACCGTTTGTCACTTCTGCTCTTGACTTTGACCTAAGACATCCAGGCAATGGAATCTCCACTTTCTCTTACACTGTCAGTTTCACATTCTTCTGTAACCAGCCTGGACATTGTGATCCATTATTTAAACCACTCTCTGGCATAACTCCCTATCTTGGTTCAACTCAGCGTTGTTCTTTTCTGCTAGAAAATAGGAGCACCATTTCAACCCTGGAAGGGTACTTAGGCTGCTTGGCAGTACGTTTTGCTCCCCAGTCAGCTCTCTCTTTCAGTCCCCAACAACAGCTGTATTAGAGTATACAGTTACATCTTCCTCCTGGTCTGTTTCTCAATGAGCCTTTGAGCTCAATATGAGTAGAAACTGATTTTTAGTTCTGAATCTTTAGAGTTTCCTAGAGCCTAGTTCATTGCTGTTACTTAAAAAATTTCAACTGAATGAATCAGGAAATTTCTAAAGCCTTTTCAGCTCTGAGATCCAGTGACTATGAAACCCTGTCTTTAGGTACTTGCTTTGCCCAGACTGAACTCTTTCTTCCAATCCTGAACTCTACATTCAAAAAAGGCTCTGTTTACAGCCCCAGTGCCATCTCAAATATTCAGAAATTTCAGCAGCCTTCCTGCCAGGGGGAGATTCTGCCCCCAGAGTGGTATGAAGATCAAATAAAATATGCTCGAGAACAGAAGCATACTCCTTATAAAGTGTGCTACTTTCCACCCCACAAATTCCAAGGCTATCATAACCAAACTGTCTGCAGAGGATGCTTCCCTTATTTGCTTCCATCCGATAAAAAGCACTAAAGTTTTAACCTTTCAAGTTGATTATTTATATATCATTTATATTATCATAGATATATACTTATATAATTTTATATCATAATATATATTAAATTACATGTTGAGAAACAAGCCATATAAAGATTTTGAGAGAAAAATGCAAAATCAATAGACCCAATATTTCCAGTTCCACTTACTGAAAGATAGGGTAGTATTGTAAAACAAATAAAACACAACTAAGAGTCAAAGACCTGGGTTTGTATCCTCCTGGGACTCTGGACAACCCAATTAATCTCTCCGAACTTTAATTTCCCTGAACTTTAATGTGCGGGGTGATATTCAAATACTTACTGACCAGCATGGCAGAAGAACTGATTAGAACCAACACTGGCTGTCACGCTGGAGCTGGGACCCATTATCCCCCAGCTGTGCCAACCACTGAGTTATCAAATCATGTGAAGGATTTGGAGGCAAGGAACTGAAGGAGTTGGATGGGGCCACTTGAGTCACGCAGTGACTATTTCTAGAGACTTAGACATATTTTGATATTTTAACAGAAAGTATAACCACATTGGTGTGCACCTGCTTAATATCAGCCTTGCTTCTGTCCTTCCTAATCTGGGATAGTACTTTATTTTCCTGAGGCTGTCTCATATAGAAAAGAGAAACTCTGAGGACTCCTTTCAAGGGGCCTTGAGAATTAAATGAGATAATTTACATGAAAGAAAAAGCCTATTCCTGCTTGAGGCACAATAGGTGCTTGACAAATGACAGCTGAATGAATGAATGAATGAATGAATGAATGAATGAAAAAATATATTCTGCCTTCTTCACAAAGTTTTTGGGGGGTTTTGTTTTGTTTTGTTTTTGTAGTGGCAGGTTTAATAAGCAAGGGAACTTACATTCAAGTCTTTTCTTGGCCAGCTGCAAGATGAGTAGATTCCCATACCCACTGCCAGAATCTTAAAAGTTTATACAGAGGACTTAACGGGGTTCAATCACCCTTAACTGAATCCTTAATTGGGTTCAATGCTTAAATGCATCTCCATAACACATTTGCTCTCTCAAGGCTGTACCCTTGAAAATGGCTTCCACTGTTGGAATGGTGGGCAGGACGTACAACCAAGGACGGGGAGGGGTGAGGAACCTCCAGTTGCCAGGGTCTCACCGTCATGGGTCAACTGGCCATCATGTCCTCTTGATGACCTCCTCGAACACTCCACCCCCTTGTGACCGGCTCTTATAATGTCACATGCCACCCTCTTCTGTAATGTGCCCTGAGTGGTCAGCAAGGTGTTTCATTAGCATGGAGGTGACCCCTTCAGTGGCTATCTGGCTGCACTGGAGGAAGATACCACAGCAACGATATAGGCAACACGCAAGAGTAAACACAGATTAAGATGATGATTCCTGATGTAAGCAATACTTTTTTCCACAAAGAGCACCATGGTCTGAACCACTGATTTAGTAAGTTCCCTAGGCTGGGGGTCAGATCACTCAGGGCATTCACTTGTGTGTCCTCATGTGATTTAATAAAGATAACACATAAGCAGAATCATCAGGTATGAACACAGAACATTCTGTGTGGATAATGGCACAGGTGCCTTTTTGCCAGGCAGTAATAACGTCCAAGTTCATCAATTTTAAAGGACAATTTTTCTCATTAGAGACATTTCAGTGTTCAGTAGAAACAGGTTTGCTGGCTATCATTTAAGCTTATGGCTCTCAAAAGTTTTTAGAAAGAATAATTGAAATATTAGATCTGAAATTTTTTTATGCTGTCAATCCCACAGGTCTGTGGGCCCTGATTATATTTTCTATCCCCTGGAAACACGTTGCTCTTCCCAGAAGCTCTACAATGTTCACTGACACTCTCTCTACATATGCCTCACATCTCAAACTTTAGAAAATCAGACAATATCTAAGCTTCCAAGTGCTTTTGGATCCACCATATCATTTAGTGGGCAGCATTTTGAGAGCCATTTGTTGGAGTTTAGACACTCTGTATCTTCTCCCAGCCTCTGTACCCAGTAAAAGGATTGACAACCCTCTCAAGAGCCAGTAACTAATGTCTGACAAGAGGAAAACTGAGTGAGCAATCATCAAAATTAATGTGTCTGCCAGCCGAGTGCTTCCATCAAGGGAGCAGGCTCACCATGCTCGTGAATGTCTTACCCTATCTTCCAAGTGAATTAAGGTAATTTCACACTACCCAGATCCAGGAGTTATTCAGGGTTTGGTGAATGGAAGTAAGAGGGACTTACCATCAAGAAGAAACTGTAGCCATTTTACAGGTGAGTAAGCTGAGACCCAGAGAGGCATCATTTGCCTGAGGCCATATGGCTATTAAGTGCTAGATGAGTTTGACCTCAGAGAGGCTGCACTGGTTTCAGAATGTCCAAATTGTCTCCCACTAGACATCTCAGCAAGCAGATGCAGCAAATAGGTAATTAAACACAAGAGAGACTATCTGCTGCTATGGCCAGTAATCTTGAAAACCCTACATTTTCAAGTAAAAGGTAATATTGCTGAAAATAGGATTCTAGATACTCCTGAGGCTGAGCCTGCAGCAGAGACAGGAAACTAAGCAACCTACTTAGACAAAAATTGGCCCCGGTGTTCCAAAGATCTCCACTTAAGAGAACTGGTCCTGATGTGCATGTGTGTCAAATGATGAAAATTCCCAGGACCCACCTATTGGTCTCTGTTTCAGGGTAGGCAGCTCTGTACCTACCTTTGGGAAGCTGAAGAGGTCTCAGCTGGCAAATGGTAACAGTAAGAGAGCTATTGGACCCAGATTCCATCCCTGGAGCATTTAAAGCAACAGTCCCATGAAGAGGATGAAAATGCATGCAATACTTTTAGGGTCTTTGCACTTCTTCTCTTTATCTGGACTACTATTCCCCTAGATACTTTCATGCTTGCCCGTTACTCAATTCAATTCTCTACTCAAATGTCTCCTCCTCAGAAAGGCCATTTGAGATCATCCTATTTAATACAATCCCTGTCACAGTTTATATCCTTACTCTGTTTTATTTTTCCTTTGTAACATGTATACTATCTAACACTATTTTATGTATGTGTATGTATTTATCTCTCCCCACTGTTGTATAAGCTCTATGAGGGCAGAGACTATTGGTTTTGTTCATGGTTGTATCACCTGTGCTAGAACAGTACCTGACACATAGTGGATACTCAATAAATATTTGTTGAATAGTAAAAGCAAAGCTGCCTGCATCTGTGACTACACAGGTGAAAGTAGAGATGTCAGAAAGGCCAAAGAAAAGCAAATGCCTAAAAATAGGAACCAAATCATTGTACACTTGTTAATATGATCCTGTCTGTGAGGGGAATTTTTGCTATGTTCAGACTCATCATGTAAAAACATTTGGGGAGGCAACCACCACTCACCTGTTACCCCACTCCTCAATGGGCAGAGTGTCAGCATCATGTCACAAGAAGAGCATGCAGGATGAGAGCTCATTGTGACCATCTTGGAGAATGCAATCTGCTACAACAATTTCTTCTCATAGCACTTTCTAAGGGTTAAAGATCTGAAGAAGTGCCAGTTTCAAAACAAATGAGCGACGGCTATGATGTTGTGGAAGGACCACTGGACTGAGATGAAAGATTCCCCTGAAATCGACCCCTGCCACAAACTCACGACTCTTCAAGCCTGCCTTGCACTCAGGTCCCATCTCACATTGTTTGCCTGCTTCAGATGTTGCTGCTTGCTCTTCTCTACCAGATGCAGTTGGAAAAACTTCCCTGACACCACCATGTCTACACTTAACCCCCACAGGATGTTTTGAAAGTTCTGTTATGACACTTGATAAATATTGGATAGATGCATGGATAGATAGGTGGATGGTCAAGTAACTGATTAGGGGCTTGAGCAGGTTAGTCAACCCCTGTGTACTTCAGTTTCTATACCTGTAATATAGTTAGATTATATGATCATTTTACCCAAGTATTCTATGTAATAATAAATTTTGAAAATAGCTGTGTAATCTTTAGTTGTTTTTAGCATATGTTTCATATCATTATTCAGTTTTTAGCTCTATGTCTTATTTGTCCAGCTAGATTCAAGTTTCTTAGACTAGAGCTCTATATAGCACATCTTTTAACTACAGATGTCTAGCAGAGCACTGCAAAGTAGGTGTTTGCTGAAAATACTGATGCTGAAAATTGCTGGTAAACAAGGCTAATCCATCATTCTTCCTCATGTCAAGATAATAATTCAGAAAAGGAATATGAGAGATTAGATCATGTAGAGGCTTACGGCATAGGCTCTGGAGCACTCTGCCTGGTTGGATCCCTCTCTGACAAGTATTAGTTCTTATAACCTGGTCATGTTCTTATTCTCTCTATACCACAGTTTCCTCATCTGTTAAATGGAGATAATAATAATACCTATCTTACAGGGTTGCTGTGAGAGACTTATACAATGCTTGACTCATAACAATTACTGTTATCACCACCATAGGTATGAGGATATATTCATAGGTGTGCCTCTCCCACTTTTCTTTGCCTCCATAAAGCCCTGCTTTCTCAGGACCCCACTAGAAAAGTGGAATAATGTTGAGAGTCACAAAGTCTTTTTAATTTCCCAGCTTTTAAAAGAGACCATGAGTGTGCAGTGAGGTGACAGCAATCCCCAGACAGCTCCCGCTGAACCCAATTTCTGTCTGATTGCCTCTTTCAGCTCACATGGATAGCTCACTTGAGGCCTTTACAGTGCTGGTTTGTCTGGCCTGTTAAAAGTTTAGTTCCTCCTGCCTTCTCTCAATCCTCCATAACTCAATAAATACGGTATCACTATGCATCCATCAGATTCTAAGTATTGAAGACATGAAAGTGAAAAAGACACAGTCCCTGCTCTTAAATAGCTCATAGAGTAGTTGAGAAGGCAGACATGTACATAACTCACTAGAGGCATGTGATAAGAGACATAATGGGGGAATGAAGTTTACTTTGGGAACAGGGAGGAAGAAGCCAAAAAGCCATCATTATAGCCTATCTTACTTTTTAAGTCCACAATTTTATGGTCATCTTTAGGTACAGTAACAGGACAATGAAATATGTAAAATCAAAATATGCTAAAAATTCCAAATCCTAATTATAGTACGTCGGTGGCATAAGTCTGTGTGAAAACTCCCTGTAGATCCTTCACCAAAGGCCAGGCTGCACACATACAGAGCAAAGCTCAACAAAGCTTGCCAAAGAATGGCCATTACAGATTTAAAAGCAGAACAAAGATAGTAGAGGTTATACAATTCTGGAAGACACTGGTGCTCTGGCCCAGTCAGAATGGAGAGACTCATCAACACCCCATTCACTGAGATTCCAGAAGGGTCTGGAGGAAGGACCATACCCTACAGTAAGATTTAATCTAGACCTGCACTGACCAATGCAGTAGCCACTAACCACACATAGCAATTTATATTTAAATTTCAACTAATTAAAATTAAATAAAATTTAAAATTCATTTTGTCGGTCTCATTTGCCACATTTCAAATGCTTAAGATTTAAATGTGACTAGTGGCAACCACAGTGGACAACAGAGATATAGAACATTACCATCATTACAGAAAGGTTCATTGGATAGCCCTCCTCTAACAAAGCTGAAAACCAAGCCTGAAAGATGAAGGAGAAACACCCCAAAATTATCTACCTCAACATTCTTTAAAGGAAGGCAACATAACCCAGACGCTTTATAATGTACCATCCACAATACATAGCAAACAATAAATAATTCTAGCCATACAAAGAAGCAGGAAAATGTGGACCATAATCAAGAAAAAATAACTATGAATGGAAACAGACCGTGAGATAATACAGAAGTTGGAATCTTCAGACAATGGCTTTAAAGTAGCTATAAACATCTTCAAGGACTTAAAGAAAATATGGTCTTAATCAGTAAATAGATGGAGATTCTATTTAAAAAAGAATAAAAATAGGGCTTCCCTGGTGGCGCAGTGGTTGAGGGTCCGCCTGCCGATGCAGGGGATATGGGTTTGTGCCCCGGTCCGGAAAGATCCCACTTGCCGCGGAGCGGCTGGGCCCGTGAGCCACGGCCGCTGAGCCTGCGCGTCCGGAGCCTGTGCTCCGCAGCGGGAGAGGCCACAGCAGTGAGAGGCCCACGTACAGCAAAAAAAAAAAAAAAAAAAGAATAAAAATAAATTTAGAATTCTAAATTGCAATATCTGAAATGAAGTATTCACTCAGTGGGCTAAACAACAGATTGGCAATAACAGGAAAATGGATCAGTAAACTTGAAGAAGATCCCTAGAATTAACCCAAACTGAAGAATAGAGTGGGGAAAAAAAACTGATTACAACAAATGTGAGTATTCACGCTTCCTGTCCTTCCCTAAGATTTATCATTAATTATTCTTTGCTAACCTTGTCAAATTTTCAACACGTAAACCAGACAAGATCTGCCAAGTGTCTTTTCATATGTCCAAATGCTCCATCACATTACTGCCAACTCTTAATGACTCAGAAGCTGATTTGCTGAACAAAGTGAAATCTCAGCTAATTTAACCACTCTAAGATTTACATTATCAATCTATACCATAGTCACACTCAAAAATGTCAGATTTTCATCAAATTAGGAACCTTTCTAAAGATTATCAAGGTACTATTGATTTGATTCATTCTGCAATTTAAAACAAGATGGGGGCAGATACATTTTCAATAAGTTAGAATTCTTTTTTTAATCTTTTTATTATTTTTGGCTGTGTCGGGTCTTAGTTGCAGCACACGGGATCCTTGCTGCGACACACGGGATCTTTCAGTTTCATTGCAGCACACAGGCTTCTCTCTAGTTGTAGTGCACAGGCTCTCTAGTTGTGGTGCACAGGCTCCAGGACACATGGGCTCTGTAGTTTGCAGCACATGGGCTCTCTAATTGAGGCATGCAGACTCAGTAGTTGCAGCGTGGGGGGTTTATTTGTCCCATGGCATGTGGGATTTTAGTTCCCTGACCAGGGATTGAACCCTTGTCTCCTACATTGAAAGGCAGATTCTTAACTACTGGACCACCAGGGAAGTCCCAAGCTAGACATCTTAATGTGTTTCAGTGAAGCATGTTGGTGGTAGAAGTTTCAGAAATTACTGAGTGAAGTCCCTAATGTATAGAACCATTAGGTATAAAGTAATAATATTTGGTCCCTGTTCATCTTCCAAGGTTGAGGAAGGAGGTAGTTGCACAAAGTGCCACCAGTGAACAGAGTGATACAAATTTCATTAGGAAGAAATCTCTATATTGAGAACAGGCCTCCTAGTTAATTATAGGTAAATAGGGCTTGACCTGGGACATGAGTACACCTGAGTTCTAATGTACTTTTTTGCATAGGTTACTAAGGTTACTTTTTTGCATAGAGTTAGGATAAAAGAGCAGTAATAGGTTTTAATACAAGGACTAAGAGATTCTAGGATAGTTAAATCAGATGTTTCCTAAGTGACCCAAATAATCCAGTGTTTCTTTACCTAACTATCTTTGTAGACATTCATTTCTGATTTTCTCTGGAGAAACTAGACATAAAAGGAGAGTCTTCTTATCAATAAGCCAGCTATATATTAATGCAAATGTCAATAATAAGTTTATATAACAATTGATTAATAATATCAAAAGGCCATATACATAATTTTAAATTATTTCATTAAAGCCTATCACCATCCATTGCTTTTCAGTAAAGGAAAATATTTTTTACTTTATTTTACTTCAACTCTGCATTACTTTGCTCAGGGAACCCTAGATACGTACTATTTTAATGTCTCTATTCATGAAGTCAAAAATCATCCCATTTATATAAATATCTCATCATCAGAATCCTCCTCATATTTTTCTACCTCGTAAGCCCTCAGGACCTTTCATTAAAAGGCATTCACACAAGCCCTAGCCCACCACTTCTAACCATAGCCATCAGAACTCGCTATTCAGTTGAAAAATGCCAACACCACTAACTTGAAGCCTGGCCTCTATTTGGCATTTTGACTAGCAGTCTCTCCTCTTGCATCCTGGCCAGTCCCTGATTAAAAGAGGAGTCAGAGAGCTAGGTGCCCAGTCTGATCAGCCTACAAGGGACACTAAAGCACAGGGAATACACAGAAATTGTGGTATCAGTTTCCACACATGAC
Organism: Tursiops truncatus; assembly: GCF_011762595.2. Classification (NCBI taxonomy): domain Eukaryota; kingdom Metazoa; phylum Chordata; class Mammalia; order Artiodactyla; family Delphinidae; genus Tursiops; species Tursiops truncatus. Next base: position 23,381,104 of record NC_047041.1, read on the forward strand.
CAGAGTCACAGGCACAGTGTGGTCCATCTCACATGGACGAAGGCAGTATCCTCGAGTGAAAATTTCAAAGGTGCTGATGTCTCTGTGTTGACTATTTCCACAAGGTACATATGCACATTTCATGATGTTACTACAGTAATCTGAAGCTGGACGTCCTGTCAACACTGTGTAATGCCTTTTGCTACCAATGAGTGATTTACTACTATCTGTATTATAAACTTTGTAGTATGATTTTGAAGTTGTCTGGTTCAGAAAATTCCAAAAGAAAAATAAAGACAAAATAGGAACAACTAACAAGTGAGAAATACTTTGCCTACATAAAAGCCAGGAAAATGAGCTTTCAAAATATTTTGAATAAGATTTAGCAAGAATTTCTATGTAAATTATTTCTATCCTTAGTGAGTCCGAATGACTAAAGCTATCCAATCATGAGCACTATAAAAACCTAGAAATGAAAGACAAACTATGGGCTTCCCTGGTGGTGCAGTGGTTAAGAATCCGTCTGCCACTGCACGGGACACAGGTTTGAGCCCTGGTCCAAGAAGATCCCACATGTCACAGAGCAACTAAGCCCGTGCACCTAGAGCCCATGCTCTGCAACAAGAGAAGCCCCCACAATGAGAAGCCCGCACACCACAACAAAACGTAGCCCCCGCTCGCCGCAACTAGAAAAAGCCCATGAGCAGCAATGAAGACCCAACACAGACAAAAATGTAATTAATTAATGAATTTTTTTAAAAAAAGGAAAGATAAACCAAGTAAGTTAAAATATTAGGTCACATTTGGTGCAATGCATGTAATTTCAGACATAAAAAAACAAGCATAAAAATTTTCTTAGCAAAATATAAATGTGCCCCCCTCACTTATAAAAATGAACAAGTATTTTTAAAATATTGATTTAAAGTGTTGCCAAATTATTAGCCTGCTTTTGGCATCCACATGGATTAGTCCAACCTGGGTTCTGGTTTATTCTGTTCCTCTCTTAAAGTCAGAACAAATTGAGAGGAAAAACACAGAAGTCAGGCAGATGAAGGTAGAACATTGATTTTTATTCTTTTAACTGATAAAGCTGCTTGGAGAACATAGGGACCAAGTTGCCTTTCTCATATCTCAGCCCTGAATTAATTTTATGCACTCAGAGATGGACCAACACGGGCCTCACTTAAAAAGCAAAAGGCTTTTTTTTTAAACGCCTTTATTGGAGTATAATTGCTTTACAATGGTGTGTTAGTTAGTTAGTTAGGTCTGCTTTATAACAAAGTGAATCAGCTATACATATACATATATCCCCATATCTCTTCCCTCTTGCGTCTCCCTCCCACCCTCCATATCCCACCCCTCTAGGTGGTTACAAAGCACCGAGAAACATTGTTTATCTCTTAACCAGAGGAAAGCAGACACTTCTTTCAGTAGGAAGGTCCAAACACAAGAAAGAAGAGGAAATGTATGCCCAGTTATTCTCCCAAACTCCTCAATCAGCATTTTGTTCTACTACCTTGAGGGGCAATGAGTGAGATCAGTAAGATTCTGATTTAGTAAGTCTAGGAAGTGGCCTGAGTATTGGGATTTTAAGAACTTCCCAGGAGATTCTAATGAGCAGCTGTAGTTGAGAACCACTGCATTCATCCCATGTTCAAACAGATGAGTGGGGAGGAGCTCAGAAGTCTGTCCCATCTCCATGAGGTCAATCTCCCAATGCCAACCATTGCTTATTTGTGGGTTCTTCTCAGACACTGGGGGACAGTTTAATATTTTGCTCTCCAAGAGCTCTGAAGTGGGCTGATGCAGTTTATTAATTCAATTAACTTCAAAGCTGAAAAACTCACTCTCTATTCCATTCCCATCCCAAATTTTCCCAGCTGTAAGATCTAATACAGCTCCTCAGAGGTTCTGCAATGTTATTATTAACAACATAAAATACTGCACTTCATTCAGAGAATACCAAGAGTAAGTGTCCCCAAGTTTGAAGAGAAATCAACTCCAACTGTGAATTTTTCAGTGAGAAATTAATGTTCAAAAATGAATTTTTTCACAAGTTAAAGTCTAACATTAAATTATCTTGCCTTTTAAAATCCAAAATCCAAAGAATTTTAAATCTATATGATTATTATATTATAATCCCTCTAAATTTTTAATTTTTCTCAATCTCAAATTGGAGGATTTGTGATGCTTGGGTAGAATTTGGATTTTTCGGTAGCTGTTGCCTTGGCTCTTGACCATCATATGAATTTAATTTTCTCAGACCCTTGAATTAACTGATAAGCCTTGCATATGTCTCACTTACAAATAAAGTCAAAAAAGTCAATAAGACACATAAAGTTATCACAGCACTAGTCCCATAATGACAAAATATAGCCCCTAATGTAGTTAATCTCTCCATTTCTGTATCTCCAGATCTAAGTACTTAGTGTTACCACAGACCGTAGCCAAGACTCTGTGCTAAAAGGGGAAGACAACAGACAACAAAGGTCTCTGGATGCAGCCTCACCAGGAGACCATTTAACAGGGAGAAAGTTCCCATTGGGAAGCTAATTTTGACCCTATGTATTTACTTCACCTAAGGGGAAATCCCGCGCCCCACCCCCGCATATACTGTCTTTCACTTGAAGAGTTGCATTCGAGACATCTTGCAAGGAATAACTCTATTACTGTAAAGTTTTAGAGATCTACAATGATGACACCATCAGTGAACAGATCTTGTTTGAAGTATCTTTTTTGCTTTCTGTATCATTAAAGAGCTCTAAATTTTCATTTTTCCTTTGAGCACTGTGTTTGAGGATTTGTGGGCAGGTAAAGGTAAACTACAAGTGAAGCATCCAGGGAAGCTATTACCAGCCCCGGCTGAAGGGGTGAGAGAAGGGAGCTGTAGCAGTAGGAGAGGGCCTGCCCAACAGGGAAATGCATCCACTGTCAAACTGTAATTTGGCAGGCAAGGAGTCAGTGAATAAATACCTCAGCCCCCCTCTCTTGCTCTCTAATCCTGCTGGACTCAACCCGATCAAGAGAGTAAAGCAGTCTGAGTGATAGAGGTCGGCCTCTAGAAGCACAGAGCAGGTCTGGAAGGATGGACAGTGGGTCTGGAAGAGTAAGCAGAGAACACTGAGTGCTCTTCTATGTGCTGTTGCCATCTGTTATTCCCCTATCCATTTCAGGAAGGATCAGTTGAGTTTCTAAATGTTCAAGTTACACCTTAATCACCCTTTATGTTCTAACACAGGTAGTGCTAAAATGTTCCTAGAATCTGCCTCCCTTCTTTCCTTTTACTTTCCCTTTGATTTCTGGCTCAGATATATGATTTTGGAAAATACTCCTTCAGATTTTGTCTTGCACATTTTCCTACAGCAAGAAATAAGAAATCAAAACAATCTGGGTCTACTATAGTCATCCACTGTTCAAACCTTCCCACCTTCAAAGCATCACCAAGTTGCATAATCCCATTCACCAAGGACAGTTTCTCCCATCAGGTCAACCCAGGCCTGGACATCATCTATTATTATCTGCTGGCTCCCATTTAATATTCCCTTTTTTTTCTGTGCCTTCTCTTAGTGTACTAATTCCATACATTTCTTGGGTACGTTCCCTCAAGGTGCAAGCAATGTCCATGTCATTTTGAAGGTTTCCAAATCATTCTTCTTCCTAGTATTCTTCTCTCAAGTAGTGTTTTTCCATAACCCCTTGAAATAGCTGTCCCAATTTACAAGGATGGTTGCCCATTTCTTTTATGCTGGAGTCTGTATTTGCAGCTCTCACAGTGTTTTATCCATTGTGTTCTGGATTCTGGCATCTTCTGAGAAGTCATTACAGTTTTCTCCTGAAGACATTGGTTCCCTTGCCTTTATTGGACCCATCACTACTTCTGATATAGTAACACCTAAAATATTTCCCTCTTTTCTAAAGCTCTGTTTAAGAGCAATTATACGTACGCTTATCTTGTTTTTCCCTTTCATATCTGCCTCTCCTAGCTTTCAAGTGTCTGATTTTCTGTTTCATTTCTTCTACTTTGACATCCATATTATATTACATATCCTGAGGAAATCTCTCCTTTATCTAGCTTAATCATATTGTCTTCCTCTATTTTATTTTATTGTTTTCCTTGCTCCTGTTCTGATAGTAAAACTGTAATATATTTCTCTAATTACTCCTGTTCCTCCTTGATTTCATGAGTTAATTTGATTTCTAGGAATCCAAGAATACCAGGCTAAAGCCTTTTTAGCCTTTGGATTTGAAATCATTTCATTGAGATGATTTTCTAATTTACTTGTTTTCACAGCATAGTCTCTGCATACTTTTGCATTTGTTTATTCTTAAAATCTGTTGCTATATTATGAGTCTCAGAAATCCAAAGTCATGACGCCTAGGAGCTCTAATAAGACAGGGAGCAAAAGAGGAGCACAGGATGCTGGAGGTATTGTGATTAAAACAACATTCAGGTGGCAAGGGGCTCCTGTTCAACTGGGGCATCCGTCTGCTGGACAGCGGCTCCATGAAGAATGTTCTGCAAGTCGCCGTATGGATGAGAGGCTCTTGCTGCTACAGCCAGGAGTCAATGCTGTGCCTCTGAGGTGGGAGAGCCAACTTCAGGACACTGGTCCACAAGAGAACTCCAAGCTCCACGTAATACCAAAATCTCCCAAAGATCTCCATCTCAACAACAACACCCAGCTTCACTCAACGACCAGCAAGCTACAGTGCTGGACACCCTATGCCAAACAACTAGCAAGACAGGAACACAACCCCACCGGTTAGCAGAGAGGCTGTCTAAAGTCATAATAAGTCCACAGACACCCCAAAACACACCACCAGACGTGGATCTGCCCACCAGAAAGACAAGATCCAGCCTCATTCACAAGAACACAGGCACTAGTCCGCTCTACCAGGAAACCTACACAACACACTGAACCAACTTTAGCCACTGGGGACAGACACCAAAAACAACGGGAACTATGAACCTGCAGCCTGCAAAAAGGAGACCCCAAACACAGTAAGATAAGCAAAATGAGAAGACAGAAAAACACACAGCAGATGAAGGAGCAAGATAAAAATGCACCAGACCTAACAAATGAAGAGGAAATAGGCAGTCTACCTGAAAAAGAATTCAGAATAATGATAGTAAAGATGATCTAAAATCTTGGAAATAGAATAGACAAAATGCAAGAAACATATAACAAGGACCTAGAAGAACTAAAGATGAAACAAGCAATGATGAACAACAGAATAAATGAAATTAAAAATACTCTAGATGGGATCAATAGCAGAATAACTGAGGCAGAAAAACAGATAAGTGACCTGGAAGATAAAATAGTGGAAATAACTACTGCAGAGCAGAGTAAAGGAAAAAGAATGAAAAGAACTGAGGACAGTCTCAGAGACCTCTGGGACAACATTAAACGCACAAACAGTCGAATTATAGGGGTTCCAAAAGAAGAAGAGAAAAAGAAAGGGACTGAGAAAATATTTGAAGAGATTATAGTTGAAAACTTCCTGAATATGGGAAAGGAAATAGTTAATCAAGTCCAGGAAGCACAGAGAGTCCCATACAGGATAAATCCAAGGAGAATTATGCCAAGACACATATTAATCAAACTGTCAAAAATTAAATACAAAGAAAGCATATTAAAAGCAGCAAGGGAAAAACAAGAAATAACACACAAGGGAATCCCCATAAGGTTAACAGCTGATCTTTCAGCAGAAACTCTGCAAGCCAGAAGAGACTGGCAGGACATATTTAAAGTGATGAAGGAGAAAAACCTGCAACCAAGATTACTCTACCCAGCAAGGATCTCATTCAGATTTGATGGAGAAATTAAAAGCTTTACAGACAAGCAAAAGCTGAGAGACATCAGCACCACCAAACCAGCTTTACAACAAATGCTAAAGGATCTTCTCTAGGCAAGAAACACAAGAGAAGGAAAAGACCTACAATAACAAACCCAAAACAATTAAGAAAATGGGAATAGGAACATACATATCGATAGTTACCTTAAATGTAAATGGATTAAATTCTCCACCAAAAGACAGAGACTGGTTGAATGGATACAAAAACAAGACCCATATATATGCTGTCTACAAGAGACCCACTTCAGACCTAGAGACACATACAGACTGAAAGTAAGGGGATAGAAAAAGATATTCCATGCAAATGGAAACCAAAAGAAAGCTGGAGTACCAATTCTCATATCAGACAAATTAGACTTTAAAATAAAGACTATTGGAAGAGACAAAGAAGGACACTACATAATGATCAAGGGATCAATCCACAAAGAAGATATAACAATTGTAAATATTTATGCACCTAACATGGGAACACCTCAATACATAAGGCAAATACTAACATCCATAAAAGGGGAAATCGACAGTAACACATTCATAGTAGGGGCCTTTAACAGCCCACTTTCACCAATGGATAGATCATCCAAAATGAAAATAAATAAGGAAACACAAGCTTTAAATGATACATTAAACAAGATGGACTTAATTGATATTTATAGGATATTCCATCCCAAAACAAGAGAATACACATTTTTCTCAAGTGCTCATGGAACATTCTCCAGGATAGATCATATCTTGGGTCACAAATCAAGCCTTGATAAATTTAAGACAATTGAAATTGTATCAAGTATCTTTTCTGACGACAACGCTATGAGTCTAGATATCAACTGCAGGAAAAGATCTGTAAAAAGTACAAACACATGGAGGCTAAACAATACACTACTTAATAGCAAAGTGATCACTGGAGAAATCAAAGAGGAAATCAAAAAATACCTAGAAGCAAATGACAATGGAGACACGACGACCCAAAACCTAAGGGATGCAGCAAAAGCAGTTCTAAGAAGGAATTTTATAGCAATAAAATCCTACTTTATGAAACAGGAAATATCTCGAATAAAAAACCTAAACTTGCACCTAAAGCAATTAGAGAAACAAGAACAAAAAAACCCCAAAGTTAGCAGAAGGAAAGAAATCATAAAGATCAGATCAGAAATAAATGAAAAAGAAATGAAGGAAACGATAGCAAACATCAATAAAACTAAAACCTGGTTCTTTGAGAAGATAAACAAAATTGATAAACCACTAGTCGTGCTCATCAAAAAAAAAAAAAAAGGGAGAAGACTCTAATCAATAGAATTAAATGAAAAAAGAGAAGTAACAAATGACACCGCAGAAATACAAAAGATCACGAGAGATTACTACAAGCAACTCTATGCCAATAAAATGGACAACCTGGAAGAAATGGACAAATTCTTAGAAAGGCACAATGTGGCAAGACTGAATCAGGAAGAAATAGAAAATATGAACAGACCAATCACAAGTAGTGAAATTGAAACTGTGATTAAAAATCTTCCAACAACAAAAGCCCAGGACTAGATAGCTTCACAGGCGAATTCTATCAAACATTTAGAGAAGAGCTAACACCTATCCTTCTCAAACTCTTCTAAATTATAGGAGAGGGAGGAACACTCCCAAAGTCATTCTATGAGGCCACCATCACCCTGCTACAAAAACCAGACAAGAATGTCACAAGGAAAGAAAACTACAGGCCAATATCACTGATGAATATACATGCAAAAATCATCAACAAAATACTAGCAAACAGAATCCAACACCACATTAAGAGGATCATACAACATGATCAAGTGGGGTTTATTCTAGGAATGCAAGGATTCTTCAATATATGCAAATCAATCAATCTGATACACCATATTAACAAATTGAAGGAGAAAAACAATATGGTCATCTCAATAGATGCAGAGAAAGCTTTCAACAAAATTCAACACCCATTTATGATAAAAACCATCCAGAAAGTATACATAGAGGGAACTTTCCTCAGCATAATAAAGGCCATATATGACAAGCCCACAGCCAACATTGTCCTCAATGGTGAAAAACTGAAAGCGTTTCCACTAAGATCAGGAACAAGACAAGGTTGCCCACTCTCACCACTCTTATTCAACATCGTATTGGAAGTTTAAGCCACAGCAATCACAGAAGAAAAGGAAATAAAAGGTATCCTAATCGGAAAAGAAGAAGTAAAGCTGTCACTGTTTGCAGATGACATGATACTATACATAGAGAATCCTAAAGATGTTCCCAGAAAACTACTAGAGCTAATCAATGAATATGGTAAAGTAGCAGGAAACAAAACTAATGCACAGAAATCTCTGGCATTCCTATACACTAATGAGGAAAAATCTGAAAATGAAATCAAGAAAACAATCCCATTTACCACTGCAACAAAAAGAATAAAATATCTAGGAATAAACCTACCTAAGGAGACAAAAGACATGTATGCAGAAAATTATAAGACACTGATGAAAGAAATTAAAGATGATACAAATAGATGGAGAGATATACCATGTTCTTGGATTGGAAGAATCAACATTGTAAAAATGACTCTACTACCCAAAGCAATCTACAGATTCAATGCAATCCCTATCAAACTACCACTGGCATTTTTCACAGAACTAGAACAAAAAATTTCACAATTTGCATGGAAACACAAAAGACCCCGAATAGCCAAAGCAATCTTGAGAATGAAAAATGGAGCTGGAGGAATCAGGCTTCCTGACTTCAGACTATACTACAAAGCTACAGTAATCAAGATAGTACGGTACTGGTGCAAAAACAGAAAGATAGATCAATGGAACAGGATAGAAAGCCCAGAGATAAACCCACACACATATGGTCACCTTATCTTTGATAAAGGTGGCAGGAATGTACAGTGGAGAAAGGACAGCCTCTTCAATAAGTGGTGCTGGGAAAACTGGATAGGTACATTTAAAAGTGTGAGATTAGATCACTCCCTAACACCATACACAAAAATAAGCTCAAAATGGATTAAAGACCTAAATGTAAGGCCAGAAACTATCAAACTCTTAGAGGAAAACATAGGCAGAACACTCTATGACATAAATCCCAGCAAGATCCTTTTTGACCCACCTCCTAGAGAAATGGAAATAAAAACAAAAATAAACAAATGGGACCTAATGATACTGCAATGCTTTTGCACAGCAGAGGAAACCATAGACAAGACTAAAAGACAATCCTCAGAATGGGAGAAAATATTTGCAAATGAAGTACTGACAAAGGATTAATCTCCAAAATTCACAAGCAGTTCATGCAGCTCAATAACAAAAAAACAGACAACCCAATCCAAAAATGGGCAGAAGACCTAAATAGACATTTCTCCAAAGAAGATATACATACTGCCAACAAACACATGAAAGAATGCTCAACATCATTAATCATTAGGGAAATGCAAATCAAAAGTACCATGAGATATCATCTCACACCAGTCAGAATGGCCATCAGTGAAAAATCTAGAAACAATAAATGCTGGAGAGGGTGTGGAGAAAATGGAACATTCTTGCACTGCTGGTGGGAATGTGAGTTGGTAGAGCCACTATGGAGAACAGTATGGAGGTTCCTTAAAAAACTACAAATAGAACTACCGTATGACCCAGAATCCCACTACTGGGCATATACCCTGAGAAAACCATAATTCAAAAAGAGTCATGTACCAAAATGTTCATTGCAGCTCTATTTACAATAGACAGGACATGGAAGCAACCTAAGTGTCCATCAACAGATGAATGGATAAAGAAGATGCAGCACATATGTACAATGGAATATTACTCAGCTATAAAAAGAAACAAAATTGAGCTATTTGTAATGAGGTGGATAGACCTAGAGTCTGTCATACAGAGTGAAGTAAGTCAGAAAGAGAAAGACAAATACCGTATGCTAACACATATATATAGAATTTAAGGGGAAAAAATGTCATGAAGAACCTAGGGGTAAGACAGGAATAAAGACACAGACCTACTAGAGAATGGACTTGAGGATATGGGGAGGGGGAAGGGTAAGCTGTGACAAAGTGAGAGAGTGGCATGGACATATATACACAACCAAATGTAAAATAGATAGCTAGTGGGAAGCAGCCGCATAGCACAGGGAGATCAGCTCGGTGCTCTGTGACCACCTAGAGGGGTGGGATAGGGAGGGTGGGAGGGAGGGAGATGCAAGAAGGAAGAGATATAGAAACATATGTCTATGTATAACTTATTCACTTTGTTATAAAGCAGAAACCAACACACCATTGTAAAGCAATTATACTCCAATAAAAATGTTTAAAACAAACAAACAAATAAATAAATAAATATTTTTTTAAAATTAACAAAAAAACCACATTCACACAGCAGCTTACCTCGTGGCAGGGGACTGCCCAAGTCAGGTGCTACCAGACTTTCCAGTCACTGTCAGGTAATAAGCCTGGAAGAATAGAACAAGGGGAAAGAAGTGATCTAAACAGTTTGTCTCTAACATTGAAGAACAGCAAAGTTGGTCAATATCGACCCTGAATATCCAGAGCAGCGTAATGGTCAGAACACTTGACTCCACTATCTTGCACATGTGGAACTATCAGGAGACATGACCCTCGTGCCCCTAGAACTGGAGGAAAGTCCTTCTCTCATCATCGGAAACCAGGCCAAACAGGGAGGTAAAGCATTTCTCACATTTGTCCCACCCTACGGCAGCAGGAACGCTGTGAGCTAAGACCTTGGAAAAATAGCTGCAGCAGTTTCAGCCCAGAGGGGCTCACGGGACCTGAGTCTGGTCACATGAGAGCTCCTCGAAGTTGACAATTCTGTGTCACCATGAACCAGGCCCCTTCACCCTCAGAACCAGACACTTGGCTTAGTCTGCAACCAAGCTTGCAGTCCACCCCCCCCACCAGGGCTTCCCAATCCTACAGAGGCTCAGAGCCTGGGCCCTCAAAGTGTGGTCCTCACAGGAGGAGCAACACCATTGCCTGGTATTCCTAGTGAACCCGAATCCACATTCTAACAAGACCCCTTGGCCATTGGCTTTCACAGTAAAGTGTGAGGAGTACTGCTCTGCTTCCTAGGCTGAGGCTGAGAAATTTGGGGTATGGAAGGAGGGGAAGGACAAAGGAAAGGACAGAAAGAGAAGCAGAGGTAGAAGTGCCCAGACATGAAATCAGACTGCCTTTCAGTGGTTCAAGCCAAGCCTGCAGAAGGGCTATGAGAATGTAAAACTTGCTTTCGATCAGATGTTGTATCTCAGAAATTTCCATTTTTGATCAGTGTGTTCCTGAGTATTTGTGTGAATTTGATAAGCTAGGACTTCTAGGCAGTAAACAAAATATTCCACTACATTCCAGGAAGCCAAACAGCAGCCAGTGAACAAACAGTTACAAGAAATCAATGAACAAACCAGAAATCAGATTTCCATCCCAGAAAGACTGCCACCCTCATTTTGATAGTTCAGGGTGCTCTCCCACACCCTCTATTGCCTCACTGACCCTGAGTGAGTCCCCAACCCTAATTCCTTCACGTCTGAGCTGAGAACATGTATCAATAGATAGATCACTGCCCTCCAGTAAAAGGATCAATCAATCACAATGTAGAACTTACTACTAACCATTTGGCACTAGTTTAATTATAAAAATGTTTCTTTCATTGGTGAGACAACTTTTTGAAGACATTCTTAGTCACTCAGCTGAAGCTTTAAGGGAAGTAAACAATTTTAAAGGAGGTGAATAGTTTGTTTCTTTGATCTCTTTACCCAAGGCAACTCCTGGTATCTTCAAGTGAGCATAAATCCCAGAAGTCTTGGTTAACCACCAAGCTGGGAAAGTGTCACAGCTGTCACTAATCCTGTGCAGCCCTGGGCCAAAGCTGGCCTTCAGAGGCAAGTGAGAAGGCTGATGAAGCAGTCAGGATGCAGGGTCAAATCTGTGAGAGGAAAGGTGGACATTCACATTCACTGTCCTCTGGGCTGTGCCCAACACAGCCACGCTATAGCTGGGTGTGTCATGACCCAGAGGAGAGGGGTTACCCCTGCATGGGAACAGCAAATGTATCTGCCCTGCAGATGTAAACAGATGGGAGAACATGGGATTTTTGGAAATCAGATTTATGTGTGATTCTTATTTTATTCCCTATGGGTTTTTTTTTCCATAAGAAATATAAGTTAGGGGTTTTTCAAGATGGTGGAGGAGTAGGAGGACGTGGAGTTCATCTCTCCCCACAAACTCATCAAGAATACATCTACAAATGGAACAGTTTTCACAGAGCACCTGCTGAATGCTAGCAGAGGACCGCACACACCTAAAAGAACATGAAAGATCCCCATGTAACTGGGTAGGACAAAAGGAAGAGGAGAGGAAGCAGGATGGGACCTGAGCCCCTGGCAGGGAGCTGAAGGAGACGAGAGGTTCCAGCATCTGGAGAAGCCCCTCACCGGTGGGGAGTTCAGCTGGGACAGAGGGGGAGCTTCAGGGGCTTGGAGGAGAGCCCAGCAACTGGTCTATGGCAGGCAGAACAGAGTGAGACTTACACAGATGGTCCAGGCCACAGCCCTGTGTGCCCCAGCCTGAGACGGTGTCCACCAGTGCACACAGGGGCTGGGTGCTGCAACGTGGGGCTTGGAGAGTAGACCCCGGGGGAAGTACTTCTGTTGGCTGTGAGGATCTCTGCAACTGGGAATGCTAGTGGAGAAAACCCGGACCACCACAGAAGAAAAGTGCCCTTGTTGAGTGATGCGTGAATAGCAGGGCCACCACCACAGCCTCTCTCCTCACTCTCCAGCCCCTGCCTCCATGGGTGCTAGGGCAGACTCCTGCCACAGCAGGCTTGCACAACCCCAGCCATCGCCTCCTCTGTCCCCTTCCCCCAGCCTGGGTGACACGCTCGCCCTGATCACCACCTGACAGTCCCTCACATTCCAATCGCTACCCAGCACCCTCCTGCCCAGGTGGCCTGATCGCCCCAATCTCCACCTTGGCTCCTTCCTGCCTGATGGGCTCATGGGCTCTGGCAACCTCTGGAGCAGACTCTGATGGGAGGAACACACATAGAGGTGGGATGGAAACCACAGCTGACCCCCAGGGGCTGTGTGACTAAGGAAGAAGAGCTGAAATCTCTCCTTGTGGCTCAGCCAACCATGGAGTTACACCTCCACTGACAGCTTCCTAAATTCAGCACCTGTGAAACATCCAAAAGGACAAAAAGCTCCTGTAGCTGAGACAGATCTTGCTTTAGCAGCTGTGGGCTTTGTGGACATGTACATGTAGGAGCTGGGCCAGGCCAGAGTCTGAGCTGCCTCCACAGTTCCCACAGCAGGTCCAGGTGCACAACTACTCCAGTCCTGGGACCTGACCTCACTGTATCTGCATCAGTGCCCTGGTGAAAACAATGCCTGAGAGTCACCAGGGCCAATTGCTGGCATAACCACAGTAAGAGTCGGACTGAGAGCAGAGCCCACACAATTGGTGAAAGGAGACACAACAGATCACATTCACAGGTGAACAGCTCTAGAGGAGGAATACTCAGTGGCTTCTCTCCCAGGAGTGACCCAATCCTGCCTACCTCACAGCACAGATCAGAAACACAGCTAAGAAACAGATCTTGGGGGCTCTACTCCATCAACTAGGGAGCAGACCCCGTCTCTGACAGGACAGTGACAACCACAGAGCAAAGGAGAGGACCTGCTAAATATCCAGTGCAGGTTCTGGTCACCACAACACCAGTCAAATCCCCTATCAAGGAGATAATGACACAAGCCTCTGGACCAACCTCATCCACCACAGGTCAGACACCAGAAGCAAGAGGAACTACAATCCTGCAGCCAACAGAAAGGAGAACACAAACACAGTAAGTGTGACAAAATGAGAAGACAAATAAATATCTTGCAGATGAAGGAGAAAGATAAAAATCTACAAGAACAACTAAATGCAGAGGAGATAGGCAATTTATCTGAAAAAAATTCAGAGACATGACAGTAAAGTTGATCCAAGATCTCAGAAAAAGAATGGAGGCATGGATTGAGAAGATACAAGAGATGTTTAACAAAGACCTAGAAGAACTAAAGAAAAAACAAACAGAGATGAACAATACAATAACTGAAATAGAAAATATGCTAGAAGGAAGCAATAGCAGAATAACTGAGGAAGAAGTACAGATAAGTGAACTGGAAGACAGAATGGTGGAGATCTCTGCCAAGGAACCGAATAAAGCAAAAAAGAATGTAAAGAAATGAGGACAGTCTCAGAGACATCTGGGATAATATTAAACTCATCAACATTTGAATTATAAGGGACCCAAAAGAAGAAAAAGAGAAAGGGCCTGAGAAAATATTTGAATAGATTATAGATAAGTGCACACGGAACATTCTCCAAGATAGATCATATCTTGGGTCACAAATCAAGCCTCAGAAAATTTAAGAAAATTGAAATCATATCAAGCACCTTTTCCGACCACAATGCTATGAGATTAAAAATCAATTACAGGAAAAAGCTGTAAAAAACACAAACACATGGGGACTAAACAGTGTGCTACTAAATAACTAAGAGATCACTGAAGAAATCAAAAAGGACCTCAAAAAATACCTAAAGAAAAATGACAATGAAAACATGATGATCCAAAACCTACAGGATGCAGCAAAGCAGTTCTAAGAGGAAGTTTATAGCAATACAATCTTACCTCAAGAAATAAGAAAAATCTCAAATAAAGAAAGTAACCTTACACTTAAAGCTGGAAAAAAAAGAACAAAATAACTCAACGTTAGTAGAGGAAAGAAACCATAAAGATCAGAGCAGAAATAAATGAAATACAGAAAAAGAAAACAATAGCAAAAATCAATGAAACTAAAAGCTAGTTCTTTGAAAAGTTAAACAAAATTGATAAACTTTTAGACTCATCAAGAAAAAAGGACAGAGGACTCAAATTATAAAATTAGAATGAAAAAGGAGAAGTTACAACAGACATCACAGAAATATGAAGGATCATAAGAGACTACTACAAGCAACTATTCACCAAAATAATGGACAACCGAGAAGCAATGGACAAATTCTTAGAAAGGTACAACTTTCTAAGACTGAACCAGGAAGAAATAGAAAATATAAACAGACCAATCACAAGTAATGAAATTGAAACCGTGACTTAAAATCTTCCAACAAACAAAAGTCCAGGACCAGATGGAGTTACAGGCTAATTCTATCAAACATTTAGAGAAGAGTTAACACCTACCTTTCTGAAACTCTTCCAAAAAAATTGCAGAGGAAGGAACACTCCCAAGCTCATTCTACAAGGCCACCATCACCTTGATGCCAAAACCGGAAAAAAAATATGCACACAAAAGACAATTACAGGCCAATATCACTGATGAACATAGACTCAAAAATTCTCAACAAAATAGTAGCAAACTGAACCCAACAACACATGGATCATACACTATGATCAAGTGGGATTCATCTCAGGGAGGCAAGGGTTTTTCAATGTCCACAAATCAAATGGTGTGATACACCACATCAATACATTGAAAAATAAAAACCATATGATCATCTCAATAGATGCAGAAAAAGCTTTTGACAAAATTCAACACCCATTCATGATAAAAACTCTCCAGAAAGTGGGCATAGAAGGAGCCTTCCTCAACATAATAAAAGCCATATATGACAAACCCACAGCAAACATCATTCTCAATGGTGAAAAATGGAAAGCATTTCCTCTAAGGTCAGGAATAAGACAAGGGTGTCCACTCTTGCCACTTTTATTCAACATAGTTTTGGAAGTTCTAGCCATGGCAATCAGAGAAGAAAAAGAAATAAAAAGAATCCAAATCAGAAAAGAAGAAGTAAAACTATCACTGTTTGCAGATGACATGAAAATACATAGAAAATCTTAACGATGCTCCCAGAAAACTACTAGTGCTCATCAGTGAATCTGGTAAAGTTGCAGGATACAAAATTAATGCACAGACCCTATACAATGAAAGAAAAGAAAGAGAAATCAAAGAAACAATCCCATTTACCATCTTATCTAAAAGAATGAAATACCTAGGAATAAACCTACCTAAGGTGGCAAAAGACCTGTACTCAGAAAACTATAAGATACTGATGAAAGAAAAAGAAGATGACACAAACAGATGGAGAGATATATCATGTACTTGGACTGGAAGAATCAATATTATCAAAATGACTCTACTACCAAAAGCAATCTACAGATTCAATGCAATCCTTATCAAATCACCAAGAGCACTTTTCACAGAATTAGAAGAAAAAAAATTTACAATTTGTATGGAAACACAAAAGTCCATGAATAGCCAAAGCAATCTTGTGAAAGAAAAATGGAGTTGGAAGAATCAGGCTCCCTGACTTCAGGCTATGCTACAAAGCTACAGTCATCAAAACAGTATGGTGCTGGCACCAAAACAAAAATACAGATCAATGGAACAGGATAGAAAGTCCAGAGATAAACCCACACACCTATGGTCACCTAATCTCTGACAAAGGAGGGAAGAATATACAATGGAGAAAAGACAGTCTCTTCAATAAGTTGTGCTGGGAAAACTGGACAGCTACATGTAAAAGAATAAAATTAGCACACTCCCTAACACCATACACAAAAATAAACTCAAAACGGATTAAACATCTAAATGGAAGGTCAGATACTATAAAACTCTTAAGGGAAAACATAGGCAGAACACTCTTTGACATAAATTGCAGCAAGATATTTTTTGATCCACCTCCTAATGAAAACAAAAATAAACAAATGGAACCTAATTAAACTTAAAAGCTTTTGCACAACAAAGGAAACAATAAACAAAACAAAAAGACAGCCCTCAGAATAGGAGAAAATATTTTCAAGTGAAGCAACCAACAAGGGATTAATCTCCAAAATATACAAACAGCTTATGCATCTCAATATCAAAAAAAAAACAATGCGATCAAAAAATGGGTGGAAGCTCTAAATAGATATTTCTCCAAAGAAGACATACAGGTGGCTAAAAAGCACAGTGAAAAGATACTCAACATCATTAATTATTAGAGAAATGCAAGTCAAAATCTACAATGAGGCAAGTCAAAATCTACAATGAGGTATCACCTCACAACGGTCAGAATGGCCATCATCAAAAATCTACAAACAATAAATGCTGGAGAGGGTGTGGAGAAAACGGAACCCTCTTGCACTGCTGGTGGGAATGTAAACTGGTACAGCCACTTGGAAAACAGTATTGAGGTTGCTTAAATAACTAAAAATAGAGCTACCATATGATACAGCAATCCCACTCCTGGTCATATATCCAGAGAAAACCATAATTCGAAAAGATACATGCACCCCAATGTTCATTGCAGCACTATTTACAATAGCCAGGACATGGAAGAAACCTAAATGTCTATCAGCAGATGGATGGATAAAGAAGATGTGGTACATACATACAATGGAATGTTACTCAGCCATAGAAAAGAATGAAATAATGCCATTTGCAGTGACATGGATGTACCTAGAGATTGTCATACTGAGTGAAGTAAGTGAGACAAAAACAAATATCATATAATATTGCTTATATGTGGAATCTGAAAAAAAGGGTACAAATGCACTTATCTACAAAACAGGAATAGAGTTACAGATGTAGAAAACAAACTTATGGTTACCAGGGGGTAAGAGGAGGAGGGATAAATTGGGAGATTGGGATTGACATATGCACACTAATATATATAAAATAGATAACTAATAAGGACCTACTGTATAGCACCGGGAACTCTATTCAATACTCTATAATGACTTATATGGGAAAAGAATCTAAAAAAGAGCAGATATATGTATATGTATAACTGATTCACTTTGCTGTACACCTGAAACTAACACAACATTGTAAATTAACAATACTCCAATAGAAATTTTTTTAAAAAGAAAGAAATATAAGTTATTTTGTAATCAGATTTTAAGTGAGGATTCCTTTAAAATACACAAGGATTTGATCCAGAGAATCTAGAAGTAAGCCTGCTCTCCGTCACCTCTTAGCTTTGTACTTTGGGGAAATCATGAAACCTTCTGAAGCCTCAGTCTCATCAATTTACAATTACTATTTTAATAATTAATGCCTTACCAACTTCACAGAGGCTTTGTAAGTCTCAAATAAGATAATGAATATTTATCAAAATTAACTCAAAATTACTAAAGCCAAAAAAAATAATAATAAAATAACTTTTTTGTGTGTGTGTGGTATGCGGGCTTCTCACTGTTGTGGCCTTTCCCGTCGTGGGGTACAGGTTCCAGTCGCGCAGGCTCACGGGCCTAACCGCTCCATGGCATGTGGGGTCTTCCCGAACCGGGGCACGAACCCGGGTCCCCTGCATCCGCAGGCGGACTCTCAACCACTGCATCACCAGGGAAGCCCAAACTGCTCCTGTTTTAAAAGCCTCTTCTGAGGCTTTGTCTCAGTTGACTATAGAAGGAAAGGGTAGTGGGCAACCTCATGGAATGGTTTAGAGGCCAGGCAGATCTGGGTAAAGACTCTGGCCTTTACTATCAGCATGATTTTGGGCAAATTACTCCACCTCTCTGACCTCACTATCTTCATCTATAACACAGGAACAACATGTAGGGCGGTTGTGAGAATCAGAACTAATGCATATTATTTGCCTAGCCCTTTGGAGGATTCCCTCATTCTAGTAGGATCAGGAAGCAGGACTATAACCATATATTCTTGTATTGAAAGAGCATGTTACTAAAATTTGCCCTAAAGCTTCTTGGGTTCAAAGAAGAACCCACATTTTCACCATCAAGCCTGGTTTGGTTAAGGGAAAGGTGGAGCGCTGCCCATTTCTTCTCCATGACAGTTAGCTGTGGAAGTAAGGGCCACGTCCAGGAGCAAGTGGGATAGCTATATCATGGAATCCTGTCTTCTTGGCCCTAGGGACCCAAGAATGGGATGAACCCAAGAGAATGCAAGTTTTTATGCATAGGAATAAGTTGCTGTTCAGTTTCCTATGTACTACAGGTGGTAAAAGAGGCATAAAATGGTAGCCATGGTGGTTATAGTGGCAGTAGGCACCACAGGGAGACTAAAGTGGAATAATTAACATCAAAATTAGTGACAACCACAGTGACTAAGGCTACAAAAAGGGGTGGAACCCAGTCCAGTGGAGTGGCCAGTGCTGGAGACTGGTCTCAGTAGCAGAGGCATCTAGCACTGTGATCCAAGAGAGAGCAAGCAGGAGGCACCTATCCAACCAGTGAACAATGAAGCTCCGCTCCTCAGCATGCAGTTTCTAGAAACTGAGCCACCAGGGCAGAAGCCAAGACTGCAAGAAGCCACTTGCCACTCTGATGGGGTTGACTGCAGGGTCTTGGGCTTTTCCAGGGGGGTATTGGGGTTCCGGACTCTCCTTGTGATGGCAGCTGGAGCACATGGTGGTGGGAAGAGCCAAGAAAACTCACACTTCTAACTACAACGCCCTACGCTGTGAACCGTTTAAGGTGAGTCTGATTCTGACTCTGGATACTTAGATGATTGTCAAATTTCCTAAAGGACAGAAACAATCTTTCTTTGAAAATCTCCTCCTCCCACCCTCCCCCCACAAGAAGTTCCCCCATAATTTGAATTACATGCAAAAAAGCATGGTTCAAAACTGCAAAGTAGGGCTTCCCTGGTGGCGCGGTGGTTGAGAGTCTGCCTGCCGATGCAGGGGACACGGGTTCGTGCCCCGGTCCGGGAAGATCCCACATGCCGCGGAGCAGCTGGGCCCGTGAGCCATGGCCACTGAGCTTGCACGTCTGGAACCTGTGCTCCGCAGCGGGAGAGGCCACAACAGTGAGAGGCCCCGTACCGCAAAAAAAAAAACAGATTCATCAAAACTGCAAAGTACCATGCAAATGTAAATGTTTTACTGCTGTTATTATGACTTAATGGTACCCCAGAGGCTTCATCCCTGGGTACAAAGGACAAAGCATTCTTTTTTTTTTTAACTTTTAAAAATCATTTTTATTATAATGCTTGAAACTTCCATTTGAATGTTATATCCTTTAGTGGAATGTCAGCATTATGTTGATATTTTAACATCATCTGTGATTTTTTTTAACATCTTTATTGGAGTATAATTGCTTTACAATGGTGTGTTAGTTTTGGATTAATAACAAAGTGAATCAGCTATACATATACATATATCCCCATATCTCCTCCCGGACAAAGCTTCTTCAAGGCACAGAATACTTGGATATCCATCCTAATGAATAAAATGCTATTTACCACCCTGGTTTCTATCTGGTCTTCAGAGACTTCATAATCTTTTCTGACATTTCTGTAAAGCCAAGGAACCACGCTCTTTTTAAGCAAATTGCCTGGAAAAGCCATTCCTGCCTCTCTCATATGCAGAATAGAAGTGCCTCCTGACTAACCAAGGCAGAGTCCTAAAAATGAGCCACTGCAGACAAGATGAAATGAATCCATCTCCATGATCATCACCACTCTGATTTTCCAGGCTGCAGTCTCTGTGCTCAGGGTTCCTGCATTTACTTCAGTTGAGCCCTCTCCTTTCTGTGTATGGCTTTCATGTCATGTACAACAATGGTCGTCTGACTGCAGGCTCCTCTAATCCTACAGACTCCTTCTGACTGTGCAGAGAAGTTGAATTTTCATTTTAAAAAAAACTGCATTCTCTGCTTTTTGAAGAGCCAGAATAATAAAAGACACTGAATACATGGGATTCCTTTAGTTGGGCCACCCATTCATTCATTCTCTCACCAAGTATGTACTGAGCCCCTTCTATGCATAAGGCAGTTGGGAATAAAATGATGGAGAAGACACAAACGCAACCTTGAATTTCCTATTAACCTGGACAGAGGGCACTGCCATGTTGTTTCTGAAGAAATTTGTTTGATTTAACTGTTTGTGTATATTCCATAAGAATCACTACAAGCTGTCGGTGTCAAGAAAAGAGTGATGAACCGAAACTCAAGGGTGGGCTGAAGATGGTTAAGATCGTTCAAGCAGGATGCTAAAATCTGTTCCATGCAACAAAAGCCACACAGAGTCAGGTTGAGATAGTCAGTTAGCACACATCTGAGGATGGAAAACACAAAAGGAGAAAACAGGAGAATCACAGTCTACGAGCAAATCTTGAAATTGAAAGCAACAGAGATTGACAAGAAAACCTTTGCTCACAGCTGCCCTCTGCCTAAGAGAGCCCACCTCCACTACCCTAAATCCACCATGCTCATTCCTATTCATCCTGTGAAATCAGGCTCAGCATCACTTCCACCAGAAAGCTCATCCTCATCACCACCCCTTCCAGATGGAGTTTGGTGTCCCTTCTCATTGTAATACCCAGTGCTTTTTATATACCATTGCATTCCACATACTGGTATAGATCTTTCTGCATATCTCTCTTCCCTACCACACTGTGAGCTACTTGAGGGCATGAATTATTGTCTTATTTATTATTTAGCACAGAGCTTGTTACATTTAGCACTTGCATGTTTGCAGAATGAATGAATAAATGAAGAGGGCTGGTACATTCTTTAGAAGCCTGGATGCTTGCCCCTTAAAGGAATACCTTCACTGACTTACACTTCACTTACACAGGGACTTTGCAAATGAAAACATGTAATAAATATCCCTCTCTCCTTTAGGTCAAGGGCAGAAAGTCAGCAGTGTCGGTTAAGGTCTTTCAGTGTCTTTCTCTCAGCTAGAAAGACAAGCCATCACATTTTGCAAGCTTTCCTTGTCTTCTGCTCTTTGGAGGGATTTGGCTATGGGGCTCTTAATAAGATCAAGCCGAATCACACAGATTCATCCTGTCAAAGGCATTGAAAATCTTTCCTGGGTGATTTATCATGGAAATACATAGGGCAGGAAAGGGGAAGGGGAATTAGAGGAAGCAGAGAAAGCCCCGCTCAGCCTGCAGTGCTCAGCTGGCAGGATGCCTGAGGTAGCCGCAGCAGCCGCAGCAACTGGTAGACAAGGCTGCCCCAACACGAGGATGGATGGGCTCCTGTGAGAAGGCCACCTCCTGAAAATAAATAATCACCAAGACAATCCCACTCCAAGAAGTGCGTTAACACACAACAGCCACAGTCAGTAAATCCTAGCCAATGAGTATGGTAGAGTGAGGGGTGCTGGATTAATCTGCAGTGCTGGCAACACCTGACAGATCAGTTAAAATATGGAGTAGCTTAGATTTGCTCCCAAAAGTCAACAGCACCATCACTAATTTAAAGTCAGGGCATTCACAGCTAACCATAGTCACTGCTAGAAAGAGACTTGCATAGAAGAACATAAATAACCAGAAATTTAAGCGTCCCTCTTGTATCCTCAACATACCTGTGAATATTTTGACACCTCTCCCTTGCACCTTCCTCCCTGGATGCAGGGCTTATCTCAGGATAACCTTTGTTTTCTGTAGATGACTTAGTTTTATTTTTATGAGGGGGTATGTGCCAGTGTAACATGGGGGCACCTTTTGTTAAAAGCAGCATTAACAAATGTGGCTCAAATAGAAAGCCGTTGCTGTTTGTCAATCTTGCTTTGAAAAAGAGGTGCCAGATTGCATTACAGGACCCTTGAGGGCAGAGACTCTGTCTTCCAAGGCTGAGAGTCTGCTCTTTGCCAGGCAGGTTGCTGAAAACAAAGAATACAAAGATGGAATACAAATGGCACCCTGCCCCAGGCCCTTAGGGTCTAGTGGGAGAGAGAGACCAGGGACAGAAAGGGAAAATTGGCTGAAAGAAAGACCATTGCACTAAAGTGTGGTACTTAAAAGAGAGAAGCCCAGAATGTCCTGGGACAGAGTGAGGGAGGCTTGGCTGGGTCTGACCTGAGAACGGCCTGTAGGAAGAAAGGATACCTTAACACACAGGTCAAAGCTGGATTACTCAAAAGACCTCTCCTCAGAAACTCACAGCATGTACCCATTATTTTACTTAACAACATTTGAGACTGTACAAGCTTTTCTCTTTCTATTTCTTACTGTGCACAACATATCCTTTCCAATATGTGGGATTCTGAGTAAGGCAAATGTGTGTTGAGTTTGAAAATTCACTAACAGCAAGGGGAGGGGCACCAGAAACAAGCAGGAGTGAGGAGGGGTAGTTTTCAGTTTATCATCAAGATAAGAATAATAGTGCCCACTGGTTTTTTAGAAGGGTTTATCTTTAATAATAATAAAAATAAAAAGACAAAGAAAGTAAATATAGCTACAACCCAAAAAGCCCTGTGGAACTTGAGGTATAGTAGCTAGACTTCTGTGTTTTAGGCCAAACAAAAAAGTAAATAATACAAAGAATTATCAAAAATCACTGAAGTCCTGTCATTTGTGACTTGAAATCCTGCTGTTTGCAACAACATGGTTGGAACTTGAGGGAATTATGTTAGGTGAAATAAGTCAGACAGAGAAAAACAAATACTGTATGATCTCACTCACTTATATGTGGAATCCAAAAGAAAAAGAAAAGGAAAACAGAACTCATAGATACAGAGAACAGATGAGTGGTTGTCAGAGGTGGGGAATGGGTAGTGGGCAAAATGGATGAACGGGTAAAGATGGTCAAAAGATATAAACTTCAAGTTATAAAATAAATAAGGCATGGGAACGTAATGTAAGGTGACTATAGGTAATAATACGGTGTTGTATATTTGAAAGTTGCTAAGACAGTAGATCTTAAAAGTTCTATTCACGAGGACAAAAAAGGTAATTATGCGTGGTGATGGATGTTAAGTAAACTTTTGTGGTAAACATTTTGCAATACGTACATATATTGAATCATTATATTGTACACCTGAAATTAATATAATATTATATGTCAATTATATCACAATTTTTAAAAGGTAGAAATTTCCCAGAATTTAGAAAGAGTCAAAATCTCACTTATTTCACTGTTTAATCTCACTTATTTCATCTTATACTAATAAATAACCAGAATTTTTTTTAAGTCATTGAAATCCAGAAAGCACTTCATTGGTAATAATACTGAATTAGTTTCCTAGGGCTGCCGTAACAAAGTACCACCAACTGAGTGACTTAAAACAACAGACATTTCTTCTCTCATGGTTTTGGAATCTAGAAGTCAGAAATCAAGGCATCAGCAGGATTGGTTCTTTTTATAGAGGTTCTGAAGGAGAATCTCTTCCTGTTTCCCAGAATCTGGTGGTTGCTGGCAATCCTTGGTGCTGCTTGGCGTATGGATGTGTCACTCCAATCTCTGCCT
Source organism: Tursiops truncatus (assembly GCF_011762595.2). Taxonomy (NCBI): domain Eukaryota; kingdom Metazoa; phylum Chordata; class Mammalia; order Artiodactyla; family Delphinidae; genus Tursiops; species Tursiops truncatus. The sequence continues at coordinate 23,405,115 of NC_047041.1, forward strand.
CCATCTTCACATGGCCCTCTCCCCAGTGTGTCTGTGTCTCTGTGTCTAAATTTCACCCTTCTTGTAAGGACACCAGTCATTGAATTAGGGTCTTTGCTAATCCATTATGACCTTAACTTACTTGATCACATCTTAAAGACTATTTATAAATAAGGTCATATTCACAGGTGCCAGGGGTAAGAACTTCAACATATTTTTAGAGGGACACAATTCAACTGGCACCAAATACCCACTGACCCTATCCCCTTTCAACCATGAATTATTTACCAAAGGTTAGTTATTCACCTCCCCAAATTCAATCCAGAAAAATGTTACCAGCTCTCTCCAACCTTTATCTTATTGTTTTATCCTGAACATTGCCTGAGTAACTCCCACAAGGTGGAAGAACTATGTATTCGGCAATAAACAAAGAGGAAAAGGTTCTTTTCTGACCTTTTAGCTGAAGTGATATGTGAGCTATCCACTGTTCTGCACTCTGAAATGGATGTGTATGTAGGTATCCAAGTGTGCTATGCTTGAACATAATAAATCTGAAACAGCTCTATTGTGGTTTCTCTATTTGCACTCCCATTTTTCATCTTTCTATAGAGACCTGGCATTCTAGAACACTGTACATTCTGAACAAAATGTCCACAGTGTATTCAATACCATATTTTGGTAGATAAAAGGTGAATGAAATCCTAAAAGTAATATACGATTTGCTCTTAACAAATGGCAGAGGAGTAATGGAGCAATGATGCCTTATAAAGGAAAGACTAATTACAGTGGGAACCAAACATGGCAAGGAACCAATTTTAATCTTTCATAACAGAAAATGTCACTAACACATCTGGGTGTTCTTGCTTGTTCTTAAGAATAGCTTGAGATAATGACAGTTGGGGAAACTGTTAGGTTTGTACTAAAGTTGTCTCAAAGTTTGATTTATAGTCAGTTATCCTCCAATTGGCAGCAACTAGAAGGAAGCAGCAGTAGTGAGAAGTCTGGCAGATTTTGTCCTTGAGGTTAAGAGGTTAACAAAAATGAAAACTAATCTATCTTCAGATGGAAGTGTGGTACTTAAAGTTGAGACCATCTTGTAAAATATTTCTCCTTAAAAATGATTTTATTAGAGTAATTAAAAATGTAGAAAGTGGTACCATCTTTTTAAAGTTATGTAAGAGCTCTGTTCTAATCTCCCTTGCTCTCTGGAGCTAGATAAATCTATATATAGCAGTCCCTGGTATATGCTTCACTCATTATCTCTATATATAGAACTGTAGATAGAATATTCACTGTGAACATAGGTCACAGTGTATTCACAGGAGAATTGCATCTTCAAACCTTGAAACAATAAAATTATTTGAATAGTTCACAGAGTTGGCTCTGGGAATTGAGGAGTAAGAGGTGATCTTTAAATCCCACAGTCATGCGTTTGTTATTTATCCATTCAACAAATATTTACATGTAGTATCCATTACATGTAGACACTTTTGTCCATTGCTGTGGGTTTAACAACAATAAGAAAAAGATAAAGTCTCTGTCCTCTAAGATCTTATAAAAGGGGAGAAGCCTACAATTCTACTTTTTACAGTGTGGCTGATACCACATTTTTATAATAAAAAGAGTTCTTCTGATATAGTACAAATAGCTCCTGTAGGAGTAAAAAAAAAGCAAACTTTGAAATACATTGTTTATCTCCAAGAAAGTAAGAGAATCCTTATACAAGGGAAAAAGGAACATGAGGTTTAAACCAGTCATGACCTGTAAGGCAGAAGCCAGGGGTAACTGGGAAGAAAGTGCCAAGACCAGAAGCCTAGAGTTTTGAGATTAGCCAGAGGGAAATGAGAGGTCAGTCCTTTCCAGGGGTTCTAAACCTGGGGTCTGTGTGTTCTCTAAGTATTTGTGAGAAAAGTCAAAGAATTCATGGACTTGGATAGGGATAAAAAGTACATGTTTATTTTCATATATCTCTAATTTCCTTTCATTACAAAATATAAGCAACAAATCACAGTAGTTTGAGCAATAACTGTGTCTTTGTCTCTAATAGAAATCATAGATATTTCATATCATATTAGAGCATTGCAGATAATTTGAAATTATGTTTATGCTCATTATGGTTGTTTCACCATTATGGTAGTTGCACAAATCACTAGATTTCATTATGTAATGCATGAATAAAGAAGCATATATATTAATGTATCACATTTGTTTTTAGTATTTTGCTAACGCTTGTCTCAGTACATTCAGGCTGTTATAGCAAAACACCATAGACTGGGTGGCTTATAAACAACAGAAATTAATTTCTCACAGTTCTGGAAGCTGGGAAGTAAAAAATTAAGGCACCAGCAGATCTGGTCTCTGGGGATAAACTGCTTTCTGGTTCATAGACAGCCATCTTCTTGCTGTGTCCTCACATGGCAGAAGGAGGCAAAGGAGTTCCCTGGGGTCTCTTTAACAAGAACACTAATACCATTCATGAGACTGTGCCTTCATGACATAGTCACCAAAGACCTCACCTCCAAATATCATCACATTGGGTTCAGTTTTCAACATATGAATGTTGGGGGGTGGGGGGAAACATTCAGCCTATAGCAACTATACTTCAATATAATTGTAATCATCCTCTGTGTTTTAGGCACTCAAGAAGTGTGCATATGCTTTCCTGGATGGCCAAAGATGTCCTGACTTCTGCATTAATGAAGGAGTGAGCTAGAAAAATATTATCTTTCAGGAAAGTGTGTCTATAAGGAACCCTATTTCCCTCTGCTATGGTTGTTTAGTAAAAAATAAAATAATATTACCACTGATGATAGCTACCCCTTAAAAATTTACAGTCCACAATCATATGTCTGCTCACTCATAGGTATAGTCAGAGAAATCCCTAATCCAGAAAGTAAATTAAAGTGTGTCCTGGTACTTCCCTGGTGGCACAGTGGTTAAGAATCTGCCTGCCAGTGCAGGGGACATGGGTTCCAGCCCTTGTTCAGGAAGATCCCAAATGCCGAGGAGCAACCAAGCCAGTGAGCCACAACTACTGAGCCTGTGCTCTAGAGCCTGCAAGTCACAACTACTGAGCCTGCGAGGCTAGAGCCCATGCTCTGCAATGAGAAGCCACCACAATGAGAAAACTACTCACTGCAACAAATAGTAGCCCCCACTCACCACTTTAGAGAAAGCCCACGTGTAGCAACGAAGACCCAACGCAGCCAAAAATAAATAAATTTAAAACAGAAAAAAGTGTGTCCTGACATATGGCAGAAACAAATACCATTTCTTTCTGGGTGAATACATCTAAAACTAGGCCCCTAAGACTTCTCACAGACTATGTTTAAAAAATAATGAACTCAAAATAAAAAGTGTTAAGCAAATAAAGAAATAAGATATCATGAACAAGAGTCTGAAGAGAAAAAAAGTAAAGTAAAAAACCGTTTTAGCCCATTGCTCACCAAGGATATCACGTATTCAGAATTATGTGATTCCAAATATAAAATACTCTATATAATATGTTTAAAGAAAAACTTGAATGAAATAAAAGAGTAAAACCAAGAAAAGATACTACCAGAAATGACCAAGTTGTGAATAGACTCAAATAAATTATTAGAAATAAAATATATAGCTATTTAAATTTTAAATTTCACAACTGGGATATAGATACATATTAAAGTCTAAAATTAGACTTTGAATCTAATTAGATGCATATGAAAGATAATTAACCTATTGGAAAGTAGAATTAAAGTATTTATCCATAACTGAGGACAAATGATAGGGAGATTTTAAAAACTGAAAAACTAAATTAAGACATAGAAGATAAAGTGAGAGACTTAACATAGGACTTACTGATGTTCCAGAAATGAGATGATACAGAGAATTGAGGAGAGATAACAGTTGAAGACAGAATACGTAAGAAATTTTCAGAATTTGTGAAATATGTACACCAATTTTTCAGGTACAGGAATCCTAATGAATTACAATCAGAATAACAAAGGCAGAAATAACAAAATGAAATTGCTGAACATCAAAAACAAAAACATCTTTAAAACAGCCACAAAAAAAGATCACTTTTAAGTGAATGAAAATTAAACTGATATCAAACTTCTCAAGAGTTGTATTAGAAGACAGAATATAATGTAATATGTAATGATCAAACTGATGGGGGAAAATAACTATAACTCTAGAATTATATACCCAATGAAACTATCTTTCAAGAATAAAATAAAGACATTTTTAGATAACCATAAACTGTGATAGCTTACCACTAGCAGACTCTTAAAAATGACCTTCTAAATGATAAAATTCAAGAAGAAAAGATGATTCAAAAGGTAAGGTTTGAAATACAATAAAGAATGGCAAGCAAAGAAATTATTAAAGATTTAGACCAATCTGAAAAACCTGAGTGTATAAAATAGTAATAATGCTTAAATTGTGAAAAATTTTTTAAAGATAGAAATAAAATCCTGAATAACAACAGCATGTAAGCCCAGAGGGGGGTGACCAGAGATAAAGAATTATAAGACCCTTGTATTATTCAAGGAGTTCAGACACTGATTAATTTTAGACTTTCAGTCTACAAGAAAACCAATAAACAGAGATAAATGGTGAATATATTCCTAATAAGTACAGGGGGAAAATTGAACAAGAAATAACTAATCAAAAATAAGGTCAGAAATGAGACATAATGAAGCAAAGAACACCAGGGACAAATAAAAACACAACATAAGGTGGTAAGATGAGTTCAAATATATCAGTAACAATAATAAATGCAGATGTAATTCATAGTTAAAAGACAGATTGTCAGGTTTTCCTAAAAATCAGCTACATGTTATTTCAGAGAAACAAATATAAAATATACAAACATGGAAGAGGAGATCCAGATGTCAGAAAAGGAAGATGCAGAGCTCAAATCCACCCACAATCACATCAAAAATACATCTACATGTGGAGAAAGTCTCACTGAAAACTAACTGGAGATTGGCCGAAAGACTCGTATACAATCAAGGCTATGAGAAAGATCCACATGGAATCAGGCAGGAAGAGAAGAGAAGCAATCAGGTCAGGATCTGCACTACAGGGAGGGGACAGAGGAGAGGTGGGGGTTACACAGCCCCAGAGATCCTCCTTGGGAAGTAAGCAGTTTGAACCACATATTGGGCACCACAGCTGTGGAGTCTGACAATGGAAGGATGAGTCACCTTAGTGGGTTTGAAAAACAGTGGGACTGACAGCGCGGCAGTAAGAAATCTAGACTCCACTCGTGAAGAGCACACACACACACTTGCTTACTCCTGAAACATGGTGAAGGAAGCGGATTGAAACTGCCTAGGACTCTGGCCAGCTTCATGTAACCACCCCAGCACAGGCCCCAGCCAAGCTGAGTGTCCACTCTGAGCCTGCTTGCTCTGAGGCACAGCTCCACACTAGGGCAAAGGCTGCCACAGCTAAGAAAGCTGCTCATTTGTGAGGGATGGAGATGGCTCAGGCCTGACATGGCATCTGAACAGGACAGCCATTATTGGTGCTCACAGAAACAGCAGGTTAGGAGTTACTTGGGACTCTGACCTGGGACTGCCCCAGCTCACATTCCAACCCTTGCCAAGAGCCCACTCCAGTCTCTTGTTCAAGCACTGCTCCTGTCTGGGACCAAGGTGCCAAATGTTGAGAGGGGGGACAGCACACACTCAGAGGGAACAAAATCAGCTCAGACCAGAACTTCAGGGCTTCTACTCTACCAACTTTGGACCTGACCCTATACCCCATATGTTAGTATTGGCCACTGAGCATAGGGGAAGCCCTGGCTCATACCTGGCTCTGGCTCTAGCCCCTCCATCTCCAGCCCCATCTACTACCAAGGTGATAACTGCCAGCACACCCTGGAGGAAGAGGTGACTTTTGCTCACATCAGATCCAGCTCTCCCACCAAAGCCACTGGGCAAGTGCAGACAGCGTAGGGATGTTTTCACACAAGGGCACCCTTTCCAGACCAGGATAGGTAATCATTTCACCTAATTTCATAGAAACAGAAAGTTAAGCAAAATGAGAGACAGAGAAATTTTTTTCAAAAAAAAGAACAAGAAAGATCCCTGAAAAAATGATTAATAAAACAGATAAATAATTTACCATGTGAAGAGTTCAAAGCATTAGTAATAAGAATGCTAATGAATTAGGGAATAGAATAGATGAACACAGTGAGAATTTTAACAAGGAGCTAAAAATATAAAAAAGAATCAGAAAAGAAAAATATAATAACTGAAATGGAAAACACATTAGAAGAAATTAACAGCAGACTAGGTGATACAAAGAGCACATAAGTGATCTGGAAGATAGAATAATGGAAATTATCCAATCAAAACAGCAAAAAGGAAAACAAATTTTTAAAACATAAGAACAGTTTAAGGGACCTCTGGGACAACATCAAGCATACCAACATTCACATTATAGGGATCACAGAACAAAAAAGAGAATGATAAAGGGGTTGAAAATGTATTTGATGAAATTATGGCTGAAAACTTCCTGAATTTGAAGAGGGAAACAGATATCCAGGTACAGAAAGCACAGAGGGTCCCAAACAAGATGAATCCAAAGAGACCCACACCAAGACATATTATAATTAAAATGGCAAAAGTTAAAGATAAAGAGAAAATTCTAAAGGCAGCAAGAAACAGAGTCATATACAAGGGAACCTCCATAAGGTTATCAGCTGATTTTTCTGTGGAAATTTTGCAAGCCAGAAGGGAGTGGCATGATATACTTAAAGCACTGAAAGGGAAAAACCTACAGCCTTGGATATTCTACACAGCAAGATTCAGAACTGAAGAAGAAATAAAGAACTTTTCAGACAAACAAAAACTAAGAGTTCATCAATAATAAAAGAACACTAAAAGAAATGTTAAAGCGTCTTCTCTAAGTAGAAAAGAAAAGGCTCAACAAGAAGTAAGACTCTGTAGGAAAGGAAAATCCCACTACTAAAGACAAATATATAGTAAAGGTGTGGATCTACCATTTAAATAAGCATATATGAAAATTAGAAGATACAAAATTATAAAATCAACGATAACTACAATAACCAGTGAAGGGATAAACATGAAGATGTAAAATATGACATCAAAAATATAAAACATGGAGGAGGGGAATAAAAAATGTACATCTTTTAGAATATGTTTGAACTTAAATAACCACCAGTTTAAAATAAGTATATATAGTTATATATCAACATTTATAAACCACATGGTAACCACAAATCAAAAAACTACAATAGATACACAAAACCTAGAGAGAAATGAACATAAGCATACCATTAAAGAAAATCATCAAAACATAAGGGAAGAAACTAAAAGAAGAAAAGAACAGAGAAGAACCACAGGAAAAAAAAAAAGAAAAGAAAACAAGTAGCAAAATGGGATTAAGTACATACCTATCAGTAATAACTTCAAATGTCAATGCACTAAATGCTCCAATCAAAAGACATAGGGTAGCTGACTGACTGTATTAAAAAAAACAAGCCTCATCTATATGTCATACACACACACAATGGAATATTAGTCATAAAAAAAAGAATGAAATTCTGCTGTTTGCAACAACGTGGATGGACCTAGAGGTCCAGAGAAAGACACTTATCACTTATTTGTGGAATCTAAAAAATAAAATGAATGAATATAACGAAAGAGAAACAGACTCACAGACATAGAGAACAAACTAGTGGTTTCCAGTGGGGAGAGGGAAGGGGAGAGGGGCAAATTGGTATAGGAGATTAAGAGGAACACACTATTATGTATAAAATAAATAAGCAACAAGGATGTATTGTACAGTACAGAAAATATAATCAATATTTTATAATAGTTTAAATGGAGTATAATCTACAAACATATTGAATCACTATGTTGTATATCTGAAACTAATATAATATTATAAATAAACTGTATTTCAGTAAAAACATACAAACATGGAAAAATTAAAATATAAAGATAGGTATACTAGGCAAATAGTAATCACAAGAAAACTAGCAATATCAGAAAATTAAATTTTGAGACAAAAAGCATATATAAAGATGGCCATTGCTTAATGATAAAAATTTTCAATCAATAAGGATAATATGTACCCAATAAAATAACCTCAAAAGATATAAAATTTAATAGAATGTCAAGAAATGTATAAATTTACTATCATACCAAGAGTTTTCAGCATTCTTCTCTCATTTATTAGTAGTCAAGCAGACAAAAATTAAAGCTTGTTTTGATGGATATTTACAGTGTCATGCATCCAACAATAAAAAATACATATTATACTCAAGATCCATTGACCATTTACAAAAATTGTCTCAATATTAGGCCATAAAATAGGTCTCAACAAATTTCAAATTATCCATATCATGCAGAGCATATTCTCTGACCACAATTAAGTTAGAAGTCAATATTAAAATAATTTAAGGCTCTTATTATTGGAAATTAGAATATTTCTAAATAATGTGTGAGTCAAAGAAGAAATAATGGAAATTAAAATATACTTAAAATTAAAAGCAATAATAATACATATCAAAGTGTGTGGAATGCTAAAATAATAATTTGAGGAAATTTATAGTTTTGTATGCTTGTATGAGAAAAGAAAGGCTAAAAATTTTAAAGCTGAATGTCTATCTTAGAAAACAATTTTAAACATTACATTTTTTCTAGATGAGACATTCTAGAACCTAATAAGCATATGTCCTGGTGATTTCTAAAATGTCTGATTAGAGTCTAATGGAAATGGGCTCTTCAACAAACTACACTTCTGATAAATATCTATTTCTTTTAAGAAAAAAGAAAATGGAAAATCCCCAAGGAAAGTAAAGAGAAATAAATAATAAATGTAAGAGCCAAAACAAACAATAGAAAGATACAATATAAAGAACCAACAAATCCAAAAGATATTTCTCTGAGAATACAAATAAAAAGTTAAACTTCCAGTTAGACTAAGCAAGTAAAAAAGAGTGAAGGCACAAATATTCAATAGCAAAAATGAAAAGAAGATTATGCTACAAATAGAGCAAAGAATTTAAAAGATAATAATTTCAGCCAATAAGCTTTAAAATATATAAAATTGGTGAATTCCTAGGAAAAAAGCAACTTACCATAAGTGACTCATGAAGAAATAAATAGCCCACAATCATTAAAGTTATATTAGTAGCTAAAGCTCTTCCCACAAAGAAAGATAAATAAATGGAATTTCAGTCCTTTAAAAACTCTTCTAGGAAATAAAAATAAAGAATATCCCCCAATTCATATATACGAATATGTAATCTTGCTACCAAAATCAGAAAAGTACAAGAAAATAAAAGGATAGGTCAACTTCTCTTGTAAATATATGTATATTTATATACATATATATATGCATATATGTATAAAATGCTACAAAGTGAATCCAACAACTTATATAAAAGATATACATTGTGATGTTTAATTGTATGTGTCATGTTGACTGGACTAAGGGATCCCTAAAAAGGTGGTGAAAAATTATTTCTGAGTGTGTCCCTCAAGGTGTTTCTGGAGGAGATCAGCATTTGATTCAGCAGACTGAGTGAAGAGACTCACCCTCACCAATGTGGACAGTCATCATCCAATCCACTGAGGGCCCAAATGGAAGAAAAAGGTGAAGGAAAGGTCAATTCTCTTTCTCTCTTTTTTTGAGTTGGGATGTCCATCTTTTCCTGCCCTCTGAAATTGGAGTTCCTAGTTCTTGTACCTTTAGACTCCAGGCTTTACACCATCAGCTCCCCTGATTCACAGGCCGTTATGAACTGAATTATAACAGCGACTTTTCTGTTTCTCCAGCTTGCAGACAGCAGATTATGGGATTCTTGGGCCACCATAACACCATGAGCCAATTCCTATAATAAATCTCTCCATTTCTATCTATCTATCTATCTATCTATCTATCTATCTATCTATCAAGATCCCACATGTCACGGGGCAACAAAGCACGTATGCCACAACTACTGAGCCTGCTTGCTGCAACTACTGAAGACTGCTCGCCTAGAGCCCATGCTCCGCAGCAAGAGAAGCCACCGCAATGAGAAGCCGGTGCACCGCAACAAAGGGTAGTCCCTGCTCGCTGCAACTAGAGAAAGTCCATGCACAGCAATGAAGATACAGTGCAACCAAAAAAAAGAAAGAAATTCAACACTCATTCATAAGTATAAAAAAAGAAAAAAAATTGAAGGAAATTTCCTTAACCTGCTGAGACTACCTACCAGAAACACACAGAAAACATTCTAAATGAAGAACATTAGATGTTCATATACATAAAACCAGGAACAACATAGACAGCCACTAGTATCACCCTCTTTCACTACAGTAAGAAAATGGGGAAACATTGTCATGACACAGAATGTCAATCTGTCAAATTAAACTCACAAAAATGAGAGAGCTGGGCTTCCCCGGTGGCGCAGTGGTTGAGAGTCCGCCTGCCAATGCAGGGGACACGGGTTCGTGCCCCAGTCCGGGAAGATCCCACATGCCGCGGAGCGGCTGGGCCCGTGAGCCATGGCCGCTGAGCCTGCGCGTCAGAGCCTGTGCTCCGCAACGGGAGAGGCCACAACAGTGAGAGGCCAGCGTATCGCAAAAAAAAGAAAAAAAAAAAAATGAGAGATCTTACCTAGTATCAAACTTTATTACTAATTTAAAGAATAAAGGTAACCACAAGAAGCAGATAAATCATGGATAATTCTGACCCTGTTATCACAGCTCCCCAGTCCTTTCCTCACTGTATTATGACAGAAAGCTCCTTGGTCCAGATTTAAGCTGAGTTCTCTCATGATGCACGCTGGACATCACTTACACAAAGGGGAGCAATTCCTATTGTGAAACATCTCCATTTTGTACACCAAAAATTACATAGTTAATACTGACATTTTCCACTGAGCCATGCCCCATAAATCTATGAATAACTGGTTTGTTTACCATGAACAAACTACATGGATCAGGCATGTTCTGCTAAAAGCAGTCCGCATATAAGGACTCTCCACAATGTTTACAAGAAGATTTGACCAGATCATTTTATTCTTTTGAGTTCTTTTTGTCTCTTTCCTGAATAGTCTATGTTACAGATCAGCTGCTAACCCTTCCCTTCCCAGTCATAAAATGTACAAGGACTGGGGGGAGGGAAGAATTGCCTATGTAAGTTACATGAAGGTAGAGATTTTTGATTGTTTTGTTAAATTCCTAGAATATTACCTAGAATAGAGCCTAGCACACTGTAGATACACAGTAAATATCTATTGAATGAAAGAATGAATTAATTATTCATAAGTTAATGCTTTTTACAGAGAAAATCCAGGTCTACTATAGACAAATTATTAAAATTGATGAGAGCCTAGAAAGATGGACTAAAATAAAATCAATATACAAAATCAATTGCACTTCTATATCCCTGCAACAAAGAGAAAAAGTAATTTTAAAATAATCTTTAGCATAGCAACAAAAAGCAGTCACCTAGGAATGTATCTAACAACAGCAAAAATTGTCTAAGACCTTTATGACAAAAATTCTAAAACTTTATTGAAAAGCGTTGAAAAGTCCTCAAATAACTGGAAAGATATATGTTCATAGATAGGAAAATTCAATATCATAAGATATCAGTTTTTCCATATTGACCTATAGCTTCAATGTAATTCTAATCAATATGCTAATGTTTGTTTTATTTTTGTTTTGTTTTGTGGGTGCTAATAATCTGAATCTGAAATTATATAAGAAACAAAAGTCCAAAACAGTCCTGAGAAAGGAGGAGGAGGAAAACTCACTATATGAAATACCAAAAGCAATTTTAAAGTTATAGTAATAGAGTCAGTATGGCATTGGTGCAAGAATAGAAAAATAGACCAAGGGACCAAGCAGAAAGCTCAGAAAGAGAACCATTCATATACAGCAACTTAATGAAAGAGGTGGACCTGCCAGTTAGTGGAGAAAGAGGGGCTGTTTTAAAGCTGGCATTGTTACAGTTGGTTATCCATATAGAAAAAAATTAAATCTGACTCCATCTTCCTTCCATAACACAAAATTCAGTTTTAGGTAGATTATAAACCTAACTGTGAAGTACAAAACTTCAAAACTTTTAGCAGCAAACAGAGAAGAATATCTCTATGAACTTATGCAAGACATAAAAATCACAAAGAAAATTATTGCTGTATTTCACTATGACAAATGTGACACTTTTGTTAAGCAAAAGATGCTATTTAAAAAATAAAAAATAAAACAAGCAACACACTAGGAAAAAAAAAGAGTTGCAACAAATGTCACCAATAAAGAATTAGTATCCATAATCTATAATAAATTCACACATATAAACAAGTATAACTAAACGGAAAAATGAACAAAAGTCTGTCCAGTCACCTTAGAAAAGACAAAACTGATCACAGGCATAAAAAAAAAGAAATGTTAACCTTGTCAGTAATCAGAGAAATACAAGTTTTAACTGCAATGAAAGACAATTTTATATCATCAGAAATGCAGAAATTAAACTTTAATTAAATTAAATTTAATTTTTTTACCAATTTTGATAAAGATGAAGGACAATGGGAACCCTCATACATTGGTGGGTGGGACTGTAATTGAATCCAATCCCTTTGTAAAATAACTTAATATTACCTCAAATTCTGGAAAAGACTTTATGAACTGTAATTTCACCTTTGGGTATATATCCTAGACACGCTTGCACATGTGCACTAGAAGGCATAGCAGTAATGTATTTAAAGAGCAACCAAATGAAAACAACTCAAATGTATATCACCAAAGGAATAGATAAATTGTGGCAAATTAATACTACAGACCATACTACCCCAGCGAAGTAAATGGACTACAGCTACATCAATGTGGATGAATATCAGAAACAAAATAGTGAAGGAAACTGTGAGTCACAGAAAAACACATACGGAATGATACCATCTATCTAAATGGCAAGATGTAATAAATGATAAATGAGTGATATTTCTATCAGGAAGTTCTGAGGCAGAACTACTTGCAGGAATCAGGGAGGACAAGATATGGAAGTGACATTTGGACTGGACTTTGAACAATAGAATTTCTAGAAAGAGACAGAGAGGATCAAGTGTATGTAATGTTTCCCCATTCTTCAGAGAACAATGTAACTGAAAAATAAGGCATGTGATGGGAAGTCATAGGCGCAGAGATAAGGCTAGAGCTAGGTTGTGCTACAGAACAAGCTGACCCTAGCCTGCTCCATTCGAACACACAAGTGAGAAAGTTACATTCTTCATACCCGAAAGGGGTCCCTGTTCTTTTATGCCCCCTTGATCAGTGCCCTGTCCTGTGAGCCACACCCTCTCACCTCTGCCCAGTCCTTGCTATGCTCCTCTTCCAACACCACTCCTATTTACATCACTTGAAAATAACAGCAACTGATGCTGCATTATGATGCACAGCACCACTGCAAAATGCCTGTGAAATAACCAATAATCTGTTTAAAGAAAGCCTGAATTGGCCCAGAGCATTCAGCAAATCCCTAAAACCTTGAATTCACAAAGAGAAGGCCTTTGTGCCTGCCTCGGAGCATGTCCCTTGATAGAAGACTCCCACGCTCAATTTGGGACACAGATCCATAAACAAACACTGTGCTTTCCATCTATAACCATTCCACATATTTATTGAGCATTTAAAGCCAAAAGGCGTTGGGTCTTCGTGAGGCCAGGCAGCCAGTCTCATTACACTGCCACTCCTCCATCCCAATGGCAGTTTTCAATGGTAATAGCCAAGCATTGTTAGACGTGATCCAGAAGTGATTAGCTACTTATTTTCATTTTGCAGAGCAGCCATCCAGTGTTCACTCAAGCACTAATGCTTTTTAAAACCAAATGGGAAATGTATTTAGTAAAATACTGTTAATTGTGTTGGAAATAGTTTGTTGTTCAAAGTGATATTTGATATGTACACAAAAAAATCATTGACAGAATATCAACTGTACTTTTTAAAAATTACTTTCTCTTATCCTTTTCACTTCAAATTAATGTTAATACATTTCCAAATAAGAACAGAGAACATATGTGTTGTGTAGTATGACTTGAAAGAGGAGCTCTATGTGTTATCAGGAAACTGAGGGGGAAAGAAGGCCCTCATCTTTCCTTGCTATCTCTGTTTTTCATCTGGAAGATTTTACATCAAGTTGAACTAATCTGAATAGGAATATGGAGGTTGTTCTTTATAAGAAAGATGATGTTACTAACCTGTGATCAAAAGTAGTGATGATGAATTTTAACTGATCCAACTATACACTTTTAAATGCTTTCTCTTACCTCCAAAGGTACACATAGCTGAGTCCTAACTCAAACAAGGCCCCAGTTGACCCAGGGCCCAGAAATGGAGAAGGGAACAAAGAATCTAACCAATAAGTGGGATTTAGGATATCAGACATCACCGATATATTACGATCACAAGGTAGACAGAGCTGCTTGAGAGCCATAATCAGAGGTCAAGCTCTGAGCTTAGAAAACAGATACAAGCAGTCGGGGTACCAAATTGAAGGTGCGAGAGCAAGAAGCAAAACTGGAGCACAAAGCACAGAACATTTTCGTTATCAGTCAAGAGATTTACCAAGCACACTTTTACTTTGACTTCAGGGTTTGAAATTCTGGTCCTGAAGCATCCTACCCTTTAAATAGATGAACCAAAGCTGAAATTTTTTAGAAAAACAAAACTGACAATTTACAAACAATAAGCTGAGAAACAGGGAAATTAGTCAGTGTGGGACAGAGTGTTTCAATATAATTCAAACCCTTGGCTTCATTAGCATAGTGTTCTAAACACTTGAACTAACCAGCCTTTTGTGGAACCCAACTCATTAGGACTATTTTTTTAAAGTTACAAAGTGAGAGCTATTTTGTTTACAAGTGATGGAAACTCAACTGGAAATAGTTTAGGCCAAAAAACTCTATACGGTGTCTCATGGAACCTAAGCCAGGAATACTGGGACCTGAGTAACAACTCAAAGCAGGAGCACACGCACCACAGGATTCCTTTCATCCTCTCATCTCTGCTTCCCTCTGAGCCCCTGCTTCACTCTGTCTTTCAGTGTGGACCAGTGTGGACCAGTGTGGAGGAAAGCATGGTCAACAACAGCCCCAGAGTGGTAGGTCTTAAAGCTCCAGCCCTTGGAGACTGACTTGTTGCTTTTTCTGATCCTAATTAAAAACACGGTAAAAAACTTTGTGGCCCAGACCCAGTCAGATTCCCAAACTTGGGCCAGTCAACTGTGGCCATGCGAGCAAGCTACTTGGGCTGCCCCTGCTTGGATCAGTGTCCAACCTTGGACTAGACAAAGGTGGTCAAATGGAGAAAGTCAGGAAAAAATATGACCTTTCTGGCAGAAATTATAGAGCTAGAGTAGGGGGCTGCCATTCCCAGAAGAAGAAAATGCTGAGCATATAAATAGTAAGTATCCACCAAACAAAGTAACAAATAAAAGCTACTATTACACATGTTACAATTATTCCACTAGGAGCACAGTATTTTATAAGGGCCAGAATAGAGAAACAGCAGACCCTGACTAAGCATTGTGTCCTTTATATAATCTTATCTAAGTATCATTACAACTCCCTTTCCCAGATGAAGACAAAGCTTCTACACTCCTGTTTCTAAGCTGCTCCCCAGAACTCTCAGGCAGGTGAAGGTATGTAGTTCATGTCACACACACTAAGATTACTCTAGTTGAGCGGCAGGGTAACCAGGAAGGAAGAACCAGCTTTCCCAGCAAATTTAGTTCATATTCCAACTCCCCATGCACTAGCTGGGTGACTATGGTCACATTGCCGAACCTCTCTGAGCCAGTTTCCTCACCTGCAAAGTAATACATACCTGGCAAGTTTGTATAAAAGTTAGAGATGATGTACATAAGGAGCACTATTCCTGATAAATGGTAGCTATTGTATTATTAATATAATGAATGGCTCCCTCACAACCTCTAAGAACTAAAGCACACTTGACCCTGGGAATGTCTTCAGGCCTTGATCCATTTCATACTATCCAATTTCCTTGTGAAAAGCTCCCTGTCCACTGTGCATACCCAGAAGATATGATTTATATAGATTCCAATTAGGTTGTTCTAAAAAGGAAAGAGGATGGGGTAGGGAGGAGTATTTATTTTGGCTTTCCTCATACGTTTACTTATCTGCAATGATGCCAAAAATTACCCAAAATTCTAAGATGACTTTCAAATGTGAGCTAAGACAGTATAGGTGCACTAATACTCTGAAATATGTATGTATGTGTGTATGTGTGTGTATATATATATATATATATATACACATATAAGTTTACATATATAAATATACATAATTTATTACATATACTATTGTTATATTTTAATATTGTATTATATTTTATATATTTATAATGTAATATTTTATAATTGGATTTTATTTTTTTTTAATGTGCCAGGATATTTTTTTTAATGAAATAAGAATACAATTCAGGAAAACCAAAGCTGGCACCATCTCTGGAACTAGGGGCATTCAGAGCAGAGCAAAGTTCCCCATCAAGATTTCAGAGTAATAATCCCTTCATTTTACAAACAAGGAAACAGAAGTGCAAAGAGGTGAAGTGATTTGTCTGAGGTCTCCCAGTTCAAGTATCAAGGGCGTGTCTGGGTACTTATTCCGAGACCACTGCCTCTCCCAGCCACTCTCCAGCACATGCAGCGAGAGAGAGGAAGGCAGGCTCCTGTGACAGCCCCAGAGGAGAGCTGAGAGAGAGCTGCACAGAGACAGGCACAAAGAAAATGCTGCAGGCAGATCCCCACAGCCCTCAAATGGATCCTTTGGTAAAAGAGGAGGAAAGCCAGACTTGCACCCCACACTCTCATCTGGTCACTTTCCCTGGCTGGATTTCAGCAATTTGAGAATTATCCATTATTTTGTAATGTCTGAAGTTCCATTAACATGGATAATCAAAAAAATAGCTTTCATTAAGATCCCTCAAATAGCAACAGTGATAGAAACAATAGTGCAGCCAGCACATGATAAAAAATGATTCCCACCCTCCTGTCTCAATCTCCTGCTTCAATTCACTTCATACTCTTGCAAAATCCGAATGCTTGTGACATCCCTGCAGTCCCTACTTCTTCTCACCTCCATGCTTTTGCTCCTGCTGACCCTGCTGCCTGGAATGCCCTTCTGCTCTTTCCTTGCCTCTCTCAACCTAAGATATAGCTCAGGGGCTTTTCTGGTTGGTGCAGTGTTTGAGAGTCCGCCTGCCGATGCAGGGGACACAGGTTCATGCCCCGGTCTGGGAAGATCCCACATGCCGCGGAGCGGCTGGGCCCGTGAGCCATGCCCACTGAGCCTGCGCGTCCGAAGCCTGTGCTCAGCAACGGGAGAGGCCACAACAGTGAGAGGCCTGTGCACCGCAAAAAAAAAAAAAAAGAAAAAGAAAATCAAATCCCAACAACTTCTCCTCTAAGACATTCACAGTCCTACGTGTCCAGCCAGGCATGTCACAGGCCACTGTAGAAGCTGTGGAAAATGTCTGACAGAAAATATCAGTTTCTTTTCCAGATAGGGGTTCCCAGAATCTAAATGGACAATGCAAGGAAAATAATCCCTGGAACAGTCAGTTCAAAACCTATGGAATCAAATGAACAAGAGGTCTGTGGCTGAGATGCAGGCATCCTCTGGCTCATTTGGGATCACATCTTTTGCTGCCATTGGGGTTCTTTTCAAAATCCAGATTTATTTTGGTTAATTTTCTGATCCCATCTGAGTTTCTTGCTACTGAACAACAAAAATGCTTTATATAGACTCCTAAGGAACATTTCCCCAGGCCTTGGTCTCACCAAATACAGTGGGAAAGGAATTAGTTTTTTTTCTAGCCCTACCGCTAACCTGTTTTGGGCTAAAGTTGTCACAAAAACATTCAAGTTCTCAGTTTCTGCTTCTGCCACGTGGACTTAATCTTTCCTCCTCTGCCTCTTTCACAGATGCTGGGAGGAGTCAATGAACCAGTACTTGTGAAATCATTTTGAAATATGGTCTCATTGGTGACGAGCCAGCACTCAGCAAAGATGGGGGTTTCATCTGAATCAGGGCTTCTGATTCAGCCTGTCTTCCTTAGCCATTTCTGTGTCAATCAGCTGTCACTGCTCCTTCTCCTCAAACCACGCAAATTTTAAAAGGCAGCACAAGCTCATCTGGAATTTGCATACCCTAGCTTCAAACAGACAAGAAGAATGTGAAATTGGAAATACAGGAGGATGGCAGGTGGTGCTGCTCTCTGTGAAAAATGAGCATTGTAGAAATGGCCTCACTTCTCCCAAAGACGCCCGATGTTTGTGGGTGATTTGTAATGCTTTCACTGAAAAGCCCTCAATCTCATGAACACATTTTGAAGACAGAAATCAATCTTATGATGTAACAGGGAGAGAAAATCTGTTAGGAAAAATGAGGAGGAGAAAAATCACCTAATTCTAGAATCCTTTCTACTAAATAAATGGATTCCAGAGAAGTAAGGCCACATCCATATTTTCCTCACTCTTGCCATTTATTAAGCAGCTGCAAGAGGTAAGATTGAAGAGAGAGGCTGTTCAGCCAGCCTTACCAGCCTTTCCATCTCAATAATTTAGGCCAGATGCCATCACGGGGAAACAATCTCCTTTGTCATCTTACCTTAGGGACCTACTCACCCCATTCTTGGCATTTGTACCAGGTCAGTGTTTGCCTATATAAGACAAATAGCTAAGACCCTCACAGAACCTATCACAACTATACATGATGATACAGTGGGCTTAACCACATAAGGGTAGGCTGCCACCATAGCCTTGGGGCCTTTGTGATCTTAAAATAAGGCAGCAACACACAAAAGTTTAATTTAACCCCCAGACTAAGAGGCATTCTACTTCTGAGACCCTCAGACTCTCAAAATAATGTTCTTACTAGAACTACTGAAGCCCCCAGCTAAGACTCATCACAGAACACACTGCAGTGAGAATCCAAAGAGTTTCAGGCAGAGGTAAGTTATCGAGTAAGGCAGATCAGGAAGGGGTACTAGGTAAAGCTAGCAAAGTTGAGGGGGAGAAAACAGGTATGGGGGAGGGGTTAGAAAGACACTCCATGAAGAAAAGTCCAAGGTTAATGTCCACCAGCACATCTTACATACTGCAAAGTCTCCTTCACTCTCTTTCGCCGAGAGGTCCATAGCCTCTTACAGTGTTCCATTATCTAGAGGGTTTCAGAACAGAAGCTTCCTAAAGAACAGGTTTCATTCTGAAAAGATGGAAGGGTTGGTGTCCAAAATCAACATTGCCTTCCTCCCTATCTTCTCCCCACTCCTCGTCTCCCAGCCCACTCCAGACAATTCATGTGGGCAAATAAGCTGTACTCTTTCCCAGTGCCCTCTGGCCTTTTTTGTGTCTTAGGAGCTTCTCTATTGAGAAAAATCAGTCCACAGCAGGTCTGGGAGAAAGAGATAATGAGAGAGCTCACAGTGGCTCAGTAATTCAGTAAAAAGCCAGAGAACGCTTGGCTGAGGGATGACAGAGACATCTGTGCATGAGCCAGGAGGAAAGTTCACTCGACACCTGCCGGACTCAGTACTTGAGCTGCAGCCTGGCCCTCAGGAGTTGCCTGGCCATGTGCTCTGTAGACCAAGATGGAAAGGTGCTGAGACCCAGGATTTCCTCAAAATGCTGTCATGAAAGAGAGGCAGGTGAGCCTGGATGTGAAGAAAGAGCATAAGAAATGTGCAATGACTTCAGGAAAATCAGAAACATTGTGAAGCCATGTGAGAACATCCTGTCACACCACAGACCATCACATCAAACTCAAAATGCACAAACAGGCCCAAATAAATGACATAAATAACTTGAATCTAAGACAACAAATATACTGTCAAAACTGTATCCTGGTCCCTTTAAATTCTACATTCCAGATCTCCAGCTTCCAAAAGTGAAAGACTAAAGATGAGTGGAGATAACTCAGCCTGACTGTCTTCACTATAGTGACTTGCATCCTGTGGGTGCTTGACGCATATTAAAGGAATTGAATGCATGGCCCCAAAACTCAAATCAGCTGTGATCAATGCAGGAACAGGAGGGAGAACATTTTATATGTAAATAAAGAGAAACTACAATTTCAGTCATACCCACCTTTTTTAAGAGCCTCTACTAATAATATAAACAATGATTCCAGGTGGTGATTAAATGTGTCATCTACAAGTCAAGAGGTCTTTCCAGTAAGGCATTATGAAAGGCTGCTTGAAAGAATTTGAGATCCTTCTCTGAAATTAGTGAGCTCTGCATTTTTAAATTATTCCTCCCTTAGCAAATATTCTTTAACCAACCCAAAAGCAAAGAATAAATCTGGGTAGAATCAAGATGGCTGAGTGAGAAAAAAATACACTCCCAAGGAATGTATTCCTGGTATGAATGAATTCCTAGCTGTATTGAGTCCAGCTAGGGCAGACACTGGACTCAATCAGGATTGAAGTAAAGGTTGTCTCAATGGAGAGACTAAGCCCTAAAGGCCTCAATGTAGAGAGTAACAATGAAAATGCACAGCCAGACCCAGGTTTAAATTTCTGCATAGTGTTTGTTAATAGCAAAAGGCAATAACCCCTGACCCCAGTCCAAAGTCCTTTAGTTCTTAGGCTCAAGTGGGGCAGGTAAATATCAAGTTGCCTAGAAAAAGGAACATAGGCTCTGTACCTTGTTCCAAATCCCCACTCCATCTGTGGATAAGTTGCTTCACCCTCTGAGTCTGTTCCCTTCTTTTGCTGTGTCAAAGGCCCTATTTGAAGGGCTAACATGGTAAATCAATGACATAAGCCTTGCGAGGCCCTTAGCACAACGTTAACACATGTCAGCAGTCTCTCACACTTCTGAAACCAATGTTTGGGACTATACACTACTGGGCTAAGAATTAGTGACCTGGTTCTTACACCAGCTAGTTCTGTGACTTTGGACAGATCACTACATTTCCTGATGTATTAGCTTCATTACATGCAAAATGAACTAGGTAATCTCTGAGAGGTCCTTCTCAATAGGGGAATTCAGATTCAAAGATGGGAATAGATGAAAGTGCTAAAAGAAGAGTGTTGTAAAGAGGCATCAGTCTCAGAGTCCACCCTGAGAATTGCTGAATGGGGTCAAAATTACTGACCATCTTGGGATCTGAAGATTCTGGATGAAACAGAACTACCTTGTATTATGCTCAAAGGCAGTTGGGGTAGGGGTGGCAAGGTGGGAAGGAGAACAGGATAAAAGAGACAATCCACCACCTCTGAAACCATGGCTGAAAGTTTCCAGTGAAAGAGCCTCCTACCCAACCAAGGCAGACTTGAAACTATTGAGCCACTTTGACCCTGCCTGGCTAACCCAGGTGATACTCCATAATGGAGCCCCTAGGTGTTCCCCACATAGATGGGCATAGTAGATGGGCAGGGTGGAAGCACTGGAGAAGGAAGGTGAAAAGTGGCAGCCAGCTTTGGAGATACGCTGGCCTCCCACGCACTTTCAACACACACATGCACGCACATGTGCACACACACATACACACACACTTACACTTCTCTTCTATGTCCCTCACCTCTGGGCAGGGATCCATGGCCCTGTATCTAGTATTATACATCCTTCCTCTCCATCAGTCAGCCTAAACCCTGTCTAATGCAGCAGCATCTTCTTTAGGGTCATTGAGAGTTTCATGAGAGCCTCGGGTGGGGATGGGTAACTGGGCCAAAAATGTCACAACCTGTTCTTCAAACTGCCTGGGCCTAGAAACTGAACAACCTACAGAGAAAACACATTTAATGTCATGCCATAAAACTTGAGAGAAGTGACTTTCCCCTACACCTTGCACCTCTCCACACATAAATGCAAACAAACACTGACCCATTAACCAACAAAAGTATCACACTGGGACTATTTCAGAATAGTATCTGAAAAGTAATAAAGTATATTTTAAAATACTCTGCAAAAGGACAATTCTCAGCAGTAATCCTAATGACCCTCTGCCTCTCTAAAACCTCCAGGCCCCACAGCCTCTCAGGAATTTCTAGGCAGACAGTACCAAGGTCAACACGATCTCTCCCAGGCCCAGGCCATTCCATGCTGCACAGATGTGACTGCCTTCACATTCACCATTCTTCATACCACTCTACCCCTACCAGGCTTCTACCTTGCCAATTCTTACTCATCCTTAGATTTCAGTATAATTGTCCCCTCCACCAAGAAGTCCTTAGTGACTCCCCAAGGTTGGCTTTGGCGCCCTTTCTATGTTCATCTGCACTGTCTTAGCATCAGCTGGCTCAGTTGCAGTTGTATGTTGACTCGTCTGTCTTCTCCACCAAACTGTGGGTTCATTGAGGGTAGAGACTTTATATCTCTAGCACGTAATGCAGCGTTGGCATATAAAAGTGCTTAGTACACATTTGTTGAGTGAATGAATGAATCTGAACCAGATTAATAGATGTAATTAAAAACTACTAAGGTCTACTGAGGAACAAACCAATAAAAAGAAAAAGGAATGAAAACTGGGTACTCTCCCTAGGGTTCACAATGACTTAGCACTGTGACGGAGCCAGGGATTGGTGCTGCTGGATGGGCAATGCCAGAGGGCAGAAGATAGAGTAACAAGGCCAAATGAAATGTTCCTTGTAAAAGAAGAGGGAAGGGAACAACCACTTATAGAGCACCTATGTACATCCTTTTTAAGCCAAATAAAAGCTTTCAAGGAAACTGTTATCAGCATCTTCTTACAGATAAGGAACCCAACACTCAAAGAAGTAAATAGTATGTACAGGGCTTCCCTGGTGGCGCAGTGGTTGAGAGTTCGCCTGCCAATGCAGAGGACACGGGTTCGTGTCCCTGTCCGGGAAGATCCCACCACATGCCGTGGAGTGGCTAGGCCCGTGAGCCATGGCCACTGAGCCTGCACATCCGGAGCCTGTGCTCTGCAGCAGGAGAGGCTACAACAGTGAGAGGCCCGTGTACCACAAAAAAAAAAAAAAAAAAATAGTACGTACAGTAAATAGCAAAGTTGGTATTGGAACTTGAATATGCCAATGTCAGAGTCCACACTTTTTTTTTTCTCCCTTATTGCTTCTCAAATTTCATAGGTTTGGATGTTTATTTTCACAGTCAGGTTAGCAGGATGCTGGCTTGGAAGATGGGCCTCCCTGAAGTCATGGGAGTGGACATGGAGTGGTGGTATTGAATCAATAAGCAGATAAACAGGCATTCAGACACTTTATCTATAGCCAACAGAGGGATCCTGTTGCTAATGATATTCTTGTCTTTGAAAACATCTTCAAAGGAAAGAATAAGCTTCAGAGAATGGAATTCAGAGGAGAAAGAAGAGCAGAGAAGAGTCAAGAAAGGCTCCTCTAGATTGATAATTGATGAAACAAATTTATATGAAAACTTCATAGGACACACTCAACCACTCACAGAAAAACAGGATCCCAAAAAACAGGACCATCTTTAACTATCATACTCAACAGGGACATTAGTCATTGCCACAGGGCCTTACCCAATTATCAGCACATAGTCTCCTTCCTCCAAAGACAAAGGTACTAAGAGACAAGAGGAAATGAAAATACATCCAATTCCCAGTCAAATGAAAATGCTATGGGCCCAAGGCCAAAGAATATTCCTGGCCTGTTGGTGTTCACCATCCTAAATTTAGCCAACTGGTGAGCTTTTTAAAGGAGTATCTTATTCAACATTTTGCAAGCCAGAGATTTACCTCCTAATGCACAGCTTGCTTCCCCCCACAAGCAGGAACACACTGTCCTTGGCTTTGTCATCCATGGAGGAAGCAATGCCAACAAAAGCTCTGCTGTTATCACCTAGCTCTGCTTGTCCAAGCAGCACCTGAATGAGGTTTTTCAAGGGCACTGCCAAAATGCCTCCCCTCCACTAATAACCTAGCCCACCTCCTCCACCCTCCCTATAACTGCTAGCTCATCTTACCTCTTATCATCAGAGATGCATTCCTCTGTGTTAATATCTCTAGATCCAGAAATCACCTTTTAAGTTGAGAAAATTTCAAGGAGAATTTGCATTTCCGTTAACATAACCAAATTCTGTGCTGAGCTTGCCTCATTTGATCCTTATGAGCACACTGTGAGGAATGAGAAGCAGTAAGAAAGGCTGAAAAAGCATGAAGCCTTGGAGTCAGACCTGGATTGAAAGCCTCATTCTTTCACTCAGGCAAGCTACCATGCCTCATATGAAAAATAAGGATCATAATATCTACCTTTGCTCAATAACTGGAAACTAATATTACTTTTGGGTGGTTATTAATTTCAGGAATTTTAGAGCTAGAAGAATTGAATGGTTAAATGCATGACTCTGGGGCCAGAACTGAGAAAATATTTGAAGAGATTATAGTTGAAAACTTCCCTAATAAGGGAAAGTAAATAGTTAATCAAGTGCAAGAAGCACAGAGAGTCCCATATAGGATAAATCTGTGGAGAAACACACCAAGACACATATTAATTAAACTATCAAAAATTAAATACAAAGGAAAAATATTAAAAGCAGCAAGGGAAAAACAGCAAATAACATACATGGGAATCCCCATAAGGTTAACAGCTGATTTTTCAACAGAAACTCTGCAAGCCAGAAGGGCGTGGCAGGACATATTTAAATTGATGAAAGGGAAAAACCTACAACCAAGATTACTCTACCCAGCAAGGATCTGATTCAAATTCAACAGAGAAATTAACAGACAAGCAATAACAAAGAGAGGTCAGCACCATCAAACCAGCTTTATAACAAATGCTAAAGGAACTTCTCTAGGCAGGAAACACAAGTAATGGAAAAGACCTAAAATAACAAACCCCAAACAATTAAGAAAATGGTATAGGAATAGTAGTATAGATAATTACCTAAATGTATATGGATTAAATACTCCAACCAAAAGACACAGACTGGCTGAATGAATACAAACACAAGACCCATATATATGCTGTCTACAAGAGACGCACTTCAGACACAGGGACACATACAGATTGAAAGTGAGGGGATAAAGAAAGATATTCCATGCAAATGGATATCAAAACAAAGTTGCAGTAGCAATTCCCATATCAGACAAAATAGACTTTAAAACAAAGACTATTACAAGAGACAAAGAAGGACACTACATAATGATCAAGGGATACATCCAAGAAGAAGATATAACAATTGTAAATATTTATGCACCCAATAAAGGAACACCACAAAACATAAGGCAAATACTAACAGCCATAAAAGGGGAAATCGACAGTAACACAATCATAGTAGCAGACTTTAACACCCTACTTTCACCAATGGACAGATCATCCAAAATGAAAATAAATAAGGAAACACAAGCTTTAAATTATACATTAAACAAGATGGACTTAATTGATATTTAGAGGACATTCCATCCAAAAACAACAGAATACGCATTTTTCTCAAGGGCTCATGGAATACTCTACAGGATAGATCATATCTTGGGTCACAAATCAAGCCTTGGTAAATTTAAGAAAATTGAAATCATATCAAGTATCTTTTCTGATGACAACGCTATAAGGCTAGATATCAATTACAGGAAAAGACCTGTAAAAAATACAAACACATGGGGCTAAACAATACACTACTTAATAACGAAGTGAGCACTGAAGAAATCAAAGAGGAAATCAAAAAATACTTAGAAACAAATGACAATGGAGACACGACGACCCAAAATCTATGGGATGCAGCAAAAGCAGTTCTAAGAGGGAAGTTTATAGCAATACAATCTTACCTTAAGAAACAGGAAACATCTCGAATAAACAACCTAACCTTGCACCTAAAACAATTACAGAAAGAAGAACAAAAAACAAACCCAAAGTTAGCAGAAGGAAAGAAATCATAAAGATCACATCAGAAATAACTGAAAAAGAAATGAAGGAAACAATAGCAAATATCCATAAAACTAAAACCTGGTTCTTTGAGAAGATAAACAAAATTGATAAACCATTAGCCAGACTCACCAAGAAAAAAAGGGAGAAGACTCAAATCAATAAAATTAGAAATGAAAAAGGATAAGTAACAACTGACGCTGCAGAAATACAAAAGATCATGAGAGATTACGACAAGCAACTCTATGCCAATAAAATGGACAACCTGGAAGAAATGGACAAATTCTTAGAAATGCACAACCTGCCAAGACTGAAGCAGGAAGAAACAGAAAATATGAACAGACCAATCACAAGCACTGAAATTGAAACTCTGATGAAAAATCTTCCAAAAAACAAAAACCCAGGACCAGATGGCTTCACAGGCAAATCCTTTCAAACTTTTAGAGAAGAGATAACACCTATCCTTCTCGAACTCTTCCAAAATATAGCAGAGGGAGGAAAACTCCCAAACTCATTCTATGAGGTCACCATCACCCTGATACCAAAACCGGACAAGGATGTCACAAAGAAAGAAAACTACAGGCCAATATAACTGATGAATATACATGCAAAAATCCTCAACAAAATACTAGCAAACAGAATCCAACAGCACATTAAAAGAATCATACACCATGATCAAGTGGGGCTTATTCCAGGAATGCAAGGATTCTTCAATATATACAAATCAATCAAGTGATACACCATATTAACAAATTGAAGGAGAAAAACCATATGGTCATCTCAATAGATGCAGAGACAGCTTTCGACAAAATTCAACACCCATTTATGATAAAAACCCTGCAGAAAGTAGGCATAGAGGGAACTCTCCTCAACATAATAAAGGCCATATATGACAAACCCACAGCCAACATTGTCCTCAATGGTGAAAAACTGAAAGCATTTCCACTAAGATCAGGAACAAGACAAGGTTACCCACAGTCACCACTCTTATTCAACAAAGTTTTGGAAGTTTTAGCAACAGCAATCAGAGAAGAAAAGGAAATAAAAGGAATCCAAATAGGAAAAGAAGAAGTAAGGTTGTCACTGTTTGCAGATAACATGATACTATACACAGAGAATCCTAAAAATGCTACCAGAAAACTACTAGAGCTAATCAATGAATTTGGTAAAGTAGCAGGATACAAAATTAATGCACAGAAATCTCTGGCATTCCTGTACACTAATGATGAAAAATCTGAAAGTGAAATCAAGAAAACACTCCCATTTACAAAAAGAATAAAATGTCTAGGACTAAACTTACCTAAGGAGACAAAAGACCTGTATGCAGAAAATTATAAGACACTGATGAAAGAAATTAAAGATGATACAAATAGATGGAGAGATATACCATGTTCTTGGATTGGAAGAATCAACATTGTGAAAATGACCCTACTACCCAAAGAAATCTACAGATTCAATGCAATCTTTATCAAACTACCACTGGCATTTTTCACAGAACTAGAACGAAACATTTCACAATTTGTATGGAAATACAAAAGAACCCGAATAGCCAAAGCAATCTTAAGAATGAAAAATGGAGCTGGAGGAATCAGGCTCCCTGACTTCAGACTATACTACAAAGCTACAGTAATCAAGACAGTATGGTACTGGCACAAAAGCAGAAATATAGATCAATGGAACAGGATAGAATGCCCAGAGATAAACCCATGCACATATGCTCACCTTATCTTTGATAAAGGAGGCAAGAATATACAGTGGAGAAAAGACAGGCTCTTCAATAAGTGGTGCTGCGATAACTGGACAGCTATATGTAAAAGTATGAAATTAGAACACTGCTTAACACCATACACAAAAATAAGCTCAAAATGGATTAAAGACCTAAATGTAAGGCCAGAAACTATTAAACTCTTTAGGAAAACATAGGAAGGACACTCTATGACATAAATCACAGCAAGATTCTTTTTGACCCACCTCCTAGAGAAATGGAAATAAACAAAAATAAACAAATGGGACCTAATGAAACTTCAAAGCTTTTGCACAGCAAAGGAAACCATAAACAAGACCAAAAGACAGCCCTCACAATGGGAGAAAATATTTTCAAATGAAGCTACTGACCAAGATTTATCTCCAAAATTTATAAGCAGCTCATGCAGCTCAATATCAAAAAAACAAATAGCCCCATCCAAAAATGGACAGAAGACCTAAATAGACATTTCTCCAAGGAAGACATACAGATTGCCACCAAACACATGAAAGAATGCTCAACATCATTAATCATTAGAGAAATGTAAATCAAAACTACAATGAGATATCATCTCACACCAGTCAGAATGGCCATCATCAAAAATTTACAAGCAGAAGAACCAAGATGGTGGAGTAGAAGGACGTGCTCTCACACCCTCTTCCAACAACATCAGAAACACATCTAGCTGCTGGACAATCATCGACAGGTAGACACTGGAACTCACCAAAAAAGATACCCCACATCCAAAGACAAGGAGAAGCCACAATGAGACGGTAAGTGGGGCACAATTGCAGTGAAATCAAATCCCATAACTGCTGGGTGGGTGACTCACAGACTGGAGAACACTTATACCACAGAAGTCCACCCATTGGAGTGAATTTTCTGAGCTCCATGTCAGGCTTCCCAACCGAGGCACCCGGCAACAGGAGGAGGAATTCCTAGAGAATCTGACTTTGAAGCCTAGTGGGAATTGACTGCAGGACTTCGACAGGACTGGGGGAAACAGAGACTCCACTCTTGGAGGGGACACCCATAGTAGTGTGTGCATCAGGTCCCAGGGGAAGGAGTAGTGACCCCAGCGGAGACTGAAACAGATCTACCTGCTAGTGTTGGAGGGTCTCCTACAGAGACGGGGTGGGGGGGGCTGTGGCTCAGCGTGGGGACAAGGACGCTGACAGCATAAGTTCTGGGAAGTACTCCTTAGCGTGAGCCCTCCCATGGTCTGTCATTAGCCCCAACAAAGAACCCTGGTAGGCTCCAGTTTTGGGTTGTTTCAGGCCAAACAAGCAACAGGGAGGGAACACAGCCCCACCCATCAACAGTCAAGTGGATTAAAGTTTTACTGAGCTCTGCCCACAAGAGCAAGAGTCAGCTCTACCCACCACCAGTCCCTCCCATCAAGCCTCTTAGATAGCCTCATCCACCAGAGGGCACACAACAAAAGCAAGAAGAACTACAATCCTGCAGCCTGTGGAACAAAAACAACATTCACAGAAAGATAGACAAGATGAAAAGGCAGAGGACTATGTACCAGATGAAGGAACAAGATAAAAACCCAGAAAAACAACTAAATGAAGTGGAGATAGGCAACCCTCCAGAAAAAGAATTCAGAATAATTATAGTGAAGATGATGCAGGACCTCGGAAAAAGAATGGAGGCAAAGATCGAGAAGATGCAAGAAATGTTTAACAAAGATGTAGAAGAATTAAAGAACAAACAAACAGATGAACAATACAATAACTGAAATGAAAACTACACTAGAAGGAATCAATAGCAGAATAACTGAGGCAGAAGAATGGATAAGTGAACTGGAAGACAGAATGTGGAATTCACTGCTGGAGACAGAATATAGAAAAAACAATGAAAAGAAATGAAGACAGACTAAGAGATCTCTGGGACAACATTAAATGCAACAACATTCGCATGATAGGGGTCCCAGAAGCAGAAGAGAGAGAGAAAGGACCCAAGAAAATATTTGAAGAGATTATAGTCGAAAACTTCCCTAACATGGGAAAGGAAATAGCCACCCAAGTCAAGGAAGAACAGCGAGTCCCATACAGGATAAACTCAAGGAGAAACATGCCGAGACACATAATAATCAAATAGGCAAAAATTAAGGACAAAGAAAAATTATTGAAAGCAACAAGGGAAAAAAGACAACATACAATGGAACTCCCATAGGTTTAACAGCTGATTTCTCAGCAGAAACTCTACAAGCCAGAAGGTAGTGGCATGATATACTTAAAGTGATGAAAGGGAAGAACCTATAACCAAGATTACACTACCCAGCAAGGATCTCATTCAGCTTCGAAGGAGAAATCAAAAGCTTTACTGAAAAGCAAAAGGTAAGAGAATTCAGCACCACCAAACCAGCTCTACAACAAATGCTAAAGGAACTTGTCTAAATGGGAAACACAGGAGAACAAAAGGATCTACAAAAACAAACCCAAACAAATTAAGAAAATGGTCATAGGAACATACATATCAATAATTACCTTAAACGTGAATGGATTAAATGCTCCAACCAAAAGACACAGGCTTGCTGAATGGATACAAAAACAAGACCCATATATATGCTATCTACAAGAGACCCACTTCAGACCTAGGTACACGTACAGACTGAAAGTGAGGAGATGGAAGGAATATATTCCATGAAAATGGAAATCAAAAGAGAGCTGGAGTAGCTATAATCACATCAGATAAAATACACTTTAAAATAAAGAATGTCACAAGGGTCAAGGAAGGACACTACATAATTATCAAGGGATCAATCCAAGAAGAAGATACAACAATTATAAATATATATGCATCCAACATAGGAACACCTCAGTACATAAGGCAACTGCTAATAGTTATGAAAGAGGAATTCGACAGTAACACGAAAATGGTGGGGGACTTTAACACCTCTCTTACACTAATGACAGATCATCCAAAATGAAAATAAATTAGGAAACAGACTTTAAATGACACAACAGCCCAGATAGATTTAATTGATATTTATAGGACATTCCATCCAAAAACGACAGATTACACATTCTTCTCAAGTGTGTATGGAACATTCTCCAGGATAGATCATATCTTGGGTCACAAATCAAGCCTCAGTAAATTTGAGAAAATTGAAATCATATCAAGCATGTTTTCTGACAACAACATTATGAGATTAGAAATAAATTACAGGGAAAAAAATGTAAAAAACACAATAACGTGAGGGCTAAACAATATGTTACTAAATAACCAAGAGATCACTGAAGAAATCAAAGAGGAAATCAAAAAATACCTAGAGACAAATGACAATGAAAACACGATGATCCAAAACCTATGGAATGCAGTAAAAACAGTTCTAAGAGGGAAGTTTATAGCTATACAAGCCTACCTCAAGAAACAAGAAAAATCTCAAGTAAGCAATGTAACCTTGCACCTAAAGGAACTAGAGAAAGAAGAACAAACAAAACGCAAAGTTAGAAGAAGGAACAAAATCATAAAGATCAGAGCAGAAATAAACGAAATAAAAACAAGGAAAAAATAGCAAAGATCAATAAAACTAAAAGTTTGTCCTTTGAGAAAATACACAATATTGATAAACAATTAGCCAGATTCATCAAGAAAAAGGGAGAGGACTCAAATCAGTAAAATTAGAAATGAAAAAGGAGAAGTTACAACAGACACTGCAGAAATACAAAGCGTCTTAAGAGACTACTACAAGCAACTCTATGCCAAAAAAATGGACAACTTGGAAGAAATGGAGAAATTCTTAGAAAGGTATAACCTTCCAAGACTGATCGAGAAGAAACAGAACACATGAACAGACCAATCACAAGTAATGAAATTGAAACTGTGATTAAAAATCTTCCAACAGGGCTTCCCTGGTGGCGCAGTGGTTGAGAGTCCGCCTGCCGATGCAGGGGACACGGGTTCATGCCCCGGTCTGGGAAGATCCCACATGCCGCGGAGCGGCTGGGCCCGTGAGCCATGGCCGCTGAGCCTGCGCGTCCGGAGCCTGTACTCCGCAATGGGAGAGGCCACAACAGTGAGAGGCCCGCGTACCACAAAAAATAATAATAAAAAATAAATAAATAAATAAAATATAGGGGAAGGGGAAACCTATCAATGTGCTAACATTTAAAAAAAAAAAAAGTCTTCCAACAAACAAAAGTCCAGGGCCAGATGGCTTCACAGGTGAATTCTATCAAACATTTAGAGAAGAGGTAACACCCATATTTCTCAAACTCTTCCAAAAAATTGCAGAGGAAGGAACACTTCCAAACTCATTCTATGAAGCCACCATTACCCTGATACCAAAACCAAACAAAGATAGTACAAAAAAAGAAAATTACAGACCAATATCGCTGATGAATATAGATGCAAATATTCGCAACAAAATACTAGCAAACAGAATCCAACAGCACACTAAAAGGATAATACACCACAATCAAGTTGGATTTATCCCAGGGATACAAGGATTCTTCAATATAAGCAAATCAATCAATGTGATACACCATATTAACAAATTGAAGAATAAAAACCATATGATCATCTCAACAGATGCAGAATAAGCTTTTGACAAAATTCAACACCAATTTATGATAAAAACTCTCCAGAAAGTGGGCATACAGGGAACCTACCTCAACATAATAAAGGCCATATATGACAAACTCACAGCAAACATCACTCTCAATGGTGGGAAACCTGAAAGCATTTCCTCTAAGATCAGGAATGAGACAAGGATGTCCACGATCACCACTATTATTCAACAAAGTTTTGGAAGTCCTAGCCATGGTAATCAGAGAAGAAAAAGAAATAAAAGGAATACAACTTGGAAAAGAAGAAGTAACACTGTCACTGTTTGCAGATGACATGATACTATACATAGAGAATCCTAAAAATGCCACCAGAAAACAATTAGAGCTAATCAATGAATTGATAAACTTGCAGGATGCAAAATTAATGCACAGAAATCTCTTGCATTCCTATACACTAATGATGAAGAACCTGAAAGAGAAATTATGGAAACACTCCCATTTACCATTGCAACAAAAAGAATAAAATACCTAGGAATAAACCTACCAAGGGAAACAAATGACCTGTATGCAGAAAACAATAAGACACTGATGAAAGAAATTAAAGATGATAACAATGATGGAGAGATATACCATGTTCTTGGATTGGAAGAATCAATATTGTGAAAATGACTATACTACCCAAAGCAATCTACAGATTCAATGCCATCCCTATCAAATTACCAATAGCATTTTTTACGGAACTAGAACAAATCATCTCAAAATTTGTATGGAGACACAAAAGACACCAAATAGCCAAAGCAGTCTTGAGAGAAAAAACGGAGCTGGAGAAATCAGAATCCCTGACTTCAGACTATACTACAAAGCTACAGTCATCAAGACAATATGGTACTGGCACAAAAACCGAAACATAGATCAATGGAACAAGATAGAAAGCCCAGAGATAAACGCACACACCTATGGTCAACTAATCTTTGACAAAGGAGGCAAAGATATGCAATGGAGAAAATACAATCTCTTCAATAAGTGGTGCTGGGACAACTGGACAGCTACATGTAAAAGAATGAAATTAGAACACTCCCTAACATCATAAACAAAAATAAACTCAAAATGGATTCGAGGGCTTCCCTGGTGGCAAAGTGGTTGGGAGTCCACCTGCTGAAGAAGGGGACGTGGGTTCATGCCCCGGTCCGGGGGGATCCCATGTGCAGCGGACGGATGGGCCCATGGGCCATGGCCGCTGGGCCTGTGCGTCTGGAGCCTGTGCTCTGCAATGGGAGAGGCCACAGCTTGAGAGGCCCACATAACGCAAAAAGAAAAAAAAATGGATTCGAGACCTAATGTAAGACCAGACACTATAAAACTCTTAGAGAAAAACATAGGAAGAACACTCTTTGACATAAATCACAGGAAGTTCTTTTTGATCCACCTCCTAGAGTAATGAAAATAATAACAAAAATAAACAGATGGGACCTAATGAAACTTCAAAGCTTTTGCACAGCAAAGGAAACCATAAACAAGACCAAAAGACAACCCTCAGAATGGGAGAAAATATTTGCAAAGGAAGCAACTGACAAAGGATTAATCTCCAAAATTTCCAGCAGCTCATGCAGTGCAATAACAAAAAAACAAACAACCCAATCCAAAAATGGGCAGAAGACCTAAATAGACATTTCTCCAAAGAAGATATACAGACTGCCAACAAACACATGAAAGAATGCTCAACATCATTAATCATTAGAGAAATGCAAATCAAAACTACAATGAGATATCATCTCACACCAGTCAGAATGGCCATCATCAAAAAATCTAGAAACAATAAATGCTGGAGAGGGTGTGGAGAAAAGGGAACACTCTTGCACTGCTGGTGGGAATGTGAATTGGTTCAGCCACTATGGAGAACAGTATGGAGGTTCCTTAAAAAACTACAAATAGAACTACCAAATGACCCAGCAATCCCACTACTGGGTATATACCCTGAGAAAACCATAATTCAAAAAGAATCATGTACCAAAATGTTCACTGCAGCTCTATTTACAATAGAGAGGAGATGGAAACAGCCTAAATGTCCATCATTGGATGAATGGATAGAGAAGATGTGGCACATATATACAATGGAATATTACTCAGCCATAAAGAGAAATGAAATTGAGCTATTTGTAATGAGGTGGATAGACCTAGAGTCTGTCATACAGAGTGAAGTAAGTCAGAAAGAGAAAGACAAATACCGTATGCTAACACATATATAAGGAATTTAAGAAAAAAAAATTGTCATGAAGAACCTAGGGATAAGACAGGAATAAAGACCCAGACCTACTAGAGAATGGA
Organism: Tursiops truncatus; assembly: GCF_011762595.2. Classification (NCBI taxonomy): domain Eukaryota; kingdom Metazoa; phylum Chordata; class Mammalia; order Artiodactyla; family Delphinidae; genus Tursiops; species Tursiops truncatus. The sequence continues at coordinate 23,439,512 of NC_047041.1, forward strand.
CTTGAGGATATGGGGAGGGGGAAGGGTTAGCTGTGACAAAGTGAGAGAGTGGCACGGACATATATACACTACCAAACGTAAAATAGATAGCTAGTGGGAAGCAGCCACATAGCACAGGGAGATCAGCTCGGTGGTTTGTGACCACCTAGAGGGGTGGGATAGGGAGGGTGGCAGGCAGGGAGACGCAAGAGGGAATAGATATGGGAACATATGTATATGTATAACTGATTCACTTTGTTATAAAGCAGAATCTAACACACCATTGTAAAGCCATTATACTCCAATAAAGATCAAAAAAAAAATACAAACACATGGCGGCTAAACAATACACTACTTAATAACCAAGGTGTCACCGAAAAAATCAAAGAGGAAATCAAAAAATACCTAGAAACAAATGACGATGAAAATGCGATAACCCAAAACCTATGGGATGGAGCAAAAAGCAGTTCTAAGACGGAAGTTTATAGCAATACAATCCTACCTCAAGAAAAAAGCAACATCTCAAATAAACAACCTAAACTTCCACCTTAAACAATAAGAGAAAGAAGAACAAAAAAACCCCAATGTTAGCAGAAGTATAGTAATCATAAAGATCAGATCAGAAATAAATGAAACAGAAATGGAGGAAACAAGAGCAAAGATCAGTAAAACTAAAAGCTGGTTCTTTGAGAAAATAAACAAAATTGATAAACCATTAGCCAGACTCATTAAGCAAAAAAGGGAGAAGACTCAAATCAATAGAATTAGAAATGACAAGGGAGAAGCAACTGGCACTGCAGAAATAGAAAGGATCATGAGCGATTACTACAAGCAACTATATGCCAAAAAAAATGGACAAACTGGAAGAAATGGACACATTCTTAGAAAAGCACAACCTTCTGAGACTGAACCAGGAAGAAATAGAAAATATAAGCAGACCAATCACAAGCACTGAAATTGAGACTATGATTGAAAATCTTCCAACAAACAAAAGCCCAGGACCACATGGCTTCACAGGCGAATTCTTTCAAACATGTAGAGAAGAGCTAACACCTATCCTTCTCAAACTCTTCAAAAATAGAGCAGAGGGAGGAACACTCCCAAACTCTTTCTACAAGGCCACCCTGATACCAAAACCAGACAAAGATGTCACAAAGAAAGAAAACTTTAGGCCAATATCACTGATGAACATAGATGAAAAAATACTTAACAAAATACTAGCAAACATAATCCAACAGCACATTAAAAAGATCATACACCAAGATCAAGTGGGGTTTATCCCAGGAATGCAATGATTCTTCAATATATACAAATCAATCAATGTGATACACCATATTAACAAACTGAAGAATAAGAACCATATGATCATCTCAGTAGATTCAGAAAAAGCTTTCGACAAAATTCAACACCGATTTATGATAAAAACCCTCCAGAAAGTAGGCATAGAAGGAATTTATCTCAACACAATAGAGACCATATATGACATACCCATAACCAACATCGTCCTCAATGGTGAAAAACTGAAACCATTTCCACTAAGATCAGGAAAAAGACAAGGTTGCCCACTCTTACCACCATTATTCAACATTGTTTTGGAAGTTTTAGCCACAGAAATCAGAGCAGAAAAATAAATAAAAGGAATTCCAATCGGAAAAGAAGGAAAGCTGTCACTGTTTCCAGATGAAATGGTACTACACAGAGAATCCTATAGATGCCACCAGAAAACTATTAGGCTAATAAATGAATTTGGTAAAGTAGCAGGACACAAAATTAATGCACAGAAATCTCTTGCATTCCTATACACTAATGATGAAAAATATGAAAGTGAAATTAAGGAAACCCTCCTATTTATCACTGCAACACAAAGAATAAAATATCTAGGAATAATCCTACCTAAGGAGACAAAGGATCTGTATGCAGAAAACTGTAAGACACTGATTAAAGATGATACAAATAGATGGAGAGATACACCATGTTCTGGGACTGGAAGAATCAACATTGTGAAAATGACTCTACTACCCAAAGCAATCTACAGATTCAATGCAATCACTATCAAACTACCACTGGCATTTTTCACAGAACTAGAACAAAAAATTTCACAATTTGTATGGAAACATAAAAGACCCCGAATAGCCAAAGCAATCTTAAGAAAGAAAAATGGAGCGGGAGGAATCAGGTTCCCTCACTTCAGACTATACTACAAAGCTATGGTAATCAAGACAGTATGGTATTTGTACAAAAACAGAAATACAGATCAATAGAACAGGATAGAAAGCCCAGAGATAAACTCACACACATATGGTCACCTTACTTTTGATAAAGGAGGCAAGACTATACAATGGAGAAAAGACAGCCTCTTCACTAAGTGGTGCTGGGAAAACTGGACAGCTACATGTAAAGGAATGAAATTAGGACACTCTGTAACACCATACACAAAAATAAACTCAAAATGGATTAAAGACCTAAATATAACACCAGACACTATAAAACTCTTAGAGGAAAACATAGGCAGTACACTGTATGACATAAATCACAGCAAGATCCTTTTTGACCTATGTCCTAGAGAAATGGAAATAAAAACAAAAATAAACAAATGGGACCTAATGAAACTTAAAAGCTTTTGCACAGCAAAGGAAACCATAAACAAGATGAAAAGACAACCCTCAGAATGGGAGAAAATATTTGCAAATGAAGCAACTGACAGAGGATTAATCTCCAAAATTTAGAAGCAGCTCATGCAGCTCAATATCAAAAAAAGAAAAAACCCAATCCAGAAATGGGCAGAAGACCTAAACAGACATATCTCCACAGAAGATATACAGATTGCCAACAAACACATGAAAGAATGCTCAACATCATTAATCATTAGAGAAATGCAAATCAAAACTACAATGAGATATCATCTCACACTGGTCAGAATGCCCATCATCAAAAAATCTAGAAACAGTAAATGCTGGAGAGGATGTGGAGAAAAGAGAACACACTTGCACTGTTGGTGGGAATGTAAATTGACACAGCCACTATGGAGAACAGTATGGAGGTTCCTTAAAAAACTACAAATAGCACTACCATACAACCCAGCAATCCCACTACTGGGCATATACCCAGAGAAAACCATAATTCAAAAAGAGTCATGTACCTCAATGTTCATTGCAGCTCTATTTACAATAGCCAGGGCATGGAAGCAACCTAAGATGTGACACATATATACAATGGAATATTACTCAGCCAGAAAAAGAAATGAAATTGAGTTATTTGTAGTGAGGTGGATGAACCTAGAGTCTGTCATACAGAGTTAAGTAAGTCAGAAAGAGAAAAACAAATACCGTATGCTAACACATATATATGGAATCTAAAAAAAATGGTCATGAAGAACCTAGGGGCAGGTCGGGAATAAAGACCTAGACCTACTAGACAATGGACTTGAAAACACAGGGAGGGGGAAGGGTAAGCTGGGACAAAGTGAGAGAGTGGCATGTACATATATACACTACCAAATGTAAAACTGATAGCTAGTGGGAAGCAGCTGCATAGCACAGGGAGATCAGCTCCGTGTTTTGTGACCACCTAGAGGGGTGGGATAGGGAGGGTGGGAGGGAGGGAGATGCAAGAGGGAAAAGATATGGGGACATATGTATATGTAGAGCTGATTCACTTTGTTATAAACAGAAACCTACACACCATTATAATGCAATTATTCTCCAATAATGATATTAAAGAAAAATGCCACAGACCCATTATTTTTACTTGTAGATTTTCTTGAATACATATTTCTCCATTTATTATATACTCTAAAGACAATTTCTAGAGACTTTAAATATGTATATATATATATAAATTTTTTTCAGTTAAATAATTTTTTTTGCTGGGAAAACTGTCCACTAAACTCCTCATACCAGCATTCCAGAAGTCTCAACCCTCACTCATATTTTAAAACAATCCTTTTCCCTGCTGCATGGAGAACAGGAACAAAGTAGAAGCAGTAAGCTCTATATGTAAAATATTCAATGTTATTTATTTTGGGTTGGCCAAAAAGTTCATTTGGGTTTTCCATAACATCTTACAGAAAAACCTGAATGAACTTTTTGGCCAACCCAATATATGCAATGCCTTTTCTATAGGCAGATACTGCAGTGCTCACAAATGTTAGCATCCTTTCTCAAGGACTGTCTCCCAGTGAGGGGACCCCATATGCTCTGAGATAACTCCCCAAGAAGTTAACGCTTCTTGCTTGTCAACTTCCCATTCTCAGCAAAGATTTTCCAACTCCCGGACAGCCAATCTGCCAGCCTTCCTCAAACTAGCCTACTCCTCCTGTTAAGATGCCCTTGAACTTCCTGAACAGGTCCAGACCCAGATTTCTACCTTTCTTCCCACTTCAAAATTTTCTTTCTTTGCTTCAGATTTCTCCATCTCAATACTCATCCAGTTTGCATTAGCACTTACCAGTTCCAGCTTAGATTTTCCATCCTCCTGTTATATTTATTGCTGGCCCCATAAGCCTCATCTCACTTACCCAGACCACCTGGTGGTCCCCACCCCCCAGCTACAGCCCACTCAATCCATCTACCTCTGGCCTCTTGTTGGCTTTACTCTTCTCCTTCAGTTTCTTCTAATCTCTGGCTATTTTCCCAGGACACCTGATGTTGCTCTATACCGTGGTGTTTGCTTGCTTGTGCTGCTGACATACACCTGAGTTTCATTCATTGTTTATGACTTTCCACCAGCTTCCCTACCTGACTTTTGCTCAGGGATTTCTTAATGGACATTCAGTATCAATCCTACCCTCCATCCAACTCTACATCTCTCACTTGGTTCCAGCTACCGGTTCATGGCACTCACCCCAGATCACTACTACCCTGTTATTTTGTGCTTTTTATCTGTTTTGTTTTGTTTTGTTGTCCTGCTTATCTTACACCAGTTTCCTTGTCCTAGTTGCTTTCCCTGTTGCCTACATTCCAAAGCAAAAATCGTACCTCTATTTGTACTAGTATTGACTTATTTGTACTTTACACATTGTACCTCACATTAAGAACAGTATACAGAATAACCCCAAACAAGTCATCCTTAGTAGATCATAGTGGCTTTTAAATAAACCAAAGTATCTGAAGAAGTACAGAATCAGACTACAATAAAGGGGATTATTATCTAGAAGAGTGCAAAATCCATAAGGGCAAAGATTTTATTTTATTTATCACTATATCCCCAGTACCTAAAACAGTGTTTGACATACAATGAGTTCTCAATAAATATTTGTAGAATGAATTATGAGTGAATGAAAAGTAAGTTCATTAGAGTTCAGCTGACCACAACAACTAGAAATAAAACATGTTTGCATGTACACAATTAGTCAAGACTCCTTAGGATACTATTTACATCTAAATGATGTTATAGATTATTTCTAAGACATTATCTCCTTGATCTTAGCACCTTGGGATATGCATTCTAATTCTTTCTCCAGTGTCTATTCCCATTTATTTTTGCTTCAAACTCGACCCAAATCTTTGATATTTTAAAGTATTATTTGGCATGCTGGATAAAGTTACTCCAATCCTGATTATAAGGTCCCCACTTAAAACATTATGACTTTGACTGCCTATTGAACTTAAAAGCGAGAAGGGAGGGGATCTGATGGGGACTTTGTCTCTTTGTAGTTTGTGTTTGTAGGTAAGAGGATGGCTTAGGTGTTGGCAGATCTGAGTCTTCATGCACACTATTTGTCTAGGTCTAATCATTAGCTTTAATCAGCACAGATGCTACTAATTTTATATACAATTTCTCCTACAGTGTGAACACCTGGGTCAAGTTCTGTCTGTCCTTCCTGATGTGGGCAGAAATCTGCTTAGCATTTCTCTGAATTTTTGATGCTTTTGATCATTTTCTACCCAAGTGTAGAGCATAGATAAAAAAGTGTTGAAAGCCTGAGAAAATGGCAGAGATCACCCCTCCCTGTGCAAACACCATTAGAGAGAAAGGTAATATACTATAGCTAGTTTCACTTATTTTTAATTTCTGACCACTCGTGTAAGTAACTTCCATTTTCTTCCCAAAAGATTAACAAAATTGATTTATTTTAGTCTGGTGGGAGACCAGAGTGTATCTCTTTAATAGGTCATATTATCATAATTTAAATTAATGTTCTTCCATGGGTTTTTAAATGACCATTTTTATCCCTTATGATCTTTGCAGTAACTTTTGAAAGGCTGAGATTTAGGATTTAGGAATCCCTGAGGAAAAGAGATGCTAAGTTTGATTAATTTTGTGTCTTGCTTTTAGGTGTCTGACATTCTTCAATTTTATTTTAACCAAAAAAGACACCAAGATTACAGATGCTACCACCACTCATCAGACACGCTTGGTCCTAGGATCCCTTCAGGGCTTTTGAGCAACTTTTCTTTATAAAAGTATCTAAATGAAGAGGACAATGATAAGAAGAAATTACCACCAACAATACTTTTTATCTCTGTAGCATATCCAAATAGCTAAGACATCAGGGTAACATAAGTAACTCCATGCACGAACACATGGGAGGGGGTAATATGGCAACACCTCTCTCACCCACCACCTCTCCATATCCTCCCCTAATCTGTCTCTAACTTGAATCCATACTTTATAGCTACAATTATACTTAATTCTGTGCTTAAGTCTGCCTTAACATGCTGCCTATGAATTGAAGAGTACAAATGGTAGCCCTCTTACTTGGCTTGAAATGCATAGATCAAAAGAGTTATATAGATCAAACAAGTTGCAGAAGAAATGAAGAGATAAAAAGACCTAGGAGATTACCTAATGCAATCTTCCTTCTAATATTTGAATCCACTATATAGTTCCCCCACACTGAGGGGACTTGGGTACCAAATTCCTCCAATCAAACACATCTAATTCATTAGAAGCATTAATTAACTAGTTAAAAAAAAATAACCAATCAGAATGACTTCCCAGAGGCCTCAGTTAGAAAAACATATTACTAGAGAACAGATCCCTTGGAACTTATGGAATTGCTAGGATGACTCAAACTAGGAATATCTGAGTCTTCACTGAAGCCCAATGGTATTAACCACCATGATTAGGGAAATGAGTCTAGCTCAGGCCTAGCCCCGAGCCAGGAAATTGAAAGGAAGTAGAAATCCCCAGAAGTATAGAAGGTTTACATCAAGGGGAAAGAACATGCTGAAGCCAGTGCATAAATTCATCTTTAGGCAGACTGCTCCTGACTGACAGGAAACAAGATGGTGTCTAAGTGACAAAACAAGGAGAGGAGGAGAAGGAACCAAGCCACATGGCAGAGATCTATGCCAGCCAGTCTGCAGCTCAAGGATAGATATCTGAGAGATAAAAGGGATTTCATGATGAATCAAATTCCCAACTAATTTTATTGGGAACCTGCCCCTTGAAAACTCTTCTACTCACCTTGTATTTCCTTTCTTTGTTTTGTTTTTTTTTCTCTTACATTTCAAGTTCCTCAGACCCATCAATCTCCTGAATATCCTTCAATATCTTATGCCAACTTTCCACTGAATAAATTGTAATTCCCTAAATCTAATATCTGAGATAAGGAACAAGCAGGCTTAGACGGAGTATTCTATTATACCCACCCTACTCTATTTCATGTAATTCAGAAGACAGCTGAGGAAGCTGTACATAAACAGAATCTACCAGTGATGCCAGCTGAATGAGCTAATTCCAGGTGTCAGTCAAATGCTCCTTCAGTGTCTTCATGGAAATGCAAACTTGAGAATCAGAAGAAATGGGGAGGAAAGGATTCTTGACAGAAAATTTTCCTTAAATATCAGTATCAAGTAATCCAGTAGTTTCCAATATGTTCCAACCATTTGCACAAGAAAACTTTTCTAAGGAGCCCCCATTTATGAAAGAGATAAAGGCATATATGCTCTGGTTGAAGTGGTCGTCAGGGAGCCACAATTTCACAGAGTTTGTTTTCCCCTCATCTTCTTCTCCCCCTGTTCCTTCTTTGCAGCTGTCTCTGAGGCATAACTATAGAACCCCAGGGCTATATAAAACACGTTTTGAAAAATATTGGCTAGTAGTTAAACATACAGGTGTCAGAATCAAGAAAATCCTAGTTCCAAATACCAATTCTCCAATTTATCAGCTATGTGAATTTGAGCAAATTGACTTAAGCTTCTATTCCTCATTTATAAAATGCAGATAATAATAGCAACCTCAAAGCCTATTTTGGAGGTTCCATAAGATAATGCATGTAAAATACTTAGCAGTGCCTATGCTATAATAAGAATCCAATAAACGTCAGAACCATGATTATTAAAACGGCACATTCTATAAGAATCAAATTAGAGTCTTTTAATAGTGGAGGCAAGATTTTGTAACTATTGTCCTTAAATTTTTCTAGAATATTATTTCCCAAAGTGTATGCAGCAAGAACATTATCCCCATGAAATAGTTCATGAATAAAAACCTCGTGATCAGGGCTTCCCTGGTGGCGCAGTGGTTGGGGGTCCGCCTGCTGATGCAGGCGACACGGGTTCGTGCCCCGGTCCAGGAGGATCCCGCGTGCCGTGGAGTGGCTGGGCCCGTGAGCCATGGCCGCTGGGCCTGCGCATCCGGAGCCTGTGCTCCGCAGTGGGAGAGGCTGCAGCAGTGAGAGGCCCGCGGGCCACACAAAAAAAAAAAGCGTAAAAAAGAAACCTTGTGGTCAAATCTATTAGGAAAATGTTGTGTCTAATAAAGCCTCCCAGAGATACACAATGCATAAGAAGGGCCAGGTGTCTGGAATAGATGTCAGTAAATTGCATGATGAAATTTCACTTTAGAAAGATCACTCTTGCTGGATTGCAGAAAGTGGAAGGAAGAGGCAGGGATGATGGCAGGGACACTAGTTAGGAAGCCATTGCAATAATCCAGGGGAGAGATTATGTCAGCCTGAACTGAGATAAAGAAAAATGATCAGATTCAAGAGAAAAATGGGGAGAGGGGAAAGGAGATGACAGAGTCAGTGATGAAACCCAGAGATCTAGCCTAGATAATGGGATCAATGGTGGCGTCATTAATGGAAATGGAATAAGAGCAGAACCAGATTTGGGAAGATGCGCTTCATTTTGCACTAGTGAGTTTGAGATGCATATTCTCCAGATGCGTTCCACTGCAAGTGGCGGAAACCTCATTTGAACTAACTAGAGTAAAAAGTGAATATATTAACTCATGTAACAGGGAAAGAGAGGGTGACTTGGTCTTGGACCTGGAGCACTGTTCTGTGTCCACCCCAAGGTTGGTGTCATTTTCTTTCAGTTTGGCAAGAGGCCAGTACCATCCTAGTTAAGTGTGGATCTTTCTGGTTCTAGAGAACCCTGAGATATGACTGTGCTTCCCAATGCCTTGACCTGGGGAACCCTGCTGCAATCTTTGCTCAAAGCCACTTCATCCCCAATAGAGATAGACACTCCTGTTGACAAATCCCCGAGCTGGACTCTCAGCTCAGTCTGGGACCTGCCTATGCCACAGGGGACTCACAGAAGGCCTAGAAAAAAACTGAAAAGGCAAAGTTCTTTAGCCTAACCACAGCAACAACAAACTCCCTTTAGGTCTAGCGACATCCTCAGCTGGTTAGGCCAACCTAATGGATGGCCACCACACAGAGTTCCAGATAAGGAGCACGAGCGAGAGCATCCTGCTCCCTCTGTGTTACTCTCACTGCTCTAAAGCTCCTTCCACTTCTGAGCTGAAGCTTGGAGAAGAGAAAAATAGGGATACACATCTTTCATGCCTCTTTCCTCCATCCTCGCAAATGCCCTGGATTGGAAAGCAGTGAAGTTTTCTCTAGACCATTGCTTCTCAAATTTTAATGTACATCAGAATTGCCCAGAGGGCTTGTATAAAAAATAAGTTTCTGAGCTCTATGCCTAGAGTCTCTTTTCAGAAGGTCTGAGGTGGGTCCAGGGAACTTGCATTTCTAACAAGTTCCCAAATGATGCTGATACTGCTGATCTGGGGACCACACTGTCAGAAACAGTAAGACATATTCTTCCCTTCCAAACTTGCAGCTAAAATGCATTGCAAACAAAGAGATATTTTTCTACACACTGAAAGAACTCTATGATCTGAATTCTCTCACGATTAAAGGTGCATTCTCTACATGGCAGGAGAACTCTATAATATGAATCCTATAGGCTTAGCCCTTGATTTGTTAGATGGGACCTATATTAATTTAGGAAATCCATTATCATGCTAAAATGCCTGGTTTTCAAGCCTATTGCCTGACTGCATTCTATTTTACATGTCAGAGTTGAATACTACTTTATATGTCTATTCTTTTTGCATTCATTCCCAAAACATTCCTAACATACCTGCAATCAGATGAATATGCTTAGCTGAGTGAGGAGAAAGTCTTGAACTCAGAAAGGAAAAAAAATCACATTAAAATATTTCAAAAATATACACCATTAGATGTTTCTTGTTTTGTTTTGTTTTGTTTTGCCATTGGAATTGTAGGGAAAATTTTTCTTTCCAAACAAATGCATTTTCTCCCTTCACTTATACCTACATAGACATGGTGTCTCCTCTCCTGACCTGACAGAGCAAGCTCAGTACTTAAATTTAGGCTCCTTTTTAGTTGTCTCTTTTAGCTGATATTTCCTAAATAACTTTCCCCCTTAATCTACCTTATTAGTCCTCTTCATTCCTGAATTTCTTTTTCCTTTGCCCATTTATAAAAAATTTAGGAAAAAAAAAAAACCTTTATGTAGAGTTCCTGTGTCTTTTATTAAAAGCTCACCAGCAAAAACACCACAAAAGTTCTTTTTGAAGAAGCTATCCTGTCTCAGCTGTCCTGAAAGGAAGAAAGAGAAGGGGGTCTGTGCACAAGCTCAGTTTCCAAGAGTAGGGCCCCAACCCAGAGTTAGGTGGTATTGAGAGGATGCAAAACCAAACAAGGCTGTTTGGGGACTAACTGGGCAATTATCTCTCCTGTGGCTAAAGCACACCAAGGCGGAGGGGGGAAGCAGAAATGGCCATTGTAACTGGGATAGTGTCAGAGCTTCCTCCAAAGGCCCCTCTGCTCCCAAAATGCCCCTACTCCCAACACCATGGAAAATTTTTCCTTTAGGTTGATATTTTGTCTCCAGATGTACCCTTCTAAATGCCAATAGTCCTGGTAGGTATGTCACATCCAGAACAAGGACATTTTGATAGGACAAAGTTCAGGTCACAATTGTTACTCGGAAAGAGTGAACCCTGGTTTGGGGTTCCCTAGAAGCTGGAAGACACCATGAGCCCACATGAGGGGCAGAGCTGGAGTTAAATGCCAAGAGAAACAGAGACCAGTGCAGTAGCTTCATCATTAGTGAACTTCAGAGGCTTCTAAAACTGCAGCATCGCGTGACAGACAGGCCTAGAGTCCCACTGGGGTTCCAGTCACATCTTAGGATCATGACCCTGGAGTTGTGCAGTGCACAGCCTGGGAGGCCATATGCAGCAGCCTAAGTCTTATGGAGGCCAAAATAAATCTGCACAAAGAGAAGACAAAGAGTGCTCCCCGGCCTCGATCTCTCTCATTCTATACTGATGAAGCCTCACTGGGAAAATACTGAATCTCAAGACTTGCCAAGTTGGACAAAAACAGTCGTGTTCGGGCTTCCCTGGTGGCGCAGTGGTTGAGAGTCCACCTGCTGATGCAGGGGACACAGGTTCGTGCCCCGGTCCAGGAAGATCCCACATGCCGCGGAGCGGCTGGGCCCATGAGCCATGGCCGCTGAGCCTGCGCATCCGGAGCCTGTGCTCCGCAACGGGAGAGGCCACAACAGTGAGAGGCCCGCATACAGCAAAACAAACAAACAAACAAAAAAAAACAGTCGTGTTCTTCAAAGGTCTAAATTTATGAGGTTAACTGCCAGAACTGCACTCAGCCTTCAGGTTAAACAAGAAGAAACACTGCTCTTCAACTGTTGCTCTTGCTTACCTAAAGCTTTAAAAGAAAATCAAAAGAAGAGCCAAAGACCAGCAGAGGAAAAAAAGTTTTCCACTGAATCCTACAAAGGGCCACATTAGGAAAGGAGTGCACTCAGAGCTACTGTGACCCCTCCCAACCCATACCTGAGACCCCTCTTTCCAAAGAGCTTCCCCAGCTTCTCCCTCATGCCCAGGGGCCACTGAGCTCCCACCAAGGACCTGGGCATCCTGATGCTCTCTACCAGTTGGCTATTCACTGCCCACAGAAGAGCACCTGTGATCTATTTTGTTCAGAAACAATGTCAGCAAAATTGTCATTAAAAGCTTATACAGGGCTTCCCTGGTGGCGCAGTGGTTGGGCGTCCACCTGCCAATGCAGGGGACACGGGTTCGTGCCCAGGTCTGGGAGGATCCCACGTGCTGCGGAGCGGCTGGGCCCGTGAGCCATGGCCGCTGAGCCTGTGCGTCCGGAGCCTGTGCTCCGCAACGGGAGAGGCCACAGCAGAGAGAGGCCTGCGTACCGCAAAAAAAAAAAAAAAAAGCTTATACAAAGACAACTTTGAATTTTCCCAACTGTGCTGTAAGCCAGCACTAATTAGCCAGGTGCCCTTAGGCAAGTCACCTCTCTCTGGGCCTCAGGTTCTTCACCTGAAGGTTGGGAGGTGAGACTCTGGATGTAAAGAGTTAAACCAATCTACTGCCCATCCACCTGTGCAGATCTCTGGGGCTGAAGCAATTGGCTCTTCCCCTTTCCTTCCACAGTGAGACCTATCTGTGAGGCTCTCCCAAGGAGAGACAAGCAAAGCTGGTGCTGCTTCTGTACTCAGCTCACCCTGGCATTGTGGCAAGCCCACCCCAACACCTCTGTTCAAACAGGAGTTCACAAGGCTCAGGGCTCCTTCAGCAGCACTTCAACCTGGGGCAAGGCCTGGTGGAACATGGACAAAGCCATGGCCGAAAGAAATGGTGCTTCCACGTTCTGACAAGAAATGATGAACAATGGGAAGCATTTTTAGGTGAATTGGAGCTGCTCAGTGGAGCTTTTCCATGCAGTCTGGGGTGAATTGGAGCTGCTCTGGAGAGATGTCTGCTCTTTTCGTCTTCCTTCCTAGGCTCTGGTTTTCCTAGAAACTGTTAAGGATGCTCATAGAATTCCCACCCATCCCTGCTTTACTACTGAACTCACTCTCTCAGAAAGAAGAATCGTAAAAGCAGTGATAATACCTAGTAACACTTACTAATCAATTCCCATGTTTCAGATGTGTGCCTGGTACATTCTCCATTTATTGTTGGGGGAGGCCATCAAGAAGATGTGACCAATGGTTGACCCGTGAGCTGGACCCGGCAGTGGAGGCTCCTCGCCCCTCCCCATCCATCCTTGAATGTACATTCTGCCCACCATTCCCACAGCCATTTCAAGGACACAGCCTTGACAGAGTAATGTGTTGCTGAATACATAATGATTGAATACATGACTGAACCCCATTAAGGCTTCTACATAGACTTTTAAGATTCAGGTGGGGATGTGAAAATCTACTCGTCTTTCGGCTGCCCAAGACAAGACTCATATGTAAGTTCCCTTGCTTATTAAACCTGCCACCTACCAATCTGGAGCGATCTCCCTCTGTCTTGGTGTCTCCTTGCCCTTCATATATGGGGCCAGTTTCAGATTTCACCCAGGAAGCTCCCAACTTTTCGAACCAACAGTTTTCCTCTCAGGAACCCATGAGACCATCTATAGCCTTCTCCTCATAACTTGGGTCTTCTAACTTTTACTTGTGGGCTTCCTGATCACCTAATCCTGATTTTAGGTATAATATGGTAAAGGGACTTGAGTGGCTTTGTATATATACTTCGGACTAAGACACACTTCCCTGCAGCTCTAACCTTAACTATGTACCCAGATACATAGCTCAGTTCCTTGTTTATTCCCTGAGTTTTAGGCCCTGTGTAGATTGTCTATTTACTCTGAGTTCTTCACTCATTCATTGTACAAATATTTTTGATTATCTACATACTAATCATGAAAAAGAGAGAATGCATCCAATTAACAAATAGGTTATTATGCCCATTTTACAGATGGGAAAACAGAAATTGAGAGTTTCACTTGGCTGTCCCAGATCTAGTAAATAACAGAACTAGCATGTGATTCCACGTCTTTCTCTTCCTGGGATTTGGGCCCTATCTTGCTCCTACCAATGTCTCCCTCCCCTTGATCCCTATGTCATTTTCCAAACAACCAGTGCTCAAATTCTCTGACTGTGTGCCCTACAACTCAATTCAATTCATGAGCTAAGTATGGAAGTTAGCACAGACCCTACTGGTTAACTATAAGATACCACAAGACATGAACTGTAAATGGGGTCCCTAGGATACCTGCTCTTTTGCTCAGCTGATTATAAATGTGGGAGTTCCCATGGCTCATCCTCAGGTTTGATAACTCACTAAAACTACTCACAGAACTCAGGAAACTCTGTACTTATGATTCAGAACAGCCACAAGGAAGAGAAGCCGAGGGCAGGGGGTTGGGAGTGGAGGGAGTGCAGAGCTTCCAAGACCTCTCTGGGTGCACCAGCCCCCCTCATGTCAAAGTGATCATCAACTTGGAAGCTCCCCAAACCTTGTTGTTCAAGAGTTTTTACTGAGGCTTCATTAAGCATGATTGGCTAAGACATTGGTCATTGGTGATTGAACTTAATCTCCATCCCTCCTTACCTCCCCAGAAATTGAAGAGTGGGCTGAAAGTGACAACTCTAGTCACAGTAGGTAGCCAGCCTTTCCCTGGAAACTATCTGAGGGGCCACCTTGAGTCATTTCACTAGCATAAACTCAGGTATGGAGAAAGGAGTTCTTTGTGAATAACACAAGACACTCCCATCACTCAGGAAATTCCAAGGGTTTCTGAAGCTCTATACCAGGAACTGGGGGCAAAGACTATGTTTTTTTTTAAGTTATACCCCAACCCTCTCCCACCCCTGGGAATCATAGCCAGAGACTAAAACTGTGCTACCTGCTTGGATTTCTACTAATGCTTCCTGGCTCCCCATCACTGTGTTCCACACACCTGCCAGAGCAGCCTGTCTGCTTACCTGGAAACTCTCCCTCCTGTGAGGTTCTGCCTACTAGACTAGTCACAGCCAGCTGTGCCTATACCCTCCATCCCAAATCTGCTTCATTCCAGGGATCTGGTCTCCTTCCAGGACACCCCCTCACCCAAGTCTGTGCCTATAGGAATTAACTGTGTCATGTTCTGCCAGATACCAATGTGACCCAGACGTGCCCAAAGGGCATTTGACTTTGCCAGTCAGGGACATGGCAGGCCACAGGTTTTGGCACTGAAGAAATCAGAGAAAGAATTGGGTCAGTATGAATCACAGCAGGAGAAAAATCTATAGAGTATTAGATTTGGAGAATATTACCCTCCAGTATTATTAGAACACCTCTCTGGACACGCTAGCTAGGCCTGTGTCAGCATTTCCATTATAAATCCTATTTCCAAGGGTTTACGACTTGCTGTAAAAATTCAATCCAGGTTGAAAAGCAACATAGTGAGTTTACAGTCCAGGAAGCAGTTTGATTCAAAGAAAGGATAAAAAGTTGAGAAGAAACAAACAAATAGAAAAATAAGAAGAAAAAGGAAACAAATTAAAAGAAGGCAGCTAGAGTGTTGCCCTGCTTTTCTGCCCTCATGTGACTCAAAGACGATTTAGTTTTTAAATTTGAGTTTTCACGGGTTATTAAATCCCATGTGCAAAGAGACCTATTAGGACACTAAAGCCAAAAGAACTGAGCTCCCTGGAAAAGCCGTGGTAACAGCATGTGTTAAAACTTGCTCCTCAGGGGATCCTCAGGGAGCAATGTCCCCTTCACAAACTGCATTCATGAAATCTCTTGGGGGATACACATCAAATCTCTGGTTCAATAAAAGGCAGGGAGGGGACAGGAGTTGCTCAGTAAGCTTACACTCTCTAATGAGGTAAAGGCAAATTATGACCCAATTCCTCATTTCCTGAAAATAAAGCAACTGCCTCTGTCTCTCTGTTACCCTCCAGAGAGTATTTTGAGGCAGGCATCCAAGACTTCTACACATCTGTGACTATTTTTCCAATTATAATTTCATTATAAAGTGACCCAAGGAATACTTGGCACTTCTGCCAGCATCACTGCTCACCCGTACTTCCCAAGGAGGGGACACTTCTGGTAGTTCAGAAATACCATCTCCCAAGCTTGGAAGTACAAGCTTGGAATACACACAATTCACCAAAGTCCACCTTGCTTCATCTGAAGATGGGTCTTTGCCATCAATTCTTAATATAGAAATCTTAGGGCAGTTCAGGGAAACAAGAAGACAACAAGTCTTGAGGTCAGACTTTCTCCATAGGAGGGAGCCCAAGGATGGCATTCTAGTTGGAAGGAGAAAGTAGGAAACTTGTCTTGCTTGTGATGACGTAGCAAGTGATCATACTGCCACTTAGATCAGTGGGTTATCTGAGGGAGCTGATGGAAATTATGTGGGGACACCAATGCCTGTCCAATTTTTGTTGCTGCTGCAAAAGTGAGATTCTGCATTCAGGGAGATGATCTGTCTGAAACTCATTGTTTGTTCTCAAGTAGAAGAGTTGAGTAAAAAGAGCAAGAAGTGGAATTTCTTTTTATTAAGTAAGCATCACTGTTGTGCTAGACAGCTTGCCAGTTGTTTTTTATACATTATTTCATGTAAATCTTATAAAAACGCGATTATATTGATATGTGTTATCTATGTTCCTTTAAAAGATGAGGAAATTAAGACTAATTAACTCACCCAAGGTTAATCCACAAGCAAAGTGACAGAGGCAAGAGTGAATCCACACATTTCCGATTTCAAAGCTTTTGATCTTTCCACATCAGTTTCAAGCAATACTTCAATGGATAAATTACAGAGTGGAAATGAATTTGAGATGGTCTGAAAGTTTCAAGCGTGATGTTATCTGGGGTAGGACGAGGGAGAGGCCTGGTAATCACCTGCACAGAGGAAGGTAGAATTTAATTATGTTAATTCCTCAAATCTAGAAAAGTAAACTTAAATTCAGAAAATACAAACTTCTGGGATTATTAAAAACAAAATCCAACCATCTTTCTAATTTTATATATGAACAGTTTTACTGTGAACTCTGAGTTTTCCTCTTTTAAAGGCAATGTTGGTAATTAAGCTATTGTCTCTTTTTTTTTCTAATTTATTTATTTAGTTTTGGCTGCATTGGGTCTTTGTTGCTGTGGGCAGGCTTTCTCTAGTTGTGGCGAGCGGGGGCTGCTCTTCGTTGAGGTGCACAGGCTTCTCATTGCGGTGGCTTCTCTTGTTGCAGAGCACAGGCTCTAGGCACACGGGCTTCTGTAGTTGTGGCACACGGGCTCAGTAGTTGTGGCTCACCGGCTCTAGAGTGCAGGCTCAGTAGTTGTGGCACCCGGGCTTAGTTGCTCCACGGCATGTGGGATCTTCCTGGACCAGGGCTCGAACCCGTGTTCCCTGCATTGGCAGGCGGATTCTTAACCACTGTGACACCAGGGAAGCCCCTAAGCTATTGTCTCTTAACTCTCAACCCATCCTGCTACAATCTGCTTTGTGATCCTGGACCAGGGAACCTGTAAATGGTATTTCTGCTTTGCCAGCTGGTGCTCTACTAGGCTCTGCCAACAGTGGGTGCTAGAGAGAGATTGGAAGTCTGCAGGAGGGGAAAGACTGCCTCTTTTTTTGCTTTCTGTACCTGCAGCAGTAGTTGGTTCCAGTTTCAAATGTTTTCCACACTCCCAGAACCAGCCTTATTGCACCACTTCAGAGACAGCAGAGATAGCAGGCTAGCTGCCTGGGCCTCTTCTCCTAGATTCTAGATTCTAATGGCCCCAACCTCTTGCCTCTGTTCCTAAAACTGCTATACTTATGTTACCTCAGTGTTCCCTTTTGTCTTTATTTAAATACCTTTTAACAAATTTCTTTCATTAAAATTTCTATTAAAATAACTGGTTTGGTTCGTTTTCCTGAATGGACCCTGACTGATACAAAGCTCTCTGAAGGAACCTTCTCCAACATTTTCTGAAGTTGAATTCTCCTTGCTGTGTGAAAATTATTTTTTATACTGTGTTATATTAAAACTTAGCCTAAATCATTTCTTTTTCTCTCTCTCTCTCCCTATATATATATAATCATTGCTGTACACCTAAAGCTAATACAATGATATACATCAATTATACCTCAAAAAGAAAAAAGAAACAATTCTCTCTCCAGCACTTATGTGACTGTGAGCATGGTAACACCTTTTCTAAGGCTCAATTTTGTCATGTCTAATACTGGGGTATTAATATCTACCTAGAAGGGTTATTGTAAGGACTGAATGAAATAATCTTTGTGCAAGCATCAAGCAAAATAGCTGGTGCACATCAATGTTTGTAATGATCATATATGTGTCTGCCAAGCATCCCTATATTTGAAGAATCACCACCCCAGTTTCACAGTAATCCTACTCCATCCCTAATTTTTGAGAAGAAGCTAATCCTTCAACTTAAGGTGAACTCATGCATAAATATGTCCAAGTAATTTATCTGCTTGGGATGTACCTCCATTCCAAGTCAGACCAATTAGAATGGCCAAAGAGAATGGCCATCGTTGTTCCCAAGATTAAGGAATAATTATGCTATTTCTTGCTCTGATGCCTAAACTGTAAAATCTGTAAGCCTGAGATTCCACAAATCACCTTTCCCAGCACTTTGGTGACAAACTTGCCCTGGCTTGCTGAGACTTTCTTAGTTTTAAATCTGAAAGTCCTGCATTCCAGGAATCTCCTTCATCCCAGGCAGATGATTTGATTAGTCACCCTACCATGATTAAAGCCTGCAAGAGAAAGCAGGTGTTTCTCTAAAGAAGATGTAAGAATGGCCAAAAAGCATAGGAAAATATACTCAACATAATTAGTCATTAGGGAAATACAACTCGAAACCACAATCAGGTGGCATTTCACATCCACTTGGATGATTATCATCAAAAAGGGGGGGTGGCAAGGAGGTAAGAAGTGTTGGTGAGGATGTGGAGAAATTTGGACCTTTTCCTATAGCTAGTGGGAATGTAAAATGGTTCAGCCACTGTGGAAAACAGTTTGGCATTTTCTCAAAAAGCTAAACATAGAATTGCCACATGATCCTGCAATTCCATTCCCAGGCATGTACCCAAAAGAATTAAAAACAAGTATTCAAACAAGTACATGTACACACATGTTCATAGCAGCACACTATTAACAGCACCCAGAGTATGAAAATAGCCTGGTATGGGCCACCAAAAAAAGTAGCCTGAATGTCCATCAGTGGATCAACAGATAAACAAATTATGGTCTATACATACAACGGAATATTATTCAGCCATTAAAAAAATGAAGTACTCACATGTACTACAGTATGGATGAATCTCCAAAACATGATACTAAGTGAAATAAGCCAGGTGTGAAAGGTCACATATTTCCATTCATATGAACTAGCCAGAATAGATACACCCATAAAGATAGAATACAGATTGGTGGTTGCCAAGGACTGGGAGATGGGGGCCATCAGGGGGAGATGCAGGAAACTGCTTAATGGGTAAGTCTTTTACTTTGGAGTGATGGAAATGTTTTGGAGCTAGGTGGAGGTAATGGTCGCTCAACATTGTGAATGCACTAAAATTGTCCACTTAAAAAAGGTTAACTTTAGGGGCTTCCCTGGTGGTACGGTGGTTGGGGGTCCGCCTGCCGATGCGGGGGACACGGGTTCGTGCCCCGGTCCGGGAGGATCCCACATGCCGCGGAGCGGCTGGTCCCGTGAGCCATGGCCGCTGAGCCTGCGCGTCGGAGCCTGTGCTCCGCAGCGGGAGAGGCCACAGCGGTGAGAGACCCGCATACCGCAAAAAAAAAAGGTTAACTTTATATTATGTTAATTTCATCTCAAATTATTTTGAAAGAAAGGAAGGGAGGAAGGAACGGAGGGAGGAAAGGAGGGAGGAAAGGAGGGAGGGAGGGGAAAAAAAGAGAAAGGCAAGCCAGATAGGAGATGAAGACAGAAGAAAGTGGGTCCTAATAACAGGACTGAGAACTTGAACCAAGCCTTCCCTGAAGTGGATAAACCCATGATCTTGTCAGCTGAAAACCTAAGAAATTCTTTTTTCACTTGAGTAAGTCTGAATTGGGTTTCTCTCCCTTTCAACCAAGAGTTCTAAATAGTATTGTCCTCAATTAATGGTAATTAATTTTTAACCCAGAACCCACTAAACTTTAATCTAGTTTCTGTCTGTTGTGGCTTCAGTGTAGGTAAAGAACGAGTATCACTGCCCTGCCTAGAAAATTCTGCCTGCAGTAGCTTACTCTCGGGTACCATTCAGCTGTCTCTTCTTCAGCCTGAATAGTCCCAGTTGTTTCAACCTTTTCAAGCATTGCTTGAAAAGTCACTTTTGACTGGTATCTGAACCAGAATAGCACATAATATTTTAGAAAATTCCTTGGCAGAAGTCAAAGATATGAGATACAGAGCTCCCTATTCTTATTAACAAAACGAATGGCTGATATGTCTCACCAAAGAGATTCTGCCATCTCATCCAGTGGTGAGTGAACACTGAACATACAATGAATCCCCCTTGTACTTCAGACCTTCTCACTCCTCCCTCATAATCCCCTTGATGTTTCTTTTGTATTATTAGCAAAGGGCTAATCACATTTTAATGTTGTAGGCTGGGGTTTAACTGTTAGTGTACAACTGAATGGCTCAAAGAGGAAGAAACTAATTGCCTCCATGAAAATTTGATGTGATTCTGTCAGGTGTCTATCTGGCTCTCAGAATACCCCTACAACTGATGAGTCTGCTAATTTTCTACAAGAGATTGGATTTTATCAACTTTCCTTGCCCTCGAATGCTAGCTTAATTAATCACACGGAGATTGGCATGGGGCTTGGAGTAACTTAACTCCACCAAATGCATGGAGTCCTCAGATTTGCTACAATTAGAGAAAACCTGACAAAATGCTGACAATGGCAAATAGTAACAATGACAGTCACCAACACAGGCCAAAGAGAAAGAGCTTCTTCCTGTATGACAGATCACCCTAAGCAAGTCTTGTAACCTCTGGCCTCAGGATTTTCATCTGTAAAAGGAAGTGGTTGCAACAGATTTCTAAGGTCTTTTTTAGCACCAAAATTTTGCATTCTACATATCAGAATAAGATCGTTTAATAACTGATTTTTCCCATTATAAAGAAACATGGTAGAAATCATTATTCCCATTAACAGTTGTATAAATCTGAGCAGCAGCTCAAGGTATAAAAGCCCCAAATAAAAGCAAGATCTTTCATCAGCCAGATAGTGTTCCATTCATGTATTTATTCAGTCAGTCAGACCACACTTATCAGGGCTACTTTTATGGGGAATGCTCCAGAATGCTATTCCAGGACCTCCTTTTTAGAGACATAAAACCTGGAAGAGCAATTCAGAACCTCGGAGTTAACAAACATCAGCTGCTGGAATAATGAAACAAATACTAAACTGAATCACTTTGCTGTACATTTGAAACTAACACAAGATTGTAAATTAACTATACCTCAATAAAAAAATAAAAATAAAACAAATACTATACACCAAAAATTGTGGTGATCAAAATTAATAAGAAATCATATCAACATTCATATTATATCTTCCAATGTAATAAGTGGAATCATACATTTAGAGGATACTTTTCTTGGGCCAGAGTTCAACTACCTCCCAAGCTAAATGTGGAATATTAAGGTAACACCAGCTGGAGTATCAATCAATAATGGATACTAAGACATCACTGGAAACTTAATGAGTTGGAAAAAATGTATTTCACAAGAACTCTTTTCAGTGTGCTTGTCTATGTAGTTAGAAAAAAATATTTTTAAAAACCACTTGGTTTTTGGATGAGCCCCTTACCCACCCAGGAACACATTCAAGTAACATAAGACAGCACTTTCATGAGCTGTCTTCTAAGAAAATTGGTTGGGTTAATGCAGAGATTTCTTTTGTCTAAGTTGGGTACACAACTTTGGGACTGATATGAATTGCTTAGAGCTGCATCTTTTCCCCATGTGCAATCTGCATCCTTTCCCCATGAGACAGGTCCTTGGCCTCTGATGAACGAATGTTTAAGAATACCAGATTGATAGGACACCAAATTTCAGCATTTTCCTGGGATGCTTCAATGTTTTAGCCCAGCCCTTCCCCACACACACTCCTCTTGGGTCCGGGAGAAGCAGAGCACAGAGAGGAGGAGTTGCACACAATTAGATCCTTCCTCCTCCCATTCACAGTTAGACATGGGACTGTTTGTTCAAACAATGAAAAGAAAACCAGGGGCACAAAGCAGAATGAGAACTTGGTGAAAGCACAGAGGTTCTTAGATTTCATCCTTTTGCTGTGAGTAGGTAACATGATAAATAGTTCATACAATTAGAACCTCATTCACTGACATTAAAGTTTACTTCTTAAAACAGAAAAAAACTTACTAAGTTTAAAAATTAAACATTTAAGTTGCTAACAAATAAAGTGAATGTGAGAAGTCTATTCTGGTGAGGGAGACTTGGCACCTTCTCTGTGCCCACCATGGCATTGGGCACTGGGGATCCACAAATGAGGGAGCACAGCCCCTCCTGTCCCCTGCCTGCAAAGTGCTTTCAGTGTATTGAACAGTTTTCAGCAATGACCCTGGACCTTAGTTTTCATTCCTCCTCGGGTATGTATTTTTCTCCACATATAGTGCTGTTTCAGAATGTACCAGAAGCTCCTCGGGCCAAAGATTCAACTGTTCAACAAACATTTATTGTGTATCACTGTGCACTGCATACTGCAGCAGGTGATGGAGATATAAGGAAGGATAAGATGAAGTGCTTACCCTTGGGGAGCTCAAAGCTAGGAACAACCTCAGACAACTCAGCTGTAAGTATTGGAATGCAGGTAGCAACACAGCCCCAGAGAGAGAGCAGATAACAATTGCATAATCTGATTCCATTCAATGATGATGATGATAAACTGGGCTGTGCTAAATCTTTCATGTTCACTATTTCTTTTAATTCTCTCAGCAAACCTATGAAGTATTAATAATCCCATTTTATGAGTAATGATATGCAGAAATGTTTATCTTTTTGTAATAGCAGCTGGTCAGAGAATTCTTCTATTAGGAGAAAGCTAGCTTTGCTGCAAAGCTGTTGGATAAGCCCACTCATCCAAATCCAGAAGAATCAGCCTCCAGACAAGGGTATTGGGCTGAGTACTAGATTTCCTTCAGGGGAGCAAAGAGATACTTTACATAATAAAGAGAGGAAACAGTGGATGCCAAGGAAATTAGGAGGAATGGAGTAAAAGCAGCAGAGCTATGAACAGGATCAGTATCAGCAGAAAAGCAGAATCCCTGTCTAAGGTGTAGGTGAAGGAGGGAAGATGGAAGAAGAAACAAGACTAATAGATTTTTCAAGAGAAATGCTGTGTGCTTTGTGAGGGAACCTTTCCCTGAGACCCCACAAACATTCAGTAGACCTCCTTGAATTTCTTGTAGAAACAAGTGAGGGAGCTGAATTTTGCCTCAAAGTTGGTAAAGTGCAAGATACAGTGCATACACTGATGAGGGGGAGGGTTGGCATCTGTTTTAGAACAAAAATGGGAATTGGGATGTAAAGAGATTAAGCTAAAGGCGCAGGCTCTGCCCCCTTTTGAGGTACAAAAATGTTGAGAGGCAAGAGAACTGTCTCTGCTTCTTAAGGACATGAGGACATGGCCTTTCTTGGGCTGAAAAGGTCATCCGTGCCAGAGGGCATGTCCCAACTCCTCAAACGAAAGCTTCTGAGTCAGAAAATAGGATCATAGGAGGAGATCATACATAGGGCTGTTAGAAAGGGAGTATTTCTGGGGCCTTGTAACAAGAAAAACTAAAGAAAGAAGATTAATGATCCTGGCAGAA
This sequence comes from Tursiops truncatus, assembly GCF_011762595.2. Classification (NCBI taxonomy): domain Eukaryota; kingdom Metazoa; phylum Chordata; class Mammalia; order Artiodactyla; family Delphinidae; genus Tursiops; species Tursiops truncatus. The sequence continues at coordinate 23,463,365 of NC_047041.1, forward strand.
TGAGTCTCTGTGAAGCAGAAATGCTAAAGCAAATCATCATGAAAAAGTAGAAAAACCAAGAAGAGAAAAAAGAATGAAAACTTACAGGTGCTGAGGGCCAGTGAACTGGAGGTGAAATGAGTACTGAAGTTCAGGTGGGAAATGAGAGGTTACTTAGCAGTGGAAAAAGAATTATAAGAACCTATTCTACATATATTGCTTAAATGGTGTCTTTTGTAACATCTGTAGGGATGAGTTTTACCTCCAGGAGGGGTGTGAGTTTGTAGCTAAAAGAAGAGAATTTTAAAGGGATTGAGAGATTGAACAGGAAACCCAGTTCTATTTCCATGGCCTCTGCTTCCATATATGGCTTTTCTCCTGAGAAGTGAGGGGAGAGGAATTTGCACAGTTAGCACTAAAAGAGGCTCTCCTGTCTCTGTCGCCTTGGGGCATGGAGGAAAGGTATATGGGACAAATGTGGCATGTGGTCCCTCCCCCACATTTCTGCTGGACACCCCCCACGTCCTGCCTCTCCCATGTCTAACCTTGTCCTTGGTGCTCAGAGATCTTGTTTTTATTCTTCACTAGTTATCAGGGTTGCATCAGGGTAAATATTTTACTGTGCAAATGTAGACGCCTTCCCAGGTTTTTATAGCTTAAATCCTACAGTCTCTTTGAATATGACCTTTCCACTTCAGAAAAATTTTATTAATTTGCAACTCAGCAATGGTCTCCACATTGCAATTAAGAACATCAACTGTGTAATTTCAGAACTGCTCTTTGGTGTTCCCAAAACTTCGATATTGAAATGGGAGCTCATTTAACTTGAAGGAAGCAAAGATTCCTGCAGCCACAATGTCAACAAATATTGAGGAATGGCCCTGGCTCACCGGAGATCTAAAACCCAAAGTATGATTTTTTTTAATGCAGTAACTGACAGTCATGAAATCGTTGAGTTACTTTATACTATAAAATGAAGAGAGTCTACTAGTGAATCTGAAGGGAGGGGAAAAAAACATAGGAATTATAAGTAATGCATTATATAGATTCATTTTAGAATATGAATAGCAGAAATTGTTACTATGACGCATACTCCAAACCAGTTTTTGCCACTGAATAAAGTAATTATCATTCATTAATCTTTGCAAAGATTATGAAAATGTGCTTATGATCAGGCTCCCAAGTATTTGCAGCCATGATTATAAGGATAGATTTGTCATCCCAAACAAGCAGATAATCTTCCTGTTTAATGAGCCTCTCTTCTTAGAGATCAAAATGCATTGTGGGAACCTCAAGAAAATGATGCTCTGAATACCATTTATTTCTTCTAGGTTTATTCAATGTGATTAAACTTTAAAAAAAAAAAAAACACTTCTTCCGCCTCATCCTTTGCCTCTCGCTCCTTGAATTTCTTCCTCATGAATTTATTTCAAGCAATACCTATAATGTCAAAAAGAGATTCCAGAATTTATTTTTCCTCTTTACCTTCCTTGATATGATTAACAATGTGGTTCAGCCTGCTGGGGCCCACCAAGGAAGCAGTACTATGGTTGGGCAGCAGAAAGAAGAAATGACTTCACGTCCAGCAGTCTCGAGTTTGAAGCCCTGTTCTATTAACAATTATAGGACAGTTATTTCATCTCTCTCAGCCACAGCTTCCTCACCTGCAATGGGGGAAGGGTGTTTTAAATGATACAATGGATATAAAATGTAGGTGCTCGACAATGCGAGCACCACCTGCCCCAGGCTTCCCATTTCTTCTCATGGAGAGTGACTGGGGTCAGCAGACAGAGAACACACCTGTCACAGGCATAGGATGCAACTGTCTCCTGTCCAGCCTGCACCACCTTGACTGTTGCTACACTAGTGTTCCTGGTAGTGGCAAATGCACTGCCAGTGATGTAGCAAAGGATGCACAAAGTCTCTAGTTGGTACCTACCTCATTTGAATTCTTATAGCACTCAGAGTCTGTGCACTCTGTTTTGTATCATGTGCTAATTGCTTTGTATACCAGTCTGGCTTTTCCAGTGGCACTAAAATTTCTATGCAGCACGGATTGGGTCTTACGCTGTTTAATTCTTTTAAAAAACAACATCCCAACAGCAAATTCAGCCCATAAATAGATTATATGCATATATATACCCTTTGTTTTTGAACATTGTGAATTAGTTGTATTATTTAGGATATTGGTCCTGCTGTTTTATTAGAGACCAAATAACAGTAGCTTAAATGAGATAGACATTTACTTCTCTCACAGTAAAGATCTGGACTGGTAGGCTATATAGGGGTGTAGGCAAATCTACCCCTATCTGGCTGCTCTCAGCTGTCCCTGAAAATGATGTATTCATCCATGTGGTTGAAACAGGTGCACCACCAGTAGGAAAAGAAAAAAATGAGGTGGAATTCAAGGAGCTTCTTTGTTAAGAACATGACCACAAATTTGCACATGTCACTCATCTTCATGCTCTATTGAACAAACTTGGTAAGTAGCCACACTTAGCTGCAAGGGAAGCTGGAAAGCATAATATCTAGCTGCTGGAGGTAGAGGGAAGGGGAAGAACATGGGCTTAACTAAAACTTGAGGGCTGTAGACCAAAGAGAAAGCAGGGAATAGGGGATCCTGGGGGCAATTAGCCATCTCTGCCACAGTTGCCACTTTTGAAACCAAAGGATTTCATATAAAATTTTTGATAACTGGCTTCTTTTTTTAAATAAAGAAATATCTGACAACACAAAGATTCAATTCCAGTGTGGCAATAATTAGATGGCTCTGAATAGCAGCTGTTCTTTTTGGAGAGCATGTGCAACAACTATTTTGCCATAGTCCCCATTAGGCCCTTATACACATGCTATACTTAGTCTCCATTCATTCACATCATCTGCCTGTGGGCATATGAGTTTGAACCTAATGCATTTAATGAAGCAGCTATTGTGCACCAACTGCATACCAAGAACTTTTCCTACATTTTCTCATTTTATCCTCACAGCAATTTTGCAACATAGCTTTCTTTACTCTGTGGTACAACTAAGTAGATTAAGGTTCAGAGAAGGTTGAATAACTTGAAAAGTTTATCTAGAAAGTGGCAGATAAAAAAATGTAAACTTAAACCCTTTTGTGTCTGACTGTCCATGCTGGGAAGTGGGTGACAAGTGATGTTCAGAGAGAGATTTTAGCATGTTTCAGTTTGCCAATTTCTTTGGTGAAATAACTTTCTTCTTGTTTATGGCATCTTTAATATTGACTCTTCTGATGAAAAACTATTAGGTAATTCCAGTCATCAATCATTAGAAGAGTGCATTTTAACCACTATACAGAGTGACAGTAAACAAGCTTAGAGCAGAGTAGAAGAGATGAGGGAAGTTCTTACCCACCTGAAATGTCCTGTGGTTTCCATGGAGAATCCAGTTGAGCAACCAGCCCCAGTAGTCCCCAAGCACATCCAACATTGTTCACTCTGGTACCTCCCCTCTCCTAGCATCCTCTCTGCTGGAGAGCTACTCCCTCTGACCCTTTGGGACCCAGGCCAAATCCAGCCTCTTCCAAGAGGTCATCGTCTATCTCCTACTCTTAGAACATTCAATTCTCTCTGTTGACCCTGGGCAACCTGTTCACATCCATTCCTCCTATCTCCCAAACTAGAGAACAAGCCTGCATCACAGAGCTCAATGCCCAAGCAAATCCTCAATAAATCTATGGTGACTGATTAATGTTGTCAGATTAGATGATTCTTTGAGTGTCCCACCTAAAAAAAATAAAATACACAAAATATTCATATTCTTGGTTCAGCACTTCCTGCTTATAACTTCATAAGTCGTCATTTCTCCTTTTCCTCTGATAACTTCATGGTCAATGCAGGGTGGGAAGCTGTGTAAAAGGAGCAAACAAACATTTGCCTGAGAATCATAGGATGAAGTCTTTGGTCTTGACTCTCTTTTCATTCATTCATTCATCCATTCATTCTACATTACTGGGCATGTACTATGTGCCTTGGACACTAGAGACACAGAGATGAATGAGATGGGGCTCTGTCTTCAAGAAGGTCTCATTCTGGTGGGAGAAGGATTCAAGAAACAAACAATTCCATTACAGGGCAGGGAGGGCTCTGTCAGAGGGCTGGAGCATGGGAAGGAATGTGGAAACCAAGTCATGTAGAAAAGCCTCTGTTCTTCTGTGCTCAGTTTTCTTACACACCAAAACAGAAGTAACTCTTCCAGCTTCACCAGGCTCTATGCAAACAAATGAAGCAAAGCATTGGATTTATAAGATATCATTATGGAAATTTTCAGTTTTGTTCTTCCACCAGCCTTGACAACCTTCATTAATCTTTGTAGCTCTTACCCTTGTTTACCAAAATTACAGTGACTCAGAGCTACATAACAATCAGAGATAAAGTTAATTAGAACCCAGATTTCTTAATGGTTCTTTTTCAGCAATTGCTCACTGTTTAACTTGAAAGATCACTTTAAGTGAGAGACAAATGGAAGTAAAAATTCATTGGCAACAGACTGAAAACACATACATACAGAGGATTTCCATTTATTTGTAGATATTAAGTTTGGGATAAGAGCAGTTTTAGTCTGGAGGGTTGGAGACCATAGCTGGTGACTTCTCAGGGTTTTGAGTGCCATGGAGGACGGTGGCACAAGAGAGCCAGCAGGTGTACAAGGATGAACACTGACTCATTTGTATCCAGTTTGCACAGTGTCAGCATCTGGAGAGTCTTAGGGAAATTAATAATAGCTAACATTTACTGAGCACTTACTAGGTCACACAGTACTCTAGCTGTTTTATACATATTTTCTTACTTATTTTCTCATTTCTTCCCCACAACCTTATGAAATATACTCTACTGTTAACCTCATTTTATAGAGGAGGAAACTAAAGGCATCATGATTAGCAGAAAACTCTCTGCTAATTGTTCATTGTTTGAGCCATTCCTCTCCCCCCAAAAAAGGTGGGGGGAGAGAATGAGAAGGGAATTATTTCCAATGATTTTCTTGTCAAAATGTGTAATAAGAAGAAAACGCAAAGAAAGTGAATGCTACAGCAAATACAATAGAAAAAACTCTCCTACCAAATACCCTAATCATCCAGCACCTTGGAATATACAACCCAGCGAGGGGGGCAAGGAACTCATCAGAAGAGAAACACAGACCTGGGAGAAATGTCCTACCTCCTGCCACTCACAGATGACTTGTGGGAAAAAAGAAGAAAGAAAAATGTGGAGCTCTTGGGTGCCAATTATATATTGTTGAAAGCTCAAAACTAACAATGGCATTCACTCAAAAATCCAAAATGACCATGAGTCAGTTCTATGAACATAACAAGCCCTGGCTAAATACTTTAAGAAATTTTCTAATTTAAAAAATATATATATCATTTAAATCAAACTTGGGTGCTGCTAATTGTTCTGTGAATCACTCAAAGAGTGCTTGGGGCAAATTTTATTTTACTTATTTTTCTCTCCAATAAACTAAGAATTTTGATACTCTCAGTTGGAGCTTATCACAGATAGGGACATGATGGGGAAGGGAAATAATGAATAATGGAATATTAAGAAGGGAGAGATGTTGGTACTAAGCTTCCCTTTTAAGAAGTAAAGCCCAAAGAGTCAAAAAGGCCTTCAAGCTAATGGTCTGACCTGCCTTTTGTGTAATAAAACAAGCTGTGAGGCATTTCTTGCTGGGACTATTGAGGGCTATCAGTTACAGCTCTCAGCAGGCTAATTCCTCCAACACCTATTCATATGCAACAGGCTGTGTGCCCATGGTAGCCCTGTCCTCCCAAGAGATGCCAAGCCATCTACCCTGATACATGCAGCTCTGCAATGTCCCCTCATCGGCCTTACACCTCAGAGGAGGTAGAGGCCTAGAGACCACACTCTTTCCTAAAGGAGAGCAGTTCTTTCAATCAACAGACATTCACTGAACACGTGCCTTGGGCCAACTACTCTGAATTTAAAAGCCATCTCTTTTTTCCAGGAGTTTACATGCTACGGAGACGGAATCATAGAAACAAAACTGTTATGAAATGCGATTACTATAGTAGAAGTAGGTACATGGAACAACAGGGAATTGAGGAAGAGGGTAACACCAACAAAGTTGTGAGAATTGGGTTTGGGGAGAGGGTCAGGAAGACTTCTCCAAATAATGTGAGTGATATTTGAACTGGGTTGTAAGGGATAAGTAGAAGTTTTCCTATACTTGTATTCTCTGCTCAGCTGTAAGATCTCTGAGGTAAGGACCAGGTTTTATTCAAAGCTGTATTTCTAGCACTAGCACTTTGCCTGAGACATTTACTGATCGTATGAGGAAACAAAGAAGGAAAGAAGGAAGGCTATTTATCTCACAGGCATGGAGAAAGGATATAGCAGACATCCTCTGACTTACCCAGCCCTGTTCTCTGGAATCTGCTCATCTTGTCCAGAGGCATTGTATTAAAAGTGTATTATATTTCTACTGCTTTACCCTGGCCCCTGAACATAGCTGATTGTTCCAGGAATGGGCCATTGACACAAAATGGACCAATCAGAGTACCTTTCTTGGAATTTGGGATGGGGACCCAGAAAGAGAACATTAGCCTCTCTGGGTAGCTGAGTCTATAGCTTATAAACTTGGGAGCTAGGAGGAGACCATGTCTTCCACCGTGTGAACAGAGAACAAAGGAAACCAGTCCACAAATAGCAAAGAATGAAGTGGGCAGGGATGAGAAGAACAGAGAAATGTGAGACGGAAAATACTACCTAAATTTCTACTGCCTTCCAGTTCCTGGTTCCTGAGACCCAGTTACTGCCTTTCAGTTCTTTGAGCTTTCCCATTTGTCTTTCCAGTACATTTTCTCTTTTTTATTTAAGCAAGCTTTACTTGGTTTCTTTCTTGGAACCAAACAATTTTACCCAATGACAGTGAGTTGGGGTGGGAGGATTTCAGACAGAGGTAGAGCATGAACAAAAGCACTGAGGTCCAAAGGACTTGGCTGTTTGAAGAACAAGAAAGAGTGTGGTCTTCCATTAGCTGAAACAAAGGAACATGTTCTTGGAATGCTAGGAAATTCCAAGAAAAAGGAGACCAAATATGATAGAAATGATACATTTTCCTCCAGAAATTCCCACACTTGGCATGGGCCTAGGAATGTGCCATGGTCAAAAAGTCTGAGGGGGGAATTAAAGTTCCGTCTGGCAAAGGGGTTTAAAGAAAAACTTTCAGGGGCCAGCACTGCATAGGCTTTGGGACTAGCAAAAGGGACAGTAGGAGCAGAGAATAGACATCAGCACTGAAGACAGAAAGATACACCAAACTAGGACAACTTATTGTTCATTACAAGATGCAATGATCATGGGCCCAGGAATACGCAAAGTCTGTGCAGGATACTCTGTATCAGCTGCAGGATCACAAAGTCCATATGCATACTAATTAGAACTTACCTGTAGGCACCCTTCTATTCTCTACACAAATGTTAATTTTCACCATGCTCTTCAGGGTCTCCTTAATCACACTGGAAGTCACTTTATGTAGCTCCTGATATATTTTCAGCCCTTCCTCTACTGTTAAGCAGACTCTCATGGCCCAAATATCTCAGGGTTCTCCTACCATTCATACTGTGGAAACACAGTGTGGCCCCTCCACTCTTAAAGGCCACACACAAAATCTCACATGCTCCAGGACCCAGGGCAGAGGAAGTGATTTGAAAAAAGCCTGGGTCAGACCCACCTGCTGAACTTAGAGAGTCTCCGCATGAGTCAGGGGCAACTGGAGCTCACCCTGGGAACACAAACACTGGTGGCAGCCATAGTTGGGAGCTCCTTCTACCACACGGACACTTGTGCTGGCAAGTGCCATTTTGGAATCCTCCCTGGAGCATATTAGTGCCAGATCCCAGCCCCACTCACCAGCCTGTCAGCACCAGTGCTGAGATGCCTCAGGCCAAGCAAAAAGCTGGGTAAGGAAACAGCCCCACCCACCAGCAAGCCTGCTGCCTTAAGACTCCCACCAGAGGGCCCAGGACTTGGCCCCACACAGCAGTGTGCTGGCAATAGCCCAGGATCTCCAGGGCCCTGCAGCCAGGGATGCTAAACCAGGCTCTGCCCACAAGTGGCACCAGCCCCAGGACCCCCTGAGACCCAGCCCCACCCAGCAGTGGTCAGACACCAACCCCAGGACCTCCACAGTCCCACAATTTGCTGTGTCAAGATCCAGTCCACCCACCAGCAGGCCAGAACCAGCCCAGGATCTCCTGGGCCCAGGCCATGCCCACTAGCAAGCCAATACTAGCTCTGGGACACGTTGAGCCCCTTAGCCATCCACCTCAGGATACAGCCCCACTCACCAGCAAGCCAACTGGTGAGTGGGACACCCCTCACTCCACAACCAGCCATGTCAAGAACAGGCCCCACCCACTAGCAGGCCAAAACTAGCCCCATGACCCCCAGCCCCACAACCACCCACACTGGTGGGCTCTGCCCACAAGTGGGCTAACACTAGCCCCAGGACCCCCTGGGGATCCACAGACAGCTGCCTCATGACCCAGCCCCACCTACTAGCAGCCAGCAGCCACCACAAAAAAATAGGGCCTGGCAACCAACTAGACAAGGGGCCAGTCATGCTTACCAGACTACCCACAGTAGTCAGCCCACCACAACAGAAGGACCCACACAGCCCACATTGGGGGCAACCTTAGTGCATATAGCTCTAGTGACCAGAGGGGAGTGTGCCACTGAGAAACATAGGACGTCTCCTAAAAAAGGTCACTTCTACAAGGCCAGGAAATGTAACCAACCTGCCAAACACATAGAAATAAAATAGCAAATGAGGCAAAATGAGGTGACAGAGGAAAATATTCCAAACGAAGGAACAAGATAAAACCTCAGAAGAAGAACTAAGTGAAGTGGAGAGAAGCAACCTACCTGATAAAGAGTTTAAGGTAATGATAGTAAAGATGCTCAAAGAACTTGAGAGAAGATTGGATGAACAGAGTGAGAAATTGGAAGCTTTAACAAAGAGTTAGAAAATATAAAGAAAAACAAACAGAAGAATACAATAAATGAAAATTTAAAATACATTAGAAGGAATCAACAGCAGATTAGATGATACAGAGGAACAGATCAGTGAGGTAGAAGACAGAATAGTGTAAATCACTGAAACTGAACAGAAAGAAGAAAAAAGAAAGAAAAGAAATGAGGACAATTTTAAAAACCTCTGAAGTGTAGTAACATTCACATTGTAGGGGTCCCAGAAGGTAAGAGAGACAGAAAGGGGCAGATAACATATTTAAAGACATAATAGCTGAAAACTTCCCTAACCTGTGAAAGGAAACAGAGAGCCAGGTCCAAAATGCACAGAAGAGTCTCAAGTAGGATCAACCTAAGGAGGACCACACCAAGACACATTATAATTAAAATGGGAAACGTTAAAGATATAGAGAGAATATTAAATGCAGCAAGGGAAAAGCAACAAGTTATGTACAAGGGGACTCCCATAAGGCTACTAGCCAACTTTTCAGCAGAAACTCTGAAGGCCATAAGGGAGTAGCAGGATATATTTAAAGTAATGAAAGGGAAAAATCTACAACCAAGAATACTCTACCCAGCAAGGCTTTCATTCAGATTTGACAGAGAGATCAAAAGTTTTACAGACCAGAAAAACTAAAAGAGTTCAGCACTACCAAACCAACTTATCAAGAAATGTGAAAAGGACTTCTCTAAGCAAACAAAGAGAAGGTCACAACCAGGAATATGAAGTATAAAAGGAAAAATCTCATTGGTAAAGGTAAATCCACAGTAAAGAAAGTAAATCAACCATGTAAAAAGGTAGGAGGAAAGTTAAAATAAAAAGTAGTAAACTCATCTATATCTACAAGAAGGAGTTAAGGGATACACACAAAAAAAGTTATAAAGTATGATATCAAAAAGAGTAGATGTGGTGGGGGAGCAGTAAGAATTCAGGGCTATAAAAATGCATTTGAACTTACGAGATTAGCAACTTAAAAAATATATATACACACACACACCCACATATATATATATATATGGAGAGAGAGATGGCTATATATATATGTGTATATATATATAATATATATATATATATATATATAGAGAGAGAGAGAGAGAGAGAGAGAGAGAGAGAGAGATGGCTATATATAAACTTCATGGTAACCACAAATCAAAAATCTATAATAAGTACACACACAAAAAAGAAAAAGAAACCCAAACATAGCACTAAAGATAGCCATTAAATCACAAGAGAAGAGAGCAGAGGAAGAAAAAAGGAACAAAAAGAACTACAAAAACAACACCAAAACAATTAACAAAATGAAATAAAGTACATACCTATCAATAATTTCTATAAGTGTAAATGGACTAAATGCTCAATTCAAAAGATATAGAGTAGGTGAATGGATACAAAAACAAGATCCATATATATGCTGCCTACCAGAGACTCATTCCAGATCTAAAGATGTACACAGACTGAAAGGGAAGGAATTGAAAAAGATATTCCATGAAGATGGAAAAGAAAACAAAGCCAGACAAAATAGACTTTAAAACGAAGACTGTAACAAGATACAAAGACAGACAATGATCAAGGGATCAATTCAACATGAAGATATAACAATTGTAAATATACCTGCACCCAACATAAGGCACATAAATATATAAAGCAAATATTAACAGACATAAAGGGAGAAATTGGCAATAACGCAGTAATAATAAGAGACTTCAACACCCCACTTACATCATCCAGAGAGAAAATCAACAAGGAAACACTGGCCTTAAATGACACTTCAGACTAAATGGACTTAATAGATATATATAGAATATTCCATGGAGCAGAATACACATTCTTTTCAAGTGTACATGGAACATTCTCCAGAATAGATCACATGCTAAGACACAAAAGAAGTCTCAATAAATTTAAGAAAATTGAAATCATATCAAGCATCTTTTCTGACCACAATGCTGTGAGACTAGAAATCAACTACCAAAACAATGCAAAAACAGACATACCTGGAGGCTAAACAATACACTACTAAATAACCAATGGATCACTGAAGGAATCAAAGAAGAAATTTTTTAAAATACCAGGAGACAAATGGAAATGGAAACACAATAATCCGCAATCTTTGGGACACAGCAAAAGCAGGTCTAAGAGGGAAGTTTATAGCAATTCTAGGAAACAAGAAAAATCTCACATAAACAACCTAACTTTACATCTAAAGGAACTAGAAAAAGAAGAACAAACAAAACCCAAAGTTAATAGAAGAAAAGAAATTCTGAAGATCAGAACAGCAATAAATGATATACAAAAAAAAAAAAATAGAACAGAACAATGAAACTAAGTGTTGGTTCTTAGAAAATATAAACAAAATTTATAAACATTTAACCAGGCTCATCAATAAAAAAGAGAGAGGGCCCAAATAAATAAAATCAAAAATGAAAAAGGAGAAGTTACAACTGACACCACAGAAATACAAAGGAAGATAAGAGATTACTACAAACAATTATGCACCAATAAAATGGACGACCTGGAAGAATGGACAAATTCCTAGAAATGTACAGTCTCCCAAGACTGAACCAGGAAGAAATAGAAAATATGAACAGACCAATTATCAGTAATGAAGTTGAACTAGTAATTTTAAAAATCTCCCAACAAACAAAAGTCCAGGACCAGATGACTTCACAGATGAATTCTACCATTTACTGAAGAGTTTACACCTATCCTTCTCAAACTATTCCAAAAAATTGCAGAGGAAGGAATGCTTCCAAACCCATTCCATGAGGTCAGCATCACCCTGATACCAAAACCAGATGAAGAAATTACACACACAAAAAAAATTACAGGCCAATATCACTAATAAATGTAGGTGCACAGATCCTCAACAAAATATTAGCAAACTGAATTCAACAATATATTAAAAGGATCATACAGCATGGTCAAGTGGATTTATCCCAGAGATGCAAGGATGGTTTAATACCTGCAAATCAATCAATGTGATACACCACATTAACATATTGAAGAATAAAAATTATATGATCATCTCAATAGACGCAGAAAGTTTTCAGCGAAATTCAACATCCATTTATGATAAATACTCTCAACAACATGGGTATAGAGGGAAGCTGTACCAAAATAATAAAGGCCACACATGACAAACCCAGAGCTAACATCATACTCAATGGTAAAAAAGCTGAAAACATTTCCTCTAAGATCAGGAATAAGAAGACAAGGATGTCCACACTTGCTACTTTTATTCAACACAGTATTGGAAGTCCTAGGCACAGCAATCGGACAAGAGAAAGAAATAAAAGGAATCCAAATGTAAAAGGAAGACGTAAAACTGTCACAGTTTGCAGATAACATGATACTATACATAGGAAATCCTAAAGACACCATCAAAAAACTACTAGAGCTCATTAATGAACTCAGTAAAGTTTCAGGATACAAAATTAATATACAGAAATTTGTTGCCTTTATACACTAACAACAAACTATGAGAGACAAATTAAGAAATCAATCTTGTCTACAATTGTATCATAAAGGATAAATTACCTAGGAATAAATCTCTAAGGAGGTTAAAAACCTATACTTGAAGACAATAAGACAGTGATGAAAGAACTTGAAGATGACACAAACAGATGGAAAGATATACCATGTTCTTGGATTGGAAGAAATAATGTTGTTAAAGCTACTATACTAACCAAGGCAATCTACAGATTCAATGCAATCCCTATCAAAATACCAATTGCATTTTTCACAGAACTAGAACAAATAATTCTAAAATTTGTATGGAAACACAAAAGATCTCAAATAGCCAAAATAATCTTCAGAAAGAAAAACAAAGCTGGAGGTATCACACTTCCTGATTTCAAACAAACTACAGTCATCAAAACAGTATTGTACTGGCACAAAAACAGACACATAGATCAATGGAACAGAATAGAGAGCCCAGAAATGAACCTACGTTTATGTGCACCCACACCACAGATGGGGAATTAATCTATGACAGAGAAGGCAAGAATATACAATGTGGGAAACAGAGCCTCTTCAATAAATGATGTTGGGAAAACTGTACAGCTACATGCAAAAAAATCGAACTAGACTACTCTCACACCCTGCACAAAAATAAATTCAAAATGGATTTAAGACTTAAATGTAAGACCTGAAACCATAAAATTTCTAGAAGAAAACATAGGCAGTAAGCCCTTTGACATCAGTCTTAGTAATATTTTTTTTGGATATGTCTCTCAGGCCAAAGAAACAAAAGCAAAAATAAACAAATGCAACTATATCAAACTAAAAATCTTTTGAACAATGAAGAAAGCTATCAACAAAAAATAAAGGCCACCTACTGAATGGGAGAAATATTTGCAAATGATATATGCATTAAGGGGTTAATATCCAAAATATACAAAGAACTCATACAACTCAACATCAAAAAAAACAGCCCAATTAAAAAATGGGCAGAAGACCTGAATCAACATTTTTTCCAAAGAAGACATACAGATGGCCAACAGGCACATGAAAATGCTCAACATCACTAATCACTAGGTAAAAGCAAATTAAAACCACAATGAGAGATCACCTCAAACCTGTTAGAATGGCTATCACAGAAAAGACAGCAAGTAACAAGCATTGGTGAGGATGGTGCAGCCTCTGTGGGAAACAATATGGATACTCCTCAAAAAATTAAAAATAGATATACCAAGACCCGCCCTCCTTGGCTTAAAGATAGACAGGACAGGCCCTGATCTCTCCTTCAGAAAGCCTCTGCTTGGCTTCCTGTTTGGGCTGCCAGGAGGAGAGAGCTATGTAGGAGGCCCCTGAAGACTGCGGTGGGCTGTGAGGTGAGGGCAGGCAGAGGGAAGGGTCCAGCCATGGGGGTTCAAAGCAAGAGCAACTGTGGTGAGAGGTCAGGGGGTCTTATAGGAAAGGCTCCCACCAGGGGATGCTTGAGAGCTGTATGGTGATGCTGTTGTGCTGGTAGGAGTTGAAGTGAGGGGTGGGAATATTCAGAGAAGACCCCAGCCTGATGTCTGCTGGAGAATAGACCACAGACTTAGTAAATGCTAACAGAATGTCTAGGATCAGGCCCTGTGGTAGAGACAGCTAGTGTTCCATCTACCAGGCATTCGTGCTTGCCCTTGCATAGTGTGGAACTGTTGCTAGGGGTGGCTGCCCAGAGGTTGAGACACAGATGTAGAGAACGGGCGTGTGGACACCAGGGGGGGAAAGTGGCAGGCGGGGATTGGGATTGACGTGTATACGCTAATATGTATAAAGTGGATAACTAGTGGAAGCCTGCTGTATGTATAAAAAAATTAATGAAATAAAATTCAACAAAACAAACAAACAAAAAAAGCAGTGGCTGCCCAGACAGGGACTATATTTCCCAGTGAAGCTTGCATGTATGCCTGGCCGTGTGACAAGTCCTCACCAGTGGAATGTGAGTGAAAGTCGTGTGTGTGCATTCTGGGCAGTAGCTTTTAAGAAGGGGGTGGGACTTCGTCTAGGGGCTAGAAGAAGACTCTATGGTCCGAGAGGTTGGCAGAGCCAAAGATGGGAGAAGGCTGGGTCCTTGAATCATCACATGGAGGAAAGCTGCCCATAGACTAGGAAACACCTCATTGGACTATTATGTAAGCAATGGGGGAAAAAAATCTATTGTATTAAGCCAGTGGGATTTGGGGGTTTATTTGTTACAGAAGTTCGTGTTGCCCTGACTATTTGAGGCCTGACCAGGCATCTCCAGCAGACACAAATAGGCACTAGAACAGGGCCAACTCTTCACCCACTTCTGATCTCACTCCCCACTCCCTGGGAACAAAAGTTCACTTTTAAAGTCCCCCTTCAATAGTCAGGTGCCATCTTCAAAAGGCAGAGGTGGGGGAAGAGATCTGGAAGACTCATTAATTAAAAAAAAAAAATAGATCTACCATATGACCCAGCAATTCTACTCCTGGGGATTTATGCAAAGAAAACAAAAACACTAATTAGAAAAGATATATGCACCCCTATGTTCATTGCAGCATTATTTACAATAGCCAAGATATGCAAGCAAAATAAGTGCCCATCAATAGATGAATGGATAATGAAGATGTAATTTATATATATAGATTACATCATATATATATGTACATATATAAATTGGATGAAAAAGAATGAACCTAGGGTGTATTATGCTAAGTGAAATAATTCAGATAGAGAAAGACAAATACTGCATGATTTCATTTACATGAGGAATCTAAATAATGAAACAGATACATAGCTATAGTTGCCAGAGGGGAGGGAGGTGAGGAGTGGAAAGAAATAGGTGAGGGAGATTAAGAGGTACAAACTTCCAGTTGCAAAATAAATGAGTCATAGTATGAAATCTACAGTGTGGGGAATATAGTCAATAACTATGTAATATCTTTGTATGTTGACATACTATAACTAGACTTATCCTAGTAATCATTTTGAAATGTATAAAAATACTGAATCACTATGTTGTGTAACAGGAACTAACATAGTGCTGTAGGTCAACTATACTTCAAAAACAAAGTGGTTGAGAGTCCACCTGCCGATGCAGGGGACACGGGTTCGTGCCCCGGTCCGGGAAGATCCCACATGCCGTGGAGCGGCTGGGCCCGTGAGCCATGGCCGCTGAGCCTGCGTGTCTGGAGCCTGTGCTCCGCAACGGGAGAGGCCACGACAGTGAGAGGCCCGCATATCGAAAAAAAAAAAAAAGAAAAAACTCATAGAAAAAGAGATCAGATTTGTGGCTACCAGAGGCAACGGGTGGTGGGAGGGGTAATAGGATGAAGGCAGTCAAAAGGCCACCATGAACCAGTTATAACTTATAAGTACTAGAAATGTGCTGTACAGCATGATAAATAAAATTAGCACTGCTATATGCTATATGAAAGTTGTTGAGGGAGTAAATCTTAAGAATTATCACAAGGAAAAATTTTTTTTCTATTTCCTTAAATTTGCCTCTATATCAAATGGTGGATGTTTACTAAATTTATTGTGATAATCATTGCATGATGTATGTAGGTAAAATCATTACACTGGGGCTTCCCTGGTGGCGCAATGGTTGAGAGTCCGCCTGCCGATGCAGGGGACACGGGTTCGTGCCCTGGTCTGGGAAGATCCCACATGCCGTGGAGTGGCTGGGCCCGTGAGCCATGGCTATTGAGCCTGCGCGTCTGCAGCCTGTGCTCCGCAACGGGAGAGGCCACAACAGTGAGAGGCCCGCGTACAACAACAACAACAACAAAAAATCATTGCACTGTATACCTTAAACTTATACATTGCTGTATATCAATTATATCTTAATAAAAATGGAAGGAAAAAAGAAACGCGATGTGGCCCCACTTCTAGAAACACCAACTAAGTATATCACACACTAAACAGGTATGTAGGGTAGAGTTTATTAGCATTACAAATAACATTACAAAATGAGCCTTCTCTGTGCAAAGGATTGGGCTTTATGATTCCTTTAACTTGTCTGCTTCTCCAGCGCAATTAAAACATGAAGTGATTTTTCCAAACAGCGTTTACAAATCTCCTCCCAGGAATACAATTATTGTATGTGATGGGTTTGACCTATATTGCACTTAGAATCTTTGGCAAAAAGTAATTCCAAACCACAGCTCTGGGAAGTTTTTCAAGGAAATCAAGAGAGTAGAAGTTGCTTTTTACAGCATCAACACAAGAGATGTGACTCAAGCAAGTCTCTCTTGGTTTTAATAATTCACTGTTTGGTGTTATCTATGCCCATGTGGCCAAAAGCCTGAGTATTGAGCATACATTAAACAACATCCCAGGCACATAAATAAATCATCTTCTGCTCTCAGTCCAGGAGGCAGTTATTGATCTGGGCTGTGATCTTTTCTTACCTGACTTTATAAGGATTTCTAAAATAGCTCACCTTAGGGGAGTTAGAGACTCATGTACTTTTCTTTTGTCCTTTGGCCAACAGAAAAATCACCAACACCTTGCAAAAGATGAATTCTGACAGAAGAAACACAGCATTTGCTGTGATGACCAGACAACTGACCTGGTATGGTAGCCTGAAAACGAAGAGACAAAAGGAAAAATTGATAGTCCCTTGGCAACCAAGACCACCTTGCTGCATCAGGCATCAGGCTCCAAATCATATCTGTGGGGTCCAGATGAACCAGGCCATGTGATTTCTGTGGATCAGATGGGAATAAGAGATGCCCTGGGACAGAAGTGTTACCCCTCCACACACTCAGTTGCCCATTTTGGATACCTGACTAAAACCGTAGATTTTAGATCTAGCGCCTACTGGTTATGGGACCCCAGAAATGTCCCATGGTTTCTCAGGACCTCGATGTCTCCAGTGATCAGGTACAATGACTGGCCACCCAGCAGGCATTCCCAAACTCCTTCTCTTAAATTGTCTCCAACTGCAGAACTGCTATGAATGCTGAATTCTCACTTTCCTAGCTTTCCTTGCAGTCAGGGTCCTACGAGATATACGGGGAAATCAACTGGGGGTGGGGGGGCCTCTAGATAAGAGTTTCATCATGGAAAAACAGAGACAATCTGATAAAGAACTGTTATTCAAATTATACAAATAACTCTTAAAACTCACCAATAAGAAAACAAACAACCTGATTAAAAATGGACCAAAGACCTTAACATCTTAACAAAGAAGATACACAAATGGCAAATACACATATGAAAAGATAATCCATATCACATGTTATGAGGGAAATGCAAATTAAAAAAGCAATGAGGGCTTCCCTGGTGGCGCAGTAGTTGAGAGTCCGCCTGCCGATGCAGGGGACACGGGTTCATGCCCTGGTCCGGGAGGATCCCACATGCCGCAGAGCAGCTGGGCCCGTGAGCCATGGCCGCTGAGCCTGCGCGTCCAGAGCCTGTGCTCCGCAGTGGGAGAGGCCACAGCAGTGAGAGGCCCGCGTCCTGCAAAAAAAAAAAAAAAAAAAACAATGAGGTACCACTATCAGAATGGCCTATCACGCCTATTAAAATGGCCAAAATCAGGAACACTGACTGCTAAATTCTGGTGAGGATTTGTAGCAATAGGAACTCTCATTCGTTGCTGGTGGGAATGCAAAATGGCACAGCCACTTTGGAAGACAGTTCGTCAGTCTCTTACAAAATTAAACATACTCCTTCCATCTGGTCCAGAAATTTCACTCTTTTGGTGTTTATCGAAGAGTTGAATACTTATGTCCATAAAAAACTTGCACATAGATGTTTATTAGCATTTTTATTCATAATTGTCAAAACTTAGAAGCAACCAATATGTCCTAGAGTAATAAGTAATTACTGTGCGTAAATAAACTGTGTAGATCCAGACAAGGGAATATTATTTAGTGCTAAAAAGAAAGATTTGGGCTTCCCTGGTGGTGCAGTGGTTGAGAGTCCACCTGCCCATGCAGGGGACACGGGTTCGTGCCCCAGTCTGGGAAGATCCCACATGCCGCGCAGCGACTAGGCCCGTGAGCCATGGCTGCTGAGCCTGCGTGTCCGGAGCCTGTGCTCCACAACGGAAGAGGCCACAACAGTGAGAGGCCTGCCTACTACAAAAAAAAGAAAGATTTATCAAGCCATGAAAAGACATGGAGAAAATTTAAATGCATATTACTAAGTGAAAGAAGCCAATCTGTAAATGTTGCATACTATATGATTCCAAGTATATGCCACTCTGGAAAAGGCAAAACTATGGAGACAGCAAAAAGATCAGTGGTTGCCAGGGGTTGAATGGGCAGGGAGGGGTGAACAGGGAGAGCATAAATGATTTTTAGGGCAAATCAAAATACTCTATATGATATCATAATGATGGATACATATCATTATACATTTGTCCAAATCCATAGAAAGTGTAACACCAAGAGTGAACTGTAATATAAACTATGGACTTCGGTTGATTATGATGTGTGGATATAGGTTTATCAATTGTAACAAGTGCAACACTCTGGTGAGTGATATTGACAATGGGGGAGGCTATGCACAGGTAGATCAGGGAGTATATGAGAAATGTCAGTATTTTTCCCTTAGTTTTACTGTGAACCTAAAATTGCTATAAGAAATTAAATCTTAATTTAAAAAAAAGAAAATACAGAGACACATGAGGAAAACACTCTCTCACCACCCCCAGATACCCTCTTAATTCCTCTTTTACACCCTTTCATGGGAGATGCAATACTTGAAACTGAAGCAGGTATCTTGCACCTTAAGGGAAGAAAATGCCACACAGATCGGCAAGTGGGAAAGACTAGAAGAAGCTGTCTTTGTGGGTATCGCTGAGCCAATGAACTAACCTCAGCTACAACTTCCTCCAGACTTCTTGTTAAGTAAACAACAGATGTTCTCATGATATAAGACCTGGCTGGTAGGTTTTCTTTCTGTTACTTACAACAAAAAATATCCCAATGGATACATACATCCATAAAATATAAGGGTCAGACTACATACTCTATTGTTCTTTCTAAAGTAATTTTTATGTCCACACTTAGCTCCCTCAAAGTCTCTTCCCTTGGCTGGCTTACCCATGAAGAGTAAGTATAGTATAGTCATACAGTTGCCAAAAGTATTTCTTCAAAATGACAAACTAATAAAAATTGCATTGCTTCTCCTATAAGAAGGTAGAGCCTCTGATCCACCAATGGCAGAGTATGACTTTCACAGAGCACTGAGTATGCATTTGCACTCAGCATCCATGTGCCCTGGTGTGTGATAGGACCCATTGGAAAATGATGGAAATCTTAGATTTCCAATGCTAAGTAATTCACCTGTCCCAGGAATTTCCACCAGATATTAAGCATTTCTGTTGCCAGAACCTTAAAATATACTGAGACAAGTAGTGCATAAGCTTGAGAATTTTCAGGCCCCAAGGAGATAGAAGACAGAGCAGATGGGTTTCTGAAAATCATTGAGAACAGTCAAGAGACCATAGGCTTTAGAGATACAAGGTTATGTTTGAGTCCTTGTTCTACCATTTAATACCTATATATCTTGAAAAAGTTATTTGAGCCCTCTAATAATTATTTATAAAATGTCCTGCCCTGGCTTTCTTTTCTTCATGGCTATTATGAGAAGCCAATAAGATCATGTATGTAGAAAGTCTTTATAAAGCTTAGAGTGCTGCCCAAGTGTGAGAGGTGACCATCCTTAATGATGAGGAATGGACAAAGTGCCGAGACATAGCCAAAGGGCACCAAGAACCTGTGGGGCTGAGGGGTACATCAGAAGGCAAACAGCTACCACTTAGGGTCAGCCTCAGCCAGGAGTTCCTGAACTCGTTTCTCTCTATGTCCAGCCATACAGCCTATGCCGAGGTTAATCCCTGTCCCTGACCTACACAGTGTCTTTCTTCAAACTCAGTAATAGGCCACGTCACAGTTACCTTAACAACCATAGGTGATGGAAACACTCCCTTCAGGGCTGCTTTTCCTCCTATGTGGTTTGGGCTGTTTCCAGAGGCATTGGTTGTATTCTCTCACCCAAACTGTCATCTTATAAAGGAGACTGAACTGCAGCTAGATGGGATACAGAGAGAAGAGTAGGATACAAACAAGTAAACATTGGTTAGAGGCTCAGCTGTAAGCCAGCCACGTCCCACTAGGCTAGTCACCTATCTTCTCAGGGCCTCGGTTTCCACATCTGTGGTATGGACCAATAATACCTGTTCTGCCTGCCTCCCAGGAGCACTGTGAAGTTAAAGTGAGGTAATGGAGGGAAAAGTGACTTGATACTGGAAAGCAATGCACAAATGTAAAATGTCTCTGGAGCAGCGGGCAGCTGTGGTCAACAGGGTGGACTTTGAAGTTAGACTCCCCCAGGTTGTGTCCTAGCTCTGTCATCTCCACCTGTGTGATTCTCAACAAGATGCTCACCCTCTTCAAACCTTGAGTCATTACCTTTAAAAGAGGGCCCCTAACATCTACTGTATAGCTTGTCTTAGCGATTAAACCACAAATTCCTGTCACTCATTAAGCAAGCACTTAATCAATGTCAGTAGTAGTATTTGTTGCTATTATTGTTATTATTACTACTATTACTACGAATTCTGCAAGGGTGAAACCCACAGAAGGCCTCAACATGTGCTGCCTCCTGACCTTACCTGAGTGTCTATTCCAAGAAGTCATATGCCTCTGAGGCTCTATAGAGATGTGACATCTGAGGATAAGTCCAAATCCTTACAGTTGATAAGACCAGTGTCCAGAAGACCCTTCCTGACCAGCACTGCCCTGTCAGATCCCCTGCTGAGGAAGATTTTGCAGCAAATCCCCATGCTCTGATGCAGAACACACCCTGCCAAAGCTCAGTTTTTCTCCTGCTAGGCTCCTGGCCATGGAGAACCCACACTGCAGTGCTGAGGTAGCCTGGCAGAGGCAGCTAGGGAAGCTCTTCTGAGCCAAGCTTCACCCTGCTGGTTCCACAACTCCCAAAAGGAACCTGACTGCTCCTTCCTCAGCCTGCCCCAGCTTCCAGGAAGGAAGCCAGCACGCCAGCCCTGCCCAGACCTGCTGCTTTCCAGGCATCCCTTCTGACCAGAGGGGCAGACGCTAAGCATCCTTCTGCCTGTTGTTCCTCCAGCGTGGTGGGGAAACACCTGAGTCAGTGTCAAGCCTTCCCTGGGAAGCCACAACCCCAGGTAAATGTCTTTATCTTTGGACTTAACACATTATAATTTTTCCATGTAATTACTTATCTGTCACTCCCACTAGACTGTAAACTCCTGGAACATAGGACCCTCTTACTACTCATTTTTATATTTCCAGGCACTGGCACTGGTCCACCAAAACCCTCAGCGTTTATTTACCTAAGTTGTTGAATTGCCAAATCCCAAGATGAATGATCAGCATTTTTGGAGTGCTTCAGTAAAAGGAAAGCCCAACAATCTGCCCTAAAACACCCTCAAACATATGTTACCCTATCACTAGTATCTCTTCACTCACCCAGCTAGTCGCCCCATTGCAGACAAACAGAGTCAAAATGCAAGAAAGTGGGCAAAGAAGGCTTGAAAGGAGCCACTGCTTCAACCACATTCTTGTCAATGCTATAAGGTCCATGCACCCACCTGACAAACCTGCCCTAGAACAAGCCAACTTTTACCTTCTCATGCCTGCATCTGAGCTCCATGGGTGATTAGAGACCAAGGCCACAATCAGTCATAGACTCCAGCCCCAGCTGGGCCCCCAAAGCCAGCCAGCTTGAATATTTCCCCAGGGAAAAGTCTCTTCTCTAGAACTACTCTTCAGGCCTCCACCACTCTTCTGAAACCCTCAGGACATTACCTATCATTTCACCAAGAAAATAGAAGATACTGGTGAGAACTCTCTCAACTTCCTGGCAACTTACCATCTCCACACCTTTCCTTCCTCTTTCCTTCCAATTACAACCAATATGGAATTCCTCCTCTCACCTAAGAATTATCGTTGCACCAAATCCTGGCCACCTTGCTCATGGGCTCCATACCACTACTAACTACCTGTGTAATCCTTGAAGCTTCAGCTTTTATTTTCTATCACGTCCTTGCCAGTGACCTGTACCCTCCTCAAATCTCTTCCATCATTAAAACAATAGTAATAACAACAAAGGCAAACCAACAAAAATCTTTGTTCACCTTGGTATTCACCCAGATGCATTGGAAATGTATTGATATGTCCGACAAAAACCTGCACACAGATGTTTACAGCAGCTTTATTCATAATTGCCAAAACTTGGAAGCAACCAAGGTGTCTTTCAGTAGGTGAGTTGTTAAATAAACTGTGATGCATCCAGACAATGGAATATTATTTAGCACTAAAAAGAAATGAGCTCTCAAGCCATGAAAAGATGTGGAGGAAATGTAAATGCACATTACTAAGTAAAAGAAACCAATCTGAAAAGGCTACATAATGTATGATTCCAGCTATATAACAATCTGGAAAAGGCAAAACTATGGAGACAGCAAAAGATCAGTGATTGTTCCAGGTTAGGGGGGAGTGAGAGTGAATAGCTAGAGCACAGAGGCTTTTTAGGACAGTGAAAATACTCTGTATGTTACCATAATGATGTATATATATCACTATACATTTGTCCAAATCCATAGAATGTACAATACCAAGGGTAAACCCTAATGTAAACTATGGACTTTGGGGGATTAAGATGTGTCAGTGTAAGTTCATCAATTGTAACAAATGTACCACTCTGGTTAGGGATGTTGATAGGGGAAGGGTGAGGAGGGCAGAGGCTCTACAGGAAATCTCTGTACCTTCCCCTCAATTTTGCTGTGAACCTAAAAAATAAATCCTACTGAAACTATTTTTAAAATCCTCATTAATCCCTCAGTTGCAATTGCCAGATAAGAAGGCATTAGAATAATTACAGATTATGTAATGAAGGAATAAAAAATAAGTGGGGCTGAGATAACATAGGGAGAATATGCTCACCATGCAGACTCCGATAGCCTGGGTCTTTTGACAGTTATCCTTCACTGTAAATGAACTGTTAATAAACTGCCATTGATCTTAGGCCTCTGTGAATTCCTTTGTCTGAGCAAGTATCTTAAGACTGATTCCTTTTTATTCCTAACAAGAGTGAGTTTCTGGCTATCCAAAGTAGAAGACCAAATTTGGGAAATGGTAATACAGCACAGATTTACTAGATATTCTGCTAACCCACCTCTACTAGCCCAGTGCTTCAGTTCCTTTGTGAGACACACAGACCAATGGCCACAGCACACTGAGAGCTTTACATTGTGGTGAAGATAGTAACACAGTCTCATCAACACACATTTCTCCCTGTTGAATTATATGTTTATGTTTTGCATAAAATGCAAACAACTGTTTACCTCATGTAATTATGTAATTTAATTAAATATTATTTTGTATATGTATGTATTACATAAGCATATGTATATATACTTATATACTTTTAGATCCTTGTATATTACAAACCTCAAATATGACTATGAAAAGAAAGAGATTAGTTTCTAAAATGAAGTCAAATGTTTTGCAAAGACTTCATACAGTTGAGCCATTAAAAACTGCTGGTGAATGGTGTAAAGATGGAGGAAGAGTAAGACGCGGAGATCACCTTCCTCCCCACAGATACATCAGAAATACATCTACACGTGGAACTGATCCTATAGAACACCCACTGAACGCTGGCAGAAGACCTCAGACCACCCAAAAGGCAAGAAACTCCCCCACGTACCTGGGTAGGGCAAAAGAAAAAAGAAAAACCAGAGACAAAAGAATAGGGACGGGACCTGCACCAATGGGAGGGAGATGTGAAGGAAGAAAGGTTTCCACACACTAGGAAGCCCCTTCGCGGGCGGAGACTGCGGGTGGCGGAGGGGGGAAGCTTCAAAGCCGCGGAGTAGGGCGCAGTAACGGGGGTGTGGAGGGCAAAGCGGAAAGATTTCCGCACAGAGGACCGGTGCCACCCAGCACTCACCAGCCTAAGACGCATGTCTGCTCATCCGCCGGGGTGGGTGGGGGCTGGGAGCTGAGGCTCGGGCTTCGGTCAGATCGCAGAGAGAGGACTGGCGGTGTAAACACAGCCTGAAGGGACTAGTGCGCCACGGCTAGTAGGAAGGGAGGCCAGTAAAAGGTCTGGACCTGCCGAAGAGGCAAGAGACTTTTTCTTGCCTCTTTGTTTCCTGGTGCGCGAGGAGATGGGATTAAGAGCGCTGTTTAAAGGAGCTCCAGAGACGGGCGCAAGCCGCGGCTATCAGTGCGGACCCCAGAGACGGGCGGGAGACGCTAAGGCTGCTGCTGCCGCCACCAAGAAACCTGTGTCCAAGCACAGGTCACAATCCACGCCGCCCCTCCCGGGAGCCTGTACAGCCCGCCACTGCCAGGGTCCCGTGATCCAGGGACAACTTCCCCGGGAGAACACACGGCGTGCCTCAGGCTGGTGCAACGTCACGCTGGCCTCTGCCGCCGCAGGCTCGCCCTGCATCCGTACCCCTCCCTCCCCCCGGCCTGAGTGAGCCAGAGTCCCCGAATCAGCTGCTCCTTTAACCCCGTCCTGTCTGAGCGAAGAATAGACGGCCTCAGGCGACCTACACGCAGAGGCGGGGCCAGATCCAAAGTTGAACACCGGGAGCTGTGCGAATAAAGAAGAGAAAAGGAAATTTCTCCCAGCAGCCTCAGAAGCAGCAGATTAAATCTCCACAATCAACTTGATGTACCCTGCATCTGTGGAATACATGAATAGACAACGAATCATCCCAAATAGAGGAGGTGGACTTTGGGAGCAAGATGAATTATTTTTTTCCCTTTTCCTCTTTTTGTGAGTATGTATGTGTATGCTTCGACAACGAATCATCCCAAATAGAGGAGGTGGACTTTGGGAGCAAGATGAATTATTTTTTTCCCTTTTCCTCTTTTTGTGAGTATGTATGTGTATGCTTCTGTGTGAGATTTTCTCCGTATAGCTTTGCTTTCACCGTTTGTCCTAGGGTTCTGTACGTCCATTTTGTTTTGTTTTGTTTTTACTTTTTAAAATTTTTTTCTTAAAAATTATTTTTTATATTTTATTTTAATAACTTTATTTTATTTTATCTTACTTTATTTTATCCTCTTTCTTTCTAGTTTTTCTCCCTTTTATTCTGCACCGTGTGGATGAAAGCCTCTTGGTGCTCCAGCCAGGAGTCAGTGCTGTGCCTCTGAAGTGGGACAGCCAACTACAGGACACTGGTCCACAAGAGACCTCCCTCCCAGCTCCACATAATATCAAATGGCAAAAATCTCCCAGAGATCTCCATCCCAACACCAAGACCCAGCTTCACTCAACGACCAGCAAGCTACAGTGCTGGAGACCCTATAACAAACAACTAGCAAGACAGGAACACAGCCCCATCCATTAGCAGAGAGTCTGCCTAAAATCATAATAGGGCCAGAGACACCCCAAAACACCCCAACACACGTGGACCTGCCCACAAGAAAGACAAGATCCAGCCTCATCCACCAGAACACAGGAACTAGTCCCCTCCACCAGGAAGCCTACACAACCTACTGAACAAACCTTAGCCACTGGGGACAACACCAAACACAATGGGAACTACGAAACTGCAGCCTGCGAAAAGGAGACCCCAAACACAGTAAGACAAGCAAAATGAGAAGACAGAGAAACACACAGCAGATGAAGGAGCAAGGTAAAAACCCACCAGACCTAACAAATGAAGAGGAAATAGGCAGTCTACCTGAAAAAGAATTCAGAATAATGATAGTAAAGATATCCAAAACCTTTGAAATAGAATATAGAAAATGCAAGAAACATTTAACAAGGACCTAGAAGAACTAAAGAGGAAAGAAGCAATGATGAACAACACAATAATTGAAATTAAAAATACTCTAGAAGGGATCAATAGCAGAATAACTGAGGCAGAAGAACGGATAAGTGACCTGGTAGATAAAATAATGGAAATAACTACTGCAGAGCAGAATAAAGAAAAAAGAATGAAAAGAACTGAGGACAGTCTCAGAGACCTCTGGGACAACATTAAACACACCAACATTCGAATTATAGGGGTCCCAGAAGCAGAAGAGAAAAAGAAAGGGACTGAGAAAATATTTGAAGAGATTATAGTTGAAAACTTCCCTAATATGGGAAAGGAAATAGTTAATCAAGTCCAGGAAGCACAGAGAGTCCCATACAGGATAAATCCAAAGAGAAACATGCCCAAGATACATATTAATCAAACTGTCAAAACTTAAATACAAAGAAAGCATATTAAAAGCAGCAAGGGAAAAACAAAAAATAACACACAAGGGAATCCCCATAAGGTTAACAGCTGATCTTTCAGCAGAAACTGCAAGCCAGAAGGGAGTGGTAGGACATATTTAAAGTGATGAAGGAGAAGAACCTACAGCCAAGATTACTATACCCAGCAAGGATCTCATTCAGATTTGATGGAGAAATTAAAACCTTTACAGACAAGCAAAAGCTAAGAGAGTTCAGCACCACAAAACCAACTTTACAACAAATACTAAAGGAACTTCTCTAGGCAAGAAACACAACAGAAGGAAAAGACCTACAATAACAAACCCAAAATAATTAAGAAAATGGGAATAGGAACATACATATAATTACCTTAATTGTAAATGGATTAAATGCTCCCACCAAAAGACACAGACAGGCAGAATGGATACAAAAACAAGATCCATATATATGCTGTATACAAGAGACCTACTTCAGACCTAAGGACACATACAGACTGAAAGTGAGGGGATGGAAAAAGATATTCCATGCAAATGGAAATCACAAGAAAGCTGGAGTAGCAATTCTCATATCAGACAAAATGGACTTTAAAGTAAAGACTATTATAAGAGACAAGGAAGGACACTACATAATGATTAAGGGATCCATCCAAGAAGAAGATATAACAATTGTAAATATTTATGCACCCAACATAGGAACACCTCAATACATAGGCAACTACTAACAACAGCCATAAACAGGGAAAGAGACAGTAACACAATCATAGTAGGGGACTTTAACACCCCACTTTCACCAATGGACAGATCTTCCAAAATGAAAATAAATAAGGAAACACAAGCTTTAAATTATACATTAAACAAGATGGACTTAATTGATATTTAGAGGACACTCCATTCAAAAACAACAGAATACACATTTTTCTCAAGTGCTCATGGAACATTCTCCAGGCTAGATCATATCTTGGGTCACAAATCAAGCCTTGGTAAATTTAAGAAAATTGAAATCGTATCAAGTATCTTTTCCGACCACAATGCTCTGAGACTACATATCAATTACAGAAAAACATCTGTAAAAAATACAAACACATCTAAGCTAAACAATACACTACTTAATAACGAAGTGATCACTGAAGAAATCAAAGAGGAAATCAAAAAATACCTAGAAACAAATGACAATGGAGACACGACGACCCAAAACCTATGGGATGCAGAAAAAGCAGTTCTAAGAGGCAAGTTTATAGCAATACAATCCTACCTTAAGAAACGGGAAACATCTCAAATAAACTACCTAACCTTGCACCTAAAGCAGTTAGAGAAAGAAGAACAAAAAAACCCCAAAGTTAGCAGAAGGAAAGAAATCATAAAGATCAGATCAGAAATAAGTGAAAAAGAAATGAAGGAAATGAGAGCAAATATCAATAAAAATAAAAGCTGGTTCTTTGAGAAGATAAACAAAACTGAGAAACCATTAGCCAGACTCATCAAGAAAAAAAGGGAGAAGACTCATATCAATAGAATTAGAAATGAAAAAGGAGAAGTAACAACTGACGCTGCAGAAATACAAAGGATCATGAGAGATTAGTACAAACAACTCTATGCCAATAAAATGGACAATCTGGAAGAAATGGACACATTCTTAAAAGTGCACAACCTACCAAGACAGAACCAGGAAGAAATAGAAAATATGAACAGACCAATCACAAGCACTGAAATTGAAACTGTGACTAAAAATCTTCCAACAAACAAAAGCCCAGGACCAGATGGTTTCACAGGTGAATTCTATCAAACACTTAGAGAAGAGCTAACACCTATCCTTCTCAAACTCTTCCAAAATATAGCATAGGGAGGAACACTCCCAAACTCATTCTACAAGACCACCATCACTCTGATACAGAAAAAAGACAAAAGTGTCACAAAGAAAGAAAACTACAGGCCAATATCACTAATGAACATAGATGCAAAAATCCTCAACAAAATACTAGCAAACAGAGTCCAACAGCACATTAAGAGGATCATACACCATGATCAAGTGGGGTTTATTCCAGGAATGCAAGGATTCTTCAATATACGCAAATCAATCAACGTGATACACCGTATTAAAAATTTGAAGGAGAAAAACCATATGGTCATCTCAATAGATGCAGAGAAAACTTTAGACAAAATTCAACACCCATTTATGATAAAAACCATCCAGAAAGTAGGCATAGAGGGAACTCTCCTCAATATAACAAAGGCCATATATGACAAACCCACAGCCAACATCGTCCTCAATGGTGAAAAACTGAAAGCATTTCCACTAAGATCAGGAAGAAGACAAGGTTGCCCACTCTCACCACTCTTATTCAACAAGTTTTGGAAGTTTTAGCAACAGCTATCAGAGAAGAAAAGGAAATAAAAGGAATCCAAATCAGAAAAGAAGAAGTAAAGCAGTCACTCTTTGCAGATGACATGATACTATACATAGAGAATCCTAAAGATGCTACCAGAAAACTACTGGAGCTAATCAATGAATTTGGTAAAGTAGCAGGATACAAAATTAATGCACAGAAATCTCTGGCATTCCTATACACTAATGATGAAAAATCTGAAAGTGAAATTAAGAAAACACTCTCATTTACCACTGCAACAAAGAGAACAAAATATCTAGGATAAACCTACCTAAGGAGACAAAAGACCTGTATGCAGAAAATTATAAGACACTGATGAAAGAGATTAAAGATGATACAAACAGATGGAGAGATATACCATGTTCTTGGATTGGAAGAATCAACATTGTGAAAATGACTCTACTACCCAAAGCAATCTACAGATTCAGTGCAGTCCCTATCAAACTACCAGTAGCATTTTTCACAGAAGTAGAACAGAAAATTTCAAAATTTGTATGGAAACACAGATTACCCCCAAAGCAATCTTGAGAATGAAAAATGGAGCTGGAGGAATCAGGCTCCCTGACTTCAGACTATACTACAAAGCTACAGTAATCAAGACAGTATGGTACTGGCGCAAAAACAGAAATATAGATCAATGGAACAGGATAGAAAGCCCAGAGGTAAACCCATGCACATATGCTCACCTTATCTTTGATAAAGGAGGCAAGAATATACAGTGGAGAAAAGACAGGCTCTTCAATAAGTGGTGCTGCGATAACTGGACAGCTATATGTAAAAGTATGAAATTAGAACACTGCTTAACACCATACACAAAAATAAACTCAAAATGGATTAAAGACCTAAATGTAAGGCCAGACACTATCAAACTCTTAGAGGAAAACATAGGCAGAACACTCTATGACATAAATCACAGCAAGATCCTTTTTGACGCACCTCCTAGAGAAATGGAAATAAAAACAAAAATAAACAAATGGGACTTAATGAAACTTCAAAGCTTTTGCACAGCAAAGGAAACCATAAACAAGACCAAAAGACAACCCTCAGAATGGGAGAAAATATATGCAAATGAAGCAACTGACAAAGGATTAGTCTCCAAAATTTACAAGCAGCTCATGCAGCTCAATAACAAAAAAACAAACAACCGAATCTGAAAATGGGCAGAAGACCTAGATAGACATTTCTCCAAAGAAGATATACAGATTGCCAACAAACACATGAAAGAATGGTCAACATCATTAATCATTAGAGAAATGCAAATCAAAACTACAATGAGTTATCATCTCACACCAGTGAGAATGGCCATCATCAAAAAATCTAGAAACAATAAATGCTGGAGAGGGTGTGGAGAAAAGGGAACACTCTTGTACTGTTGATGGGGATGTAAATTGTTATGGCCACTTGGAGAACAGTATGGAGATTCCTTAAAAAACTAAGAATAGAACTACCATGAGACCCAGGAATCCCACTTCTGAGCATATACCCTGAGAAGACCATAATTCATAAAGAGTCATGTACCAAACTGTTCATTGCACCTCTATTTACAATAGCCAGGACATGGAAGCAACCTAAGTGTCCATAAACAGATGTATGGATAAAGAAGATATGGCCCATATATACAATGGAATATTACTCAACCATAAAAAGAAACAAAATTGAGGTATTTGTAGTGAGGTGGATGGACCTAGAGTCTGTCATACAGAATGAAATAAGTTAGAAAGAGAAAAACAAATACCGTATGCTAACACATATATATGGCATCTAAGAAAAAAAAAAAAAAGGTCATGAAGAACCTAGGGGTAAGATGGGAATAAAGACACAGACCTACTAAAGACTGGACTTGAGAATATGGGGAGGGGGAAGGGTAAGCAGTGACAAAGTGAGAGAGTGGCATGGACATACATATACACTACCAAACGTAAAATAGATAGCTAGTGGGAAGCAGCCGCATAGCACTGGGAGATCAGCTCGGTGGTTTGTGACCACCTAGAGATGTGGGATAGGGAGGGTGGGAGGGTGGGAGATGCAAGAGGGAAGAGATATGGGAACATATATATATATGTATAACTGATTCACTTTGTTATAAAGCAGAAACTAACACACCATTGTAAAGCAATTATACTCCAATAAAGATGCTAAAAAAAAACCTGCTGGTGAATTGGGTATGGATTAGAAATTTTTTAAAGATTAGAAGAGAAGGGATTATAAAAATCTAGAATTGTCTACACACAAATTGCCTCCAATCTGCCTTTGCATTCTATTTTACAGAAACTGAAACTAGAAGTCACAGATGATGAATGCACGGTGGATATGGTTATATAAAAGAGATAGTGCTGAACCTCAGGATGAAGTACCACTCAAAGGCTTTGGTTTTACATCAAAATATCAGCAAAAAAATGCACATTTATACAGTTTAAGTTAAAATAAGATGACTGTGGAACCCCTGAATCATGTTTTATGCTTCCTCACTTTAATCAACTTTTTCAACTAACCCCTCAACTGGTGGTCCTGTCTTTACATGTAGTGTGGTACTAGTGCCTGCCCAGCTGCTGCAGGCCTCCCTCAGATAATACTACCAGCTTCCCCAAGTTTCAACAGCTAGGTCAAAAGGGCTCTTATATTTAGATCCAGTCCATCAACCACTCTACAGTAATCAGGGCTTGTCAATTATGACATGAAGTAGATGTTCAATAACTGATTGCTGGAAGAATGGATTAATAAGCAAAAGAATAAAGATTTGGAGTTTCTTCCAAAATCCATCTCATCTAGTCCCTTATCACTAGACTAAACTAGTTCATTTATTTATTTTTTTGCCTTTTTTTTAAACATCTTTATTGGAGTATAATTGCTTTACAATTGTGTATTAGTTTCTGCTTTATAATAAAGTGAATCAGCTCTACACATACATATATCCCCATATCTCTTCCCTCTTGCATCTCCCTCCCTCCCACCCTCCCTATCCCACCCCTCTAGATGGTCACAAAGCACCAAGCTGATCTCCCTGTGCTATGCGGCTGCTTCTCACTAGCTACCTATTTTACATTTGGTAGTGTATATATGTCCATGCCACTCTCTCACGTCGTCCCAGCTTACCCTTCCCCCTTCTCGTGTCCTCAAGTCCATTCTCTACGTCTTTGTCTTTATTCCTGTCCTGCCCCTAAGTTCTTCAGAACCATTTTTTTTTTTAGATTCCATATATATGTTAGCATATGGTATTTGTTTTTCTCTTTCTGACTTACTTCACTCTGTATGACAGACTCTAGGTCCATCCACCTACAAATAACTCAATTTTGTTTCTTTTTATGGCTGAGTAATATTCCATTGTATATATGTGACATATCTTCTTTATCCATTCATCCGGTGATGGACACTTAGGTTGTTTCCATGTCCTGGCTATTGTAAATAGAGCTGCAATGAACATTGTGGTACATGACTCTTTTTGAAATATGGTTTTCTCGGGGTATATGCCCAGTAGCGGGATTGCTGGGTTGTATGGTAGTTCTATTTTTAGTTTTTTAATGAACCTCCATACTGTTCTCCATAGTGGCTGTATCAATTTACATTCCTACCAACAGGGCAAGAGGGTTCCCTTTTCTCCACACCCTCTCAAGTATTTATTATTTGTAGATTTTTTGCTAATGGCCATTCTGACTGGTACGAGGTTATACCTCATTGTTAAACTAGTTCATTTAAATGTTAGTGTTTTCTTTGTAAATATCCACTAGAGAAGAAGAGTGGGAATTCATCTTTGCTTCGGAGATACAATGACCTGTCTCATCTATCCCAGCTCATCCATTCTATAATGCAATTGTCTTTAGGCTTGTCTGCTCTAAAAGATATGGACACTACTTACTGCTGAATCCACTTTGGTCTCCCCAGATCCTTGTAAGTCATTTACTCAGCAAACATTCATTAGGCGCTGACAGTGTGCTAGGTGCTGGGGACACAGCAGGGAACAAGACAGGCACAATCCCATCGCTCAAAATCTCCAAGGCACAAAGGCACAGAAAATACAAGAAGAAGGTGGTTTTAGGTTTTGAAACAAGGACTCCATCTGTAGGGCCATGACTAGGGTGAGGGAAGTAAGGTGCCTAGGGTGGAGTCACTGTCAGGTTCTCACATAAGGCCTTGAGAGTGACACCTTCTTTAATTTTGAACCCTAGGCACCTCACTTAAATAGTAAATTCCCACACTGTTGGTAAGTTCCCCATTACTCCTTCTGACAATGTTTAGTTTTCTGTAGCCAAGCTTCCAGAATCTTATTTCTTCGATTCATTCATAGCCCACCCTAAATCTCTGGGCCTATTTTGCCACACGTATATTTTGACATAGTTTGTACCTAAAAGTAGATCTTAAAGATTTGCTTAACCCTAATTTATCAATCTTTCTGCTCTTCAATGAGAAATAAATCACTGCGTTTTATTTTTCGACTAAGAAATTAGCAAGCAAACCTGAGAGTAATGAAAAACTGTGTCTTACTCTGATACATATACAGACTTAAGCAAATAAAAACGCCTGTACTTGTGTGAGAATGAAGATACTAGAAAAAAATCTCTTGCTGAAAAAATCTACTGGGAGACAGGTTAAAGCAGTAGTAATGAGTTTAGTAGTAAAGGCCTGAGTTCAATTTCAAGTTCTTACATTTTCTAGTTGAATTAAAAATGAATAAGATATAATACCAGCCATCAAGAGGCAGACATCTAATAGGAACGATAAGAAGGTGATTACAACATGGTGAGGCAGCACAGTTTTGGAGACACTCAGTCTTAGGAGCACAGAGGATGGGGCCTGGGAGAGAGAAGGGGGAATAAGACAAAGGGAATGAGGGCACCTGAACAGTGTTTTAAAGTAGGAATAGAAGTTAGCCATGAGTAGAAGAGAGACGAGAGGAATCTGGGCAGAAGGGACCTCAGAACTGTGTTGAATTTTTCCAGGTTGAAAAACTAAAATGTTGATTCAGTTAATGGGAATTTAATATAAAGATACAGGGAAGTAAAAGACAGGAAGCCATCTCTGCAGCAAGACAGTCAGACCTCATTTGGAATATTCAAGAATCAACACAGTTCTTAGCACTCAGTTATCTTGTGTTCTCTTAGAAGTGGATCCATTGCCCCTTAACCAAGTAATCCATCACACTGGTAATAAAGTATCTCTCTTACTCTCCCTGTACCCTGCTTTCTCTCTATATATATTTCTTTCTTTCTTTCTCTTTCTACATCTCCATCCACTGCTATGTTTCTACTTTGTTCCCTCTGATCTCTGTTTATTCGTGGTGTTTACTGCTGCCTACCACCTTCTCCTTATATGCCTTGGTTACTTCCCATGCTAGTGTCTGCTGACCTTCTGTTTGCTGCATTCCAATTTACAAAGACTGGGACTCCACTGGCCAGCCCCATTCAGGGCAGAAGAGTCCTGCTGAGCAGGGTTCTCATGCCAGGCCACTTTGAGGCTGTTCCTCAGTGTGTCTGTGTATTAGATGCTTGTTTCTGCATGCAGAGAGGTGGTGTCCCATAATCAAAGAACACTACACACAAACGACTTTGTTCAGAAGCTTCTTCTCAGTGCCACAAGCAAAGGCACTGAGGTGGAAAAGCAGTTCTGCTTGGAACCACAAACGGCTTGGCCATGTTGGAAAGTAAATAGGGAGTGTTTCGGGATGACACTTGCCTGGGTCCGAGGGGTTGGGGGTTCAGGTTCAGGACATAGCAAGGATGAATCTCAGTCTGCAAACTCAGATATGCAAGTATATCACATTTCTGCATGTACTTTAAATCAACTTAAATTCAATGCTGGAGCTCCTCCAAAATGGTGGCAGAAAATTCAATCTCAGTTGATTGAGGGGCTTTTCCTTGGGGTTGTGCAAAGATCCTTGAGTCTTCTGTGGAACCAATGCATCAAGGAGCCTCCTCTGGGACTCTGGTCATTGGTCTACACAGAAAACCACTAAAACGCCTAGTGCTTGTCACTGTAAACCCCCACTTTCTTTCTGCTGAAAGTAGGCCCTGATCCCCCATCATCCAGGGAGTGATAGAGTCAGAAAAAGAGCCCAGCTTCCGAGTCCATACCCACTTCTCTCTCACACACAGACAGGCTTGTCACATGGATGCTCTCTGCCCAGAATGCCAGCTCAGACCACCCCACCTCCCTGCCCCCTCCATCAGCCCTGCTCCACGTGGTTACAGAATGGAGCTACGTTTTTTATAGGACCTGTCTCATTAGAGAATGCATTTATAAAACAGTCTCGCTGACTGTAATGAATCACAGGATAACAAATCTAAGGGGATGGGGAGAGAGCTGGGAATTCAGAAGGAAATGTAAGCAATGATACGGCGAAGCACACCACTTTTCTGAGGAAGGCTGTGTGCTGTGCTGAGAATTCATCAAGGATGGAGATGGGGGCAAGCAGAGAATGACTGGGCTAGAGAGGCCTCAGGAGATCAATGAGGCAGGAGTGTGTCTTTCAGGATTTATTTGGCAGAAAAGGAGACAGCAGTATTTCAATGGGAGATTCAGAGCAAATAAAAAAATCAGCTTTCTAACTGAAACAGATGCAGAAGAAAAATTGCCTATTTGGAATATGTTTTTCCCCTTAAAGGAAGAGAGAATCATGCAGGGCCCCAGAAAAAAGGCTTGCAAACAGGACAACAATGAGTCACCATCATCAAAGCCTTCTCCCCTTTACACGAGGAAGGCCTACTTGTGGGAAGGGATCACCCCTCACCTGCTGTATGATCTCCTGCATTGACCTCATTCTCAGTGTTTGGGCTATGAAATAGAGATAAGAATACTTGCCTCACAGGTTTGCTGTAGTTATGATGATCCTCTGTAAGTCCTAAAACCAAGGCTGTGGTCTAGTGCAGGATTCAATTTATATGGCATCCTGGAAAAGACAAAACTATGGAGACAGTGAAAGGATGATCGGTTGCCAGAGGTTGGAGAAGAGAGGGATGAATAGGTGGAACACAGGATTTTTAAAGCAGTGAAAGTACTGTGTATTATATTATAATGATGGATACATTTGTTCAAGCCCATAGAATGTACAACACCAAAGTAAATTATGGGCTTCGAGTGGTAATGATGTGCCAGTGGAGGTTCATTGATTGGAACAAATGTACCCTCTGGTGGGGATGTTGATAATGGGGGAAGCTGTGCATAAGTAGAGGTAGCAGGTATATGAGAAATCTCTGTGCCTTCCTCTCAATTTTGTTGTGAACCCAAAACTGCTGTAAAAATAAAGTTTATTAATACATGAATAAATAAAGTTTACATTTTTTGCAAAGGGCCAAAGTCAGTGTCATCAAACGCATTATTATGTTAGCATGAGCTGTTCTCCATGTGCACATGTCTGACACAGGCCCAGGATTGTCCCCTAAGCCCCCCATGCCAACATTTCATGGCACTGAACAAGCTACAAACCACTCTCAAGTGCCTCAATATGTGGCTTTCTCACAAGGTCATGCAGTTCCTTGTCTGGTTCAGGTGGAAGGAGTGGGCCTAGTCAGTCCCAGGGCTTCTGAACTAAGGCCCCCACTCCTTCCACCGTGTCATGTGTGCAGATGGCTCAGAAATGGCCTCTGTCCACACCAGCATGGTGCCCACCACCCTCCCTCCCCAGTGTCTCCAAGAGCTGCAGGGATGTGCTGGCCTTCCTTCTGCTAAGTTCTCCCTATCCCACCTCCCAACCCCTGCAACTGACAATTGCCACAGAGACCACACCTCCATCCCCCCATTCTGTCTGTCTATGCTCTCAAATGTGTCCAGATGGGCCAGAGTCCACTGAACTCATACCAACCCACAGGTTTCTGCCCTTGGCTCTTTAGAACCATCATTCTGTTATAAATTCCCTTATGGAAAAACAATCATAGTTGAATCACTATTGAACACCTATTACATACTAGGCACTTTTATATATTTTCTCATAGAACTCTCACTATAGCTTTTTGACTTAAGGTATGAGCCAAAAACCACTATCCCCATTTTTCAAACGAGAAAATTGAGTCTCTTGAGGTTGAATTCCCAGTTAGCATTTAGAGGAGTCGGAATTCAAAGCAGGTCAGCCCCTGTTCCACTCCATGCTCAGGTTCTTGTGACTGAAACATTTCCTTCTGACTCTACTTTCCTCCCAACTCTCTTTGGTGAAAGGACTTCTTCTCATGGCCAGACATAGTAGATGGGCACTCGAGTTTCCCATTCTCCTTTCTGGGTCAGTCTTTACCCTCCTTCCCTCAACAGAGGATGCCAAGGCCATTAGCTTACACCTCTTCTCTGGAGTTCATCACAACCTACCTTCCTCTATGATATCCCCTGTCATCATCCTCAAGGTTTCCAAACCCCTATTGACAATCCTTTTAATTTCTTAGCCTCTAAGTGTCTCTACAAAGCTAGTGATCTCTGATCAGCCACAGAAACCTGCAGGGACATAGGGATTCCCTAGACATCATCATTCTTCCCAGCATCTGCAAAGCATCATACCATGTCTATAAACCCCTATTGTCCCCCTCCTGATCCTTTACTCTGCCTCTCTAGCCTCCTGTGATCTCCATTTCCTTGCCTATATTAGCTTCCCAGTCCATCATGCCCTCCCAGGTTCATTCCTTCATATCGCATAGGTAGTCACTTTAATGGTGCACTCACTTACATTCTAGAACCCCATTTGCTATCCAAATACAACCCTTCCACAGTTAAGAAACCCCCTGCTTCCAAGACTTTCTCTAGAAAATATTGGCAATCTGAAAAGGAAGGATGGAGTAAAAATGACCCTGAGCCTTTTTCAATGTAAAATCAAATGCATGCTACTAATTCCATCAGGGCCCTCAGTTCTGCTGAGAATTCATTCAGCTCCAAGCTCTCTCTCCACATGAACTGTATTAATAGTTCTCATAACAAACACTCTCCTCTTTCTCCTAGCCTCCATCCAGAATGTGCCACCTCACTTTCTATGGATAATTTTACTTTTACTGGGAAGACTATAATAATTTAATGTGATTTAATTCCCTCAGCTTACCCAGACTTGTCTTAAAATGTCTCCAGTATTTCCTCTACTCTTGTATCTGAGACGTGTCCTGCTTCTTTGCCAAGATTAATACTTCCACCTGCTCTTGATACCATTCACTCTTACCTCCTCCAGCACCTCATTTTATCTGTAGTCCAATTTCCCCATCCTATTTCCAACCTCTCCCTCCCTCCACTAGCTCCTTGCGCTATGTCCACGAACAATATGGTCTCCCCACGCTAAGTGAGAACCTCTGGCAGGGCCATATGTGTAGTCGGGAGTCATTAGTGACCACTGTGAAGCAGGAACTGTGCTTGATGCTGGAGAAAGAAAGAGAAATGGGGGTAAATTCCACTCTTAAGGAGGTCAAATTCCAGGATAAAATAGATAAGTGAAGAAAGGGATAAATTCTAGGCAAGGAATAAGTATAGGATTATGTAGGATAACAGATAGGAATATTCCTAGAAGGGGTGACACCTGAGCTCGTTCTGGGTCAGTTAGGGATATGTTCTACAGCAATCAAAGAAAAATGATTGATAACTTCCACAGATACAGATTATCTCTCAACCTCAGTTAGAAGCTCAGGAGAGGCAAGTCCAGGGGTGGCATGACAACACAACAGTGTCATCAAAGACCCAGGCTCTCCCCATCTTTCTGCCTCATCATCTTCAATATGTTGTCTTTCACTTTCAGACTCTCATCTTAGGGTTGTAAGATGGCAACTCTGTTTCCATATCTCTTTTCTACTTTCCAGACAGAAGAAATGGACAAGAGTGAAGGGACAAAGACTCTCTGGATAAACTTTGCCTTTTTATTTGGGAATGGGTGCCCTTTGCAGGGACTTCTGCCAAGAACTTATTGTTCAGAACAGTAGCCCATGGCCATCCCTAATTGGAAAGAATATGAGGAAGTAAAAATGGTTTAGTAGGACAGAAAGATGAATACAAGTTGGCAACGAGTTGAGGTGTAGAGAACAATCAAAGCAGAAGGAATCACATATATGAGGTAAGAGAGTGGCTGGTTTGCTTGGGAATTTTCAAGTGGTTTAGAACAGATAGAGGCGAGGGAATCAGAGGGGCTGTGGAAGAGATGAGGTGGAAGAGGCTGGCAGGGCTAGGACATGCAGCACCTTAATGCCATTCTATGGAACTTGGAGATTGTTCTGAAGATCTTTGTAATAGGGATGGTTAGATTTATATTTTAGAAATATTGCTCTTTATGCAGAGTGGGGAATGGATTTTGGGAGTGTAAGATTGAAGAAAGAGAAATCCTCAAAGTGGCTGTCTCAGAGATGACAGTAAAGAATAATGACATACACTAGTGGGACAGAAAGATGTGAACAGAATCTGGAGACCTCATAGGACATCCCTCCTGCTTCCTCGCCACCATATCCAAAATAGCAGCTGTGCCATACTCTCTATTAACAATCACCCCTTCTTATTCTCACCTGTATCACAGGGCTAGAAGACTGGGAACTACATTTTCCAGAATCCCTTGCCATTTAGGCTCCAATGTTACTTCCTAACCCAGTTCTTCCCATATTATAGCAAACATTCTCCTGGATGGTCTCATGGTTACGAATCATCTTCTAATCCAACCTTCACTACATTTCAAGGGTAAACATAACTTCTTAACAAACACTTCAGTGGTAAATATTGCTCACCAGCTCAAATGCAAAAATAGCTCATATGAACTGCACAATGGAACAAGCTACTTGCAAAGAAGACAGTTCTCACCACTACTATTACCAGTCATTTACTGTTTATCCTGTTGCCTCTAATAACTTGTTATATTTCCATTTGTATATGACACATGTTCTCTACTAAATTGTCATTCCCATGAGGGAAATGCTGCAGATGAAGGAATTCTTTATCTTTCTATTGAGTCATGCCATGTCTCACTTTCTTAGCAGACTAGAAAAATAAAAGGCAAGAAATAAATCAAGGTATATTTGCAGCAGA
This sequence comes from Tursiops truncatus, assembly GCF_011762595.2. Taxonomy (NCBI): domain Eukaryota; kingdom Metazoa; phylum Chordata; class Mammalia; order Artiodactyla; family Delphinidae; genus Tursiops; species Tursiops truncatus. Next base: position 23,503,371 of record NC_047041.1, read on the forward strand.
TACTGGTTTTATAAATATTATACATAGAGTTCTTATAAATCTAAAAGAAAATATGTAAACATCCCAATAGAAAAATGGTCAATGAACATGAACAGGCATTTTTCAAAAGAAATATGTGGGTAATATACATAATTTTAAAATCTTTTAAATTTACTAGTAATCAAATAAATGCAAATTAAACATTTTAAATATATGAATTGGACAAAAATGAAACAAAATGCCAATAGCTAATATTTATTGAGTATTTGCTATGAGCCAGATTCTTTTCTAAGTACTTTACATGAATTAATTCATTTCATCTAATCATACTATCATTTAATCAACAAGCATATGAGGAAGTTACTATTATTATCCCCTATGTTTTATAGACAAGGGAGTAAGTAAGGCACAGAGAGATTAAGTAACCTACCCAGAGTCACAAAACTAGACAGCACTGAAAATAGAATTTTAATTCAGATACTTGCATTCCAAAACCATGCTCTTGACTATTTCACCTTTTTGTTTCCTCTAAAAAACTAAACATTTATTGGATGTTTTCTATTTACCAAGTACAGTGCTGTGTTGTGCATAGATTATCTTATTTGACCCTTACAATAGTCTAGAAAAGATTTTTTTCCACTTTACAGACTACCAAACAGAGGCTAAGAGAAACTAAGAAACTTAACCAAATTAACAACTAGTAAATTATAGAACTACGTATATTTTCACAAAAGCCTATATACCCAGTATTGGCAAGAGTTTGGGAAAACAGGCACTTTCATGCACTGTTGGAGAAGTTAAATGATATAACCATTGTGGGAGGCAATTTGGCAAACATCATTGGCTTTTGCAGTTTACAATTGGCTAATGTAGTTTTCAAGTGTATTATTTCCTTTAGAAGTCACTATGTACAAAGATTCTTCTATAAAGATGCTTAATAAATAATATTTATAATTGAGACTGGAGAAATAGCTAATGGTATATCCAAACAAAGGAACACAATGCAGTTATTAAAAATAATGCTACAGTAGAATATTTTTTACAACATGATCTCATTTTTCTTAAGTAAATATAATATAAATAGAGTTGACTAACCTAGACAGCTAGATAGCAGGTAGGTGGCTGCCTAGGTCACTATATCTAGCCAGATATTTAGATACATAGAGTTATCTAGACATAGAGCTACAACTAGATTTTTTCAATATTAAGAAAATATTTAAAGAGGTTACCTCTCTACAGTAGGATTTCAGATGATTTTTTCTTCTTTGTACTTTTCTATATATTCCAACTATTTTTTCACTTATAATAGGAACTTAAAGAAGGTGTCTCAGGCTCTTATAAAAATTATCTTTCTACCTAAAGTTCACAGACAAGGGCAGGGATTATAGTGCTAGGATAGACAGAAGCCCAGAATAATAGTTAATATTTCCCATAGGCCAGTCACAGAAAAGATTAGTCCTTTCCCCAAATTCTCAAGACTCTGGATCTCTTCTCATTAAGGGAATCTAGACAATTCTCTCTTGCCCTGAAGTATTGGGTTTTCATTGATGGTGTTCCCCATAAACTCCAGCCCTAATGGACCTGCTTGTCTGGTGAACCAGGCACCCTAGTCAGAACTCTTTATCTGTTGGTTACAGAAGCCAAACAGTGAGCGGAAAAGTGAGCTTATTAAAAAGATAAAGGGTGTGTGAGAATGCCTTGGGCTCAAACACCAGCTTCATTCTTCTGTGTCTCCACAGACTGGCTTTCTCTGTTTCTCTGCCCCATGTTAGTAGATGGCCCCAAAATGAAAAGGAATCTTGCTGCTTTCCTATCTCGTACTTAAATCCGGTTTCCTACTATAGGTTAAATATCAACAGATTTCAAGTTAACACAAATGCTTGCAGGTTTCCATCTCTCAGACAGAAAAAAGTACCAGGTACAGACGTGTCTCATTCATGCTGTGAAGCTGATGAACCACTTGTGTGGGGACTGTTCTCCTCTGGGTCGGTGGTTGGAAAGAGGTCACTGGGATTCACGGCGTCTTTCTCTGCCCTCACCACACCTTGTTTCAGTTTCTGCCTAAGCAGTTTCGTTTGATCTCAGCTCATCTGGAATTTTCCAAAAAGATACAATAATGGCTTCTTTTCTTACCTTTGGTATATATCCTTAAGAACATATTATTTTTTCCTGTTGAAAACCTTTTTTAAGCAAAAATAAATAGCACACTGTAAGTAAATCTGCAACTAACATAAACAAGCTAAATTACCACTGAAAATCCTGTAGCACTGCTGTGAAAAGGCAATGTAAAAATAAACATTAAACATTTTTAAAGCACACAAAATCTTCACAGCCTCAGGATCAACTTCACAGGCTATCTGGAAAAAAGCCAGTTGGCCACCTTGGCTCAGGCATCCACCCTTGTTGTCACAGCGAGGGCCAGCACTTGGGTTCTGGGGTACCCTTTGGAGCCAACCTGTGACCCTGTGGATAGAAAGAGTGGTTTCCAGAAACGGGAGCTTTTGCGAGCTGAGCAGACGCTCCCAAGGGGCATCCTGAGGCCGACTACTCGCCATCTCTCTTGGCGCACATTGTGGTTGGGATCTCACAGGTTAGCGTCCAGCAGCCCTTGTTTCAAGTCAGTGAGACCTGTCAAGGTAAGAGCAGGGGCAGCCTTACCTCCAGCTTCTTTTGTATCTTCCTCAGCACAGCAGTCTTTCAATATTTATTGTTTGATTGCCTGAGAGAAATGCCAGCCTTTAACACAAACCAATAACAAGGCGTAAACACCCTAAAACTGGCTTTCGAGTGATGAAGCCAAACAATTCTGCCCTGGAATCAGAACTAAGGATGGGGTTTTTTTTTTTTAATTTTTTTTTATTTTTTACATCTTTATTGGAGCATAATTGCTTTACAATGGTGTGTTAGTTTCTGCTTTATAACAAAGTGAATCAGTTATACATATACATATGTTCCCATATCTCTTCCCTCTTGCATCTCCCTCCCTCCCACCCTCCCTATCCCACAATTCCAGGCGGTCACAAAGCACCGAGCTGATCTCCCTGTGCTATGCAGCTGCTTCCCACTAGCTATCTACCTTACGTTTGGTAGTGTATATATGTCCATGCCTCTCTCTCGCTTTGTCACAGCTCACCCTTCCCCCTCCCCATATCCTCAAGTCCATTCTTTAGTAGGTCTGTGTCTTTATTCCTGTCTTACCCCTAGGTTCTTCATGACATTTTTTTCCCTTAAATTCCATATATATGTGTTAGCATACGGTATTTGTCTTTCTCTTTCTGACTTACTTCACTCTGTATGACAGACTCTAGGTCTATCCACCTCATTACAAATAGCTCAATTTCGTTTCTTTTTATGGCTGAGTAATATTCCATTGTATATATGTGCCACATCTTCTTTATCCATTCATCCGATAATGGACACTTAGGTTGTTTCCATCTCCTCTCTATTGTAAATAGAGCTGCAATGAACATTTTGGTACATGACTCTTTTTGAATTATGGTTTTCTCTGGGTATATGCCCAGTAGTGGGATTGCTGGGTTGTATGGTAGTGCTATTTGTAGTTTTTTAAGGAACCTCCATACTGTTCTCCATAGTGGCTGTACCAATTTACATTCCCACCAGCAGTGCAAGAGGGTTCTCTTTTCTCCACACCCTCTCCAGCATTTATTGTTTGTAGATTTTTTGATAATGGCCATTCTGACTGGTGTGAGATGATATCTCATTGTAGTTTTGATTTGCATTTCTCTAATGATTAATGATGTTGACCATTCTTTCATGTGTTTGTTGGCAATCTGTATATCTTCTTTGCAGAAATGTCTATCTAGGTCTTCTGCCCATTTTCAGATTCGGTTGTTTGTTTTTTTGTTATTGAGCTGCATGAGCTGCTTCTAAATTTTGGAGATTAATCTTTTGGCAGTTGCTTCATTTGCATATATATTTCTCCCATTCTGAGGGTTGTCTTTTGGTCTTGTTTATGGTTTCCTTTTTTGTGCAAAAGCTTTGAAGTTTCATTAGGTCCCATTTGTTTATTTTTGTTTTTATTTCCATTTCTCTAGGAGGTGCGTCAAAAAGGATCTTGCTGTGATTTATGACATAGAGTGTTCTGCCTATGTTTTCCTCTAAGAGTTTGATAGTTTCTGGCCTTACATTTAGGTCTTTAATCCATTTGGAGCTTATTTTTGTGTATTTTGTTAGGGAGTGATCTAATCTCACACTTTTACAAGTACCTGTCCAGTTTTCCCAACACCACTTGTTAAAGAGGCTATCCTTTCTCCACTGTATATTCCTGCCTCCTTTATCAAAGATAAGGTGACCATATGTGTGTGGGTTTATCTCTGGGCTCTCTATCCTGTTCCTTTGATCTATATTTCTGTTTTTGTGCCAGTACCATACTGTCTTGATTACTGTAGCTTTCTAGTACAGTCTGAAGTCAGGGAGCCTGATTCCTCCAGCTCCGTTTTTCGTTCTCAAGATTGCTTTGGCTATTCAGGGTATTTTGTGTTTCCATACAAATTGTGAAAGTTTTTGTTCTAGTTCTGTGAAAAATGCCAGTGGTAGTTTGATAGGGATTGCATTGAATTTGTAGATTTCTTTGGGTTGCAGAGTCATTTTCACAATGTTGATTCTTCCAATCCAAGAACATGGTATATCTCTCCATCTATTTGTATCATCTTTAATTTCTTTCATCAGTGTCTTATAATATTCTGCATACAGGTCTTTTGTCTCCTTAGGTAGGTTTATCCTAGATATTTTATTCTTTTTGTTGCAATGGTAAATGTGAGTGTTTTCTTGATTTCACTTTCAGATTTTTCATCATTAGTGTTTAGGAATGCCAGAGATTTCTGTGCATTAATATTGTATCCTGCTACTTTACCAAATTCATTGATTAGCTCTAGTGGTTTTCTGGGAGCATCTTTAGGATTCTCTATGTATAGTATCATGTCATCTGCAAACAGTGACAGCTTTACTGCTTCTTTTCCAATTTGGATTCCTTTTATTTCCTTTTCTTCTCTGATAGCTGTTGCTAAAACTTCCAAAACTATGTTGAATAAGAGTGGTGAGAGTGGGCAACCTTGTCTTCTTCCTGATCTTAGTGGAAATGCTTTCAGTTTTTCACCATTGAGGACGATGTTGGCTGTGGGTTTGTCATATATGGCCTTTATTATGTTGAGGTAAGTTCCCTCTATGCCTACTTTCTGCAGGGTTTTTATCATAAATGGGTGTTGGATTTTGTCGAAAGCTTTCTCTGCATCTATTGAGATGACCATATGGTTTTTCTCCTTCAATTTCTTAATATGGTGTATCACGTTAATTGATTTGTGTATGTTGAAGAATCCTTGCATTCCTGGAACAAACCCCACTTGATCATGGTGTATGATCCGTGTAATGTGCTGTTGGATTCTGTTTGCTAGTATTTTGTTGAGGATTTTTGCATCTATGTTTATCGGTGATATTGGCCTGTAGTTTTCTTTCTTTGTGACATCCTTGTCTGGTTTTGGAGTTTGAGAAGGATAGGTGTTAGCTCTTCTCTAAATGTTTGATAGAATTCGCCTGTGAAGCCATCTGGTCCTGGGCTTTTGTTTTTTGGAAGATTTTTAATCACAGTTTCAATTTCAGTGCTTGTGATTGGTCTGTTCATATTTTCTATTTCTTTCTGATTCAGTCTTGGCAGGTTGTGCATTTCTAAGAATGTGTCCATTTCTTCCAGGTTGTCCATTTCATTGGCATAGAGTTGCTTGTAGTAATCTCTCATGACCCTTTGTATTTCTGCAGCGTCAGTTTTTACTTCTCCTTTTTCATTTCTAATTCTATTGATTTGAGTCTTCTCCCTTTTTTTCTTGATGAGTCTGGCTAATGTTTTCTCAATTTTGTTTATCTTCTCAAAGAACCAGCTTTTAGTTTTATTGATCTTTACTTAAGGATGGGTTTTAAACTGTGTGGTTTTAATAGATATTTAAGTGGAACTCCATTTACTCTGTGTGTGTGTGTACACATGTATGTGTGTACACGTGTGTGCATGTGTACACGTGCACACATGCACGTGGGCATTTTCTCTCCATAGCCCAAATGGAGGAGATGAGAGACTAGAAATCTCCTCCATTTTAATGGCACACAGTTTTCCACACTGGAAGCCTATTAAAAAGATATTTTGGTCTGTGAAACAAAGCAGCAATGTTTGCATAGGAATGCAAACAGAATAGAATTTAGATCCCATCTCCTTGGGCCTACCTGATACCAAGTTCAGGCACATTAAGAGAATGCCATTTGGGACCTTGTTTTAATTGGATTTTCTAATCTTCCATATATTCTAATGAGCTTGGCGGGGTGTGGAGCGAATCTTCAGTATTTAGGATACAGCCTCTATCAAGATGATCTAAGAGCTTTCTTCTCTGTGGGCTGTTCTGTGTTGGGGAGTAAGGGAGGAGGAGGTTCGTTCAAATTTCAACCACCTGCCTTTTGGTTCAGCATCTGTGGAGCCCTGTGTTATGAAAGAAGGGCCCAAAAGTCTTCAGCAAAACATCTCTCTCAGAAAGCTCACTGCACTTCAGTATGTTGCATTTGATGAGGATTTAACAAGGGCCTGCAAATCCAATAGCTGCCAGAAGTCAGTGGGCTTGCAAAGTGGAAGGGCAGAGGGTTCTGCTGACCAGTAGCCACCAAACAAAGGGTGCATGACCACAGGAATCCCTGGCCGTCGGCCCAGACCATATGGACAGTGATGCCCAGTGTTGCTCCTTAGAAATACTGTCTAGGAAAACAAAGGCAGGCACAGCACTGACCACCTCTGACCATTTGTAGTTTTTGCTCAGGCCACCATAAAAAGCACTACAGACTGGTTGGCTTAAACAACAGAAATTTATCTTCTCACAGTTCTGGAGACTAGAAGGCCAAGACCAAGATGTTGGCAGGGTTGGTTTCTTCTGAGGCCTCTCTCGTTGGTTTGTAGATGGCCATCTTCCCTCTGTACATGTCTGTGTCCAAATTTCCTCTTCTTATAAGGACATTGGATTAGGACCCACGTTAATGACCTCATTTTAATTTAATTACCACTTTAAAGACCCTATCTACCAAACACAGTCATATTCTGAGGTACTGGGGGTTAAGACTTCAAAATATGAATTTTGGGGAGGACACAATTTCATCCATAACACCATCCAAAAGAACAAGCTGGCCAGGTTGCATACACCCTCCAAGCCTCTCTGACCCCGTTGTGGGAGAGGGGGTCAGACCAGCACTGTTCCGACATGTGCAAACTCTAGACAGATGGCTTGCATCTCAACCCTGCATATCCAGACACAAGCTGTGAGACCTTAGGTAAGTTACTTGTCCTCTCTGGACCACAGTTTCTCAGATGCAAAATGGGGATGATTATAATAGTACTTAAGTCCTATGACATAGGATCTTCATGACAATTGGATGGGTTCACACACATAAAAGGCTTAGAACAGCACAAAGTACTGTTCAAAGTAACAAAGTAAATGCTTAGTAAACATTAACAATTATTATTAATTGAGTCCCTAAGCATCCCAGCTAATTACTGGCCCGGCCTGGGTGGAGATCTGTTGGATCTACCCAAAGCATCATTGGAGGTGCCTTTAAGGGACACTAACTGAGGATAGTCTTGAACCGAGATAAGTGAGCCTGACCACAACCTGTTAGGCCCAAATTTGGGAACAAATACCCATCCACCTTCCAGGAGCAACAGTTCACTCTTTTAACATGTGCCTCTGAATACTTAAGCCTTCTGCTTATATTAAATGAATTTGCATCCACTTGAAAGTTCCTCTGTACAGGTTGAATTGGCAGGCAATGAATTTTTCCCTTTGTTTTTCTTGTTCTCACTGAAGACTACAAAGAAAAGTTTAAAGTAATCCTTGAAAGATAAAAGTCTTCAAGTGACTCTTCTTTTCCAAGCCTATTTAGTCTTGCCTATAGCTAATCAGCTTGCTTGCCAAAGCAGACCCTAGATCTGCAGGAAATACATGACAAGGAGGAATATATAAAGACAAGAGAAATTTTACTCTGATATGCTGGGTGTCTGTCATTTGATGGTGCTAGGTCTCTAGCTTTACAACTGCGCCAGAGTCAATGGAATCCCTCACTTCCATCGCAGAAGTGGAGTGCCCTCACTGACATCAACAGACATTTTTTTTAAAGAAGCTACTATGTACATATCACTGCCCAGAGGTGGGAAACAAAGATATGTAGCAATGAATAAACAAGTTCCTCGAGGGGGCCGAGAGTACAGCGGGACGGACCTCCCTCACGATCAACGATAAAAAGATGGAAGAATTATAACCACACTACTTGGGAGCACCAGGAGCCAATATTTGTGACCTGTGATGGGGGAAGGCTGTATTTGAGATTAACCCTTTCAAGGATCAGTAGACAGGTAGCAAAGTGGGGATAAAGACCTTCACAATAGAGTAAACAGACTAAGTAAAAGGGACAGGGGCTTAAAACTGCTTGAGGTGATGAAGTAATAGCATTGACAGCAGCACAGGGAGTGGTGAGAGAAGATGCTGAAACCCACAAATACCACCAATTTGGAAATCCTTCATTTACTGGGACAGGCTTCATTACACAGGTACACAGAGACCAAGCTCACCTGCCTTCCTCATTTAATACTGATCCCCACCTTCATTCCCATTTACTGCCTGTTTTCCTAGTCTTCGCCTATGAACTGGCTGTTGAAAAGCCTCCTAGGACATTTCCATCACTGCAGAAAGTTCTGTTGGCCAACACTATCTTAGAGAAATTATTCAAGGCAGATGGTGGGTTTTGGACAGGTTTGGGACAAAGCAACGCCTTAAACATCGCTTAGGGAAGTTAGAAGTCAAAACATGACAGTTATTTAATGTATAATTGTATTTGCCTTTGCCAACAAAGCATCTAAATAGTCTGTATTCTAAGGGAGGACCTGATTTAGACCATGTTGTTGTTAACATCTTCAGTCTCAGATATTTCTTCAGAGTTTCGTGTAGCACTTGGTAACTTAACTATTATTTAGAACCTAGCCATCCCTATGTTGTTGATGTCATTTTTGTGTTCTTTGTGTATGTGCACAAACCCATATGCTTGTTCCATCTCTTGAGAAGGTTTTTAGTTCCTTAAATGCAAGGATTTGTTCTTTTAACTCTTTGTATTCCTAGTGCCATGCCCAGTGCTTTGTACATAGAAAATGTTCAAAAAACATATGTTGGTTAATAACAGCATGCAAGGCTCTCTCTGTCTTAGTCCTGCTTTCCTTTAGAGCCTCATGATTCTCATTCCCAGACCTGCTCTTTCCAGTTCATTTCTCTGAGCACCATGCAGTTCCCCCAATGCTCCAGGCATTATATGGTGCCAGGTCTTTGCATATACTATTCCCACCAGCCTTTCCCTGTGCCTGCCTAGCTTTTTCTCACCCTTTGGGAATCAACATAAACTACCTGTTCCTCACCTTACCTGACCTCCAGGCCCAGTTAGCTGCCCCTCCTAGAAGCTCCCTCTGTCCCCCTTTGAGGATCAGTGGCCAGTTTAGCTTCTGTGTCCTCCATGAGATCATGAGCTCTGTGAGGTTGGAATATAGCTTGTTCGTGGTTGTGTCCCCAGAACTGAGGCTAATGTCTGGCACATAGAAATCACACAAATGTTTATGAAATACATGAATGAATTAACAAGCCATAGAAATAATTGCTTATCAGATAAGTTTGGCTGAAGATTTATAGATATGCTGTGGACCCATACCACTCATCTTTTGACATTTCTTTCTCTCTATCACTTAAAATTCAGACAAATAAAAATGACAAACCCAGCACTCAGGAGAAACATCTCAGAGGTGGAGACAGGGGCTTGAGATGGAGAAAGAGCACATAAATGGATGAAAAAATATATATATATATATATTTATAATGAGGCTTTAATTTATTCAACTTTAAAAGATTATACAGCATTTGGGTTCTGGCATCCCTAAGAATATGGTTTAGACTTGGATTTGGTAGTAAATATCCACATTTACATTCATTATATATAATTATTACTCCAGTAGAGCAGGTGAGGTCTGAGTTTTAACAGTCATGAATAAAGAATAAGAAAAGAGATAACTCATGTAAGCATACTTAGTGAACTGTAATTTCTATGTAACAGTTAAAAACAAGTTATTGTTTTTTCTTTTAATTAATAACTATGTTTTTATTATTTTTTAATATCTTTATTGGAGTATAATTTCTTTACAATGGTGTGTTAGTTTCTGCTTTATAACAAAGTGAATCAGCTCTACATATACATATATCCCCATATCTCCTCCCTCTTTGCGTCTCCCTCCCACCCTCCCTATCCCACCCCTCTAGGTAGTCACAAAGCACCGAGCTGATCTCCCTGTGCTATGTGGCTGTGTCCCACTAGCCATCTATTTTACCTTGGAAGTGTATATATGTCCATGTCACTCTTTCATTTTGTTCTAACCTACCCTTCCCCCTTCCCGTGTCCTCAAGTTCATTCTCTAGTAGGTCTGTGTCTTTATTCCTGTCCTACCCCTAGGTTCTTCATAACCTTTTTTTTTTTTAGATTCCATATATATGTGTTAGTATACAGTATTTGTTTTTCTCTTTCTGACTTGCTTCACTGTGTATGACAGACTCTAGGTCCATCCACCTCACTACAAAGGACTCTTTCATTTCTTTTTATGGCTGAGTAATATTCCATTGTATATATGTGCCACATCTTCTTTATCCATTCATCTGTCGATGGACACTTAGGTTGCTTCCATGTTGTGGCTATTGTAAATAGAGCTGCAATGAACATTGTGGTACATGACTCTTTTTGAATTATGGTTTTCTCTGGGTATATGCCCAGTAGTGGGATTGCTGGGTCATATGGTAGTTCTATTTTTAGTTTTTTAAGGAACCTCCATACTGTTCTCCATAGTGGCTGTACCAATTTACATTCCCACCAACAGTGCAAGAGGGTTCTCTTTTCTCCACACCCTCTCCAGCATTTATTGTTTGTAGATTTTTTGATGATGGCCATTCTAACAAGTGTGACGTGATACCTCATTGTAGTTTTTATTTGCATTTCCCTAATGATTAGTGATGTTGAGCATCCTTTCATGTGTTTGTTGGCAATCTATATCTTCTTTGGAGAAATGTCTGTTTAGGTCTTCTGCCCATCTGGATTCGGTTGTTTGTTTTTTTGATATTGAGCTGCATGAGCTGCTTCTAAATTTTGGAGATTAATCCTTTCTCAGTTGCTTCATTTGCAAATATTTTCTCCCATTCTGAGGGTTGTCTTTTCATCTTGTTTATGGTTTCCTTTGCTGTGCAAAAGCTTTGAAGTTTCATTAGGTCCCATTTGTTTATTTTTGTTTTTATTTCCATTTCTCTAGGAATTGTGTCAAAAAGGATCTCGCTGTGATTTATGTCATAGAATGTTCTGCCTATGTTTTCCTCTAAGAGCTTTATAGTGTCTGGCCTTACATTTAGGTCTTTAATCCATTTTGAGTTTATTTTTGTGTATGGTGTTAGGGAGTGTTCTAATTTCATTCTTTTACATGTAGCTGTCCAGTTTTCCCAGCACCACTTATTGAAGATGCTGTCTTTTCTCCCAAGTTATTGTTTTAATGGTCAGTTATTGTCAATGTAAGAAGCATGCCGTCCGTGGCAGGGTCTATCAGTCAGGATGCAGACAAAAAATAAATGGCTCACTTAAACCAAGTAATAGAGGAGAGCTTAGTGAAAGAACTATCCACAAAGATGTAGGTAAGGTAGGCTAGTAGATCAAAGTGAGGGAGAGGAGAGTGAGACTAGCTATCTGTTCCCTTGACCATGGCTGGACTCTTTCTCTCTACCAAAGACCAAAACCTGTCAGACAGACCTCTACAGCTGCTTTCTCTCTCTGGGTTCTGGTAACTGCTCCCTTGTCTTGCTGCTTCAAGCTTAGGAAGGTAATATGTCCCTACGATTGCTAGTTCTGTAGTGCTTCATCATTCTCTGCTGGTTCACTTTGACATTGCCTACCTTACCTACATCTTTGTAAACAGTTCTTTCACCAAAAATATATTTTTAATGTACTAGCTTTTAAGCTGGGTGGCAAGTTCCTGGTATTTAATTTATTACACATATATTACATATATATTATAAAACATAGTTTTAAGAATTCACTTGTTTTATAACATACATGTTATATATTGTATGTATCAAATATTGCAGGATATAAAATAATTTAAATGTTTTCAGAGTTTTATTGGTGTTTGGTGACAAATTAATTTTAACTATTTTATCTTTTAGTTTTTACAGAATTTTACTTCTTTTACTGCATTTCATAAATATTTCAACAACAATTTTTAGTTTTTCAAACAGGGAACAGAGGGTGCTACCTTGAAGTAATGGTAATGTGCTTAATTCTTTTCCTTCATATGAGGAAATGGATGTCAGTCTCTATGTCAGACCCTCAAGACATCTTTAAAAGATTATTTTTCCACGCCAGCCCAGATGGTCATGATGACCCTAAAGACAACTAGTGCAACACCTGTGCCTAAAAGCACAACTCCTAATAGCTCAACATTGTTGCAGGTCCACTTTCTTCCAAGGAAGCAATGAAGATGGTGTGTGCAAGCTATGGAGCAGGCTTGCTGTGCTCAATTTGGTGACATCTATGTGGTGCCTACTGTGTGCCCAGCATTGTGGTGGGCACTGAGGATGCAGTAAAAACTAAGAAAAATAGACATAGCTTCTGGTCTCCAAGAAATCACCTCGTGTGGAGAGGCTGACAAGTAAACACAAGTGCAACAATGTCAAAGAAACACATATAACTCGGGTGTGGGAAAGGTTAACTTTAAGTTGTGGGGAGGAGATAGATGGTGAATTAGAAAAAGCTTGTAGGGCTTCCCTGGTGGTGCAGTGGTTAAGAATCTGCCTGTCAATGCAGGGGACACGGGTTCAAGCCCTGGTCCAGGAAGATCCCACATGCCACAGAACAACTGAGCCCGTGAGCCACAACTATGGAGCCTGTGTTCTAGAACCCATGAGCCACAACTACTGAGCCCGCATGCCACAAATACTGAAGGCCGCGTGCCTAGAGCCTGTGCTCCACAACAAGAGAAGCCACCGCAATGAGAAGCCCATGCACCACAACGAAGAGTAGCCCCCACTCACCCCAACTAGAGAAAGCCCGCGCAGCAACAGAGACCCAATGCAGCCAAAAGTAAATGTAAATAAAGTAAATAAATTTTTAAAAAAAGAAAAAGAAAAAGCTTGTGATTTTATGATTCTTTAGGGAGAGGAGGCACCATGTGCAAAGACAGGATAGGAACGGGGTGGTGTCACATGACATCCACTAAGTAGATACATTAAACTGCCCCCAAATTTCATTAAAATAAGAAAATTACATAGCATGGGAACAAGAAGGGTACCATCAGCATACCAGGAATTTTGAGAATTTCATGAATTCACCCTTTAACTGTCAGTCTTCCGTTCTTAAAACTGGGGATGCACAGGTTATATTAAAAATTACTTAAAAACTTGCTCTGCAAAACTTAATACCTAACTGTATTTGACTTTGACCAATATTAAAAATTATTTTACTTCTGAGCATTCTGCAAACTAAAGTAAAGGGAAAAAACTCTCTCAGAACCACTAACACAGTAGTTGGAAATTTTTTAAATAAAGGGATAACAAAAACCCAGGTCATCAGACATTCTCTAGAATTAAATCATAGCTGACTCCGTGGAAATGTGGCCCTGCAAGACCTTCACTGTGGCCTTCCTTGCCCTAAGCCTCCTCCACAGATATAATCATTCCCAGTTTCCATGAATCTTTTCAAAGAACTAGAGAGCTATTACTGCCAGATAGAGGCACATGGTATTACTTCAACAACCTGGTCAGAATAAGGCTTTTTGAATTACTCACTAGGCTGTGGGTGGGTTAAGAACTGATAGTCTGAGTTCTCAGTATTTCTATCAGAAGACAGCCAACTGCAAGTACTTGATTCCTCTTTCAAATGGCTGATTCTTATCTGGTTTCTTCTGGGTCTCTTCCATTTCCCTTCTGGGTAGCAAGCCCTGCTGGCAGGGATTGTAATTAGGTGTGATTTAAGTACTGCATAATTTGTACAAATCTATAAAATGCCAATGCAAAATCTAGAGAGTTTGGTCAAGAGGAAAGTTTATTTTGGAGAGAAGAGGAGAGGGGGAGCAGGTGGCACTAGGCCATCTGCTTCAGAAGGGATAATTAGGATTCTGGTTTTGCTGAGAACATTTTTAGAAAAAATATTTGCAAGGGTTGCTGAAAAGTAACATCAATCCTGAGAAGGAAGTAGGAAGAGAGAGCAAAGGCTGAGCAGGCCGAGCTCTCCAGATTAAACCAGTGCCAAGTCAACCTTGAAAGTAAAAACTGTCCAAGATCCAACCGGAAGGACATCCTAGTGTCTATTTTATCCACTGATATTAGCCAATGCTTTTTGTCTCCAGGAAGTGGAGCAGCATTAGAAGAGTTATGGACCAAGATATTTTGAAAATGTGAAGATTTTCTTCCTTCTCAATCTCTGGCCTCTGACTATGTGGCCATTTCTTAGTGCCTCCACCCCTGTCAAGACAAAATGATTGAGCATATAACTCCTCAAGTGTAAATACCCAGGGGGAAAGAAACAAGCTCTTAAAGGTCTTAAGGAAAGAACAAACTAAGGGAGAGAGGGAAGGGAGGGAGGGAGGGAAGGAGAGGGGAAATGAAGGAAGGAAGGAAGGAAGGAAAGGGAAGGGAAGGGAAGGAGAGAGGGAGGGAGGAAGGAAGGAGAGGGAGGGAGAGAATAGAAAAAAAGTGCAAAGAAGAGTATATTGTTGGGCTCTAACTTTTAGAAGATATTGATTTGTGAACAAGCATCATGAATTTATATCAATAAAGATTGGAGCTGGTTTCTACACAATTACAATTGTAAAGGTATTTGTGCTGTGTGATTTTAATAAATATTGCACACTTAGCATTTAATGCTTCAGTTTTAATAGTTTCTGTAATGTGAACTAAATTAGTTGATATATTGCAATGTTTGCCAGCATCTATTATAATCACTGTAATTACCTTCATCTGTCTATTAAAGGACAATTTCTGCTTCATGTTATTATCCTTATACTGAAATAGCACAACACAAATTAGGAATTATATATAGACAAATTAGATTTTCCTACCAGAATTTGGGTTTTTCATGTGAAAATTTCGGTGATAGAGTACAAGTTTGGTTAGAAGAGTTTAAATTTAACTCATAATCTGGCATGAAATGAAGTTTAATGGATAATATTGAGTAGAGAGAAACCTTATGAATTCAGATTTCATGAACTTTGCCATACTTATCTTTGCTATATCCATAAAACATAGTTTCCTAGTAAATTGTTGTTATAAATTCACTTGTACCAAGAAGAAGCTTCTTAATGCTATCTTTAAGAGTCTTGAAGCTTTTAAAAACAAGAATTTAAAAATGTTTCATATGCTACTGTAGATTATAGTCTTTCACAAGAGCTCTGATTACCTTTTCTAGAATAAAACATAATATTAGATCTATACCCATCTAATACATCTGGGAAAATGTATCATACTAAAAGTAATGTCTTTTCCAATTCCCCAAGTTGAAAATACTCTTATTAAAAGGTTACAGAGAAATAGTTAACTGAAAGAAAAAAATATGGTAGTATCTTCATGTACATAATAAATGTATAGTTTACTTTTCACATATTAAGACAGTGTCTTGCCAGATCCTGATACTTCCACAGTGTCGTTGGTTGGCTTGAAATCTACTTCTATCAAGGGACTGATCCATTGATCCCTGGATAATTGCTGAAATGTTCTTCTAAATCCCCTTGAACTTGAAAGCAGAAATGTCTCTCATCTCTTCCTAATGCCACTCTATCCCACTCCTTTGACCCCTTATACACAAAAGCAGTCAGTGTGTACACATCTACAGAGCACAACAGCACAAAATGTAGTGAATCCTCCTTAAATCACCCCCCCTTTTAAGCAATTGTAAATAAATCACCCAACCTTTTAAGTAATTGTAAATAATTCCTTAGCTGGTAATGCATTTCCCATGTGGTCCTTGTTCTTTGTATGTGTAGATTCCTCAGAAGGAACCCCAAAGAGAAAAGGGGAGAGTGGAAGGGTTCAAGGACCAGCTCCTACTCCAAACCACCAAACAAGTACCTAAATCCATATCATCATAGAATTAAAAAATCCAGGTCATCTTTTAGCAAAATACCTAACCCAGCCCCAGAAGGAAAGCCATCTACAAGATGCCCCCATGGCAAGATCTCGGCTCAATGTTTCTTGAAGGAAGAATGGAGACAAATGTCTGTGTTCCCATTGGGTTCATTTCTAGTTCTTTCCTCCAACAGAAATACTCAACAGGCTTGGACTCATTGGTTAGTTTATCAGAAGGAAAAATACCTGATCATGTCTGTTTCTGGCAAGACTGCCTCCAGAGGGATGAGACTACATTGAGAAGTTGACCTAGATGATTCCTAAGGTCCTACCAACAACCATCAATCTTCTAGTTCTAGTTTGTGCCTAATTTAATCAAAATATAGATCTGTAAGTAATGATATTTTTCTAGACAGAGGAACATAAACAAAAGTGATGCTTGTAAAGGTGAAAATATGGAGTCCTTGGAAGACTGCACCAGTGATGCCAGGCACAGTAAGTCTTGACTGTACTGAAAACCACAGTAAGAAATCGGGTTGGTCAAGGTGCTTTTAAGTGCAGTACTGTGGAAAGATCACCAGTGGAAAGATCACCAGTCAGGAAACCCAGCTGCTACTCTTACTGACCTTTTAACTAGCTTTAAGAACTGGGGCCAGCACAACCTCTCTGAACATTTTCTATGTGCCTCATCTATAAAACAAAATAGATTAGTAACATGACTGCTGAGTCCTTACCACTTCTAGGACTCCATGTTGGTAATGAAATGCCTCCTCATTAAAGATAATGATAAATATTTTCTTAACCATGAAATACAACTTAAAAGTAGCACAATTTACCCCCAATTTTTAAAAGAATGAAAGTCAATAAAAATAGTATGTCAGAAAAGATTGAAATTAAATCCATTACAATAATTGATACCCATATTCCAAATTCAAAATAGATTGTTTCAGTCTATTTTGAGTGATTTTGAGAAATCTTACATTGACAAAAATTCAGCCTTTTTCCTGAAAAATCCTGGTGGCTCATATTTCTGTACTGTACGAGCAATTAACATTCCTCTCAGTGGAAACATGAACAACAACTTGGGGCCATAAGTAATTGAGGATTCTATTTTCATTTCAAAGACTACAAAAGACAAAAACTCAGGGGTTTGGGCAGAAGCTGGAAAATTGTAGAGATGTTGATTTTGTTTTTAAAATTCCAATTTCATTTTCAGGTGCAGAATGTGCCCAGAAGCAAGATTCAATATAGAAACCTACAGCAAATGTCCTTAATTACTTCTTTCCCAGCCTCCTTCAAACATTAGCAATCTAGAGGCTTTATCCATAAAACTGGCCAGAAATCTCTCCAAACCATTTTCTAATCATTTACTTGAAAAGAGGCAGAAGTTACACTACGATGTGACTCCCACGAATACTTATTCAATAGAGTGAGGCTCTGACCTCTGAAATCCTAGGACTAGTGGGATGTCAGAAGCAACAATGAAACTAAAATTTTGTTTCCCTTGACATCTAAATGGCATGGTTCTCTCTGCTTCCCTTGTTTTATACACTGAGATGGAATACTTACTGCTTTCTATATTCTGGGACAGTACAAACATGAAACAGTCTTCCTTACTGCCTTCACTATTACAAACCTATTTGCCTGACTTATGTGTCCCAATTTTTAGCCAGAAAAATTAAATAACCTGAGGACTGGACCTGCCATAATTTGTCCTCTATGCATTCACATGCTTTCTTGCTCTAAATCCTTTTATCCAGGCTAGTACCTATCAAATAGCCTTGGTATTTCTTTTTTTTTTTTTTAACATCTTTATTGGAGTATAATTGCTTTACAATGGTGTGTTAGTTTCTGCTGTATAAAAAAGTGAATCAGCTATACACATACATATATCCCTATATCTCCTCCCTCTTGTGTCTCCCTCCCACACTCTCCATCCCACCCCTCTATGTGGTCACAAAGCACCGAGCTGATCTCCCTGTGCTATGCAACTGCTTCCCACTAGCTAACTATTTTACACTTAGTAGGGTATATATGTCCATGACTCTCTCTCACTTCGTCCCAGCGTACCCTTCTCACTCCCCATGTCTTCAAGTCCATTCTCTACGTTTGCGTCTTTATTCTTGTCTTGTCCCTAGGCTCTTCAGAACCTTTTTTTTTTTTTTTAGATTCCATATATATGTGTTAGCATATGGTATTTGTTTTTGTCTTTCTGACTTGCTTCACTGTGTATGACAGACTCTAGGTCCATCCACCTCACTACAAAGGACTCTTTCATTTCTTTTTATGGCTGAGTAATATTCCATTGTATATATGTGCCACATCTTCTTTATCCATTCATCTGTTGATGGACACTTAGGTTGCTTCCATGTTGTGGCTATTGTAAATAGAGCTGCAATGAACATTGTGATACATGACTCTTTTTGAATTATGGTTTTCTCAGGATATATGCTCAGTAGTGGGATTGCTGGGTCATACGGTAGTTCTATTTTTAGTTTTTTAATGAACCTCCATACTGTTCTCCATAGTGGCTGTACCAATTTACATTCCCACCAACAGTGCAAGAGGGTTCCCTTTTCTCCACACTCTCTCCAGCATTTATTGTTTCTAGATTTTTTGATGATGGCCATTCTGACCAGTATGACATGATACCTCATTGTAGTTTTTATTTGCATTTCTCTAATGATTAGTAATGTTGAGCATCCTTTCATGTATTTGTTGGCAATCTGTATATCTTCTTTGGAGAAATGTCTATTTAGGTCTTCTGCCCACTTTTGGATTGGGTTATTGGTTCTTAAAATAAAATGTACAATGCCCAATACAGCAATTTGGTTTTGGTTAAAAGATTCCTTCAAATACTAATCAATAACACTCAAAAAATATAAGAATTTATTTTGTCTCCAGGGGTCAGTCTGAGATGTCTATTATGGGTATGAAAGCAAACATCTCATGGAGAGTTAAATAAATGCCCTGTCTAACAATGTCAAACATAGTGGTGTGGGGAGAAGGGAAGGGGGATGGGACACAGGAATGCAAGATGAAGAAGAAAAAAAGAGAACAGAGTAATGCAATTTATCTTGGACAGAAGGATAAAACCCTTTTACAATTTCACAAAAGATCGTCTTAGGAAGAAGACCACCAATGGGGGAGAAAATACAACCACAGTCTGCTGAGTTGTACTTGGCAGAAGCCAAGCAAGAAACTCACCTTAAGGGAACCCAGTACTCTCCTCAGGCAGATGGGGTGTGCTGGACACCCACAGGAAGATGTCTGAGTGATGCCCATTAACACATCTTCCTGTCACTACCTCCCCTTCAGAGGCCAAAGGGCAGTTCTGCAGCTGCAACAGTCCCACCCCAAACTCCATGCAAACTGTCCCTTGCCCTATCGAGAGTGGGGTCGATTCACTAACAATGTAGCAGCAGCCACGTGACCTCTGCTTGAGGACTTTCCTCTTTCCCAGCAACCCCATCAAATTGGCCCATCCTGCCAGAGATCAGGGCAGGCAGGAGGTAATTACTGGAAGGTCAGATGCGCCTCCCCCACCGACTAAAGAAGGCAATATTTTCACACTGGTGAGCAGCACTGAGCAGCAGGAATAACAGAGACAAAGAGATGAATTCTCTTTCCACAAATAAATGTGGAAATCTGTTCTGGGACTGCAAAGTCATAAAGGTGCACTAGACACAACAGGTTCCCCTTTATTCACTGAGAAAATCTTGGCATTATATAAGAATTATTTGGTGCTGGAATGGAAGATTTTTCAATTTGAAGGCTCTTTTAAATGTAAGTTAATATTAACACTGGAACAATTCAGGAGGCTGTACTCTAGGATGTGGAAGAAGAAAAACTTTCTAGGCCATTTTAGTTTTCATAAACAACATTTTCAGACTTACTCTATTAGTACCTTGGTTATTTTAAAACTTAATATAGAGTCCTCTGGTGTGCCAGTCTGGCCTACTCACATCTGGTATATCTATCTCCATCTTTAGTTTTAAATCTGGCCACAAAGCAGCTTATGGTTTTCGTGAAACCACAGTTGTCAAAGCTGGTCAATTGTAATCCTGATCATTATCAACTAGGTCTTGCCAATTATGCCAGATGTGCAGAGCCTCTGGCAGCCCCATACACCAGCTTTTTCTTCTCTTTTTTCTCTTTTTTTATACATTTTATTTTTTAAATACATTTTTAAATACATTTTATTTTTAAATTTTATACATTTTATTTTTTAAATTCCTTATATATAAATACACATTTAAAATTAAAAGCGCAAGTATATCATATCATACATATTGGGTTTTGTTTTGTTTTGCAACCCTGCTTCCCTTCTCCCTTATGGCTTCACCCAAACCATGGCCTCTTTCCCCAAACAGAAATCTTCTGGTAAAAACCAAACATGTGTCCTTCCATATTTTTCCCTGTGCTCATATAATACTATACAAATGCACACACATATCCTTTATAAACATATACAAATGTAAGAGATATGGCATTGTTTGTTTTACAAAAAATGGAGTTATATTTTAAACACTTTTCTTCATCTTGCTTTTCTCACTACAAATCACATTATGGAAATCCCTCCAATTCAAGCAATGGAATTATAGGTTTATTTTTTTGGTTTGGGTTTTGCTTTTTAAATACCTGTACAAGATATCATGTATGGATGAAAATACAATAATTGATAAAACCACTCCCATCCCAATAAAATTCACTTTGTTTTCCGTGTGTAAATCTGCATTAGTCAGGGTTATCCAAATAAACAGAACCAATAGAATGAATATATAGAGAGAAACCACAACTATTATAAGGAATTGGCTTATGTACTAATAGAACCTAAGGAGTCCTAAGATCTGCTGTCAGGAAACTAGAGACCAAGGAGAGTCAGTGGTGTAAATTCCAGTCCAAAAACCAGTGGGCTCGAGACCCAAGAAGAGCAAATGTTTCAGTTCAAGTCTGAAAGCAGAAAAAGACTACTGTTCCAATTCAAGGAAGTCAAGCAGGAGGACTTCATTTTTACTCTCAGAAAGGTCAGCGTTTTTCTTCTATTTGTCAACTGATTGGATTAGGCTCATCCACACTGGGTAGAGCAGTCTGCTTTACTCAGCCTACTGATTCAAATGTTAATCTCTTCCAGGAGATTGGCCAAGATGACCCTGAGCTCACCTCCTCTCACAAGCACAGCAAAATCATGACTATTTGCAGAACAACTATCAATGAAAAAGACCAAAACCTACCAGAAAAGATCTTCTACAACTAAAGGCATAAAGAAGGGACCACAACTTTAGTGGTTGGGTGGGAGGGGAAGACTTGCAATATAATCAAATCCCATACCCTCCAGATGGTGACCCACAAACTGGAGAATAATTATTATATTGCAGAGTTTCTCCCACAGGCATAAGAGTTCTGAGCCCCACATTGGGCTCCCCAGCCCAGGGATCCTTCTCTGGGAAGACAAACTCCCAGAGCATATGGCTTGGAAGGCCAGTGGGGATTAATTTTGGGAGTTCCAAAGGACTGAGGAAAATAGAGACTTCACTCTTACAGGGTGCACACAAAATCTCACATGCTCCAGAACCCAGGGCAAAAGCAACAATCTGATAGGAGCATGGGTCAGACCTTCCTGCCGGTCTGGGAGAGTCTCCCAGAGACATAGACACTGGCAGCAGCCATTTTGGGGAGCTACTTCTACTGTGTGGACACTGGTAGTGGAGGGTGTCATTGTAAAATCCTCCCTCTAGCTCATTAGAGCCAAGAACTGGTCCCGCCTAATAGCCTGTAGACACCAGAAATGGAAAACTCAGGCCAAGCGACTAACTGGGCAGGAACACAGCCCCACCCATCAGCAGACAGGCTGCCTAAAGAGTTTTTGAACCCATAGCCACCTCTAGACACACACCTAGACATGGCCCTGCACACCAGAGGGCCAGGACACAGCTCCACCTGCCAGTAGGGAGGCATTGGCCCTCCTCTCCAGGAAGCCTACTCTGACATCTGGATCAGCCTCACCCATCAGGGGGCAGACACCAGACAGAAGAAAACCACTATCTTACAGCCTACAGACCCAGTCTACCCACAGCAGGCCAGACTCTGCCCTGGGACCAGCTGGGCCCTAGACCTGCCCAGTAGCAGGACAACACCTTGGACCCCAAACCCAACTGTGTCAGGATCCAGTCCCCCCCACCAAAGATCTGACACCAGCTCTGGGATCCCTGGGCCCTGCAGCCAGACTCCAGGAAAGGGCTCTGCCTGCCAGTAGTCCAGCACTAACCCCAGGACCCAGCTTCACCCACCAGTGTGTGAGCAACAGCCTTGGAGTCTTCTGGACACTGACTTCACCTACCAATGACCCAGCACTAGCCCTAGGGTCCCCTGGGGGTCTACAGTCAGCCTTGGGACTAGGCCCCACCAACCAGCAGCCGGCAGCCTCCGCACAAGGCAAGACCTGGCACCAACTAGACTGGGGGCCTGCCAAGCCTACCAGCTTGCCCACATAGCCCATCACAAGAGAAGGACTCATGCACCCCTCTTAGGGGGAACCCCTAGAGCATATAGCTTGGGTGATAAGAGGGGTGTGCACGGCTGGGATGCATAGAACCTTTCCTACAGAGGGCCACTTCTCCAAGACTGAGAAACATAGCTAACCTACCAGATACATAAAAACACAAACAGCAACTGAAGCAAAATGAGGTGGCAGAGGAATATGTTCCAGACAAAGGAACAAGGTAAAACCACAGAAGAAGAACTAAGTGAAATAAGATACACAATATACCTGAGAAAGAGTTCAGAATAATGACCATAAAGATGATCAAAGAACTCTGGAGAACAATGGATGCACAGAGCTAGAAGTTAAAAGTTATTAACAAAGAGTTAGAAA
Source organism: Tursiops truncatus (assembly GCF_011762595.2). Taxonomy (NCBI): domain Eukaryota; kingdom Metazoa; phylum Chordata; class Mammalia; order Artiodactyla; family Delphinidae; genus Tursiops; species Tursiops truncatus. The sequence continues at coordinate 23,526,384 of NC_047041.1, forward strand.
ATATAAAGAATGACCAAACAGAGATGAAGAATACAAAAACTGAAATGAAAAATACACTAGAAGGAATCAACAGTAGACTAAATGATACAGAGGAATGGATCACCAAGCTGGAAGACAGAGTAGTGGAAATTACTGCCACTGAACAGAAAAAAAAAAAGAATAAAATGAAATGACGACAGTTTAAGAGACCTCTGGAACAACATCAAGTGCACTAATATTCACATTATAGAGGTCACAGAAGGAGAAGAGAGAAATAAAAAGCCTGACAACATATGTGAAGACATAATAGTTGAAAATTTCCTTAACCTGGGAAAGGAAGCAGTCACCCAAGTCCCAGAAACACAGAGAGTCCCATATAGGATTAACCCAAAGAGGAAAACACCAAGACACACTGTAATTAAAATGACAAAAACTAAAGAACATTAAAAGCAGCAAGGGAAAAGAAACAAATAACATTCAAGGGAACTCCCATAAGGCTATCAGCTGATTTTTCAGCAGAAACTGCATGTCAGAAGAGAGTGGCATGATATATTTACAGTGATGGAAGGGAAAATCCTACAACAAGAATATTCTACCCAGCAAGGATCTCATTCAGATTTGATGAAAAGATCAAAACTTTACAGACAAGCAAAAGCTAAAAGAGTTCAGCACCACCAAACCAGCTTTACAACAAAAGTTAAAGACAATTCTCTAGGCAAAAAAGAAAAGGTCATAACTAGAAATTAGAAATTTACAAAAGGAAAAAGCTCATTAGTACAGGAAAACATACAGTAAATGTAGGAAATCATCCATGCACAAAGGTGGTAGGAAGGTTAAAATACAAAAGTAGTAAAATAATCTATATCCACAGTAAGCAGTTAAGGGATACACCAAAATTTAGATGTAAAAAAATTATATCGAAAACAGTAATCATGAGAGGAGGAGAATACAAATACAAGGTTGTTAAAATGCATTTAAAAGAGATCAGCAACTTAAGACAATCATGCATATATAGATTGCTATAGAAAAACCTCATGGTAAACACAAACCAAAAATCTATGATAGATATGCACACAAAAAAAAGAAAAAAGAATCCAAACATAATACTAAAGATAGTCATGAAATCACAAGAGAAGAGAATAAAAGAAGAAAGAAGGGGAAAAGGCCTACAAAACAACCCCAAAACAATTAACAAAATGGCAATAAGGTAAATAGACTAAATACTCCATTCAAAAGACATAGAGTGGCTGAATGCATACAAAAACAGGATCCATATGTATGCTGCCTACAAGAGACTCACTTCAGATTTAAATACACAGACTGAAAGTGAAGGGATGGAAAAAGGTGTGAGGGTTCTCTTTCCTCCACATCCTCGCCAACATTTGTTATTTGTGTTCCTTTTGATGATAGCCATTCTGATAGGTGTGAGGTGATACCTCATTGTGGTTCTGATTTGCATGTCCCTACTGATTAGCAATGTTGAGCATCTTTTCATGTGCCTCTTAGCCATCTGTATGTCCTCTTTGGAGAAATGTCAATTCAAGTGTTCTGCCCATATTTTAATTGGGTTGTTTGCTTTTTTGATGTTGAGTTATATGAGCTATTTATGTATTTTGTTATTAACTGCTTAACGGTCACATCATTTGCAAATATTTTGTCCAACTGCATAGGTTGTCTTTTCATTTTGTCCATGGTTTCTTTTGCTGAGCAAAAGCTTTTAAGTTTAATTAGGTCCCATTTGTTTATTTGTGCTTTTATTTCCTTTGCTGTAGGAGACAGATCCCCCAAAATATTGCTAAGATTTATATCAAAGAGTGTTCTACTTACATTTTCCTTTAGGAATTTGTGTGGTTTCTGGTCTTACATTTAGGTCTTTAATTCCTTTTTGAGGGTATTTTTGTATAACGTGTTAGAAAATGTTCTAATTTCATTCTTTTACATGTAGCTATCCAGTTTTCCCAGCACCACTTATTGAAGAGACTGTCTTTTCTCCATTGTATATTCTTGCCTCCCTTGTCATACATTAATTGACCATACGTGCGTGGGTTTATTTCTGGGCTCTCTATCTTGTTCCACTGATCTATGTGTCTGTTTTTGTGCCAGTATCATACGTTTCTATTACTTTAGCTTTGTAGTATAGTCTGAAGTCAGGGAGTGTGATCCTCCAGTTGTGCTCTTCTTTCTCAAAATTGTTTTGGCTATTCAGGGTCTTTTGTGTTTCCATACTAATTTTAAAATTATTTGTTCTAGTTCTGTGAAAAATGCCATTGGTAATTTGGGGGGGGGGGTGCATTTTTTATTGTGGTAAAATATACAAACCACAAAATTTACCATTTTAAACATTTTTAAGTGTACAGTTCAATGGCATTAAGTATATTCACACTGTTGTACATAACCACTATCCATTCCCAGAAATTTTCATCATCCCAAATTGAAACTCTGTACACATTAAACTGTACTTCCCCATTCCACACTTCTCACAGCCCCTGGAAACCACCATTCTACTTTCTGTCTCATGTAAGTGGAATCATACAATATTTATCCTCTTGCATCTGGCTTATTTCACTTAGCATAATGTCTTTCAAGGTTTATCCACAGTATCAGAATTTCATTTGCTTTTAAGGCTGTATAATATTCCATTGTATATACACATGGCATTTTGTTTATTAATTTATCCATTGATGAACATTTGAGTTCTTTCCACTTTTTGCCTATTGCAAATAATGCTGTTGTGAACATTGGTGTACAAGTATATGTTTGAGTCCTTGCTTTCAATTCTTTTGTGTATATCCAGAAACAAAATCATTGGATCATATGGTAATTCTATGCTTAATTCTTTAAGAACTGCCATACCATTTTCTACAGCAGTTACACCATTTTATGTTCCCACCATCAATGCCAAAAGTTCCAATTTCTTCATATCCTTGTCAATGCTTGTTTTCTGTTTTTATGATAAGCCATTTTAAATGGGTGTGAAATATCTCATTGTGAATTTGTATTTCCCTAATTATTTGTGATGTTGAGCATCTTTTCTTGTGCTTATTGGCCATTTATACATCTTCTTTGAAGAAACATCTATTCAAATCCTTTGCCCATTTTTCAATTGGTTGTATATACCCAATTTTGTTTTTGTTGTTGAATTTTAGGAGTTCTTTATATATTCTGGGTATTAATCCCATATCAGATATATGATTTGAAAATATTTTCTCCCATTCTGTAGGTTGCCTTTTCACTCTATGAATCATGTCAATTGATGCACACATTTTTAACTTTGATGAAGTCCTAATTTATCTATTTTTTCTATTGTTACCTGTGCTTTTGGTGTCATATCTGAGAAATTAATGCCAAATCCAATGTCAACAAGCTTTCCCTCTGTGGGTTTTTTTAAAAATTTTTATTGGGGCATAGTTAATCCACAATGCTGTGTTAGTTTCAGGTGTACAACAAAGTGAATCAGTTATACATATAAATATACACATTCTTTTTAAGATTCTTTTCCATTATAGGCCATTACAGAGTACTGAGTAGAGTTCCCTGTGCCATACAGTAGGTTCTCATTAGTTAACTATTTTATATATAGTAGTGTGTATAGGTCAATCCCAAGCCATTTGTATTTTGATAGGTATTGTATTGAATCTGTAGATTGCCTTGGGTAGTATGGTCATTTTAAATAATATTAATTCTTCTAATCTAAGAATATGGTATATCTTTTGATCTGCTTGTGTTGTTTTCAATTTCTTCCATCAGTGTCTTACAGTTTTCCAAGTATAGGACTTTTACTTCCTTAGATAGGTTTATTCCAAGGTATTTTATTTTTGATGCAATGCTAAATGGGATCGTTTCCTTAATTTCTCTTTCTGAGAGTTCCTTGTTAGTGTATAGAAATGCAACAGATTTCTGTATATTAATTTTGTATCCTGTAACTTTACCAAATTCATCATTGATTTCTGGTAGTTTTATGGTGGCATCTTTATGATTTTCTATGTAAAGTAAAACAGTGACAGTTTTACTTCTTTCATTCCAATTTGGATTCCTTTTATATCTTTTTCTTGTCTGATTGCTGTGGCTAGAACTTGCAAAACTATGTTGAATAAAAGTAGTGAGAATGGGCTTTGTTCCTGATTTTAGAGGAAATGCTTTCAGCTTTTCACTGTTGAGTATGTTAGCTGTGGGTTTGTTGTATATGACCTTTATTATGTTGAGGTATATTCCCTGTACACCTACTTTCTGGAGAGCTTTTATCATAAATGGATGTTGAATTTTGTCAACATCTGAGCCACAAAACAAGGCTCAGTAAATTTAAGAAAATTGAAGTCATATCAAGCATCTTTCTTTCTATGGATCTCATGTACTTGTTTTTATTTCTTTATATTTGGTGAATTTTTTTTTTTAAAGCTTGAAGTTTCCTAATTTTGGTTAAGAGCTCCCTTGCCACCAGATCATACATGTGAAATCCCAGTTTTTTGCAAGAGTTGCATTATTGTGTGCATATGAAAGTGATCCAACTTTGCTTTCTTCTATTTGGGGAGCAAGGAATCCAAAGACCATATTATTAAATCCAGGCTTTCCTTGCTGAATTGAAGTACTATTTCTGGAATACACTAAATTCTCACATAAATCAAGCTCTATATCTGGATTATCTATTCTGTTCCACTAATTTCTTTGTCTACCCCACGCAAGTAATATGTTGATGTAGTCTCAAAAAAGACTTTGTCTTAAAAGTGGGTGGTGATATCTGCTGAGGAAAGTCTTTCCTCCATTTTTCTTTTACATAAAATGTATTCTTCTATACAAACTGTAAGATTTATTTTGTCTAATTCCCAAGACAAAAACTTTCTCTTGGAATACTGATAGGAATTCCTAAAATTTGTATGAATTTTGAAGAGATTACTTCTATTGAACTAAAATTTTTCCTTTGAAAAGAGAAAGCCCTTCCAAATATTCAGAGACTGCTGTGTGTCCCTCAGTAAGTTTTTATAGTTTTCTTCATATAGGCTCTGCATATTTCTTAATATACTTAATTATAAATATGTCATACTATTTAAAGCTATTATAAATGAATTTTTCCATTTCTGACTGCTTACTTGAAGAAAAAGACAACTTTTAATATTTGTATATGTATCTTATTCTAACTACCTTACAAAATTATCTTATTAACTCAAGTAGTTTTTAAAATATCTAACAATATTTGGAATTTGAAAGGTTAAGAAAAAGCATATCACCAGTAAAGAGAGATAATTTTAGTATCAGTTTTTTCTCTTTATGACATTTCATTCACTAGAAACTCTAGCATGATGATATATAATGATGGTGGGGATAGTCCTTTTAAGTTTCTGATTTCAACAGAAGTAACTTTAGTGTTTTACCACTGAGGATAATATTTGCTGGTAGGTTTTAGTGAGTGGTATTTATTGTATTTAGGTTGCTTGTTTCTATTTCTATGTTACTTATCTTTCTTTTATAAGATTTTTATAAGCTATATTTTCAGAATCTATTAATATAGTAGTATTATTTTCTCTTTTAATTTGCAGATGTAAGGAGTTATATTGGTAGATATCTTATTTCCATCTATTCTTGCAATCCTGAAATAAATCTAAAACAGAGTGTAGTATTCTTTTAAAATTTCACTAGATTCCATTTGCTATTTATTTTATTTTAATTTTTGCATCAATATTTGTTAGATTAGTTTATACTTTTAAATTTTCAATTTTACCTACTTTATTAGAGTTGAGTATTAAAATTAGGTTGACTCTATTAAGTGAATTCAAACAGTTTTCACATTTTTCTATGGTCTAGAAGAGTTTAAATAACATTGCAACTATCTTTAAAAATTAGGTAAGTCTGAGTTATGAACCCATTTCATCTTGAGGCCTGTTTTCATTGGGAATTTTTTCATCAGGACTTGGTCCCTCCTCAGCTCTTTATACTGCTGCCCCAGGACTGGAGACTGCTTTGTCTTTCAGTATCTACAGACAGAAAGAGCCAGGTTCTTTGATCAATACTGTTTCCCTTCCACTTCACCTTCTTCTGGGTTAGTTCATTTACTGTTTGTTTTGAGTCCTTTTCAAGTATTTTGCTAAGAATAGGGAATGTAAGTGAAATACTCTAGAGTAATACATTTATTTATTTATTTATTTTCGTTTTTTTGTTTGTTTGGCCACACTGTATGACATGCAGGATCTTAATTCCCCGACCAGGGATTGAACCCGTGCCCCCTGCATTAGGAACACGGAGTCTTAACCACTTGACTGTCAGGGAAGTTCCAGAGTATTATATACCTTTAAATCACTTTATTTTTCTGGCCTTGACAGGTGAATGATATCTTGGCTGGGAATAGGATTCTTATGTTTTGTATTACTATAGATTTTGTTCCAGTATCCTCTAGCTTCTATTCCCTTGTAACTTGTTCTTTCTGTCTAAAAACTTAACAGCATTTTCTCTTTATCTTTAGAGTTTAGGAATTTTTATCAGAATATATTGGGTCTCACTTTTCTCATTAATCTGACCTGGAACTTGTTTGTCCCTTCAATATATAGAATCAGGTCTTTCCACAATTTTCTTTTATTATGTGTCTAATTATTGACTTTTCTTCAGCCATTCCTTTTTTTCTTCTATAAATTTTATTATTTGCAAGTTAGTCGTCCTGGTTTTCTCCTCCCAGACTCCTTTTTTTTCTTATGATTTTCATCTTCTTGTGATTTTGCTCTTTGTGCTTCGGTCTTCCAAACCACCAATGTAGGTCTCAATACAGTAAGTCCCCTACATACAAATGAGTTCTGTTCTGAGAGCGCATTTATTAGTCCAATTTGTTCATAACTCCAGCAAACACAATTGACTATATAGCACTGTACTGTAATAAGTTTATAATACTTTTCACACAAATAATACATAAAAAACAAACACAAAAAATAAAGAAAAAAAATTTAATCTTATAGTACAGTACCTTGAAAAGTACAGTAGTACAGTACAACAACTGGCATACAGGGGCTGGCATTGAGTGAACAGGCAAGAAGAGTTACTGACTGGAGGAGGGAGAGGAGGTGAGAGATGGTAGAGCTGAAGGATCATCAGCAATAGGAGACAGAAGGCAAGCTGCAATTTCACTCATGCCTGATGTTGATGGCACAGGTCTTGTTCCTTGCTAGATTCAATTCTATCTATCCTCTTGCAAAAACGATCCAGTGATGTCTGAGTAGTAGCTCTTTTTTTCTCATCATAGATGACACAGTAGCACTGGATTGCATTCTGAACAGGTACTGCAAACTTCGTCTTCCATTCTTCGTTCGGGTCCTGTGCCTAAAAAACTAACAGTTCCTCCTCAAATAAAGAAAAACCCCTTGCCATTTCCTGCATCGTGAATCTCTTCAGTTCTTCAGTTAATTCTTCTTCCTCTTGTCTTTCTTCATCCTTTCTCTGGGCCTCCAGTTTCATCAGGTCTTCATTAGTAAGCTCCTCATGTTGCACAGCAAGGAGTTCAATGAAGTCATCCTCTTGCAGATCTAGCTCCAGCTTCTCACTGAGGGCCACTAAATTGCTGAAGACCTCTTTGGACTCCTCATCCACCCTTCTCAGATCCATGAAAATCATGAGCAAACTTTGGGCAAAGCTTCTTCCAAACCCCATTCCTGGTGACGGCCATAACCTCACGCCAAGCAAAGTCAATGTTTTTTATGGCCTTGTAGATGTTATAGTCCTTCCAAAATTGTTGCAAGATTGTTCCTGATTCATCACTCACCTTTACTGCCTGACGAAAAGTGTGATGTAAAGTAATATTTCTTGAAAGTCACTAGAACTCCCTGGTCCATAGGTTGGATGAGCAACATAGTATTTGGTGGCAGATGCGCTATTTGACATTGGGATGAAAGTTGTCCATGAATGGGTGGTGGCCCAGAGCATTGTCAAGCATCAAAAGAATGTTGAATGGGATGTCCTTCTCCAAGCAATATTTCTCTACCTCCAGGATAAAGTGGCAAACAAATCAGTCCTGGAAAATGGCTATGTAAACCAGGCTTTGGGGTTACTCTTTCACACAACAGGAAGAGAAATTTTGGCTATGTTTTTAAGGGTTCTTGGGTTCCATGAATGATAAAATAAGAGAGGCTTCAGCTTCATATCGCTGGAAGCATTGCCAACAAACAACAGAGTTAGCCTATCCTTTGCTGCTTTATAGCCTGGCATCAACTTTTCCTCCTTACTGATGTAACTTTGGTCTGGCATCCTCTCCCAGTACATTCCTATCTCATCCACATTAAAAACCGGCTCAGGTAAATACAAGCCTTCATAAATAATTTCTTGAAGCATTTCAGGAAATTCCCGTGCAGCTACTGTATCTGCATTCACTGCTTCACCACTTACTTTTATGTTGTGAAGGTTGGCTCTAGCCTTGAACCGACGAAACCAGCCATGGCTGGCATTAAAGATGTGCCCTCTAATTCTTCACCATGTTTCTTCTTCAAGTCTTCATAAAGGCTTTTAGCTTTCTCTTGAATCAGCATTAAGCTGATGCTGATCCTGTATCCACACACTGAGAAGTTGCTCCATCTCCTCCATCACTTTTCCACATTTCTTCAACATTATTGTCGACATCATCAGCAGAGCAGAGTTCACATGTTCCATGATCTTCTCCTTGTTCTTTAGAATCGTGCCGATGATTGAATGATTCATGTTGGAATGAGTGATGTCTACCATCTTTTTGCCTTGCTCCACTTTCTCAATTATTTTCACTTTTGTTTCCATCGTTAAAACTTGGCGCTTCTTAGCAGTACCAGCTACATCACCTCTGCTTTTAAGCTTGCTTCCAGACATCCTGGGCTTGAAATAAAGATACTGTACTCTATACAGTACTGTACAGTAAAGTACACAAAAGCACAAACACTTGTAGAGGATGCACGCACATGACAATGTACACCAGACACATGAACTAACTTACGTGATTGGACATGCAAATACTCGCTCGCATATTTGAAAGTTTGCAACTTGAAGGCTTGTGTGTAGGGGACTTAAGATAGTGACTGTTAACTCTTTCAGTTATACCTACTGAACTGATTAATGAAGATTTCTTTCTACTAGATATTCCTTTTGTATTGCACTTAAATCTCTAGGTTCTCTTATTATATCTCTGCCTATTTCTTCCAGCAGCTCCATTTTGCTAAGACTGTGTTCTGTTGGTTTGATTCATCTTTCTCTCTCTAGCTGCTGGGTTTTCTCACCTGCATGTTCTTTTTCTCTGTTGGCTCAGTGGGGTTGGGTCTGGTTGGTGGTCTCTTCCTCCAAGGCTGGCAGTACAAAAGCAGGTCCTGCTGAGGCTGCAGAGGGAAAGTACCCAGCACCCCCTCAGCCTCAGTAGAGAAATGACTTCAGCCCACCATTCAGCTTTTTTTGGCCTCTGAGGCACCAGGGGGATGAGAATTACCCACAAGGCTGATGCCACTCTTCTTGGAGTTCTGAGACCTCACTGGGCCAAGCCCTTTGCAGGGAAAAGCACTTTCCAATCTCCACAGAACTCTATGGTTGTCTCAGAACTCTTGCCAACCTGTGTCTAGTTCTGACTAAAATTCCTGTCAGTTCTCCCCTTCCGCACAGCCTCCAGCCCCATCTGAACCGAGCACTTATTGACTCCAGCTACACTTTAGTCCCAGAGATGCAGATAACTTAAAATTAGGAGTGTGATGAAATTAACCCACTCACAAGTTAATAAAACACAAAGACCTAAAAAATACTTCATATGTCTCTCCTCCTCCCCTCAACCTAGTTCCAACTAGAAAATCACAAGTTTCTGCTACACAGGCCTGCTGGGGGGAATAAAAGGAGCAATCTAATTTCAGAAACACTTTAAATGATATTTTTCTTCATTTCTGCAAGACCTGCCCTGATTCTATGGAGGCCCACAGCATGTGGGTCAATTCTTACCTTCACCACAGTGTTCATTAAATACATGAAACTGGGCCGAGAGGTGGATCCAAAGCGAGGAGACGCTCCCCCTCCCTCTCCTCCAGGTCCCTCTTGCTCTTCTTTTAATTCAGCTACAGTGCCAAGAAAGCTAAATATTAAGAAGCAATAATCCTTGTATGAGCACTAAGTTAGGAAATGAAGAAAAATATCCCTGGCTCATGCCCTAATAAAGCGGAGCTATTGAAAAGGCTGAGAGTTTATGACAAACACCCTTCTGCGGAGCCGAGTGACAATTCAGCTTCTCTGTTCTCTTTTACCAGCGATTGAAGTATGTGTGTGCAGCCTGGAGCAACTCTGAATCTCAGCCCGGCTCACTTCACATCAAGCACAGGGGGAAATCGCAGGATCCAAAGGCCTTGTGAGGATCAGTGGTGGCAAGATAAAGCGGGGATGGGCCAGCGCCAGGCAGTATCTGACTGGACCCAGAGGTGGCTGTGATCGGAGAAGCTGGACTAGAAGCTGCCTAGGTCTCCTCACCTGAAGGCGGCGGCCAAAAGTAAAATCAAGCGCTTCATAAAGAGCCACGCGAAAGCGAGGTGACAGAGCAGTTATGATTACCCTCCTCATCCCAAAGGTGTTTATGGGCTTGACTTTCCAGATCCATGTTTCTGCTCCATTCAAGCCTGGCAAGTTTCAGAAGACACATTTCTTCACACCTCCATTTATTTTTATAGTCCCCATTAGCAACAGAGGCATCAGAGTGACTAAGCCAGTGTTACTATTAACAGTCTCTCAATGATTTATGACAGCCCAAACAGAAGGAACATCTTATGGGTGTAGTTAACTGGATACATTAACTGTGCAATAAAAGATATTATTTATAAGTAATAAACTTAAATCAATCCTAGGTCAAAAAATTGGTTCAAGTATTTAGGAAAGCATAGCTTTTGTTTTGATCTTCTTCTCTGCTTTTGTTTATTTGTTTGTTTTTCCTAATAAGGGCCTTCTCTAGTTCTTTTGGCAGAGAAAAATTTTTCCTTCACTAGAGTGCTCAGCTGTGGAAAGTGTCAACTTTGACTTATTGCCCTCCCAGTAATGAGTGGGAAAAGTCTTATCTCCAAAAGGCAAAAAGCAGCTGAGAAATTCTGGAATCATCACTAATCCCATAAACTGGCAACCTAGTTGTTCAGAAAGAGGCTTCCTTCCGGAGTCAGAGATAACTTCTTCAATCTCTTTTAGCTTCAGTTTCTGTGAATTTAGAATAAAAAGATGTTCTATAACTCATCAATGAAGACTACACTAAGTAAAATAATTCCTAAGAAGTCCCTGTCTGGCAATAGCAAGTGTCAGTAATTTAATATTTGTTTTTGTTAATAAAACACCATTAACTTCTGTACTAAAATGCCTACCTCTTCTTCAATGAAAATAAAATGCTGATGTAACAAAAGCTGGGATTATAAATCTGGAAGCTGTGACTAGAATGGGTGATTCTCACATTCTGGCCATTCATCAGAATTTTTTGATGAACTTAAAATGCAAATGCTTCAGCCCCAATGAATCAGAGCCTCCTGGAGGAGGGGTCATGGTAAGAAGCTGTATCTGTTAAAAGCATCCAGGTGATTTTGACAAGCAGCTATGTATGGAAACCACCAGCTTAGACAATCAGGACCCAACGAAAGTTAGTCCTGTATATCAAAAGCAAAAGCTAAAAGACATTCATCTCAATTTCATTTCAAATTGTGTCTCTAAGTGCCCTTAAAAAAAGACTATTTTAGAGAACACCTTATATGCGTATATAAATGTGATAAAATACATATAACTATGTAAGGGAACAATATTCGCAGAAGGAAAACACCCATGGAAGCCAGCAAACTTACACATTGCCATAAATGAGCTTCATAAAACACAGACACATTGTATGATGAAAAAATGAACTGAACCATCCTTTAGTTTTTGTTATAATTGGTTAAAATTCAGTAAAAAGTCCTGAGGGCTGTTGCACACTGTCTCCTGACCATATGGCCCAGAAAAGCCTCCATAAATTTGTATAACATCTCAAGAGATGATGGTGTATATGGGAGGTACATGTGGATCCAAGTTTTCTTCATAATTTTCCCTTAATGCTGGTCCTTTCTTGCACATGCTGCTCATCCAGCGGCCCAAGGCAAAAACTTGGGAACACACTTGACTCCTCTTTTCCCCTTGCCCATCTCACAAACAGTGACCAACATATCCTGCCTATTCCACCTTCTAGCCATCTTTTCTATTGTCTTGCTCTGCATGACCACTGCTGACCTAAGAGAGCCCTTCATTCTCCCATGCCAGCTATTCCATTGCCCTTGGAAGACAGGGCTCTGCTCAGGGCAAGGACCCTAACAAGGAAAGATGCAGGAGGCTGAGGGTGGACAAGGCATAAATGGGACAGGAGGCAACAAAAGTCTTTGGGCCTGATTCGAGATCCCACAAAGAGGTCTATAAAGAGTATGCTGATCTGCAACTTACTGAAGCATTACAGAAATCGAAACAGTGTGGTACTGGCACAAGCATAGACATATTGTTATGGGCTGAATTGTGTTGTCCTGCCCTTGCCCCACCCGCCAAATTCATAAGTTTAACTCCGACTAGCTCAGAATGTGACTGAATTTGGAGATAAGGTCTTTAAATAGATTAAGTTAAAATGAGGCTGTCAGGTGAGTCTGTAATCCAGTAAGACCAGTGCTCTTATAAGGGCACCGTCCTTCATCCTTGGAAGAAACACCTGGGGTGTGTGCACACAGAAAAACCATGTGAGAACACAGCAAAAATGCAGCTGAATGCAGGTCAAGGAGAGGCCTCAGGAGAAACCAAATTTGCCAACACTTTGATCTTGGACTTCTAGCTTCCAGAATTGTGAGGAAATAAACTTCTGTGTTTAAGCCAAAAAAAAAAAGTATGCTGGTCTGGGGTGTCTTGTACTATTGGACAAGTCAGGAAGGGTCACCATCCCCAGGGTCAAGGCCCCTGGCCAGAGGTCCCCCAAATTATCCCCAGAATAGAGATGCTATAGGTTAGTACAGTACTATAGGTTAGTATAGCACAACAGGCAACATCAGGGTCAGAGCAAGTACAGATTTGGATCCCATGACTACTGTGTCACCTCAGATAAATTATTTAATCTCTTTGAAGCTCAGATTCTCTGTTTGAAAGTTGGAAGAATAATGCCCATTCTATGGGGCTACTCTGAGAATTAGAAATATTTAAAAGTGATTCTCACGTAGTAACCTCTCAATAAATTCTAGCTGGAACTCTTACCAATAACTGTATGTATATGTACACCTATGTATTAGAAAGAAACTGAAAAGATATATTCAAAAGATAGCTGTTCTTCAGGGTTACATAATTCTCAATTTTGAGTTTCAATATTTTATAAATTTCCCCACAGCTTAAAAGTCTCAGATTCTCCATGTTTTTCTTTGACACACAGTCAGAATGCAATGCCATTTTAGTGGCAGTAGGGCATGGGGGAAGGGCAAAAGTGGAACATAGAAGAGATGGATGGGGGAACACATTAAAATGAATGATGTTTAAAGCCTTATTACAAACAACCTTCAATGTCCTTGGTCAAAGTAAAGAGTACACGTTCAAATACAAAATGGCATCATGCTCACCTATACAATCTACCTAGAATTAGGGTCCCCATCTTGCAGCGTGTGAGAAAAGTATAATCTTAAATAAACTATATTTGGTTAAATAAAGCTAGCTGCTATAACAACCTCAAAAATCTCAGTGGCATAATACAATAATGCTTTGTTTCTTCCTTACAACATAATTACATGAGATAGGGACCATGCAGTCATGCAGGGACCCAGACTCCTTCCAGCTTATGACTCTGCCCTCTTTTAAATCACCATGGTCTTCTCCAGTCCACTGGTGAACAGGGAGACAGAGAGGATCATAAGTGGTAGGTGCTTATGGACCATATCACCTCCACTCACACTGCATTTGCTGGAACTCAGGTATGTGCCCCACCCCGACCCCCACCAACCTAATGGCAATGGAGCCTGGGATATATAATCCAGCCATGGCAGCGCAAGAAGAGAGAACACAAATATGGGCGAGACTCATCAGTCTCTGGGATCTTCCTGAAGCAAGCATCATGATCAGGGGATTTATTCTTTGTGCATTTTTTTCCAGAGACTTGCAAACCCATCTGTTTTGTAAGATCTTCTTTTTTGATGATTTCAGGAACCACTGGTTAATCAAGTCCTAGTGTAACTACAAGTAGTTCCTGGCTCTTCTTAAATGTTCTGAGTCCACCCTACCCGTCAGACGTCACCCAGGTCACAAGGACAACAAGGTCAGGACATTGTCTGAATTAACAACCAAGAAAAAGATTCCTTAGAAGGCATGGTTACCAGGCTGGGTCAGAGCCTGGTAGTTAGAAGTCTAAGGAGAGAGGGGTCAGAAGTCTGTCTGGGGTTCTAAGGGACAGCCACTGAGGGGCCTGCACAGCTCCACCCAGAGAACCAGGGTTCCTCTGCCTGATGGGACATCTCCTCCTCAGCATGGATGGCCAACTCACCTGCTTCTCAGGCTCGTCCTAAAACAGCACTATCTCTTTCTTGGCTAATCACTAAAGCAAGATGATAATGAAGCCCTTGAGGAGAACACCCCATGTCATAGATAATACTGATTATTAAAATCTGGTTTTATTTTCAGGTCCTATGATAAGCAGCCTTACATGGTTTTTTTCGTGTAATTCTCACAATAACCTTCTGAGGTAGGTTCTACTATAATTCCCACTCTCAGAGGAGGGAACTGGGACTTGGCAATTCAGTTGCTTGAGCAAGGCCTCCCAGCTAACAGGATGAATTCAGTTGTCTGCCTCCAAACCGGAGAAGGAGCCACTAGAATGTGCCCTCCGCAAATCCTCTGTTGGGGCTTCCAGTTCTTCTACACTGAGCAGTGGGAAGAACTGGCCCTAAAAGTTTACCCTCCTCAGGCGGGAAGCGTTCACCCTGCTTTTCGTTTTACCTCGGCTATTCATCATGGTGGTGGAGGTGGGAGGCCATTGTCCACACACCCCTCCAACTCCTTACTTTCAGATCCACACAATACTCTTCCCCCCCCGCCCCCCATTTTGGTGATTCTTCCCCCCGACCCCTACTCATACCACTCCCTACTCATCTGGGGGGAGAATAAGCCCTGGTGGCTGTTCCAACAACACACAGCCATCTCCCCATAGACAGCCTCTATGGTGGGAAAGGTTTATACCAGTGAATCATCAGCTGCTGGAGTGAGCACAGGGGGAAGGGGCATGGAGAACCTTATCTGCCCCAATGCAACCCTCATGCAATGCTTTATGTAAAGGTCCCCTGATTTTAAAGTGATGAGGAGGGGAAGAGATGGCACACAGCCAACCAGGTCTTCACAAGCCCCCGGAGCACGGTGTCCTGCTCCGGGCTACACAGATCATCCCTGAGACAACCAGAGGCTGCAGAGGCTCCAGGGATGCACCATGGAGAAGGGAGATGGAAGCAAGTCCCCATCACAGGCACAAGCGACTCACGAGCATGTGCTTGCACCTAGCCCTCGTTGCAGGGTCAGAAGCCTGACAAGTGTTTTGAGGTCAGTACAAAACAGTTTTATTTTTCTGTTTTGTTATGAGCGACTCCCAGAGGCAGGTCATAGTGTCCTCATACGCCCAGTCTGAGCCGAATGGGTAAGTGCTTTGGCATGACCTTGTTAGGATCCCAAATGAACACGCTCCATACACTTAGTACCTAATGCAGCACTCAGTGCAGACAGATGCTTAGAAATTACTTTTAAATGAGCATTTTACAGATGACCTCTGTTCTTTCTCTGCAAGCCCATGTTGAAATAAAGGAGACAGAGTTAACAGTAATATGCAGTAATCTTATTATAGCACCATTTGTTCCACTGAGGCTCCATCCTGGATCCTGTCCAGAGGGATTTGATTATTAAAATACCTAAAAGACACATTATAAGGTGGTTTCACAGAAAAACAAAGACAAAGACAAAAACAAAACAACAAAAAAATCCCAGTTGAGAAACGTCAACTTAAGAAAAAATTAAATGCTTTGCTGTACTTCCATCTCTCAGGAGTTAGAAGGGCGAGGCAGTGGGGTAGGGGCAGGCAGGGAGGGAAGAGTGGGGAGAAGAGGAGGTAGATCATTCTTTCTAAACTTTCCAATGGTTTAACTGTGTGTGAAAGATGGATGGCAGAGAATCCTATTCCCCAATTCACTTAAGCATCCTCCTGTAGCTGCTTCAAGTCTCCAAAACATCCAGCCTTGATAGAGATATTGGGACTAAACATGCATCCCCACATCCCTTTATTCTTTCAGTATGAATTATTGCTTTTAATATGCCATGCATTCTGCTGTACCAAGAGATACAAGAGTGAAAAAAACCTGCATGAACTTGCCCTCATGGAGCTCCCAGTCCAGTAAGAAAGGCTGACAAGCAGGGATAGCATCAAGGTATGAATAGTGGATTATAGGAACATCTCACCCACCATGTCAGATACCTCTTGGCCTCATCTCACATCTTCTGAGCCCAACTTTTACCCTGAGAGCTTCCCACAGCTTTACTCTGATAGTTGCTTGGCATATCTCTCATTTTCTGGCCTGGAGATTCTCTGAAACTGGTGTATGGGGTGCCAGCAGGATCCACTGGCCACTCACACAGTGAAATCTGGAAGAACAGGAGAGTTTACATCCCATGGGGCATTGACATTGGAAGCCATGAGCCTGTGCTTCCCTCTTTGTTCCCTTGGGCAGACAGTTCTGAAGTAGAGTCTATATGGCTTATTATGGGTTAAATTGTGTTCTCAAAAAGATGTTGAAATCCTAGCCCTTAGTATCTGTGAATGTGATCTTATTTGGAAATAGTGTTTTTTCAGACGATCATGTTAACATGAGGTCATTAGGGTTGGTCTTAATCTAACATGACTGATGTCCTTATAAAGTGGGGAAATTGGGACGCAGAGAGAGGCACACACACAAGGAGACCGCCATGTGAACATAAAAGAAGAGATTGGGGTGATGCTTCTACAAGTCAAGGGCCACCAAAGGTTGCCAGCAAATCAGTAAAACCTGGGAGAGAGGCCTAGAAAATATTCTTTCTCACAGCCCTTGGAAGGAACCAACCCTGCCAACACTTTGATCTAAGACTTCCAGCCTCCAGAACTGTGAGACAATACATTGCTGAGGTTTAAGCCACCCATTTATGATATTTGTCATGGCAGCCCTAGGAAACTAACACACAGCACCTCAGAATGTCCCAGGGAGATGGCGCCTCAGTTTCCCACAATGGGACCAGCTTGATAACTACCCTTGCGTTGGCTTCACCTCAATCCCTGTTTCAGTTTTCCCCAAAACTTCTTCATAGTCCCACGGATCCCAAAATTAAGTTCCCAGATAAAACCCCTGTGCCAAGTCCTTGCCTCAGACTCTGCTTTCTAATGGGATTACACAGGCTAAGACACCTACCCTTGGAAAAGTCAGCCACCAGCCTCCAGCCTAGGTTCTTGAATCACTACATGGAAAGGAGTGAATTTGGACCATTACATGAGAGAGGAATAAACTGATATATTGTTTATCCAGTTGATGTGGGGGAGTTTAGTTATTTATAGCAGCTCAGTTCACCCTGTACCATATATCCCCCTTATCCACAGGGGATGTTCCAAGACCCCTGTGGATGCCTAAAACCACTAAGAGTACCAAACCCTATACATACTATGTTTTTTCCCATACATACATACCTATGATAAAGTGTAATTTATAAATTAGGCACAGTAAGAGATTAACAACTACAAAAAATAAAGTAGAACAATTATAACAATATACTATAATAAAAGTTATGTGAATGCAGTCTCTTTCAACATATTTTAATTGTGAAAATTTAGTGTCTTTTCCATCTTAACTAAGCAATTATTACACACTATGGCTGTAACTTTTGTAATTTGAGGTGCAACAGCAATACTAGCACAAATTTCTTTTTCTTTCTTCACTATTTCATGGGTGGAAGGTTTGTTATCACCATAGATCTTAACAACCTCAGCATAAGATTTTTTTCTTTCCTTATTAAGTGGAGAACTTTCACACTTTCACTTAAAGGAAGCACTCTACAGCTCCTCTTTGGAATATCTGAATTGCCAGCATCACTACTCTTGAGCTCTGGGGCCATTATTAAGTACAATAAGGGTGACTTGAACACAAGCACTGGGATACTGCGACAGTCAACTTGACAACCAAAATGGCTACTAAGTGACAAATGGAAGGGACATGCCGGACAAAGGGAGGATTCACATCCCAGGTGGGATGAAGCAGATGCTGAGCATTTCATCATGCTACTCAGAACAAAGTGTGATTTAAAATATACAAATAGTTTTTTTCTGTAATTTTCCATTTAATATTATTAGAACACCATTGAAACCATGGAAAGCAAAACTGCATATCGGGGGGGGACTGCTGTACAGGGTAAACCTCCAGAGGACCTGACAGTGCTTCAGTCACAGACAGATGCATCCCCTCTAGCACAGGGATGTCATTAAGTCCATAGTGCAATGTTTAGGAGAAATGATGATGTGCTGGGGCAAAATTTCTCCAGTACCTCAGTGTGGAGTGTTCTCTTCCACTTGTGCCCAGGGCAGACACTCTTCACTGCCATTACTTGGATGGAGTATAGGGGTAGAGCTCTTTTTTCAGGGCCCACTTTTTGCTTCCTGGAAAACCCATCCTCACTTCCTTACCCAACCCCTCTTTCTCATTCCTCCCAGAACAGAGGCTATTGGGTCAGTTGAGTATGTTTGCATAACTGCTCCAGGTACTTTCATAAGAGAGTTATTCCAGCATATTCCAGCATAACTAGAAGAGTTCTTCCAGAAGAAATAAGAGAAAATTCTACACAGGCATACCTTGAAGATATTGCAGGATCAGCTGCAGGCCACTATAACAAAGAGTATATTGAAAAAAAGCGAGTCACACAAACTTTTTGGTTTTCCACTGCATATAAAAGTTATGTTTACACTATACTGTTGTCTATTAAGTGTGCAATAGCATTATATCTTAAAAACAGTGTACATAACTTAATTTTATAATATTATATTGCCCAAAAATGCTATCATCTTAGCCTTCAGCCAGTTGTAACCTTTTAACAATAGTAATATCAAAGATTACTGATCACTGATCATCATAACAAATATAACAATAATGAAAAAGTTTGGATTATTGTGAGAATTACCAAAATGTGACAGAGACATGAAGTGAGCAAATGCTGTTGGAAAAATGGCGCCAGTAGACTTACTCGACACAGGGTTACCACAAACCTTCAATTTGTAAAAAATGCAATATCTGCGAAGTACAATAAAGCAAAGCACAGTAAAACAAGGTATGCCTGTATATGCTAAAAGTTGCTATTGTATACTATTTATTATATTACCATAACTTTTATGTTTATACCTTGACTCCTGGACTACACTGTAAACTCCTTGATGTCACCAAAGAACCTCATTAGGAGGTGGTTCCAATAGTCCATAGCTGGGGAAACCTTCTTGCTTTGTAATGAGTAGGAATTGAATAAATATTTAAGAACTTATTCTTCTCACATTTACATCTACTATTCTCTAATCCTCTTTTTTTTTTCCAAGTATAGCAGTACAAGAGCAAAATTCAGTAGTTTTCTAAGATGAGTTTTCACACACAGGTACTGTTTTCAGTGCTGCAGTTTGAGAGTGAGAGAACTGGGCAAGCCCTTCTGCCCTGGCCTTGACTCTGACCATGGGCACAAGTGGAGTTTGCTCTCACCTCCCCAACCCATCCTGCACGCACGTTATAATCAGACAGCACTCGTCCATCTGATGCTCAAGGACTTGGGAAGGGAGTGGGAAAAAAGCAAAGACAATCTCTTTCCACAAAGCTTCCCCCCTGCAGAAGAACTGTGATAACACTCCTATTTTTAGCATGGAATAATCACATCAGGTGCTAGGTGGAGGCGACAGGGTGGGGGTGGGGGGCTGGACTGGACCAAAAGTTCTACACTCACACACTCTGCTTCTCTGCTGTAGGCACCCTCCCATACATGTTTGCTCCTGGTTGCACTTAAAAATCCCAAAATGCATGAGAGAAGCTAGCAGAATACTAAACACTACAAACAATTTAACTCTGCAGGCAATTACTTATTCAGGATTGGTTTTGCACCTGCAAATATTTGGGCAAGGTTTGAATAGCATCGGCATGAAGGGCCAGGAGAGAGCTTAAGGTAAGCTAGCCATATATTTCACGACTGGGGCATGGTGAGTGCTGTCAGCACTGTTTAGAGATGAGGTTCCAGGGGAAATGGGTCTGCCCTAGTTTTCTGCATCCTAGAAAGCTCCAAGTCTCCCCAATGGCACCAGGAAAGCAAATGAGGCAGAGAAAGTGGTGATTCGGTGGCTGGTAAAATACTGTGCATAGGAAACTGGACCAGAGTCTAATTTACTGTAACTCAACTGTAATAAACCACTCAAAGTTACAACTTGTGAGCATCTCATGTTTTCTCCATTTGCATGTGAATTGCATAGGTGCAACACCTGTCAGGGGCGTCTCCTTTGGATCCAAAAGTCAGAGGTGTTTTCCAGCTGATCTCTCATGTGTCTCAGTTTTCATCACTTTTGGGAAATACCACACACCTTCTGCTCTGGAGCTCTTGCCAATAAAAAATAAATTGTTATCCCCAGAAGCAATCCTGTGGCTTATAATAAAATTAAGGAATATACCAATTAGGGTGTGAACATGTATCCAATGAAGAATGCTCTCAGCTCATCAGGTGCAGTAAAATTGATCCAATGATGTGATGTGAGCATCTGATCAATTTATTTCCCTGACAAAGAGATCAATATGCCAATTTATTTACGGCACTAATCATTAAATAAATCTTATCTGTTCTGCAAAATTCTTTATACATTTAGTAACAGGGTTTTCTCTTTCAAAACTGTCATTGTGAGACTTCTTTCTCCACAGACTTGACATTTCAACACTCTGGGCTGTGAGCCTGTGGTGTGAAGGGATCAAGGACACTGAATAAGAAGCAATCCCAGTCTCAGGTGTCAGGCAAAGACTTTTATTCTTCCAGGAGTATGATGATCGCAGACAAAGCTGTAAAAGCTCTGGGGGGCTGGAGGCAGAATGAGTGAATTCTGTCAAGCCTGGGATCAGAGAGAAAACAAGTGGTTTCTTGTCTCCACCCCTTCTTTTCTCACACTCTGGTCTCCTGAGCTCTCCCAGACTAAGGCCATAGACTTCCCTCTGAGTTACCAGGTGGCTGACTGACTGGCGCCCCTGGGAGGGAGCAGTCAGGAGGGACAGAGAGAAACAGATCTCCTGCCCGAGAGCCAGAGGCCCTGCTAGGACAGGCAGGAATGCCATTGCACCAGAGTCCTTCCAAACACACCTGTGTAAAGGAAAACTAAACAGGTGAACTGAAGTCTGAGCCTTACCTTAAAAAAAAAAGGCACTAGATCATGCAGTACTGAATCAGCCCTACGGAAATGGCTCGAGAGGAAAATGCTAAGAGTATTGTCAGAGACTGTCATCACTGGGAACCAACATCCCTCAAGTCAGGAGGCACCCACCCCAGACATGACAGCTGACTCTAGTGACATCAGCAGGCTCTTTGCATCTGTGCTTGTAAGAAGAAGCAACTCAAAGAAAACCGGTGCAATCAAAGCCTAGAAACTTAAGAGTATCTTTCTAGTGCCTGCCAGAGACTATTCTTCCCCAAAGGCCCGGTTTTGCCAGCAGAGAAGCACACTGGGGTCATCCTGATGTTTGTCATGAACACCTTCTAGGATGCAGGACGTGGGGCTCCAGTATAGGACATCAGGCCTTTCCTGTTCTGGGATCAGGCAAGGGTATAAGCAGGAGGTGACTTAAATGGGACTCCCCTAAAACAGAGAGGGGATTCAGAGTTACTGGGGAGAATTCAAGCCCAGAAAAAGCAGACCCTAAAAGAAGGCGTCAGGGATTGCTACAGAGGAGCAGGGCAAGGGTCTGTGGAAGGATTACAGTCTATAGTTGGCAATTACCTGGTCTTGTCCTGGGAATTTAAAAACTCACCTTCCCTGTCTGCCCCCACCCTCTGCCAGAGCTCCTAGTTCAGTTACTCGAACACGGACAGAAACACTGGTACGAGTCTAACAACGGCTCTTGGGGGGAAATGTGTACACATGTATTTGTCCATATATTGATCATAAATTGTACAGATCTAAAAGGCACATAACATACGACAACTAATAATAACATTCACAGTACTCTGTATTGTCAGTTTCATATAACTGATTCTTTTAGAATGCTTTCAGTGAATTTTTCAGTCTTCTAATTGACGGATGAACTTTTGTCACCCCATAGGGACAACATTCAGACAAGGAAGCAGACAGGCAGAAATTTCAGGGCCACAAAGAATTGATTTGCCAAAAATCACTTTGAATACAAGATGATATTCAAAAGTTGTTCCACTTACCTCAGCAGCACTGCTCCTGCACACGTGTATAACACACATGCACCTGCTATTCAGAACAACCTGATTTTTCTATTCCCAAAGCAGCAAATTCCTTAGTAGTGATGTTAAACATGGAGTTACATTATGATCCAGCTGTTCTACTCCTATTTATATCCTCAAGAAAAGTGAAAACACAGGTGTACACCAAAACTTGTAGATGGACATTCACAGCAATGTTATTCATAATAGCCAAAAAGTGGAAACAACCCAAATGTCCATCAACTGTATATTTCATATACAATGAAATATTATTTGGTACAACATAGATGAATCTTAAAAATATTGTGCCAGGACTTCCCTGTTGGCGTAGTGGTAAAGAATCCTCCTGCCAATGCAGGGGACACGGGTTCAAGCCCTGGTCCGGGAAGATCCCACATGCCACAGGGCAACTAAGCACGTGTGTCACAACTATTGAGTCTGTGCCCTAGAGCCCATGAGCCACAACTACTGAAGCCCGTGCACCTAGAGCCCACGCTCCTCAAAAGAGAAGCCACTGCAATGAGAAACCTGCGCACCACAACAAAGAGTGTCCCCCACTCGCCGCAACTAGAGAAAGCCCACGCGCAGCAACAAAGACCCAATGCAGCCAAAAATTAAAATAAATTTATTTTTTAAAAATTGTGCTAAATGAAAGAAGCCAGGCAAAAAAGGTCACATTTTTTATAATTCAATTTATATGAAATGTGCAGAAATGGCAAATTTATAGAGACAGAAAGTAGATTAGTAGTTGTCTAGGCCTGGGGGAGTCAGAGGTGAAATGGGGAGTAACTATTAATGGGTATGAGGTTTCTTTTTGGGGAGATGAAAATGTTCAAAATTGTGGTGATGGTTACACAACTCTGTGAACATACTAAAATTCACTGAATTGCAACTTTTAACTGGTGAATTGCATGGTATGTGGATTTTATGTCAATAAAGCTGTTTTTAAAAAAGTCCTGAGCCATGGACAAAGTTTGTGTTTTATTTCAAACCGATGAATGCACTTCCACTGTTAATTGTTTGAAGGAGGGCTTTACAAAAACCTTGGCCTCATTTTCTGATTGGGTTTCCACAGCTACCATGTGAGGCTGGCAGAGCAGAGATTATGCTTATTTATAGAAGGCTGAGTTCAATCTGTTAGGTGGTTTGCTTAGGGTCACACAGCCAACTTGGAAGTAGAAGGTGGGGACGGGAAAATCTGCCTCCTGGCACTTACGGTTTTCTTCTTGTGCTGACACAGTTCAACTGAGTGCAAACTAAAGAGAAACTAATGTTCTGCAACTGGGTCACAGGAAAAGGCCAGGAGTGCCAGCCACCTGCTGGAAGGACTCCGTGTGGAAGCTGAGGAACAAGAGGGCTGAGGGGCTGGCTCATAGGATGAGGCTGGAGGAGTAGGTAAAATCAGGGCTCCACAAGCCAAATGTTAGGGACACCTTATTTATTTGTGCATTTCAGTAAATACTTTCTGGGCATCTATGGTAAGCAAGACTGTGCTGGGCCCTAGGGACTCAGTGGAGAAAAATGCCCTGCCATCTTGGAGCTTTCAGGGTAGGGAAGCACAGACATTAAACAGATAACCCCATGAAAGATTAATTATAATGTTGGAAAGCATTCCAAGGGAGAAATAAAAAGTGCCAAGAAAGCATATAATAGGACCTGGCCTGCTCTGGATTAAAGACAGATTGGGAAGGGAAAATCCAATATTTTGCCAGATTCTATCTCACCAGTTCCAAGTATGTCTTTGCTTTGTGAAGTCAAACCAGATAATTCGTTTCTGTTTTTTTTTCAGTTAGCATATGATATTTACTCCTCTATTCTCAGGTTTTCACAAAAGAAGAACCTTCTGCAAACACTTCCACCCTCTGAAGAAGTCCTCCAGATAGGGGTTTATCTGTTCAGTGAGAGTAGTAGGAAGCTGACACCCACTGGGTCTGTCCACCAGGGGCAGGTCCGTGCCCGTAGTCTTGGGCTCATCGCTCCCCTCTCACTCCTGAACCCCTGGGCTCAGGTGCCCTGGGGTCTCATTTTGTTAAGAACAACCAGAGAGGGCTTGCTTGTCCTGCCAACAAGATCTCTGTTCTCAGCACCCAGCATCTCCATCTGGGACTGGGTGAATATTCTGATTATCTCTTCCTGAGTAACACACTACTCCAAAGCTTAGTGGCTGAAAACAACAGCAATTTTATCATATATCACAATTTTATAGATCAGGAATTTGGGCAATTCTGCTCCACATGGCAGTGACCACAGTTACTCTGTCATATTCAATTGGTGGCTGGGCTGGGTTGGGGATTCCCAGACAGCTTCACTCAAGTGCCTGGCACCATAACAGGCATGGCTGGAAGGTGGGGCTCGGCTGGCACCTCTTCCTCTCCATGGAGTCTCAGAGCCTCACTACATGGCCCCTCCAGTAGGGTAGTTGGACATCTCACATGCCACTCAGGGCTCTAAGGGTGAGTCTCCCAAAAGACCAGAAAAAGAAAGTGGGGAAGCTGGCACAGTGTCACTTCCACCCCATATTCTTTTGGTCAAAGATCCTACCAGATTCAAGAATAGGGGCCATAGATCCTACATGAAATGGGAGGAGGGGCAAAGGGTTTGCAGCCATCTTTACCATAATGGGGAGATCTATCTGATTTTAAGGTGGGGGAAGGTACATAAAGACCCATTTTAACCTCAAGTCTGCAGTTTACTGGGGAGTATTTCCTTTCTTTTGGAAATAAAGGTGATATATGGACCCCTGCTTGGCTCAGTTCTTTGTGTTTATATTCCATTCTTTGTGTTTATTTTCCATAAGCCAGAACCCTTGAGAGTGGAAGGAATGACCGCCTTCCCAGACCTAGGAAAGCCTGTGTCTTGAGAAGCCAAGAGTCTTAAGAAACCTAGGCAGGCTAGTGTAAGAATCCCACAGAACACTTCAATTTCTTCTCAAGTTTTTTCCAGTGCCAGCGTGAAACCCAGGGTTGGTGTGCTCAGTGGTTTCTATCTGGTGTAGGCTGGGCCAGGTCTGGGAAAGAGAGACTCCAAGTGATGCTTTGGAACTCTTCCCAGGCCCTTGCATTTGAAACGGGCCTTGTGGGACCTGGAGGTGTGATTCCTGGGATCCAACCGCTGCGGCCTCTCAGCATCTCTTGGCAACTTGCACCACATTTTCTGGAGCAAACAACCTCCCAGGAGCCCTGGTGTGTAGGCCCTTGGGACACCACACTATCTGAATCACAGGCAGACCTGAATCTGAGATGCACACAAGTGTTTAATCAGCCTTGTGCCCTGTATATTTGTGTACGGAGCCCCTATCACCCTCATCACCAAAGCAGCGTGCACAGCAGCGTGGATGCTGACCTTTCACTATCCAGGCCACAGAGGCAGGGGCATACTTGGTTAGAGCAGGGCGAGATAAGCGATGAAGGTCTAGGGCATCTTGTTCCCCAACCCAAACCCAAGTGAATGATGTCACTGGTGACAATAAGGGTAATAGAACCACAGCTCTAAATGCTAATGTACAACTCACTTCATCTTCAAAACAACCCTGTGAGGTAGGAACTAAATAATATTAACCACATCTTACAGGTAAAAATCCGAGGCATGTGGCAATTGAGTAACTTGTCTAAGGTCACCCACTTATTAAGTGGTGGAGGGGGAACTTAAAATCCAGATTCCATGACCTTGACATGCAGTTGTTAGTCTGGTTAACCTCAGCATATGACTGTGGACTCTGGGTAGGTGGAGAGGACATCAGCTCTGGTTTCTCAGCCTCCCTGAAGGTTTCTTAGGGCTGGTATAACAGATCACCACAAACTCGGTGGCTTAAAATAATAGAAATTTTTTCCCTCACTGTTCTGGAGGGTGGAAGTCCAAAATCAAGGTGTCGGCAGGCAGAGCCACTCTCTTTGTGAAGCCTACAGGGGAGGATCCCTACTTGTCTCTTCCAGCAGCTGGTGGTTGCCAGCAGTCCTTAGCATTCCTTGGCTTGTGGATGCATCATTCCAATCTCTGTCTCTACCTTCACGTGGCCTTCTCCCTGTATATCTGTGTCAGTCTCTATGTTCTTTTCCTCTTCTTATAAGGACACCAGTCATATTGCATTTAGGGTCCACTTTACTCCAGACTGACTTCATCTTAACTGATTATATCTGTAAGGCCCTATTTCCAAATAAGGTCATCCTCTGAGGTTTGGGATAAGCATGAATTTTAGGGGGACACATCCAGTATATTTGGGGACAAAAACAGGGTCATTTCACTGCCAAGAGGCAAAGAAAATCTCCACTTGGACACACTAACTTTACCTTCTTTCAAGTTAAAATGAACGCATTCCATCCAGCCAGGTTAGCTCTGCTGTCTCTGAGCCTTTTTAGAACTCATATTTTCACCTGCGGCAAAAGCGCTAGCATTTCATTGGCTCACACATGAGTTCTGCTTGTTAGGGAGACTCTTCATTTCCTGATGGTGGGCAGGTTCCCATGTTTTCTGCCTCTCGTGACATCTTACACATCCAGCCTGCACACAGCTCTCAGAATGAACTTTCTAAAGCACAGTCTGAATGGGTCATTTTCCAAATGATAAAATCTTTCCCAAGCTCTCAGCCCCTCCCAGGAGCTTAGCAGGGCGTTCAGTCTCCTTGACAATGTGGAATAGCCCTGTGCTTACAAGTGTGGGTTATGGAGTCAGATTGCCTTGGCTCAAACCCTGACTCTGCCTCTTACAAACTGCGATAATGTTGGTAAAATACTTAGGCAGTGTCTGGTGCATAAGAAGGTCTACCAAACGTCAGCTATTAGTATTATCATCGCTGCTTTCCAGCCCTGGTTCCCGATGCACAGCGCACTCTTGTTTCTCACTACTGCCCAAGCACTCAGATTTTTCAAACTCAGGTTATCCCTTTTCTGGAATACCATTTTTCCTCTTTTTTGACTGGAAAATTCCAATTTTTCTTTAAAGCCCACCCAGCTCAAATTCAGCCTCTCTGTGACACTTTCTCCCACCTGGCCCAGGGAAATTCTTTTCTCTTCTGTGCATTCACAGACCTTGAGCTTTCAATCCTTTATCTCCTTACTACCTTCCTGCCACCTGCAAAAGTGTCCAGCACAGTGCCTAGCACATTGGTAAGTCATCAAAACTATTTGTTAAGCTGATGTACAAAATACAGAATAGTGGACACTTTTTTTCATTCTTTCCCCTCTTCTCTCTCACCCCGACATGGACTCACTATTGTCCTTCCACCCATCTCCCTACCTACAATGCCTCCAGGCTAATATATTTGTATGTTATTAAAATATATGCATACAAATATATCCCAGAGGCCAGGAATGCTCTGAAAACAAGGTCAGACACATTTACTTTTTGCACCTTCTGAAATATCTAATTCCTACCTATTTCAGCTTCTTCAATATCTAAAACTCAGGTTTCTCCCTCAAGGTCAGTGAATGCTTTGTCCATCTTTTAACATTCTTCATGGAAATCCTCTCTCCTCAGGCTAGCAGCCCTTCCCCAAGTTAACTCCCTCCTCGTTCTAAATCTCTTCATTTGAAAGGATTCTATCATCCCAAAGAATCCAAATCGTTTTTGGTTCACCCATTTAACACAGAGTCTAACAAAACAGATTTGGACCCTTGTCCTCAGGGTTCACTACTGTTGAGTGAAGAAGACATTATTACATAAGTTTCATGTTTTATAGGAGTTCTGAAAGTGTGAAGGGGTGTGGAAATATACAGCACAGGTGTGTTGGCTGGTTTGGGGAGACAGGTAGTCCCTGTGAGGAAGCAATGTTTACTCAAAGATCTTGAAGGATGAGGAGGAGTTGTCCAGGAGAAGAGCAAGAAGAGTGCAGAGTGCTCTAGGTGGAGAGAACAGCATGTGCAAAGGCCCTGAGGTAGGAGATAAAGGTTCTTTATAATGAAGAGCTGATACAACCAGTGTAGCTGGAGATCAGCAAAATCACAGGGCTATTGGAGTAGGCAGGGGCCATACTGCAGAGGACACTGTGAATCAAGGTAAAAGCTTTAAACTTTATCCTAAAAACACTGGAAAGCTTCTGAAGAGACTGTAAGCAGGGAAATGAGGCGCTTTTACTTGGTTTTAGAAGATCTCTCTGGCTGTGGATAATGGATGGAGGGCATGGTAAGAAGGTGAGTTAGGAGGCTGCTGCAGAAGCCCAGGCAGGAGCCCATGGAGACCTCCTCATAACAATGTCACATTACCTTGAATGCTGATACTCTTTCCTGAGCAGGAGAGAAAGGAGTGATGTTGGCACATCAGGAATTATGAAAAAAGACCTTAGCACACCTGTACACTGTCCATCTATGTACTATTGAGAATCATCATTTAATATTTCAACAAGAAACACTGGTTGAAAGTTGCCAGCAGTGGTTATGCTTTCCATTTCCTTCACCTGCTCTCTCTGCTCTCCTCCTGCCTTGCCTCACTGCTCATTGTGACTACACTCAGCTCATAGACCCCCAGTGGAGATTCTCGTGGTCCACCAAAATCCACTCTGCCCTTCTTCCACAGGAGAAGAATCAAAGCCAGACATGTGCATTCCAACCACACCACATTTGCAGTTAGGTCAGTTGTGATCTACTGGTTCCAACAGATCATTACTGTGGTCCTAGGTGTCATTGGGGGACTGTTGCCATTGCGAGGTTTCTTGGGAATAGCAGGATTCTTCCTGATCAATGCAGATGTCCTGCACCTCTACTTCAGCGACTACCTACAGATAGATAAGGAAGAGTATGGTGGCATGTGGGAGCTCACAAAGGAAGGGCTTATGACATCATTTGTCTTGTTCATGGTCATTTGGATCATTTTTTGCACTGCCATCCACTATGACTGATGGTGCACAGTCCCCACTGGCTCCCTGTCTGGTCCAAAGGATCCTCTTAGTTACACCACAGAAACACCATTGTTGGGGGCACCCCAGCCACGCGGAACCTGGAAGACCCATGCTTCCTGGACCAAGAATCAGTGTGTTGGGTCAGGTCAGGTCATGGACAAAGCTCTCACCAGTGGGACGCATTGTGACAGGGGCCGCTTCTGGTGTGCAGTGCCTCCATCACACATGCAATGAATGACAAAGTGCTGGAGAAGCAGAGCCTCGAGATGGAAGGAGCCTGGCCCCATGGAAAGTGGACAGCACTGCCCGTTGTCCAGGAATGCTTATCCTGGCCACAAAAGACAAACTCCTTTGTTCTTTGAGTCACTGAATTTGGGGTTTTCCTGTAATAGCAGCTTAGCTTCTGCTCACACACTGACCTCCCTCCTCCCTTCTATCCAGCTCTTCTAGCCCAGAATTCCCCATTTCTCCTGCTTCCTGTGCATTCATGCAACTGCTCTTCTACACATACACCAAGAAGTGGTGCAAAGTTTCTTGCTTTTTACAAATAGTCAATAAGCAGTTTGGTTTTCTTTTCTTTCCTTTTTTAAAGAAAAAAATTATAAATGCTGGTGAAAATCATAAAATGCGGATAGGCAAGAAGAAGGAAAAAAAATGATTCATAATTTCACCCAAACAGTCAATTACTTAGTGGTTCATTCTGTATTATTGTATCTGTGTCCTTTTTAATGCAGCAATTTCATAAGTATATTTGCATATCAAGAAATTATTTTTACAGTGAAATTTTTTAACAGACGCATAGTATTCTGTTGAATCTGCCATAATTTACTCATTCACTCTCCAGCTGTTGGAAATTTATGTTGTTTTCAGGTTTTTCTATTATAAACAAGGCTGAAATGAAGACCCTTCCATATCCTTTGTTTCTTTGGCATAGATTGCTGAAGTGGAATTGCTGGGCAAAAGAAACACAAAATTCACAACTTTTGATATAAATTGCCAACTTGTTGTTGTGAAGCAGTAAACAATATTACAGCAGATTTGTCTTCTAATTATTGCCATACTATCCCGTACTGTTTATGTGGAAAAATACTCATCTCCACATGCCCATCACTGCAATTGACACTCTCTCACCTCCTCAGGCAGGTGCTGAGCCTCCTTCCTCTGGGTGCCAGTCAGCAATCCCACTAATGCAGCTGGCTGTCCCTGGTATAGAATAAATACTAGGAAGGCAGGAAAAACCCATAATTTCTGTTATTTTTTTAAAGGCAACTTCTTGAGACTCTTTGAACAGGGCTAATTTCCATTTTCTGAGAACTCAATAACCCTCTCCAACATAGAGAAAAAAATCAAACCAAAATACAAACTCCTTATGGGTTTCTTCACAGATCTCTGCAAAGATTTAATGGCAGAGCAGAAGCAAGGTCTTAAACTATGTCAACAGTTTAACCACCCGGCAAAGCCATGCGATTGTCTCACAGGACACAGAGAGATGACTGTGTCTGTCCAGGTTAACACATGCGCTCCCTTTCCTGAAAGTGTTGGCTTTTCTTTTCTCTGAAGTTGCTCACAGAGTCACAAAATTGCATAAAAATAACTCTACCCAATACCCCATAATGTTAATGGGTCTCCTCATTTAAGACATAAGAGTGAAGATTTTCTGTGTTTGTATTTGTTCTTTACACAGTCTAAGCTGCAATCATTCCAAAGCCCAGAGATCACAGTTTTCATTACTAAGCTTACCCTTGAAATCTTCTCATCCTTCTTTTCCTAACCCTTTCAGTGCTGGGCCCATTGGTTCCTAATATTTCCTCCGAGTTCCTTTGCCTCCCCAGGAGCTATCCTTAGGTCAATGGTGCCTGTGATTTGGGAAGTGCTCAGAAGAAGAGCCACAATATTCCAACAGTGTGGAACATGTTCCCCTTACTTGGCCTCATTTCCTTGCCTATAAATCTGACTTGTGTGGCCACGGGGGTACCACAAACACAAGCATGATGGTGAATCTCCAGCGGGAGAGTCATTTCTAGCAGATCTTCAGAGCTGCCCCAATAATGTTGAAGAGAATCTACTTTAATCAGCTGGAGACACAGTCTATTGAAAAGAGATGGCTTCCAGATAAGATCTACAGATTGTCAGGGGACTCAGAAGAACACAGTTGTGACACTGGGGGCAGTGGTTTGTATATTTTTAGATTAAAATGAATAAACTGAAAGGGAAAATTTGATTCTTTTTAGCATAGGACTTTACACAAGATGCGACACTGTAGGAAAGAAAAGCATGGCTGCTCCTCCTCTCTGCCTGTAGCTGTGCAGCTGGCCCCCTCTAGGTCCCGCCGCTCAGGCGTCTCATGACACACCCTTCCCTGTTCCGCTGCACGGTTCCGTGCTCCCTCATTTAAACTCCCTGCAAGAGACTCTTGCTGACCAGCTCATTCACCTTCTCTCTCATATCAGCCAGTCAGAGTTTGCTGGCATCAGGCTGGGCCTCGGCCATGGTCTGGTCAGCTGGGGCCAGCAGTGTGAGGGCAGAGCTCCCTGCAAGGCCAAGCTTTCCAGATGGTGGGAGGGGGAACAGTTCTCT
This sequence comes from Tursiops truncatus, assembly GCF_011762595.2. Classification (NCBI taxonomy): domain Eukaryota; kingdom Metazoa; phylum Chordata; class Mammalia; order Artiodactyla; family Delphinidae; genus Tursiops; species Tursiops truncatus. Next base: position 23,558,179 of record NC_047041.1, read on the forward strand.
TAGGACATTCTGTGAGAACGGTGCTAGTGGAGCCAGAAGGACCTTCATGTGTGGATTCCTGTTCTAACAGGGAGGAGAGGAAAGGAAATTTGAGCAACCCAGACAGCCCAGGCTAAAGCGTGAACCACCCACCAAGTCCTGGTTGTCAGGTGTGGGAGGCACAGAAAGAGGAGGTGGAGAAGGGTTTTAAGGAAACAAGAGCCTCCCTCAGTAGGAAACTCCAGTCTTGAGTCTTTGAAACCTTAGAAGTGTCTGGACTGTTTCCACAATGAATTACCTGTGCATCTGAAAAGCCAGAAAGCAAGAGCAGGCCCCGAACTGGGAACCTCCAGGCACAAAGTGTCCCTCCTCTCACCCAGCCCCTCATTGTCCTCCAGAACATCTGGAGGTGTGCACCTGGGAGGAGGGCAGATCTGACCATGACTCCCCTGAAGGGTCAGCTGGCAAAGCTTGAGAGCAGGAGGCTGACACGGAAACAAACGGCTACCATAGTACTTGGCAGTTGCTAGGCTGATTCGTCATTTACCCACCAAACACAAAAGCCTGTCTTGGGCACTTACTGTATACCAGGCACTGGGCTAGGTGCTAGAATGTAGAGAAACCAGACAAGCAAACACTGACTTAAACTATAGCACAATGTAAGCACTGACCGTTGTGCAAATACATAGAAAAGACTTCTAACCCAGGTTGGGGGAGGAAATCCAAGAAAGATTCTGAGAGGAGGTGGCGATAGGGAGCCAGGAGAGGAAGGGGTGAGGACTAGTGGGGGGAGGGCATTCTTGGCAGAAGAAGCATTGTGTTCAAAAGCCCCCCAGTGTATTCTCTTTGTGAGAGAGTTTCCTGGGCAGGAACTCAGACGGCCAGGCCACGAGCCCTGCCGCTGGCTGACACCACTGCAGCCGGCTGCTTCCTTCGGGAAGCTGAAGGCATCGATGTACCTGTGTGTATGATTCCTGATACAAACACACATGTAATGCCATTAGGTTCAAACGCTTCCAAGCTGGTGTCTCACAGAGGAAGTACTTGCTGACAGTGAACATCTGTAGCCTAGAGGAATCCAGTGCTGGTGATGGGATGTGGTTTTGAATTTAATAACATTTTTACTTACTCATAGATGGGTTTCTGTTAAGCCCTAGGGCCTTGGGAACCAGGCTAATTTGCACACAGCAAAGACACATAGGTTTGTTTTTACTTAGAGCAGAAGATATTAAGTAGATGAGGATGAAAATTCTAATTGGAAAAGGTAGTTCAACTACCTTAGGAGAAAATAAAAATAAAAACCCTTATAAATTACCCAGCTTAATGGATTGTCAGGCGATGCATCCAGCTGGAGCACCCAGCCAATCACTCAGAATAACTGACAGGCTGATGTTTCAGTGACTCATCTTTGCAACGGCAGGGTCAAGACTAGAGGTTGAGAGACACTTTTTAATTTAACAAACCATCTGCAAGAAATGCAAGGTTTTCAGTTTAGCATCTTTGGCCTCGCTATATAAATATTTCTACATTAAGTTCCAGCACATCTCTAATTAAAATCTAAATTGCATTCAAGACATTTACATCCAGAGAATGCCATTCTCTTCAGCAAAGATCTAGATCACTGAGTTGTGAGTTAATATTGAAAAGTTCTTTAACTCTCCCTTCTCCAATGCACCATTTTCTATTTTCACCTGGGTGCCAATAACCTTGCTATGAATACAATTAGCCTCATTTCTCCTCCTGGCAGATAGAACAACTGATGCTTCAAAAAAATAGTCAGAAATCTTCAAATGATTCATCCCATCAGCAGCATAACAATAGCTTAGAAATACACTGGGTTTTCAGACACGGCTCTTACATGTCAGAGAATGGGAGGAAGTGCAACATACAGCCGATTAAGTCTGCACATAGAAAACTAACTTCAGGGCTCCACAGTCCACACAGCAGTTCTCACCTTGGATGCACATTACAATCACCTGGAAAAGATTAAAGGTCACTAAGGAGATGGAGCAACTCAAAATATCCAAAATTACAATTGATGAAATTTGATTAAGGTCTGTAGCTTACTGAATAGTATTGTTCCAATGTTAATATCTGGCTTTGATAATTACATGGTAGTTATGTAAGACATTAACATTTGGGAAAGCTGAGGGAAGGATATATGGGGCTTCTTTGTACTATCTTACATCTTTTTTGTAACTCTAAAGTCATTTCAAAAGGAAAGGCAAAAAAAAAAAAAAAAAGGAAAAAAAGAATTAGAAAAAAAATCTCCCAGGAAGCCTTTAAAAAATATCAGTGCCGGGCTTCCCTGGCGGCACAGCGGTTGAGAGTCCGCCTGCTGATGCAGGGGACGCGGGTTCGTGACCCGGTCCGGGAAAATCCCACATGCCGCGGAGCTGCTAGGCCCGTGAGCCATGGCCGCTGAGCCTGCGCATCCAGAGCCTGTGCTCCGCAACGGGAGAGGCCACAACAGTGAGAGGCCCGCATACCGCCCAAAAAAAAAAAAAAAATATATATATATATATCAGTGCCTGAGTCCCACCTCAAAGCAATGAAATCAAATCTCTGAGTGTGGAGCCTGAATACCAGTGTTTTTAAAAAAAGACCCTCCAGTGATTTTAATGTGTAGCTAGGGTTGATAGCCACTGTTGGAGTGAACAGAGGGTAGGTGAACTGAGGCTGATCCCCATTTTATCACATACTGCTCTATGATTTCAGGCAGGTCATTTCCTCTCCCTATGCCTCAGTGGCCTTATCTGTAAAATGGACTTACTTGGCTGACCTGACAGTGTGAAGGTAAAGAGAGCGTAGAGAGAAAAACTTTGTAAGATTTCAAGAACTGTTGAAACTCAAGGTGCCAATGAACCATTCCTTCTGAAGAGAAGCTTCAACACTCAAGAGACCCGGGTGACCTTCAGAACACAATGACACGCTGGTAAAGTAGGGAGGAGAGGCCTAGTGGTCAAAAGTGAGCAATTCCATTATAACCAGGGCTTCCTTTCCTTCAGCCATCTCAGCTTCACCTTCTCTGCATCTCAGCATCAGTGCGTGGGTACACATCACTGGATCCCACTGCCTAGGTTCCTCTTTTTCCACCTTGACTTATGACCTAAAGGATAAATGGTGCTCTCTGTTTATGAAAAATAACTGTCTTCTATTAGTTCTTGTCCGCCCCCCCCCCCAACTACGGTAGTGGTTCTCAAAAGCTAGCATGCACTGGAATCACCTGAAGGGCTTGCGAAAACACATATTGCTCAGGAATGTTCATGGCAGCACTACACATAACAGCCAAAAGGTGGAAATAAGCTAAATGTCCATTAACTCATGAACAGATAAACAAAATGTGGTATATCCATATCACGGAATATTATTTGGCCATAAGAAAGAATGAAGTACTGATACATGCTACAACATGGACGGACCTTGAAAACATGCTAAGTGAAATAAGCCAGACACAAAAGGCTACATATTGTATGTTTCCATTTATACAAATAGGCAAATCTCTAAAGACAGAAAGTAGATTAGTTGTTGTGTGCAACTAGGTTGATAGGAGATTATCGCTAAAGTATCTAAGATTTCTTTCTGAGGTTATGAAAATGTTTTAAAATTGATTGTGGTGATGGTGGCACAAATCTGTGTATATACTAAAAAATGTTGAAATGTATACTTTAAATCAGTTAATTGTATGCTGTGTGAATTATATCTTTTTTTTGGCGGTACGCAGGTCTCTCACTGCTGTGGCATCTCCCGTTGCAGAGCACAGTCTCCGGATGTGCAGGCTCAGCGGCCATGGCTCACAGGCCCAGCCGCTCTGCGGCATGTGGGATCTTCCCAGACCGGGGCACGAACCCGTGTCCCCTGCATCGGCAGGCGGACTCTCAACCACTGCGCCACCAGGGAAGCCCTATATCTTTTTTTTATATATATACATCTTTATTGGAGTATAATTGCTTCACAGTGGTGTGTTAGTTTCTGTTTTACAACAAAGTGAATCAGCCATATGCATACATATATCCCCATATTCCCTCCCTTTTGAGCCTCCCTCCCACCCTCCCTATCCCACCCCTCTAGGTGGTCACAAAGCACTGAGCGGATCTCCTGTGCTATGCCACTGCTTCCCACTATCTATCTTATATCTGGTAGTGTATATATGTCGATGCTACTCTCACTTCAGTCCAGCTCCTACCTCCCCCACCCTGTGTCCTCAAGTCCATTCTCTATGTCTATGTCTTTATTCCTGCCCTGCCACTAGGTTCATCAGTACCATTTTTTTTTTTTAGATTACATACATATGCGTTAGCATACAGTATTTGTTTTTCTCTTTCTGACTTACTTCACATTTACAATAGCCAGGACATGGAAGCAACCTAAGTGTCCATCAACAGATGAATGGGTAAAGAAGATGTGGCACATATATACAATGGAATATTACTCAGCCATAAAAAATAAATGAAACTGAGTTATTTGTAGTGAGGTGGATGGACCTAGAGTCTGTCATACAGTGTGAATTACATCTTGATAAAGATGTTAAAAAATTTTAAGTGTATATACTTCTCAAAAAAACCCTACATATTGCCTCAGTAGAGTGAGGGTGGGGCCCAAGAATTTGCATTTCTAACACATTTCCAGGTGATGCTGATGCCGCTGGTTCCAGAGGCCGCAGTTTGAGAACCACAGATCTACAATATTCCTCTTAGTCTGACTGCCTGATAAAGTCCAGAAAGGCTCTGTTCATGTCCTCTGGATATCTGGAGATCAGCATTTCTTTTTCTACTTTCGTTTTTTTTATACTGGGCTGGTCAAACTCAACATGAGGAAGTGTAGTATTAGGATACAGGCTGGTACCTTCACAGGCTCATTTATCTGTTGTAAAGCTGCACACAGCCAAGCAAGAAAAACCCTGAACATCTAGCAGTTGATGTGACTGGCTTGGACAGGAAAAATATCTAACAACAGTCCTTTCCAAATCTGACCATCTCTCATCATGACTGTTATTTGGAGTTCATTTAGTCTACAGTTGAAAGTGCCTGGTTATGTATCTTGTATCATAATCCTTAATACTATTATAATATGCACACCTGTTATCCCCCGACTTCACTTCTATAAACTTATTCTAAAGAAAATTACAATGTATGGGTGCAAAGATTTAATCATAAGGACGTTCATCATAAATGTGTTCAAAAACAAAAATTTAGAAACTACTTAAATGACCAATCATAATAAATTAAATTAAAAATGATGCATTTTTGTGTCATTTTAAAAATATTTTCAAATAAAATTTAAAACTGTTAGACTTACAGAGTCACTGTGAAGCTAGTACAGAGTTCCTGTATATCCCACACCCAGTTCCTATGATCATCTGACATTTTACGGTACATTTCTCACAATTAATAAAACAATATGATAAATTATTATTAACTAAGGCCCATGCTTTATACATTTCCTTAGTTTTTACCTAATGTCCTATTAGAAGTAGAATCCCAGTTGGGACACCACATTACTTTTTATCATCATGTCTCCTTAAGCTGTTCTTGGCTGTGACCATTTCTCAGACTTTCCTTGTTTTCGATGACCTTGAGAATTTTGAGAAGTACCAGTCAAGTATGTTGTAGAATGCTCACAATTTGGATTTGTCTGATGTTTTGCTCACTGTGCTGCTTGGTCTTATGTGTTTTTGGGAGCAAGAACACAGAGGTAATGTGTTGGTCTCATTACATCATTACAGGAGTACACACTATCACCCTGACTTAGCACTGTTGGTGTTGACCTTAATCACATCATTTTTATTTTTTTTTTTTGCTCTCTTTTTATACTGTCCTCTTTGAAAGAAAATCACAATGTGTGACCCACACTTAAGGAGTAGGTAGTTATGTTCCACCTTTGAGGGCAGAATATCCATATAAATTATTAGGATTCTTCGGCACAGGAGATTTTTCTCTTCTCCCACATTTATTTATTTATCCAATTGATTTATTTTTATCAGCATAGATTTATGCATTATATATATATATATACACACATATATATGGTTATAATGGAATACCATATTTATTTTGTTCCTCAAACTCTCTCAGCTTTGGCCATTGGGAGCTCCTTCAGCTGGCTCCTGTACCCTTTGGCATATCCCCACATTGTGAGCTTCTTTTTATTTTCTTTCCTTTCCTTTTTCCTTTTCTCTTTCTTTCTTTTTCTCTTTCCTTCCTTTTCTCTTTCTTTCATTTTTCCTCCCTCCGTCCCTTCCTTCCTTGCTTCCTTCCTTCCTTCCTTCCTCCCTCCCTCCATCCCTTTCTCTCTTTCTTTCTTTCTCTCTCTTGCTCTTTAGTATTCTCTTACTTTCTGGCATGATAAGATGCTCCAGGCTCCTCTTATACATTTCCTGCTATGATCCTAGAATCAGCCATTTATCCAAGAATCCCTGGTTCCTTTATTGGAGAATGGTGTTAGAAACCAAGATCTGGGTGATAGGTGTGCTCATCACTACTAGGGTATGCTCCATGGAATTTTAGTACATCATTGAAAACTGTGCTGTAAAAAGATATTTAATGTCTACAAAATATTAAGAGAAAAAAGTAGCTTATAAAATAGTATGGGGAGAGCATCCAAGATGGAAGAGTAGAAAGACCCTGAGCTCACTTCCTCTCATGAGCACACAAAAATCGCAACTATCTGCAGAGCAACCATTGATGAAGAAGACTGGAACCTACCAGAAAAGATTTTCTGCAACTAAACATAAAGAAGGAACCACAACAAGATGGATAGGAGGGGCAGACTCACAATATAATCAAATCCCATACCCCCTGGGTGGGTGACCCACAAACTGGAGAATAATTATATTGCACAGGTTCTCCCACAGGCATGAGAGTTCTGAGCCCCACATCAGGCTCCCAGCCCAGGGATCTGGCACTGGGAAGACAAGCCCCCAGAGCATTTAGTTTTGAAGGCCAGTGGGGCTTTACTGCAGGAGCCCCACAGGACTGAGGGAATTAGAAACTTCACTCTAGTCCCGGGCCCCCTAGGATTCTGCAACCAGTCACCTCATGAACAGGCACTGCTAAACAGCAGCCAGCAGCATCAGTACAAGTCAGAGCCTGGCAACCAACCAGACTAGGAGCCAACCAACCCTATCAGACAATGCACATAGTCAACATACCACAACAGAAGGACCCATGCAGCCCTCTTAAGGGGAACCCCTAGAGTATATAGCTTGGGTGATGAGAGGGCTGTGCACTGCTGGGATGCACAGGACACTTACTGCAGAGGGCCACTTCTCCAAGGTCAAGAAACGCAACTAACCTACCACATACATAAAAATACAAATAGCAACTTAGAAAAAATGAGGCAGCAGAGGAATGTGTTCCAGATGAAGGAAAAGGATAAAACCACAGAAAAAGAACTAAGTGAAGAGGAGATAGGCAATCTACCCAAGAAAGAGTTCAGAGTAATGATCAGAAAGAAGATCAGAGAACTCAGGAGGAGAATGGATACACAGACCAAGAAGTTAGAAGATTTTAACAAAGAGTTAGAAAATAAAAAGAACAACCAAACAGAGATGAAGAATACAATAACTGAAATGAAAAACACACTAGAAGGAATCAATAGTAGACAAATGATCCAGAAGAATGGAGCAGTGAGCTGGAAGGCAGAGTAGTGGAAATCACTACCACTGAACAGAAAAAAGAATGGAAAGAAATTAGGACATTTTAAGGGACCTCTGGAACAACATCAAGCACACTAATATTTACATTATAGGGGTTCCAGAAGGAGAAAAGAGAGAGAAAGGGCCCGAAAAATATATTTGGAGAGATAATAGCTAAAAACCTCCCTAACCTGGGAAAGGAAACACTCATCTAAGTCCAGGAAATGCAGAGAGTCCCATACAGGATTAACCCAAGGAGGAACACACCAAGACACACTGTAACTAAAATGACAAAAATTAAAGATAAAGAGAGAATATTAAAAGCAGCAAGGGAAGGGACTTCCCTGGTGGCACAGTGGATCAGACTCTGTGCTCCCAGTGCAGGAGGCCTGGGTTTGATCCCTGGTCAGGGAACTAGATCCCACATGCATGCCACAACTAAGAGTTCCCATGCCACAACTAAGGAGCTGGTGAGCTGCAACTAAGGAGCCCACCAGCTGCAACTAAGACCTGGTGAAACCAAATAAATAAATATTTTTTTAAAAAGCAGCAAGGGAAAGGCAACAAATAAAATGCAAGGGAACTCCCATAAGGCCATCAGCTGATTTTCCAGCAGAAACTGCATGCCAGAAGGGAGTGGCAAATATATTTAAAGTGATGAAAGGGAAAAACCTACAACCAAGAATACTCTACCCAGCAAGGCTCTCATTCAGATTTGATGGAGAAATCAAAAGGCAACAAATTTCTGTATATTAATCTTGTATCCTGCAGCTTTAATGATTTCATTGATTTGTTCTCATAGTTTTTTTTTGTTTGTTTTTTTTTTTGCGGTACGCGGGCCTCTCACTGTTGTGGCCTCTCCAGTCACGGAGCACAGGCTCCGGACGTGCAGGCTCAGCAGGCATGGCTCACGGGACCAGCCACTCCGCGGCATGTGGGACCTTCCCGGACCGGGGCATGAACCCGCGTCCCCTGCATCAGCAGGCGGATTCTCAACCACTATGCCACCAGGGAAGCCCAGTTCTAATAGTTTTTAGTGGAGACTTTAGGGTTTTCTATATATAGTTATCATATCATCTGCAGATAGTGACAGTTTTACTTCTTCCCTCCAATTTGGATGCATTTTATTTCTTTTTAAAAAATCTGATTGTTATGGCTAGGACTTCCAATGCTATGTTAAATAGGAGTGGTGAGAGGGGGCATCCTTGCTTTCCTCCTGATTTTAGAGGAAAAGCTTTCTGCTTTTCACCGTAGAGTATGGTATGAGCATAGATGTGTCATAAATGGCCTTTATTATATTGACATATGGTCCCTCTATATCAACTTTGATGAGTTTTTATCATGAATGGATGCTGAGTTTTGTCAAATGCTTTGTCTGCATCTATTGAGATAATCTATTAGATCTTTTAGAATGTGTTTGAACTTAAATGAATATCAGTTTAAAACAAGTAGGTATAGTTACAGGTCAACATAGATGAAGCCAATGGTAAAGATCTCAGACCTGCATCTATTGATCTTTATCCTATCTTTTGTCAATGTGGTATATCACACTGATTGATTTGCACATATTGAAACATCTTTGCATCCCTGGAATAAATCTCATTTGATCATGGTGTATGATCCTTTTTATACACTGTTGAATTAAGTTTGCTAATATTTCACTGAAGATTTTTCCATGTATATTCATCAGAAATATTGACCTGTAATTTTCTCTTTTTTTGTAGTATTTTTGTCTGGTTTTTGTTTCAGCGTAATGGTGGCCTCATAGAATGAATTTGGGAGTGTTCCCTCATCCTCAACTTTTTGGAATAGTTTGAGAAGAATAGATATTAGGTCTTCTTTAAATGTTTCGTAGAATTTACCTGTGAAGCTGTCCAGTCCTGAACTTCTGTTTGTTGGGAGTTTTAAAAATTACTAATTTAATTTCACTGTTAGTGATTGGTCTGTCCCAATTGTCTATTTCTTTCTGACCCAGTCTTGGAAAATTGTATGTTTCTAGAAATTCATCTGTTTCTTCTAGGTTGTTCAGTTTGTTGGCATGTACTTTTTGTAGGATTCTCTTATGATTTTTTAAAATCTCTGTGATAAAAGTTGTAATTTTTCTTTTATTTCTTATTTTGTTTATTTCAGTCCTCTACCTTTTTTTCCTTGATGCCTGGCTAAAGGCTTATCAATTGCTTATCTTTTCAAAAAAACATCTCTTGGTTTCATTGATCTTTTCTATTGTTTTTGGTTTTTTGTCTTTATTTTATTTATTTCCACTCTGATGATTTTTATTTCCTTCCTTTTGCTGACTTTGGGCTTTGTGTGTTCTTCTTTTACTTTAGGTATGTTAGGGTTGTTTATCTGAGATTTTTCTTGTTTCCTGAGGTACCTATATCATTATAAACCTCCCTGTTAGAACTGCTTTTGCTGGATCTCATAGATTTGAGAAATGTGTTTTTATTTTCATTTGTCCTGAGGATTTTTATGATTTCCTCTTTGATTTCTTCATTGACCCATTGGTTTTTTGTGTCATATTGTTTAGTGTCCATGTGTTTGTCTTTTTCCCATTTTTCTTCCTATAATTGATTTCTAGTTTCATACCATTGTGGCTGGGAAAAATGCTTGATATAATTTCTGTCCTCTTAAATTTGTTGAGACTTGTTTTGTGGCCTAGCAAGTGATGTATCCTGCACGTGCACTTGAAAAGAATGTGTATTCTGCTTGTTTGGGATGGAATGTCACATGTATGACTATTAAGTCCAACTGGTCTAATGTGTCATTTAAGACCACTGTTTCCGTACTGATTTTTTGTCTGGATGATCTGTCCATTGATGTAAGTGGGGTGTTAAAGTCCCGTACTATTATTGTAGATTTCTCCCTTTATGTCTGTTAATATCTGCTTTGTATATTTAGTTGCTCCTATGTTATGTTAGGTGCATATATGTAAACAAATGTTATATCCTCTTCTTGTGTTGATCCCTTTATCATTATATAATGCCTTTCTTTGTCTCCTGTTATACACATTGTTTTAAAGTCTACTTTGTCTGATATATCTTTTTCCATCTCCTCACTTTCAGTCTGTGTGTATCTTTAGTTCTGAAGTGAGTCTCTTGTAAGTAGCACACAGATGGATCTTTTAAAATCCAATCAGTAGCATTTAGTTTATTGGCACTTAACATGATTATTGATAGGTATGTACTTATTGTCATTTTGTCACTTGTTTTCTGGTTGTTTTGATGTTTCTTTTCTGTTCTTTCCTTCTTCTTTTGGTTTCGTCTCTTGCGGTTTGATGATTTTCTTTAGTTGTATGCTAGTTCCTTTCTGTCAAGTTTTTTTTTTATCAACTTTCTTTTTTATTGATGCATAGTTGATGTACAATGTTATATAAATTACGGGTGTACAATATAGTGTTTTACAATTTTTTTTGTCAATCCGAACTCCCTAATTATCCCTCCCCCTCCCTTCCCCCCGGTAACCATAAGTTCATTCTCTAAGTCTGTGAGTCTGTTTCTGTTTTGTGAATAAGTTCATTTGTATCATTTCTTTTTTTTTAAGATTCTGCATATAGGCAATATCATATGACATTTCTCTTTCTCTGTCTGACTTACTTCACTCAGTATGACAATCTTTGTTTAACTACTGTAGGTTTTTGATTTGTGGTTACCATTGGCTTCATCTATGTTGACCTGTAACTATACCTACTTGTTTTAAACTGATATTCATTTAAGTTCAAACACATTCTAAATGATCTACATGTTTAATCCCTCCATGTTTTGTGTTTTTGATGTCATGTTTTTCACCTTCATGTTTGCCCCTTAATTCTTTATTGTAGTTATAGTTGATTTTACAAATTTTTTCTTTTTGTCTTCACACTGGATTATTTAATGGTTGATCCACAGCCTTTATTATACATGTGCCCTTACTAGTAGGATTTTTCCTTTTCCATAAATTCTTACTTCTTGTTGTACCCTTTTCTTTTCCATTTAGAGAAGACCTCTTATCATTTCTTTTGGGATTGGTTTAGTATTGATGAAACCTTTTTGTTTTTACTTGTCTGAGAAGTTATTCATCTCTCCTTCAATTCTGCATAATAATCTTGCTAGTATCCTAGTTTGTAGGTTTTTCCCTTTCAGCACTTTAAATATATCATGCCCTGCCCTTCTGACCTGCAAAGTTTCTGCAGAAAAAATCAGCTGACAGTCTTCTATGTGACTTTTTTCTCTTGCTGCACTTACAATGGAAATGTTAGTACATTTGATACTGTTTTAGAAGTCCCTTAAACTGTTATTTTGTTTTTCTCTTTGCTGTTCTGATTGATTCCCATTTTCTATTTTCCAGATCTCATGCATTCTTCTGTATGACCTAGTCTGCTGTTAATTCCCTCTAGTATGTTTTTCATTTCAGCTATTGTATTCTTCAGCTCTGACTGGTTCTTTTTTATATTTTCTAATTCCCTGTTAGAATTCTCACTGTGTTCATCTACTCTTTTCCCTAGTTCAGTTAGCATTCTTCTTATTATTGTTTTGAACTCTTTATCTGGTAAATTATTTATCTCTGTTTCATCAGTTGTTTTCCTCAGGGCTTTTTTTTTTTTTCTTGTTCTTTCATTTAGAATAAATTTCTCTGTTTTCTCATTTTGCTTAACTTTCTCTGTCTCCATGAGATTAGGTGAAGCAGCTACCTATCCTGGTTTGAAGCAGTGTCCTTGTGTGGGAGGGTCCCTGTGTAGTCTATGTGTGCCCAGTGGCTTTGATGGGAGAGGTGGATCTGAAGTGAGCACGGGTCACATTTTCCCCCAGGATGTGCTATATCACCTTGGTGGGAGGTGGGGCTGGAGTTGGAGTGGCTAGAGCCAGAGCCAGGTGTGAGCCAGGGCTTCTCCTATGCTCAGTGGTTGTCACCACCCTAACAAGGGCAGGGTCAGGTCCTGAGGTGCTGGAGTGGAAGCCCTCAGGATCAGGTCAAGCTGATGCCTTCCCCTCTTAGTGTGTGTTCTCCCCTCTTCCCAGCATCAGCAACTTCACCCCAGGAGGAGCATCACTGGAGCAAGATGAGCCCCAGCAGGTACCCAGTTCAGGCCACTGCACATACCAGGATCGTCCCAGCACAACAGTCAGAGCTCCAGGCCACTTCTGATCTGCTGCCTCCATGAACCCCAGTAATGGCCACCCTCATCCTGTTTGGCTGTCATGCCAGGTTCAAGCAGGCTCCATCCCCCCTCGACTGTGCACTCTCCTCAGCAACGGCAGTCTTTGCCCATGTCAGGAGCTGCACAGAGCTAAAGGTGCTACAGTGGATGCTCAGCATGGGCCAGGGCACACACTGGGATTGGGGGAAGCCAGCCAGAGCCCTGCAGTTTCACTCTGCTTCCTTCACCTTATTTTGGGCATAAGCAAGCATTTGTACACTCTGTACAAGTGGGGTCTTGGTTTCTTACAGCCCTCCTGTTAGTCCCACTGGTTTTCAAACCAGCTAAGGTAAGGGGACTTGTCTTCTTAATGTGGGACCCCAGGGCTGGGGCACCCGATATGTGGTTCAAACTACTCACTCCACAGGTAGAATCTCTGAGCCCATGCAATCCCCCCCCTTCTGTGCCCCCTCCTAGGGGCACAGCCCCTGACTTGATCACTTCTCTTCCCTTCCTGCTCAACTCTGTGTGAATCTTTCTTTACAGCCTTGGTTGTATGAGAGTTTCTACCAGTCTCTAGTTTGTTTTCAGTGAGGATTGTTCCACATGTAGATTTTTTTTTTTTTTTTTTGGATGTGTTTATTGGGGGAGGTAGCTCAACACCCTCCTACTCCTTCATCTTGATGTCCTTCGAAGGACCTTCAGATTATAATTTAAAAGAATCATTTTGGCTTTTGGATGAGGGAAAGGGCAGAAACAAGGAGACCAGTTAAGAGCTTATTGCAATATTCCTGGGAATGATGTGTTGTAATAGAGTGGAAATTACAATGGGAATAGTGATAAGAAGTTAGCTTTTGGATGTATGTCAAAAGAAAAGCTGACTGGATTTGCTAATGGGTTGGATCTAGGATTTGAGAGAGATAAGTCAAACAGGTCTTCAAGGATTTTGGCCTGAGAAACAGAAAAAATAGATATGATATTTACTGAAATGGAAGCAAAACAGGAGAGAAAGATTTGGGGGAAAATTAAGAGTTCATCTTGGGTAATATTAAGTTTGAGATGTTTACTAGACATCCAGATAGGATGTTGAGTATAGTTGGACATGAGTCTGGAATGCAGAGAAGTTGGACTAGAGATAAATTTCAGAGTTATCAGTCTAGAGATGGTATATTAGGAGACTGAATGAGATCACTCGGAGTGAATGTAGATACAGAAATCCAAGGGTTGAGGTCAGAAGGTCTCTAACGGTTAGAAGTAAAGAACATGAGGAACACCCAGAAAAAGAGACTGAAAAGAAGTAATCAACAAGAACAGGAGTTAGCAAATTGTATACTTTAAACAAGTGCAGTTTATTCATATCAATTATACCTCGATAAAGTGTTTAAGAAAGACTGGCAAGGGAGAAAGTACAGACAGGTGGTAATAGAGACAGCTCTTCTGAGGACTCAACCTACACAAGGAAAGGATGAAATGGAGTTGTGCCTGGAAAGGCACGGGAATGTCAAGGTTTTGTTTTAAGATGGGAGACATTACAGCATGCTTGTTCACTGATGGGAATAACCCAGTAGGGAGGGAAAACTGATAATACTGTAGAGAGAGGGGACAACTGCAGAAGCAGTATCCTTCAAAGGGCCAGAGGACATGGGATCACGCATGCAGGGGGTTTGGCCTTAGGCAATAGGGAAGGCAGGAAGTGTGGGCATAGGTGCAAGGGTGGATGTGGTGTGGGAGTTTGGGGAAGGATTCTTTTTTTTTTTTAAGATTTATTATTTATTTATTTTATTTATTTTCAGCTGCATCAGGTCTTAGTTGCGGCACATGGGATCTTCGCTGAGGCATGCGGGATCTTTCGTTGTAGTGCGTGGGCTCTTCATTGTGGCACGCGGGCTTCTCTCTAGTTGTGGTGTGCAGGTTTTCTCTTCTCTAGTTGTGGCACACAGGTTCCAGAGCACGTGGGCTCTGTAGTTTGCAGCACATGGGCTCTCTAGTTGAGGCACACGAGCTCAGTAGTTGTGGCACACAGGCTTAGTTGCCCCGCGGCATGTGGGATCTTAGTTCCCTGACCAGGGATCGAACCTGCATCCCCTGCACTGTAAGGCGGATTCTTTACCACTGGACCACCAGGGAAGTCCCAGGGAAGGATTCTTTTGATTTCTCAGTAAAATCAAAAGTAAGATCATCAGCCAAGAGTGAAGAAGGGCAAGAGGTTTTGGAGATTTGAGAGGGAAATGTGTGAAATAGTTGTCTTGGAGTGTAGGAGAGAGGGCAAAGCTAGGAAAACAGCACTGAAGGCCCACTACAAGAATGAATTTTCTAGTGAGGCCAGTCTGTATGGTTGGACACTTTTCTTCATTCACATGTACTTGGGAAGTAGGTCCTGTTCCTTCAGATTCCTATCCATCAGAGGTTCTTGCTGGCCTTCATCAAAATAGCCTCTGCTCTGTTGCTCACTTGCTCTATCTCCTTACTCTTACACTTAGTGTTTTATATGCTGGTTTGCTTCTTGCCCATCCTTGCTATGTGTCTATACTTAGAACAACGCCTGGTACACAGTAGTGTTGAAGGCACAAAGTCTGAGGGCTTCTCCTCTTCCCCACAAAAAGATTTCACCTACATACACCCTACGTCTCGGCCAGTTTCTCCTGTTGGCCCCTTACACTTCTCCACCTTGCTGTGTCCTGGGAGACTGTACAATTACATCTATGGGCAACTTGCTTTCTGGCTTTGGTTGGGGCCAGTGGGGACCACTGGCCGGAGAGTGAGGTCACAGTGTTTATTCTCTTGCCTCATTCCCTGTGGTCACCTCAGGCTGCCTGCATATATCAACTGAAGGTCAAATATTAGCTGTCTCTCCTTCCCTTCTCTCCCCTCATCCCTTCAAGGAGAGGAGTGGTTAACACTTCTATTACTAGTCTCTGGTAGACTAACCTTTTGTGGTTTCCTTACACCCTGCTCTGGCTTATGTAACTAATCCTTTTATTAAATCCCCTTGGAATTATCCTAATTTGTGTGTGCCATCTGTTTCCTGCTGGAACTCTGACAGGATCCCTATCTGTAAATAATGATTTTAATAACTCTCTGAATTCCATTAGTGCCTTGCTACTCAAATGTGGCCAAGGGCCAGCAGCATACCATCACCTGGGAGCTTATAAGAAATTCAGAATCTCAGGCCCCACCCCAGACCTACCAATTCAGGATTAGCACTTTTAAATGATTCCCTGGTGATTCCTATACACGTTAAATCTAAGCAGCAGACATTAGAGTATTCTGAGTTTTACTGAAGCTCTTTTGGGTACAAAAAACCCAAGGACTCACTCAGACTACCTCAGACAATAGGGTCTTACATCCCAGGCAGTGAAGGAGAGAGACTTGAACAGAAATCTAGGAATAGGACCCAGGAGAATATGAGGCTTATGGAGACGAGGCCCAGAGGGTCAGCGTGGACCTTGGAGACCCAGCAAGGGGAGTCTGCTGGTCTTTGCAGCTCTGGACCAGGTGCAATACTCTCCACGCATGCTTCACTTTCCATGACCAACTAGATCCCTCACCATTTACTCTTTATCTTTTTGCCAGAGTTCTAGTTCCCTTGTAGCTTTGCCTGACTTCTAATCTGAGCTCACTTATGCCCATGATGTGCTCTTGGTCTGTCTCATAACCTTATGTTGCTGACTACCTAAATTTCAGTTTCAGAGAATAAGAACATTATCTGCCCAATTTGTCCCTGTTTGTGCAGAGCTTTTTGCACTGGCCTCTCACAGGCTAATGGCTAGCCTTTGGGTTAGCTGCCAATTCCTGATTCAGCAGGCGCTGGGTAATATGGTATAAAACCTGTCTGCTCTGGCCTGTCTGATCAGCAGGGGCCGTGGAAGAAAATCACACTATGATTACATGTCTAGTTAAAAATGGTCTTAAAAAATATGAAACAGGCTTTTCAAAACTTGGTTGCAGGCTCTTTCCCCTTTACCTGTACCACCACCTCCAGCTCCACCTTCTTCCCCACACTTCCCAGGAACATCTGCATCCTCTGGTGGACTCTGACAGTCACGGAGACAACCTTCATGTTCAGGATATTTCAAATGTTGGATAACAAAATTAACTACATTTAATTAAACTTACCCATTTTTTATAACCAACAAATCTAAAATGCCATGTTAAGCTTAAGGGCAGTCCTCCAAAGCACTCTGCTGCTGAGTGTATCTGCTCAGACTTACACATCTTAGGGATCGTTTTACGTGAGTCTGATGAATGGCCTCTCTGCCTCAGTTAAGCATCAAGCAAGAATTGGTCTTTGGGTCGCAGGCCAAGAAACTACCCATATCCTCCATCCTTCCTGTACTCCAGCAACAGCTTTCTCATTCAAAGAGCAGTCTTCCTTTTCCTGCCTGCTCTTTTCATAATGCACTGAAATTATGAATTTTCTTCTCTTTTTCCCTTTACTACATGACAGCAGGGGAGGGGACTGCTCTATTTCTCTTAAGTACAGGGCCTGGCATACAGTAGCTGCTGTATTAACATTTATTGAATGAATGAATGAATGAATGCTTTTGCTCATTGGTTAAGTGCTTCTCTCACCTTTTCCTGTGAAGAACCCCAAGTCTCAGTGGATTTCTTACTCCACAGGACTTGGAGGAGGCTGTAGGTCTGTTTCACATGTCTTCTCACCTTGTGCCCAGCCTGAAGCAGAATCCTCTCTAGTCCACGCTGGTCTCAAGGTAGAAGACAAGAGTGTAAGAGGGCTGATGGAAGCATCAGAGCACCTTAAAGCCTCTGCTTATAACAGGCACACAGTCACTTCCACCACACTTCGCGGGCTAAAGTCAGTCACAGGCTCAAGCCCAACGTGAGCAGAGTGGGAAACCCATGCTTCTCCAAGGGAGGGAGGGGATGGAGCTGCTGTCTGCTGAACAACAATGCCCAAGCTTTCTATCGGCACTATTCCCATGTTCTAATTCATTTTCAAATCAGCAAACTAAAATCCCCCACAACGTATATATTCAGTCAGGATCCATTCATTCCAGGAACAAAATACAATTCAAAGTAGTTTATGCAAAAAAGAAACTTACTGACCCATAATTAGGAAGTACAAGGAGCAGATACAGTTGAAGCCAAAGGGTTCAAATGATGCCATCAGGGCTCTCTCTCCATCTCTCCACTCTGCTCACCTCACGGTGTTGGTCTTATTCTCTCCAACCTCTCAGAAGCAGCCTCCATTTGACCAGAAAAAATTGCTGCCAAAGGCCCCAGATCGACATCCTCCCTTTTTAGGAATTCCCCATGGGTAGGGAATCTTTCTTTCATATTCTGTACTTTACTCTCAAGGAAGGAGTCTTTCCGTCCTTACCTGAGTATTATACCCACGTCTGGGCCAATCTCTGAGTCTAGGAAATAGCTTGGCCAGTCAGATTTAGGTCATGCGCCCCCAACTACACCACAGCTAAAACAGTAACAATTTAGTCTACCGAAATATATATTTGTTACCTGAGTTTTCAAACAGCACTATTCTGATGTTTTAACCAGTTTTCAAATTTCAGCAAACTAAAGTTCCTTACAATGTATGTATTAGTCAGGATCCATTCAGGTCTAGGGACAGAATACAGCTCAAACTAGTTCATGAACCAAAGGCCTTGCAGTATATTTATTCAATGCTTACATATATAGAGTAAAAAATAAGTAAAAATTCCTTATTTGGATTAGAAAAAACAAAATCTAAAACTGCACAGAGTGAATTCAGTGGTAAACCTTTAGTTTTGTTTTTTTAAAATTAATTAATTATTTTTGGCTGTGTTGGGTCTTCATTGCTGTGTGCAGGGGCTACTCTTCGTTGCAGTGCACAGGCTTCTTGTCGCGGTGGCCTCTCTCTTGTCGCGGAGCATGGGCTCTAGGTGCATGGGCTTCAGCAGTTGTGGCGCCTGGGCTTAGTTGCTCCACGGCATGGGGCATCTTCCTGGACCAAGGCTCAAACCCATGTCACCTGCATTGGCAGGCAGATTCTTAACCACTGCACCACCAGGGAAGGCCAAACCTTTAGTTTATATACTCTTGCATCTTTTTGCCCTTTGAAAATATTCAAGAGATCCTGTACCAGCAACCTTAATTTCAAAATCATCCCAGGTTGTTATACCCCAAATTCCTTTCTCATCTGTTTTCTCCATTATAGTCATTCTTGCCCATTGTAGCCATTTCATCCAGTTCTCATTTCCACCATTTTATATCCTTCCCACCAGAGGTAATAGAGCAATGCACTACCACACACTTTCAAAAACTGTCTTGGTGTTTTACTGTCCATTCATTAACTCAAAAAGCCTTTATTGAACCTATTATAGGGCAGGTGCTGTGTCTGGCTCTGGGGATACACAGGAGGGATAAACACATTCCTTATGCTCTCAAGAAACTTGTCTTACAACAGGGGCAACAGGCTTATAAACAAATGTCTTCAACATTACATAATAAGCACTGCAACAGAAGTAAGAAACATGCCAGATCAATGCTATGAAGAGAATTCTGACAACACGGAAGATTGGCCTAGAAAAATGTGAGGCAGGAAGCACAATGACCAGTTAGGAGATCACTGCAGAAATCTGAGCAGGTCATGATGAGAATGTAACTCTGCCTGAAAGCAGAAGCTGTAAAGACAGAGAAGAAACAATGGAGATAAGAGAGTCATTATGAAGAAGAATCAATAAAACCATCAAAGTGAAGGGTGGGGAAAGGGAGAAGCTGAGGAGTTGTCAAGTTTCTCATTTTGAGGACTAAAAGATGTTGGTGTTGCTCATGAGGATACCAAGCAAGAAAGTAGGAGAAACTTTTCAGAGACAAATATGGACTTAGGCTGAGATGGAAGCAATTATGGATATTCCCTTCCTTGGATTCATGAATCATTTGTACCAGTAAGCAAAAATTATTTTTGTTTGTGCATGGAGTGGAAAGTAGGAAAGGGAGAGAATAAGGAGAAGATGACAAATCATGATCAAATCAGTGGTGTCATGCCAAGGCACAGATTTCTTTCCCTGTGAAGAATTTGCCAGTTACTTATAACCAAAAGAGGCTCTGTGTTATTCTACTCATTATCAGGAGCTGGCTCTGGGCAGGGATCTGTGGTACCTGCTGCAAAAGGCACTTGTAGAAGACCTACAGCATACTAGGTGCTCACTAACAGATCTGGTTTTAGATCACTAAGTCTTCAGAGTCAGGATTTCTATTTATAAATGGCTACCAAGTCTGCAAGTGTAAGTTAAATGATATCTTTAGGAAGGCTAATTTAAGAATATGAAAGATTCACTATTTCAGGAATTGGCCAAACATTTTAATCTTAACAAACTTCCCTTGAGAATGCTCTCATATTTCTGGATACAATGAAAACATTAATATTTTATTTTATAGGAAATATGTTTATTATTGATCATGGCAATTAAAAAATATTAATTTTTTCTCAGGGTTGGTCCATCATACTCATCATACTCTTTCTCTGAGCAATTTTGTTTAATATTACAGAGAAACTTCTGTATGGTAAGCAAAACAGGAATTTCCAACAATGAAACAAGGTCTCTAGAACTTGCCAGTAAAACAAAGGAAGCATTTCCAGTGATAAGATGTAGGAACCCATGGATAAAATCTAACAGAGCACAGGCTGGAAAATGGGATCAGGAAATTTTATAATCCACCATCACTGTGAGTTTGCTCTGGGATGGTGCAAGCATGGCCTGTGAAAGGGGCTTAGAGGTATGATAGTTCCTGTCTGAAGAATGGGTCCTTTGGGCATGGGACTCATGTTACCTACGTGCCCCAAAGCCAACTGTTTTTTCAACTTCTTGCCCACATAATCATGACTAGAGGTTTCAAGGAGAAGACAAGAGCAAGTACTATTTAGCTTTGACTTTTGAGCAGATGTAACACCAGCTCTTCATCCTCGGCTAAAGACAGGCCTGTATCCAAAGGCTCTGAGGTTTCCCACTTGGTCTTCTTTCTGTCATGACTTGTGGGTCCCACGTCTTCCACTTCACTGTCGTTCTTTTTCCTCATTGCCTTCTTCTTCTTGGTATCACTGGTGGGAACAAATCCAATGATTTACTTTATAAATAAATAAATCCATTATTATGAAGTCAAACACTTAAAATAGAACAAAATTACCAATAACAGATACTTAGTAAAGTGATATTATTCAAGAGGGAAAGAAGCTATAACAACATCAGGCTATCTGTGTCATAGTAACTACCTTCCCATTAACAGATGTGGGGAGGGGGCCTATCATATACCAGGCACTGTGCAGGGTACATTGTATACACTGTGTCATCCAACCCTCACAGTAATTCTAGGAAGCCCTGGATATATCATTCACAATATGAGGACACCAGTTGGCCCACATTCTGGCTCCAGACTGGCTCCAATCTGCGCTTGTCCTGTCACATCAAACAGTCTCTATACAGTTAGGTTATCATTTAGGTAGCAGTAATATCTGTTGTGATATATAGATCATGAATAAAATAGAATCTGAAATGTTAAGTTACAAATTACTTAAGACATCAAGTAAATCTGCCCCATTTAAATCTGTATCTAAGACTCACAAATGGTCTGAAGAAAACATAAACACTACTGCAGTATTCGGCACACACTTGAGGCACAGACCATAAAAATAAAACTAATTTCTGAAGGTAGAGAAAAGCACTTGATACATTAAAATCAGAAGAGAAAGCAAAACATCCTCAAGGCATTTTAACATACCATCATCATGTTCAAAAATGACCAAATTATTGGATACAAGTTTAAAACAAAATAAAAAATCCATCTAGTAGCAATGGCAGTAGCAACTATTTATTAAGGGCTTACCAAGGGTCTGGCACTGTGCTACATGCTTTACATAGATTACAACATTTATCTTCATGACAATCCTTGGTGTGGTGAGCACCAGCCTCATTCTACAATGAGGTTAAAAGAGGTTAATGACTGAACCTAGATTATGCACATGGAATTCAAACCCAGAGCTGAATTACTCTAAATTCAGCCCCAAAGTCAGACAATCGAAAGCAAAATGTATTCCAAGCATACGATGTCTTCCAAAAGAGAATAAATTGCTCAAGTTACAATGGACTCTATTATGCCTTAAGAAGATAGTGGGGATATCAAAGTGAATGTGCCTAATCAGCATATCCAGTTCTGACCAGCCTGAAGCAAAACTGTAAACTATTTCCCCATTCACCTCCCAGAAATGCCCAGTACTCTGACTCAGCAGCCATTCTCTCTCACCACTGGAGGAAAGACAAACTATGAGGTTATTTAAAGCTACAAATAATCATATTTTAAAAGGGTGGGTATGTACCTACAGAGATGAACATGAAAGAGTTCCCTATAATGGGAATTCAGTCAGTAAACAAAGTTACTCTTAGTGGAAAGAGGACTCTAAAAAAAAGTACTGAGTCCTAAAATCTGCTTGATTATGGCCAGTATGGTGCCAATTCCACCGGGCTAGAGTACCATGATTTATTTGGAACAAGTTAATACTGATTTTTGCCCTGCCTGTATTTCAAGTGCATCTAAGAGCAGCTCATCAGAAGCAGCCTAATTAGTGGGCTTTACTAACGCCTCCTTTCTTAATGTGCTCTGCACACTATATTCTGTGCAGGAAATAGCTGGTTCAGATACTAAAAAAAAAAGATGGAAAATTTATGTAGATGGAAAATATTTTCAGAATTAGCAGCACTGCTGCTTTGTGGACCAGTTCAAATTTTAAAAAGATATTTTATACTACTTTCCATAGCAAAAAAGTGGTCACTGGTAGAACAAATTAATTATTAAATAATGATTTAGATATTCTACAGGTAACTTACTAAAATGGGGGAAAATGTTATGAATCTAGACAACATTCATTTCCCAAAAAGGGAATAATGTAATAAATCTGGTAAACATTTAGTCAGAATATGGTCATAATTTGGTATCTTCAGAAAAGGACTCGGGGGGGACCTTCAAGATGGTGGAGGAGTAAGACATGGAGATCACCTTCCTCCCCACAAATACATCAGAAATACATCTACATGTGGAACAACTCCTACAGAACACCTACTGAACACTGACAGAAGACCTCAGACTTCCAGAAAGGCAAGAAACTCGCCATGTACCTGGGTACGGCAAAAGGAAAAAGAAAAAACAGAGACAAAAGAATAGGGACAGGACCAGCACTTCTGGGATGGAGCTGTGAAGGAGGAAAAGTTTCCACACGCTAAGAAGCCTCTTCACTCGTGGAGATGGTGGAGGGAGAATGGGGGGTGGGGGAAGCTTCGGAGCCACGGAAGAGAGCTCAGCAACAGGGGTGGAGAGGGAAAAGCGGAGAGATTCCCGCACACAGGATCAGTGCCAACCAGCACTTACCAACCTGAGAGGCTTGTTTGCTCACCAGCCAGGGTGGGGGGGTGGGGCCGGGAGCTGAGGCTTGAGTTTCCGAGGTCAGGCCCCAGGGAGAGGACTGGGGTTGGCTGCGTGAACACAGCCTGAAGGAGGCTAGTGTGCCACAGCTAGCTGGGAGGGAGTCTGAGAAAAAGTCTGGAACTGCCTAAGAGGAAAGAGACCATTGTTTTGGGGTACGTGTAGAGAGGGGATTCAGAGCACTGCCTCAATGAGCTCCAGAGATGGGCACAAGCCGTGGTTATCAGCTTGGACCCCAGAGACAGCCATGAAGCACTAAGGCTGCTGCTGCTGCCACCAACAATCCTGTGTCCAAGCACAGGTCACTATCCACACCCCTCCACCGGGAGCCTGTGCAGCCCGCCACTGCCAGGGTCCCATGATCTAGGGACAACTTCCCCAGGAGAACACATGGCACGCCTCAGGCTGTTGCAATGTCATGCTGGCCTCTGTTGCCGCAGGCTCGCCCCGCATTCCAATTATGACCACCGTACCCGTCCCTCCCTGTGGCCTGAGTGAGCCACAGCCCCTAATCAGCGGCTCCTTTAACCGCCTCCTGGCTGGGCAGGGAAGAGATACCTGAGGGTGACCTACATGCAGAGGTGGGGCCAAAACAAAGTTGAACCCCAGGACTGTGCGAACAAAGAAGAGAAAGGGAAATTTCTCCATGCAGCCTCAGGAGCAGTGGATTAAGTCCCCACAATCCACTTGATGTACCGTGCATCGGCTGAATACCTGAATAGACAATGAAATGTCCCAAAATTGAGGTGGTAGACTTTAGGAGCAACTGTAGACTTGGGGTTTGCTGTGTGAGACTGATCTGTTTCTGATATTTATGTTTATCTTAGTTTAGTTTTTAGAGCTTGTTATCATTGGTGGATTTGTTTATTGGTTTGGCTGCTCTCTTCTTTATTTTCTGAATTATTATTTTCTTTATGTTAATAATTTTTAAATTTTTTCTTATTTTTAAAAATTTTTTTTCTTTCTTTTCTTCTCCCTTTTGTTTTGAGCCATGTGGCCGACAGGGTCTTGGTGCTCCAGCCTGGCGTCAGGCCTGATCCTCTGAGATGGGATAGCCAAGTTCAGGACACTGGACCACCAGAGACCTCTGGGCCTGAGTAATATCAATTGGCAAGAGCTCTCCCAGAGATATCCGCTTCAGTGCTAAGACCAGCTTCACCCAACAGCCAGCAGTTGGATGCCCCATGCCAAACAACTAATAAGAAAGGAACACAACCCCATTGATTAGCAGAGAGGCTGCCTACAATCATACTAAATTGACAGACACCCTAAAACACACCACTGGATGTGGCCCTGCCCACCAGAGAGACAAGATCAAGACTCATCCACCAGAACACAGGCACCAGTCCCCTACACCAGGAAGCCTACACAATCCACTGAACCAACCTCACCCATTGGGGGCAGACACCAAAAAACAACATGAACTACAAAACTGCAACCTGTGAAAAGGAGAACACAAACACAGTAAGTTAAACAAATTGAGAAGACAGAGAAATATGCAGCAGATGAAGGAGTAAAGTAAAAACCCACCAGACTAAACAAATGAAGAGTAAATAGGCAGCCTACCAGAAAAAGAATTCAGAGTAATGATAGTAGAGATAATCCAAAATCTTGGAAATAGAATGGAGAAAATACAAGAAACATTTAACAAGGACCTAGAAGAACTAAAAAGAAAAAATGATGAACAACACAATAAACAAAACTAAAAATTCTCTAGAAGGAATCAATAGCAGAATAACTGAGGCAGAAGAACGGAGTGACCCAGAAGATAAAATAGTGGAAATAACTAGCACAGAGCAGAATAAAGAAAAAAGAATGAAAAGAAATGAGGACAGTCTCAGAGACATCTGGGAGAAAATTAAACACACCAACATTCGAATTATAGGCGTCCCAGAAGAAGAGAAAAAGAAAGGGTGTGAGAAAATATTTGAAGAGATTATAGTTGAAAACTTCCCTAACAAGGAAATAGTCAAGTCCAGGAAGTGCAGAGAGCCCCATACAGGATAAATCCAAGGAAAAACACACCAAGACACAAATTAATCAAACTATCAAAAATTAAATACAAAGAAAAAATATTAAAAGCAGCAAGGGAAAAGAAACAAATAACATACAAGGGAATCCCCATAAGGTTAGCAGCTGATCTTTCAGCAGAAACTCTGCAAACCAGAAGGGAGTGGCAGGACATATTTAAAGTGATGAAAGGGAAAAACCTCCAACCAAGATTACTCTACCTGGCAAGAATCTCATTCAGATTTGAAGGAGAAATTAAAATATTTAGAGACAAGAAAAAGTTAAGAGAATTCACCACCACCAAACCAGCTTTACAACAAATGCTAAAGGAACTTCTCTAGGCAGGAAACACAAGAAAAGGAAAAGACCTACAAAAACAAACCCAAATCAATTAAGAAAATGGTAATAGGAACATACATATTGATAATGACCTTAAATGTAAATGGATTAAAAGCTCCAATCAAAAGACATAGACCGGCAGAATGGATACAAAAACAATACCCGTATATGTGCTGTCTACGAGAGTCACACTTCAGATCTAGGGACACATTCAGACTGAAAGTAAGAGAATGGAAAAAGATATTCCATGCATGCAAATCAAAAGAAACCTGGAGTAGCAATTCTTATATCAGACAAAAGAGACTTTAAAATAAGGACTATTACAAGAGACAAAGAAGAACACTACACAGGTGATCAAGGGATCAATCCAAGAAGAAGACATAACAACTGTAAATATTTATGCACCCAACATAGGAGCACCTCAATACATAAGGCAAATGCTAACAGCCGTAAAGGGGAAATCAAAAGTAACACAATAATGGGAGGGGATTTAACACCCCACTTTCACCAATGGACAGATCATCCAAAATGAAAATAAAAAAGGAAACACAAGCTTTAAATGACACATTAGACAAGATGGACTTAATTGATATTAATAGGACATTCCATCCAAAAACAACAGAATACACTTTCTCAAGTGCTCATGGAGCATTCTCCAGGATAGATCATATCTTGTGTAACAAATTAAGCCTTGGTAAATTTAAGAAAAATGAAATCGTACCAAGTATCCTTTCCGACTACAACACTATGAGACAGGATATCAATTACAGGAAAAAACTGTAAAAAATGCAAACACATGTAGGCTAAACAATACGCTACTAAATAACCAAGAGATCACTGAAGAAATCAAAGAGGGAATAAAAAATACCTAGAAACAAATGACAATAAAAACATGACGACCCAAAACCTATGGGATGAAGAAACAGCAGTTCGAAGAGGGAAGTTTATAGCAATACAATCCTACCACAAGAAACAAGAAACATCTCAACTAAACAACCTAACCTTACACCTAAAGCAATAAGAGAAATAAGAAAAAAAAAAACCTCAAAGTTAGCAGGAGGAAAGAAATCATAAAGATCAGATCAGAAGTAAATGAAAAAGAAATGAAGAAAATAATAGTAAAGATCAATAAAAATAAAAGCTGGTCTTTGAGAAGTTAAACAAAATTGATAAACAATTAGCCAGACTCATCAAGAACAAAAGGGAGAAGACTCAAATCAACAGATTTAGAAATGAAAAAGGAGAAGTAACAACTGACACTGCAGAAATACAAAGGATCATGAGATTAATACAAGCCAACTATATGCCAATAAACTGGACAACCTGGAAGAAATGGACAAATTCTTAGAAAAGTACAACCTTCCAAGACTGAAACAGTTAGAAATAGAAAATATAAACAGACCAATCACAAGCACTGAAATTGAAACTGTGATTAAAAATCTTCCAACAAACAAAAGCCCAGGACCAGATGGCTTCACAGGCGAATTCTATCAAACATTTGGAGAAGAGCTAACACCTATCCTTCTCAAACTCTTCCAAAAAATAGCAGAGGGAGGGACACTCCCAAACTCATTCTACGAGGCCACCATCACCCCGATACCAAAACCAGACAAAGATGTCACAAAAAAAAAACTACAGGCCAATGTCACTGATGAACATAGATGCAAAAATCTGCAACAAAATACTAGCAAACAGAATCCAATAATGTGTTAAAAGGATCACACACCAGAATCAAGTGGGATTTACCCCAGGAATGCGAGGATTTTTCAACATATGCAAATCAATCAATGTGATACACCATATTAAAAAACTGAAGGATAAAAACCATATCATCATCTCAATAGATGCAGAAAAAGCTTTTGACAAAATTCAACGCTCATTTATGATAAAAACTCTCCAGAAAAGTGGACATAGAGGGAACCTACCTCAACATAATAAAGGCCATATATGACAAATCCACAGCCAACATTGTTCTCAATGGTGAAAAACTGAAACCATTTCCTCTAAGATCAGGAACAAGACAAGGTTGTCCACCCTCACCACTATTATTCAACATAGTTTTGGAAGTTTTAGCCACAGCAAGCAGAGAAGAAAAAGAAATAAAAGGAATCCAAATCAGAAAAGAAGAAGTAAAACTGTCACTGTTTGCAGATGACATGACACTATACATAGAGAATCCTAAAGATGCTACCAGAAAACTACTAGAGCTAATCAATGAATTTGGTAAAGTAGCAGGATACAACATTAATGCACAGAAATCTCTTGCATTCCTATACACTAATGACGAAAAATCTTAAAGAGAAATTAAGGAAACAATCCCATTTAACAATGCAACAAAAAGAATAAAATATGTAGGGATAAACCTACCTAAGGAGACAAAAGACATGTATGCAGAAAATCTATAAGACACTGATGCAAGAAATTAAAGATGATACAAACAGATGGAGAGATATACCATGTTCTTGGATTGGAAGAATCAACATTGTGAAAATGACTATACTGCCCAAAGCAATCTACAGATTCAACACAATCCCTATCAAACTACCAATGGCATTTTTCACAGAACTATAACAAAAAATTTCACAATTTGTGTGGAAACACAGAAGATCCTGAATAGCCAAAGCAATCTTGAGAAAGAAAAATGGAGTTGGATGAATCAGGCTCCCTGACTTCAGACTATACTACAAAGCTACAGTAATCAAGACAGTATGGTACTGGCACAAAAACAGAAATATAGGTCAATGAAACAGGATAGAAAGCCCAGAGATAAACCCACGCACATACGGTCACCTTACCTTTGATAAAGGAGGAAAGAATATACAATGGAGAAAACAGAGACTCTTCAATAAATGGTGCTGGGAAAACTGGACAACTACATGTGAAAGAATGAATTAAAACACTTCCTAACACCATACACAAAAATAAGCTCCAAATGGATTAAAGACCTAAATGTAAGGCCAGACACTATAAAACTCTTAGAGGAAAACACAGGCAGAACTCTCGGTGACATAAATCACAGCAAGATCCCTTTTAACTCACTTCCTAGAGTATTGGAAATAAAAACAAAAATAAACAAATGGGACCTAATGAAACTTAAAAGCTTTTGCACAGCAAAGGAAACTACAAACAAGACGAAAAGACAATTTTCAGAATGGGAGAAAATATTTGCAAACGAACCAACTGACAAAGGATTAATCTCCAAAATATAAAAGCAGCTCATGCAGCTGAATATGAAAACAGCAAACAGCCCAATCCAAAAATGGGCAGAAGACCTAAATAGACATTTCTCCAAAGAAGATATACCGATTGCCAACAAACACATGAAAGGATGCTCAACACCACTAATTATTAGAGAAATGCAAATCAAAACTACAAGGTGATATCACCTCACACTGGTCAGAATGGCCATCATCAAAAAATCTACAAACAATAAATGCTGGAGAGTGTGTAGTGAAAAGGGAACTCTCTTGCACTGCTGGTGGGAATGTAAATTGATACAGCCACTATGGAGAACACTATGGAGGTTCTTAAAAAAACTAAACATAGAGCTACCATACGACCCAGCAACCCCACTACTGGGCATATACCCTGAGAAAACCATAATCCAGAAAGTCATATACCACAATTTTCGTTACAGCAGTATTTACAATAGCCAGGACATGGAAGCAACATAAGTGCCCATCGATAGATGAATGGATAAAGATGTGGCACATATATACAATGGAATATTACTCAGCCATAAAAAGAAACGAAACTGCGTTATCTGTAGTGAGATGGATGGACCTGGAGTCTGTCACACAGTGAAGGAAGTCAGAAAGAGAAAAACAAATACCATATGCTAACACATATATGAAATCTAAAAAAAAAAAAAAGGTTCTGATGAACCTAGAGGGAGGAAAGGAATAAGGACGCTGACCTAGAGAATGGACTTGAGGACACGGGGAGGGGGAAGGGTAAGCTGGGACAAAGTTAGAGAGCGGCATTGACATATATACACTACCAAATGTAAAATAGTTAGTGGGAAGCAGCTGCATAGCACAGGGAGATCAGGTCAGTGCTTTGTGACCACCTAGAGGGGTGGGATAAGGAGGGTGGGAGGGAGATGCAAGAGGGAGGGGATATGGGGATATATGTATATGTACAGCTGATTCACTTTGTTATACAGAAGAAACTAACAACACTGTATAGCAACTATACTCCAAGAAAGACCTGAGAAGAAAAAAATACTAAATAAAACATGACAGCTACTTCAACTTAAAAAATAAAATAAAAAATAATAAATTAAAAAATAATAATAAAAAGAAAAGGGCTCTTCTAAATGGTTTGGCACCAGAGGGTGATGTCAGCAACATGGCTAAATGAGATATCCTCGCTCATGTTCCCTCCCAACCACAATCCGGCATCTGTCCATGGACAAAAGTGCCTTTGTGGGAGCTGTGGGATCTAGCACCATTACACTAAGAGGCCCGGGAAGAGTCTGTCCCAATCATGTGTCGGGTAAGAGGTATAGAGACCTGTCCCAGGTGTGAACCCTGCAGTGGCCCACAAACCACCGCTGCAGTCCCTCTTGGCAGTGGAATAACAATATTTATATAATCAGCCACACATAAGTGAGCCTTTATGGAAGTCCAGGTCTCCTGTGGAGAAGTTCCAGCATACCAATGCAGCAAAAAAACACGAGTTTGGACACACTGGAGACAGTAAATGGAACAGTTTGACTTTATTCATATCAACCCTCCTCCAAAGTGGCACAGTTCAGGGCCAAGAAAGATCTTCTTGGCCTGTGATTTTTCCTATTGGGGAAAGTGAGAACATATGAGTGAGTGAGTGCCTGGCTTCCCCTACTATACAAAACTTCCTCCCCATTTCTCTCTCACCCTATCCAGAGTACTAAATAATGAGCTGCATGGGGTGGGGACTGAGTGGGGAAGAGGCTAGAAGAGTGGCAGATAGGACTCTCAGAGGTAATTAAAAGGACATGAATCCTACTAACTATACCATGAATTCCTTCAAGAAGCCTACCTACGAACTGCTGGAGACGCCCTGCATGTAGATCCCTCCAACTGGCCCATGGGCACCCCTAGGGCTCCATGGGCCTCACCCACACCCCTGTCCACCCTGTATCCAGATCCCTGTAAGTGCTCCTGATGTTGGTGGTGAGAGTGAGCTTTGGCAGATACCTAGTGAGCATGACCCAAACCTGCAGGTCAGGGAGAGGCCACAAGCTTCAGCTTTAGTATCACCCATGGGAAAACGAAAGGGAAGCTATCAGTATGCATCCTGGTGCATTGCAGAATGAAGAGAAGGTACACAAGTTTAAGAATTCTCCCACAAAAGGGAGCAAGAAGCACAGAGCAGGCATATCTATAGAAAGTCTGAGAAAGCCTCAGAATCCCTAGGAGGGCTGACAAAAGGTATTCTCTCCTGAAGGCAGTTAATAAAGACCGGAGAAGTTGACTGCTACTGCAAATGTGACGACAGCAACACAAAACCTGAAACATGAAAAATCAAGGAAACATGACACCACCAAAGGATCACAATAATCTTCCAAAAACCTATCACAAAGACATGAAGATCTACAATTTACTGGATAAGGAATTCAAAATAGCTGTTTTAAGGAAGCTCAACGAGGTACAAGAAAACACAGAAAGAAAATTCAACAAAATCAGGAAAACAGTACACAAACAGAGTAAGAAATTCAACAAAGAGACAGAAATCATTAAAAAGTACCAAACAGAAACTCTGGAATTGAATAATACAATGAATGAAATGAAAATCTCAAAAGAGAGAATCAACAGCAAATGGATCAAAGAGAAGAAAGAATCTGTGAGTTAGAAGACAGGAATTTTGACATTATCTACTCAGGGGAGAACAAAAAAAAAAATAATAAAAAGAGTGAGGAAAGCCTGTGTGATCTATGGTAAATTCTCAAAGGAAACAACTTGTGAATTACTGGAATCCCAGAGGAAGAGGAGGAAGAAGGGGTAAGAAAACTTACTGAAAGAAATCACAGCTGAGAAATTCCCTAATCTGTGTAAAGATCTGGATACCCAAGTTCACGAAGCTCATGGGTATCCAAACAAACTCAACTTAAAGAGATCTCCTCCAAGACATATTATAATAAAATTGTCAAAAATCAGAGAAAAAGACTGAATCTTAAAAGCAACAAGAGAAAAGAAACTTGCAGCTTACAAGGGAGTTCCCATAAGACTATTAGCATATTTCTCAGCAGAAACTTTACACACCAAGAAAGAATGTGATGATATAAGCAAAAGTGTTGAAAGGAAAAAAACCTGCCAACCAAGAATGCAGTCATCCCTCAGAATTCATGGGGAGTTGGTTTTGGGACCCCCCTTCTTCCCCCTCCCAGTGATACCAAAATCTGCAGATGCTCAAGTACCTATATAAAATGGTGTAGTATTTGCATGTAACCTACTCACACCCTTCCATATGCTTTAAATCATTCCTAGACTACTTTTAATACCTAATAAAATGTAAATGCTATGTAAACAGTTGCTGGTGCATGGCAAATTAAGATTTTGGTTTTTAGAACTTTCTGGAATTTTTTTTCCTTGAGTATTTTCGATTCACAGTTGGTTGAATGTGGATGTGGAACCCACTGATACAAAGGGCTGACTGTACTCTATCTGGCAATGTTGTCCTTCAGAAATGAAGGAGAGAGAAAGTGTATCGCAGACAAAAAAAAGCTGAAGGAATCCATCATCACTAGACCTGCCTTAACAACAACAAATAAAAATGCCGAAAGGAGTTCAAGTTAAATCAAAGGACACTATTTAGTACATGAAAATATCCAAGACACTGGGTAAAGGTAAGTATACAGTTAAATTCAAAATATGCTACTACTGTAATACGGTGGTGTGTTCAACATTTAACTCTAGTATAAAGGTTAAAGGGCAACAGTATTAAAAATAACTATAGCTACAATACTGGTTAATAAATACACAATATAAAAGGAGGTAAACTGTGATATCAAAAACGTAAAAAGAGGGGAGTAAAAGGGTAGAGGTTTTGTATGTGATTAAAATAAGCTGTTATCAGTGTAAAATAGACTATTATCTATCTATAAGATGTCTTCTGTAAGCTTCATGGGAACCACAAAGCAAAAACCTACAGCAGATTCACAAAAGATAAAAAGAAAGGAATCAAAGCATACCACTCTAAGAAATCATCAATTCACAATGGAAGGTAGCAAGAGAAGGAAAAAAAGGAACAAGGGAACAACAAACAGCCAGAAAACAATACAATGGCATTAGTAATTCCTTACCAATCAATAATTATTCTAAATGTAAATGGATTAAATTCTCCAATCAAAAGGCATAGATTGGTGGCATAGATAAGACCCAACTATACGCTACCTACCAGAAATTCAGTTCACCTTTAAGAACACATAGTCTCAAAATGAAGGGCTGGAAAAAAGATATTCCATGCAAGTAGAAACCAAAAGAGAGCAAAGGTAGCTACTTACATCAGACAAAATATACTTTAAGCTAAAAATGGTAACAAGAGACAAACAATATCATTATATAAAGACAAAGAGGTCAATTCATCGAGAGGATATAACAATAATAAATACACATAGACCAAACACTGGAGCACCACAATATATTAAATATTAACAGATCTGAAGACAGAAATAGACAACAATACAATAAGAGAAGGGGACTTTAGTATACCACTTTCATCAATGGCTAGATCATCCAGACAAAAAAAATCAGTAAGGAAATGCTGGATTGGAACTACACTTTAGAGCAAAGAGACTGAACAAAAATATACAGGACATTCTGCCCAACAGCAAAGGAATACACATTCTTGTCAAGCACACTCAGAACATTCTTCGGAAACACTATATGATAAGTCACAAAACAAATCTTAGCAATTTCAGTAGACTGAAATCATACCAAGTATTTTTATCAACCACAATGGTATGAAACTAGAAATTAATTATAAGAAAACTGAAAAATTCACAATATGTGGAAATTTAAAAACACAGTCCTGAACAACCAACGCGTTGAAGAAGAAATAAAAAGAGAAATCAAAAAACATCTCAGGGCTTCCCTGGTGGCGCAGCGGTTGGGAGTCCGCCTGCTGATGCAGGGGACGTGGGTTCGTGCCCCGGTCCAGGAGGATCCCACATGTCGCAGAGCGGCTGGGCCCATGAGCCATGGCTGCTGAGCCTGCATGTCTGGAGCCTGTGCTCCACAACGGGAGAGGCCACAGCAGTGAAAGGCCCACATACCGCAAAAAAAAAAAAAAAAAAAAAAAAATCTCAGAAAGCAGCAGAATACACTTTCTTCTCAACTGCACACGGAACACTCTCCAGGATAGATCACATCTTGGGTCACAAATCAAGCCTCAGTAAATTTAAGAAAACTGAAATCATGCATCTTTTCCAACCACAAAGCTATGAGATTAGAAATCAGTTACAGGA
Organism: Tursiops truncatus; assembly: GCF_011762595.2. Classification (NCBI taxonomy): domain Eukaryota; kingdom Metazoa; phylum Chordata; class Mammalia; order Artiodactyla; family Delphinidae; genus Tursiops; species Tursiops truncatus. The sequence continues at coordinate 23,592,118 of NC_047041.1, forward strand.
AAAAAAATGTAAAATACACAACACAAGGAGGCTAAACAATATATTACTAAACAATCACTGGATCACTGAAGAAATCAAAGAGAAAATCAAAAAATACCTAGATACAAAGGACAATGAAAACATGATGACTGAACCTATGGGATGCAGCAACAGCAGTTCTTACTGGGAAATTTATAGCAATACAATCTTCCCACAAGAAAGAAGAAAAGTCTCAAATAAACAACATAACCTTACCCCTAAGGCAATTAGAGAAAGAATAACAAACAAAACCCAAAATTAGAAGGAAAGAAATCATAAAGATAAGAGCAGAAATAAATGAGAGATGAAGAAAACAAGAGCAAAGACCAATGAAACTAAAAGCTGGTCCTTTTTGAAGAAAAAAAAAATTGATAAACCTTTAGCCAGGCTCATCAAGAAAAAAAGGGAGGGCTTCCCTGGTGGCGCAGTAGTTCAGAGTCTGCCTGCCGATGCAGGGGACACGGGTTCCTGCCCCAGTCTGGGAAGATCCCACATGCCATGGAGCAGCTGGGCCCGTTAGCCATGGCCACTGAGCCTGCGCATCCGGAGCCTGTGCTCAGCAATGGGAGAGGCCACAACAGTGAGAGTCCCGCGTACCGCAAAAAAAGAAAAAAGAGAGATGACTTAATAAAATTAGAATAAAAAAGAGAAGTTACAATGGACACCACAGAAATACAAAGCATCGTAAAAGACTATTACAAGCAACTATACACCAACAGACAACCTTGAAGAAATGGACGAGTTCTTAGAGGTACAACATTCCAAGACTGAACCACGAAGAAATAGAAAATATAAACAGACCAATTACAAGTATTGAAATTGAAACTGTGATTAAAAATCTTCCAACAAACAGAAGTTCAGGAACAGATGGCTTCACAGGCGAATTCTATCAAACATTTAGAGAGGAGTTAACACCTACCCTTCTCAAACTCTTCCAAAAAATTGCAGAGGAAGGAACACTCCCAAACTCATTCTACGAGTCCACCATCACCCAGATACCAAAACCAGACAAAGATATCACAAAAAAAGACAATTACAGGCAAACATCACTGATGAACATAGACGCAAAATTCCTCAACAAAATACTAGGAAACCGAATCCAACAACACATTAAAAGGAACATCATGAAAGATTGGTTCAAGATGGCGGAGTAGAATGATGTATGCTCACTCCCTCTTGCAAGAGCACCAGAATCACAACTAACTGCTGAACAGTCATTGACAGGAAGACACTGGAACTCACCAAAAAAGATACCCTACATCCAAAGACAAAGGAGAAGCCACAATGAGAGGGTAGGAGGGGCGCAATCACAATAAAATCAAATCCCATAACTGCTGGGTGGGTGACTCACAAACTGGAGAACACTTATACCACAGAAGTCCACCCACTGGAGTGAAGGTTCTGAGCCCCATGTCAGGCTTCCCAATCTGGAGGTATGGCAACGGGAGGAGGAATTCATAGACAATCAGACTTTGAAGGCTAGTGGGATTTGATTGCAGGACTTCGACAGGACTGGGGGAAACAGAGACTCCACTCTTGGTGCGCACACACAAAGTAGTGGGAAACACAGAAAAGAAAAGGAACTACAAAAACAAACCCATAACAATTAAGAAAATAGTAATAGGAACATACATATCGATAATTACCTTAAACAAGAATGGATTAAATGCTCCAACCAAAAGACACAGGCTTGTGAAATGGACACAGAAACAAGACCCATATATACATATTTGTCTTCAAGAGACCCACTTCAGAACTAGGGACACATACAGACTGAAAGTGAGGCGATGGAAAAAGATATTCCATGTAAATGGAAATCAAAAGAAAGCTGGAGTAGCAATTCTCATATCAGATAAAATAGACTTGAAAGTAAAGAATGTTACAAGAGACAAGGAAGGACACTACATAATGATCAAGGGATCAATCCAAGAAGCAGATATAACAATTATAAATATATATGCACCCAACATAGAAGCACCACAATACATAAGGCAACTGCTAACAGCTATAAAAGAGGATATCAACAGTAACGCAATAATAGTGGGGGACTTTAACACCTCACTTACACCAGTGGACAGATCATCCAAACAGAAAATTAATAAGGAAACAGAAGCTTTAACTGATACAATAGACCAGATAGATTTAATTGATATTTATAGGACATTCCATCCAAAAACAGCAGATTACACTTTCTTCTCAAGTGCGCATGGAACATTCTCAAGGATAGATCACATCTTGGGTCACAAATAAAGCCTCAGTAAATTTAAGAAAATTGAAATCTTATCAAGCATCTTTTCTGACCACAACACTATGAGACGAGAAATGAATTACAGGGAAAAAAACGTAAACAACACAGACACATGGAGGCTAAAGAATACGTTACTAAATAACCAAGAGATCACTGAAGAAATCAAAGAGGAAATCAAAAAATACCTAGGGACAAATTACAATGAAAACACAACGATCCAAAACCTACGGGATGCAGCAAAAGCAGTTCTAACAGGGAAGTTTATAGCAATAGAAGCCTACCTCAAGAAACAAGAAAAATCTCAAATAAACAATCTAACCTTACACCTAAAGGAACTAGAGAAAGAAGAACAAACAAAACCCAAACTTAGTAGAAGGAAAGAAATCATAAAGATCAGAACAGAAATAACTGAAATAGAAACAAAAAAAAACAATAGGAAAGATCAAGAAAACTAAAAGATGGTTCTTTGAGAAGATAAACAAAATTGATAGCCAGACTCATCAAGAAAAAGAGGGAGAGGACTCAAATCAATAAAATTAGAAATGAAAAAGGAGAAGTTACAACAGACACCGCAGAAATACAATGTATCCTAAGAGACTACTACAAGCTACCCTTTGCCAATAAAAGGGATACCTGGAAGAAATGGACAAATTCTTAGAAAGGTATAACCTTCCAAGACTGAACTAGTAAGAAATAGAAAATATGAACAGACTAATCACAAGTACTGAAATTGAGAGTGTGGTTAAAAATATTGTGACAAACAAAAGTCCAGGACCAGATGGCTTCACAGGTGAGCTCTATCAAACATTTAGAGAAGAGCTAACACCCAATCTTCTCAAACTCTTTCAAAAAATTGCAGGGGAAGGAACACTCCCAAACTCATTCTATGAGGCCACCATCATCCTGATACCAAAACCAGACAAAGATACTACAAAAAAAGAAAATTACAAACAAATATCACTGATGAATATAGATGCAAAATCCTCAACAAAATACTAGCAAACAGAATCCAACAACACATTAAAAGTATCATATACCATAATCAAGTGGGATTTATCCCAGGGATGCCAGGATTATTGAATATATGGAAATCAATCAATATGATAGACCATATTAACAAATTGAAGAATAAAAACCCCATGATCACCTCAATAGATGCAGAAAAAGCTTTGACAAAATTCAACACCCATTTATGATAAAAACTCTCCAGAAAGTGGGCATAGAGGAAACTTACCTCAACATAATAAAGGCTATATATGACAAACCCACAGCAAACATCATTCTCAATGGTGAAAAACTGAAAGCATTTTCTTCCAGGATCGGAAAAAGACAAGGATGTCCACTCTCACCACTATCATTCAACATAATTTTGAAAGTGCTAGCCACAGCAATCAGAGAATAAAAAGAAATAAAAGGAATACAAATTGGAAAAGAAGTAAAACTGTCACTGTTTGCAGATGACATGACACCATACACAGAGAATCCTAAAGATGTCACCAGAAAACTAGTAGTGCTAATCAATGAATTTGGTAAAGTTGCAGTATACAGAATTAATGCACAGAAATCTCTTGCATTCCTATACATTAATGATGAAAAATCTGAAAGAGAAATTAAGGAAACACTCCCATTTACAACTGCAACAAAAGGAATAAAATATCTAGGAATAAACTTACATAGGGAGACAAAAACCTGTATGCAGAAAACTGTAAGACACTGATGAAAGAAATTAAAGATGATAAAAACCGATAGAGAGATATACCATGTTCTTGGATTGGAAGCCTCAATATTGTGAAAATGATTATACTACCCAAAGCAATCTACACATTCAATGCAATCCCTATCAAATTACCAATGGCATCTTTCACAGAATTAGAACAAAAAAATCTTAAGATTTGTATTGAGACACAAAAGACCTCAAATAGCCAATGCAGTCTTGAGGGAAAAAAAACGGAGCTGGAGGAATCAGACTCCCTGACCTCAGACTATACTACAAAGCTACAGTAATCAAGATAATATGGTACTGGCACAAAAACAGAAATATAGATCAATGGAACAGGACAGAGAGCCCAGAGATAAACTTACCCACCTATGGTTAACTAATCTATGACAAAGGAGGCAAGGATATACAATGGAGAAAAGACAGTCTCTTCAATAAGTGGTGCTGGGAAAACTGGGCAGCTACATGGAAAAGAATGAAATTAGAACACTCCCTAACACTATACACAAAAATAAACTCAAAATGGATTAGAGACCTAAATGTAAGACCAGACACTAAAAAACTCTTAGAGGAAAATATAGGAAGAACACTCTTTGACATAAATCACAGGAAGATCTTTTTTGGTCCACCTCCTAGAGTAATGGAAATAAAAACAAAAATAAACAAATGGGACCCAATGAAACTTAAAAGCTTTTGCAAAGCAAGGGAAAATACAAACAAGACAAAAAGTCAACCTCAGAATGGGAGAAAATATTTGAAAACGAATCAACTGATAAAGGATTAGTCTCAAAAATATATAAACAGCTCATGCAGCTCAATATTAAAAAAACAAACAACCCAATCAAAAAATGGGCAGAGACCTAAATAGACATTTCTCCAAAGAAGACATACAGATGGCCATGAGGCACATGAAAAGCTGCTCAACATCACTAAATATTAGAGAAATGCAAATCAAAATGACGAGGTATCACCTCACACCCGTCAGAATGGGTCATCAGAAAATCTACAAACAACAAATGCTGGAGAGGGTGTGGAGAAAAGGGAACCCTCTTGAACTGTTGGTCAGAATGTAAATTGATACAGCCACTATGGAGAACAGTATGGAGGTACCTTAAAAAACTAAAAAGTAGAATTACCATATGACCCAGCAATCCCACTACTGGGTATACCCTGAGAAAACCATAATTCAAAGACACATGCACCCCAATGTTCATTGCAGCACTATTTACAATAGCCAGGTCGTGGAAGCAACCTAAATGCCCACTGACAGACGAATGGATAAAGAAGATGTGCTACATATAGCCATAAAAAGGAACGAAATTGGGTCATTTGTAGAGATGTGGGTGGATCTAGAGACTGTCATACACAGTGAAGTAAGTCAGAAAGAGAAAAACAAATATCGTATATTAATGCATATATGTGGAACCCAGAGAAATGGTACAGATGAACCGGTTTGCAGGGCAGAAACAGAGACACAGACGTAGAGAACAAATGTATGGACACCAAAGGGGGAAAGTGGCTGCGGGTGTGATGGTGGTGTGATGAACTGGGAGATTGGGATTGACATATATACACTAATATGTATAAAATGGATAACTAATAAGAACCTGATATATAAAAAAATAAATAAAATTCTAAAATTCAAACAAAAAAGGATCATCATGATCAAGTGGAATTCACCCCAGGGATGCAAGGATTTTTTTAATGTCCACAAATCAATCAGTGTGATACACCACATCAACAAACTGAAGAATAAAAACCATATGATCATTTGAATAGATGCAGGAAAAACTTGTGACAAAATTCAACACCATTTTATGATAAAAACTCTCCAGAAAGTGGACACAGAGGGAACCTAACTCAACATAATAAAGGCCATATATGACAAACCCAAAGCAAACATCATTCTCAATGGTGAAAAACTGAAAGCATTTCCTTTAAGATCAGGAACAAGACAAGTATTTCCACAATTGCCACTATTCAAAATAGTTTTGGAAGTCCTAGCCATGGCAATCAGAGAAGAAAAAAGAAATAAAAGGAATCCAAATTGGAAAAAAGAAGTAAAATTGCCAGTGTTTGCAGATGACATGATACTATACAAAGAAAACCCTAAAGATGCTACTAGAAAACTACTAGAGCTAATCAATGTATTCGGTAAAGTTGCAGGATACGAAATTAATGCACAGAAATCTCTTGCGTTCCTATACATTAATGATGAAAAATCTGAAAGAGAAATTAAGGAAACAATCCCATTTACTATTGCAACAAAAAGAATAAATTACCTAGGTATAAACCTACCTAAGGAGGCAAAAGACCTGTACTTAGAAAACTATAAGATACCGGTGAAAGAAATCAAAAATGACACAAACAGATGGAGAGATATACCATGTTTTTGGATTGGAAGAATCAATATTGTGAAAATGACTATACTGCCCAAAGCAGTCTACAGATTCAGTGCAATCCCTATCAAATTACCAATGGCATCTTTCACAGAACTAGAACAAAAAAAATTTAGAATTTGTATGGAAACACAAAAGACCATGAATCGCCAAAGCAATCTTGAGAGAGAAAAACAAAGCTGGAGGAATCAGGCTCCCTGATTTCAGACTGTGCTATAAAGCTACAGTAATCAAAACAATATGGTACTAACACAAAAACAGATCAATGGAAACAGGATAGAAAGTCCAGAGATAAACCCACGCACCTATGGTCACCTAATCTATGACAAAGAAGGCAAGAATATACAATGAAGGGGACTTCCCTGGTGATCCAGTGCTTAAGACGTCACCTTCCAATGAAGTGGTTGTGGATTCGATCCCTGGTCGTGGAGCTGAGATCCCACATGCCTCGCAGCCAAGAAGCCAAAACATAAAACGGAAGCAGTATTGTAACAAATTCAATAAAGACTTGAAAGAATATATAATGGAGGAAAGACAGTCTCTTCAATAAGTGGTGCTGGGAAAACTGGAAGTTACATGGAAAAGAATGAAATTAGAACACTCCCTAACACCATACACAAAAATAAACTAAAAATGGATTAAAGACCTAAATAAGGCCGGATACTATGAAACTCTTAGAGGAAAACAAAGGCAGAACACTCTTTGACATTAATTGCAGCAAGATCTTTTTCGATCCACCTCCTAGAGTAATGGAAATAAAAACAAACAAATGGGACCTAATGAAACTTAAAAGCTTTTGCACAGCAAAGGAAACCATAAACAAAATGAAAAGACAACCCTCAAAATGGGAGAAAATATTTGCAAACGAAGCAAGCATCTAGGGATTAATCTCCAAAATATACAACAGCTCATGCAGCTCAATATCAAAACAAACAATCCAATCAAAAAATGGGCAGAAGATCTAAATAGACATTTCTCCAAAGAAGACATACAGATGGTTAAAGAGCACATGAAAAGATGCTCAACATCACTAATTATTAGAGAAATGCAAACCAAAACTACAATGCGGTATCACTTCACACCAGTCAAGAATGGCCATCATCAAAAAATCTACAAACAATAAATGCTGGAGAGGCTGTGGAGAAAAGGGAACCCTCTTGCACTGTTGGTGGGAGTGTAAATTGATACAGCCATTATGGAGAACAGTCTGTAGCTTCCTTAAAAAACTAAAAGTAGAACTGCCATATGACCCAGCAATGCCACTACTGGGCATATACCCTGAGAAAACCATAATTCAAAAGGAGTCATGTACCACAATGTTCACTGCAGCTCTATTTACAATAGCCAGACATGGAAGCAACCTAAGTGTCCACTGACAGATGAGACAGATGAATGGATAAAGAAGATGTGGCACATATATACAATGGAACATTACTCAGCCATAAAAAGAAACGAAATTGAGCTATTTGTAGTGAGGTGGATGGACCTAGAGTCTGTCATACAGAGTGAAGTAAGTCAGAAAGAGAAAAACAAATATCGTTTGCTAACACACATATATATGGAATCTAAAAAAAAAAAAAAAAAGTCATGAAGAACCTAGGGACAAGATGGGAATAAAGACGCAGACCTACTAGAGAATGGACTTGAGGATACGGGGAGGAGGAAGGGTAAGATGGGACAAAGTGAGAGAGTAGCATGTACATATATACACTACCAAATGTAAAATAGATAGCTAGTGGGAAGCAGCCACATAGCACAGGGAGATAGCTCTGTGCTTTGTGACCACGTGGAGGGGTGGGATAGGGAGGGTGGGAGGGAGGGAGATGCAAGAGGGAAGAGATATGGGGATATATGTATATGTATAACTGATTCACTTTGTTATAAAGCAGAAACTAACACACCATTGTAAAGCAGTTATACTCTAATAAAGATGTTAAAAAAAAAAGGCATTCAATAAATGCCTACTCATCTGAAAGGCAGAAATCATGACCTTGTTGAAGGTTCTTAGGAGTCCTGAGAGGTACCATTACTGCAATGAAGAAGGCAATGTTTCATCAGAACTTGCTTCTAATTCAAGTTCCAACGGAGTCACAGAGGAGAGCTTTACGCATGGGAAAACTCCCACAGCACTCAGTCCAGTCTGTGGGTACACAGGCGCCAGGCTGCTGACCAATCCCCTGTTTTTAATAGCACAAGTTCCCAGTGTTCTAAATTTTGGCTTTGCATATGTTTTTCAAAATTATATAAATGGTCATGTTAAGGCTAAATTTAGTAATTCATTTTTCCAAACACACGACTTCTGTTGAGTTAACACCCAGTCAGCGGACAGTTAAAATTTTACCATTACTACAGCTTCCATGAGGTGTAATGGGCAATCATCTAACTTTTAAATACTTACAGATTAACTACTACCTCCCTAATGGTATCTTAGTTTCCTCTTCCTTTGTCACCATTACTTATATCTGTATTTCTAGGTTCCATCCTTGGCCCTTTACTATTCTCATTTTACATATTCATTCTGAGTATTCTCATGCAGTTCAGTATTCCAACTATCTTCCATAGTGCTAATGACTTATAAAATATTCATCTTTATAGCCTAGAGTTCTTTCCTGACTACCAGATCAGCATATTCAGCTGGATTCTGGAAATCTCTATCTACATTTGCAAAGGCACCGCAAACTCAACATGCCCCTAACTACTACATGTTTTCCCCAAATCTATTCTTCCTCCTATATTTTCCTTCTGAGTGAACAGTAATACCCCTACTAAAAGCCTGGAAGTCATCCTTTAACCACTTCTTCTTCACATCCTTAATTTAATTGATCATTTCTTCACTAATCTCTCTCAAACCCATCTAAGTCTTTCTAGTGCCTCTGTAACTATTTGTTATTCATTCCCCTCCTGACTCAGCTCCGGGAAGCCTCTCCAGACCATCCTAGTCTAGGTTAAGTGCCCTCTTAGGTGCCCCCTAGCACTATGCACTCCTCCATCACACCCTACGAAATGCTGTACTAAGACTGTCTATTTTACTTATCTGCTTCACCGATTAGATTCCAAGTTCCTTGAGGACAAAAACTGTCTTATTCTTTTTTTTGCAGTACGCAGGCCTCTCACTGTTGTGGCCTCTCCCGTTGCGGAGCACAGGCTCCGGACACACAGGCTCAGCGGCCATGGCTCACGGGCCCAGCCGCTCCGCGGCATGTGGGATCTTCCCGGACCAGGGCACGAACCCGTGTCCCCTGCATCGGCAGGCGGACTCTCAACCACTGTGCCACCAGGGAAGCCCTGTCTTATTCTTTGCAGTCACATTGCCCACTGTAGTTTCCATAGGCTCAGTAAATATTTCTTAAATAAATGAATAAACCCACTAGGCTAAGCTTCTATACTGCTAAATATCTGACTTGCCCACTCTATTATCATATAAAGTTAGGCAGAGTCATCTCTAACTAAAACCACATTCCTACTTTCTTTGTGAGTGAGTATATAAGTGGACATTAAAATCTGTACTGCATTTTTTTTTCAAATCGCATATCATTAATCCCAAAGAAATCCAGAAGATCAAAGCTACAGTGAAAATTAAAACATTAATGGCATAAGGAAAATAATACTAGAAAGAAGCACCCAATAACCTCAGACTCAGAATAAGAAATGAAACAATACTTCAATACTACAGAAGGAGTATAACTTGCCATTTTGATTCAACAAAAAAAGAGTAATTTTGATTTTCTTTGAAACAATACATGTAACTTCTCTGGATTATACATCTCATAATGTAAAGAACATCTTTTCCCCTCAGCATGTTTAATGTTGAAATGTCTGCTTTTTAAAATCAGTTACTTAACAGGTAGTTTTACAAAAATTCTGGTATGGAAGAAAGTGGCTTCTGAGTCAGACCTGACTGACTCAAATGTTAGCAAATGCCTAAAACTTGGGAAAACTGCTTAACTTCATGGAGTGTGAATTTCCTAATTTGTAAAATGTGATTAATATCTACCTCATGCAAGATAAGTGATATATGAATAGTAAATGCATTATAAATATTAATTATAGTATCTCCAAATTCCCTTGACGGGAACTAACTTCTCTCTTTTTTATTATAGTCGATTTACAATATTATGTTAGTTTCAGGTGTACAACATAGTAATTCAATATTTTTATAAATAGTACTCCATGTAAAGTTACTATAAAATAACAGCTATATTTCCCTGTATTGGACAATATATCTTTGTTTCTTATTTATATTATACCTGGTAGTTTGTATCTCTTAATCTCAAACCCCTATCTTGACCCTCCCCCCGCCCTCTCCCCACTGGTAACCAATAGTGGTAACCATTAGTTTGTTTTCTTTATCTGGGTCCGTTTCTGTTTTCTTCTATACATTCATTTGTTTTCTTTTTTAGATTCCACATATACGTGATAACATACAGTTTTCTTCTTTCTCTGTCTGACTTATTTCACTAAGCATAATACTCTCTAGGTCTATCCATGTTGTTGTAAATGCCATTATTTCGTTCCTTTTTTATGGCTGAGTAATATTCCACTGTATATATATTCAAAAAGAGTTGATACACCATCAACACATTATAACCTAAATAATTAAGCATAAAAATACATTCAAGTTTTCTCCTCTTATCCCCAATGAATGACATGGTGCTTTAACTCATAACCTGAATTACCTTTCCAGTCTTCAATTGGAGTAATCAGTCCATCTTAACTTCACTCTCCTGTTCTCATAAACTTCATGTTGGCATACACCTTTCTAATGAGTTTCCACTTTATGGACTAGAATAGCAGCTGCTTCTTATCCTCATCACCTTCCATGAAACCAATCAGAATCATAGTCAGTATAGACACATGGTTGAAGGATGATGGAATGAAAAAAAGCTGAGGAATCTCCTCTGGCAGGAATATACATAATTATATAGAGTCGCTATTAGGGTAACTATTTAAATTAAATATTAAATAATTATTTATTTAATATTAATATTAAATATTTATTTAAATATTTAAAGTTTAATAATTGTCCAAGCAATTCATGGTTAGAATGTTAGGATGAATGATTCCTTCTTTCCTAAAGAGAAGGCTTTCAATAATTCTTCAGGTCTCACTTCAGAGAAGTTTTTCCTAACCACTTTATATAAAGCAAACTCTCCCAATTCCTCTCTAGGTAGCCTACATTTACCACTTTCATGGCCCTTATCACCATCTCTTCTCTTTACATTCCCTCACTGGAATATAAGCTTTATGAGGGCTGGGATCTAGTATCTCTATTGCTCTATGCCAAGCACACAGTTAACTTTCAGTGTGTTTAATTCCTGAATAATGGAAACGCTGAGGAAGGAGAATAGACAAGTGAAGACATTTCCCACATTCCAATTTGGTAATATGGACCCTTTATCCACACATTGAATAGGATATGTTAATGACATTATTTTCATTATATCATACATCACTTCAATCTAGTCTGTAGGATAGTTTTGCAGACTGTTTTGAATATAGGGCCTGCCATGTTGTGTATCTGAGGCTTAATGAATGATTTTGATGAAGAAGAAGGAAAGTTCACATCCCAGAAGACATTCAGTTCTATTCTTGTAAATGTATATACGCATTTAAAAACTCCTGCTACAGTTTTGTTTTTAGTAATTAAAATGATTATCATATATTAATGACTGTATTACATATCATACTCTGCTTTCTTTTTACCCTAGTTAGATCTTCATGGTAACCTTGCAAGGTAAGAATTATCATCTGATAAAGACTGATGAAGAAAACTGAGGGTCAGAGAGGTTAAGTAACTTAACTTGTCCATGGTCGACAACTTGTAAAAGAAAGTAACATTCAAATTTAGGTCTGTCTATCTGACTCCAAAAGTCACAAATATCCCGCAGGGCGAAGTAGCCTGCCTTTGTTCTAACAGACTTAATTTCACAAAACTCCTACTTCTCCACATGTTGCTAAGTTTAGGATACGGAATGTAGATCCATATTCCCAAACTATATGTGGTGGTACATGTGGGCAAGTCATTCAGTCTCTGGGTTCATAGAACCATAGTACAGATGCATCTGAGACCATTCTTCCAGGAACAGACATACTTTAAATTCCTATGTATTGATACAGAAAGACAAAAGGAGACAGCCTGATTCCTTGATATAATATTTTTCCATGTAGAGGAAACTACCAAGTCTTATTTGGCTTTGGCTTGATTTTTACAAATTCTCTCTCTGGCCCTTAGGAAGCTTTAGTCAACAGTCTTAACAGATGTAGAAAGGGATGGGACATTCCAACAAGAAGAATGTAACCATTAGTATCTGCCATGAATAGGAAGACTACTGATTGTTAAACAGCATACTTTAAATAAATGATTTGTGAATAAACTCCAATACAAGACATCAGAATGTCCTCTGTAACCTGGAAACCACATTCCCTGGGCTACAAGGGTGCTGAATTTGGAACTGCTACTCCAAGTCTCAAGAATGTTCCAAGTGCTGTCTGATATGATTGTGGCCAAGGCACTATAGAAGAAAAGATTTGCCGGGAAAACTTTTCGACTTCTTCCCTGGTGTATGCAGGGCTTTAGAGAAACACAGTGTAATGGAGTGAGCACTAAACTTCCAAGGACACTGGGGCAAGCAGTTCCAATAATTAAGTTACAAAATGGCAACCAGAATCACCAGGGATTCTGTAAGCCTGGAAGACTGTGCAGCCAGAAAGCATCATGATGCCATATGTTAGAGCTCCTTACTTCTGTACTGGCTGCCTTTGTTCATGTACAATTAAGGCTGTGCAAGTTGGTGTGTGCTACATCATAAGATGGAGGACCAACATCACCGTACAAGCCTGTTCAGAAACCTAACAAATGCCAGGACAAGGGGCTGCTGGAAGAAAGCACACTTCCTTTACTACAGTGTCTGTGCAGCTTTCAACCTCATGCTGTTTTCTCATTCTTTTTTGGAATGCAAAGGAAAGAAATCAGGTGAAATTGCAGGCTGAGCTAGCTGCAAGGAAGCTGAGGACTGAGGTGGAGAGCGGAGTATTCACTCACACAGAAACCCTTGGGTGTCCTTTTACAACATGCTGCCAAACTGTGTGTGGAAAGCTACCAAGAGTTCAGCATCTGCATGTCCAGTTTGTGCCCCTATTGTATAAAACTCTCCTTCTTGCATTCATATCAGTAAATATAGCTTGGACTGTTTCTTAAAGAATTTTAAGCTAATAATAAATGACCTTGGGATCATTAAAAAAATTCTCAGAGATCTCTATACCTACCCTTAAGTACTGGCACTCTGGTATTCAAATACGTTGTGCCAAAGACTTTCCCCTCATCATAAATTTTCATTTACAGGGCCATGGCAACAGTCCTAATGAAGATTAATTACTGCAGTACATTCCATAAAATCTGCCCAGTTTCCTTCTGATGGTGAAGGCTATCGCATATAGAAATGGAACTGAAAATGTATCATGTCCTTAATGTCTCTTTTCTAGCTGCTCGGTACTAGAAACGGATCTGTAAAAACAATTTAGTCAAAGAAAAGATTGACTGGCTCAGCATTCATTACAAACATAACTGCAAGAGCAGATGATATCCTCTTAGATCAGAATTCTAATAATCCGAAAAGGTTGGGGACTGTGAGAAGGCAACAGTACACAAGGGACTGCAATCACACTACTGATCCATGTACATGTTTCCTTCTAAAAAACACAAACATCATTTGGGATGGGGAAAAAGTTCTGGCTCCCCCAATCTCTATTTTTTTGGTTTATAAGCCCACTTAAGAATCTGATGAAAATTCGTGACACTTTTTCCAGATAAAGGCACGGGAGTGTCTGCTACATGCACACCCAAACCATCATTTTGCACACAATTTCAAGATGTTTGAGATTCCCCTAAAGTTCATCCATAGAGTTCAGGTTAAGAACTTCTCCTCTGCAGCAATTTAGAAGACACATGATTTCTCTTCTCCCAGATTAAAAAAAATATTTAAACACTCATACAAGTTGGGTTTATGTTATGGATTTTTCTTGCTACTAATCTGTATGTAAAATATATCTGCTCCCCAAAAGCACAACAGCTTTTCTCCTCAAACTACTTTCACTGATTAGCTTTTAATATTCAAGATCATCACCTACCCAATCATGTCCCCAATGTTCTAGCTATCTGGCAAAATTAAGTTTTACAGTTTAGACTAACTCTTCATTAGTCCTTCAAATGATTTCAAGAGAGAGAAAACCCAATGTTCAACAAAGTTATCCATTAAAGAATTACTTATAATAGCAAAAACAAAAGAAAACAAAACCAAACAACTAAGCATGAGTATGACCTAAAATTCTAAAAGAGGAATGGATAAAGAAATTATGACATAACTAAATAACATAATATAGTCAGTAGGTATTAATGCATTCTACATGAAGCAATGTGAAGTAAAAAAAAAAAAAAGGGCGGTGTCATTCTCAAGGATGGTCCTGAAAAGTATCATTTTCAACAGTCTTTTCGGTGAAAGCAGTCAACATGCACCATAATCAGGGCAGCAGCCAAGAGAACCCTACTAGATGTTTCATCTACTAGGTGAACCTACTAGGTGGTTCACCTTGGCCTCATAGCATCCTGAGCCATTCATCCATCTTCTTAGAGATCCTAGTATTTCTGAAACATGACAAACCCACCACTGTCACTGAGTGACAGTTATTCAATGGGTGGCTAAATGACAGAGGGGTAGAAAGCACAGGGCAAAACCTGAGACTGCAAGTAAGGTCAAGCTGAGAGCTTCCTAAACCTCAAATTTCTCAAAATGTGTTTTCCCCATCCCAACCCTCACCCCAGAAAATAATGCCTTCCTTCCTCAATAGGTAGCAACCTTTCCCCTAAGAGTCCCAAGACAAATAATACTGCCTTCCCACTCCTCTCCCACCTTCCCCACTCCACCCTCCCTGCTACCCCAACAATCTGCCTTGGAAGTTTGTCCATTCATGCTTCACATCACACAGGATATGCTTTTGTTTTGTTTTAGGGCAATGGCAAAAGGGAAAAAGACAAAAGGAACACAATTTAAAGAAAGTCAAGTAAATTAACTCTTCTTGTTATTCACAATTCATGTTAAGTGCTGATAAAAGCTCTATGAACTTTGATAGGTCATGAACTTTGTATTTCACAAAGAAGAAGAGGTGATTGAGATTTACTCTTGAAAGCTGCTAGGCATACTGGAATCAGAGATAATCTCCTGAAGTTAAAAAAAATAAAAGGAAAGAATGGCAGGCACACAATAAAGTCAATATATCACTGAGCTGAGCCAACTTCTTTCCATATCTACCACCCACAGCTAGATTCACCAATGAACACTGGTTCAGTAAGTGAAAACTATACCCAATCCTATTTAACAATCACCTAGACTCTGAGTAAAAAAAATCCCCTTAAAAAATCATCCCCTATATTTAGTGCCAACTATGCCACCAATTAATATAAAATACATAATGTGTCATACTCAGCCCCAACCAAAACCAGTTAAGAAAGGAAAATGCTTTCTGGGAATTTTCCTTCCCCCCAAAGTTATCTTTAATGCATACATATTTCTTTTCCAGGTGAAAAGCCTTCCATGTATTACAAAGCTGACTGTAAAGTCATAGAAGAGTAGTTGCTGGGCAAAATTTACTGAAGAGTTGTCACAGAACACTAGGAGAAACCATACAGATTAAAGTGGTTCATCTCCTTCATGTAAGAGATACATGATACATGGGCAAGTTCACTCAAAAACAGAAAACTAGTATAAAACAGATTTTTAAAACAAAACAAAACCCCCAAACAAATGGAAAACCAGACAAAAATCCTTGATCAGCCTTTTGATTCAGAGCTGTGTCAGGCTAGGCAAAAAGAACAGCTAATTATATTAGATGTGAAAATTTACCCTGTACAGGAAAAGGTACCAATCCATATAGAGCTTTTCATGTCTAAATTATGCCAACAGTCTCAGTACAAATTACACGTGAGCGGTCTTATACCACCTAGAATAATCTACCAAATACCCCACCATATAACAATTCTTTATAAAGCAATCTTAGTCAGAGACCGTGTTCTGTGAAGAAAAGATTGATATAACGCAGTAACAGTCTAACCACAACCTTTTTCTTTCCCTTTTTTGCTTGAAAAAGGTTAAGATGATAAATATTAAAAACTTAATTTGGCTGGATAATGAATATCTGGAACATCCAGCTGCTTCTTTTTCATCATATTCAATACTTCGAAATTTTCACATCATTAGCAATTCACAAGAAGATGGCCATAATCCAAATATAATGAATACTACTAGATATACAAAAATTAATCTTAGATTACATGTTCAAGACCAAATCTCTCTCAGCTTGTGAGGCACAGCTAAAAGGAACACTTTTATTGAAAGAAGAGTTTAACTGGAATATGGTTATACACTTGTCTCACTTCAAATTCTTAAATTAAATTGCCATATTCTTAAATTGCCATATTCTTTAGAAGGGCAATTTAACCTTCTCCCTGCTCTCTTACAACTTAAACTTACTTCAGGTTTAGCTTAGCCATCACTCCCTTCAGGAAGCTGTTTCTGGTTTGCCAAGCCCAAGTGTTAGGCCCATCACTTTCGTGCTCATCCATCCCTCTCCCCATCACCTCCCCGAGTGCACAAATCACAGTACTTAACCACCATGTTGTTTTGTAATTGCTTGTTTATCCATCTGTAACCTCCACTGAACTAAAAGTTCTGTGAAAGCAGGAAAGGTATTTTTCTTGCTTAATGTTTTATCCTCTGTACCTGCACTATGCCTGGCACAGGATAGGTACTAAAAAAATTCTTAGTTGAAAGAATGGATGGAGGAAATGTGACAAGAAGCCAGAGACTACAGATCAAGTAGAAATTTTTTAACTCTTAAATAATCAGAATGTGATTTAAATAATGCAGAAAGTTGCTTCTCCAGCTCTTGGCACCACATATAGAAGCTAGTCAAATATGTTTATTGTGAAAGCAGTATAACTCTACTATATGGACTATTTGGGAGATTAAGAAATGAAAAATCACTTATGAGCACAAAGATAATTACATGCAATATTCGAGGTCTTATGTCCTCAAAAGGTATGAAAGTCTATATCAAAACTCACTGGAGACAAGAACACATGATTCTGTGTAGTTCCCTGCAGACCAGTGAATTCTCTGATGTCACAAAGTCCGCTGCAACAAAGAGCTAGGTTTCCTACTAAATTTTCTGTCTATTTTAATAACAATAATAATAACAACAAATCCCAATATCTTGTATTAACTCTACCTATGCTAGTTCCGTAGAAGGAATCAGAAATGAAAACCACAGAGTAAAACATAGATAGCATGGACCCATTTGTAAGATGGAAGATGAGAAAAGAAAGCAGAGAGCATCAAAGCAAGCTCTCCCTTCTATACCTACTTTCAAAAATAGCGCACAAAAGCTTAGAGCTTCCAATGGAATTCAGGCATCTGCTACTGAGTAACCAGCTAACATTCCTTCTGTACGATGGGTAGATTACCCACTCTCCCTATTTCATAGCTCTGTTTCTAAGGATAAATGGAGCTATTAATGGCAGCATTCTTAAAGTTCCTTAAAAGGAACTCAGGGTCATATCATTTTCATTGTCCCTGGGACTATATTATAAGCAAGGTACCTCTTTTTGTCATGCTAACTTAAAGAAGTTGGATCTTATATATGAGAATCTCTTTTGAATCTCAGTGTTAGAGATGACAATTCTGATAATTCTACAGAGGGTTAAGGAGGGTTTAAATTCTACTGTGGCTATATACTGAGCTGAGGAGGAGGACAGAGGTACAAACTCTTTAAAATCCTATCAGACCTCCCTGAGGAGGAATTACTGACCCCAAGTTCAGTCGTTCTCCACTAAATCTGGCTCTCCTTTGCCTATTTCCTACTGACTAAGTGTCTTTCCATGTAGAGAGACAAATGTGTTACCTGTGCTGAATATCTACGGGTGTCACCAAAGTGAAGGAAAAAGAGACATAAAAAGGAAACATTCAAAGAAATTAGCTCATACTAGTTAGTTTGGGACTAATAGCCACTTTCTAATTGGTATAACCAGTCCTATACAAACTCATATCTGAAAATGCTAAATTAATATCCAGAGAATAACCTACTGGCAGAGTGAGGATGACCAAGAGGCTGGAACACTAGCTGTCCTACAATTATTGAGCAGAAGCCAGAAACAGTGCACCAAATAAAACCTGTGAACAAGCCAGGAGGATCCTCTAAAGCTAACATCACAAAATCTTAGCATTCGGTCATGTCCATGAGAGGCAAAGAAAAAAAGATGTAGCAGAACTGGAACAATATAGGAAGATAGAATTGGCGCTATTATTATACACAGCAGAAGCAATTACTACTGTCAAAATTCTAGTGTACGTGAATTTACTTGTGAATGCCTCTTCTTATCCAAAACAGTGTGGTTTTAGTTTACATATATCTTTATTCATTGCCACTGAGGTAATTTCAAGAGAGAAGGGAAAATTAGAGTATAAATAGAAATTTCACATGTAGACTATTACTTGTAACTTACCCTAAATCCTACCTTCTAGTCCAGGAATGGAAAACAGGTTTTATCTTGTGTACCAATCCCGATTGATTGATGGACCCTGTTTGAGAAGGACTGCTAGGACTAAATGGAAAGGAATACAGACAAAGCCTATCCTGGATGAGGGATGGGGCAATTAAGCACTAGTAATACATTCTACCATCCCGGGTCTAGTCCATTGGTTCTCAACTGTGAGAGATTTTGCTCCCCAAAGGATACCTGGCAATGTCTGAAGATACTTCTGGTTATCCCAACTGGGGAGGTGCTAGTGGTAGAGGATGATGCTAAACAGTCTACAACCACCTCAAACTCTCCAAAACAAAAAATCATCTGGGCCAGAATGCCAATAATGCTGAGGTAGGGAAACCATGGTCCAGTCAAATCTATCCTATGGTTAGTCCATGGATCAGGTCTTCAGCCAAATAACATTAAATTTGTCTTGAGGTAGTTTTCCTGAGCTACCTCTTCTAATGCCATAGTAATTCTATATAACTTGTCTGGAGTATTAGAACCAGAGGTTCAATTTGATTCAGGCAGATCACACTGACCTGTGCCTAACTTGTATTGTGATCACAGACAAATGATTTTATCCCTCGAAGCCGTGGCTTTTTCATCTATAAGAGGAGGAGGGTGGACTAGATAATCACTGTGCTCATACAAAGACAAAACTGCTAGGAAGCCCCTAAATGTACTAAAGGAATAAAGTCCTTGTTGATATTCTTTTCAACAACAAGATAATTTTTCTTCAGCCTAAGACAAGTTTATCAATTCCTTTCAATCTCTGCTAATATAGTTATCAGTTATGCCTTAACTTAAAACTATTTTAATTTTCATGTAATGCTTAAATATTTCCCATCTGAACACTTGTCACTGAGTTAAGATGCTTTGGCATCTCTCAAGGTATTACTACCATCTTGTGCATCACCATTACACTATTGGAACTTGGCTTCTTCCAGTTCTGCAACCATCTATTCTGTCATCTCTGGTATCATTTAAGCTATTAGGACCAATTATATAGTTGCTTATCATTATGTTTCTCTCTTTTACTCTATAAATCTCCTTCATAAATCTATTAATCAATACAAGTATTTTAGGGCCTTTTTCTGTGCCTATGACATTAATGCTGGGGAGATGAGTAAAGGCTGGAGCTGAAAGTATTGGTATAAAAAGACAGATTTTCTAGCTACAAAGCATTTACAAGCTCATTAAGAAGATGAAATGTGAAACTATTTGAGAACAAGTCATATTAACTACGTGGTAGTAGGGAAATGTCACTATGAGGGTAAGAGATGCCAAAAGAATGAAATGAAATGTCTGCTGTACGTAGATTAAGGACGACCCAGAAACTATCATGAAAAATGTTAGACAAAAATCCTTATGAATCAGATACAGAAGGATTGCTGACATCTTACCAGTGATTTCAAAGGTTGGCTCTATGTTTTAAAGGTATGTTAGACAGATGTGGAAAATATGGCCAAATAACAAACTGTAAGAACCAATTAAAGTTCCCTTCAGAAAGTAAAATTACACAGAGCATTTAGAAGTTAATGATACAAAGTTATACGTGTTAAGTTAGATCACATCTATCAAAATGGAGATCCCATAAACTACTCTGAAACAGGGACATTTATATAAGAATAAAAAGGGCAACAAACAACCATACTGACAGTTCATCAAGGTCTGGACATGTGTATTTTCTGAAGTAGAATATGCATATTTACTCTTAGAGGTCAATTTCTAAAGATTAGAATTATGCCCTGGACCTAAATTATTTAACCCTTATCATTTAAATATTTTTCTAAATCCTAATAAATTATTTTCACCTGTGGTGCTTCTTGTGGTAGTAAAGCTATTATGTCCATTACCTAGTTGTCCAATAGCAAATGTCTCAAGTTTCTGGCATCACATGGGAAGACTGCATTTTGGATAAGTCATTTTCACTATTATAAAATAATACTATGTTTAAATGAGCACAATATTAAAATAAAGAGTAACTCTGAAATGATCTCTCTATAGCATTTTTCTCTTAAGGGGATAATCTTTTTGAGACCTTTTCATAATGCTCTTAGTTAAAACTGGATTATAGCTCTCTGTGGCCTATTTTTTCAACTCCAAACTTTTCAGACTAGCAACTTTAGGGGTTCCAACAAGCTTCCTCTCCCTTTCAACCATATTAACTTCATCCATCATTAGTACCTCCCCCTTGTGCCTAAATAGGCTCATTGATTTAGTTCAGTCATGAACCATGCAGTTCAATATTCTCAACTTTTAAATCAACAGAATCTCAATTTAATCTAATACATAGTACTCTGAAAACAAGTGCTGAGCAAGCCATTCAATTCATTACATTTCATCTATTTCTGGCATGGCAGCAAGTAAGTCCACATTAAAATGAACAGATTCTAATTTGAGAGAATTTGTCAAAGGCTGTTTATGTACGAGTTTTCCATTATTTTATGTGTTTCTTACTTAATTTTACATCAAAGAATGTGAAAGTAAAACTGCCCTTTTAAAAAATTCAGAAATAATTTTTAACACCAATCTCAACAGTGAATCAAAATAAAATCTTACCTCTGTTTGCACTAAATATACCCTAGTGCATCAAATACTTAAGCATAAAAGATTCAGAAAGAGAGAGACAAGAAGAGAATAGACAAAGAAAAAGATACAACTCTCATATCACCCAATATATCTGTTAACAGGAATTAACAGAAACAGTAGAAGGGCCCCTAAAATGACGAGAAGAGCATGAGATGTTTGTCTCCACACATCTTTTGGAGTTATTAAAAGGAGAAGACCCATATTCTTAATGCCACCAACGGTAGAAACATACCTAATTTTGTTTTCCATATCTTCATTATCTGATTCTTCGGAGCTTCTGTACTTATCTGGATCTGGAAGTGTGCTTGGATCAAATCCATCATTATCATCATCACTCCAATCCAGAAAGGCTTCTTCTTCATCTTTAGCCTAAGAAAAGGCAAGGGAAATTGTCGTTTAAGAAAACAGCTCATAAATAATCAGGTCTTATTTCTAGCCCCAAATAAATATCCCTAACTGAGATCCTCAAATTAGAAGCCTTTTATTCTGGCAAAAGCCTCTATGTGACTTTCAGAACCATAATCATTTGCACTGAGAAAGAAAACCCATGTCATTTCAAAAGTAAAACAAAATATGGTTCAAAAAGTAAATCACTATTAAGTCCCTTAAACACAATATGGGACAAATTTGACAGTTTAATTACTTCCATGTAACTCAACTATCAAAGAAATAAAGTGTAAAATAAATTTGTTTTAGTGCTCTTGTCCACTACGCAAGTTTCAAAACTACCAAAAATATTAGGTAAAAATGTAAAAGGCCAGACGAGAGAGTACAGAAATATCTGATAATTTTTTGATCGCAATAAATCTTAAAACAACAATCAGATCTGTATTAGCTCATTGATAGTGAAGGGCCTTCTAAATTCGAATTAAGTACGAAGTAACTAAGAACAATTAAAAAATAAGATAGAATACCAAGATACAGAAAGTTGGGAACTATACAGTTTCATCCAAGTAGGTAGGTATTTAGGCTTTTTTACTTTTGTTTTGTGAGAACAAAGTAATGCAATGTTAAAATAAATTTACTACACATTTATGTAATGAACATCCCTTATAATAAGTTTATTTCTGGCAGATTGGTTTTGTCACCTGGTAGATAAGAAATACAAACAAACATTGTCACACGCATTTAACAGCTTATAAGCAGTAAGCAGGACTAAAAAACAATTCTGGACGAATTTCTCTTAGTTACCCACTTTATAATTCTTTTTCACACCATATGAGACAAACTTCAATGATTCTTTGATTTCAAATGATTAATGCTGTTTCCCAGAAACTGAATAACAACTCAGTATAGCATAGCAATTGACTGTGCAGCCCTCTACTGAAGTCTGCTTACATTCTTTGTACAGCTCTTCCTTGATAACCTCTAAACATAGCCAAAGAAGGAAGAAGTAAAGAAAATGAGGATTAGTCATTACTGCAAAAGTCCTTTATTGCTTTCTTGGTAAAATTCCCTTCTAAAAATAAAAGGTCTGGAAACAAATATCAGAAGGGAAGAAGAAAAGGCTGCCATCAGAGGCAGTAAGCAGTACAACTCAACAGCATACTACTATACAGTCCATTTGAAAATAATCAAGGATGTCAACAAAAATTGAATGTCATTGTATACTGAAGAACACTAATCTCCCAAGCTACAAGGTATTTCCAATTTTCCAGTCTGGTGCTCTCAAAGGAATCTGTTATCTAAAGGTGGAGCCAGAGAATTACCAAAGTAATTCTCAAGCTTTTTTGGTCCCACGGCACCTATACATTTAAATATATAAAGGACTCCAAAGAGCTCCTGTTAAGGTGGATTATATCTATTGCCATTTAATGTATTAGAAGTTGAAACTTAGAATTTTTAAAAATTCATTAATTTAAAAGTAATAATAAACACTACATTATATATTAACATATATGGTAACATAAATAGTGTTTTTATGAAAATAGCTACTCTTTCCAAAACAAAAGGGCTCTGTTTTACATTTTTACAAATTTCTTTAATGTCTGGCTCAGAAGAAGATATCTTGATGCTCATATCTGCTTCTGCATTCAATACATTGTTCTGGTTGAAACATACGAAGAAAATCCAGTCTCTCAGAGATAGGTAGTTGGGAAAGGGAAAAGTAATTTAACAGCCTTTTTAGAGAAGTGCAGTTACTCTCCTTTGATACTACAATAAACACTGATGAGTGGAAGTTTCTTAAAAAGTAGTTACAATGTGGAATCTGAAGCCATTATCAATAAGCTTCCTGTACTCTGTTACATTAAAATCCATTGGTCTACTTTGCACTTTGAATGGATCTTTTACCAGTGAATGATTTCATAACACTGTGCACCAGTCATGTGGAAAATACTGGTTCATTAAATTATGCATATCTTCTTTATATGGATCTTCAAATATTAACACATTTCATTATACAATATTTTTAAAAATCATATTTCTTAATATCATGGTCAATATCATTTTAAATGTCTTTCAAAGTATTGGGAAGCTACTGGTGGATATAAGTTTTCTAAAATTCTAATTTTTTCTTAGAAGCTTGAATTTTTTCATCAGCGAGAAATAATTTCAGTTTTTTCTTTGAAGTGTAGCAATATGTGTTGTTTTCCTCTGGCTGATTTCAAAATTTTCTCTTTATCATACAGCAGTTAGACTATGATGTGTCTAAGAATGGTTTTCTTTGTATTTGTCTTTCTTGGGGCTCTCTGCAAGCTTCTTGGATCTATCAATGCTTTTCGGTAAATTTGGGAAGTCTTTGGCTATGATTTCTTCAAATATTTTTATGCCTCTTTCTTACCATTCCTTCCATGATTGCAAGAACATGTATAATGGACTACTTCACAGTTCTCTTAGTTTTGTTCATTTTTCTGCAATCTTTTTTCTTTCTGTTCTTTGCACAGGGTTATTTCTACTGGGTCCTTGGGTTTGCTGTTGCTTTCTTCTGACAATTCCAAACTGTTTTTCAGCCTGCCTGGCAAAAATTTTATAGTAATTGTGCTTTCAGGCAGGTCTAATACCACATTTGTTTTTGTTTTGTTTAAATATAGTTTCCATTGCTCTGGGGAGGCTACCTATGTGTTTATTTACATACCTATATTTTCCTTTAATTCTTTTAACATACTTAAAATAGCTACATTGAAATCTATGATAAATTCAAATCTGGGCTAACAAGAGTTTCTATTGAGTACTTTTTCTTGGCCACGGATCACAATTTCCTGCTTCACTACGTTTCATATTTTTGTAGAAAACTAGATACTTTAGATAATATATTATAGAAAAACTTAATTCTGTTAGGTTTTTCTGAGGATTATTAGATTTCTATTCTAATAGACAATTACCTTGCCTGGATTCAACCTGCAAATTCTCTCTAACCCATGGTACTCAGCTACTTATATCTCATCTCTGTTTTGTTCTTATGGCTTCCAACTGCTGTTTTTTTAGCCTGGTTTCCTATGAGTCTTCCCTCAGCCTGTGAAATGTGACACTCAGCCAAGGATTTAGGCAGAGTTGGGCTCCCCTCTCTGTGATTTCCTTGCTTCTTGCGTTTTCCCCTAATCTCCAGTTGCTCTGTTGGCTCTGAGATCTGTACTGTGATATGTCAAGCAGAATACTTGAATTAATTGTATTTTAACACCTAGAATCATTTAATATGCTCCTTTAACATTTACTATAAAGCAAGTGGCCTTCACAAAATAAGTACAATACAAAATAAATTAGAAAGTGAGTTAGTATAAACACCTTAACTCAATATTCCACTATACATGTTTATCTATTTGAAGGAAAATACAAATTCAAAATGATGAAAACTTACTTTTAAATGGATAAAACATTATCTGGATTTGTATTACTATGACTTTCTTGTAATTGACAACATTAAGGTCTTGCTATTTCCTGATCTGTAAGATGATCCCACTGTTGATGCCATACCATATTGTCTGTGCTGCATTATACTCCTCAATTCATGACAATGACAAACAAATTTAAGTTGGCAATCACTCCTTTCAGAAACACAATTTCAACCTACTAAAACTGTAGAGATGATGGAGAAAGACATTTTCATATTGAGCTTTTTGTCTTTTAGTTCATTCTTTGAAGGGTTAGAAACATATAACTATAAAAATGTACAATATCTGTATTAAAAAGTACAATGTGCCTCTATTAATGCCTTTAATCTATTAAATTTTAAAAGCACTATCATCTACAACAAACACAAAGCATAAATAAAAATCACTAAGTAAAGAGGGTATTGCCATAATGAAAACATTCTGGAGAAAAGTACTGAGTTTATCGTTCTGTCAAGGTCTAGTTTAGAAGTATGCTCTTTCTAGTTAGGTAAGGTGGTAAAGAAAATGGACATTGGACATTTTAGCTGCTCTGTCTCTCTCTATCCTTGTGATTTCATGAACCATTTAAAAGCTAATTATAAATATGGCACCATCCTCACTTTTATCTCTCTCTGGACTCATTTTCATGAGGGACAGCACAAATACTATGAGGTACCTATCACCTTCCAAATGCTACCTATCACCTTCCAAATGACTGTGACATATCAGTGTGTTAGAACATCATGGCTGGCAACTCACTGCTCTAAGTAAAAGGGAACCATTTAAGTATTTTAGCAGAAGACTAAACTTGTATCTTACAGATGCTGCACCCTGGCAGCAATGGGAAGGGTCGTTGGAGGGTATAAGATTTGAAGGTAGGATATCAGTTTAAAAACTACAATAATCCAGATGAGGAAAGGGATTCAATGAAGGAAGTGGCAGTGGAGATGGAAGTGGGGAACAGGTATGAGAGATGTCAAGGAGGGAGAACCAACTAGACTCTGTGGACTACATGGGTATATGGTACATTTCAGAGAATCATTATGTTCATAAGCATAGTTGTACATGATAAACATGGTCTAAGAAAGTTTAATAAGTATTATGAAGACGCTTTAGAAAAATGCCTTCCTTCAATAAGTTTTTATTAAGGAGACATGTGACAAACATACTACGAGGTACTGGGGATATAGCAGTGAATAAGACAGAGTCCCTGCCCTGATGATAAAATGAACTGTTCTAGGATAGTTATCCACATAAGCACTAAAATGAAAGCCATGTTCTTCTATTTCTGCAGAGCAGCCACTAACGAATGAATCGACTCCACTAGCCCTGCTAAATGCTTAACATCTGGCAGAATGCAGCCTTCAATTTATGGATCCTGGCTGTCAACATGCCTCTTTCTCTTTAGGTACTTCCAGATTGGAAGATGCAAACACTCCTCCCTCACTGACTAATCATTCTCTCATTTTTCTCTACCCTCCCAGCCCTATGGTCACACCCACACTCCTGTCTTAAGGCTCTGAGAAATTAAAAAAAAAAAGTAGTTCATACACACTAAGAGATCAGGGTCACCTCTATGAACTGGCTGTTCCTGAAATACAGTTTCAGAACCTCTGAGAAAAATATTTCACCTAAAATAGGAATACTTTTCCTAAAATACACACTTGGAAGACTCAGTTATTAAGTAGGGCAGATGAAAATATCCAAAAAAGAAATGTAACCCAACTAGCTTTTATTTTGCTTTCAGTTTTGATGATGAGAAGAAATACAGATGAGAAGTACCATTCTTCTACAACAAATTTATGAAGTGCTCTGACATACATTATCTTACTTCATCTTCAAACTCTATGAAGTAGGAAGAAAAAGAATTATTGTTCCCATTTTCAAAATTGAGAAAATGTGAGTCAGATGACTAAATAGCTTAACAAGGTCACACAAATATGTACATATGCTAGGTCTTCTACATCATCCTGAATCTCAACTTTCACCATTAAAGCTTTGAATTTGCTACTTGTACAATTATTTCTTCAGAATCAATAATATTTTATAAACTTCATAAAACATATGGGGGTGCTTTCTGTGTCACCTTGTATGTGACCATTCCCACTTTCATGACCTTTGCTCCCAAGCCTCTCTTCTCTGTTGTGTGGAATACTGTACCACCTTCCTAATGAGTCTCCCTGCAACCATTCTTCTTCTGATCACTCCAATTCTCTGTGTTGTCATTAGAATTTTTTTTAATAAGTTTCAAATCTGATCATGTCTATCACCTGCTTACAAGCTTTGAAGCCACACTTTCAAGATTCTGGAACAAGTCAAGCCCCTTCCCACCTCAGAGTCTGCATTACTGCTACTTCTCTACTGGAATCTTCTTCTACTTCCTTTTGCCTGGTTTGTAGTGTTTTCTGACACCAAACATGTGGTTTCTCTTCAACACTAAGTCTTCAAAGTCAAATGAGTGTCTATCAATTCAATTTAATTCTGACACTATGCAGAGTTAGCATAGACCCCAGGG
Source organism: Tursiops truncatus (assembly GCF_011762595.2). NCBI lineage: Eukaryota > Metazoa > Chordata > Mammalia > Artiodactyla > Delphinidae > Tursiops > Tursiops truncatus. Next base: position 23,619,993 of record NC_047041.1, read on the forward strand.
GTAAAGGGCTCAGTCCCACAAGACTCCATACTTCAGATGCCAGCTGCAAAATGCAGTCACCAAGCTACTTGCCATTCTACCTGGCCGACTACAAATTCAGGGATTCTCACGACCCCCTCCTCAGGTTTGATAATTCTCTAGAACTCAGGAAAATGCTTTACTTATGATTACCAGTTTATTTATTTAAAGGGTATAACTTAGGAACAGCCAGATGGAAGAGATGCACAGGATGAGGTATGCAGTGGGGATGGGGTGCAGAGCTTCCATGTCTTCTACAGGAGGGTCACCTTCCCAGCACATCAACACATTCACCAATCTGGAAGGTCTCAGAATCTTGTTGTTCAAGAGTTCTTACAACTCAATTTCCAGGCCCAACCTCCTCCCAGGAAGAGGGATGGGGCTAATCACACGCTTAGTCTTTCTGGTGACCAGTCCCCACCCTGAAGCTATCTAGACATCCCACCCTGAGTCACCTCATTAGCATAAATTCAACTGTGTTGAACAGGGGCTTCTTATGAACAACGAAACACTTCCATCACTCAGGAAATTCCATGGGTTAAAACCTCTGACTTCATTGTCAGGAACCAGGGACAAAGACGAAATATATATTCTTATTATACCAAACCTGGTTAACTTCAAGTAATCAGGTCTCAGATTAAACATTTCTAAACAGCACTCCCTTAGTAAAACATCCTGTAGATTTCTCTTCAGTGCTATACCTAGAGTGAATTCATTTTTGTTTAATGTCTGCATCCTTTTCTAGGCAGTAAGTTTCATGAAAGTAGAGGCCAGGTCCTGTTATCATTACTGAAATAGATTTCTAGGGCTAAGATGGAGCTGCTCCTGCCTGGGGTGCCACATCAGCAAACCAAAACTTAGACAACTTCCGTGTCCCTATAAATGTCCAAATGCTGTATGTCCTGTCAGCCAATCCCCAAACGCCAAGCCAACTCTGGGTCTTCTCACTCTAAACAAGGTTGATTAATGTGGCCCCAATCAATCAGATATCTTCAATTTTTCTCTTCTTTGTTCTTTATTCTTTATCCTATAAAAGCCTCCTGCCTTCTGCCCCATTTTGCAGTTCTACAAAAGGAAACTGTCCACTTCATGAAATGTTAAAGTTTGTATCACCTGAACTATCTTCTTTAAACATTTTTTAACACTGCTCACTACTGTAGTCATAAAGCACAGAGCAGGTTCTCAAATACTTGATAAATAGATATTTAATGTGAAAATATTAAAGTGGAATACAATACTATGAAATATTTATTATTTATTAAATACTGAGTATAAAAAATAAGTACTTATTATTGATAAGGGTTTAACACTAGAAATCCGATCATATGAAATTTAGATCTGATCATAAGACTTTTATTAATAACTGTCAACCACTTAATTTCCATCTCAGATTTCTCAAGTATAAAATTTACAGTATTTAGGTTTAAGGAAGCTTGTAAAGATTTTAATTAATTGCAGATGCTTTGAAAATATGCAATCAGCACCTTAATGGGAAAACAAATTAGTCAGTAAAGAAAAATGAAATGTGCAATATGCCTATAAAATAACAAATAAGTTATGTTTAAAATTCCCTCTAGAGAATCATGCAAGAAAACTTCATGTAAGAGTCTGTATACACACTGAGGGTTTATACATACACAAAGAATCTAGTTATTTCTATACATATGGACTTATGTATGATCAAATTCATGACCATTACATGAATTTGAATTTCATTCAAAAAATATAGAAAACTCAAGCACTCCCTTCAAGTTGAATTAATAATCATTTGCTGAGTGCTTAGTACATTTAGCCCATAATGGGTATGCAAAAATGAATGAGTTAGGGTCTTACTTCTGAGAAGTTTAAAACTTTAGAATATTGTATAAAATTCCTCTGGTAGACAGGCAACAGAATATATCTTGTATATCTCATTTTTTTCTCTAAAAGAGGTATAAACGTATGCTTAAATATGCTTCTACACGTTTTATTTCCCTTACCTCTTTTTATTTCTGAGAGCATTCACAACTACAGCAAAAGCAAAAACAAAAATGAAATTCTAATGTTAAAATTGAATGAGCACAAAATGTCTCAATAAGAAGTGTAACTGGGACTTCTCTGGCAGTCCAGTGGTTTAGGCTTCGCCTTCCAATGAAGGGCATGCAGGTTTGATCCCTGGTTGGGGAGCTAAGATCCCACATGGCTTGCAGCCAAAAAACCGAAAACATAAAACAGAAGCAATACTGTAACAAATTCAATAAAGACTTTTAAAATGGTCCACATAAAAAAAAAAAAAGACCGATTAAGCAAACTCTATAAATCAGGGGTCCCCACCCCTGGTTGGTGGACTGGTGGTGGTCCGTGGCCTGTTAGGAACTAGGCTGCACAGCAGGAGGTGAGCGGTGGGAGAGCAAGGAAAGCTTCATTGGCCGCTTCCCATTGCTCGCATTACCCCCGAACCATTCCCTCCCCTACCCCGTGGAAAAACTGTCTTCCGCGAAACCGGTCCCTGGTGCCAAAAAGGTTGGGGACCGCTGCTATAAATTACAACATTAACTAAACAATAAATGATTCTTAAAAAGAAAAAAAAAAAAGGGTAACACTCTTGAAGCTGTATTAAAATTAAAAACAAAGCTATATAACTCCAGAACAACTCTGAGAAATGGAGAGGAGGGCTGATGTGAAGTGAAGGAGAATAGATTATTTCCTTTTACTATACAGAAAGTAAAGGATCATCCCTTAGTGCCACAGTAAATTTTGTTAGGCCAAAGACCTTAAATGTTTATAAAGTAAAAGGGAATGAGACAATTTCAACCACTCTACTAAGGAGTAGAGGTGGAAGCCACATTGCATGTAATGGATTAAGGAGTGAATGGGCATTCTTGCTGGTCAGTCAGTGTTTGTTAGTGAGGAAATCAATTCAGTCTAAATATAGAGAATTATCTTTATTGCCTTTCTGCTTACCATATAGCATTCATAGAAATAAGCTTTAAGAATTGTATTTAAATTTTAGTTATTTAATTCCACTTAGGATTTTTAAAAAATTTATTTTTTAATTTTATTTATTTTTGGCTGTGGTGGGTCTTCGTTGCTGCGCGCAGGCTTTCTCTAGTTGTGGCGAGCGGGGGCTACTCCTCATTGCGGTGCGCGGGCTTCTCACTGTGGTGGCTTCTCTTGTTGCGGAGCACGGGCTCTAGGCACATGGGCTTCCGTAATTGTGGCTCGCAGGCTCTAGAGCGCAGGCTCAGTAGTTGTGGCGCACGGGCTTCGTTGCTCTGCGGCATGTGGGAACTTCCCGGACCAGGGCTCGAACCCGTGTCCCCTGCATTGGCAGGCGGATTCTTAACCACTGCGCCACCAGGGAAGCCCCCACTTAGGATTTTTAAAAAGGAACCTCCCCATATTGTATGAATTAAAAGCAGAATGTCAACTTTGACATCTCAAAATTTCACAAGGAGGGAAAATTCCAAAATTCATGATAAACTATTTCTGATCCTGACAAAGAATATAAAGACTGTGAAGAAAAGAAAATTTTACAGAAAAATGAGGTATTCAAAATACATTCTGTTCTCACTAATAAAGCTTCAAAACAACTTTCTAAGAAAGCATTGGGAAGATAAAAAAATTCTGATTGCTATATACAGCCAACCATTTTCGATAGTTAAAGAGAGACTGATTTCTGAGATTTACCCAAGCTATAAATCCCAGGTACAAACTTACAGAAGAAATTATGGAAAATGTTTTTTATGAGTTATGAGCACAAAAAGATTAATGTTATTATTAAATGTGCCTGCTGAAAATGAGCATCTACCTACTAAGGTAAATGTGCAGAACAGTAAACCCAAGAGCAGCTGACAGAGCTGAGAAATTACTGTTCCTCCACCATAATGCTAAATTGTAACAGCCTGATTTCCCCTTCACTTTTTAATAATAATGTTATCATACTAATTAAAATATTTTTGAATATTTTCAGTTTATTTCTGTCTCCTAGAAATTTATTCCATAATGGTGACGTTTGGGTTTAGCTGAATACTGATTTAGTGATATGATACAACAGGACTAATAAAACAATGCATAGAAAAACAACTCAATGATGGCATCTAACACTCTGGAGAGTGTATTACAAGCACTCTTACACCTCTTAAAACAGAGCCAATTAACTGTTCAAGCATTAGTAAATTGGTCCCAGTATGCACTCTTTTTAATTACCCAGGTCAAAGCTTGCCTCTGTCAATCAGAGGATATATTCCAAACCTCGCTAAACACAAACTACAAATTACTTAAAATTCCATCTTTTTCTTATTTTGAAATTGACCAAAATAGTCATGATCTGAATTGTAGGCCAGAGCATAAATGCCAACTACAAACCCAAAATTCTACAAAGTTTCTATATAGGATAAGAAATTTCCACTAAAAAAAAAAAAAGGAAGACAGCAATCATTCAATATTCTTTACAGCAGTAAACAAAAGTCTTTTCTTCTTCAAAAATGGAAATGAGTTATAAATTGCTCCCAAGTTCCCTTAAAATTCCACAATCACTACTTAATTGAAAAGTCACATAGTTGTCCTTTATTGGAAGTTTTATTTCTTTTAATACAAAGTATTTTACAAAAGAGTATGCCTAAATGAGCAAAACACCATTTTCCAAAATGTTCTACATTTTGAATCCTATTAACTTTTGTTATTTCCCCCATGACACTTTGGCAACCAAAGAATTGAGTTTTCATTTAAAAAAACTAATAAACCACCGCTAAGATAAGTAGATCTGTCGGAGATAAATCTACTCCAGTAGTCTTAAGTTTTTACTCCATTTCAGGCTTCTATTTTCAAATTTAGTTGAAATGAATTACACATTAAAACTAGAAAAATCATGATCTGCAGCACATAATAAACAATGGCTTACAATCATGAAAAGATTAACTCTCATTTAAGTTGTTTAAATACATTTTTAAAAGTTTACAAAAGAATATCTTAAGTGCCTTATATTATAGAAAGACTGAACTACCATCAATTTCTTACATCTTTGCCACCTTCACCTTAAAGGCAATAAAAATATACTACGAAATTTCAAGTTCACTTACTATTTCCTAATTCTTACTCTTCCTATCTATAAAACTTCTCAACACCAACCTAGTACCTCCTCTGCTAAAATATGACATGTGCAGTCACAGTGTATTATTATCCTCATGCTCTCACAAATTTTCTTTAACTAAGAAATCAACTAGCTCATGATTTTAATAGCCAAATTAAAATCCAAAATTAAAGTTCACTTGTGCAGTGAAAACTTTCAAATGCTGAAATTCTCTATTCTATTTCCTTATAGTTTGCCACACAGTCATTTATAAGTGAGTTTGAATAGAGGCACAATTAAGATAATCAATTTTCCATTCAGCAAGGCAAAAGCAAAGAAAATGTTTTGTTTACAAAGGAGAAAAACATTCTTTGAGGAAATCACATCTAACTTATCCATTACATAAATCTGCATGAAATTTCTTACCTTCTATTACTTTCCCTCTTTGCAAAAAAATAGCCAATCTTGCATATCAATCTCTTTAATATTCTATTTAGCAATCAATGCTTCCCTGGTAAGAAACTAACAAAAAGCAATTTTTGTATATCATTTCAGATGCTGGGCTAATATTAAATCACCTATCCATATATAATTATTTATAGATAGAGCTGAAACTACAATCTCTAGTGACCACATATCTGAAAGACAGTTTGTTTTGTGCAGCTTTCCAAAAGAATAAGGTAGGCAAATAAGCTGCTAAGAAAAAAAAAAACAAAACACAAACATTTTGGTGCATTTTCTAAAGGTTTAAGCAGTATAACTGGAAAGTCCATATTTAAAGGTTAAATTTTAAAGATAAAAATAATGTCTAGAAGACAAATGTTTGATGAATGAACAAATGAATCAATGAATGAAAATTGTATTAAAATTTCACAGTTTACAGATAAGGAAATAGGATTAGATAATTTAAATATAGTCAGTGGTAGAGCTAGAACTCAAACCTTTGGGTTACAATACAAAATTAACCTAAAATCTTTCCAAAAAAGATAATTTAAACAAGTATCTCCCACCTTCATCCATAATCTGAACTACCAAGTCAGTGATGTTAATAATAATCTTCAAATCAGCATAAATCCTAAACAATCACTATACAAGAAGCATTATACAAATTTATGAACTCTCATGTGCGCTTTGTCTTTTCCTTCCTTTCTTCAGCAAGTATTTATAGATTATTTACATAAGCCAGTTTAGTGAAAGAAAGACTTCTAAATTGTAAAGCATCTGCTCATAGAGTTACTTTATTTGTGTGCACACACATATACAAAGGGAATCTAAAAGAACAGAGAAGATTTCACAGAATAGATTCAAAATAGTCTTGAGAATGAGTCAGAATTTATAGGACAAAGGGAAAGAGAGAGGGGCACGAAACAACAGGGGGGTTTCAGGACCATGAAGGATGGGACAACAGTGGGTGCCAAAGCTAGAAAAGTAGACAAGGGCCAGCTTGGGAGGGGCCTTGAATGTATGCCAAGGAAATCTGGACTTAATTCTATGGGCCCAACACTATTAACATTTTTAAAAATAGGATTTTTTTTTAAACCATTAAAAAAAATGCCTAGATTCCTCCATTCTCATTTCCCCCATAATGATAGTAATTGTTATTTTTGAGAATATATGCAATGACCAAAATTACTATAAATTGAGACCCTTTTAAAATGTATATTTTTACTAATGCTAATAGCAACTATATGCATGTTCAAATTAGTAGTTCATATGTATGAGAATTATTCAGTTCAGGGTTTTTAACTGAGGTATTTTTTTAAAAAATGCTGGCTGCACAGGCATTACTACAGGATGATGCAAATGAAGGTGACATCAACAGATGAGGTTAAAAATATAAAATTTCTTTAAAGGCAAAGGATATGTAACCACATCTGTCCTGACTACTACAGAAAGCACCAGATGAGGCAGCACACTCCCAGATACAGATGCAGGCTTCCCAGGCCTCCAAAGGTCTGTCTGGAGACATGCAGAAGATACTGGTAACATCTGAACAGATTGCAGATACTGCCAGGTATGAGAACCTCATCTTTGCTAATTTTACAGGTTTTTTTTTTTTTTTTTTTTTTTTGCGTTACGCGGGCCTCTCACTGTTGTGGCTTCTCCCGCCGCGGAGCACAGGCCCCAGACGCGCAGGCTCAGTGGCGGCGCAGGCTCAGCGGCCACGGCTCACGGGCCCAACCGCTCCGCGGCATGCGGGATCCTCCCAGACCGGGGCATGAACCCGTGTCCCCTGCATCGGCAGGTGGACCCTCAACCACTGCACCACCAGGGAAGCCCTTCAGGGGTTTTTATATCATCCTGGTAACTCTTCACCTCTCTGCCCCATACCCTCCCTTAAAATGTTCCGGAAATTTCTGGCTCCATACCTGCTGTTCACCAAATTCAAGTAATTAGTAACATAATCTTGGGCATAAATTACTGCAACACTGGGTGATTAGAACTGTATAGTTGTAGAATGCTTTAGTACACAGGTTTTGGGGCCAACCTGAGTTTCATTCCAGAGCCACAGTATGAAGTATAAGGTCAGGAGTAATGACATTATGAAGGGAACTGATTCCCAATTGTGCTTTGAGGTAAGAAAGTTCAGAATTGTAACACTTTTCTTCAAAGTCTACTTTTCCTCTGGAGAGTGGTTAAACTATCCACACAGCCATATATCTGAAAAGGTCCACAATGGAAAGCTCCAAATATTAAAGCCATGCTTTTTGCAAATACAAGCACTGACTAGATACACAGACTTACTTACTTTACTGCCTACATTATAATCTCGGCCTTGTGCAGGCTCCTGTGAAGGATGCAGAAGGAGAGCGAAACACGATGCCTGAAGAATGCGGGTGGCACAGGCACCAGTATAGGATGTTGATGTGAATAAAGGGAGTCACCAACAGACAAGCTTAGAAATATAAAAATTTCTCAGAATACTTAAAAATCTATCTCAAGAAAGCTGGCCGAAAACATAATTCCTGATCACCACAAAAGATGGGTGATAAAGAATTGACACTATTTTACAGTGAGTATAACTGCTACGGAAGTCAAAGAAGGAATTCTAAGAGGGCTGGAACACACAGGGAAGGCTTCATGGAAGATGGGAAATGGATATGAGACTGAACTTTGAATAATGGGAGGATATCAGAAAGATAAGTCAACACACACACATACACGGAAATGTCACTAAACAGGGGCACAGTTGGGAGAAGGCTGAAGTAGAGAAGATGCAGGTTGGAGGGGACGGCAGAACAAGTGATATCTAGCAGTTCAGAGCTAAACCTTAACCTTAGTTACAGCAGGTATAAGCTGTGCATCTAAGTTTTCGTCCCCAGTGTCACCTTCTGGGCTCTTTATTTCTGTATTTCCAAGGTTCCTCATTTCTAAATATATTTATCCATTATTTTATCATAAGTATTCTCATGGGCTCCCCCAATCCTCTGTGGAATGGAACTTGGTATAATAAACAAATTTGGGATGGAATTGTAGGGTAAGGTCAGACTACGGAGAATCTGGAATGTTGAAAGAGTAGTTTAATGAATGAGGACATCTACATGGGTTCTTAAACAGAGAAGTGGCATTTTTAAAAAAATGTGGTATTTGAAAAATTCATTCTAGCAATAAGCATCATGCTGAAGCAATTAAAAAAATTTTTTTAATTCTTTTTTTAAAAAAGGGCAGGAGTAGGAAAGGGTGTTGCAGGCTACAGGTACCAGGCAACAATCAGAAGACACTGAGAACAAAGTGGCAGCTCCAGAAGAGCTGAGGGCATTTGCAACATATTGTCCTCAGGTCCTACACAGGCTGCACTTGTCATTCCCAACAAGCCAACTCGTAGGCAGAATGGACAGTGTCTCTCTCAGCTGCGGTTTATCAAAGTGATATGGATTGATAGCTCCTGAACTGATGTCCTATTTCTATCAAATTATATTTAACCTTGTAGAGGACACAGTAAATTTACCAAATACTCAGAATAGTGAAATTCTCAAGGAAGGACTTTCTCTAAGGCATCCATGCATCTACACTTTAGCAAATATTTAAGATCTATTGGTCTGTTCTATACCGTTTGATCCTATGTCAAGTTTCATATATTTTTATCTTTTTAAGGAGATTCAATACACCTTTTTGAAAATCTCTGCTACAAAAAAATAACACTGCCATTCCTTAACCTATTTAGTTATTGAAAACTTCTATTTACTTAAGATTTGGTATGTTATACATAGAATTTTCTTTATAATGCCTAAAAATGTCAAAACGATCACTTATATTTACAATGTGCCTATACAAACCAAACAAGAAAAAACATTTCCTCTTTCTCAAGCTTCTCATTTTCATTTTTGGCTGTGCTGAAACTGTGAGTTTGCTCTTTAATTCTCGTTTACTTGTCTCATAGCAACCATAAACACACACAATAAATTACTAGTTATAACTAAATAACCTTTTCAAGGTTTCTTTATATATTGGTACAATTAAAGTTATTCTAATACAGGCTTCAGAATTTAGTGTCTTTTTTTTTTAAATTCATTTTTGGCTGCATTGGGTCTTTGTTGCTGCACACGGGCTTTCTCTGGTTGCGGGGAGCGGGGGCCACTCTTCCTTGAGGTGAACGGGCGTCTCACTGCGGTGGCTTGTCTTGGTGTGGAGCACTGGCTCTAAGAGCATGGGCTTCAGTAGTTGTGGCTCACAGGCTCTACAGCGCAGGCTCAGTAGTTGTGGCGCACAGGCTTAGTTGCTCCGCAGCATGTGGGATCTTCCCGAACCAGGGCTCGAACCCGTGTCCCCTGCATTGGCAGGTGGATTCTTAACCACTGCACCACGAGGGAAGTCCCTAGTGTCTTTTCTATGGTCAACTGTGTTGTGGCTCAAATTTTATCAGCTGAAAGTACTTTGAAGTCATAAAAAAACTAAAACCTCCATTATTCAAACACAACTGGAACTTTCAATTAAGTAGAAATTGGGGACAATGGACTTTTAGGTGAAAGAAGCAGTATGTGTTATGGGTCACTACAGGTTCAACTCCATCTCTTGTCATTTTGACGCTGACAGGTTATGTAATCATAATAAAAAGTGAGGAAGATAACCTGGATATATTGTAAAATACTGAATTATTAAGGAAAGGTAATACCTATAAGAATTCTGACATCTATATGATCAATATACAGTTTACAAAGCACATTTTTTATGTTAACTCAATTCTCAATTCTCAAACAAATCTATTTGATGGACTTTTATTTCTATTTTGTAGACAAGGTAAGTAAGACTTAGAGACCTTAAACATCTTGGCCTAAGGCCATAATGCTGGTGAACAGCAGAATCTGGACTAGAATTGGGTCTAACTACATATTCTATATTCTTATCACTATATCATAACATCTTATGGTGCAGAAAATTAGACTTAAACCATAGAGATGAACACCAAGAAAATCTACTGGTTAGGCATCAAAACTATTTTTTAAGGGGAGAGGGAGAGTGGTTGATAAATCTTGTCAAATATATCAACATCTATATCTCATTTCTAGTCTATTACCAGTATATATAGCATGTCCAACTTCCCCAGTAAAATGCTTTTGTTTAAGTGAACTTAACCAAACTAGGAAAGTACACAGAGATTTTGCAGCATAAACCCTAATCTAAAACAGCTGTATAGTCTTTCACGAATCTGTGAGTGCATACTGCAGTTATGCAGAGCATACACAGAGATAGTCAAGACATAATATTAACAGCTATATTTGATTACAGGAAGTGAAATGGCATATAAACTTTGCAACCAGAAAACAGTATATTTTACTTATACCATCACTTGGGTTTTTGCATAATAAATAAAAGAGTCGAGTGGCTTCTTTGGTCAACATAACTCAAGGCTAAGAGGGTGGAGGCATATAAATTAAATATGTGTAAGTACTTCCAGATAATTGAAACCATGCATGGTTCTGCAGATATGTTATTAGTAAATTCATGTTAGAATTTGATAGTATTATTGTTACCCCTTATTTGAATTTAATTTGACATTCCATAAAAACAGGTGATTTTTACAGTTCAGGGCCTATAATACAAAGGGCTTGGTATCTTTATTTTCTAATCATTATCCCTCTGCTAAGAAGATTTGTCCATAAAGTGACTGACAGGGCTATTAAAATCCATGAGTCATAATCTTAAAAATAAGACATATAAGCATAAAAAACACTATCTCACACAAAGCAATATCTATTTTCTCTGAGAGAAAAAGTTATAAAAACCAAGAGTAATTTAGTATCTAGAAAGTTAGGGGGGTGGGTGGTAGAACATTAATATATTTTTAACCAGTGTTTTTAGCTGACTATGATTTTCAGGTTATTTCAGATGTGATTTTATCCTTTGCATCAAGAGAATTCAAGAGTGATCTGCTCAGAGTCTAACAAACTTGCTGTACCACAATCAGTTTTTCTTAAGAAAAATTTTTAAAAAATCAATGACAAAACCAGAACAAAACAAAAACAAGAATGCTTTTCCAAGCCACTGATTTGCTATACAGAGAAAAATATAAGTGAGAGAAATATATATCTCTAAAATTTTAAGAAATACTTCAACATTTTTCTATTTTGGAAATAAGTACTTAATTCTAAAGATTAATTAGTTCTTTGGTGATTAATAGCCTTGACTTTTGCATTGGGTAAAGCAATATATTACATAATACCCATGTACAATATAGCAGTAAACTCAGAAGCTTAAAATTACAAACAAGAAACTAACCTTCAATTTCTCTATGAAAATTAATATTTGCTAATTTGTAGGTATTTCCAAAACTATAACACGTTAGTAACTAGTATTGCATTTCTAATATTTCCAAGCAATATATCATTTCCCAAGAATTATATGTTTAATAAAAAAAGAAAGGAGAATGGTGATTAAGAGTAGCCCAGAAGATAAAATATGGAAACATTTCGTTAAGCTGAAACAGTGGTAAGAACTGGATAACCTTCAAATGTCCAGTACAGCATGTGCATCTTCATGTACTGAATTAGTTTTATGTGGCTAATGGAATGATGTTTGCTAGTAAACAATAAAAACAACAGAAAATAAGAACACAGATTGAAAGAAAGATTAACTTAATAACTCAGTGGTTAAAAAACTGAAAAACGTTCGTTTGATCTGTCTTGAGAAAAATCTCTCTTAGCTACCATCTTGTGGTTTTGATTTGTTTCATTCCAAATAAATAAAAGCTACTTTGTTACTGGTGTCTGACACTCTGATGTCACTGATATTTTTAAATGTCAAAAGAAGCAAAGCAATGCTTAAATAGCATTCAAATGATGATGGATTTTCCATGGCAAAATTCAGTAGTCCTCTCAAAAGAGCCCAGATTTTAAGGAGGCAGAGGCGTTTCACTTCCTGTTCACCAGAACATGAAGACAGAGAGACAGAAAAAGGGAGAAGGAGAGGGAGAGTCAGACAGACAGAAAGAGGGAAGGAAGGGGAGGAGAGGAGAGAGGTAAGAAGGGGGAGAGAAGGAAAGAGAGGAGAAAAGAAGAGGGGAAAGAGATAGAAAGGAAACCCATATGTGGATTTGGGGAAAGAATTATCGGAAAAGGGACCATCAAGTGTAAAGGCTCAGATGTAGCAATGAGCTTGGTGAGTTCAAGGAACTCCTACCTATCGTTTTACCCAAATTGACTGCCATAAACTATGGTGGGGAAGACTTGAAAGGTACAAATTTAGCAGAAACAAAAAGAGATTTGTAAGTCAACAGTTTAGCTTGCATTTTCAACTCAAAATATCTTGCCTTTCCAGCTTTTCATCTAATTGCATTGGGTGGCATTAGTTAAATTTTTTCAAGGTACAATAGGTTTCAAAATTGTTGGAAGAATGGATTCTCTATGTCATTGGGTCTGTTTCAAAAAAAATGATTTACTACTACTCTTTCTTTCATGGGGGACAGAACAGAATACCTTTGGAATTGCCCATAAATGAAGATGACTTGACATTCTACCCATTACATAACATGCTCTTGTGCTTTCCCAAGATTGGAGACCATTTAAATTCTTTTCATGCCAGTAAGTGTTACAAATGTACATAGTGATCTGGCATGGGCTTTGGTTTGTTGATCTTAAAAGTTTATCGATTTCCTTGTTCAGCATTAAAGTAAAATAGTATGTTTAATCATCATAAATTTGAAATGCCTAACAGCCACCCAAATATTAAGTAGGCAGTTAAATATACAAATCAGGACCTCAGGAGAGAGGTGAAGGCTAAAGATACAAATTTAGGATTCATCACATTGGAACGATTTAGGTTTTTTTGGCTGAAACTGTTTTATTTATTTTTCAGGGGATGGGGGTTAGATTAAATTGCAACAGGTTGAGTCAGTGCAAAGTAGCACAAACAGTATGAGAGACTTTTAAATTGGTTCATGCAAAAAATTGTTTGTGGAATGATATTTAAAGTGCTGAGAATGAATGAGACCATCTGAGGATGAGCGAAGACAAAGAAAAGAGGTTCATGGACTGTGTTCAGAGGCATTCCAACAACTAGAAGTGCAGGAGTAAAAGAGAAGTTAGTAAAAGAGGCTTCAAGGGAGATTTTCAGAACTTGACAGTCTTAAAGCTTAGTAAAGAAAGGTTTTAAGAAGGAGAAAATGAGCAAGTGGGTTAAGTACTGAGAGGTCCAGTAAAATGAAGACTGGGAACCAACCACTTGCTTGTTAAGATGGAAGTTGATGATAATTATGAGAAGAAAAATTGCAGTGAAGTGGAAGTAGTATATCCTGAGCAAGGAGACTGGAGAGATGAAGAATAAGGAAATGGTAACAGAAGCATAAAAAATTCTGTGGAGGGCTTCCCTGGTGGCGCAGTGGTTGAGAGTCCGCCTGCTGATGCAGGGGACACGGGTTCGTGCCCCGGTCTGGGAAGATCCCACATGCCGCGGAGTGGCTGGGCTCGCGAGCCATGGCCGCTGAGCCTGCGCTCTGCAACGGGAGAGGCCACAACAGTGAGAGGCCTGTGTACCGCAAAAAAAAAAAAAAAAAAAAAAAAAAAATTCTGTGGAGTTTTACTATCAAGGGAAATTGACAAAAATGTGACACAACTAAGTGCATCCAATATGTGACAAAACTAAGGTAGAATGCAAAATCTAGGAAAGGATGTTTTCCCCCTTATGATGAAAGATATAACATGTTTGTATGCTAATAAGAATGATCTGGTAAAGAGAAAGAAATCGATGTTACAGAAGAGACATGGAAAAATTCAAGAACAAAGTTCTTGAGTAAAAAGGAAGGGATGAGATCCAAAGCCCAAGTAGAGGCTGGCCTTGGATCAGAGATGAGACAATTTATTCATGGTAACAGATGGAAAGTCACAGATGCAGGAAGGAATATTATATAATATAAAATAACCTCTTGGATTATTACTATTTTCTCAGTAGTAATCTGAGAGAGTCTTTCAGTGATTGATCTTTTTTTGTGTGAATCTTTAAAAGCAATCATCATAGGTATATGTTCTATAGAAAACCGGAGTAGCCAAGAAGTGGGTTCAAGATCTGGTTCTACCAATTCACGACCTAAATAACACCCACCAAATCTTCCTTCTCATCTGTATTATAATACCTCAGTTGCCCAACTTACCTTATGGAGTGTTGTGAATGCGAGTACAAACTATTTTAAAGTTATTTAGAAACAGCAGTAAGTGTTACAAATGTACACAGTGATCTGGCATGGGCTGTAGAAAATTTACATAGGAATACTTAGCAACTGATGTGGGCAGTATCTTGAGATTCTGAATGTTGTTTAAGATAGATACTTCTGTATTAGAAATTCCCATAATCACAGACTGTTTAAGTTGGAAGGCAGTATAATGAAGTGGTCAAATTATGAGTTTTAGAAGCAGGTGGTGTGTGGGTAGGTGTTGGTTGAATACCAGCTCTTCCACTACTAAGGGCAAATTACTTAATCTCTACTAGATCTCAGTTTCTTCTTGAAATGAGGTAGGGTGATAGCAGGACCTGCCTCATTGCACATTTGTGTAAGTATTCAAGAAATGTTAGCAACTGATTGTTACCAAAAATAATTTAGTTCAACCTCCTTCTAGAATAAAGGAGGTCACAGAATTGGGGGATGGGAATCTTCACTAAGGTCACAGTCATGCAGCCCAGTACTACAGAACTGGAACATTTATTTCTTCAGTTCTCACTCTTCTAGACAACACCACTTACAATAAAGCAAACCTCAAGAAGGTGTGATATGCATATATTACCACAGAGGTAAAAAAACTCCAAAATTATTTGTATCATGCTACCTTCCAAGCCTATGTTTCTCTGAAAGCAAAGAAGAAAACAGCATATATCATACCCAGAATTTCATTCCATTATAGACTGATCTGAAAGGCAAAAATTATTGATTTTCCTGTGAATCTCATAATTCCTAGTATTACAGAGAAAGTAAAGTCTTGAAGTATAATAATTGCTCTTATGAGTCATATAGGTAAAAAGTTATTTTTGGGCTTCCCTGGTGGCTCAGTGCTTGAGAGTCCGCCTGCTGATGCAGGGGACACGGGTTCCTGCCCTGGTCCGGGAAGATCCCACATGCCGCAGAGCGGCTGGGCCTGTGAGCCATGGCCGCTGAGCCTGTGCATCCGGAGCCTGTGCTCCTCAACGGGAGAGGCCGCAACAGTGAGGCCCGCGTACCGCAAAAAAAAAAAAGTTATTTTCAATTCCCTTTGGTATTCCAACCAAATATAATTAGCAACCTGCTGAGCTACAATTCAAGTTTTAATGCAAACTAGCACAAAGTGTCCTTAAACAGAGAGCATATCAGAAAAAAAAAAGAAAAACCCCACAGTATATCCACCTGTGCTTTTTTAAAACCAGTGTTTAGGATTTTAATGTAATCATTATTTTAAATGGTAGGAGCAACAAAGAGGAATGAATGCAGAGAAAGTCATTACAGTATTCAGTCACAGAATTTTAGATGTGAAAGCAACATTTTAAAAATAAATGAAGGAGGGCTTCCCTGGTGGCACCATGGTTAAGAATCTGCCTGTCAATGCAGGGGACACGGGTTCGATCCCTGATCCAGGAAGATCCCACATGACGTGGAGCAACTAAGCCCATGTGCCATAACTACTGAGCCTGCGCTCTAGAGCCCATGCGCCACAACCACTGAGCCCGTGTATCACAACTACTGAAGCCTGTGCACCTAGAGCCCATGCTCTGCAACAAGAGAAGCCACCACAATGAGAAGCCTGTGCACCACAACGAAGAGTAGCCCCCGCTTCTCACAACTAGAGAAAGACCGTGCACAGCAACAAAGACCCAACACAGCCAAAAAAATAAAATAAATAAATGTTTTTAAAAAATAAATAAAAATAAATGAGGAAATGTTAAAGACCCAGAGATTTTTTTTTTTTTTTTTTTTGCGGTATGCGGGCCTCTCACTGTTGTGGCCTCTCCCGTTGCGGAGCACAGGCTCCGGACGCGCAGCCTCAGTGGCCATGGCTCACGGGCCCAGCCGCTCTGCTGCATGTGGGATCTTCCCAGACCGGGGCACAAACCCGTGTCCCCTGCATCGGCAGGCAGACTCTCAACCACTGCGCCACCAGGGAAGCCCAGACCCAGAGATTTTAAATGATTTGTTCAAGGTCATGTCACTGTCCCAGAACAAGCAAGAAGCATGGTGTCCTAATTCCAGACTACTGTTCCGAATCCTTTTTCATTATAATACTTTTGTACAATATTAGCTAAAACGCATTTTCTGTAATTTCCTAAAGTACTAAAAGAAATAAAATCAAAGTTAACAGACATACAAGAAACTTAAAAATCTGACCTCCTATCTATCAATGAAAAGCAACAAATTTTTACATTCTACAAAATGGCTTAAGAGCATGTTTCATGATACCTTATGATCTATACAATTGAGGATTAACTGCTTATATTATGGATGTCACCATGAAATTATAATGAGGTTTTTAAATGTAGTCAAACAGACTGCTAAACTCCTTGTTTCACCCCAATCCTCATGGACTACGTGCTTGCTCTTACCTAACCACTGCCTCCAGTTCTGGGTGAAATGCAGAATTAGAACATGAATGGAGCACCCTGAGATCATAATGGTTGAGAATAATCTTCAAATATTAGCACAAAAATTGGGTCCATTTCTACCTGCTCCCAGATTTTAAAAAATGGGATGGAAGGCAACCCAGCAATCCCACTACTGGGCATATACCCTGAGAAAACCACAATTCAAAAAGAGTCATGTACCAAAATGTTCATTGCAGCTCTATTTACAACAGCCAGGACATGGAAGCAACCTAAGTGTCCATCAACAGATGAATTGATAAAGAAGATATGGCACATATATACAATGGAATATTACTCAGCCATAAAAAGGAACGAAACTGACTTATTTGTAGTGAGGTGGATGGACCTAGAGACTGTCATACAGAGTGAAGTAAGTCCAAAAGAGATAAACAAATACCTTATGTTAACACATATATATGGAATCTAAAAAAACAAAAAAACAAAAATGGTCATGAAGAACCTAGGGGCAAGATGGGAATAAAGATGCAGACCTACTAGAGAATGGACTTGAGGATACGGGGAAGGGGAAGGGTAAGCTGGGACAAAGTGAGAGTGTGGCATGGACATATATACACGACCAAATGTAAAATAGATAGCTAGTGGGAAGCAGCCACAGGCACAGGGAGATCAGCTCGGCACAGGGAGATCAGCTCGGTGCTTTGTGACCACCTAGAGGGGTGGGATAGGGAGGGTGGGAGGGGGGGAGATGCAAGAGGGAAGAGATATGGGGACATATGTATATGTATAACTGATTCACTCAGTTATAAAGCAGAAACTAACACACCACTGTAAAGCAATTATACTCCAATAAAGATGTTAAAAAAAATGGGATGGGAGGGGGCAGATTTTAAGCAAATACTACTATGGAGGATAATACAGAAAAGCAAGAAAATGACTTCAGAGAATTCTTGAATAATTTGGAGTGATTATTTCATCTAGTTTAGAGAGGATGGATGCTTTTAGTTTTCTTTCTCCCCCATAATTCATAATTATTCCATGGTTAAGCAACCCTCATGATGCTCAATTCTCTACCGGGAAGTAAACGGAGTTAATAAAAATAAATTAGTTTTAGACCTGACAATTTGAGCACTTGTTAGTGAATCTCCTAATGGTTTACTCTTGAAGGATATGCTACCACAGGATAAAACAACATTTGGGAAATCTACATAGACTTTACTTATCTAAGATGTGTCCCTTATTATCATAAAAGGACTACTTTATATTACTGAATTGAAAGGATTAACACTGTTCAAATAATAACCCTGTTGTGAGACAGAGACAGAGAAAGGAGAGAAATGTTCCCAACAGCTTTATGAGAAAGCAGGAAGCCTTTTGTTGGGAGGCTGCCCTAGATGACATTTTGTTATAACCTAAATAAAACTTAAGAAAATAAAACCTGGTATAGCTAATATAGTAGGGGCTGAATGACAATCAGCTAGAGAAAGAGTTCTGAAATTAGACAAACCCAAGTTCAAATCCCAACTCTCTGGGTTGTATAACTTCATTTAAATGATTAATCTCTCTGAAGCTATTTCCTCTTCTGTCAAATTGGTATGGTTTCTAGGATGTCTTACGTTTGGAGAAAGAACTAAATGAGAGATAGTGCATAGGGAGCCCCTGGCCCACACAGTACACATATTTTATTTTCCTTTCTCTCCCCCTTCCTCACCATATTTAAAACAGGCAAAGATGTCTGTAAAGTAAGGTCTTTATGGATCAGGCAAGTCTTTGGAAATGAAGTTAAGGCCTGAAATGTTGAGAAAAGTGAGTAGCCCTCAGGTTAGGAAGTCGGGGGAGGGGGAAAACCACAAAACAAAATGAAAATAATTCATGAGGGATAGCCGGATTTCTAAGTAGGACCTTTAGCTAATAAGCAAAAGAAAAAAAAAAAAAAAGAAGATTCTTAAACAACAGACTAATACAGTGAGAGCAGCATTTTGGTAGGATGAATTTTACAGAACTATGCGAGGCTGGTTGGTGAAGGGGGTATCACAGGGCTGCTATGAGCTGCACGACTCCAAAAGGCATCATTAGCACTATATTGTATGTGAATCATACCTCCTAGAAAATAATTCTAAGAGTTTGGAGCCATTTAGAAAGTTTTTATAGCAGTATAGTTTGATACAACAGAAATCTCAAATTGGAGTGGATGGCAATGGGAAAGACTAGAAAAGAAACATCCATGAGACTTAAGGAAGCAAGCACTGGGTAGTTTTGGTAAATCCTTTGAGAATAAAATTAATGAATATTCTCCACACCTGAAAACAACTCATAGAATCCTTATTTCTAACAAGCAGGTGTTTAAAAAACTTGTTTGTTGGTGATTCTAACCTGTTTGTAATTAATGAAGATAGACAATATTTAAACAACTCATCGAAAAATGATCTTGCCTAACAAGCAGAAACAAAAAGTTGCAGCAAAGAGCTAATTATTTATAGTTCTGCTCTCTAACCAGCAAAAACAACCTTTTCTCCTCTCTATCTAGCATAGAAGGATTTACTCAGAATATAAACTCTGATTCTGTAATACCCACAGTATAATATATTAAAATATCACACATGCATAGAACTTAAAATGCTCTTAAGAAGGCATCCAATTCAATCCTTTCTGAGAAAAGATGGTGCCTAACCCCCTTCCCTGGAAATTTTCAGAGACTCCGCAGCTCTTGTGGTAAGGCATTTCAAGGCGTCTAACCTAATACCTTCTGACAAGAGCTTAGGCCCACAAACTCTCTTCCTGTACTAAAAGAAAATGGAGTCTATCACAATCATCTGAAAACTATACTTGTATATATTTCTGACTGTTTTTAAATCTTCTCAAAGTCTTTTCTCCTCTAGGTTAGACCCTCTTAATTCCTTTGACCTTCTTTTATATCTTTATAAAAATAAGGTATATTTTCCCAGATTGTTTTATCTCAAATATCAGGCTTGCCATTATAATCACACTAAGCTTCTCATCTTTAATTCACATCTAAGGTTTCTATGCCAAACTGATCTATGAAAAAGAAATTTCCACGAAGCCAACCTTCCCACAGAAAGCAGCCATGAAGCCTAACAGCTACCCCATCTTGTAGGAGAGGGGAAACTACCATTAAGCTACCAGTTAGACTAACTATTCACAGAGCTTTCTACAGGATAAAATACTGACTCCTTTCTGATGCTGTAAAATTTTGTGCTCACAATGCATGTGGTACATCAAGAAAGTGAGAGTTTAAAGAGCACTTCAAAAATGATTAACGGGAAGTTTTAAACACTTAATACACATGGCTTAGTTCAGAAAAAGCGAAAAGGTACATAAGAGTCCATCTATAAATATAGTGGTAGTGATAAAAATAAACTTTTTTCCCTCAGGTCAAAAAAAAATGTAAAAATGCTCTAAGCTGCATAAGGAAATTTGAATGTCAATATAAAAAAAGACTCCATAATACCATGGTAGAAGAAAGTTCTTCCCAGAAATATAGTTAGAAGTACCACCTGGGCATAGCTTTGATTAAGTGCTTAAAGAATTAGGGAGTTCTACATCTATCTGCAGTCTGGACCAGATGACCAATGCTATCGTTCTAAAATATAAATCAGGTTATGTCAGAGTTTTCCTGTTTAAAACTCTACCAGGTTCACTGTTAACTACAGCTCAACCCTGAAGTTTGATGTTACTTCCTTTTCCCAGAATGCCTGTATTTTCTTTCTTCACAGCAAAGCCTACAGTTTTTTTTTTATTATTATCCAACTAAAATGATACTGTCATTTGAATACATCTGCTATCACACTTACTAGATAATACACTAATAATCTGTTTATACATTGAGCTTGCACACAGAGAGAACCCCTTGAAGATTAAGATGAAGTCTAATTAATGTTCATATATCCAACGCAATGCTGTTATGGACTAACTTGTGCCTCCTCCCCAAATTCATATATTTGAAGCCCTAACCCTCAATGTGACTATATTTGGAGATAGGGCCTTAAATGAGGTAATTAAGGTTAAATGAGGTCAAAATTAAGGTTAAATGAGGTCATGGGGCTCTAATCTAATAGGACAGGCGTCCTTACATGAGGAGGAAGACACACCAGAAATTTCTTTCCCAGCATGCAAGCACAGAGGAAAGGCCATGAGAAGACACAGTGAGAAGGCAGCTATCAACAAGCCTGGAAGAGAGGCCTTAAAAGAAACCAATCCTGACAGCACCTTGATCTTGAACTTCTAGCTTCCAGAACCATGAGAAAATAAATTTGTTGTTTAAGCTACCCAGTCTGTGATATTTTGTTATGGCAGCCTGAGCTGACTAATACCAAGAAAGTATTTTGGTCACGAAGAGTGTTTTTAAAAGCTAGTCTTAAAAAATCCACAAATTAGTAAATTCCCTTCAACTACTAGCACATATTTTTTGGACAACATGTCAAAGTTGGAAAAGTATGCAATTATACCCGTAAAATCTTGGTCTTGACATGTGTAAGCCACAACAAAACATTTTGATATGGTAACCTTGAAATAAGGAACATTCTGACAAGGCTAATTTGATGAAGCCAGGTCAGAATGACCCCAATACAAGGCAAAATCAATTTTTTTTATTAACAAGTATTATGTGCAGAGATAGTGATGATTCTTTATCTGTTCCTGCCTGTCACCTATCCAGAGACTGGCAAGAGTGGTAACATTAGGAGGTGGTCACGGTTACCTATTTTACTGTCATAACTCAATAATAAAAACAGGGGAAAGTAACGGATTTTGTTTATCTTTTTTGTAATTCACCATGTCTCTGTATCAAACAGCCAGCCAAATGTTACATAACCATGTGCTTCTAAAGCCTACTGCAATTCTTATTACATGATCTTTCATCAGTAGGAGCGAAGCAGAAGTTATTATTTTAGGAAGATTATATTATTTATGAATATGGTTCCTTCACAGGTATTTGAAGAGGAATCCAAGCTAGAGTATAAGCTAAATGTTGTTCATATAAATAGGAAGCTGTTTATCTTTGGAAGAATACAGCAAATTAATTAAACTCAGTGTTTAGAAGACTTAGAAAATTCTAATGGGAAAAATTTTTTCTATCCTTAATTCCAGTTAATGCTGAACATGGAACTCTATGAAAGCTATAATAAAAGCAAAAGTATTTCAGTTCTATTTAGAGGCTCTCCTCGCTTTATAAGTCAGTAAACTGAAGTTAGAGCAGTTAAGTGATTTGCCCAAGTTCACAGACCTATGAAGTTTTTGAATTAGGATGAAAAAACAAGTGTTTGTCAACAACCCCCAAGATTTTTGCACTAAAACATAGCTCTGGCAACCAACTGACAAAGAAAGGCAAGTATTTACCCAGTCCTCAAGATAGAGAATCCCTTTGTAACAGTGTGCCAAATGAAGACCTTCATCAGAAAAAAAAATGAAGTGAGACATTAGAGGAAGCTTTGTCATAAGACTTGAGGAGCTACTCTGGAAAAAAGGGAGAATGATTTTCAAGTAATCAATAATTTCATTCCAAAAGGAAAACTGAAATATCACATTAGAGGAAGAAAGCAAGAAAAGAGAATCAGTGTAGAGCTCATTCTCCAGTGAAATAGGAGCTGACCAAGAGAAAGTAGTAAAAAAGCATAAAAAAATCTTTCTGTAGCAGTCGTGTGATATACATCTATATCCACATAGCAATTTATAGAAAAGTTTGACATGCAATATGAAGTACTGAGACAACTCACTCTTTATAAGAGAATGTATCAGTGCATCTGTCTTCGAGGGAGTAACAAACAAACAAACGCGAATTTCTGCCCAATCCACCTCTTCATTTTTTTGCTTTTAAACTTTTCCATATCTGAAGTTGGAAAATTACACTGTCTCATAAAACAATTTCTTGTCCTATATATGAATCCAATATGCCTAATTCTGAATAACATGGAGGTTCAAAAACAGCCAAAACTGGTATTTTACCTTAGAAATTATTTTCAAATAATAAGTAGAGAGAACGAGAAAAAAAAAGCTTTCCATTAAATATCTTCCTTTTTCTGAAATAAAGGAGGACAGGAAGGGAGGAGAAGAAGAGGGAGGGAAGAAGTGAAAAAGGAATCACCAAGGTACAAATAGAAGCAAGATAAAGAAAAAGAAACATTAGCTAGCATCATCTGGCAGTGCCTTAATAAACTTCCTGGATGTGAAATTTATTTTCCTTGGGCTAGACTGTTTCACTTCAAATGATCAAATGAACTCTGCCAAATTTGGAAAGCTACAACAAATGGCAAATCAAATGGGAACTGCATTTTTCTATTTTCCAGCTATCAAGACAAAACTCTCCAAGGCAGGGAGTTATACAGGTATCTTCCACAGGATTCCTATGGTAATGTTTATGTCTACCCAAGACCCTGAGTCCAGATCATCAACTGTATGCCTTTTACAAATCAAATGTGGACAATGTATATTTACCTTCAGAAGGCACTTCGCCCCTCCTCCAAATCAACCATGCATAGCCAACAGCCAACTCCCTCTTCATCGTTAGTAACAATAAATACCTAACACAAGTTTGCTTTATACAAATATTTTAGAAACCCAGTGAAGTTCTCTATGGTAACTATGCTGTAACAACAGACTGTGACTGAGATTTAGATATAACATGAAATCTCATCTGGTCACTAAAATGAAATTCTACCTGTGCTGTCTATACCCAAAAGCATTACATAAATTTAAAGAACTACAGTTACACATAACTTACTAGACTTCCTAGAACAATGTCTAGGTCAAAAAAACACAGAAGACAAATGGCGCTGAGGATTTTCAAAGGATCATGAAAATAAAACAACCATACAAGTTACTTACATTCAAGTTTGCACATGCTTTAACCTAAACATTCTTTTGAAAAATTAAATACAGTAGTATGTAAAAACAGTCACAGGGAACAAGATTTCATCCACTTATGCTTTTCACAATGGGAGCTAGATAGTCTTGAGATTTATGGGAAAAAAGCAATCTTAGAAATATATTAAAATTTTGAATGTTCCAGAATATTTTGATGTTTATGATGACAACATGACAAGTGTTGGCCTTTTGCTCTTTTAGCTCATGGCTACCTCTTCAAAAAACTAGGAAAGTTTTTGGAGGTCAACTGGACTAACCATTATTGAACCAAAAATCCCCTTTATAACAAAGGGGACTTTAATTTGGACACAAGTAGTGGTAGTGGTAGTATAACTTTTAACCGGAATCTCTCTAAAAGATTGTGACGAAATCCGCCATATTTTAATATCCATACAATAGCTGACGTGACTTTCCACAATAATATAAATAAATAAATAAATAAGATGCATTTTCTCTCTTCTGAAGAAGTGTGGTATGAAAGGGAAATAATTTGTGGAGAAACTCTTACATGTCAAGCAATAACAGGTACTTCATAAATGTAATCTTACTTATTTCTTTCAATAATTTTAGGATTTAGGTATCGATAGCCCCATTTGGCAGATGAAAAAACTTAGAGAGTTTAAGAAACTTGTTCAAGATCACATACCTAATAAATAATGAGATGGGTTTTAATCCAGGTCTGTATGACTCAAAAGTCAATGCCATTTTCCTTTCCTAAGTATTTTCTCAGCCAAGTTAAATATCTACAGTTCCTCTGCAACCATTCTTAATACCTCATGGCTCCAAAGTCCTCTAACCATTTTGTCCACTGATGTGGCATACAGGGAAAAGAGGTTTGGAGGATAGAGATTTACCTGTTATATAACTTGTGCATTTTAGACAAATCACTTAACCTCTCTGATGCTCAGGCTCCTCATCTGATGAAAGAAAATAAAAACTATCAGGTAAAACACGGTGCCAATAGGAAGGTACCCTCAAAAGAAACTAAAAATGAATTAAAATAAGATAGTGTTCTAAGAGTCAAATGACAAAAATCAACATAAAATAAATCAGAACAGAGCTATACAAACATGCCTATTTAGTATCATTGAAAATTATTAGATTGACCATGTGAAAGTTCTGTTTTTGTCAATGAAAGATTATCAGATATCAGTAATTTTCAAAGATTCAACCGATATTTAACCTCTCCAGCGCTCAATTTTCCTCATGTGCAGAACTGGGAGAACAACATTACTTACACATCATTGATTTGTTGAGAACATTACATTATATGATCTAGTGCAGATAAAGACTTGAGTCACTGAGTGGGGCTCCCTGAATCTAATAGGCTATATGAAAATAAACAGGAAAACTCATAGACCACCATTTGTCATCTCCAACCTCACCAACCACCTCCAGTTCCTACGAATACAACAGTAATTCCTATCCACCACCTTATTGGGAAGGCTAGTAGTGAGAAGCTAACCAACAGAGGTATGCCATGTGAAAGCATTCCAGGAACTGGAAAACCAATGCGGACCTTAGCCACTGTTGTTACAGGTAACATCTGGCAGAATGCTAACTCTGGACATTCCTTGTGGAAATACTCTCTAATTGCTCTTCTGGCCACCTGGTCATTTATCCTGGAAATAAAGACTCTTTCAGCCAACTGGTCATGCATACTAGAATGTTACAGGCACTATTCTGCATCTGTGCACTTAATACATCAGCAGTTTCAAAAGGCATTCTGATGTGAACTTAAAATCTGGAACAACAAATCTCTTGCTGAGAGACTCTTCTGAGTTTAGAATCCCTGAAACTGTTCTATAATGACAGATAAGAGGGCCACAGGGAGTTCTAAAATTGGGATTGGAAGTACCTTCAGGGGCTTCCCTGGTGGCGCGGTGGGAAGAGAATCCACCTGCCAATGCAGGGGAAATGGGTTCGAGCCCTGGTCCGGGAAGATCCCACATGCCGTGGAGCAACTAAGCCTGTGCGCCACAACTACTAAGCCTGCACTCTAGAGCCCAAGAGCCACAACTACTGAACCCGTGTGCCACAACCACTTAAGCCCGCACATCTAGAGCCCATGCTCCACAACAAGAGAAGCCACAGCAATGAGAAGCCTGCGCACCTCAACGAAGAGCAGCCCCCACTCGCCACAACTAGAAGAAAGCCCATGCACAGCAATGAAGACCCAATGCAGCCAAAAATAAATAAAATAAAATAAATAAAACATTAAAAAAAAGAAGAAGAAGAAGTACCTGCAATTTTTTTAAAGCTCTGACCCATTCAGGCCCTCTGGTTTCCACCAGGATCTGCACTTTCAAACCATGACTCATTAAGCTCTCAGTGGAGACAAAGGCCTAAGGTACAAGAAGTCAAATTTTTTAAATACATGCATTAAAACTTTAGAAAATATCTGTGTGGCAACGGACAACTAGCATAGATTGACCAAAATCAGCCAGTCTCTTTTCCTTTTAATCAGAATTAAAATGATGTACATAGTAATGAATCTTCTAGAAACCTTATGTCCTTTCTTGATTTAGAGTTATTCCTTGAAATAAGCAAAACTATTTGCCCTAAACCTCTGGCCCAGTAACAACCTTTTATTGATTAACTTTAGTTGTGCTAATTTTACATGCATTACCTCACTTAACCCTCAAACAGTCCTATGAAATAGGTACTATTATTGACTTCATTTTAGAAATGGGGAATAAGTTCATTAAGTTGCCAAAGAATTCAAACCCGGGCATTCTGATTCCAGGCCCAGCCCTGTTTACCACTCTGCTCTACTGCCTTCAATAAAGGAACTGAACTTAAGTACTGTACAATACTTTATTAATTTAGGCCCATTGCTTTCACACTGATAGCTTTTTTTAAAAGTCCAACTGAAATTAGCTGTTTAGCTATTAAGTAAGGCTGGATTTCTTAGGATGTTAAAAAAGTTAGAGCTACTAAACAAAGGAAACCATCTTCAAGCACCTTCAAATATCTCAGAGTACCTATTCTTAAATCCACTGTCAGTCTTATAGACAGCTCTCTGCTACAGAACATGTTGTGTGCCTCCTCTGATCCCTCTCCAAGTAGAATCAACACAATTATGAGCTTTTGAGTGTCTTGATAGGCCTCAGAAGTTCTCTCATTCAAACTCCTGTGCTGGGTAGGAGTTCCTAGCTTCATTGAGAATGGTGTCTGAAAGTGAAGGATACAACACTTTGCCCTTATGAGAGAACTCATTTCATTTCTCAACAGTTCTAATTGTCATGAAGTTCTTCCACAGGCAACCTTCAACACATACAGTATTTTTTAAAATTTCTTTTTCAAAAGCCATGTCATCTTCAATTAATCAACAATTTGCTGCACTTCCTGTGGCTGTAAAACATGAGGACTTTTTCTACTGCTGTGAAAACACAGTATATCACCTAAATCAATACCCCTTCTGACTCTTAGCAATTTTGCAGATTAAATAGAATGTACCCTTCTTCAGGAAGTCAGGCAAGCACACCTACTAACTGTGGACAGCTAAAACATTTAACAGAAATAGACCCTTTGGAGTTATTTGAATGAAATACAGCTCAGGTACTGTTTGATCCAATTTAGTTCAATACCCAGAAAAATAAAAGATTAATAAAGTAACTTATTTGGGATTGGTGCTGTATAATCTGTTTTGATAAAACTATACTGACAACTAACCTTTCTTATGAGTCAGCTTTGTATCATGGACAAAATATTTAAGTGAATGTTGTGCGTCAAACAAAATGCACAGGCAGTGTAGACATCAGAGGGTATTAAGTCTGAATTGCCCTTCCTGGCCCATCAATCATTTAACCTCTTTGGAAACAGGTTTTATGAAAGGAATTTGAAATTCTTTATAAAGGAAAAAGAGAAGCATATCCAAACCACAAAAGAATTTGTCCCAAAAAGGAGGTGTTCTCTGGTAAATAAAAGTTTTCATGGTTGGAACACCCAGGACAATGGTATAAGACAAAGAAAACCATAGACTTGGAGGGAAAAAAATAGTTCTATAATGGTTCACTCCTATATAAAGGGGATATTCAGTCAGTCAGGAAGATAAAAACATATCTCTCTGAACTATCAGGTACTTCAAGTCTAGAAATCTAAAGCTGAAGTGAAAAGGAAGAAGGGAAAAGAGACTGTAAGTTTTTTTCCATAGGGATTGAAACAACACACACTAATCCCTGACAAATACCATGCTATTCAGGAACAGCGTGTCAAGTTTTCCTCAAATTTAACCTTCTGACAGTTCAAACACCCTTGTCTACCTATTTAGAAGAACAATACACCATGGCTCAATTTTCCAATCAAAAAAATGGCCACTTAGTCCAAACTTAAATACCAACACAATGCTAACACAAGATGATGAGGCAAAATCTCACGGTAACCTTCCAGTGATACATGAAACAGTTAGAGAATTGCATAAATCCTCAGGATGATTTCACTATGAATTACGCCCATGATGTTTACCCTACAAACATGTACTCACAGAATTCATTCTAGGCCTCCTTCTGAGCAGTGGCTCCTGGTCTTAAATCACAATATAGGTCATATTTAATGAGGGCAATTCCTAGTTTTCAGAGCCTTTACAGTATGGGGATAGAAGGGACGGGAGAGTGAGAGACTGAATGGGAAGCAGAATGAGAGAGAAAGAGAAATGGGTAAGAGAGTTGATAGGAGAAATTAGCATCCATATACTTTAGATAAACAACACACCGGTATTTGCACCAGAAGACACTGCTGAAGGGAAATACTGTCAAGTATTTCCACAAATTCAAACACACACATCCTACTAGACACCACTGAGTACAATTAACTTAGAAGTTCTTCTAAAAGAAACAGAATGGTAATAGTGCCAAAAATAACAGAAGTCAGTTGAGAAACTAGCACACTGAACCAAAATGGACTCATATTTTTGCCATCTAAACAAGTTTGCTTTACAAACCGAAGCTGTCTAAACCTGGGGAGAATATTATCTCAAAGTATCCCTGGTTTTGTGCAACTCAAATACTTTTTAGAGGCTACACCCCCATCCCTCTACCCCCTACGCTAACTTATGTAAGTACTAATTTTAAGGAAATTAAAACTTAAGGTATGTTTTCTTAAGTGTCTTATGCTTATACCAATTTGCTTTTTTCTGAAAGAGCTGAACACAGTGAAGAAACTTCTTATTTTATAGACACTAAAATAGAACACAATGATCTTAAAGGATATTCAATGCAAATAACCACTTAATGGAAAATCAATTATATAAAATTAAGTTGATTTTGATTACAATTAATCATCAATCTTTTATATATTTGTGATTTATCTTGTGGGTATTCAGAGGCACATTTGACAAGATGAGTTTTCAAGAACACACTGTGCAAAAGTAAGAATCAAGATAACTGCAAAATAGTTCCTCATAGCACAAATTCAGAATGTTGCAATAGATGTACTTTAGTAAACCACTACTATTACTCCAATCATTTGTTAACTCATAAAATTTCTTAGTACTTCACTGAAACTCCGTTTTATATAAACAGGGGGAGACCTATCATCAAAGCTCAACTTTTTTTCTTTAATTACTGGGACTAGTAAGGAGGAGGATGAAGCGGGGATGTAGGCAAGTGGATGGATAGTGCAAGGAAAACTGAAATTTATTTTAAATTCTAGAATAGTGGAGGGGAAAGATTTCCCCCCCTCAGTGCTAAAGTGACGAGTAGAGTATCCTGGAAAGGAAAGGGGAGAGATGAAACAAAATGTGGCATGACTTTACAACTCATATTTTCTACCAGCAGGAGATTGTTTCCAGAGTCCCAAACCCCCTTAGAGCTCAGGATGCCCTTTCACGTAGGTTAGGGTAAAGGCATCTTTGAGTTATAATGAAGGAGACCTGGGTTTGCCAAAGACAGCCTCAGGTTTGCCCAGGGCCAGCTGTCCAGGTGCAGTTATTCGTTCCACTTATTTTCACTCTCTAAAGTATCCTGTTTGTATGGTACTTTATATGGTCACCATCATCAACCCCAGTGTATGACATCTTTTCTATGGAAAAAACATGCTCCAGCTTACAACTGAACTTGGAGACGTAAAGTGTACCATCAGAGATTTAATAATTCCTATTTGGCTCAATAACACTGCTTTCTAGGTGCCCCCCCAACCTTATTTTGTTTTGTTTTACTGTTTTTCCTCTAAATGACCTTGAAATATCCCCAAAGTTACTGTGCCTTCCAATAAATCGCATGCTATAATTATGCTACATCATGTTTTATAAGTGTAACAGTGAAAATAAGTAACTTCATTAAAGAGTTACTATTTCATTCACTCATTAAATATTGAGTGCCTACTATTTGCTGGGTACACTAGTCTAGGCACTGGTGATACACTGGTCATGGAGTTTGCATTCTAGCTGGAATAAGACAAGAAACAACAGTATCTTTTTTTTTGGCCATGCCACGTGGCATGCAGGATCTTATTTCCCCAACCAGGGATCGAACCTGCGCCCCCTGCAGTGGAGGCGCAGAGTCTTAACCACTGGACGGCATGGGAAGTCCCAATGAGTATATTTTTACGTACTGTCTGGTAGAGGTAAGTACTCTGGAGAAAATTAAATCAGAGTAAGAGAGAGCAGGGTGGGAGGAGATGAAAGGAGTAAGGAAGCAAATCACATAGCTATCTGAGGTACGAAGGGCAAAGGACATAATCAGCTGATTTGAGGAAAAATAAGGAGGGCCTGATGTTAAAGGAGTTAGCGGCAAAAGAGTGGAAGATAAGATCAGAGAGGGAGCTGAGAGCTAGATCATATATGTAGGACTTTGTAGTTCTGATTATGAATAAGATAGGGAAGCCCTCTGCGGGTTGGGTTCTGAACAGGGAGTGATATAATGTGACTTACTTTTTATTTTTTAACTGAGAAGAATTTATTTATCTATCTATCTATCTATTTATTTAGCCACGCATGCGGGATCTTAGTTCCCTGACCAGGGATTGAACCCGTGCCCCCTGCATTGGGAGCACCGAGTCTTAACCAGTGGACTACCAGGGAAGTCCCTGTGACTTACTTTTAAAGGCTCATTCTGGCTACTATATTAAGAATAAACTGAGGTGGGGGAGAGAGGCAGGGAGGGTAAAAGAAGGGAGACAAGTAGACTACTTAGAATGCTATCACAATTAACAATCCATGCTAGAGATGATGGTGACTTGGATCAAAGTGATAGTAGTGAGGGTATTAAAAAGTGGTTGGGGTCTGGATTTACTAAGAAAGTTTCCATTTTTAAACTATTTTAGATTTACAGAAAACTTTCTAACACAGTACAGAGTTCCCATATAATCCTCATCCAGGTTTCCCCAATTGTTAACATCTTGTGGTATATTTGTCAGAACTAAGAAACCAACACCAGCATATTACTATTAACTAAACTCTAGACATAATTACTATTAACTAAACTTATTAGACTGTACCAATTTTCCTGGATCTATTTTTCAGGTAAAGTCAACAAGATTTACTGACGAATTGTGATGGAGTATAAAAATGAGAAGTCGAGGATGTCTCTAAGGTTTCACCTGAGCAACTGGAAGGATGGAGTTGTCATTTCCTGGGATGAGGAAGACCGTGGGAAGAACAAATTTGGGAGAAAAAAATCTGAAGTTTGAATTTGTCTATGTTCAGTTTGAGACCCCCACTAAAAATCCAAGTGAAGATTTCCAATACGCAGTTGATTATATGAACAGAGGTTTCAAGGAAGAGTAACATATTAGTTTGAGAGAGATTTTAAAAATAGAATTGCAGGAACTTGATGCTTAATTGCATATAATGCGTAGAAAAAGCTAAAAATGCTTCCCAGGTTTCTAGGCAAGAAAAAAACAGGTAAATGATGATAGAGAAGTTTTTCAATTTTAGCCTTCTCTTAATTAATATCCACATTTTACCATAATTCTCTATAATGAAGCTAAAAACTCTGAACTGTCAAAATGTCAGTAATAACCTTTCAACCATTTTACATAAAGTATTATTTTTAAAAATCAGTATATCATACTTCTCTTGGTAAAAGAAAAATTCTTTTGGCAAATTATAGATCAAAAAAGGACAAAAGTGAAATTTTGAAGTTTACCTGTATACAAATATATTTAAGCATTCATTTCTTCATTCTTTCATTTCAGACTAATATTGATAATCTGCAGTCTGTTCAGAGTGAAATTTGGAGCAAGACTTACTTTTTTTTTTTTTTTTTTTATTGTGGTACGCGGGCCTCTCACTGTTGTGGCCTCTCCTGTTGCGGAGCACAGGCTCCGGACGCACAGGCTCAGCGGCCATGGCTCACGGGCCCAGCTGCTCCACAGCATGTGGGATCTTCGCGGACTGGGGCACGAACCCGTGTCCCCTGCATCGGCAGGCGGACTCTCAACCACTGCGCCACCAGGGAAGCCCAAGACTTACTTTTTTAATGACTTTCAGAGGGGTAAGGAATCCAAATAAATAAGATGTTAATGAAAGTTTATCAATAAAAATACAGATTAATCTATAACAAAAAGGAAGAATTCAGGAATATCTGTAACAATTCACAATTAGCAAAAGACCTGCTGACATGTCTTATTCCAAATGATATGTTTCTGAAGTTTAAATATCAGTATTTCTAGATTTGAACATTAAACAGTGAAAAATGCCTTCTCAATGCAGTTCCCTCCAAAGAGAAAATGAACAATGAAAACTATCATAGGCCATGACAGAGCATAATGGCAATTTTATACCCTGCCCTTGCTGGGTAAATGGGCTGGAATTTTACAATATAACCAAAAAACTATCTTACAAAAGACAAAATCAGAGTTAAGAATGTATGCATATGACTTTCTACATAAAAATAAATTCTTCTAGCAATTATTTGGGTTTTCCTTTAGTTCTGCATCTGACCCCTCCCCTTCATTTCCATCCCTGTCATTTCCTCTTGCCCAGATATTTGAAAAGGCCTGTTAGCTATAAGCTTTTTCTCCTACTCACTGATCTAGCAGTCAGAAAAACTGAGGTTAATTCCTAACTGTGGCTTTAAACTTGAGAAAGGGCCTTACCTCTTTAAACCTCAGTTTCTTCATCTGCATAAAGGTGATAAATATCTCTTCTTATCTACTTCTCAAGGTTATTAATGGGAACAAGTTAAATAATGGATGTGAAAGTTACTTATAAACTGTAAGGAGCTCTGTTAGGGTATGATCTTCATATTCCTGACGCAAAGACATAATCATATTATCACCTTGACACAAATTCTTCAAGGACTTTATGTTGTTGCCCATGAGAGATAAGTTCCTTGGCCTGGCACTAAACAACATCTGCAATCTAACCACAATATATCCCTCTGGCTTTACCTCCTCATAAAATAATCTACTTTCAAGTCACATTACACCAGTGTTTATCAGATGGTACATCTTAACTCATTAGTGAACCAGGAAGTCACTGAGTGGACTGTGACTATAATATTTTAAAAGGAAACAGAATAGAAAATTCTGTGTATGACAAATAGAAAGTATTGTTTTGTGAAATTTATCTTTCAATGTTGTTTATACACGTTATTAGGAAGAATGTAAAACGTGTTTCTTACTCTAGGGTCTAGACAAAAAAAGTGTGGAAAACCCTATAGTGAGCTACTCACTCTTCCACAACCATAACTTCATGATCTTCAATCATCTAGTCTTGCACCCAGACTGCCCTTCTACCTAAACTTTCTGGGTCTTTTTTCCTTATCTGAAAAATGGAGGTAACACAAACAGCCATCTCACAGTGCTACTACGAGCAACAGATCAAAGTCCCTTGTTAAAAGGTATTGAGATGAGGTACCAAGAGCTTTTCTCTGCCCTTTCTTCTTTCCTGACTGTAAAGCCCAATGACAAGGTAAATAAGTAATGTCAGTAGGCTTAAACACTGGAGGCAAAAGAAAAATGAACCCAGTGAATACCAAGTTGTAATATCTATAAAATGAGGAGTTTCCTATTACCTTGGGTCCCAAGCTACTATTCACATGAAAGAGGCCTTTAAGTCAAACCATATATGAAGGGCTGCCTGAAGACAGAATATAACAATATTTCCTTGATGTCTGAGGGCAAAAATTACAACCATCAGTACTGTACCAGAGTGGTGCCTTCTGGGTCTACTAAGATTCCTGAGGACTCTGTCCCAATACTACTGTGCTTTCAATAATGAGGTCTGTTTTATTAATAATTTTGCTATACATTTTCCTTATCTCATTTGACTGATGATAGAGGACTGGCCTTAAACAAACTACCTGTTCTAATTTGCTGTTTATCCTCTGTAGCCTCATAACCCACCAAATCATATTTATCAGGACTGTGACTAAAATGCAAATCAATGTGTAATGGCTGCAGACCTTCTCTGGAGGCAGACTGCATGTGCTCAGTGCCCAGATGTTGTGACTTCTATGTTGACTGGTCAGAGACTTTTGTTCACTTCCTGGTTCTTGACTCTAGTCATCAGTTCTCAAATAAGTAAGGTACTGTATCAAGGATGAATTAGATTTCAATTTTTTAAAATTAATTATGTGCTTAAATTTATACTTCACCTCCTAAGAAGAATCAAAGTTCCAAATTTCTACTCACACTACTCAGTATATGTATATACAAAACTACTAAAACATGAGCTGACACATAAACACACATCCCTACATCTGCTCACAACTCTTCATGGCTCTCTACCACCCACTAATAAAGTGCACTCTACTTATTATAACATTCAAGGCCCTCTATTTCCAACCCCAACTTGTACTGCTCCACTTTGAGAACCTCTACCCCTCAGAAAAAATTCTGCTGCTAATAACTTGTAACTTAATTCTCCCTTGCTTCTTTTTTATGCCAACTGGGAACATTCAACCCCACTTATTGTCAATATGATAGTTCTATGGTCCATTACAATTAAAGAACTTTCAGGAAGACTTATTTGATTTATGCTTCAAGGCTTGACTCAAATGGCCCCCTTTCCTGCAATCCTCTCTTTTTTGAATTCTACAAGTAAAAAATAATCTCTCCAACTTCTGAATTGTTTGTACCTTGTATCACTTATGGGTGGTGCTGCTACTACAATTATGTCCATTATTTTATCTCTTTTACTAGATCTGCCTTCTAGAACAGAAGTTAAATGTAAGAATTTAGACTCAGATAGTCATTTACTGAATGTGAGTCCTTGGACAAATTTATTCTATTTCTCTAAGCCTCCGGTCCCTCCTATCAAATTGTGTTGAGAATACCTACATGTGAGTAGTACTAAATAAAATGCCTTAGCATAGTGTACAGTACATAAGAGTTTAATACTGGTAGCTATTAAAAATGGCTCTCTGTTACAGATCTTTGTACTTCCTAAAGCAGTAAGTACCTGATACCACCTTGGGTACCAAGTTTTGGTAACCTTAGGGTAATCTTTGACTCATCTCTACCAGCCTCCTCAGGCCCAATCAGTTATCGTTCTTTGATACCTATATTTCTTGAATACCTTGAATAAAATGTCCTTTCCTCACCAGCCTTCCTAGCCCTCCAATCCAACCACACAATGCAAACAAAACTAATCTTGGTAAGATCACAGTGACATTCTAATTACCAAATGGTGTGTGTTTTCAGTTCTCATCCTAGTTTATCTCTCTGTAGCATTTAGCACTCTTGACTAGGTCCTACTTTAAATTCTCTCTCCATACTTCCTAAACCAATATATCTTTCTGATAATATCTTCTCAATTGTCCTAACTGCTTTTCATCTGTCTGCCCCTTAAATGTTGCTGTTCCCCAGGATTTGTGACCTGGCTCTTGCTCTGTCATCCACTCTCTGGAGTCAGACCATCTATAGCTTGGAATCTTGAATCGCTGTAGACAAAGAGGTGTACAACCCTCTATGCTAAAATTTCTTCATCTGTTAAATGGGCATAATAATATTGTTACCTATAACTTCAAGGGCTGAAATTTGTACGCTAAAATAAAATTTTAAAAATCCATGGAAAATACTTACAATAGTATCTGACACATGGAAAGCACCATATAAACGTTTTTTCCCCCATTGTCTTCAACCATTATATATGTAGACAATTCACAAAACTTCTCTATCATAGCATTCATTATATTGTGCTAACTACAAATTTCTTCCATTAGATTTATAGTTCCTCAAGAGCAGGTTAACTCTATCTTGGAGTTATGAAGGGTAATACATAGTAGGCACTCAAGAAATGTGCGTAGAATAAGTGCATAAATCTTTCTAGGATCATCCTACTGCTTATGTTGGACCCCTCCGTGAATCTTCAGTGCATACCCCACATTCCTGAATCAGCCCAGATCTTTAAGCATTTGGGATCATCTATGATCTACCAAATTTCTCCAGCTCTA
Organism: Tursiops truncatus; assembly: GCF_011762595.2. Classification (NCBI taxonomy): domain Eukaryota; kingdom Metazoa; phylum Chordata; class Mammalia; order Artiodactyla; family Delphinidae; genus Tursiops; species Tursiops truncatus. The sequence goes on from NC_047041.1 coordinate 23,656,272, forward strand.
GCTCCTGTTACTCCTCTTGCATACCAGTAAAAACTGATAGACCCTCCAAAATCAGATGCTTCCCCAAAGCCCCCCAAATGCCAAATCTTTTAAACTGGAATGGTTATGGTCTCTTGCTGTATTTCTAACACTGGTGACCATACTACACAGAATAGACAACACACCTGCAAGTAATACTTGGGAAGGTTAGAAAGGATCTAAAAATGATAGAAAATATTTTATCAGCTCTTGAATAAAAAAGGAAATCAGAAGTAGTAGCTGAAAGGGGCCATACAGAACATCTAGTCCAAGACACTTTGAGCCAGTTGAGAAATTTGCTCAAGGCCACACAGTGATCCATTGGCAGCATAGAAATCAGGCTCCCAGGCCACTAGATCCTCTAGGTCAGCATGAGTTCCACCTAACAAACCAGGTCCACTTTATCCCAGTGTGGTCACTCGTAGGACTCTCTCCTTCCCCCAACACTAAGCTGAAAAAAGCAGGACTTACATGTTTACATGCCATGCAGAGGCCAAATACTGGTGGGTCCTTGTCTTTTACAAGGCTCTAGGCGATATTCCTCTCATACTCTCATTCCCTTACACCCAGCATTGGTTCAAAGGTTATTCATAAGGTTTCAGGGCAAGAATAAAAGGAGATCTTTCTCTGATGCCAACCTGCATACAATCAAACATGCCAAGGGAGAATTACACTGCTCATGCCAGGTTACAAATTGACTCAAGAGACTGAGCTTGCATTTATCCAAGTATTTCTAGTAGAACGACATTCTACCATAGTGACATAAGCCAAACCAAAAAGTGGAAAAGGCTTATTATTAGCACCTGAGGGTTGTAAGCAAGTAAAGGTGCATATCTGGATTTAGACCACTGGCTCTTAATAGGGTGGTGGTAGTATCTTAATTATATACACATATACTGCATGAATACATGCAAATAAACCCTCTTCCCCAGAGATTCTGATGGGAGGAAGGTGAGGAGGAAAGAAGCTAGGTATGTGCATTCTGAGACATCTTTCAGTAATCTGGATTCAACACACTCCAGTCCTGATTTAACCACCAGTTTAGATCCTTGGGTAGTTCAGAATTTAGGCAGAAGTGTGTCTAAAAAGGCAACATATAGTAACATTAGAGTGATTCATAGCTCACCAAACCCTTACACATTTATTATCTTCACAAGAGGTTGACAATACAGACAACATCACTGCTGTTCTTCTACAGAAGAGGAACTGAGGCTCAGGGGAAAGATGATTGCCATGGATTCCAAAGCTTACTAGCAAGAACTGAACCTGGCTCTTCTATTTCCAAATCTCATGCTCTTTTGGGAGAGCTCTAACCACCTGGCAGTTAATGATAAAAGCTGACCTTAAACCCCAAATCTATAATCTAACATTACTGATGAATTTACAGTGCAGACTACAGGATCAGTCAATCTTAACTTTTTCTTTTACTTAGAGATGACTCAGTATTTTTCTTCCTTCTTTCACTTTCTGTTATCCTCAAAGGAACACCACAAAAATACCATGTAACAGCTGTATGGAGTAGGGCAAAAATCTTAGGGTTGGATGTATGCCAGGAGGCAGCAATCAACAGCAGTTGTGTTTACAATTTAGATAAGACTCATGTTAAAAGCAATTCAATGATGGCTGAAGCTCTCCGACAATATACTTTCTACTTTTCAAAAAAAGCTGCACTAATATAAATAAATGGTTAAGATTGAGAGTATATATCATTCCCAACGGAACGAAATGAGATGACTTTACAAAATCGAAAGTGTCTGTAGTAAAGGGAAAACCTGATGTACACAGCTGAAAATCAAGATAAGTAAAGTAAAACAATTGTTCTTAATTCTAGCAGTGATTATCTTACAGTTCAAAGACAGAAAAGCAACATGTTTCTTGATACTGGAACTTTTGGATCATGCATGCACTATTTCTGCAGCATTTTCCAAGCTTAACAATTGAGATGAAATTTACTCCCTCAAGTAAAGATAAAATGAGGCTATATTAACAAAAAGAGTCTACTTCCTCCTCATTAACACTGTAAACTCTTACTACTGGAGCAGGTACATGACAGATGTTCAGCAAGTACCTGTCAAGTTGATGTTTATCTGCAGGTAGCAAAAGGAAAGAAGTAAATACTTAATTCACATAAGACATGCATGGATAATCAGAGTCTAGGGCAAGAACGAGGTAAACTAAATGAAAAAAGCCTACTCATGGGAAGATAATCACTTGTTTGATTAGGATCCTTCAAGTTTTGAATATTTCTCAATTTCTGTGTCAGTTATTATTTCAATTTGTGAAGTTACAGTAATTACACATAGGGACCATTCATACTAATGTCTGTTTCATTACCCCTGTGTTCCCTATTCTAAATAAAGTCCAATTCAATAGTTCTCACTACCATCTCAGAGGGTATGAACAGTAGAAACCTATACAACATTCTAAAACCACCTCATAAATTTAGTGTAGAAACCAGAAAATTCACTGGCGTAGAAAGGTTTCAAATCTCTGAGCAGCACAATGATTACTGTGCCCCTTTTAGAAAATATGCATTTTATTTTTTAATTTGCATGAGAATTAAAAGAACATTGATTTTCTCATTTGGGAGAAAGTGTATATTAAGTTTTAGGGGGTAAAATATCATACTTCTCAGAACAAGGGGATTTTTAAAATAAATGTGCATTTGAGGAATATAAATTATTTTCTTTCATAGCTTTCATAAAACATGGATGACCCTAGGGACTAAGGTTCTTAATACTTCTAGAGTTACAAGAGTTATCTATAATACCCTGTATATTCCTAAATCCAAAAATTAAAACATCTACGTTAAAAATACATATAGAGATCCAGTCTACCACTTCACTTTTTAAAAGAACCTTTTTTTAATTGAAGTATGACATAAATTCAGGAACGTGCAGAAATCATAAGCATACAGCTTGATGAATTTTCACAGAGAACACCCCCAAGAATCCACCACACAAAATAAGAAATCAGAACACTCCCAAGTTCTCTAGAAACCTGCCGCCATGCTCATTTCCAGCAACAACCCCTATTTTCCCCCAAGGGTAATCCCACCACCCTCTTATCCCAAACGTTAGTTTTACTTAAAAAAAAAAACAAAAAAAACAACTTTATGTAAATAGAATATTATAGTATTTACTCTTTTGTGTCTGGCTTCCTTCACTCAATATTTGAAATCTGTCCTTATTATTGCATGTAGCAATAATTCTTTCACAACTATATACAGTTGACCCTTGAACAACACAGGTTTGAACTATGTGGGTCCACTTATATGTGAAGTTTTTTCAATGAATACATACTACAGTACTACATGATCGTGGTTAGTTGAATCTGCAGACGAGGTACTACAAACACAGAGGGTCAACTGTGAAATTATACTTGCATTTTCCACTGCATGGGAGTTGGCACCCCTAACTCCCATGACGTTCAAGGGTCAACTGTAATATTTAATTGTATTAAACACAAAACTTATCCATTCTACACTTTGAGTTATTTCCAAATCTGATGATTATAAATAGTGCTGCTTTATGAACATCTTTTGGTAAACATGTAGGCATTTCTCTTGGGTATATACCTAGGAGAGGAAGTGGGGGACACAGGGTAGGTATACATTCAGCTTAGTAGACATCAGCAAACATTTTTCCCAAGTAGTTAAACTGCTAAAAAGGAAAAGTAAAGCTTACAGAATTATAGTGATTTTGTACCAAAATATACAGTGAGTTAGGAAAAGAAAACAGAGATAAATTCAAGGTATCATAATGTAATATTCCTCCCTTCTGAACATTGCAGATAATGCTCAAGGCAATCAGGCTGAGAAGATATATTAATGTAAAATCTGAAGGAAAGAAAAAGAATGAACTCCTAAATAATACCAAAAGACCTCTGCATATCAGGTCCTGATACAGAAACCTGAGGGTTTTTTTTTTAACCTACTAATTAGGTACATGACCTTAACCAAGTCACCTACCTAGCTTCTCCACAGTAAAGCTTTTCAACTGTCAGATAACTTTAATGGCTTCTACTTATTACATAAATTGATTAATCAAGTGTGATAATCTTGATAAAAGTACTTTGAAAAGGATAAATGCTATGTGACATTACAGAAAATTTACACCAACACAGTCTATAAACAACAAATTCTGGAGTTCTCATCAAGTAAAGAATCTTTGAACCCTACAATATATATCAATAATAGTTAATAGGCAACGGAAAAAATATTCCTGTATAAAATATTGCAGACATCTGGCTACATCTTTACCTAAAGCGAGAAAATACAGCAAACAGGAAATCATTTAATGTTGCTGATAATAACTGCAATAATAAGAGTAATAAAATTAGCTAAACAGAGCTCTATAGTTATAACACATTTCATATATAATTCTTTAGAGGATTGAAAAAAAAGATCAGTGAGAAAAATAAGTCTTCTCAATAAAATTTCTGGTATATTTGATTACCTACAGGAACAAATTCTTCTAGCCACTAACTTTTCTCTTTAGAACACTGGCTTATGGTGCTCTCCAACAGAAGTTATTATAACTTAAAGAAGGGGCAATACTCAACGCGCCTTATGCCGGGTGCCAGAAAAGGCCCTCACAAGGGCCATATCTCTTGCGCCTGTGGCCACCGGCTTCCCTGCACATTTGGAGCCATCCCGTGATCCAAGCAGTCATACCACCCCTGTCCTCACTGGGGCACACCCAACAGCTCCAGGGCAGCCTCAGAACCAGACTCTGTGGGTGAACCACATGCAGAGGTTGGGATAAAACCAAAGCTGAACCCCAGGGATGAGGTGACTAAGGAAGAAGATCAAAAATCTTTCCGTCAGCTGTACAAGCTGCAGATTAAATCCCACGATCAGCTAGGTAGACCCTGCATCTATGGTATATATGAGTAGACAATGAGTGTTCCCACAAATGAAAACGGTCTAGCTCTGGCAGCTGTGGACTTTGGGGCCAAGCACACGTAGGAACTGGGCCAGATCAGAGTCTGAGTGGTTCCCACAGGGCCCACAGTAGGTCCAGAGACTGGCCCAGAGGCAAAACGAGGGCCTCTTGGGGAGGCAGAGGTGGGCTGTGGCTCACGGTGTGTGCAAAGACACTTACCCCAGGGAAACAATTACTACTATTAATTTTATTATGTTTTGATTCATTCTGTTGTTGGTTCTGGCTGTTTTTTTGGTTTTCTTTTCTTTACCTTATTTGTTTGTTGTTGTTTTAGGTTTTTTTTTTTTTTGTCTTTTGGAATCTTCATGTTTCACAGCATTTTTTACTTTTACTTTCTCATATATTTTTATTTTGTTTTCTGTTATTCTGTGTTCTTTTACCTTTTTTCTTCTTCTTTTTCTTTAATATATTTTTATTTTTTTAATATTTCCATTTCTTCTTTGCTTTTCTGTTATTTCTCTCTTTTTATTTTATTTTGTTATTATTATTTTTCAATCATGTTTATCAGTTTGTTCTATTTCCTTGCCTGATTCTTGAGCTGGCACACTGCTTTGGTTTTGTTTTTAGGTTTTGTGTTTTTGTTAGTTTTGATTCTAATTGTTTGATTTGATTTTTGAGTTCGATTTTTCTGGTTGTTCTCTTGCATTTTGTTTTATTTGATTCTGTTTTTGTTTCTTTTCCATGTGTTTCCTTGCTTCTGCTTTTGCTTGTTTGATTTTGTTTTCAAGATTTCTCTGGGGTTTTGTTTGTCTTTTTTTTGTACATATATTTTCTATTTTATTGTTTTGTATTTCTATGTTCTTTTTCTATTGTTTTGTCTTCTTTCCCCTTTCTCTCTTTTTTTTAAATCATCATTTTTGTCGGTTTGTTTTCTTTCTTTGCTTCATTCTTCATTTGGTACTCTGCTTTGGTTTTGTTTTCTCAGTTTTCTTTTTAATTGTTTGATTTCATTCTTAGGTTCTTTTGTTTGTCTAGTTGTTCTCTTGCTTTTTGTTTTATTTGGTTCTGTTTTTATTTCTTTTGTGAGTGTGCGTGTTTCCTTCTTTCTGTTTCTGTTTGTTTGATTTAACTTTTTACCATTTGTCTGAGGTTTAGTTAATCTTTTTTTTTTTTTTCCAATCCCCTTTACTGCCCGGACAAGGAACTTGAGGGGTCTTGGTTCCTCAACCAGAACTCAGGCCTGATGCCCTGGGGTGGGATCACCAAGTCCAGGATGCCAGAACACTAAAGAATTCCCGGCCCCAGGGAAGATTAATCACGGAGAGCTCTCATGGAGGCCTCTATCTGAATCCAAGACGGGGCTCCACCCAACTGCCAGCAAAAACCAGCACTGGACGCCTCATATCAAACAACAAACAAGACAGAAACACAAACCAACCCACCAGTACACAGACTTCCTAAAGTCATACTAAGTTCACAGACACCCCAAAACACACCACCTGACACGGCCCTGCTCATCAGAGGGAAAACACTCAACTCTACCCACCATAATGCAGGCACAAGTCCCTCCCATCAGGAAGCCTACACAAGCCACTGGACCAACCTCACCATCAGGGGCAGAGAATAGAAGCAAGAGGAACTACCACCCTGCAGCCTAGAGAAAGGAGACCTTAAATACTGTAAATGAGACAAAATGAGAACACAGAGAAATATCCTGCAGGCAAAGGAGCAAGATAAAAACAAACAAAACCCAATAAATGAAGAGGAAATAGGCAAACTACCTAAAATAGGTAGTTTGAATTCAGAGTAATGACAGTTAGAATTAGAGTAATGACAGTTAAGATGATCCAAAATCTCAGAAATAGAATAGAGAAAATACAAGAAACGTTTAATAAGGACCTAAAAGAACTAAAGAGCAAACAATCAGTAATGAACAACGCAATAATTGGAATTAAAAATACTCTAGAAGGAAGCAACAGCAGAATAACTGAGGCGGAAGAACGGATAAGTGAGCTGGAAGATAGAATGGTGGAAATAACTGCTGTAGAGCACAATAAAGAAAAAAGAATGAAAATATGGAGGACAGTCTCAGGGACCTCTGGGACAACATTAAGCACAACAACATTCGAATTATAGGGGTCCCGGAAGAATAAGAAAAAAAAAAAACAAGGGTCTGAGAAAATATTTGAAGAGATTATAGCTGGAAACTTCTCCATCATGGAAAAGCAAATAGTCAATGAAGTCCAAGAAGTGCAGGGAGCCCCATACAGGAGAAACCCAAGGAGAAACACATTGAGACACACATTAATCAAATGAACAAAAATTACACACAAAGAAAAAATATTAAAAGCAACAAATAACATACAAGGGAATCCCCACAAGGTTAACAGCTGATCTTTCAGCAGAAACTCTACAAGCCAAAAGGGAGTGGCAAAGTATGTTTAAAGTGATGAAAGGGAAAAACCTACAACCAAGATTACTCAACCCAGCAAGGATCTCATTCAGATTTGATGGAGAAATCAAAAGCTTTACAGACAACCAAAAGTTAAGAGAATTCACCACCACCAAACCAGCTTTACAATAAGTGCTAAAGGAACTTCTCTAGGCAGGAAACACAAGACAAGGAAAAGACCTACAAAAACAAACCCAAAACAAGAAAATGGTAATAGGAACATACATATCGATAATTCCCTTAAATGTAAATCAATTAAATGCTCCAACCAAAAGACAGAGACTGACTGAAAAGATACAAAACCAAGACCAGTATACATGCTGTCTACAAGAGACCCCAGGGACACATACAGATTGAAAGTGAGAGGATGGAAAAAGATATTCTGTGCAAATGGAAATCAAAAGAAAACTGGAGTAGCAATACTCATATCAGACAAAATAGACTTTAAAATAAAGACCATTACAAGAGACAAGGAAGGACACTACATAACAATGAAGGGATCAATCCAAGAAGAAGACATAACAATTGTAAATATCTATTCACCCAACACAGGAGAACCTCAACACATAAGGCAAATGGTAACAGCCATAAAAGGGGAAATCAACAGTAACACAATAATATTAGGGAACTTTAACACCCCACTTACATCAATGGAGAGATCATACAAGCAGACAATAAATGAGGAAACACAAGCTTTAAATACACATTATACCAGATGGACTTAATTGATGTTTATAGGATATTCCATCCACAAACAAGAGAATACACTTTCTTCTCAAGTGCTCATGGAACATTCTCCAGGACAGATCACATCTTGGGTCACAAATCAAGCCTCGGTAAATTTAAGAAAACTGAAATCCTATCAAGCATCTTTTCCAACCACAGCACTATGAGACTAGATATCAATTACATGAAAAAAACCGTAAAAAATACAAACACACAGAGGCTAAACAATAGGCTACTAAAAAACCAAGCGATCACTGAAGAAATCAAGAGGACATAAAATACCTAGAGACAAATGACAATGAAAACATGACAACTCAAAACCTATGGGATGCGGCAAAAGCAGTTCTAAGAGGGAAGTTTACAGCAATACAATCCTACCTCAAGAAACAAGAAAAATCTCAAACCTAACCTTACATCTAAAGCAATCAGAGAAAGAAGAACAAAAAAACAACACCAAAAAACCCAAGTCAGCAGAAGGAAAGAAATCATAAAGATCAGATCAGAAATAAATGAAAAAGAAATGAAATAATAACAAAGATCAACCAAACTAAAAGTTGGTTCTTTGAGAAGATAAACAAAATTGATAAACCATTAGCCAGACTCATCAGGAACAAAAGGGAGAAGACTCAAATCAACAGAACTAGAAATGAAAAACAAGAAGTAACAACTGACACTGGAGAAATACAAAGGATCAGGAGAGACTACTACAAGCCAATAAAATGCACAACCTGGAAGAAATGGACAAATTCTTAGAAAAGTACAACCTTCCAAGACTGAAACAGGAAGAAATAGAAAATATGAACAGACCAATCACAAGCACTGAAATTGAAACTGTGATTAAAAATCTTCCAACAGGGTGCAATGGGTAAGACTCTGTGTTCCCAATGCAGGGGGGCCCAGATTCAACCCCTGTTCACAGAACTAGATCCCACATGCAGGCCACAACTAAGAAGCCCACATGCCGCAAATAAACCAAGCAGAGCCAAACTAAATAATAAGTAAATAAATAAAAAAATAAATAAAATCTTCCAGCAAACAAAAGCCCAGGGCCAGATGGCTTCACATGCAAATTCTACCAAACATTTAGAGAAGAGCTAACACCTACCCTTCTCAAACTCTCCCAAAATATAGCAGAGGAGGAACACTGAAACTTATTCTACAAGCCACCATCACCCTGATACCCAAACTAGGCAAAGATATCACAAAAAGAGAAAATTACAGGCCAATATCACTAATGAACATAGATGCAAAAATCCTCAACAACATACTAGCAAACAGAATCCAACAGGACATTAAAAGGATCATACACCATGATCAACTGGGGTTTATCCCAAGGATGCAAGGATTCTTCAAATCAATCAATGTGATACACCATATTAACAAACCGAAGGACAAAAACCATGATAATCTCGATAGATGGCGAAAAAGCTTTTGGCAAAATTCAACACCCATTTATGATAAAAACTCTCCAGAAAGTGGACATAGAGCGAACCTACCTCAACTTAATAAAAGCTGTATATGACAAACCCACAGCAAACATCATTCTCAATGGTAAAAAACTGAAAGCATTTACTCTAAGATCAGGAAAAAGACAAGGGTGCCCACTCTCACCACTATTATTCAACATAGTTTTGGAAGGTATAGCCATGGCAATCAGAGAAGAAAAAGAAATAAAAGGAATACAAATTGGAAAAGAAGAAGTAAAACTGTCACTGTTTGTAGATGAAATGATACTATACATACAAAATCATAAAGATGCCACCAGAAAACTACTAGAGCTAATCAATGAATTTGGCAAAGCAGCAGGATACAAAATTAATGCACAGAAATCTCTTGCATTCCTATACACTAACAATAAATCAGAAAGAGAAATTAAGGAAATGCTCCAATTTACCACAGCAACAAAAAGAATAAAATACCTGGGAATAAACCTACATAAGGAGGCAAAAACCTACATGCAGGAAACTATAAGACAGTGATGAAAGAAATCAAAGACGATACAAACAGATGGAGAGATTTATTATGTTCTTGGATTGGGAGAATCAACATTGTGAAAATGACTATACTACCCAAAGCAATCTACAGATTCAGTGCACTCCCTATCAAATTACCAATGGCATTTTCCACAGTACTAAAACAAGAAATTTTACAATTTGAATGTAAACAAAAAAGACCCCGAATACCCAAAGCAATCCTGTAAAAGAAAAACGGAGCTGGAGGGATCAGGCTACCGGACTTCAGACTATACTATAAAGCTACAGTAATCAAAACAGTATGGTACTGGCATAAAAACAGAAATATAGATCAACAGAACAGGAGAGAAAGCCCAGAGATAAACCCATGCACATATGGTCACCTTATCTTTGACAAAGGAGGCAAGAATATACAATGGGGAAAAGACGGCCTCTTCAGTAAATGGGGCTGGGAAAACTGGAGAGCTACATGTAAAAGAATGAAAATAGAGCACTTCCTAACACCATACACAAAAATAAACTCAAAATGGATTAAAGATCTAAATGTAAGGACAGACACTATAAAACTCTTAGAGGAAAACATAGGCAGAACACTCTATGACATAAACCACAGCAAGATCTTTTTTGGTCCACCTCCTAGAGTAATGGAAATAAAAACAAAAATAAACAAATGGCACCTCATGAAACTGAATAGATTTTGCACAGCAAAGGAAACCATAAACAAGATGAAAAGACAACCCTTGGAATGGAAGAAAATATTTGCAAACGAGGCTACTGAAAAAAGATTAATCTCCAAAATATACAAGCAGCTCCTGCAGCTCAGTATCAAAAAACAAACAACTCTAACCAAAAATGGGCCGAAGACCTAAAGAGACATTTCTCCCCAGAAGACATACAGATTGCCAACAAACACATGAAAAGCTGCTCAACATCATTAACTGTTAGAGAAATGCAAATCTAAACCACAAGGATGTATCACCTCACACCGGTAAGGATGGCCATAATCAAAAAATCTAGAAACAGTAAATGCTGGAAAGGGTGTGGAGAAAAGGGAACCCTCCTGCAGTGTTGGTGGGAATGTAAATTGATACAGCCACTATGGAGAACAGTATGGGGGTTTCTTAAAAAACTAAAAATAGAACTACCGTTTGACCCAGCAATCCCCCTACTGGGCATATACCCTGAGAAAACCAATTCAAAAAGAGGCATGTACCTCAGTGTTCATTGCAGCACTACTTACAATAGCCAGGACATGGAACCAACCTAAATGTCCATCGGCAGATGAATGGATAAAGAAGATGTGGCACATATATACAATGGAATATGACTCAGCCATAAAAAGGAATGAAATTGAGTTATTTGTAATGAGGTGGATGGACCTAGAGTCTGTCATACAAAGTGAAGTAAGTCAGAAAGAGAAAAACAAATACCGTATGCCAACACATATATATATGGAATCTAAAAAAATGGTACTGATGAACCTAGTGGCAGGGCAGGAGTAAAGATGCAGACCTAGAGAATGGACTTGAGGACACAGTGGGGGAAGGGGAAGCTGGGATGAAGTGAGAGAGTAGCACTGACATATATACACTACCAAATGTAAAATGGATGGCTAGTGGGAAGCAGCTGCATAGCACAGGGAGATCAACTCGATGCTCTGTGACAATCTAAAGGGGCAGGATAGGGAGGGTGGGAGCGAGGTTGGAGAGGGAGGGGATATGGGGATACATATAGCTGATTCACTTTGTTTTACAGCAGAAACTAACATCACATTGTGAAGCAATTATACTTGAATAAACACATAAAAAAATTTTTTTTTAATTTACAAAAGAAGGGGCAATAAAGCTTAGCCACTTTATACTCGACAAACAACAGAGTAGTGAGTAAAAGTTCACCCCCCCACCGCAAAGAGGTTTCCTTATTCACTGAAAAGTATTTCACACAGGAGTAGTAACCATAAACACTTGAAAATTAGGAATCAGCTTTATCCTCCCATCAAACTCCAAGATCAGGAATGGCCTTTAGGAATTAATACAAAACTTCTATCCATTGACTGTTCAAGGAGTGTGGATCAGGATGGTGGAGTGGGAAGATCCTGAGCTCACCTCCTCCTACAGACACATCAAAACTACAACTACACACAGAATAACTATCTCTGAGAACAAACTGAAGACTAGCAGAACAGATTTTTTATAATTAAAGGATATAAGAAAAAGCCATACTGAGACTGGTAGTAAGGGCAGAGACATAGTCTAGTCAAAACCTACACCCATGATACAGTGACACACAAGCGGGAGGGATGTCACAACTATGGAGGTCTCCCCTGAGGAGCCATGACTCCAAGCCCCACATCAGGTTCCCCAGCCTGGGAAACTTGGACCAGGAAGATCAGCTACCATTACATCTGGCTCTGAAAAGTCATGGAGCTTACGTCTGGGAGAGCTGGAGGAAGACTGTGGGAAACAGAGACTCCTCTTGAAGGGCTTATGTACAAACTCACTCACTCCAAGTCCCAGCACAGAGGCAGCAGCTTAAAAAGCACATGGGTGAGGATCTAGGGGAAGATGGCAGAAGAGTAAGACGCAGAGATCACCTTCCTCCCCACAGATATATCAGAAATACATCTACACGTGGAACAACTCCTACAGAACACCTACTGAATGCTGGCAGAAGACCTCACACCTCCCAAAAGGCAAGAAACTCCCCACGTACCTGGGTAGGGCAAAAGAAAAAAGAATAAACAGAGACAAAAGGATAGGGACGGGACCTGCACCAGTGGGAGGGAGCTGAGGAGGAAAGGTTTCCACACACTAGGAAGCCCCTTCGCGGGCGGAGACTGCGGGTGGCAGAGGGGGAAAGCTTCGGAGCCACGGAGGAGAGCTCAGCAACAGGAGTGCAGAGGGCAAAGCGAAGAGATTCCCACACAGAGGATCGGTGCCGACCAGCACTACCCGGCCCGAGAGGCTTGTCTGCTCACCCCCCAGGGCAGGAGGGGCTGGGAGCTGAGGCTCGGGCTTCGGTCGGAGCTCAGGGAGACAACTGGCGGCGTGAACACAGCCTGAAGGGGTTAGTGCACCACGGCTAGCCGGGAGGGAGTCTGGGAAAAGTCTGGACCTGCTGAAGAGGCAAGAGACTTTTTTCTTCCCTCTTTGTTTCCTGGTGCGCGAGGAGAGGGGATTAACAGCACTGCTTAAAGGAGCTCAAGAGACGGGCGCGAGCCGCGGCTAACAACTCGGACCCCAGAGACGGGCGTGAGATGCTAAGGCTGCTGCTGCCGCCACCAAGAAGCCTGTGTGCGAGCACAGGTCACTATCCACACCTCCCTTCCCGGGAGCCTGTGCAGCCCGTCACTAATAGGGTCCCGGAATCCAGGGACAACTTCCCCGAAAGAACGCACGGCGCACCTCAGGCTGGTGCAACGTCACGCCGGCCTCTGCCACCGCAGGCTCGCCCCACACTCCGTACCCCTCCCTCCCCCCGGCCAGTGTGAGCCAGAACCCCCGAATCAGCGGCTCCTTTAACCCCGTCCTGTCTGAGCGAAGAACAAACGCCCTCTGGCAACCTACATGCAGAGGCAGGGCCAAATCCAAAGCTGAGCCCCGGGAGCTGTGAGAACAAAGAAGAGAAAGGGAAATCTCTCCCAGCAGCCTCAGAAGCAGCGGATTAAAGCTCCACAATCAACTTGATATCCCCTGCATCTGTGGAATACCTGAATAGACAACGAATCATCCCAAATTAAGGAGGTGGACTTTGAGAGCAAGATTTATTATTTTTTCCCCTTTTCCTCTTTTTGTGAGTGTGTATGTGTATACTTCTGTGTGAGATTTTGTCTGTATAGCTTTGCTTTCACCGTTTGTCCTAGGGTTCCATCCGTGCGCATTTTGGGTTTCTTTTTAATTTAAAAATTTTTTCTTTCTTAATAATTATTTTTTTATTTTAATAACTTTGTTTTATTTTACCTTACTTTATTTTATTTTCTATTATCCTCTTTCTTCCTTTCTCTCTCTCTCTCTCCCTCTCTCTCTCTCTCTCTCTCTCTCCCTCTCCCCCCCCCCTCTGTCTCTCTCTCTCTCTCTCTCTCTTTTTCTTTCTCTCTCTCTCTCTTTCTCTTTCTTTCTTTCTTTCTTTCTTTCTACTTTTTCTCCCTTTTATTCTGAGCCATGTGGATGAAAGGCTCTTGGTGCTGCAGCCAGGAGTCAGTGCTGTGCCTCAGAGGTGGGAGAGCCAACTTCAGGACACTGGTCCACAAGAGACCTCCCAGCTCCACATAATATCAAATGGTGAAAATCTCCCAGAGATCTCCATCTCAACACCAGCACCCAGCTTCACTCAACGACCAGCAAGCTACAGTGCTGGACACCCTATGCCAAACAACTAACAAGGCAGGAACAAAACCCCACCCATTAGCAGATAGGCTGCCTAAAATCATAAGGCCACAGACACCCCAAAACACACCAATGGACGTGGACCTGTCCACCAGAAAGACAAGATCCAACATCATCCACCAGAACACTGGCACTACTACCCTCCACCAGGAAGCCTACACAACCCACTGAACCAACCTTAGCCACTGGGGACAGACACCAAAAACAATGGGAACTACAAACCTGCAGCCTGCAAAAAGGAGACCCCAAACACAGTAAGATAAGCAAAATGAGAAGACAGAAAAACACAAAGCAAATGAAGGAGCAACATAAAAACCCACCAGACCTAACAAATGAAGAGGAAATAGGCAGTCTACCTAAAAAAAGAATTCAGAATAATGATAGTAAAGACGATCCAAACTCTTGGAAATAGAATAGAGAAAGTGCAAGAAACATTTAACAAGGACCTAGAAGAACTAAAGATGAAACATGTAACGATGAACAACACAATAAATGAAATTAAAAATACTCTAGAAGGGATCAATAGCAGAATAACTGAGGCAGAAGAACGGATAAGTGACCTGGAAGATAAAATAGTGGAAATAACTACTGCAGAGCAGAATAAAGAAGAAAGAATGAAAAGAACTGAGGACAGTCTCAGAGACCTCAGGGACAACATGAAACGCACCAACATTCGAATTATAGGGGTTCTGGAAGAAGAAGAGAAAAACAAAGGGACTGAGAAAATATTTGAAGAGATTATAGTTGAAAACTTCCCTAATATGGGAAAGGAAATAGTTAATCAAGTCCAGGAAGCACAGAGAGTCCCATACAGGATAAATCCAAGGAGAAACACGCCAAGACACATATTAATCAAACTGTCAAAAATTAAATACAAAGATAACATATTAAAAGCAGCAAGGGAAAACAACATAACACACAAGGGAATCCCCATAAGGTGAAGAGCTGATCTTTCAGCAGAAACTCTGCAAGCCAGAAGGGACTGGCAGGACATATTTAAAGTGATGAAGGAGAAAAACCTACAACCATGATTAATCTAACCAGCAAGGATCTCATTCAGATTTGATGGAGAAATTAAAACCTTTACAGACAAGCAAAAGCTGAGAGAGTTCAGCACCACCAAACCAGCTTTACAACAGATGCTAAAGGATCTTCTTTAGGCAAGAAACACAAGAGAAGGAAAAGACCTACAATAACAAACCCAAAATAATTAAGAAAATGGTAATCGGAACAGCAGTATAGATAATTATCTAAATGTAAATGGATTAAATACTCCAACCAAAAGACACAGACTGGGTGAACAGATACCAACACAAGACCTGTATATACGCTCTCTACAAGAGACTCACTTCAGAACTAGGGACACATACAGACTGAAAGTGAGGGGATGGAGAAAGATATTCTATGCAAATAGAAATCAAAAGAAAGCTGGAGTAGCAATTCTCATATCAGACAAAATAGACTTTAAAACAAAGACTATTACAGGAGACAAAGAAGGACACTACATAATGATCAAGGGATGCACCCAAGAAGAAGATATAACAATTGTAAATATTTATGCACCAAATATTGGAGCACCACAATACAAAAGGCAAATACTAACAGCCATAAAAGGGGAAATCGACAGCAACACAATCATAGTAGCAGACTTTAACACCCCACTTTCACCAATGGACAGATTATCCAACATGAAAATAAATAAGGAAGCATAAGCTTTAAATGATACATTAAACAAGATGGACTTAATTGATATTTAGAGGACATTCCATCCAAAAACAACAGAACACACATTTTTCTCAAGTGATCATGGAATACTCTACAGAATAGATCATATCTTGGGTCACAAATCAAGCCTTCGTAAATTTAAGAAAATTGAAATTGTATCAAGTAGCTTTTCTGACCACGCTATGAGACTAGATATCAATTACAGGAAAACATCTGTAAAAAATACAAACACATGGAGGCTAAACAATACACTACTTAATAATGAAGTGATCACTGAAGAAATCAAAGAGGAAATTAAAAAATACCTAGAAACAAATGACAATGGAGACACAGCGACCCAAAACTTATGGGATGCAGAAAAAGCAGCTCTAAGAGGGAAGTTTATAGCAATACAGTCCTACCTTAAGAAACAGGAAACATCTCAAATAAACAACCTAAACTTGCACCTAAAGCAATTAGAGAAAGAAGAATAAAAAAACCGCAAAGTAGGCAGAAGGAAAGAAATCATAAAGATCAGATCAGAAATAAATGAAAAAGAAATGAAGGAAACGATGCAAAGATCAATAAAACTAAAAGCTGGTTCTTTGAGAAGATAAACAAAATAGATAAACCATTAGCCAGACTCATCAAGAAAAAAAGGGCGAAGACTCCAATCAATAGAATTAGAAATGAAAAAGGAGAAGTAACAACTGACACTGCAGAAATACAAAAGATCATGAGAGGTTACAACAAGCAACTCTATGCCAATAAAATGGACAACCTGGAAGAAATGGACAAATGCTTAGAAAGGCACAACCTGCCAAGGCTGAATCAGGAAGAAATAGAAAATATGAACAGACCAATCACAAGCACTGAAATTGAAACTTTGATTACAAATCATCCAAAAAACAAAAGCCCAGGACCAGATGGCTTCACAGGCGAATTCTATCAAACATTTAGAGAAGAGTTAACACCTATCCTTCTCAAACTCTTCCAAAATATAGCATAGAGAGGAACACTCCCAAACTCATTCTACAAGGCCACCATCACCCTGATACCAAAACCAGACAAGGATGTCACAAAGAAAGAAAACTACAGGCCAATATCACTGATGAATATAGATGCAAAAATCCTCAACAAAATACTAGCAAACAGAATCTAAAAGCACATTAAAAGGATCATACACAATGATCAACTGGGGTTTATTCCAGAAATGCAAGGATTGTTCAATATACAAAAATCAATGAATGTGATACACCATATTAACAAATTGAAGGAGAAAAACAATATGGTAATGTCAATAGATGCAGAGAAAGCTTTCGACAAACTTCAACACCCATTTATGATAAAATCCCTGCAGAAAGTAGGCATAGAGGGAACTTTCCTCAACATAATAAAGGCCACATATGACAAACCCACAGCCAACATCGTCCTCAATGGTGAAAAACTGAAAGCATTTCCACTAAGATCAGGAACAAGACAAGGTGGCCCACTCTCACCACTCTTATTCAACATAGTTTTGGAAGTTTTAGCCACAGCAATCAGAGAAGAAAAGGAAATAAAAGGTATCCAAATCAGAAAAGAAGAAGTAAAGCTGTCACTGTTTGCAGATGACATGATACTATACATAGAGAATCCTAAAGATGCTACAAGAACACTACTAGAGCTTATCAATGAATTTGGTAAAGTAGCAGGATACAAAATTAATGCACAGAAATCTCTCTCATTCCTATACACTAATGATGAGAAATCTGAAAATGAAATCAAGAAAACACTCCCATTTACCATTGCAAGAAAAAGAATAAAATATCTAGGAATAAACCTACCTAAGGAGACAAAAGGCCTGTATGCAAAAATTATAATACACTGATGAAAGAAATTAAAGATGATACAAATAGATGGAGAGATATACCATGTTCTTGGATTGGAAGAATCAACATTGTGAAGATGACTCTACTACCCAAAGCAGTCTACAGGTTCAATGCAATCCCTATCAAACTACCACTGGCATTTTTCACAGAACTAGAACAAAATTTCACAAATTGTACAGAAACACAAAAGACCTCGAATAGCCAAAGCAATCTTGAGAATGAATAATGGAGCTGGAGGAATCAGGCTCCCTGACTTCAGACTATACTACAAACCTACAGTAATCAAGACAGTATGGTACTGGCACAAAAACAGAAAGATAGATCAATGGAACAGGATAGAAAGCCCAGAGATAAACCCACGCACATATGGTCACCTTATCTTTGATAAAGGAGGCAGGAATGTACAGTGGAGAAAGGACAGCCTCTTCAATAAGTAGTGCTGGGAAAACTGGACAGGACATGTAAAAGTATGAGATTAGATCACTCCCTAACACCATACACAAAAATAAGCTGAAAATGGATTAAAGAGCTAAATGTAAGGCCAGAAACTATCAAACTCTTAGAGGAAAACATAGGCAGAACACTCTATGACATAAATCACAGCAAGATGCTTTTTGACCCACCTCCTAGGGAAATGGAAATAAAAACAAAAATAAACAAATGGGACCTAATGAAACTTCAAACGTTTTGCACAGCAAAGGAAATCATAAACAAGATGAAAAGACAACACTCAGAATGGGAGAAAATATTTGCAAATGAAGCAACTGACAAAGGATTAATCTCCAAAATTTAGAAGCAGCTCATGCAGCTCAATAACAAAAAAACAAACAACCCAATCCAAAAAGGGGTAGAAGACCTAAATAGACATTTCTCCAAAGAAGATATACAGACTGCCAACAAACACATGAAAGAATGCTCAACATCATTCATCATTAGAGAAATGCAAATCAAAACTACAATGAGATATCATTTCACACCAGTCAGAATGGCCATCATCAAGAAATCTAGAAACAATAAATGCCGGAGAGGGTGTGGAGAAAAGGGAACACTCTTGCACTGCTGGTGGGAATGTGAATTGGTACAGCCACTATGGAGAACAGTATGGAGGTTCCTTACAAAACTACAAATAGAACTACCATATGACCCAGCAATCCCACTACTGGGCATATACCCTGAGAAAACCATAATTCAAAAAGAGTCATGTACCAAAATGTTCATTGAAGCTGTATTTACAATAGCTTGGAGATGGAAACATCCTATGTGTCCATCACCGGATGAATGGATAAAGAAGATGTGGTACATATATACAATGGAATATTACTCAGCCATAAAAGGAAACGAAACTGAGCTATTTGTAATGAGGTGGATAGACCTAGAGTCTGTCAGACAGAGTCAAGTAAGTCAGAAAGAGAAAGACAAATACCATATGCTGACACATATATATGGAATTTAAGAGAAAAAAAAAGTCATGAAGAACCTAGGGGTAAGACAGGAATAAAGACACAGACCTACTAGAGAATGGACTTGAGGATATGCGGAGGGGGAAGGGTAAGCTGTGACAAAGCGAGAGAGTGGCATGGACATATATACACTACCGAATGTAAAGTAGCTAGCTAGTGGGAAGCAGCCGTATAGCACAGGGAGATCAGCTTGGTGGATTGTTACCACATAGAAGGGTGGGATAGGGAGGGTGGGAGGGAGGGAGATGCAAGAGGGAAGAGATATGGTAACATATGTATATGTATAACTGATTCAATTTGTTATAAAGCAGAAACTAACACACCATTGTAAAGCAATTATACTCCAATATAGATGTTAAAATAATAAATAAAAAATAAAGTAATAAAAAAATAAAGCGATCCTGACTGTCTAAGAGTTTACTACATTCTGTTTTAATATTAAGCATCTATAACCTTAATGTAAGTTAATGGGTTTGTTTGAAATTGTGTTGAATAAACAAGATGGGGGATGAGAGGAGCATCAACTTGGTAAGGCTCGGTATGCTGGGTGCATTCACAGTTTGGCTGAAACTTAAATGCATATGATGCAACTCCACTGTATTCCATGGGCCCAGTTGCTGGATTTCAAGGAGCCTGTAACTGACAAAGCATTAACATGTAAATGTTAACTTTAAGAATAAATATGCCTGCATTTCATTGATGTGTTCAATAAATATTTACGAGCATTTACTATGTGCCAGCTATGAAAAATCTCAGTTGCTGCTCAAAAGGAGTTTACAGTTTAGAGATAAGAGAGACAATCACTAAGTATCATGACAAAATAATGTCCAAAAAGTAGAGTAGAGCAGAAAGGAAAAATGCCTAAATCTCTTGAAGAAGGCAGGAAAGGCTTCAAATAGGAAATGGTGCTAAGAAGTAATGAAGATAGGACATTCTAGGCAGAAGGAAAGTTTGTGTAAAAGTAAATATAGGAGAATGTGACAATTTTAACTGATCTCCATGGGCTGGAAATAATGGCAAATTGTTTCATAATATTTTATTCATAAGAAAAAAACTTGACTACTGGGATTACAGTGAGGTTTTATAGAAACTAGCAGAAAATTAACAATACTCTATATCTGCCAATGGTTATGCAACTATCTGTTCTGTTTCTTTAAGTAACCACTATAACAGGGAACTAACTGGATAAGAAGGGCAATTTTAGGAGAAAGTATTTACTTGCAACTTCTATTTTAGCTTTTAGGGCTCTCAAATGTGAATACTCTTGATCGCCTTGGAAATGAGGGGACAGTGTGGCCTTATGCTTAAGGGTCAAGGCTCTTTTAGAGTCCAGTAAAGTAGGGACTTCCCCTGTGGTCCAGTGGGTAAGACTTTGCGCACCCAATGCAGGGGGCCCAGACTCGATCCCTGGTCAGGGAACTAGATCCCGCATACATGCCACAACTAAGAGTTCACATGCCGCAACGAAGATCCCACGTGTCACAACTAAGACACGGTGCAGCCAAAATAAATAAATAAATATTAAAAAAAAAGTTCAGTAAAGTAGATTTGAGTCTGGGCTTGCCATATCCTTAGCTCTGTGATCTTGCGGAAGTTGCATAATCTTTCCTCATCTTGGAAATGGCGACAATACCAGTTACCTCATAGCACTGTTTATGAGGATTAAAGAAATAATGTATGTGAAGCCTTTAATTACAGTATTTGTAACAGAGTAGGCAGTCAATGAATGATAGCAGCTACTAGTTACTATTATGCTTTACATTGACCATGAAAGTTATACTCCAAACTAATGTCATTATTACAATTCCTATTTATTCTGGAGGAAAAAAAAATGGGTACTGTTTTTTAAATCTTTTGGTAAGTTTAACATTGATGCTATGGAAACTTTCAATGTTACTTGGGTTACAGTCCTTAGTAAGTGTTGAGATTGTGACTGAAGTAGTATTAATAACATCATTTTATTATATTTTTAAATGCGACACCTTAAATAAAATAAATCTAACAAAACTCTAAACTACTTTCAGTGCTCTTTGGTATTTCCTGTATTGTTATAGAGAGGGTTTAAAGCAGAATGAAAAGCACACACAAAAGACTCAGAGACCTGGGGTCTAGCCCTATTTTGCTATTAATTAACTGTAAGACACTGGAAGAATCACCTATTCATTAAAGGCCTCCACTTTCTCACCTGTTAAAGAATGATTAAGAATATTACTTTCCTCTTTAAAAGTTTATACTCTTGGGAGAGGTGGGAATGGAGAGTTGCTGTTTAAGGGGCACAGAATTTCAGTCCAGGACTATGAGAGTGTTCTGGAAATGGATAGTGGCAGTTGTTCACAGCAATGTGAATATAATTAATGCTGCCAAACGGTACACATAAAAATTGTTAAAAAATAGTAAATTTTATGATATATTTTACCACTATAAAGAATTTTACAGTCTGTGCTCTGTATCCCTTTAAGTCACTCATTCACGCCCTCATTCATTCAAATATTTACTAAGTGCTTATTATGAACCAAGCACTGTGATAGGGAATACAAACAACAAGACTTAGAGCTGAGTAGGAAAAATAGACACGTGTCCAAATAAGTGCTATAAACTACCAAATGCTTCATAAAGGAGGCTGGAGTAGGAGTTGCAAAAGCAGGAGTCCATTATATCTGAGAGGGTTGGAAAAATCTTCATAAAAGACCCATAAACTGAGTCTTAAAAGAACAGCATGTATTCACCAACTGGATGATATGCATGACCACAACTGTTCCTTCTCCCATAGTTAACTTTTATTTTTTTATTTTTTATTTTTTTCTTTTTGCGGTACGCGGGCCTCTCACTGTTGTGGCCTCTCCCGTTGCCGAGCACAGGCTCCGGACGCGCAGGCTCAGCGGCCATGGCTCACATGCCCAGCCGCTCCACGCATGTGGGATCTTCCCAGACTGGGGCACGAACCCGTGTCCCCTGCATCGGCAGGTGGACTCTCAACCACTGAGCCACCAGGGAAGCCCTTTTAACTTTTAAATCTTCATGGCTAGAAAAGGACAATTCTCTTACAGTGAACACTGGAAGTAACTCTTAAATAACCCAAGAGGGTTAAAAGTTCGAACCTAGTAATCCCCTTCTTCATTATCACCAAAGAAATAAAGAGAGGGAAAAAAAATTCAAAAACCACTACATTAATCTCCAAGCAACCAAACCAACACTAGAATTACAATGAAAGCTACTTGGGTTTTCATTGCTAACTCAAATAGATATTAAAGGGAAAAAGCAGGCCTTCTAAAAGACTCAATGTTGTTTATTTAAGAAGTAGAAGGACAGTTTAATGGGTCTTATTACAGCACTAAAATAACGTATTATTTGAATAGTTTGCTTAGAGAAACTGAATGAATTCATTTAGGACACCACTGAATAAGTGATTGTATCAGTGCAGCAAACGGTGCCCTGGAAGAGTTCGGACCCTTCAAATGGGAGAGCAATTTACTTCCAGGGAGCACCTTTGCTTTCACTGGGAATTGGGACTATAAACAAACTTACGTTTCCATTATCTTGTTTTTAATTTTATCAAAAGCTGTTTGGTTTGAAATAAACAATCCTCTAGAGCCCTTGAAATCCTAAACATATTAAGAACAAAGGAAGAGACTAGTTAAATATTTCAGTGTTATAAAATGCCAAAAAAGAAAAAAGGTGGTGGGGGGGGGCGGGTAGAAGGTTTATATGAAATATATGGAATAAGGAGGTATTTCCCCACAAGTTAAAAAAATACTAGTTTGGTGTCAGTCAATAAAGCACTGCCAAAAGGGAATAAATGCAAAGGCTGAAGACCTAGAAAAGTTGTGAATGACCATTACCAACATTTATCAAGCTCTATTTGTAGCTCTACACGGAGAGATAATCCTTTAGCAGGTAAGCCTGTAGTTAGACATACTTTTTGTTACATATTTTGGCTCAGATCAAGGGGTCACACAGCAATCGAGACACAGACTGCTTTCCAGTCTTAGTGTGGCGTTCTCTCCTTACTCAAGGTATTTGCTATTAGTAATTTTCTATGAATAGTTGTTAGCCTATGTACCATAGATCAGGGTTGTTTTTTAAAGAAAAAAAAAAAGAAATAAAAGAGGTAAAAAGTAACATACAGAAACTGCATGGTGCAATAAGAATAACAGGAAATGAGGATTCAGGGAGCCTGAGTACACACAGTGGTTCTGCCATCAGAGAAGCCAGTGACGATGTTAAGTCATTTACTTGCTTTTAGCTTAATTTATTTGGGTACTTTAAAAATAACAAGTATGAATGGATGTATGTATTTAAGTAGAACCATTATTTCAAACAAAAGTTTCCCTGGAAGCTTCAGTATACATAGAGAAAAAAAGGGGGCTACTCTTATTGAAGACAAAATGGGAGCCTGGAGTCCTGCCCAAATAACCCTCCTGTATCCTGGGGGGATGGGGAGGGGGGGTGGTATACCTCTGCAGAACCCCTAGGCTACTCAATGCACTATTTAAAACTGCTGGAATAGATGAGTGGATGTTTCCATTCTTACATTTCATGGACCAGGAAAAGTTCAAAAAGATTTCAAAAGAACATAATATCAAAAAATAAATTTAGCTTTGCTTTATGAAACTATTGCTAGCCAGAGAAAAAGATATTATAAACCAGTTTTAGGAAACACCTCCAGACCATCTCTCAGGTATATTCAAGTTCTAAAATTATATAACTTCTTCTACTCCTATTGTGAAAGAACTAACCAAAACCACCTTACCTAAAACTATCTCCTAAGACTACTATTCATTAAGTACATTAATAAAGCACCCCAGAGTCACTAAAATTTTTAAAAGCAATACAAGAAAACAGAAAGAGAAAATCAAGTTAAAATTTACAATGGCTACATAACATCAATGTCAAAACATACATCATTTTAATTATTTTCATATAATTTCCCCAACACCTAAAAAATAAAAACTATAAGCATCATCTGTAATATAAAGTCCAAGCAATGCTTAACTTTCCAGTGTTTAAGTGCCTCTGAGCTGTTTCCCACTCTTTGCTCCTTCACACTCAGTGCTCAGTTTTATCAACCACATACTTTATTTCTTTACATTTCTGTAAAATCCTTCCAGCCACCAGAGGTTGGTATAAGCACGTGAGACCATCAAAGTAACATGAGGAAATCTAGCTGGATAATGAGGTAAAGCTGTATTTCTAGGATTATGTAACCTCCCTGAATCCAAAAAGCAATGTGGTCTATTCATCATTGCTACAACTACTTTTCAGATCTCAGTTTAAAATTTCTAACTTATAAGAACACACAACATCCCATTAGCTAAGGTAAAAGTCAAATATTCTTTAGCAGTTCAAATATTTCAAGGCTAAGGAAATTTTTGATACCCAAAGACCTCTGTCTCTCGAATCACTAGACATTGGGTACCCTGAAAACTTTCTTAGGAGTTTCAACTTCTTATTTCTCTCCAACTCCTGACACTGCACATAATGTATTCTAGGCAGATCTTAGATCTATGTTTCAACAAAAAGTTGCATCAGCTTTCTGAGAGGTCCATTCCAACTTTATTTTACTGCACTCCAACTTCAAAGCAATTTTTCTTAGGAATACTTACTGTGTATTGGGAAGAGATAACCACCAAGCATCATTTATAAAATTGAGAACTCACAATATCTTTAAACTTTCTCTTTTCTGGGAAATAAAGATAATACTATCAACTTTTATTCTAACACATTTTTCCAATTTTTAAAGCAATACTCTGTGTCTTCTATGTTCCTCCTCCTATAACATGATGTTTGCTAAATGAAGCACAAAACAAGGTAGAAAACTGTTCTGTGAGTCTCCCTTTCTCACACTTCTAGTTTCTATGCATTGATTTCTTGAAATAGGTATAAATGGGTAAGAAAACACCTCCGGTGCTATAGTAAGTCTGCAAACACCACTTTCTTTCACCACTAAGGTATCTTTTAGGTATAGGTTCAAAGACTGAAGGATGCTCTGGATTGAAGCTGACCAGAAGGCCTCAGAAGACAACAGCCTCAAGTCACACAATGACTATGTTTAGACATATTAAAGAAAAGACAAAGTTTACTCTAAAACTAAGACATATCCATAATTTAAAGCATGTGTGCACATACACACACAATTGGAAAACCTGATAATTCATCTATTTCTTTTTAGCTATCACAGAACTCTGGGCCATCACCTCTTTACAGAGTCCCTCCAACATCTTCTGGGTCTGTTTCCAAAGGGGCACCTGAAAAGCTGTAAGAGCCTCTATCCTCTGTCACTTTCATTTGAAAAGAAGCTGGGTGCAAAAAGGTCAGCCCAAGCTAATTCCTTGGCCTCCATGAGTCAGCTTGAATCTGTCACTGCTGTCAGTCCTTGGTGTGCTGAGGAATATTTGAGTCCTGTATACAACTCATCCTCTCATCTCTCTGCTAATAACACTCTTATAAGAGGAAATCCAAAAAAGAGGGAATATGTATATATCTATAGCTGATTCATTTTGCTGTATGGTAGAAACTAACACAACATTGTAAAGCAACTATACTCCAAAAAAAATTAATTAAAAAAAAAAAGAGGGCTGCTGTCTCTGAGCACACACAGGGCTGTGAAATGGAGGCAGCTCGACTATTCAGAGCAATACTAAAACACCGCCTCTGTCTATTGAAAGCTCCTGGCTGAGCAGCAAAGCCATGTCAGCTGTTCTTTTCTTTGTTCCCAGTACAGTCCTTAGCACTTATACAGAAATGAGACAACCTCTTGACAAGGAAGTCCTCCTCCTTTCTTAGACATCAGGAAACAAAACACACATGACAAACAGGGGAAGGGGTGTGGAGTGGAGGGATGGGCTTGGCTTGAGAAGTTCACTTTAGAGGTCTACCCCAGTGGCAAAACCTAACTGACAGCCTTTACGGCTTTTCATTTCCCAGCTGGCACAGTATCAGGACCAAATACATACAGCAACTTATAGGGAAATAAAAGAAGAGGCACAAGAGGCAGGCTCAAGGGTGAGAGTAATTTCCTTCTTACAGCTTAAACCACTACAAAAGATGAAGCATACAGTGTCAACAAGTATAAAAAATAAACCAGATTTAGTAATATATACAAATATGCACAAATCACACAAAGGAAATACAGGGTTTTCTTTTGGCTCCAGACTGTATTGATATCTTTCATTTTATAATTTCATGTGCAGAAAGAAATGAGAGCTTCTTAGTAAAATAAAATTATTTATTTTTATGCTGAACATACAATATTCATAAATATCAACTGCTTTCATTAAAGTTAAGATTTCCTTCTTAAATTTAAATTTTTCCTACTATAGTCCCTGAGATCTCATTTCCATGCCATGACAGTTCACATCTGCATTTTAAAAGCAAATGCGGAATCCACCACCTGATTTAGCAGTTAGGCTGCACACACTGTAGCTCTCGTTTTAGGGCACCTTTGAAGACAAAGTGATATTTAATACTAAATATAAGCAGTCTTTTCATCTTACACTGAAGAGTAATTGCTTCCCACTTCACAACTATAGCATAAGTTATCATCTCTGACTTGCTCTCTGAGTGCTATGGTCAGCATGGAAAAAAATGACAAAGAACATTACGGCTTTACTCAAGGGAGTCGGATCTTTGCTAACTGCTAAGAAGAAATGATGGCTAGTCAGGCATAGCACAATGAGATACAGCATGAGAAATGACATACATTTCTGTGCCCTGGTTTTAGGAAATCATTTCTACTAAATGTCCTCAGAATGCAGAAGCTGAACCTTCCTTGGTGTTAAACACACCAGATAAAAATTATAGCTGCACATGGATGATGGTGTTTACAATTGTACATATATTTGAAAGAAACTGTACATATACACTTGCTGAAAAATTTTTGTTTACAGAATACAGTGAAGGTGGGAGATACAGAGTGCTTTCCCCTAGGTTCTAGGAGTTGAAGCAACCAATACTTTCAGGGTTATCTATTAGCAAGTTGGGTTCACACAGGCTGTCTCTCTAGTCTGAAGATGACATAGAATAAAATCCTATCAGGCCTGGCCCACAGAGTCAACCATCTCCTACACTTAATACAAAACATAATGGAAAAAGATGTTGAGGGTAGGAGGGCAAAGCCCAACAAACAAATTATCTTATGTATTTTTCATCCTGCACCACAGAGGAAACAAATGAATATGAGAAAGCAAATGATACACATACACGGACTTAAATCCAATTCAAATGACATGATGTATAAATAAATATAAATTGCATCTGGAAAAGAAGAGTATTTAAATTCCATTCAATGTTACAAACATTCTTCTCATTAAAATATAAACCCTTACCTTTGCTTGTTTCTTACTGGCTTCTCTTCTGGCTTCCCTTTCTTTCAGTCTTTTCTCCTACAGGAAGAGGGGGAAAATTAATAAGTTTTCATAATCATTAAGTATGTGTCAAACAGATCTGGAATCAAATTACAGTTAGACCATTTACTAGCTGTGCAGTTTTGGGCAACTTATTTGCTACCTCTCATTTTCTCATCTAAACATGGAGATAACAGGACCACACATTTCATAAAGTTGGTATAAGAACTATATAAAACAACATAAATGCTCGTTAGCACAATGTCTGACATATGACTGGTTCACAGTGTTGGCTATTAAAATAAAAAGGAAGAAATGCAGTAATGATTATTTCCCTTTTCCTCTAAAAGCAGAATTTATAAAGGATATGAAATCCTCATCCTTGGGGTTCTTAGAAAAGTGGCAATATTTTTCTCAAAACAAAAACAATGGAAGATTATTCTTATAAGCACCTTATTTTACTGAATTGTTTTATAATTTCCCCATTAGTTTTCCAATGATCATAAAACAGGCAGAAAATACAGCACTAATGTTTTCAAAATAAGAAAATTAAATATGTATATTAATAAAATTCAAAACAACAAAATGAAGCTAAAGTTGAAAAAACTTTTGTTTTAAATAAAACACCTCTTTTCCTCTTCAAAAAATAAAGTGGTAAAACAATATAGAGGCTAGTCTCAATCCAGAATTCATAGCTAACTATTTTAAATTTAATGAACTACTAGGTCAATGTAAAAAGTGAATAAACAGCAAATAGTTCTTTCATGAAACTGTGACCATGATTCACTCTTACATTAAATATCCACTAACATGAGAATTAACAATTTTTTCAGTCTGGACAATCTATCATTATCACTATGCTTCATGCATAGCTTTCTCCAGATTGAAGAACCAATTCTAATACATACTCTAGAGACAGACCTGA
This sequence comes from Tursiops truncatus, assembly GCF_011762595.2. Lineage (NCBI taxonomy): Eukaryota > Metazoa > Chordata > Mammalia > Artiodactyla > Delphinidae > Tursiops > Tursiops truncatus. Next base: position 23,685,014 of record NC_047041.1, read on the forward strand.
GGCTGCTCTGTTGCTCACAGCTCTGAGAAGGGCAAGAAACTGCTACAATCCACACTATACACCCTATCTAGGTTTACAGACTTCTTTTTAATAAAGTGAGAACATAAATGTTAAAAGTTTCAAAGGGGGTTAAGTACTAATTAATGCAAAGAGGAAGGGAGTCCAGAGAACTTATAGATTCAGTTTTTATAGCTTCAGATTGCACAGCAGGAAAGCTAAATTCTAAGTGAAACTAACAATAATTCAAATTCAAATGGCAACTGTTCATGTGTCATACCCCTGAATAATGCATAATGTTAAATTATTCTTTTCTGTGATTATTATTCTTTTTCTACACTAGTTTTGGAGAAAATGGATTACTTTGACTTCCAAATAAAACATACAACTAAAAGAGCACGTAAAACTTAAACAATGTGCAATTATACAGAGAAACATTCTAAAGATTATTTGGAAGTTCCAGGATCAAGGTCAGGAGAAAAGGAAAGATGAAGAAATCAAAACTAAGAACCTGTTGTCAAACACATTCTTTTCATTGTCAAAGAGCTTAGTAAGTGAGAGACTGATCTCAAACATGGGTCTCCGTATGCCAAGTCTAGTGCCTTTTTTGGATACATTCTAAAAAAAATTAAAAGTCAGGATTTGGAGAATTTAACAGGTGTGACTTTAATAACAGAAAAAAATAAACTTACTATTATTTTACCAAGCAGCCAATGAATGCAATAGTTATTAAGATACTATACATGAATTGGTTCTCTAATGAGCTTATGAGAGTTGTTCTGCCACTAAAGTGAAATAATTTCAGTGTGTCCTCATTTGTGGGAGGGGGAAAAAGTTAATGGATGGCAGTTTGTAAACATCTGCACCCAAATTTTTCACAAAAGTTGGCACCAATTACTGATTCTCTATGAGTATTAGCAGACTACAAAATAAATGAAAGTAGCAAAATAATATTAAAGAAAAAAATTTTAAACCACTGACCATAATTATGCTTAGCTTGAGAGGTGGCTTTAGTTTGTGGATGGATGTATTTGTAATTTTCTCTCTCTTCTCTCTTTCACACATACACAATTTAGTTTCATTTTCCACACAAAGTTTTCATGTATGGAAAGTAAAATTAAGCAGAACAGTATTTTATGTTAGTCTACAAAGATCACAGTAACTTTTTTTTTTTTTTTTCGGTACACATTCCTCTCACTGCTGTGGTCTCTCCCGTTGCGGAGCACAGGCTCCGGACGCGCAGGCCCAGCGGCCATGGCTCACGGGCCCAGCCGCTCCGCAGCATGTGGGATCCTCCCGGACCGGGGCACGAACTCATGTCCCCTGCATCGGCAGGCGGACTCTCAACCACTGCGCCACCACGGAAGCCCCACAGTAACTTTTGAGTGTTGCACTGCTTAAACTAATTTTAAAACTACAGCTACATAAAATGTCAAATAACTAGAGAGTGTTGTCACTCTTTACTTTTACACTTTACTTTTATACATATGTATCTGTTCATTAGCACATTATTGCTATTGTTATTTTCTTACTAACAGTAGAAGCACTGAATTATTAAGGATCAGCAGTGTGCTAAGCATTTTACATATATTTTTAATTCTATGTAACAAAACTTTTGAGGTATTATCATTCCCATCTTATAGATGAAAAAGTTGAAGATCAAAGTGATGAAGTAACTTTCCTGATGTCACACAGCCAGTGTGATAGAGCTGAGACTAAAATTGGGTCTATGGCGTTAACACCACATGGAGTCAACTCCCTCAACTCCAGCACACGTCTATACCTCTTCTCTCCTCCATGAGAAAGTTTACGCAGCTTTGTTAGATGAACAGTTTTTTTTTGTTTGTACGCGGGCCTCTCACTGTTGTGGCCTCTCCCGTTGCAGAGCACAGGCTCCGGATGCGCAGGCTCAGCTGCCATGGCTCACGGGCCTAGCCGCTCCGCGGCATGTGGGATCTTCCCAGACCGGGGCACGAACCTGTGTCCCCTGCACTAGCAGGCGGACTCTCAACCACTGCGCCACCAGGGAAGCCCAGATGAACAGTTTTTATCTTAACAACATGTTTCAGCCAAATGTTGCATTTCCTTTTATTATTAATAATGGTCGGTTATCGTATGGGTCTTTCATCCTGAGAGCATTTTTTTCCTGATAGCATTTTATGTACACTATTTAATTAATTTTTGCCTGTTTCCTGTCCAGAACAAACAGATAATGAACCACATTTAACAGTCACACAAATTGTTGTTGTATTTATTCAGTAACTGGCCTTCTCCCAACACAACAGAGCATCTGAAAATGGTACTTCAAAGTTCCAAAGAATAACCTCAATATGTTCACATCAGACAAACTCTCTCTAAACAAGTAAACGCAATCTCTCTTTTGGGGCTTTTCATCTAGCCACTTTAATCAGAGCAGAAAAAAAATATTAACAAATTTCTACTACTATTGAACACCAGTATTGACTCATTATAGTCAATGAAGAATATTTTAAACTTCAAAATTTAAATTGGCTATCAGAGTTCACATGTGCATGCAAGTAGAATAATTTTTCCTTTTAAGATTTCTGCCACAAGTCTTAGGTGGATGAGGGATATTCAAAACCTGTAAAATGTGAAATGAACATGACCAGGACATGAAAATGAAGTATAATAAAAAGACCAAACTTTCAATATTGGGTGAAACAAAAAGAAAATTAGAAAACTTCTCTTTCTTATCTGAAAAAGCTATATTAGCACTCTATCTGAAAAGAGGAAAGAGTGAACATTAGTCTTTAAACAGAGGAGAATAGGAAATAGAATTATGGTAATCCAAAATTTGGGAAACGGATATAGGGAAGAAAGTACAATTTCTTCTTTTGCTAAGGCAGGAAAAGGGTTCTTTTCTTAAAAGAAGAGTATGTGAATCATAAATGCTATAAATGACAAGATATAAAAATAAAAGATTGAATTACAATGACTAGGGGAAAAATATAATTGAATTTTATTAGATTCAGTAACCGAGGTTCCTCACCCCCCCACACACTTAATTTTAGGTGGTTTAAATGCTTTAAATCCTTTCTTTTCCTATTTCATTTTTTAGGATTGGTACCAAAAGGTATTTTATGCCAACAAAAAGATGGCACAATTTTATGTTTAGTTCTGCCATGCTACAAATGATTAAGTATAAGAAGATCATGAAATTCAATAATAAAAATCAAATTCAAAAGAAAACAGAAAAATTACATTTCAAAGTACAAAATACTCCTTTATAGATGTTACTATATGTCTTTTGGCTTCTCACACACTACAGGTCCTTAGCTTCCAGAAAAGAAAGTACCATGAAATATGAATTTCAACATCAGTCAGGTCTACGTATTTAAACCATTTTCATTCCATGGTGCTTGGAAATCTGTAGATTTAGAAATCAATATTTTTCAGGAGCTGGTGGAAGCATATAACCTATCTGAATGAGTCTCAGGCAACTGTGTCAGTTTGGTAAGGAATGGAGTTCCCAGCTGTCACATAAAGAAGTAGGGGACATCAATCCTCATTTCAGTATTACAGGAATCTCTTTTTCAGGGAAGAAAACTGGCTCAACAAAAGTGAGTAAAAGAATGATTACAAGGATTTTTGGCCCTGAAGATACCCCCTGCCCTCCAAGAACAAAATCCCAGTAAGCCTAAATCCCTCCTGGGAACGAAGAACACAACAAGGTTCTCTGATCTGTTACCTGTTCTACAGAGTTTCATCTGAACAACATAAAAAACTGGGCTTCCATATATAAATCTATAACAACTACAGTAAGGATATGAAGACAGGGAGAAAAACAAATTTACACAGAAACACCGATTCACTAATCAATTCCTTCAAACATTTGCTGAGCTACTATGTTCCAGGTCCCGTGGTGGGGTCTGGGTATATAGGGATGGGCAAAACAGACACAGCCTAGCTTCCCCACACCTTTGTAGTCTATGACCTAATCTGGTCAGATCCCTGAATTCCATTAGCACCAAACTCTGCCCCTGCTCCTCAACCTCTCCAGCTACTGACCATCAATCTAACCACCACCCCACATCTCAAACAACATATGGTGTTTTTTTTTAAAAAAAATCCACAAAGAACTTAACAATAAAAATAGAAATAATAAACATGTCAAAGACTCGCCACAAAGTGGATAAGACCTATATAATCTTGAGTATTTATCTCATTTGGATGCTGGATATGAAAAAAGGCCCAAATACTCAGATGTTGGACTGACTATCACAAGATGATATAAGCTCATGAGAATAAGAAGAGAAACCTCCCAGGTAGACATCTCTGAATTATAGGCAAAGGTTCTATAGTAATAGGCTGGTTCCTTTTTTATAATAAATCCGGTTGTGATGGTAGTAGGAAGGGGACAGGTAGTAGGACGGTTGTACAAGGTGAGAATCTCCTTTCCTCCCTTATAAATAAGCTTTATTCATAAAGTGAATTTTAGAATTAAGTATGGAATACATGTCCCCCCATGATGACATTTCTGACATTAGTAAAATTTCATAAGCTCGTATGAGCTAGACCAGTCTCTGACAATGCCTTAGACGATTAAATGGCCATACCTACTTAAAAATGGATTATGGTACTAGTAACTATATAGCTATGCAACGAACATTCAGGGAAAGGTAATGTTAGTATGTGGTCCTAAACTAAACTACTAACCACAGTGCTTATTTTATTCTAAATTTATTTGAGACCAATGACCTTGCTCTGGAAACATGAACAATTTCTATTATGTGTCATTCCTTCTTCAAAATCCTCATCCCCAGATGTCATCCTCTCTACCTTTTGATTCATTGCTTCAGAGTTATCCTGTTGTAAGAGAATGGCTATTGGTATGAGATAGGTAGCAGCTACATAGTTAAAAACAGTGTGTAGAGAAACAAAGACCATGGTAAGAGTCCCAGGGCTACTATTTGTAAGCTTTTATAAGCTGTGGGGCCATGGATAAATTACTTGACCCTTTTAAGTCTTAGTTTTATCATCAGTAAAATGAGGTTAACCCACTTATATCAGAAGTTAATTGTTAGCATATAATACGACACATAAAAAATGCTTAGTGCAGGGCCCAGTTAACTAACTGCTACTTGTTATTGTCCTTCTTAATGTTCTTGTTATTATTATTCCTAGCATGCCTGATTACAGCTTCCCTCCTTCTTGATTATCATAATAAATTTATGTTTAAGATACCTGGATTCCATGCCAACTCAATTCTGTGTAAACAACAACAAAACAGATTTTCTAAAAAGTCCCTTTAATTCTTTCTTAACGTTCTAATAATATTCATGCTAGTAGTTAAGTAGAACCCAGAGCAACTTTGCAAACAGTCCAGAGACACATTATGACATGACACCTAAATATACAACCCAAAATGGATAAAGCACTCAAAGCAAATTTCAAAGAAATGAAAGAGAATCTCATAATGAATTGCTTCTCTCCACTCTCAGCTGTTAAAGCAGATATTATCACACTAAACACAAGCTATCTTTCAGAGCTAAGATGATGACATACACCACAAAGCAGATTTTCATTCCATTTAAGTAAAAACCTTTCAATGATATGATCCATGGCCCATCTTTCACAGTTCTGACTGAATTATCAGAAAACACAGTTTCTTAAAAAAAAAAAAAAAAAGAAAGAAAAAAAAGAAAACACAGTTTCTGTGCAAAAGCAGTGCTTTCGCCTTTACAACTTAGTAATTTACTAATGGTTTTATATGTAAAAATATAGCTTTTGCTACAATTTTACTTCTGATAGTTTCAAGAGGTTTAGCAAAGAAAACAGTAACAAGGTCTAATTAAGTATAGTTACTTATAAATTGCCAGGGAAAGAGAAAGACCAGAATGGTCTCAGAAGAAAATGATACTTAATGACTACAATGAAGACTCATGAAGAGAAACAAAGCTATGGACTGGGTGATCCAAAGCAGTTATGCAAGGGCTCCTGAAGTCCCCAGAGCAAGTGGCTAAGTTCCAGCAAGCGGGCAGCTGAGTTCCACTCCCAGTGATGCCATAAACTGTACTGCCTTTATTTTTTCTTTTGCTTTTTTTTTTTGGCTATAAACTAGTTAAAATTCTATAGTTCAGTTTCTAAATCTTTAGAACAAAGATATTTACTTGAGTCACAGTAGAAATTACACAGATTTCAGAATTTGGTAGATGAAAAATGAGTCAAGGACAGGTGTTATAGCACGGAGGAAAAACAGGTGGGAATAAATGAATAGCTGAGACCTACAATACAAAGACTGAGTGCATATTAGAAGCTATGGTGTGAGGCTGTTAATTTTAAACACCAAGAACAAACAACTACTTTCAAACAGAATCATTAAGACTAATGATTATATATATTCACTTATATATAACTTATATATTAACTATCTTATCCTCTTAAACCAAAAATATAATCATGAAATACAATTATTTTAAACATGCCAAAAGATTTCTAAGCTCATAAAAGCTTCTAAAAGTGATACATATTTTAAAAAATATAATATGTGTCATAATATGTATCAAATACAGAATTATGTTATAGATTTTATGGAGTTTTCTTTTCATACGTAAAAGTCTTTCAGGCACATTCCTCATTCATAATTTTGTGTTAAGAAAAAAATATGATTTCAAAACCAATAATGTGTTCAGGTAATGCAATTAAAATAAAATAAACTGTGCAGGATTAAGAATATATTTACTTTTTAAGGTAAAATTTTAGTAACCATTGGAAAAATAAGTGAACAAGAAGGAAGCCTTATCATCAAGCACGGAACCCGACGGGTCAGCAGGGAAAAACAACAAATTAAAATTCCATTTTTCAGACAGGAAAGGATCATTTTATTCTCACATCTTACTTATACACACAGAGCCAGAGGATCTCTCTGATTACTTGGTATTAACCCCCATTCTCACTCCCTCATTTTTCAGTATAGGGAAGTGGAATCCAAACTGGTGACTGGTGATCCCCAAATGGACTAGGTAATGCTAGACTCAGGACTCAAATGCAAGTATACCAACTTGTTATAGCACAACACTCTTTCCACCAAACATTATGCCAAATGTTAAAACTTGCCATTTAAAAAAGATATTCCATATGCCTTCTGGGTAGAAATCCGGTCCATTGCAGCTTGGTAAATAACTGATTTGAGCACCTGTATTGTATCTTATGTATGCTATTGTAATAAACATACTAAGTGCTCACAAACATGAAATATTCACTAATTTAATACACAAATACTTATATGTGTTTAAATAATAACTTTACTGATGAAAATACCAAGAAACGAATCATATTTGTGCCAGGTAGCATTTACATTAAAGGTGAATAGAGAGAAGACTATTTTGGTTACTTCTTTGTGCTCTTTTTAGGCTACATAATATTTTCAACCTCCAATATAGAAAGTATGCCATGGGCCACCTTGTGCAGTATATACTTATTTTATATAAAACAACAAGCTTTGACTTGTTTTAGAAAGACCTTATACCTATTTTAGTTATAGAGAACTGGTTCAAAACCAGTAGCATGGAAAGTTCTTGCGATTTCTCTCACAATTGTGTCAGCCCCAAACTGCTCTGTTCAACCTTGCTGTGAGACAATCACAGTGATAGTTTTAAAATCATATGCTATGTTTTAACAATGGTACAAAGAAAATGATTTACATAAAATCTCAAAAATAAGTGAAAATGAAATAGTATAGAACAATCTACAGTATACTACCTTTCATGTGACAAAAGGAGAAAGCAAGAATATGTATTTCTACTTACTAGTCTTTGCATAAAGAAACTATAAGGATACATTAATAATTAATAAAAAGTTACCTCTGGGGTGGAGGGATGAATAAAAATGACAGGTATGGGCAGAAGCAAGACTTCTGAATGTTAACTTTTTTATCCCTCTTGATTTTGGAAAAATGTAAAGATATTATTCATTTCAAAAATTTTAATGTAAAAAAATTGGGGCACAAAAAGCTTCTGTGCAGTGAGAGAATGTCCATAGTTAACTATGATTTAACTATAATAATCTTCCTGAGGATAGAGGAACCCATGTATTTTAAACATTCCATCTTCACTGCCTAAGTCAGAGCCTAGCACACAAACACTGTGTAACAAATATACAACAGTCAATTTGAAATTAAGTTCCTAAATTTTTCAGAAACAATATTCTACAACCTGGATACAGTAGTAACTTCCACACATTGGGAAAAGGGGTGAAAGGGAAGATAAGGAAGGGGAAGCAGGTTGGGGGGGGATGGGGGGGGCTTTATTTTATGTAAATTTTCCATATTTCTTTTACTGCTGGCTACAATTTAAAGGTAAAATGTTCTTATGTTGGATACATACTCTAAGAAGACTATAAGCAGAAACATGGCAAGCTGCTGACACTTAAAAATAATTTTAGTAACAAATTATTAACACCAAATTTCCATTTAAAGTACTGTACTAAAAGCAGCAATACAGGAAATGTTTAGTTCTCTCAATAACATAAGTATCCCAAAACTGTAACCAGTATATTTCAGGTTCATTTGTTCTCCATATTTCTGGAACGTTTTTCCCACCATTCGTTTCCATCCTTGAAAGTTATCTTCAATATCTACGTTTTCTTATTTATTAAATGCTACTGGGAAGCTGTATCATATCTTAAGGAAATGAGAACTGCTGCTCTATTAAAAAAAAAAGTTTACTGGGTTATTAAATAGTAACAAGGTCAAACAGGAGTCAAAAACCATGAGAACCCTCCTCAGGATACGGTTAATAATGTTCACATCCAAAGGCTTAAAATTTTTTTGGTACAGAACCTAATATTGGGATGGCCAAAAAGTTTGTTCTGGTTCTTCTGTAACATCTTATGGAAAAACTGGAATGAACTTTTTGGCCAGCCCAACATTATAGCAGTGATTCTTGCATATGATACTGTGTTACCCTGAGATCATTCATTGTCTCAAGGGCATGCTGCAGAAACTTCTTAAAAAATGTAAATCTGTTTTAGTTCATTAACTGATTCATTTATCTAGTGAAACGTCCACTTTTATGTAGTGTGAAAGGACAGTAATATAATGAGTGACCAGAATGGAGTAACCCTTTCTGTTTCAATGATAACTGAAAACTGCCATGTTTAAGGCCAATGCTTTAAAGGGCATATGCCTAAGTAGAAGCACTCCCCCTCACAAGGTTTCCTTATTTTTTTTCTTAATGTAGTAAATTTAATCTAATATCTATTACCAAGTAATTGCTTATGGAAAGAAATTTAACTATTAAGTTGAAACTGGAAACAACACTAATGTTGCTTAAATGGGTGAAACGTGAAACAAACTGTGCTTCATCCACACCACGGAACACTACTCAGTAACAGAAAGAATGGGGTGTTGAGTGAAAAAAACCAATCTTAAAAGGCTACATACTACACAGTTTCATTTATATAACATTCCTGAAATGACAAAGTTATAGAAATGGAGCACACAGGATCTGTCTCTATTACTTCTAACTACTACATGTGCAACTACAATTATCTCCAAATTAAAACTTTATTTGAAAAAAAATCACTATAATTTGGGTCACCTCAACCAAAAGGAGATTTAGGTGACATTCTCAGAAACTAGTTAATATACAAAGACTCCACGAGCAGAAGGGAAAAGAAGGACTAGAGAAAACAACAAAATAGCTACAGAAAAATAAGGTTAAAGAAAACAATAAAGTAACTTAGTTACTAAAGAATATCTAATGAACATGTACATATATTTAGGACATATTAAATTTCACTCAGTATTAATTCAAGATGGAAAGCTTACCCGATGCTTTGCCTTAATTTTCTTCCTATATTCTTCTTTGTCAAATTTGTCCTCTTCTTGAAGCCTTTCCTTTGCTTTATCTAAGTTGATACCACCAGCATCGTCCTCTCCCTCAGTATCCTTGGAGACAGACTTCTGCACTTGTGGCCACTGCTGAACCAACTGCAGAGAGGAAAAAAGGTGAGTATGGGGTAGGAGACAAGGAATAGTAACAGAACACCACTTTCCTTTGTATAATGATACATACTTTCTGCCTTACAACCTACATTTCTTAAACTTTCTAACAAGCTTTATAATAAAAGTGAGCAAATCACGGAAAAGACTTTCCCAGTCAGGATAAAGTAATGCTTCCATAACTCATGAGAGCAGGATTAAAGGAAATTTTCATTAAATAATTTGGAGGAGAAGGTAGTTGCTTCAACATCATTTCAGTGTTCTTAGTATGCTATATTCCACCAACTCAGCTCCAAATGACCCGCACAGGGCGGTGGCCAGGCTGGCCACAGTGCATCCCCGCCACTGCCATGGCACCTTGGTGTACCTCCTGGAACACCTCTCTCACCACACTGGGTTGTTTTACTTTCCTGTAAATTAATCACTAATCTCCTTGAGGGCAGCCATATGCCTTATTCATGTGTCCTCAGAACCCAACACATTATCTGGCACACATGAGATGCTCAAAATTGATTGAGGAATCACATATCAGCTGATACCGCACATACAAACTGAAATAACTTAAGTGTAAAGGAGAAAGTTAGTTTGGGTTTCACAAGCCTGCTCAGATCTACATAATTTTACACAAATTTTTTATGTTAGGAACAACGTGACAAAGAAGTCAGAGCACTGATCCGGGAGTCAGGAGACCTGTCTGAATGTCCTGGTTTTTTCACTAGCCCAGTGCATAATCCTGAATGAATTACTTAATCTCTGGACATCTGTGTCATTATCTGAAAAATAAGGGTTGTTTGACTTAATAATCTTCCCGGCCTAACACAGTAAAATTCTAGACAGTTTCGACAAAAACAATTTTCTTATTTTGCCTAATAACTGGTTGCCAGGAGGACTTAAGCAGCTGCCACAGTTTCTGAAAGACTGCTCATTAAACGGCAGGCAAATGGAAGTTGCAGGCACACACATCACAGGTATTAGTGCCTCCTCTCACTCCTGTCACCACCACATTCTTCAAGATGAGATTCCGACAGAGTTGCAGCTTGAAGCAATGAACAAGGGTCACATATGCATGAGTAGCCATGCTAGCAGTCACTGGCACTGAGGAAGCAGTGAAAGGGATGAGCTGTGACAGTAAGAACACCATCCACTGCTCTGACTCTTCACTCCTTTTTCTAGCAGAGTGAAAAACATTCATCCCTCTGTAGGTTGAACAAATGGTAGCACTTCTTTCAGAGTTTTAGATCAGAAGTTTCAGTGCAGCGGCTCCCAGCCACACAGAGCTCCTATCAGCAATAAGTTTACACTGAAACATTTTACAGTTAAGGATTTACACTCAACTTGAAGCTAATGGGTATAATATGTACAGTTAAATTTAGTAGCACAGTAAGGAACCTCATTATGCTAACAGCACTAATCTTTTACAGTGAGCATCGATGTAATACTACAACTAACTATTTTCTGGTCTAGCCTGTTTCTCAGGTGCTGACTGACCTCTTCTCAGTAATTTCACAAAGATTCATATTTTCCAACTATATAGGCTTCCTCTGCAACTTCAACACGCTGAATTACATTCTATTTTGTTAGTTTTCGTATGGTTTATACACTATTTTACTCCGTTATTACTAGTGCAAATTTGGGCTACTAAAACAAAGCCCTCTTCCCTGAAGTAAAATGCAAATCTTTGTTAACTTCAGAATTAAAAGGAAACACACTCCACTGAATATAGACTGTGCAGGAAGCATTTTTATTAATAATGATAAAATATCTGATGTGATACATTACAGTCAGTATAAAAAGCTCTGTTATTTTACTGGGGTATTAGAACAGACTTTTTCTGAGGGTTTACTATTTGTTAGGCACTATTCTAAGTGCAGAGGACAGAGTAGTAAACATAGCCAACAAATACCTTCCCTCATGTAGCTTTTCTCAACCCAGTGAAATAGAAATACCTTCCCTCATCCCACTGGAATGGAAGAAATGGACAACCACCGAATAAATACAGAATGTAAAGTCTCATAATAAGTGCTATGAAGAAAAACTAAACATAGGGCAAGGGAAATGAGATCATGGTGGGCATGGGGTGTTGAGTGCTATATCAGAATGAACAGGGAAACCCGTAGGTTGGTGAGAGTGAAACAGAGACAATATTCAGAAGATCCTGCCATAACCACTGACTCTAGCCATCACTCCTTAGGTGAGTCACTTGACATTCTAGATATATTTCCTCTTTAAAAAATGAAGATATTATTATCTAATAGAGTGATCTTTCATGAGCAATCTGTGAGTGGTAACCCCTTTCCTACTCTATTGGGATGTATTTACACTAAGACCAGATAATGGTGAAATGAAAACCAGGCACCTATATGTCCGAGGTTATTTTAAAGCAGGGAATTCCTTCCCACAGCAGGCCAGTAAGTAAAAAAACATGCCAATATGGCATCTAAAATTGAGGAACCACAGAGCAGAGGCTTTCCAGAGTCAAGCAAAAGAAGCTGTGGCCAGTACTTGTATTACTATCCTTGAGCATGTTCCCATAGAGCATGTTAACAGATGGACCCCATGACATGAAAGTCTTATCTATAAAAACAGGATTTGGAAAGTCCAAAACCAACTCTGTTGTTATTACCAGAAAGTATCCCAGCTTACTGTCAGAAAGTCATTCTTGCCTACAGATGCAGAGCTGACCAATTACCTACAGTAACAATGAAAGGAATTGCCTGAGTGCTTTAGAGAAACATTATTTTTCTTATTAAAGAATGGCAAGTCAGCAGGAGAGTCAAACTCTTTCTAATACTTGGAATGTACCTCAGAAATGAAACATTTACAGAATCTTACCTCTCCTTCATCAGTAAATGTTATTTTCTTATTTACTTTAAAATTTCTCTTCATTACTTTTTTTGCTTCTGCAACCTTGGTCACTTTTTTCTCCACACTGGATTTAGAAGGTTCTTTCTTCTGTGTGAGAATATACAAAAAAACACAGATGATTAGGTAAATGGCTGTTTTATATTAACAATTTAACACTGGCAATACACTTTCCAAAACTGAGTGTGTTTATTGCTCCTTGGCTAATGAGAAGCACCAAAACTGCTGTCCAGAAATAAAATTATTAGACTTATTAACTAATGACCCCCCCAATGCTAAAGGGGTTTAAATATGAATGTGAATGTGAGACATAAATAACCTTAAATTTCTTCTGTTACTAAAACTGTGCTATCCCGATAATGTTAAAGCATCAGAAACTACATAATAATGTGATAAATGGACATGTAAGATAAAGCAAGCTATCGTCCAGCTAAAAACAGCACATTTAAAAAATAGCTCTAACTTCCAAGTACACACTTAAAATTTTAGACTAGGAAAATGTTTCCCTGGAAAGCAAAATGACTCCAATACACTGTTTGTGACTCAACAATCTTCCTCCCATTACAGTAATTCACTACATGAATACTGGAAAACATCCTATGATAACTAAGCTGTGTTCAAAGCTGAGATGGAGTAAGAGTTCTTGAACAGGAAGTTTGTCAACCAAAATAAGTTTCTCCCTGTAGTATACCTTGTGAACACAGGGCACTAATAAGACTTCCTTCCACCCAGTGATTCCCCCTATACCTCTTTTACCCTGCAAACACCACCAACACAACCACCAGGCTGGAGACTGTGTTACTGACTCCTACTGGATCTTCTTGGTTTTATGGCTAGGCTGATTCTTAAGGATCCTGGGTTAGCTGATACTCTGTCACCAACCCTCAGCTTATGATAGAGAAAATGCTGATCAAACAGTGCAAATCTGAGAGAATCATCATGATGTAAAAATAACAATTAAACAGGAGTAAGTTATCACTTAAATAAAGCACAAAAAATACTGAGGAGCAACAGGAGCAAACTTTCTGGGGGTGATGATAATGGTCTGCATCTCGATAGGAGTTTGAGTTACACAGGTGTATACACTTGTCAAAATTCATGAAATGTTACACTTAAAATTGGTGCATTTCATCGTATATAAATTTCTACCTCAAAGAAGAATCCTGTAAACAATACTGAACTTTAAGTTAATGCCAGGCAAGCTGAAGTATATGGAAGAAAGTGTAATGATGTTAACAACTTACTCAGAAATGCATTAAATAAAAAAAGGATAATGAATGGATTGATGGGAAATTACATGAGAAAGGAAATATGACAAAAAGTTAATTATAGAATGAGTGATGGATATTTTGGTATCCAAAGTACAGTTTTTCAACTTTTCTGTACGTTTGAAATTTACTGTTATAAAATACAAAAGCCCAGTCCTAGGAACAAGAGAAACAGTCAAAATAGCAAAGAGACCAAAAACTGTCAGAATAAAATAATAGTCAGTCAGAAGAATCAATCCTGCAGAGTGAAACCTTGGAGTGATGTGGGTCTACATCAAGAGCTTTAGGGAAATCCATGATACTACAGAAATTATGTAACAAAATTTGGGGGTATTTGCATCACCACAGTTTTATGATTATCATGGTTTCTAAAAGGGCTTTGTGATCTCCCCCTCCTCCTCACAAAAAAAAGGTTAAATTGTTTGTTTGTTTTAGGGAAGCCACTGAAAGAAGGAACAGAAATGTCAACATGGGTGAGAAGACATGTTTATTGTAATTTCCTAATAGGCTGTGGCTTTGCTCTGATACTCTAGAATTAATCCTCACTCATTCAAATATGCACTGTTACCAAAACACAAGATATCATAGTACATACTGCCCCAGCAGTGAAAGACCCTCAATGAACCTAACTCTAACAATGGGGGGAAAAAAACATTAAACATTAACTATTTAATCACAGATGTAGTAAGTGCTCAGACAAAATACAGAGGATGAATAAATCTTTAATAGGGTGCCTGCCCTAGCTAGTCTAGGGTGAGGAGAGGAAGTCAAAGAAAACTTCCTTTTGAGGGACAGATGTTTGAATGGAGTAGCAAACGCCCAAACACTGCTGCATTACTGACACACTGGTGATGAACAAATAGCTTCTGTGTGTCCACTGATGGCGTATTTCACATATGGCTTATAAAAAAGTTTTAGTTCAATGTCATTCTTTTGAATATTAATTTTAGCAGGTAACACATGCTTATTTATTCTGTAAAGGATATTCAGTGCAAAAGCTGCATTTATGGGCTTCCCTGGTGGCGCAGTGGTTGAGAATCTGCCTACCAATGGAGGGGACACAGGTTTGAGCCCTGGTCTGGGAAGATCCCACATGCCGCGGAGCAGCTAGGCCCGTGAGCCACAACTACTGAGCCTGCGCATCTGGAGCCTGTGCTCCACAACAAGAGAAGCTGCAATAGTGAGAGGCCCGTGCACTGCGATGAAGAGTGGCCCCCGCTTGCCTCAACTAGAGAAAGCCCTCGCACAGAAACGAAGACCCAACACAGCCAAAAATAAATAAATAAAAATAAAGAATTATTCTAAAAAAAAAGCTGCATTTATGTCCTCTTCGGCTATCTCAGTTTATGCCCCAAGAAGCAAGCACTGCTACTTTTTCTGTACCCTTCCAGAGACATTCTACCCACATTCAGGTACATATGAAGAGCAACAAGTTACTAAAAGAGCCCTCCCTGCAATGAACAGTCTTGTATTTACACCTTCATATACACGTGTATTTATCTATCTAGGATACATTTCTAAAACTTAAAGCACTTGGTCAAAGAGTATGTGTATTTAAATTTTGAAACATATTTCCGGAGAAGTTATACAAATTTATAACCCAATCAAAAATCTGAGAGTAACTGCTTCTCCTTATCTATTCAAACAAAGTATTGGTTTGGCCAAAAAGTTCTGTAAGATCTTAGGGAAAAACCCAAACAAACTTTTTGGCCAACCCAATATAATATTAGGCTTTATGTTTACCAGTCAACTAGGGGAAAAAATAGTATCTCAGGGAAGTTTTAATTTGCATTTGTATTTTAAACATAGCAGAACATCTCTGCAAAGGCATTTATTTTTCAGTGCACTGTATATATTCTTTGCCAGCATTTTTAATGAATTCCTGGAATTTCATTTATTAATTTGTGAAATTTCTTCATTGGTTAAAGATGCTTCAATATTTTCTCCCACTTCATCATTTATGTTTATACTTCTGCCATATAGGGTAATATTCTTTCGTTTTGCTTTGTTTTTGCCAAGCATATATTTTTAATTTCTATAAAATTAATTTTTTTAAATAATAAAATTTTCTGGGTTTTCTAGGTTTGTGCCATACTTAATATTTTTCCAACTAAAAGACTTTTTAAAAATGAGTTTAACTCCTTAAAACGCAGGTTTTACTTTCTTAAAAGTGTCAACACTGGCTCTTGAACAAGGGGGAAAGTACTCATTAATATTTTACATTTCCATACATTGTCACAAAAAAAAATAAATTATACCTATTGCTAGGCAAGAGTTATATTTTGACTATAAGCCTTTATATTATTGGTATAAGAATGAAATTTGCAGCAGTTAGAAGGTATAATGAAAGATCTCCTGACAAGACATAAAACATCAAAATGCAATTTTCATTTCTATTTGCACTTCTTCCACAACATGTATGCTATACTTTAAAATAAAATGCCAAGGGCTTCCCTGGTGGCGCAGTGGTTGACAGTCCGCCTGCCGATGCAGGGGACACGGGTTCATGCCCCGGTCCAAGAGGATCCCACATACCGCGGACCGGCTGGGCCCGTGAGCCATGGCCGCTGAGCCTGCGCGTCGGGAGCCTGTGCTCCGCAACGGGAGTGGCCACAACAGTGAGAGGTCTGCGTACCGCAAAATAAATAAATAAATAAAATAAAATAAAATAAAATGCCAAGAGGAAAAATGTCATAAAATACAAAGCTGATAAAGCATCAAGTCATTCTCGATAGTGATAGCTGTAGCAGGTTGCCATGAATAACTTGGAAGATAAAAGAACAATGAAAACAGTTACAAACACAATAACAGTTCCTATCAAAAGGGCCACATTAGTTAATATTGGCTACAAGAAGATTCAAAATACAATCAACGAAAAAAACCTACCTTAGTATAAACATTACTAGATATCATAGAGGATAAAAGTATTATTGCAAAATGATGAAAAACAAAACCATACGGAGATGAAAGTTAAAATTAAAGGGAAAGATACTCCAAAGAAATCAGATTTTTATCTTTCCCTAAAGTAGCTCCATGTGTGTCACTGAATAATTAATAGTTTATAATAGAAACTGTATCTAAAAGTGAAGAAAACCAACAAAATAAAGAACTATCAATCCTGGTAGGAACCTTAGAGGATACCTATTATGCCCTCATGCTAAAGATAAGGGCCTTTTGTAACATTTATAAACACTGTTTCCCCAAAGTCCAAATGTACTTAACTTCAGATATTTCTGCTGCCTAAATAACCAAACCCTACTAGAACTTGTTTATTACTTTTTTCTAAAAAAAGCAAAACTGCCTGCCATGTAAACTTAATCCTTAATCATTCTATATTTGCTGAACTACAATGATTCACTAATTTTACAGTATAAAATAAGGATGTACTATTTGACAATCTATTTTAAAGCTATCTAAACTTCTCTGATGATGAGTGATGTTGAGCACATTTTCATGCACTTATTGCCTATCTGTATATCTTCTTTGGAAAAAAGTCTATTCAGGTTGTTTGCCCATTTAAAAATATGATTATTTGGTTTTTTGTTTTTAAGTTGTATGAGTTCCTTATATATCTAAGATATTAACCCTTTATCAGATACATCATCTGTAAATATTTTCTCCCATTCTATAGATTGCCTTTTTAACTTGTTTCCTTTGCTGTGTAGAGCTTTTTAGTTTGATGCAGTCCCTTTGCTTATTTCAGCTTTTGTTGCCTATGCTTTTGGTATCTTAACCAAAAGATCATTGCTAAGAATATTCTATTCAAATTACAAGACCCCAACCCTACCTCCTTTCTGATGAGAATCATAGCTGTTATAGAATTTATTTGTATGAGATACTTGTCTCATTACTTGATATTGACACTTCATAAATTATATCTAAAAGATTGCCTAAATGATCCATTCTACAAATCCTTCCAAATTTTTAAATTTTATGAATAATGTGTGTTTATTCTAAACACAAAATCATATAGATGAAAGCCTACATAGCCCAACAAAGTTCCTCACTTATTTTAAGGTTAGATCAGTCCTTGTATATTAAGGAGCTTAATATACAATTAAGTCCATCTTATATTAAGAAGCAAACCATAAGTAAATGTTAATCTTTCTCTTTCTCTATTCTGTATGGTCAATAAGGCCATGCACTACTAATTTCACTGTAGTCTGTGAACTGCAATTTCAATGTATAAAGTAATGAGAATGGTTACTGAGCACTACAATATATTAAGCAGCAATGACAAAATATTTATTATGAAATATTTGTGATTCCTTTTTTAAAATATATATATACTAAACTCAAACTGGCCTTGGTACCTAGTTAGTTAAGCCAATTTTGACAGGCCATTTTAAGACATTTAAGAGATGCTGATGCCAACCTCCCAAACTCCCAAGACAAGGTAATCACTGCTACTGGTGGTAATAAACTAAGTTAAATGACTTGGGGCAGCATTTATAAAACTACTAGAAACAATATGACACTAAGGTATACTCTCTTGGGGAAAGCAACTAAGCTGTCTACTTCTCTACCACCTTCCACGGTTCCAGTGTCTGCCATTTTTCTAAATTGGTTAACACTAGTAAATCACAAGACATGAATGGGATATATCTTAACTGAGAGAGAAATAATAAACATCACTACCACGTCCAGTCCAAGCCATGTTCACAACTACACATACATCAAGTTTCCAAGCTCTGCCTTCTGTTGTACACAAAAGTTAGCTAAGCAAAAAGTACCAAATGAAAGGTCAAAGGCCAGCCTACATGTACACGTCAACAAAATGTGCTTGGATTATGTCCAGTCATTTAAAATTGGATATTCTTAAAAATACACCATTTATAAAATAGTGTTATGCAAAGCCATATAATGGTGATTTTAAAATATTGACATTATTAAATACAGAACCTGGAAGGATGAAAAGGCCAAAATCACCTAGAAAAATAACACTGCATGCACCTGTATATGTAGAAGTTAAGAGGTTTTCAAGATCACATAACAATACCAGCAAGGTTAGGGCTGGAACTCTAAATCCTGGGGTAGAGGGGTGGGCAAAATAAAGGGGATTAAGAGGTAAGAACTTCCAGCTATAAAATACGTAAGTCGCAGGATGTAATGTACAGCATAGGGAATATAGCCAATAATACTGTAATAACTTTTTTTTTTTAATTTTGACAGATGGTAACCAGACTTAGTGTGGTGACCACTTTGTGATATATAAAAATACTGAATCACTATGTTGTACACCTGACACTAATATAATATTGTAAATCAATTATACTTAAAAACAACAAAAAATAAAACCTATATTGATCACCAAAAAAAAAAACCCCAAAACCTAGTTTGTGATCTTACCTTAATACCACATATAACTAATAAAATATCTTAGAAACATCGCAGAGACCACACTTTCCTCTGAGAATCATAGTTTTCCTAAACAATACTCAGAAACTCCATAAAACAGAAATCAAAAGCTGGTCAACAACAAACAATTTTCTTTAAAACGCAAAGAATTTCTCAAGGAATGCATTTTAAAAGCGTTTTCCTTTTCTTTTTTTTTTCTTTCCAGTACGCGGGCCTCTCACTGCTGTGGCCTCTCCCGCCTCGGAGCACAGGCTCCGGACGCGCAGGCTCAGCGGCCATGGCTCACGGGCCCAGAGGCTCCACGGCACGTGGGATCCTCCCGGGCCAGGGCACGAACCCGTGTCCCCTGCATCAACAGGCAGACTCCCAACCACTGCACCACCAAGGAAGCCCTTTTTTTTCTAATGGCAGGACCAGATATATGACTAAATCTGACCTCTATTTTTTTTAAAAATCTCTCAAAAGCGTAACATTTAGAAAAAAGTATTCTGCCTCTCAACGTGCTTTTTTTTTTCCGGTAAGTTGCATGCTGAGCATGCAGTGATTAATATAATTTCCATCTGCCCTCTTTAGCACTTAAACATTTTTAAAAGTTAGACAGCGACTGCAAGGTGTTGACAGATTCTTGCTCATTTGTTTATTTTTCTCCTACCTTAGAATGAGTCCCTGTTATTTCATTAGTAAATCTGTAACACTAAAATGTAATATTCTGGACTACCACTTACTAAAAACTACTGTAAACCATACTTCCCAAAGAAGTAAAATGAAATTTTTGCTAAGCTCCAAACTCCTTATGCTACACAGCCAAGCAACACTTTTTTTTAAAATCACTCTTTTTCCTACTGTCCCATCCACAAACTAGAAAATGTAGGAGCTATCAATATGCTTGATGCACAGCAAAGGAAACCATAAACAGAATGAAAAGACAACCTACAGACTGGCAGAAAGTATGTGCAAACGATGCAACTGACAAGGGCTTAATTTCCAAAATATACAAACAGTTCATACAACTCAATAACAAAAACACAAAAAACCCA
Organism: Tursiops truncatus; assembly: GCF_011762595.2. Classification (NCBI taxonomy): domain Eukaryota; kingdom Metazoa; phylum Chordata; class Mammalia; order Artiodactyla; family Delphinidae; genus Tursiops; species Tursiops truncatus. The sequence continues at coordinate 23,705,500 of NC_047041.1, forward strand.
ATCAGAAAAATGGACATTAAGACCTAAATAGACATTTCTCCAAAGAAAACATACAGATGGCCAAAAGGTACATGAAGAGATGCTCAACACTGCTAATTATTAGAGAAATGCAAATCAAAACTACAATGAGACATTCAACCTTACACTGGTCAGAATGGGCATCATCAAAAAGTCTACAAATAATAAATGATGCAGACGGTGTGGAAAAGTGGGAACCCTCCTACACTGTTGGTGGGAATGTAAATTGGTGCAGCCACTATGGAGCATGGTATGAAGGCTCCTTAAAAAACTAAAACAGAGTTACCATATGATCCAGCAATCTCACTCCTGGGCATATATCTGGAGAATAACATAAATTGAAAAGATACATGCACTGCAATGTTCATTGCAGCACTACTTACAATAGCCAAGACATGGAAGCAACCTAAATGTCCATCAACAGATGAACAGATAAAGAAGACACTGTGTGTGTGTATGTATGTATATATATACATACATACACACACATACAAATATATATACACACAATGGAATATGACTCAGCCATAGAAAAGAATGAAATAATGCCATTTGCAGCAACACAGATGAACCTAAAGATTATCATACTAAGTGAAGTAAGTCAGAGAAAGACAAGTATCACTTATATGTGGAATCTAAAAAAAAAAAGATACAAATGAACTTGTTTATAAAACAGAAATAGACTCACAGACATAGAAAACAATCTTACGGTTACCAAAGCGGAAGGGGGGGGATAAATTAGGAGTTTGGGATTAGCAGATATAAACTACTATATATAAAATATATAAACAATAAGGTCCTACTGTATAGCACAAAGAACTATATTCAATATCTCATAATAAACCATAACAGAAAAGAATATGAAAAAGAATATTTATATACACACACATATGTATAACTGAATCACTTTGCTGTACACCAGAAACTAACACATCGTAAATTAACTATAATTCAATTTTTTAAAAAATGCTTGAAATTCTCCTGCAAAAGGAAAGTTTAATTTAAGATTCAACACTGGCTGTCTTTTGAGACCTTTTCTCACTTTCTTCCCTCGGTCTTCTGGTGATTATCTTTCATGGTTTTTCTTACACTCTACTTCTATTTTTAAGAAATTCTGCTACTTCTATTTTACTCCTCTTAGACACCACACCAAACTCCCTGAGGATATGGACTTTGTTTTACTCATTGTTCAATTCCTAGAGTAAGTGCCTAACACTGTGCCTGGACAAACTAATAATTATTTGTGAAGCTGAGCTGAGACTGGTCAAATCAAGACCAATTTTTTGGGGGAGCAACATTCATTCAAAGACTCTGAAATGCATTCTTCTGTTACCTATTCTGACATCAACTTACTTAAATAGCATAAAAATAAACAAATATATAATATTTCACATTTGATACTTATTAGTTGAGAAAATGGATTCACTAACTCTGGACAATAAAGTATGATGCAAGAAGTAGAACTGTCTGTAAATGCAGTCAGGAGTCACTCCGGGTGCCTAGTCAGTGAGCTGGAATCACTCTTTTATCCCCTTCTCCCAGCAGGAGAGGCTGTGTGACCTCACTCAGCTTTAGACAAAGCCAGAGCTTCTTCCCTTAGCAGGGCAAACCCAACTTCCCATGGGCCCCAGGTCTCCACATGCTGGACAGATGAATTTCTTAGATGACTGCAGGCATCCACACTATTCTGTCTGATTCCCAAGTAGTCTGTGTGACAATTCACATATGAGGTTGATCTACCACGTATTCTAATACGTAAGAGAGAATAATATATAGGACAGGATACCTTCACTAGAATAAATACCTATGCTTTATATTGAGCAGACTGTCAAACCTCTGGCATCCCTCTGTGTGGAATAATGAAAGGATGGGAAACCCATGCCTTACCTTCTTCTTGCTGATCCTGGCTTGTCCCCATAAAATGTCACCTGTTCCCAATAAAGCCTATTCCTTAATCCATGCCATGATATTGTGAAATTTGTCCTAAGCTCTGATGCATGACAAGTGCCAATCCAGATGGACTTACCGGCAGATCAGAAGGTCACTAAACTTTTCTTTGAGAAGTTTATAGAACAGTAGCTAATTAGAGATGCCATCTGCCAGGTACCATGCTAGATGTTTTCCATTTCATTTACTCCTCACAACATCCCTTTTGAGGTATTTCCTGCATCTTACAGGCAATGAAACTGACAATAAAATAAGTTTAACAATTATCCTGCTAAAGAGAAAGAGGGAGGTTCTAAACACAGACCCATCAAACTCAAATTTTATAATCTCAAACACTGAAGCTCATGCTCTTCTCAGGACTCTACAATGTCACTGATTAAAAAAACTTTAGAAACATTGTTTGTAGGAAACTTTAGTCTACTTTTCAAATGCTGGAGCCCATAACCTCTCTCAGAGATTGAAATACTACTTCCACTTGAACAAATCCTTTGATAGCGAATTCATTAAATAAAGAAAACATGTGTTGCACCGGGCACCTATTGCTATCTTTCCTATGTATTTTTAAAAGAATAAATTATATTAATAGAAAACAGCAAGGAAAATTACTCTTTTTACTAAAAAATTAATGTAGTTTCCAAACCACATAAGCAATTAATATTGGTCAAAATCCCAATCTAAATGCTTTTTTCAAAGTTCCACTGTTACCCTTTAGAGGTCTCTTCTGGTAATGAAAACGAAGACAAATTGAATTTTCTTATGTCCATCTAGGAAAAAGAAAATAGTAATTACAGATAGAGGTGAAATAAAGTTGGGGGGTGGTAGAGAGCTAATAAGAGTTCTGTGACAAGAGTCAGGGAAGATTGGGGACAAAAGAGACAACATGTATGAAACAATATAGACAAGAAAAAGGACAGCTGTGCAGAGTCAGGACAGTTACAGTAATAAAAGGAGACAATCTGAAAACAAAATCACAAGAAAGGAAGAAACAAGGGAAAGGAAAAGCTCTAAGAAAACAAATTCCTCTCACGATTAGTGATGTGTTGCAAAAACACTGCACCATACAGCCAATTCACTTTTTTCCCTTAACAGACACCTAACCAAACTATCAACTCTAAATAGGGAAAACATACTGACAGGATGCATAACTGTCTTCCATCTCCCAAATATTCTCTTCCTTACACCAAAAGAAAGCCTGAGATATAAGAATAGAAGTGGTAAGTTCAAAAGAAAAGAGTATATTAAAACATGAAATTAATCTTTAGAACTCAGTGTGGTTATTTCCAAGTTAGTATGCTACCACTGACCAATACTATTTATAATATATCCTAAACCGGTTCTTCTCCAAAAACTTGAATTATTTAAATCATACAATAATTTGAAGGATTTGGTTCAATCATTAATAACTCAGTGATGATCCTAATAAAAGATTTACCTAAAACTAATTTCAAATACATTCAATTTCAATCTAATCAAGTAAACAGGCTGAAGTGATGGGAATTTTCTCTATTAAAATGCAATTAATTCTCCACTCATGTATTAAGAATTCTGGAGTCAGCATATTATGAAGCACACTAATAATTTGCTTCATTAGTTCTGAATCTAAGATGCTAGATGTCAAAACTTCCTAATAAAGACCACAAACTATCACAGAGTAACTTGATCAAAATAGTACTATTATCAGCTATTTAACTGAAGGCATAGCATCTGGATAATTTTTAACTTGGTTTGGAATGGACTAACCATTTTAAGAACAGTAAGTTGTAATTCACTGCTTTGCCAGAAATCAGCTGCTATACCTTGACAATCATGTTAAAGTAAGCTCCACCACCTTACTCAGAGAAGCATGCATGCATTTTTTTTGGCGGAGGAAGGCACAGAGGGAGGGAGCAAATATGAATGTGTATGAGTATCTTATCAGTTTCTAGAGAGCTGCTTTCCCTGAACTTACCCTGGCATCATCTCTCCAGTTACTTAAGATAGGTACTGAAAATTGCCATAAAAAATTTATTACTTTATGTACTGTAGGACAGTTGTTGAATTGCAAGGAAAAGCTGTGTTTCTCTAAAGTAGAAGAATGTTTTCTCAATATGGAAAAAGTGTTCTTCTTTCATTTTGGCACTTAAGACCTCAGAGCCAAATTCCTGATCCATATTAAGAACCAGGTAAAACCTTGCATGACCTGCATATTTAATTTCCCACCAGTCATTTCTATTCTATCTATATTTTACATGCCTGATGTTTTCTACTTTATTACACTTAGAAGTATTTTTTAAGCCACTTCAAATTCCTTGTGGGATTAGGAGGGATAAAATATAATTAAAAGGAATAAAGGAAGCTCAGTTATTTATACATCAAACACTGACTAAGTACCTATTATATCCCAAGTCCTATCCTAGGCACTTAGGCTATAGTGAAGCTTGAATTCTAGTCGGAAAACACAGACACACACACATACACACAAACACACACAGACACACACACACACACACACACACACACACACTAATATGTCAAGGAGCTTTAGGAGCTAGAAACAAAGGCAGAGTAAGGGGCTAGAAGTGACTGAGTAGAATGAAGAAATTTCAGACAGAGAAGGCCTCTCTGAAGAGTGGACACCTGAGCAAATATCATAAGGATGTGAAAGAGGAAGTCATCAGTAATCTATGTAAGCTTTGCAGGTAGAGGAAACAATAAGTTCTGAAGGCCCACAAGGGAAATGAGTTTATTATTTTCAAGAAAAAAAAATTCCGAGTGACCAGATAAGAGTGAGCAAGATGGGGCTTCCCTGGTGGCGCAGTGGTTTAGAGTCCGCCTGCCGATGCAGGGGACGCGGGTTCGTGCCCTGGTCCAGGAGGATCCCACATGCCATGGAGCGGCTGGGCCTGTGAGCCACGGCCGCTGGGCCTGCGCATCCAGAGCCTGTGCTCCGCAGCCGGAGAGGCCACAACGGTGAGAGGCCCGTGTATCGCAAAAAAAAAAAAAAAAAAAAAAAAAAAAAAAGAGTGAGCAAGATGGAGGGTGGTAAGAGAGGCAATCAGAGACAAAGGAAGATTTCTGATTAGGTAAGGCCTTGCAGGACACTATAAGGAGTCTGATTTTACCCTGAATACAACAGAATGAATACAAGTTTTGAGCAAGAAAGAGGACATGATCTAGTTTACTCTTTTTTTATCTACCCCCACCCCGCTGTGAAGATACCAAATTGTATAGAAGCAAGAGGGGGACAAAGAAAAAACAAGAAAACCAATTAGAAAATTAATCTATCAGTCTACGTGCAAGATCATAGATGGTTTGAATCAGAGTAGCAAGTGAAGAACATGGTAGAGTCTGGATATATTTTGAAGGAAGAGTAACAACACTTGCCAGAGAGTAGATGTGGGAGGTGAAAGAGGATTCAGGGATAACTCCTAGGTTCTTAGACTGAGTGACTGAGTGACTGGCGTTAAATATCCAAAAGATATTAAACACCTAGTTAAAAGGAGTTTAAGTGAAGCAGAAGAGGTTCAGGACATGTATTTGGATTCATCGACAAATCCAACGTCTAGGTTTGCCTAGGGAATATATTTAGGTGGAGACTAGTTTAAGGCAGAGTCTTGGGGCACTCCCTCATTTAAAGATGGGGGAACCAGCAAAGAAAACCGAATAAACTAAGCAAATAAATAAAATTAAATTTTTGTCATTTTAAAGTGGAAAGTAATAAGCTTACTCCTTTTGATCTCATCTTCATGCTATAATGGAGGGAATGACAAATCAGTTCACTACCATTCAGATTCAAATTAATAAGGAAAAGGAATAAAGCTAACTGAGCCCAAAGAAATCTCATTATTAAAGAGTGTTTGATTGATGGTCCCAATTTTACAACCATTAAAGCAATTAATAAGCCCATTTTACAGAAGGACATCCAGGTCTTCTGAACATCCTAAAAACATTTTATGTCTGTCTCCCAGGGAGCTTTTGGATCATTAATAGTACTCTTTTTTTTTTTTAAATCTAGTTCATCCAAAAACAATGGTAAGCTTCCATCTTACTTACCTTGTCCATTATTTTATTATAAACTACCTCCCAGAATCATGCTAAGGGAAACTCATATAAATTTATCTAATGATTAACTGAGAGCTTCCTAATGTCAAATTAGATTTTGCCTCCCAAATCTAGTAGGGTGGACAGAGTATGGAAAGGTAACATGTACTGTTATTCATGAAGTTAACAGCTAACTTGTTTATTTTAATAACGGTGTTGTATTTTAAAAATCACCAACAAAGAAATTTGTTAATTTTTTATGTGCAGGGATAAGAGAGTAACTCTACAAGAGCTACGCAAAGACTTAATTATATACACTTATTGTGTGACCCAGCCTAGACCCAGCCAGCCAGCATTCACACAAGCATGTTAAAGGGGTGAACATTTTCTACAGGTAAGTCTAACAAATTAACAAAAAGATGAAAACTGACCCAAAAAACCTGCTTCATTATTAAGTCAGTATAAAGATTAAGCACATAAATTTTGGAACTACTTATTACTATGTCCAAATCCTAGCTCTATCATTTACTAGCTCAAGATTTTTTAACCTCCCAATCTTCAACTTCCTCATCTTTAAAATAGGAACGATAATATATTTTCGATAGGGCTACCTTCAGGATTAATTAGTAAATATGTCTTCACTCATCTAGTCTACTAACCTCAACATTCATCAACCAGCTCTAATCACAGATGTGTCCTCCTACTCTGGTCTACCTCCACTCATCATCCTACTGAGAATGGCATCTAGCTTTGACTGTCTGACCACTGAGCTGTTACTCTTTCAACTTCACAATGGTATCTTGCCACCTTATACTCTCTAACATATGCTACTGCAGATCTGGCCCCTATTTTCAGTTTTAGCTCCCTTAAGTAGAAAGCCACCTACCATAAATCTGGCCAAAAATAAACCAGTCACAAGCTTGAAAAATGAACCTCTACTAACACTTATTACCAGTATTCAAGAAAATAAAGAAAATAATTTGTGTCCAATGTTAACTTAGAAACATTGACAAACATGTCATTTTTGTTTTTTCTAAACCCTGGCTTACATGTAGCAAAAAGATGAATACTAATATCAAAAGACCAGCTAAAGGGCTTCCCTGGTGGCGCAGTGGTTGAGAGTCCGTCTGCCGATGCAGGGGACACGGGTTCATGCCCCAGTCCGAGAAGATCCCACATGCCGCAGAGCGACTGGGCCCGTGAGCCATGGCCACTGGGCCTGTGCGTCCTGTGCTCTGCAACGGGAGAGGCCACAACAGTGAGAGGGCCGCGTACCACTAAAAAAAAAAAGACCAGCTAAAGTTTAACCTTTATACACATTATCTAATCTAGGTATAAGAGAAAATTATAAATCACTATTCATTCACTGCCAAGATAGGAGAGGTGGTTTTAAATGTGTAATATTTAGACTTCCAGTTCTGGCAACATGGTAGAAGCTCTCACACCATAAATACCTAGCAACACTGATAAAATATAACTAAATAGCTTTTCAATAATTAAATATATTGCTAATTTAGCAAGAAAAAATCCCCCAAGTCAGAAAAGGAAAAGGAAATTGGGTAGTCCTCAGGTACACTATCAACCCAAAACAAACCACAAATGCTATGAGACTGAGTATTACACTCACACTTGGTAGAAGAGATGCAAGAAATGAGAACAATCAATCTGCTATGAAACTCTCAAATGGCTGTATGCTCTGTGAAAGAAGGACCAGAAAAAAAATTCGGCTGGGGGTCCAAAAAGACAACAAGGAAGTTTAGATCAATTCAGGCTCTGAGCTCTGGGTACAAGAAAGAGACTAAGGGGAGGGAGATGAGTATAAAATCCTAGAATAAAATAAAAAACCCAAGGTGGATTGCCCAAATTTACACCACCAGAAACCCCCAGGTTAAGAAATAAACAAAAAATAGTTTACATTTAAGTTAAGAATTTTGGGAAATCTGTAAAAGAGTAAGTGATGAGTAGCTCTATGAAATATTTAAGCTTATGATAAAGGAAAATATACATATCAATGGAATGGAACAGAAAGTCCAAAAATAGAACCAAAATATATAAAGGTTTTCACATAGAATAAAGGTGGCACATTAAATCAGTGCAAAAGACAGACTTCAACAAATGGTGTTAGAACAAAATAGCTATCTAGAAAAAATACAGTTTATTTTTTCCACACTTCACACCTTACAAAAGAATATATTCCAAGTGGATCAAAAACTTATATGCACAAAATTAAACCATAAAAGTACTGGAATAAGTGCTTGGAGAAATCTTTTATAACCTTAGAGCAGTCAAGGTTCTTTTCAACTTTGACATGAAACTTAGAAGTCACAAAAGACAAAATTGGCAAATTCAACTACATAAAAAATTTTTAAAACATGATCCAAAGTCAGAAAAACAAAAGATAGTCTAATCTGGAAAACAAAAACAAACCAAGAACAACAGAAAAAGCAAACTACTTGCAATTAATTCATTAGATCCAAGCAATGGTCAAATTTTCCCAATATAAAGAGCTAATACAAAGAGTAAGAAAAAAGATCAACCTCCCAGTAAGGCAAAAGATATGGACAGTTCCCAGAAAATGCAATACAAATGGCTCACTCATGATATGAGAAATGTAAATGAAAACTTCACAGAGATACCATTTATCTCCTGTGTAATTGGGAAAGATCAAATATTTCAAAAGATGCTGTGTTACGAGAAAAAGTGGTATCATGTATTACAAACAGAAATGTGAAATAGCCCAATTTACAATATCTATCAAAAATTTAAACTTATGGACCCTTTGACTTAGTAATTTCACTTCTGGGAATTTATTCTATAGTTTATTTTTAAATGAAGAGAAATACACACTCAAATATATTCTATATCAGTAAGGAAGAAAATACATATGGTTTTGGCTGGTTGTCTGTTTTCAAAAACATATATTATGAATTTTATAACAACTTAAGAACTTGGGAAATCTGTTCATAAACAGAGTAAATGTTTGCTCATGGCATTTTTATAACTTTTCATTATTATAATTTTAGAAATATTCATTTTACATCTTTTCACACATGCTATAATCCATTTAGTCAACAGCTACTGAAAAACATATACAAGTAATACCTAAGAACTACAAAAATGTAACTCAGTGTTGACTATTATCATGTACTTATAAATCAATGTAAGTAATGAGCTTACATGTCTATTTCATCAAAAATGAAGTATACTAAAATTCTCATTCATGTGCAGTTTTTTGAGAGATATAACACTATAAAAAGAATATCTAGGGAATTTACTTTTGAAAAGCAAAAATCAATCGAAAGCAAAGGCGGCTAATTAATTGGCTACATAGGATATCAAACACAGCAAGATTTGATGATGCTATGTGGCAAACCTCATTTCAAAGGCATAATATCTGTGTATTAGTGATTTGCTTAATAAACCCTGAAAGATAACTGGATTTTGGAAAATATCTTATTTATTGATTTTGTTGTCCATTCCTCAAATTGTATCTAGTGTGTTAGGCAAAGCCTCTTGCAACAAGGAAATTAATGAGCAGATTGGTTGCAGCCATTACTGCAAAATGATCAATGATTTTACTAGAAGAAAAACAGGAACATAGTAACATGCTTACCTTTAACTAGTACCAGTATAAAAATTTTAGGATAAGTGAACATTATCAAAAAACATGAGGATCTGCTACATATATACAATTAAAATATATAGAAAAAGTACAGCAAATGTGTATCAAAAATTGCCCGTCTTATTAATTACTGGCTCTCTCTTTATCACATTTATAGTCAATTTCCCTTCCAGAAGTAGCCTTTGCTCTATTAGTCCTAGCTAACTAAAATTCAGTAGGATCACTTGTCATTTCTAGGGCATAAAGGCAATGGGAAACTGGTAGACAGTTAATGAGAAAGTATAACTGGGTGCTAAATAGATCCATACTGTCTTCTGAGGATTCTTTCCCCCTCACTGAAAGAGAAAACACATTCTCTCTGCTTGCTTTTTAACAAATATCTCTAAGGTAACATCAATAATATGTCTAAGACATTTTTTTGTTTTGTTTTGAGTAAAAAACAGTATACAAATAATGACATTATAATATTTAAATTTAATTATGCGCTATATGCCAGATCATGGTAGAAGATGGTGAATAACGTTTGAGTGTGTTTCCTTTTTAAAAATAAATCCTAAAGGATGGGGGTAAATTCAGAGAAAGTTCAGCAAGGAGGCAGCATAAGGGCTCCTTTCCTAGAATATCCTTCCTTACCCTCTATAATTTTATTTTTGTTTTTGTTTTTTGTGGTACGCGGGCCTCTCACTGTTGTGGCCTCTCCCATTGCAGAGCACAGGCTCCGGACACGCAGGCTCAGCGGCCATGGCTCACGGGCCCAGCCGCTCCGCGGCATGTGGGATCTTCCTGGACTGGGGCACGAACCCGTGTCCCCTGCATCGGCAGGCGGACTCTCAACCACTGCGCCACCAGGGAAGCCCACCCTCTATAATTTTAAAAGTCCAGTGCAAGGTCCACCTATGCCATGAAGCTGTCTCTTGCTCAATCCAACAGGATGATCTTTGATCAATTCCTACTACCATATAATTTAGCGCTTAATTTTATAAGGTCTTGTATCATTTGCTAATTTTTACACATACTACCTATCTCCACAATATAATCATGTGAGGTGTGACAGGTTGAAAGTATATATAACCACAGCCACCGCCACCATCCCAACATAGACATACACCACACTGGCACAACACTGAGTACGAAAAAGATGGCAACATAACTTACATAGTATATCAAGTGACCAACTACTGACTTAGACAACAAAATCTAGTGATCTCTTGTAGAAGGTGAACAGACAAAAATATCTTGTAAAATATATTTTGTTCACCTTTTTTGTAGAAAGTGAACAAAAGGGACAAAAACATCTCCCTTGGATATTACAGTCCATTGGACACAGACAAAGAATAATGACTGGAAGGTATAAGTGCTATGGGAAAAAATACACAGCAGGGTAAAGGAGGAATGGCAAGTGTGTGGCATGTGTCTTTGAGGGAGGTGGGGATCAGGGGTTGGTGGTTGTTAAAATTCCCAGAGCATCTAGCCATGCATTTGTGTGTGTGTGTGTGTGTGTGTGTGTGTGTGCGCGCGCGCGCGCACACGCACACACGTGCACGATCACTCAAGTGTGGAAAAAATGCAAAATAAGACAAAGCACAAATGCCATGGAAAAGTGAAAGTTTATACTTGAAAAGTTTATACTTTAATTGGAGCTTAGTGTCCCCATTTTAGAGATGTGGTCCACATCAGTCAATTCTAAACAATGAAAGTTAGCACAACTCAGAACACCATCTCCCCTTCTCAATCAACCTCTCCTCCCTTATCGCCCCCCAAAACACACACACACACACACACACACACACACACACACACACACACACGCGCCAGCCCTCCAAGCCAAACTTATAAATCATCTATAAATGCAACTGGGTACAGTACATCCTACTCTTCTCCACATAGGTTGTCATCACTGCTCTCATAACTCATGTTATAAAACAAGATCAAAAGAATACAGCCAGGGGAAAAGATATATCTATTCAAGTCCCTTCCACCCACTTTTTCTTGTTGTTGCAGTTCTTCTTCTTTTTTTTTTTTTTTTTTTTTTTTGCGGTGCACGGGCCTCTCACTGTTGTGACCTCTCCCATTGCGGAGCACAGGCTCCGGACACGCAGGCTCAGTGGCCATGGCTCACGGGCCTAGCCGCTCTGCGGCATGTGGGATCTTCCCGGACTGGGGCACGAACCCGTGTCCCCTGCATCGGCAGGCAGACTCTCAACCACTGCGCCACCGGGGAAGCCCTGCAGTTCTTCTTAATAAAAAAGTTTTTTTTTATGTATAAACAGAATTCTTATCAAGTATACTTCAATTAAAAAAAAAAGAAAAATGTATAAACATTTTTAAAAGACTATGATTTATTCTACATATTTAACTTTCAATAATATCTACAAATATTAACTTTCACTATTAAATTGGTATATTTTCCAAGAATAAAAATATTTTTAAAATGTGAATTTAATCCAGAAATCTTTAAAATTAAAGCAGCTCATATTGGCATAAATAAACTGAGGTTGCAGAGGCAGGACACTGAGAAATTTGATATCTTTTATTTTAATCTATAGCCAAAATTAAAGGTCACTGTTCTAAGTCATTAAATTCATGATATCAACTGAGCAATGTAAAATAAAGCCTAGTATTAAGTAGGAGGAAAAATAAGAAAAGGTGAAAAAATTCAATGGAACTAATCTCATTACCTGTTTAAACAGCTGAATAAGTTGAAGCAAAAAACGAAACCCTAAGGTTATTATGAAATCTAAAAATATAACATATTGCTGCTTTCCAAGAACACATAAATCTAAAAAAAATTATCCACTATACATGTCTAAATGATTATTTTAATGAGATTTTTATTCAGCCTAATAAGAAACTTATCATTTATGTCTGCATTGTTTGCTACTTTAAACAAAAGCAACTAACTATATTAAAAGTTTGATGACAATTCTGAAATCTTAATGAATAAAATGTGGAGAGAAAGAAATGCTGGCCTCTACTATGGAGGCTCAAATATATGTAGGTATGTCTTTGGAATGCTAGGGCACACAGACTACAGGGCTTCGTGAGATAGACCTCATCCTTAGCTTGCACACAGTCTCGTCAAAGTAGAAACCATGCTTCAACAAAGTGCCAATCACAGTAATGGCCCAGCTTCAACACTGTCTAATCTAATCCCAGCATGAACATAATATATATAAGCAATAAAATGTACCATTTTTAATTACTCAAGGTTTACTTATCACCCATTTATTTCCATCTTGCCTGCGGCAGAATGATCCGAAAGTGACTCTCCATGATCCCACATTCTGGTGTTCGTGCCTTTGTGTAATCCCGTCTCCTTCAGCGTAAGCAGGACCTATGACTTTCTTCTAGTCAACAGAATATGGCAAAGGTAATGAGATATCACTCCCATGATTGTGTTACATTATATAAGCCTCCATCTTACCAGCAGACTGGAGCTACAACTCCCCTTGCAGGCTTAATGAGGTAAGCAGCCACACTGGAGAAGCCCACATGGAAGGAGCTGTGGGCAGCCTCTAGGAACTAAGGGTGATCACCCTTAGTTGGCCAACCAAAATCTGGGGCCTACATCATACAGCTGCCAAAGAAATTCTGCCAACAACTTGAATGAGCCCAGAATAGGATTCTTCTCCATTCAGGTCCCTAGATGAGAATGTAGACTGGCCAATACCTTGACTGCACCCTTGTGAGACCCTGAGCAGAGAACCAGCTAAACTGTGCCCAGACTCCAGAGCCACAAAAACACACGAGATAATAAATGTATATTGTTTTAAGCTGCTAAATTTGTGGAAATTTGTTATGCAGCAATAGAAAACTAATGCATTGCCTTAGAACAGCTCGCTAATTTGATTTCATTTTTATTTCTTTGATGTACTTGGACTTAACACAACATACAATGCCCTCAATAAATGCCTACTGAATTAACTGTGAGAGTTTGATCTTTTTGGCCAACTTATATTTCAATTCTGTGGTAAAGCCAACTTATATTTCAATTCTGTGGTAAAGCAAAAAAAAAAGGCTCACAAGTGAGAAAAGATAGAAATTGCCTTGAAAAGAGACCCATTAGCAATGCCTTACTCTAAAAAGAGATGAGAAGCTACAGAACTCAAAAGTGAGAAAATATCCCCAAAATGCAATTATTTCATGTGATCCTCACAGGTTAGCAAAAGGAAAACACAGTCCAGGGGCAACAACCAAAGATATTTATTTCCAACACATAAGCATTTGCTTTATCTCTCAGTTTCTATTACCTAGAGATTACTTTATAAGCAAAAGATCATTTGAAATCAAAAACTTTCTGCTGAAATTAATATCTGAAATTTACTTACCTAAAAATATAAAAGAATGAGCATATAAAAATATATATTAAGTATATTTTATATGATTTCAAAATATAACTTTTATTTACATAATATATGCCTCACAGATATAATGTGAACGGCAATGATAAAGAAAAACAGATCCTTAAAGGTTCTAAAATACTGCTCCTGGATAATATTATTCATCTGGATGGAAATCACCCTGAGTAACAAAGGTAGCAGAAAAACTTTCAATATTGAAGCAAATTGGATAGATTGAAAGAATGCTGCTGGCAAAGACTCATTTGTTTGAAAAGAAAGAAAGAAAAAGCAGAGGAAACTGAAATAAACAGCCAAAAGAAAAAGAAAAGGTTGGTGGAGACCGCATGTGTCTGTAATAGCAGAGTATCAGTTCTACAGAATACATTTAAATCTGATTGGCTTTTCTAAGAACTATATTTTCTACTTTTTCTTAAATGTTGGATTTATAAAAATTATACGGACATCAGTTTTATAGGTAGCTTCTGCTGACAGTACTTAGGAGCTGTATTTATATCTAAATCTGAGGGAGTGATATAATTAAATTTCAAGCCTGGAAAGATAAATTCATGAAACAAGTATCCTAAGTTAGCACTTTCTCATTCAAAAATTCACCTTGTTAATGAGGGGGGAGGGGTAATTTTCACTAAAGTGCACATATAAAAATTAAAAGCACATACCTGTCTCTTTCCATGCAATGTAAGCAACTAACTCTAGGGATCTTTTAATTATCTTTTTAAAAATCTCATAAGGTTTCAGAAAATTACAAAAGAAAAACAACTTATTCTAAGCAATACAGAACCAGACTTGAGAGAATGACATCTCCCTGAAGAGAAATAAAATTCTGCTGTCTTGTAAACATAAACTTTGTACAAGAAATCAGATACTTCTTCTGGTACATAAATAAAAATGGATTAATAAAAATTTGAAAGAAATTCAAATGATGAAATATGATGAATTGGGAGGTTGGGATTGGCATATATACACTAATATGTATAAAATGGATAATAAGAACCTACTGTATAAAAAAATAAATAAAATTCAAAAAAATTTTGAAAGATTGCTTTAAAGAATTAAAAAAAAAAAAACCTGGCATCTTTCGAGTAACAGTATTATTGCATTTAGTAAATTTTAAATCACATTAATGCACGATTATTTGGATGTTCCAGACTTACCCACACACATTTCTGCGTTTTCTGAACAGAGAAGTGATGGGTTCCACTTCATGAGCCACAACAGGCCACACAGTCCTCAGTTCACACTGATTCTATTTTTTTGTTTGTTTGTTTTGACTACAAATACACCTACTAGAACAGTGTCATGTTGAGAATTTCTATAATTTTCTTTGTCAAGCTTCCTATAGCTCCCTTTTAATTAACAGTTATCTTTGAATAATAAGGTTCTCAAGATCACCATTCTAACATTAATGATGATAAAAGAATGTTGATAGTTGATAGCATATATTGGTTAACGGCACAAGCTCAGGGGTAAAAAGGACCTGGATTTGAATTCTAACTTTGCTATTTACTAGTTATGTTTTTATTTATCAGTGTCTAGCACATTTTAAAAAATACTCAAATTTTTCATGAGGAAGAGGGTTTTCAAGGTTGGATGCATTATAACGGGGCAAGAAGAATATGAAGAATGTATTCAAGCAGGAGAAAATGGGAGCTGGCTTAATAATACCCTATCAACCAAACACAGAAAGTAATGTCACTTCACATTTGTTCCATACAGTCTATATAAATATTACTGTGTATGTTTTCATTTGATTTTCACAACAAGAGAAAACTGAGGCTATAAGAAGTTAAGAACAAATTCAGGAAACAGAACAGAATATAGTCAGGATTCACAGGTCTTCTGATATCTTAATCCACTAGCAATGTGGTTTTCTCCACACATGCCAAGCTACTTCCAATCTTGGAATGGTTTAACATTTCACCAATTCAGACACTTTGAAAACATATTTCTAATCAACCTCAAAAAAGCACACTTATCTCAAGCTTTAAGGAGAGGAGAAAGACAACACAACACAACAGAAACCTACTGCTGATTCTACAGCAGTTAACAAAATATTGAATGTGTCCTATCAATCTTCATAGGCTAGGCAGGTAAGGAGACATGAAGACAAATTTTTTGTTTTATTCTAATATTGTTAGAAAACTATGGTCTAGTTTAATATTTGCTTGACAAAAACTGAAACAATCACACTCTGGCAAAGAACCCATTCTGACATTCCAAAGTCCATAATCTAACAACTACAGAGTCTTTTCCATGAAGAGAAGCTGTACTGTCATTATCCTCCAGAGTCTGAGAGAGAATTGATACCTCAGCATTGTCTGTGGTTCTGCCAATTCGAAGGATTAACTCTTTTGTTCTTGATGAACGTAGCATATACTTGACAAAATGACATCAAATAACGACCAATATCTACTTCCATCTCTACATACTGGACAGATAGGGGTGCAAAAAGAATGGAGGGAAATTACCATCTGGATGAGAAATCAATTCATAGAGCAAACACTCAAAGGGTAAGTATAATAATGTATAGTGAAAATTATCAACTGAGAAAATGGAAATAGATAACACAAATTATAAATACTACAAAAGCAACATTATTATTCAAATAAAATTAGGCAAAAGCATCATCTCATACAATTTTCCATGTAGCTGTCAATTAATCAATGAGTTTAATTTCTTATAAATCTGACACTAGAGATTCCAAAAATCCATACCAATAGGAGCACTTCGCTCTATTTAAGCAGGTAGAGCATCCACAAGGAACAAGAAAATTGCTTAAGTGTGATATATAGACAAGTAGAGAATAGGGTAGCAAATATTAAGGTGCTCATTTAAGAAAGAAAGCAAATACAAAAATAAGTTTGAAAAGGGAATGAAGAACGTGGAGTATAGTCATGCTGAAAAAAATGAAGCTAAACTACTTTAAGGAAGTCAATATAATCCTCAGCATCTGTATCTATCTATATTCACTAAAATTTATTGAACATCAACACTATATCAGGCATGGTGCCGCGTACTGGGGTGTGAGAATAAATAAGACAGACTGTTCTCTAGATGTCCAGCCTAAATGGAAAAACTGACAAAAAATAATATATAATATACAAACAAATAATTCTAATATGACAAATGTTCCAAAGGAGTATAAAATTTGTGCAAGGGCAATAGAAGGAAACAAACTCAGACTACATCTTTTTTAGTAGGGATCTCAAAAGAAAATTAATTCCTAATGCCCTAAAGTATCCATTGAAGGTAATAAATTAACTTTGTTCTTATACGTCTAGAATGATAATATTCATACATCATCTTTATTTTTTTTCATACACCATCTTTAAAAAAACTGAGAAACAGTCATTCAAATCACTGAGTTCTGAGGTTCAGATAAGAAACCCAGGCAGAGAGACTTCCCTGGTGGCACATGCAAGGGACACGGGTTCAAGCCCTGGTGAGGGAAGATCCCACATGCCGCGGAGCAACTAAGCCCATGCGTCACAACTACTGACCCTGTGCACCACAACTACTGAAGCCCATGCGCCTAGAGCCCGTGCTCCGTAACAGAAGCCACCGCAATGAGAAGCCCGTGCACTGCAACGAAGAGTAGCCCCCGCTCGCCGCAACCAGAGAAAGCCCGTGTGCAGAAACGAAGGGTCAATGCAGCTTAATTAATTCATTCATTCATTAAAAAAAAAAAAAAAAAAGGAAACCCTGGCAGACAAAGGCTTCCATCAAATAGGGAGATTTCACCAGATACAGAGAAACAAGAATTGGGTATCCCAAGCAGGGAGAATCTTATTTGCTAAGCCAAGGAAAAGGTATGCCACATTTGGAGAATTCTAAGTCATTTCATTGAGATGAAGGCAGGGATGAAAGTGAGAAAGGAGAGAATTGGAGTCTGACAAGAAATAGGACATGGACTTAGTTTTGCACCAGACTATAAAACACTTAGTAGCTAAAGATTTTGGAATTCACATATAGAAAAAGGCAGGGGCATACTCTGGAGGTATAAAGTGATCAGATTTGTCCCAAAAAACTTCTTAGGTGGTTCTGGTTCAAGGAGGCCAAGAACTAATCCTTTCAGAAGACTATCATATTTGCTACACAGTAAGTAGAAAAAAAAATTCTGTCCAAATTGAAGACTGAACTTTTTTACATTGAAGACTGTTTTATTATATAACAAGAAAAGTAAACTTTGTCATGCACACGCTTACCAATGACTAAGAGAACTCCAAAGAAACAACTTATTTTTCAGGTCATCTGGGTTATCATGAGTCCAAAAAGACATTAACATTAATTTTAACAGATCTTCAGTGAAAGAACAAAAACAAAAAACATGTATCGCAAAGACTGCAAAGAAAAGGTGATTCCTAAGACAGCAGATACATTATTGAATCAGTATGTCTATTAATTAGAAATAAACTTGGTCTGAGATGGGATTTTACTTAAATTAAAAAAATTACAAAAACCCAGGCACTACTAATACCTACAGGAAACTCAGTAAATGGGAAACAAGACTGGGGGGAGAGGGGGTGATAAAATTTCTCCTCTACCCTCTCCCAGATGGGCCTAAGAATTAGATTGACACAAGACACATTAACAGGAGAGAAGCACACAAATTTTATTTAGTAATTTTTTTGTGTATCTGAAAGCCTTCACAAGGAAAATAAAGACCCAAAGAAGCAGTTAGGGCCAAAAGCTTATATGTGTGGTTGGATAAAGAGGTGTAAATTGTGAAGATGTAACAAGACAAAGGGTTTGGGCTAGAGCAGTTAATTGTGGAAAAGTGACTAGGAAGATAAGGATTAGTAACAAGGTTTGTTTGTACAGATTGTTCCCAGCTTCTATTCCCCATCTCTAGTAGTAAGAATGTTTTCCTTTCACCTGATACCCAGAAGGCACCTTTTACATGAGAGTTTACCTCTTGCTTTCAAGAAGAAAAAGAAAGGTCAGAATGGCCTTCTTGCATCTGCTGTTTATGTGCCTTTGACTCAGAATAATCCTTATGCCCCAGTGGAATATTTGGGGGTGGCATATTCTGCTACCCTACACAAGTAGGGTAAGCAAAGTTGAAACTTTCAGAAGCCCCACAATGTTCCCCCCACCAGCCTACCTTCTAACTATAATAATTCTTCTCACATATTTAATATTCTAACATCTTCAATCCCCTTCCCATAAAAAATCCTGCTCTTAAAAAGGGATCTGATATTCAGCCTTAAAAAGGAAGGAAACTTTGACACATGCTTCAACATGGATGAATTTAAAGACATTATGCTAAGTGAAATAAGCCAGTCTCAAAAAGACAAATACTGTATAATTCTACTTATATGAGAAATCTAGATTAGTCAAATTCATAGAAACAAAGTATAATGATGGTTGCCAAGGGCTGGAGGGATGAGAAAAAGTGGTGTTACTATTTAATAAATAGTTTCAGTTTTGCAATATGAAAAAGTTTTGGAGACTGGTTGCACTACAGTGTGAATATACTTAACAATACTGAACTGTATACTTGAAAGCAGTTAACATGGGAAATTTCATGTGTGTTTTAAAATATTACTAAAATATTTTTAAAAATTGAGAATGAAATGGTGAATAACTGAGGATGAGTCCATGTCCCAAGGCAGTGAAACCAAGTAAATCATTTACTGGGGATGAAGAGTTTAGAGTATTTTATTCTGTGAAAGTTTGGGGGCAAAAGAATGATATAATTGCAATGTTTTTACCAAGATTAAAATGACATCAATATATTAAAATATATCAGATGGAAATGAGAGCTGGAAGGAGGGAGTCAAGAAAAACTGTTTAGAAAAATTGAAAGAAATGACAATTTTAGGGATCAGTTCAAAGATGAAGTTGCTAAGATTTCTAGCATGGGTAAGAGGAAGGATGTAGCCTCAGTCTGCTCCCTTGGGATCTTTATTAAGGAGTGGCTGAGCAAGCAGATAAAGGTACAGTAAACTGCACAAGATCAGCCTCCAGGCCATTTATCAGGAATCAAAGAATTGCTTTATTTATTTACACCTTTCTTCATCTAAAAATATCTGAAAAGGTCAGCAAATAACCACTGTTCTGTTACTCGCTGTTGGCCAAGCACAATGGAAGTATTCCAGAATTTGAGCTGCTGTGATAATGATACAGCTCTCTTTACAAATTACATGATAGATGAAATTCTGAAAGATTTTATAAACAAAATTGTGGTAACTCCAGTCACATGCTAAATGTACTAAGTAAGCCCATATTTACTAGATAGAGCTTTATTTCCTAGAGTGGCTCTTTTCATAATAGAAATCATTTATTTATTCTGTTAAATCCTAGTATCGATTCCTTTGCATTCATCTCCACTGCAGCATGCGAGAAAGACTTGAAGTGAGGTTAAAAGAAAGCTCTAAATCAGATAAATGTACTAAAAGAGCCCTTCCCCTTTTATATACCAAAAGAAAATGAGACCGGAATTACCTAAAGCATGTGAATCATAATAAAGATGTAAATATTTAAAACACATTATAGAGACAATTTTTTATTTAAAAAAGGCTAAATTTTCCATCCAAATAATGAGAATTCTCTCTATGCCTTTTTGTTTTAACTTACTATTGAATTCTGTATGAGGCAGTTACCAGAACACTAAATCAACTTATGCTAACTTCCAAGATCTTTATTCTCTATTACTGAGTCCAATTTAAATTAAGATTCTGTCAAAATGACAAAGATGAATAACAACAGTTGTCCCAAAAAGCATATTCACCTGGGAGATGAAGGGGTGAAACACAAGTACACATTCAATTAGAACAGAAGGGATCTGTACTATAAAGGTTATGAGGAATAAGGATAGTTCTGCCATCATAAAACAAAAAACGTAAAAACAATGTCTTTATTGAAAATCAATAAACCCAAAACGAGCTCTTTGAAAGGTCAGTAAAATTGACAAGGAGAAAAGAGAGTAAACACAATTCACAATATCAAGAATGAAAGAGAGAACATCACTACAAATCATACAGACATTAAAAGACTAAGACAATATTACTAAGAATTCTATATCAACAAATTCAGTAACTTAAATGGAATGGGCAAATTTCTTGAAAGATACAAACTACTGAAGGTCATCCAAGAAAAAAACAGATAAACTGAATAGCCCTATATTTATTAGAGAAAAAGAATTCGTAGTTTAAAAACCTACCCACAAAGAAAATTCGTAAGTCCAGATGGCTTCACTGGTGAGTTATACCAAACATGTAAGAAATAGATAACAATGCTGCATAAACTTGTGCAAAATACGGAAGAAGAAACAGGCTCCAAATCATTCTGTGAGTCAAGCATTACCCTAATACCCAAATTAGACCAAGGTATTACAAAAAAAGAAAACTAAAGACCAATGTTTCTCATAAACCCAGAACTAAAAATCCTTAACAGGATATTTGCAAATTGAACGAAGCAATATATAAAAAGAATCATGGTCATGAGAGATCTATTCCAGGAATGCAAAGCTGGTTTAACATTCAAAAATCAATACAAGTTCACCATATTAACAGACTAACATACCCCTGCCACCACCAAAGGAACCAAATGATTGTCTTAATGAAAGCAAAAAAGGTATTTGACAAAATTCAATATCCATTCATGATAAAAACTGGGAATAAAAGGAAAAGGAAATCCTTCAACTTGATAAATAATATCTATAAAAATCCTAGAGACGACATCCTACTTAATGCTGAGATACTGAATGTTTTATCTCTAAAATCAGAAAGAATGCTGTCATCACTTTTAGTCAACGTTGTACTAGAGTTCTTAGCCAATGCAACAAGGCAAGAAAAAGAAATAAAAGCAGATTGGTAAGAATGAAGAAACACTACCCTTATTCAAAGACTGCAAGACTTTCAATGTAAAAATTCCTAGGAAATCTACAAAAAGCTACTAAAAGTAATAAGTGAGTTAGCAAGGTCACAGGATATAAGGTCAATATACAAAAAGCATGTTTTATTTACATATAAAAGCAATACACATTGGAAATAGAAATTTTTTTAAATACCAATTATAACAGGACCAAAGAGAAATTTAGGGATGTGAGTCAACTGCAGCACACCTGGAATTAGCCCGAGTTGTTCTGCTAAAGTAAAAATGTACCTGTATGGTGCTGATCCCTGTCAAGACATGAAATGTATGGCTTGATAGTGTTGCTTTGTACTGATGGGTTTAAGGTAAGTTTCAGGGTAGTTTGTATCAGACTGTCAACAATGTTTATTGATAAGTGAGATTTGATGATTTGCATCTGGTCTTAGTGAAACACCACAGAGGGCTCTACCTTTGGGGCTGGTTATGAGAAAGACTATGCCTACATGACCAGCAGAGTATAAGGAGTACCAGCCTAGACTCCATTAGGGGCTACATGGTTCTGTGCACACATCAGTGGCACCTGATCTGAGAGAAAAAGTGTGTCCATATGATCAACAAAGAGGACAGTCAGGGGTCATGCCTAGCCCTTCTAAAGCTCTTGCAGTGAGGGAACCTCTGGCTGCAACACATATCCTTAATGTTCTAATCCTGTTGCTATACTGAATCCTTTCCCTGCAATAAATTTCTAATTCTGGACCCTTTGAGTGTTCTTTAGTAACTGAACCCTATCTGGAATGCCACCATTAGTGCAAAGAATAAATTTAACAAAACGTGTGCAAAACTTATACACTGAAAACTACTAAACACTGCTAAAAGAACTAAGTAAATGGATATGCAAAATGAGAAAAAATACTATTTTAAAGATGTTACTGTCAGTAAATTAATCAATATTCAATCCAATCCCCATTCTAGCAAACCTTTTCATAGTAATTAAAAGCTTATTATAAAATCTATATGGAAATGCAAAGAACCTGGAACAGTTAGAACATCTTTGAAAAAAGAACAAATGTTGGAAAACTTAACACTAATTGATTTCAAGGTTGACTATAAAGCTACAGTAATCAAGAGGGTATAATATTGGCACAAGGATAGACAGATAATCAAGGGAACAGAACACATACTCTAGAAACAAACCCATATGAATATGGTCAACTGATTTTCAAGAAAGGTGCCAAGATATTTCAATGAGAAAAAGATGGTCTTCTTTTTAACAAATGTTGTTGAAAATATACAAATGAACTTTGAAACTTCCCCCACACCATATGCAAAAATTAACTCAAAATGGGTCATACCCCTAGATGCAAGAGCTAAAAATATAAAGCTTCTAGAAGAAAACACAGAAGAAAAATCTTTGTGACCTTGTTTAGGCAAAGTTTTTGTTTGTTTGTTTGTTTTTTTAGATAAAACACAAAAGACATGAACCACAAAATAAAAAACTGATAAAATGTACTTTGACGAAAATTATAAACTTTGTGCTTCAAAGGACACCATCAAGAAAGTGAAAAGACAACCCACAGAACAGGAGGAAATATTTACAAACTATATATCTGATAGGAAACATATCCCAAATATATAAAAAATCTTAAAACTAAGTATTAAAGAGATAAACAATCCAATCTTTTTTTACATGGCAGAATGACTTGAATAGATACTTTATCAAATAAGATATAGAAATAGCAAACACACAAAGGATGTCAACACGACTAGTCATTAGGTCTATGCAAATTGAAACAGCAATAAGATGCCTTTACACCCATGAGAATGGCTGAACTTAAAAAAAAAAAAAAAAAGACAGCAAGAACCAGCAAAAACACAGGGCAACTAAAACTCTCATACATTGCTGGAAAAACTACTTTGGAAAACAGGCAGTTAAAAAAATTAAGCATGTACTACCATATAACCCAGCAATTCCACTCTTTACTAGTGAAAACTGAGGTCTACAAAAAGACTTATACTTGACTATTCATAACAGGTATATTTATAACAGCCAAAAACTAGCACAGAAACAAATTTTCCATTCTGCAAAAGGCAAAACTCTAATAATAGAAAGCAGATCAGCGGTTACCAGGGACTAAGGATAGTGACAGAAGACTGAATGCAAAGGTATACAAGAGAACTTTGTAAAGTGATGTAACTGTTCTATTTTGATTGTGTTACTGTGAAAAGACTGCAAAAATTTGTCAAAATTCATTGAATTGTATACTGAACATTATTGAAATTTATGTACCTTATACTTCATCAAAGCTGATTTTAAAAAGAAAAATCTAGTCACTTTAAATGCAAGTAACCTTTTTTTTTTCCCCCATGATTTTCCAATATAGGCGAACTTGGCAGAGATGGCTCAGTCCTGCTCCACAAAGGTCAGCTTGGGTGGCTTAACTGGGGGAAGGATCCACTTCTAAGATCACTCACAGGGCAGGAAGATGGTGGGAGCTGGAAGCTTAGCAAGGGCTGCAGGGAAGGTTTTGGCTGGGCTCTCACTCACATCATGGTGACTTCGGTTCCAATACTAAGTATCCCAAAGGTACAGGCAGAAGCCCTATCACTCTTTATGACCTAGTCTAGGTGGTCACATTAGTGTCTCTTCCACCACAGTCAGAAGCCTGCCCAGATTCTAGTGAAGGGACACAGACCCCACCTCTTCATGGGAGGACTATCAACGTCACAGTATAAAGCAGAGTGTGTGAAACGGGAAATATTTTTATGACTATCTTGGAAAAGACAATCTAACACACTGAATTTTTATTCTGTAGATAAGTGGTAGATAGGGCAATGTAAAAACATGATCCAATCTAAATTTTAGGATGATAACTCCAGAAGCACTATTATGGATAGACTAAAACAGAGAGACTGAAAAACATGGGGAGCAAAGGGAAGGAGAGTGAGGACCTTTTAAGATGGTATTTCGGAGTCAAAAGCAAAGGAGACTCTCAAGTGGCAGAATGTCTGTGAGCAAGAAAGAAGAGAAAACATGCTTGCCAGAGATGCTATACGAATACAAGTGAAATGTCTTGGCTGGAAAATGGTAACGTCATTAAGCAACACAAAGTTTAGAAGGGATAATAACAAATTCTGTCTGGCACATGTTGGCAGAGGTAGAATGCATCTGAAAATTAAAAAACAAGAGAGCCACAACAAAGAGCACACATTATATAACCCATGAAGAAGAGACTCAATTCTGATTGATCAAGAGTCGACTACAATCCTTAGACAAGGCAACATAGATCATTACTTTATATTTACTAAAAAGATGGATATTTATCTAAACACCAAATGCCAGAAAGTATGCTTTAATACTCCTGCTTCCTTCCTAGCTGAAACATTTTCTTTGTAGTTCACTGGGTTAATAAAATGTCTATCTGAAGATTTGTCTCTAAGGCAAGGGGTAGGAACAATTTACATAGCTTTTTTAAGTGATAATAATGATCAAACATGAATTCAAAATATATTATTTGTTTTTTACACTTTAAATAAATCATCTGTAGCATGGCAGATAATATTGGCCTAATTCTTCTCCATTATTCCTTGGTAAAAGAACTCCTGTTTTCTTCAGCTATCAAATGGCCATATACTTCACAGTAGCTGGGATTATAATCCCCAGGGTTAACCTTATTTGGTGTAACTCTGTTCTGGGTCCTAGCAAGCTGCAGGATAGAATCATCTGGGAACTTTTAAATGGACTAATGACTGGACTTCCTCACTTCCCCACAGTGATTCTCATTTAACTGGTCTGGAGTAACAGTGTCTTTTTAATCATTAGGGGACAAGTCTGAGGACAAAAGTCAACCCAATATTAACTAAGAGCAGAAAGATGAAAAGAACCTTGATTTTGAAAACTTTGTTGAATTAACTGACAATAAAACTGTCTTTCATCCAGGTTTCTCATTATGTAATTAACAATTCTTCTCATTTTTTAAGCCATTTCTGGTTGTGTTTCCTGTTTCTTGCAATGAAAAGTATCCTACAGGCTATGCCTGGCAATACAATTTTCAGGATAAAAAAGTTTAGCTTTATAAACAGGAAGCAGAACTCCAGTCATTCTGCTGACAAAGGACAAGCCAATTTTACAGGAGCCAGCAAAAAATGACGTCATTTTACTGAAAAGATCTTTTCAAAGCTTATAAAATACATCTAATTTTGAATATTTGAACAGATTGTGCCTGCTCAATTGCATCTTCAAATGACTAGAGCTTCTTCTTTGAAACTGAATGATACAGTAGTATAAAATATCAACTTGCACATATATTTTTCACGAGTATTTTAAGCGCTATCTCCCAGATATACCTATAATATTAGTCTGAAATGAATAAGGACATTCACAAAAACCAGAATGAAACAATACACAGATGACATTTCCTTCTTTGTTCTGCTCATCAGTTCAAACTACCTAAACACAGTAAAAAGGAACTGCTACCAAGCCTATGCTGCTGGTGTATACTCAACTTTGGCTCCAATTTAAGGTACAAGAGGAGAAAGCACCTGATTTGAAGAATTCTGCACTTCTTCTCCGAGAGAACACATAACAGTGGATCATGGGCAGGTGCTACGGAAAGGGCTCCGTGGAGGCATGGCAAAGGACAAGAAGTGGGTCCCTGTCACCAAACTGAGCTGCCTGGTCAAGGATATGAAGTAAAGTCCCTGGAGGAGATCTCTTTCTTCTCCTTGCCCTTTACAGAATCTGAGATCACTGACTTTTTTCAGGTATGTCCCTCAAGGTTTTGAAGATTATGCCCATGCAAAAGCAGACCTGTGCTGGCCAGTGGACCAGGTTTAAGGCATTTGTCACCACCAAGGTTTACTACAGACCTGCTGGTCTGGGTGTTAAGCACTCCATGGAGGTAGCCACTGCCATCCTCAGGGCTATCATCCAGGCCAGGCTCTTCATCACCCCGTGTGACGAGGCAACTGGGGACACAAGATCAGCAAGCCCTAACCGTCCCTTGCAAGGTGACTATCTGCTGTGGCTCTACGCAGGTGCTTCTCATCCTCACCCCCAGGGGCACTGGCATCATCTAGGCCCCTATACCCAAGAAGCTGCTGCAGACGGTACTGAGGATGGCTAGAATGCTCCCTGGCAACTCCACCAAAGTTGCTTTTGATGTCATCTCCAAACCTACAGCTGTATCCCTAAGCCTCTACAGAGACCACTTTCACCAAGTCTCCCTATCAGGAATTCACTGACCATCTCAAAAAGACCCAAACTAGAATCTCCCTGCAGAGGACCCAGGCTCCAACTGTGGTTACCACATAGCTTTTATACCAGAAAAGTAAAGTGAATTAAACCTGTTTAAAAAAATAAAGGATTCTCTCCCTAAATTCACTTCTGAGTCAATTATTTAAACTTTTCTTCATTTCGTTCTCAAGGGAATGTGGACAGCTTGTCACTCCCAAAGCTCACCTCTCCCCCATACCCTGGATTGGATCCCTCCCACCCCTCCTGAACCTGCTGCTCTTCACTGTCCCCACTGTCTTCCATAAGGTGCAGGGCTCCTTGACTTAGGCCTTGAATTATTTTCACACCTCCCACTGCTTACACACAGTATAAGACTCTGCACCTTATATTCCTTGCCCTGCCAGCTACGGCCTCCACTCCCACCCATGCCTTTTACAGTCAACCTCAACTGTGGCCACTTACCTCTTCATTTATCAACCCACTTCAATATGGCTTCCACCTCCACTACTTGATTAAAATTGCTCTGGGAAAGGTCACCAATTATTGCCTCATTGCTAAAATTAATGACCCCTTTTGAGTCTTTGCAGTTCTTTCTTGATTATTTTTAAGCTTCCATTAAAGCCAAACTGTGTTAGGCACTAGATGTCCAAGACTGATTAAAACAGTCCCTATCTTAAAATGCTCAGTCTAATGGGAGAAATAGTCACAGAGATGATTTTAATACCTGGTAAATAATTTCAATGACAGAAGCCTATACATGATAGACAGAAATCACAAGGAACAGGAGCTAGTAACAGTTTCAAAGAAGCAATGAACAATTGAAGTTTTACAGGTTTAACAGGAATTCATAATGTTGTAGACACTGAAAAAGGATATTTCAGACAGAGTACATATGTGTGAAAAATAGAGAAATGACCTTAACTCAGGCCGCATCAGTGAGCAGGAAGGAAGGGATAGATCTAGGAGAAATTAATTAACCTGTCAGGCAAAATTTGATATCACTGATTATTCTTCCTTTCTTGATACTCTCTCTGGCTTTCCTCCCATCCCACTCTTCTGTGGGATTCTTTTTCTATTCCCAAGTGTCTGTCTCCATCTTCCTCACACTCTAAATGGTCTCAAGAAGATTTGATCCCAGCCTCGTACTGGGTGGTAGACACTGCAAACTGGGTCACTATAAAAAGTTTTCATTTGCAACTTTAATGATGTACTGATGAGAAAAAGAATATTCAGTTCTCTCCACAGGATTAGTCAAATTAATTGCTTTCATAAAAGTAATGTCCAAACAAACATGTACAAAAAATAGCAGTTATGAGGATAATATAGTGCATGAATAGTGGCCTCAAGTACACTACCATAGATTAATAAAATGTATAGAACAGAAGCAAGCAGAAAGTGATCCTGGGACAATGAAACTGCAGAATTTGTGGTTGAGAAATAATCTAACTAGAATTTAATTGCAGATGAGAAAAACTGATGATACAAATTTTAACCATATCCAGGTTTTTAAAAACAATTGCAGAATGAATTAATGGGAGAAGAATTCTAGGCTTGTTCTTTCTCTGAAGAATGTGGGTGAGTCCTCTACATCCAAATTCAAATCTGAAAATCTTCTGCAGAATTGCCTGTTAAGAATCACAATTCCTAAGCAGAAACCTAAGAAAAAAGATGGTTCCTAAGGTAACCAAGTCCCATATCCATACCATACATGATCCAACGTATCAAAGTCATCACCTGAGCTTGCCAGAAATTAACTGGAAGAGCTGATGTGTTATATTTGTGCCCTAAGGCTGCAACCCTTTAAACAAATGGACTCCATGTTCCGCATTAGCTGAAGAAAGAAAATGCACCTTTGTGAAGGTCAAAGAAAATGCACCTTTGTGCATTTTCAAAAAGGAAATGCACCTTTGTGAAGGTCAAAGAGGAAAATGTGAGAATAATCTCTTCTGATGACTGTGCTCTTAACTCCCAATGGCCAATGGAAACAAAATCCTTATGACGTTACAGAAGCAACTTTTAAAAACTTCTGAAGAGATATTAAAAATAGAACAATCCAGTTGTCCTATTCATACTCTCTTGCTAATTTTATTTCTACCCCGAAAAAAAAAGTCTGAAAATTATTCATTCAAGAAAGGAAACAAACATTCGGGAGAGAGGATTCTTTGGTTTGCAACTTGAACTACACTTTTAGAACATCTAATAACTGCAGCTCAGACTCTTCGCTTCCCTTTTAAAAGAAAGCCATTTTAATTACACATTGATAGAACCATTTTGGAAAACAAAGCAAAAACCCTCTTTCTTTTACCCTCTACGGGTAAGAAGAGAGAAGAGAAGGGGTCAATAGGAATAGTGCCCTCTAGGGGTAAGAAGAGAAGAGAAGGGTCAGTAGGAATACAGTTAATCTCTTCATGCAGCTCAGTATCATAAATACCGTTTGGTATATATCACAAACAATAATGTTATGCAAAGTTTTTTTTCCTTCATTCAATCCAATTCCACTAAATGAGCTTATTTGTAAGTGGATCAGCTGTTACCACATTGTAAACTGCATTTAAAATTATTTTCTTTCCTCTTGAGAATTTCATTTAATAGGCTTATGTAAATTAAGTACCTACATTTATTGCCCCATCCAAATAAACAGAGAGCAAGTTGTCAATAACAAACATTCTGCAACAATATAACCCAGGCATCTACATTAATAAAATGCTTGAATGGAATGCTAAGACTATGTTATTTCAATGAGTTGTAATACAATAGCATCCATTGGGACACAGAGACAAGACAAGTATATTTATGGAGGATGTGGTAAACTAAGAAAATTACAAATCCAACCAGCACTTGATAAAGACCTCCAATAAAAAGCTTTTCAGATTATTCAAATGACAGCTATACTGGAAACAAACCAGATAATATAGTCTGCCGGCCTGAACAAACATACTAGACCTAAACCGAAGCACAGAGGGAAAGAAAAATGCCCAGAAACCACCCCTCTAAGTCATCTCAAAAGATTTCCTTTTGATGCACAAACTAAGGAGAATAGGACAATGATATCTTTTGGAGACCTGATTCAGTACCAAATATGTATGCGGTAGTATTATAAAGTCTGTTCTTTCATCTTTAACTTCAGCTATGCTGTCCTTTGCTCTGCATTTTGTAGTTGTCCCTCCTTGTGTCATTAGTTACACAGAAGACCTATTAAAGAAAGCAATCCAACTGTAAATTGACATTTTACTATCAGAAAGCAAGATGGCAAAACACATCAATAGCTATCATCATAATCCTCATCTCTTCATCTACCATTAAGTATCCTCTCTTTTCCCAGTGCTTTCTATAAGCTATATAATTTAATGCTCAAACAACCACAAAGGACAGACTTTCTTAACTTTTCACATAAGATGAAAATAAGGCTGCAACAGGTTAAATTGCCACAGTCTCACAGCTAGTAAGTAGCATAGCAGAATGTGAACTCACATATCCCTCCAAAGGCTTTATTTCCTCTAATCTCTTTAACCTAGGAACTCTACCCCAAATTTATCCTAAGTAAATAAATAAACAAAACCAAAACACAGACTCATAAAAGATATTTTTGCTCTTTAGAGCAAAAATCAGAAACAACCAAATAGCTAACATTAGGAGAATGCTAATTCAACAGAATGAAATATTGTATAACTAACATGAAGCCCATATAAATAATGTTTAAAGAAAAGGAAACCCTGAAATTAATATGGAGAGTTTTAGCTCCGGCAATGGTAAAATAGTTTGTAACCTACTAGCACTCCCACAGATGGCAATTATAACCTCCACTCAAAATATGTAAAACAACTCTTTGAAGGCACTGGAGGGCAACCAAAATCAAGTAGGAACTGAACAGGATTACCAAGAAAGAAGGAAATCTTGCTGGGTGAAATCCCTGTTGTATTAGTTTTCAATTGCTACAAAACAAATTACCACAAACTTAGCCATTTAAAATAGCATGCATGGAGCCTGTGACCAAGATGGCGGAGTAGAAGGACGTGCTCTCACTCCCTCTTGTGAGAACACAAGAATCACAACTAGCTGCTGGACAATCATCAACTGGAAGACACTGGAACTCACTAAAAAGATACCCCACATCCAAAGACAAAGGAGAAGCCGCAATGAGAAGGTAGCAGGGGTGCAATCACAGTAAAATCAAATCCCATAACGGCTGGGTGGGTAACTCACAGACTGCAGAACACTTATACCACAGAAGTCGACCCACTGGAGTGAAGATCCAGAGCCCCACGTCAGGCCTCCCAACCTGGGGGTCCTGCAATGGGAGGAGGAATTCATAGAGAATCAGACTTTGAAGGCTAGCGGGGTTTGATTGCAGGACTTCAACAGGACTGGGGGAAACAGAGACTCCACCCTTGGAGGGCACACACAAAGTAGTGTGTGCATTGGGACACAGGGGAAGGAGCAGTGACAAAAGGGGAGACTGAACCAGACCTACCTGCTAGTGTTGGAGGGTCTTCTGCAAAGGCAGGGGGTGGCTATGGCTCACCGGGGGTATAAGGACACTGGCAGCAGAAGTTCTGGGAAGTACTCCTTGGCATGAGCCCTCCCAGAGTCTGCGATTAGCCCCAACAAACAGCCCAGGTAGGCTCCAGTGTTGGGTTGCCTCAGGCCACACAACCAACAGGGAGAGAACACAGCCCCACCCATCAGCAGACAAGCGGATTAAAGTTTTACTAAGCTTTGCCAATCAGAGCAACAGCCAGCTCTACGCACCATCAGTCCCTCCCATCAGGACACTTGCACAAGCCTCTCAGATAGCCTCATCCACCAGAAAGCAGACAGCAGAAGCAAAAAGAACTACAATCCTACAGCCTCTGGAACAAAAACCACATTCACAGAAGGACAGACAAGATGAAAAGGCAGAGGGCTATGTACCAGATGAAGGAACAAGATAAAACCCCAGAAAAACAACTAAATGAAGTGGAGATAGGCAATCTTGCAGAAAAAGAATTCAGAATAATAACAGTGAAGATGATCCAGGACCTCGGAAAGATATTGGAGGCAAAGATCAAGAACATGCAAGAAATGTTTAAAAACACCTAGAAGAATTAAAGAACTAACAAACGGAGATGAACAATAGAATAACTGAAAAGAAAAATACACTAGAAGGAATCAATAGCAGAATAACAAAGGCAGAAGAACGGATAAGTGAACTGAAAGACAGAATGGTGGAATTCACTGCTGCGGAACAGAATAAAGAAAAAAGAATGAAAAGAAATGAAGACAGCCTAAGAGACCTCTGGGACAACATTAAATGCAACAATATTCGCATTATAAGGGTCCCAGAAGGAGAAGAGAGAGAGAAAGGACCAGAGAAAATATTTTAAGAGATTATAGTTGAAAAATTCCCTAACATGGGAAAGGAAATAGCCACCCAACTCCAGGAAGCACAGTGTGTCCCATACAGGATAAACCCAAGGAGAAACATGCCGAGACACACAGTAATCAAACTGGCAAAAATTAAAGACAAAGAAAAATTACTGAAAGCATCAAGGGAAAAACGACAAATAACGTACACGGGAACTCCCATAAGGTTAACAGCTGATTTCTCAGCAGAAACTCTACAAGGCACAAGGGGGTGGCAAGACATACTTAAAGTGATGAGGGGAAGAACCTACAACCAAGATTACTCTACCAGCAAGGATCTCATTCAGATTCGATGGAGAAATCAAAAGCTTTACAGACAAGCAAAAGCTAAGAGAATTCAGCACCACCAAACCAACTATACAACAAATGCTAAAGGAACTTCTCTAAGTGAGAAACACAAGAGAAGAAAAGGACCTACAAATCCAAAACAATTAAGAAAATGGTCATAGGAACATACATATTGATAATTACCTTAAACGTGAATGGATTATATGCTCCAACCAAAAGACACAGGCTTGCTGAATGCATACAAAAACAAGACCCATATATATGCTGTCTACAAAAGACCCACTTCAGAACTAGGGATACATACAGACTGAAAGTGAGGGGATGGAAAAAGATATTCCATGCAAATGGAAATCAACAGAAAGCTGAACTAGCAATACTCATATCAGACAAAAGAGACCTTAAAAAAAAGAATGTTACAAGAGACAAGGAAGGACACAACATAATGATCAAGGGATCAATCCAAGAAGAAGATATAACAATTATACATATATATGCACCCAACATAGGAGCACCTCAATACATAACGCAACTGCTAACAACTATATAAGAGGAAATCAACAGTAACACAATAATAGTGGGGGACTTTAACACCTCACTTACACCAATGGACAGATCATCCAAAATGAAAATAAATAAGGAAACAGAAGCTTTAACTGACACATTAGACCAGATAGATTTAATTGATATTTATTGGACATTCCATCCAAAAACAGCAGATTACACTTTCTTCTCAAGTGCGCTCGGACCATTCTCCAGGATAGATCACATCATGGGTCCCAAATCAAGCCTCAGTAAATTTAAAAACATTGAAATCCTATCAAGCATCTTTTCTGACCACAATGCTATGAGATTAGAAATGAATTACAGGGGAAAAAACGTAAAAAACACAAACACATGGAGGCTAAACAATACGTTACTAAATAACCAAGAGATCACTGAGGAAATCATAAAATACCTAGAGACAAATGACAATGAAAACACGATGACTCAAAACCTACGGGATGGAGGAAAAGCAGTTCTAAGAGGGAAGTTTATAGCTATACAAGCCTACCTCAAGAAAGAAGAAAAATCTCAAATAAATACTCTAACCTTACACCTAAAGGAACTAGAGAAAGAAGAAGAAACAAAACACAAAGTTAGTGGAAGGAAAGAAATCATAAAGATCAGAGCAGAAATAAATGAAATAGAAACAAAGAGAACAATAGCAAAGATCAATAAAACTAAAAGCTGGTTCTATGAGAAGATAAACAAAATTGATAAACCAGTAGGCAGACTCATCAAGAAAAAGATGGAGAGGACTCAAATCAATAAAATTATAAATGAAAAAGGAAAAGTTACAACAGACACCACAGAAATAGAAAGCAACCTAACAGACTACTACAAGCAACCCTATGCCAATAAAATGGACAACCTGGAAGAAATGGACAAATTCTTAGAAAAGTATAACTTTCCAAGACTAAACCAGGAAGAAAGAGAAAATATGAACAGACCAATCACAAGTAATGAAATTGAAACTGTGATTAAGAATCTTCCAACAAACAAAAGCCCAGGACCAGATGGCTTCACATGTGAATTCTATCAAACATTTAGAGAAGAGCTAACACCAATCCTTCTCAAACTCTTCCACAAAACTGCAGAGGAAGGAACACTCCCAAACTCATTCTATGAGCCCACCATCACCCTGACACCAAAACCAGACAAAGATACTACAAAAAAAGAAAATTACAGACCAATACCACTCATGAATATAGATGCAAAAATCCTGAACAAAATACAAGCAAACAGAATCCAACAACTCATTAAAAGGATCATACACCATGATCAAGTGGGATTTATCCCAAGGATGCAAGGATTCTTCAATATACGCAAATCAATCAATGTGATACACCATATTAACAAACTGAAGAAGAAAAACCATATTATCATCTCAATAGATACAGAAAAAGCTTTTGACAAAATTCAACACCTATTTATGATAAAAACTCTCCAGAAAGTGGGCATAGAGGGAACCTACCTCAACATAATAAAGGCCATATATGACAAACCCACAGCACACAACATTCTCAATGGGAAAAACTGAAAGCATTTCCTCTAAGATCAGGACAAGACAAGGATGTGCATGCTAACCAATATTATTCAACATAGTTTTGGAAGTCCTAGCCATGGCAATCAGAGAAGAAAAAGAGACAAAAGGAATACAAATTGGAAAAGAAAAAGTAACTGTCACTGTTTGCAGATGACATGATACTATACATAGAGAATCCTAAAGATGCCACCAGAAAACTACTAGAGCTAATCAATGAATTTGGTAAAGTTACAGGATACAAAATTAATATATAGAAATCTCTTGCATTCCTCTACACTAATGATGAAAAAATATGAAAGAGAAATTAAGGGAACACTCCCATTTACCATTGCAACCAAAAGAATAAAATACCTAGGAATAAACCTACCTAGGGAGACAAAAGACCTGTATGCAGAAAACCATAAGAAACTGATGAAAGAAGTTAAAGATAATACCAACAGTTGGAGAGATATACCATGTTCCTGGATCGGAAGAATCAATATTGTGAAAATTACTGTACTACCCAAAGCAATCTATAGATTCAATGCACTCCCTATCAAATTACCAATGGCATTTTTTACAGAACTAGAACAAATCATCTTAAAATGTGTATGGAGACACAAAAGACCCCAAATAGCCAAAGCAGTCTTGAGGGAAAGAAATGGAGATGGAGGAATCAGACTCCCTGACTTCAGACTATACTACAAAGCTACAGTCATCAAGACAATATGGTACTGGCACAAAACAGAATCATAGATCAATAGAACAACATAGAAAGCCCAGAGATAAACCCATGCACCTATGGTCAACTAATCTATGACAAAGGAGGCAAGGATATACAATGGAGAAAAGTCAGTCTCTTCAATAAGTGGTGCTGGGAAAACTGGACAGCTACTTGTAAAAGAATGAAATTAGAACACTCCCTAACACCATACACAAAAATAAACTCCAAATGGATTAGAGACCTAAATGTAAGACCGGACACTATAAAACTCTTAGAGGAAAATATAGGAAGGACACTCTTTGGCATAAAACACAGCAAGGTCTTTTTTGATCCACCTCCTAGAGTAATGGAAATAAAAACAAAAATAAACAAATGGGACCTAAAGAAACTTAAAAGTTTTTGTACAGCAAAGGAAACCATAAACAAGACGAAAAGACAACCCTCAGAATGGGATAAAATATTTGCAAACGAATCAACAGACAAAGGTAAATCGCCAAAATATATAAACAGCTCATGCAGCTCAATATTAAAAAAACAAACAACCCAATCCAAAAATGGGCAGAAGACCTAAATAGACATTTCGCCAAAGAAGACATACAGATGGCCAAGAAGCACATGAAAAGCTGCTCAACATCACTAATTATTAGAGAAATGCAAATCAAAACTACAATGAGGTATCACCTCACACCAGTTAGAATGGGCATCATCAGAAAATCTACAAACAACAAATGCTGGAGAGGGTGTGGAGAAAAGGGAACCCTCTTGCATTGTTGGTGGGAATGTAAATTGATACAGCTACTATGGAGAACAGTATGGAGGTTCCTTAAAAAACTAAAAATAGAATTACCATATGATCCAGCAATCCCACTACTGGGCATATACCCAGAGAAAACCATAATTCAAAAAGACACATGCACCCCAATGTTCACTGCAGCACTATTTACAATAGCCAGGTCATGGAAACAACCTAAATGCCCGTTGACAGATGAATGGATAAAGAAGATGTGGTACATATATACAATGGAATATTACTCAGCCATAAAAAGGAACGAAATTGAGTCATTTGTTGAGACGTGGATGAATCTAGAGACTGTCATACAGAGTGAAGTAAGTTAGAGAAAAACAAATATCATATATTAACGCATATAAGTGGAACCTAGAAATATGGTGCAGATGGACTGGTTTGCGGGGCAGGGATTGAGGCACAGATGTAGAAAACAAACATATGGACACCAAGGGGGGAAAGCCGTGGTGGGGTGGGGGTGGGGGTGTGATGAACTGGGCGATTGGTATTGACATGTATGCACTGATATGTATAAAACTGATGACTAATAAGAACCTGCTGTATAAAAAAACAAATAAAATTAAATTAAAAAGTAGCATCCATTATATAGTTCACAATTCAGCAAGTCAGAAATCTAGCCAGCATGACTAAGGTCTCTGTTTAGTCACAAGACTGAAATCAAGATGTTGGCTCAGCCAAGTTCTCATGTGGAACCTCTGGAGAAAAATCTGCTTCCAGGGTCACACAGTCCTCTGGCAGAATATAGTTCCTTGTGGTTATAGGACTGAGGTCCCTGTTTCCTTGATGGCTGTCAGCTAGGAATTTCTCTCAATTCCTTAAGACTGCCTTCTCATGTGGCCCCCATCATCTTTAAGCCAGCAATAGTGTGTCAAATCCTCCCTGTGCTTTGAATTTCTGAGTTCCTCTTCTGCCACCATGCAGAAAAAACTCTAATTTTAAAGGATCTCGTGTGAGTAGTGAGCACACCCCCACAAGATAACCTCCCGATCTTAAGGTCAACTGTGCTGTATAACATATCATCACAGAGATGATGTCTCAACATATTCACAGGCACCAGGGATTAGTGTGTGGAATCTTGAGGGGCCATTTTTAGCATTCTCCCTACCATACGCACTTATATGGCTTTTTCTCTGAGGGGACTCCCAGTCCTCTCAGTATGGACTGCTAACACTAAAGCAGAAAGCCACTATCTATTACTCTGAAGAGTCAGAACATATACCTCAGGCCCAGAGAATCTAGAAATTAAGAAGAGAAATCCCAAAGCAGAGGGAGTCACAGAGATAGCTCATACATCTATGTATAATTCTTCTAAGAACCTTGGTTGACAGCTGAAATGCACATGTAAGTGATAAAACTCCTAGAAACTTAAGGAGAAACAATAGCTGGAAGACAGAAAGAGCTGAGTAGAGATCCAGCTGCTGTTCACTGAAAAAGACAAAATTTGGAGTCTTAGTCCCACCAAATTAGATAAGTTTGGTATATACCTTGATCTTTCCACTGAAACTCCAGAAAGGATCCAGGACTAAGGAATGTGCCCCAAAACTAAGGATGAAACCAAAACAGAACTTCCTTAAAAAGGCCAAACATGAAGCCTCCACAAGTTCAAGGGGGTCTGTCAAAAACTTAACCACCTAGTAGAACAAAACACCCTTCAGAAGAAGATAACAAAATTCAGAGCTTCTACAACACAGCATCTGGAATGTACAATAATATACAATTTTTTAAAAAATTAGACATGAAAAAAATAGAAAAATGTGGCTCACAGTCAAGAGAAAAAACAATCAATAGAGACAAATCCACAAATGATCCAGATACTGGAATTAATAAATAAGAATTTTCTATAACAAATATATAAAAGAGTCTGCATAAAAAGGTAGACTTAATGGGTAAAAAATGGATATTTCAATAGAGAATGAAATAATCAAAAAAAATCAAATGGAAAAGCAGAAATCCCAGATTTTGAAAACCAAATGTATAAAATAAAAACTTTATCAGATAGAACTGACAGAGCATTGGACACAATAGCAAAAAGAATCAATGACTCTTAAGACAGGTAGACTGAAATTATCCAAAAACAACTTAGATTAAATTGACAAGTAACCAGAAAACAAAACCAATTAAAACTAATACAAGAACAAAAACATCTGAATATCCCTATATCTACTAAAGAAACTAAATTCAGAATTTAAAATTTTCCCACAAAAATTTTCCAAGCACTGCTGGCTTCACTGGTGAATTCTATCAATCATTTAAGGATAAAATAATAACAACCTTAAAATCATCAAACTTCTCTCATGAGGCTAGCATAACCCTGACACCAACACCTGCTAAAGACATTATAAAACAAAATTAAAGACCAATATTACTCATGAACATTGACGTAAAAATTCTTTAAAAATATTAGCAAACTTAACCAAGCAATATATAAAAAGGAGAGTACACAATGACCAATTTGGATCTAGCCCAGAAATGCAAAATCCATTAATGTAATTCACCACATTAACTGAATCAGGAACAAAAACTGTATATTATCTTAATAGAAATAAAAAATACGCATGACTAAATTATGCCCATTCATAATTTTAAAAAGAAAAGCACTCAGAAAACTAGGAAGAGAAGAGAACTTTATCAATTTGATGAAAGACAGCTATGATGTAGGTAACCAGACATTTGGTTAACTTCCTAGCTCTATCTCCTTTATGAGGTATCTCCTACCTGATAAATTAGTATGTCCACGATCTTTATGCTTACAGTAAAAATGATCCCTGTTGGTAGTCTGCATCTGGACTAAGAGAACTACTAATAATCTGACAGGAAGTATAAATTCAAGCTTCTTTGTAATGGATATGTCCTTTGCAAGGACCATGTAAAAGATACCTATGGCGTTACAAAAAGACAGCAGCTCCCGAGGGGCATGAAACTCCTAACCTAGTATGGCTCCCCCAACCACTTAATGGGGATCTTGTTTTCTTGCACCTGAAATCTCACCTAGGATGGGGAGCAGTGGAGGGGACTGAGTTCCAAGATTAACAGACACCTGAAGCCCAGTATGGCAATCACAGTTTTACTTCCCTTTCCGATATTTAGATGAACCCAAGACAAACTTTGGAGAGGCAAAATGGAATAAACAATCTACACTCTACATCTATTTAATGGTGAAATATTAAATGCATTTGCCCAAAATCAGGGAAAAGGCAAGAATGTCTGCTCTCACCACTTCTGTTTAATATTATATTGGAAGTCCTAGCCATTGCAGTAGGCAGGAAAAATGAATAAAAGCACAGTAATTGAAAAGTAAAAATTAAAACTTCTATTCTTAGAAGACAGAATTGTTTATGCAGAAAATCCTAAAGAATGTACCAAAAAAGAAACCTTAATAGAAATAACAGTAAATTTACCAATTTTACAGGATACAAAATCAAAGCACCAACTGTATTCTAGTTTGCTGTACTAGCAACAATATAAATTTTTTTTCAAATAACAGTTACATGTTATCAAAAAAATCACAAAATACTTAAAAAGAAATTTACAATAGGGGAAGCATTGTAAGGAAGGATTTTCAGGGTGGTGAAAATATTCTGTATGATACTATAAAGGTGGATGAATGTTATTACACATTGGTCCAGACCCATAGAACGTACAACACCCAAAGTATACCCTAATGTAAAGTGTGTCCTTCGGGCAATTACTATGTGTCAATTTAGGCATCAATTTTAACAAATATATCCACCTGGGGTAGTCTACCCATGTGGGGGATAAGGGGATATATAGGAAATCTTTGTACCTTCCTCTCAATTTTGTCGTGAACCTAAAACTACTCTAAAAAAATAAAGTCTTAAAAACAAATCATAAAAAACTTTAAAAGAAACACAAAACTCTTTGAGAACTGTAACAGAAAATTCTAAAACAACGATGTCAGCAATTAAAGCTCTAAAGAAACAAATGGAGAGAGAATTCATGTTTGTGAATTGGAAGATTCAGTATTATTAATATTAATATATCAATTCTCCTCAAACTGATCAATGCCATCATCATTAAAATTCTAACATGTTTATAATAGAAACTAATAGGCATATTCTAAACTTTATATGGAAATTCAAAAGACTTAGAATAGGCAAAATAATATTGAAGAAAAATAAAATTGAAGAGCTTACATCATACCTGTTTCCATGACTTACTATAAAACTACAGTAATTAAGGCAGTGTGATATTGGCAATAAGCATAGATACAGATTAAACAGAGAAGAACAGAAAGTTCAACAACGGACCCACAAAATAGATCAACTGAGTTTAGGCAGAAGACAAAGTAATTTATTGGGGAAAGAATAGTCTTTTGAAGAAATGGTCTGTAAGATCTGAAAATCCATAAGGAAATAAATATATATTGATCCCCACCTCATACCATATATTTTAAAAATCCATTCCAATAGAATATAAAACCTAAAACTATAAGCTTCTAGACCAGGGGTCCCCAACCCCCAGGCCGCGGACTGCTACCAGTCCACAGCCTGTCAGGAACCGGGCTGCACAGCAGGAGATGAGCAGCCAGCAAGCAAAGCTTCATCTGCCATTCCACATCACTCGCATTACTGCCTGAACCACCACCACCACAGCTCCACCAGTCCGTAGAAAAATTGTCTTCAAACGAAACCGGTCCCTGGTGCCAAAAAGGTTGGGAACTGCTGCTCTAGATGATAACCAAGAAGAGTATCTTTGTGATATCTTCGTATAAGCAAAGCCTTCATAGGGCACAGAAAGCACTAGCCAAAAAAAGAAATAAAAGTAATAAACTAGACTCAAGTTTAAATTTTCTGTACTTCGAAAGATACCATTAAGAAAGTAAAAGGAAAGCTACAGACCAAGAGAAAACATATGCAAGAGGTATGTCTGGAAAAGGATTTTGAACAAGATTATGTAAACAATCCAGTTTTTCCATTGGACACGAACTGAAGAGAAACTTTTGCAAAAGGTATAGAACACTTAGGTTGATTTCCATGTCTTTGGCTATTGTAAATAATGCTGCAGTAAACATCACAGTACAGATATCTCTTCAAGGTAGTATTTCATTTCCTTCAGATACATACCAAGAAGTGGAATTGCTGGATCACATGGTAGTTCTAATTTTAATTTTTTGAGGAACCTCCACATTGTACTCCATGGTGGTTATACCAATTTATAATACATTCCCACCAATAGTGCACAAGGGTTTTCTTTTCTCCATATCCTCACCAGCATGTTATCTCTTATCTTTTTAATAACAGCCATTCTAACAGATTTGAGATGACATCTTACAGCGCTTCTGGTTTGCATGTTCCTAATGATTAGTGATATTGAGCACATTTTCATGTACCTATTGGCCATTTGTATGCCTTCTTTGGGAAAGTCTATTCAAGTCTTCTGCCCATTTGTATGTCTTCTTTGAAAAAAAATGTCTATTCAAGTCTCTGCCCACTTTTTGAATCAAATTGTTTGACTTTTTGCTATTTAACTGTATGAGTTCCTTCAATATCTTAGATGTTATAATTCCTTATCAGATATATGGTTTGCAAATATTTTCTCCCATTCCATAAGCTACCTTTACATTTGTTGTTGGTTTTGTTGTTGCTTGTTT
Source organism: Tursiops truncatus (assembly GCF_011762595.2). Classification (NCBI taxonomy): domain Eukaryota; kingdom Metazoa; phylum Chordata; class Mammalia; order Artiodactyla; family Delphinidae; genus Tursiops; species Tursiops truncatus. The sequence goes on from NC_047041.1 coordinate 23,747,412, forward strand.
GTTTGTTTTGCTGTGCAGAAGCTTTTCTGTTTAATGTAATCACACCTGTGTATTTTTTATTTTTTTTGCCTGTGTTGTCATGCCATAACCTATGTTTTCTTCTAGGAGTTTTATGGTTTCAAGTCTTAAATTTAAATCTTTAATCCATTTCAAGTTAATTTTTGCAAGTGGTGTAAGTTAGGGCCCCAGTTTCATTCTTTTGCATGTGGATATCCAGTTTTCCTAGCACCATTTATTGAAGAGACTACACTTCCCCCAGAGTATTTTTGGCTCCCTTGTCAAATATTAGTTAACCAACTATGCACAGGTTTATTTCTGGGCTCTCAATTCTTTTCCACTGATCCATGTACCTGTTTTATGACAGCACCATACTGTTTTATTATAGCTTTGTGATATAGTTTAAACCAGGAAATATGTGTACAATGGAATATTATTCAGCCATAAAAAAGGAAATCCTGCCATTTGTGACAACATGGATGAACTTTGAGGGTATTATGTGAGAGTGAAATAAGTCAGGCAGAGAAATACAAAACAAAAAACTGTATGATCTTATTTATATGTGGCATCTAAAAGAGTCAAACTCATAGAAGCAGTAGATTGGTGGTTGCCAGGGTTGGGGAATGGAATATGGGTGATGGTAATTAAACTTCAAATTCTAAGAGAAATAAGTTCTGGGGATCTAACATAAAGCATGGTGACTATAGTTAAGTGCTGTATTATATACTTCAAAGTTGCTAAAAGGATAGGTCTTAAATGTTCTTGTCAAAAAAAAAAGGTAACCATGTGAGATGATGAACGTGTTCACTAACCTTATTGTGGTAATCATTTCACAGTCTATACATATACCAAAGCATCACATTATATACCTTAAACTTATGTTTATATACTTAAACTTAAATGTTATGTCAATTATCTCAAAACTGGAAAAAGAAAGATATAGGAATGGTCAAAAGCACAAGAAAAAATGCTTAACATCACTATCTGATAAAGGAAATGCAAATTAAAACCACAAATAGGATACCACTAGAATAACTAAAATTAAGACTAATAATAACAAATTTTTCAGAGTACATGTAACAAATGTAAACTGTCATCTATGCTGATCTACAATAACACAACTACTTTGGAATATTGTTCGGCAATTTTGCTTAAAGCAGGAATTCTCAACCTCAGCATTATAGATATTGTGTACCAAATAATTCTTTGCATGCAGAGCTATCTTGTACCTTGTATGTTGTTTAGCAGTATCTTTAACCTCTATCCAACCCTCACTCAGTCGTGATTATCAAAAATGTTTCTAGACACTGCCAAATGTCCCCCAAGGTGGAAAAATCATCCATAGTTGAGAATCACTCCTTTATTAAACATACAACTACTCAGCAATTTCATTCCTGGGCATTTACCCAACAGATATGAACACGAAATGTACTTAAAAGACTTGTACATGATTGATCACAACAATTTTATTCATACTAGCCAAGAAGCAGAAATAACCCAAATGTCCATCAGCAAGTGAACAGATAAACAAATTGTACTACATTCATACAGTGGAATACAACTCAGCATTGAAAATGAAATAACTACTCACCCATACAACAATGAAAGAATTTTCAAAACGTATGTTAAACAAAAGAAACCAAACATAAAAGAGTATACACTGTATGATTATGTTTATTGTTAAGTCCTACAATGGACAAAGATAATAAGCTAGTTGAATGAATAGTAGTAGTTGTATTAGAGGAGGGCAGGGGGCTGGAAAGGGCATAAGGGAACTTGCTTAAAATCTGTGCCTGTATTGCATATAAATTATACCTCTAAAAATGTAAAATTAAAAAATGTATGATACTGCACTAAAACTATAAGTATGCAGATTTATGTTGACAAAATGACAAAAAGAAAATATAAATACATTTAAAATCATGTCAATTTTTTTGATCTCACAGTTATACACTTATATTTTAAACATTATTTGGGCAGGGAAATTTTAAAAAGCCAATTCATTGCTTGGGACCAGCCTGCTACATAAGCAAACCAAGATCATTAAACATTGTTTTGAGATGTTGAATTTAACTGGAGAATGCTTGAGTTTCCACAATTCGACCCAGATACCAAGGCTTAGCACTCATTTCCCCTTTTTACTCTTTTCAATTAGCTAGTCATCAATTCCTAAATTACACAGTACCTCACTCATTTTTTTGGTTCATACATTCATTCAATTGGCAAATGAATTGTATGTTTCCCCGTGAAGGTCAAAGTCTTCATATCATCCATCTGCCAGTGTAACCTGACACATTTAAAAATTGGTATGCATAGCAAAACCAATTTAAGATTAATATTTTTCATTCCCATTTAATTTCCCATGACAACTCACCCTCATATTCACAATGTTTCCTTCATTTCACTAATGAGCTAAAGACAGCTTTCATATTTATTTCACTTCTTTCTGAACTGGACACATTTGGCAATACCAACCATTTAAATGAGCCAACATCCAATTCTGAATAGGTTCTGAAAACATTTCACTGTGATCTATTTCACTTATAAAACTACACAGTACTGAGTTCTTTCACTACAAGCAAACAAGTGAGAAAAGTTGTAACAAATTACCAAGGGTTAATAGTGCCAGACATGTAGTCATATAAACGGATGTGCCTTCTACCCTAGCAAGTGAGATTCGGCTCAGAGCAGGCAGAAATCTCTAAACAGTGAGCAACGTGTGGTTTTCACTGGAGAGGAGAAGGTCCAAACCAAAATCCTTTCTCAAAGCATACCAGGAACAGTATGAAACAGCTTATTTAATATGCCTATATTTTTCTGTAATACAAACTACAAACACGAAAGATCACGAGTCTTCTTGGCTGGGGGAACAGAACAGTGTAAAGGGGCGTGGGTTTGGGGGCAGTGGAGAAGAATGTGAAATGATATTTTCTAGCGTAACCAGGCACAGGTTCCAGGAATTAAAGAAAAAATTAATGTCCTAGGTATAATGCAAGATTTGGTAGTAAATCAAGGCTGAGATTTCCAGTACAGGCAATGGAATGAGTGGACCCTTTCTCTTCCCTCCAGAAAAGAATTAATTAAAAAGCATACAAGAAATAAGTATAAACCCCCACCAACCAACAGAAAGAGAGAGAAGATAATAGCAGACAGCAGATATTAACAAAATTTTATATTATGTTAAGTGGATGAAGGATGGTAAATAACTCAGCAGTGTGAAGAAAGATGTGAACTAAGTGCCTGCACAGGGCAATGCCCACAACATGCTAGACTAGTCACACTGCTAACAAATGACTCTCACCTCACCACATGCAATAAACTAAGGCAAATCTACTCCCACACTATAAACTGAATTACAGCATCAGTTCCTACCAAACACATTTCCTACTAGACATAAGTAAGACAACACCCTGGATTCTCCTTCTGGTTGTCAGCTAGTCCCAAGCCAATGAAAAAAACTAGTATTACTAAGTACTTACACAGGCTCTCCTTATTGCTTACAGAGGCATAGTCTGTTTTTGCTATGGTAGTTTTTCATGAGAACACCTTTAATCCATTCACCAACTAAGAGATTGCATCTGTGCTACCTTGTAGCTTTGGTACTTTCCCCAACCCAGCATTCTCTTTGTGTCTGGGGACAAGTACTTTCTTCCTTGTCTAATTCAAGCAAAATAGCTTCCTTTATGTTTCTCCAGGCCCAATGCTCACACTCCCAACTAACAGTTTCAGGGCTGAGTCTCCCTTCTCAGCGCTATAGCTGAGAAGGGGCACCTTCTCAGCTATACCTTCATTTAATTGTTTCAAAACAATTAAATGAGAATATAATATGATTTTTAAACATTAGTAAGCTTAAAATTCCTTTTTATAGGCAACTCTAAAATATAAATGAATTACCCTTACTGTACTTTGTCCTCCTCAGTTTGGCTATAAACAAGCTAACGCCAAACCTTTAATATCTATGGAAATCAATATTTGTAATTCTGCAATGATGAAACCAGATTCTGGGAAAAGGCTGAGAAACAGCTAGACAATGAAGTGAAAGGTACATCTGAGTGTGTGTCTGTGAGCACACATGTGCTCACAAGTTAGGAACCATGGAGAGGAGACAGGAAAGGCTCAAAGAACTCCTAGTATAATTTGGTAGAAGAATAAATCATAAGTTTTTTTCAAAAATTTTAATTGTTCCAAAAGAACTATGTATGTAAAGAATGCAGGTAGAAAAGGAGACCTCATCAAAAGACAAGACGCCCAACAAAAAGTGTTGCTGCCTTGATAGGTATTTCTCTGCAAGGAACAGCCAGTTAGTGGGCAGAAGAGAAAGTTGAGGTTGAGTTGGGTTTCTGTCACAAGTAAAAGATCTACTTTCTAGGGAGATAAATCATTCCTGCCTGCACATTTACATTAGTACTATAAGGTTCATAATACTCAACACGTTATGATTCAACAGAACTATTATGAGTCAAGACACTATGCTACAGTTTACATCAGCGTTGTCAGTGAAAAAGAATACAGTGGCTGCAATATCCTGTGCCCTAACAAAGAAAGTCTCAAAAAAGAAAGTTCTTCATTTTCAATCTGGGTTCTGAAATTGGGTCAGGTTTCCTTAGCCTGTAGTTCTCCAAGTGTGGTCCACAGACACACACCCTCACCGATACCCTTTCAGGAAGTCTGCAAGGTCAAATCTGTCTTCAAAATAATCCTATGTTTCACCATATTGACATTTTCAGTTGTGATACAAGACCAACAGTGGATAAAAAAAATGCCAGTGCATTAGCACCAATCAAGGGTTTGGCAACAAACGTAACTAGCATCATTGTATTTTCCACCCCCACATACTCCCTGTAATAGATGTCAGTTTCACTTGCAAATGCCCTTTCAAACTAGTAAAAATAACTGATTTCATTACATCTCAACCCTTAAGTACAAGTGCACCGGTTTCCTGAGGCTGCCATAACAAATAACCACAAATCGCTATTTGGTGGCTTAAAATAGACATTTATTCTCCTGGCGTTCTAGAGGCCAGAAGTCCAAAATCAAATGTCAGCAAAGCCACACTCCCTCCAGTGATTCTTGGGGAGAATTAATTCCTTGCCTCTTCCAATTTCTTCTAGCTCCAGGTGTTCCCTGGCTTGTAGCCACATTAATCTCTGTCTCTATGATCACACATTGCCTCCTTCTCTTCTCCAAATGTGTCTTCTCTTCTGTCAGTGTCTCTCTTCCAAATGGACACTTATCATTGGATTTAGGTCCCACTTGCATAACCCAAAATGATCTCAAGATTTTTAACTTAATTATATCTGCTAAGACCCTTTTTCTGATTCAAGTAACATTCACAGATTCTGGGAGTTAGAATATGGACATATCTTTTGAGGGGCCTTTATTCAGCCCCTTAACAACAAGTCGTTTTAATACTCTGCATGACCAAATGGAAAGTGTGCATAAAGCACTTCTACTGCATAGTGAAATACAATGGTTATCTCGAGGAAAAGCACTTGTGAGACTGTATAAGCTGCAAACCGAACTAGACACTTTCTGTATGCAAATAATTATTACTTGAAAGAACAACTAACAAACTACAAAAGCAGCCCTAAAAGATAGAAACGTGTCTGGTACTATCAGTGGAGACTTGATGTGATTAAGCTCTGACCCTCACAGCTAAGTCTTGACGTTCTACAGCTAAACATAAACTGAACACCAGCAACAGATAAGGCCACTCTGACCATGATGGATCAAAACAAAAACATGAACATCATCCAAACCACAAAATGACTAAACATCCCCCTTTCCTGGCTAATAAGTGACTGCTGCTTCTTTACCAATTAAACCTTTAGCTTGCATTTATTCCTGCCTCCTTAAATATGAGATTTAAGATATCCAATTACAGAATCATCCCCATATCCCCACAGCATCTAACCCAGAGAAAAACCACCTTCTTTTAACTGTCTCATGAATCATCTAACACAAGCTCAAGTCCTATAATAAATCCTTTCTGACAATTCTTACTAAGACACTCCATGGTTCTCCAGGAAGCACTCACTCTCACTGCCACAAGTAATAAATCCAACTTCTTCAACCACAGGTGAACTAAAAGTTCCTGATAATATCTGGATAGAGGGCATTGACAATGGTTCTTGAACCCTGGGCATTTACAACATTTCTTCAAAAATAAACAGAAGTTAGCCTATTATTTCAAGGAAACAACTGACAGTATTTACTGCCACTGATAAAAATCAAGCTTTCTAGAGAAAATTCGAGTTTTAAAAACTTCTATTCACTGTGCACTGGATAGCATCCCAATACTTAAAGACTTCCCTTAATGCAAATGGTGGTGATATTAACAAATGTGGGGAGTGGTATTATAAAATGAAATGGGTCACCATTTGGAAGACGTGGATAACTCAGAAAACAAGTATCCAAATGAAAAAAAAAAAGCATGAGGTTAAAAGAATAATACATAAGCAAAAGGTCTTTGCAGAGCGCAACCCAGACCAAAGGATTTTACTATAACAAAGAACAAAATGTTACTGATGCGGTTTTATATTCTACGTTGCAACTAAACTTCAAGAAACTATCAGTGGTTGAGTTCTAGTGTAGTATCAAAGAAGAAGAGCCACAATTATTAGGTAGAGCTATTCCAACACATTCCAAGTACAAATATAATGAGAGCTCAGATTTTCTTCATATACTTCAACAAAATATGTTGCAAACACACTGATCTCAAAAGTTGTTGTGAGGATCCAGTTGCCTTCAATTCTATTCAGCCAGACGTTAAAGACATTTGCAAAAAAAAAAAAAAAATACAATAGTGCCTTATTCTCACTAATTTTTTTTAAAACATACTTTATTTTACATTAAAAAACACAGTAACATGTAAAGAGTGTGCTTTTTAAATCATTATAAAAATCTCTCGGAGATTCGTTCAAGATGGTGGAGCACAAGGACATGCTCTCACTCCCTCTTGCGAGAATACCAGATTCACAACTAACTGCTGAACAATCATCGACAGGAAGACACTGGAACTCACCAAAAAGCATACCCCACATCCAAAGACAATGGAGAAGCCACAATGAGACAGTAGGTGGGGCGCTATCACAGTAAAATCAAATGCTGTAACTGCTGGGTGGGTGACTCACAAACTGGAGAACACTTATACCACAGAAGTCCACCCAATGGAGTGAAGGTTCTGAGCCCCACGTCAGGTTTCCCAACCTGGGGATCCGGCAACGGGAGGAGGAATTGGTAGAGAATCAGACTTTGAAGCCTAGCGGGGTTTGATTGCAGGACTTCGACAGGACTGGGGAAAACAGAGACTCCACTCTTGCAGGGAAAACAAAGTAGTGTGCACATCGGGACACAGGGGAAGGAGCAATGATCCAATAGAAGACTGAACCAGACGTACCTGTTAGTGTTGGAGAGTCTCCTGCAGAGGCAGGGGGTGGCTCTATCTAACTGTGAGGACAAGGACGCTTGCAGCAGAAGCGCTGGGAAGTACTCCTTGGCTTGAGCTCTCCGAGAGTCTGCCTTAGCCCCACCAAACAGCTCAGGTAAGGCTCCAGTGTTGGGTTGCCTCAGGCCACACAACCAACAGGGAGGAAACGCAGCACCACCCATGAGCAGACAAGCGGATTAAAGTTTTACTGAGCTCTGCCCACCAGAGCAACAGCTGGCTCTAACCACCACCAGTTGCTCCCATCAGAAAACTTGCACAAACCTCTTAGATAGCCTCATCCACCAGAGTGCAGACAGCAGAAGCAAAAAGAACTACAACTCTGCAGCCTGTGGAACAAGAACCACATTCACAGAAAGATAGACAAGATGAAAGGCAGAGGGCTATGTACCAGATGAAGGAACAAGATAAAACCCCAGAAAAACAACTAAATGAAGTGGAGATAGGCATCCTTCCAGAAAAAGAATTCAGAACAATGATACTGAAATGATCCAGGACCTCAGAAAAAGAATGGAGGCACATATAGAGAAGATGCAAGAAATGTTTAAGAAATATCTAGAAAAACTAAAGGACAAATAAACAGAGATGAACATTACAATAACTGAAATGAAAAATACACTAGAAGGAATCAATAGCAGAATAACAAAGGCAGAAGAACGGATAAGTGAACTGAAAGACAGAATGGTGGAATTCACTGCTGCGGAACAGAATAAAGAAAAAAGAATGAAAAGAAATGAAGACAGCCTAAGAGACCTCTGGGACAACATTAAATGCAACAATATTCGCACTATAGGGGTCCCAAAAGGAGAAGAGAGAGAGAAAGGACCAGAGAAAATATTTTAAGAGATTATAGTTGAAAACTTCCCTAACATGGGAAAGGAAATAGCCACCCAAGTCCAGGAAGCGCAGTGCGTTCCATACAGGATAAACCCAGGCAGAAACACACCGAGACACACAGTAATCAAACTGGCAAAAATTAAAGACAAAGAAAAATTATTGAAAGCAGCAAGGGAAAAACGACAAATAACGTACACGGGAACTCCCATAAGGTTAACAGCTGATTTCTCAGCAGACACTCTATAAGCCAGAAGGGAGTGGCATGATATACATAAAGTGATGAAAGGGAAGAACCTTTAGATTACTCTACCCAGAAAGGATCTCATTCAGATTCCATGGAGAAATCAAAAGCTTTACAGACAAGCAAAAGCTAAGAGAATTCAGCACCACCAGACCAGCTCTACAACAAGTGCTAAAGGAAATTCTCTAGGTGGGAAACACAAGAGAAGAAAAGGACCTACAAAATCAAACGCAAAACAATTAAGAAAATGGTCATAGGAACATACATATCAATAATTACCTTAAATGTGAACAAATTAAATGCTCCAACCAAAAGACACAGGCTTGCTGAATGCATACAAAAACAAGACCCATATATATGCTGTATACAAGAGACCCACTTCAGACCTAGGGACACATACAGACTGAAAGTGAGGGGATGGAAAAAGATATTCCATGCAAATGGAAATCAAAAGAAAGCTGAACTAGCAATACTCATATCAGACAAAATAGACCTTAAAATAAAGAATGTTACAAGAGACAAGGAAGGAGGCTATATAATGGTCAAGGGATCAATCCAAGAAGAAGATATAACAATTATATATATATATATGCACCCAACATAGGAGCACCTCAATACATAAGGTAACTGCTAACAGCTATAAAAGAGGAAATCGACAGTAACACCTCACATACACCAATGGACAGATCATCCAAACAGAAAATTAAGAAGGAAACACAAGCTTTAAATAACACAAGACCAGATAGATTTAATTGATATTTATACAACATTCCATCCAAAGACAGCAGATTACACTTTCTTCTCAAGTGCACATGGAACATTCTCCAGGATAGATCACATCTTGGGTTACAAATCAAGCCTCAGTAAATTTAAGAAAACTGAAATTGTTGAAATCAATTACAAGGAAAATTGAAATCAATTACAGGGAAAAAAACGTAAAAAAAGAAACACATGGAGGCTAAACAATACATTACTAAATAACAAAGAGATCATTGAAGAAATCAAAGAGGAAATCAAAAAACTACCTACAGACAACTGACAATGAAAACACGATGATACAAAACCTACGGGACGGAGCAAAAGCAGTTCTAAGAGGGAAGTTTGTAGCTATACAAGCCTACCTCAAGAAACAAGAAAAATCTCAAATAAACAATCTAACCTTACACCTAAAGTAACTAGAGAAAGAAGAACAAACAGAACACAAATTTAGCACAAGGAGAAAAATCATAAAGATCAGCGCAGAAATAAATTAAATAGAAACAAAGAAAACAATAGCAAAGATCAATAAAACTAAAAGCTGGTTCTTTGAGATGATAAACAAAATTGATAAACCATTAGCCAGACTCATCAAGAAAAAGAGGGAAAGAACTCAAATCAATAAAATTAGAAATGAAAAAGGAGAAGTTACAACAGACACTGCAGAAATACAAAGGATAATAAAAGACTAGCACAAGCAACTCTATGCCAATAAAATGGACAACGTGGAAGAAACAGACAAATTCTTAGAGAGGTATAACCTTCCAAGACTGAACCAGGAAGAAACAGAAAATAAGAACAGACCAATCGCAAGTAATGAAATTGAAAGTGTGATTAAAAATCTTCCAACAAACAAAAGTCCAGGACCAGATGGCCTCATAGGGGAATTCTATCAAACATTTAGAGAAGTGCTAACACCCATCCTTCTCAAACTCTTCCAAACAACTCCCAAACTCATTCTATGAGGCCACCATCACCCTGCTACCAAAACCAGACAAAGATACTACAAAAAAAGAAAATTATAGACCAATATCACTGATGAATATAGATGCAAATATACAAAACAAAATACTAGCAAAAGGAATCCAACAACACATTAAAAGGATCATACACCATGACCAAGTGGGATTTATCACAGGGAGGCAAGGATTCTTCAATGTATGCAAATCAATCAATGTGAATCACCATATTAACATATTGAAGAATAACAACCATATGATCATCTCAACAGATGCAGAAAAAGCTTTTGACAAAATTCAACACCCATTTATGACAAAAGCTCTCCAAAAGTGGACATAGAGGGAACCTAGCTCAACATAATAAAGGCCATATACGACAAACCCACAGCAAACATCATTCTCAATGGTGAAAACCTGAAAGCACTTCCTCTAAGATCAGGAACAAGACAAGGATGCCCACGCTCACCGCTATTATTCAACATAGTTTTGGAAGTCCTAGCCACGGCAATCAGAGAAGAAAAAGAAATAAAAGGAATACAAATTGGAAAAGAAGAAGTAAAACTTGTCACTGTTTGCAGATGACATGATACTATACACAGAGAATCCTAAAGATGCCACCAGAAAACTACTAGAGCTAATCAATGACTTTGGTACAGTTGCAGGATACAAAATTAATGCATAGAAATCTCTTGCATTCCTATATAGTAATGATGAAATATCTGAAAGAGAAATTAAGGAAACATTCCCATTTACCATTGCAACAAAAAGAATAAAATACCTAGGAATAAACCTACTAAGGAGACAAATGACCTGTATGCAGAAAACTATAAGACACTAATGAAAGAAATTAAAGATGATACCAACAGATGGAGAGATATACCATGCTCTTAGATTGGAAGAATATTGTGAAAATGACTATACTACCCAAAGCAATCTACAGATTCAATGTAATCCCTATCAAATTACCAATTGCATTTTTTACAGAGCTAGAACAAATCATCTTAAAATTTGTATCGAGAAACAAAAGACCCCAAATAGCCAAAGCAGTCTTGAGGGAAAAAAGCGGAGCTGGAGGAATCAGACTCCCTGACTTCAGACTATACTACAAAGCTACAGTCATCAAGACAATATGGTACTGGCACAAAAACAGAAACATAGATCAATGGAACAAGACAGAAAGCCCAGAGATAAACCCACGCACCTATGGTCAACTAATCAATGACAAAGGAGGCAAGGATATACAATGGAGAAAAGTCAGTCTCTTCAATAAGTGGTGCTGGGAAAACTGGACAGCTACTTGTAAAAGAATGAAATTAGAACACTCCCTAACACCATACACAAAAATAAACTCCAAATGGATTAGAGACCTAAATGTAAGACCAGACACTATAAAACTCTTAGAGGAAAACATAGGAAGAACACTGTTTGACATAAATCACAGCAAGATCTTTTTTGATCCACCTCCTAGACTAATGGAAATAAAAACAAAAATAAACAAATGGGACCTAAAGAAACTTAAAAGCTTTTGCACAGCAAAGGAAACCATAAACAAGACAAAAAGACAACCCTCAGATGGGAGAAAATATTTGCAAACGAATCAATGGTCAAAGCATTTATCTCCAAAATATATAAACAGCTCATGCAGCTCAATATTAAAAAAACAAACAGCCCAATCCAAAAATGGGCAGAAGACCTAAATAGACTTTCCTCCAAAGAAGACATACAGATGGCCAAAAAGCACATGAAAAACTGCTCAATATCACTAATTATTAGAGAACTGCAAATCAAAACTACCATGAAGTATCACCTCACACCAGTCAGAATGGGCATCATCAGAAAATCTACAAACAACAAATGCTGGAGAGGGTGTGGAGAAAAGGGAACCCTCTTGTAATGTTGGTAGAATTGTAAATTGATACAGCCACTATGGAGAACAGTATGGAGGTTGCTTAAAAAACTAAAAATAGAATTACCATATGACCCAGCAATCCCACTACTGGGATCCCAATACCCAGAGAAAACCATAATTCAAAAAGACACATGCACTCCAGTGTTCACTGCAGCACTATTTACAATAGCCAGGTCATGGAAACAACCTAAATGCCCATTGACCGACGAATGGATAAAGAAGTTGGTTGATATATACAATGGAACATTACTCAGCCACAAAAAGGAACGAAATTGGGTCATTTGTAGAGACGTGGATGGATCTAGAAACTGTCATACAGAGTGAAGTAAGTCAGAAAGAGAAAAACAAGTATCATATATTAACGCATATATATGTAACCTAGAAAAATTGTACAGATGAACCGGTCTGCAGGACAGAAATTGAGACACAGATGTAGAGAACAAATGTATGGACACCAAGGGGGGAAAGCGGTGGGTGGTGGGGGTGGTGCTGTGATGAATTGGGAGATTGGGATTGACATGTATACACTAATATGTATAAAATGGATGACTATTAAGAACCTGCTGTATAAAAAATAAAAAGAAGAAAAATTCTCTCAGTGTTTATTTCCAATACAATAAGTATCAATATATATAACCCCCAGAAATAAAAGCTCTTTGGGGCCCTCAATAATGACTATGGGTGTCAAAAGTTTGGGCAATCGCAAAGTTTTAGTATCACTAGCTTGAACTGTTCCTACTTTTCAAAACAACCTCACTCCTTCTACCCACCAGTTTCAATAACTTTCTATGACAAAGAATCATTCAGATTGTTCAAATCTTATCTCACACAATAAGGCAGGTACAACACAACTTGAACTACAATTTAATTCCCAACACTTAAATGAAAGTTCCCAGATCTCAATAATATGACACTACGGGTGTATATACAAACATCCCAATTCAGAACAAAGTAAATGAAGAATAACAGGTCAATGTTTATTTACATGGTTGGTCTGAGAACTCCCTACCCATCAAGAAAATAACCTGAGTGAAGCCTGGGATACTTCAGGTGCCAGAACAAATACAAAACAGTTCCAGGGGAACATATATGCAAACTAGAGCACACAGAATTACCACAGCGGAAAGTAGTCTGAAGACAGCTTCAGAATACAAAATTATAAAACACACATGGAAACAATCCATCATCATAAAAAAGAACAACCAGAGCAAGGCCAATTGGCCAGCTAGGTGGTGGAGTAGAAGGACATGTGAGCCCACCCCTTCTTGCAAAAACACGAAAATCACAACTAACCGCTGAAAAAACATCAACAAAAGAAATGCTGAAATCTACTAAAAAAGACACCTTACATCCAAAGAAAACGAAAAGCCACAACAAGACAGTAGGAGGGAAGCAATCGCAATAAAATCAAACTCCATGCCCGCCAGGTGGGTGACCCACACACTGGAAAGTAATTATACCACAGAAGTTCTCTCACAGGAGTAAAAGTCCTAAGCTCCACGTGAGGCTTCCCAGCCTGGGTGTCTGGCAACAGAAGGAGGAGCCCCCAGGGAATCTGGCTTTGAAAGTCAGTGGGGTTTGATCGCAGGAATTCCACAGGACCAGGGGAAACAGAAACTCCACTCTTGGAGGGTACACACAAGGTCCCATGCACACCAGGACCCAGGGGAAAATACAATGACCTCATAAGAGACTTGGTCAGACACACCTGCTAGTATTGGAGCATCTCCTGTGGAGGGAGGGGGTGGCTGTGGCTCCCTGTGGGGACAAATACACTGGTAGCAGCAGTTCCAGCAAGTACTCATTGACATGATCCCTCCTGCAGGCCACCATTTCCTCCCCAAGACCTAGCCCCACCCAGCAGTCTTAAAGCTCCCAGTGCTGGGCCACCTAAGGCCAAACAACAAAAAGGGAGGGAACAAAGCTCCATACATCAGCAGACAGGCTACTTAAAGTCTTCCTAAGCACAGCCCTGCCCACCAGAGGGACAAGACCCAGCTCCAGCCACTAGTGGGCAGAAACCAGACCCTCCCACTGGGAAGCCTGCATGAGACTTAGACATCCACCAGAGGATAGATAGCAGAAACAAGGAGAACTACAATCCTACAGCCTGCAGAATGGAAACCGCAATCACAGAAAGTTAAAATGAGACAGCACAGGAAAATATTCCAGATGAAGGAACAAGATAAAACCCCAGAAGACCAACTATTGGAAGTGGAGATAGGCAATATACCAGAAAAAGAATTCAGAGTAATGATAGTGAAGATGATCCCAAGATCTCAGAAAAAGAATGGAGGCACAGATCGAGAAAAGGCAAGAAATGTTTAACAAAGACCTAGAAGTACTAAAGAACAAACAAGCAGAAATGAACAATACAATAACTGAAATGAAAAATACACTAAAAGGAAACAGCAGAGTAAGTGAAGCAGGAGAACGGATAAGTGACCAGGAAGACTGAATGGTGGAAATCACTGCCATGGAACAGAATAAAGAAAAAGAATGAAAAGGAATGAAGACAGTCTAAGAGACAACATTAAACTCACCAAGATTTGCATTATAGGGGTCGCAGAAGGAGAAGAGAGAGAGGAATGACCTGAGAAGATATTTAAAGAGATAACAGCTGAAAACTTCCCTAACATGGGAAAGGAAACAGTCACCCAAGTCCAGGAAGCACAGACAGTCCCAGGAAGGAGAAACCCAAGGAGAAACATGCCAAGACACGTAGTAATCAAATTAAAGACAAAGAAAAAATATTAAAAGCAACATGGGAGGGCTTCCCTGGTGGCGCAGTGGTTGAGTCCACCTGCCGATGCAGGGGACACGGGTTTGTGCCCCAGTCTGGGAAGATCCCACATGCCGCGGAGCGGCTAGGCCCATGAGCCATGGCCACTGAGCCTGCGTGTCCGGAGCCTGTGCTCCGCAACAGGAGAGGCCACAACAGTGAGAGGCCCGCGCACCACAAAAAAAAAAAAAAAAGGGAACAAGGGAAAAGCAACAAATAACATACAAGGTAACTCTCATAAGGTTATCAGCTGACTTCTCAGCAGAAACTCTGAAGGCAAGAAGGGAGTGGAATGATATATTTAAAGTGATGAAAGGGAAGAACCTACAACCAAGAATACTCTATCCAGTAAGGCCCTCATTCAGATTCGATGGAGAAATCAAAAGCTAAGAGAACTCAGAACCACCAGACCAGCTTTGCAACAAATGCTACAGGAACTTCTCTAAGTGGAAAAGAAAAGGTCACTACTAGAAATAAGAAAATTACAGACAGAAAAACTCACTGGTAAAGGCAAACATAAAGTAAAGGTAGGAAATCATCTGTACACAAATATGTTATCAAAACCAGCAATTGTGAGAAGAGGAGAGTACAAATGCAGGATACTGGAAATGCATTTGAAATTAAAAGATGAGCAATTTGAAACAATCTAGGTTATATACAGACTGCTATATCAAAACCTCACGGTAACCACAAACTGAAAATCTACAATAGATACACACACAAAAAAGAAAAAGGAATCCAAAAGAACACTGAAGTTAGTCATCAAATCACAAGAGAACAAAAAAGGGAAGAAAAAGACCTACAAAAACAAATCCATAACAATTAATAGCAGGGGCTTCCCTGGTGGCGCAGTGGTTGAGAGTCCGCCTGCCGATGCGGGGGACGCAGGTTCGTGCCCCGGTCTGGGAGGATCCCGCATGCCGCGGGGCGGCTGGGCCCATGGGCCATGGCCGCTGGGCCTGCGTGTCCGGAGCCTGTGCTCCGCAACGGGAGAGGCCACAACAGTGAGAGGCCCGCGTACCGCAAAAAAAAAAAAAAAAAAAGAAAATAGTAGTACAAACATACATATTGATAAGTACCTTAAATGTAAATGGATGTAATGCTTCAACCAAAAGACACAGACTGGCTTAACGGATACAAAAACGAGACCCATATATATGCTGCCTACAAGAGACCCAATTCAGATACATACAGACTGAAAGTATGGGGATGGAAAAAGGTATTCCATGCAAATGGAAATCAAAAGAAAGCTGGAGTAGCAATACTCATGTTAGACAAAATAGACTTTAAAATAAAGACTGTTACAAGAGACAAAGAAGGACACTAAATAATGACCAAGGAACCAATCCAAGAAGAAAATAAAACAACTGTAAATATATGTGCACCCAATATATAAGGCAAATACTAACAGCAATAAAAGGAGAAATCAACAGTAACACAATAATAGTGGGGGACTTTAATACCCTACTTTCATCAATGGACAGACCATACAGACAGAAGATCAATAAGGAAACACAGGTCTTAAATGATACATTAGACCAGACAGCTTTAATTGATATTTATAGAGCATTCCATCCATAAAAGCAGAATACACATTCTTCTCAAGTGGACATGGAACATACTCCATGACTGATCACATGCTAGGCCTCAAAGTGAGCCACAGTAAATTTAAGAAAATTGAAATCTTATCAAGCATCTTTTCTGAGCACAAACACTATGAGATTAGAAATCAACTACAAGAAAATAACTGTAAAAAACACAAACACATGGAGGCTAAACACTATGCTACTAAACAACCAATAGACCACTGCTGAAATCAAAGAAGAAATCAAAAAATACCTAAGACAAATGAAAATGAAAGCACAATGATCCAAAACCTATGGGACGTGGCAAAAGCAGTTCTAAGAGGGAAGTTTACAGTGACACAATCTTACCTCAGGAAACAAGAAAAATCACAAATAAACAACCTAATCTTGTACCTAAAGCAACTAGAGAAAGAACAAACAAAACCCAAAGCTCATAGAGGGAAAGAAATCATGAAGATCAGAACAGAAGTAAATGAAATAGAGATGAAGAAAACAATAGAAAAGATCAATGAAACTAAAAGTTGGTTCTTTGAAAAGATAAACAAAATTGATAAACCTTTAGCCAGACTCCAAGAAAAAAAGGGAGACACTCAAATCAATAAGATTAGAAATAAAAAAGGAGACGTTATAATGGACACCAAGAAATACAAAGGATAATAAGAGACTACTACAAGCAACTATATGCCAATAAAATGGACAACCAAGAAGAAATGGACAAATTCGTAGAAAGGTACAATCTCCCAAGACTGAACCAAGAAGAAATAGAAAATATGAACAGATCAATCACAAGTACTAAAATTGAAACCATGATTTAAAATTTTCCAACAAACAAAAGTCCAGGACCAGATGGCTTCACAGGCGAATTCTATGAAACATTTAGAGAAGAGTTAATACCTATCCTTTTGAAACTATTCCAAAAAATTGCAGAGGAAGGAACACTCCCAAACTCATTCTATGAGGCTACCATCACCCTGATAACAAAACCAGATAAAGATACCACAGAAAAAGAAAATTATAGACCAATATCACTGATGAACATAGAGCAAAAATCCTCAACAAAATACTAGCAATCCGAATACAACAATATATTAAAAGGATCATACACCATGATCAAGTAGGATTTTTCCCAGGAATGCAAGGATTTTTCAATAACCACAAATCAGTGTGATATACCACATCAACAAACTGAAGAATAAGAACCATATGATCATCTCAATAGATGCAGAAAAGCTACTGACAGAATTCAACAACCATTTATGATAAAAACTCTCTAGAAAGCGGGAGTAGAGGGAATATACATCAACATAATAAAGGCAATACATGACAAAACTACAGCTACCATCATACTCAACGGTGAAAAGCTGAAAGCATTTCTTGTAAGGTTAGGAACAAGACAAGGATGTCCACTCTCACCACTTTTATTCAACAGAGTTTTGGAAGTCCTTAGCCAGAGCAATTAGAGAAAAAAAAGAAATAAAAGTAATCCAAATTAGAGAAGAAGAAGTAAAAATGTCACTGCAGATGACATGATATTATACATAGAAAATCCTAAAGATGCTACCAGAAAACTACTAGAGCTCATCAATGAATTCAGTAAAGTTGCAGGATACAAAATTAATACATAGATACCTGTTGCACTTCAATACACTAACAACAAAAGATCAGAAAGAAAAATTAAAGAAACAATTCCATTTACCACTGCATCAAAAAGAATAAAATACCTAAGAATAAACCTACCTAAGGAGACAAAAGACCTGTACTCCGAAAACTATAATGTGCTGATGAAAGAAATCAAAGATGACACAAACAGATGGAAAGATATACCATGTTCTTGGATTGGAAGAATCAATATTGTCAAAATGAAAATGATTATACTACCCAAGGCAATCTAAGATTCAATGCAATCTCTATCAAATTACCAATGGCATTTTTCACAGAACTAGAACAAAAAAATCTTAAAATTTGTATGGAGACACAAAAACCCTGAATAGCCAAAGCAATCCTGAGAAAGAAAAATGAAGCTGGAGGAATCAGACTCCCTGACTTCAGACTATACTACAAAGCTACAGTCATCAAAACAGTATGGTACTAGCACAAAAACAGAAATGTAGATCTATGGAACAGGATAGAAAGCTGAGAAATAAATGCAGACACCGACAGTCAATTAATCTACAGCAAAGGAGACAAGACCATACAATGAAGGAAAGCAGTCTCTTCAATAAATGGTGCTGGGAAAACTGGGCAGCTACATGTAAAAAAATGAAATTAGAACATTCTTTAACACCATACATAAAAATAAATTCAAAATGGTGACCTAAATGTAAGACCGGATACTATAAAATTCTTAGAGGAAAACATAGGCAGTACACTCTTCGACATAAATCACAGCAATATCTTTTCCGAGCTGTCTCCCAGAGTAATGGAAATAAAAACAAAAATAAACAAATAGAACCTAATTAAAATCAAAAGCCTTTGCACAGCAAAGGAAACCATAAATGAGGTGAAAAGACAACCCAGAGAATGGGAGAAAATATTTGCAAATGATGCAACCAACAAGGGATTAGTCTCCAAAATTTATAAACAGTTCACATGGCTCAATATCCAAAAAACAAACAACCCAATCAAAAAATGGGCATGGAATTCCCTGTCGGTCCAGTGGTTAGGTCTGCGCACTTCCACCTGGGGCCCAGGTTCAATCCCTGGTCGGGGAACTAAGATCCCACAAGCCACGCGGTGCAGCCAAAAAAAAATAAAATAAAATGTTAACTCATCAAGGAAAAAAAAGGGCAGAAGACCGAAAATAGACATTTCTGCAAAGAAGACATACAGATGGCCAAGAGGCACATGCAAAGATGCTAAACATCTTTGCTAATTATTAGAGAAGTGCAAATGAAAACTACAATGAGCTATCACCTCACACCAGTCAGAATGGCCATCATCAAGAAATCTACAAACAATAAATGCTGGAGAGGGTGGAGAAAAGGAAACCCTCCTACACTGTTGGTGGGAATGTAAATTGGTACAGCCTCTATGGAGAACAGTATGGAGATTGTTTAAGAAACTAAAAATAGGGCTACCATATGACCCAGGAATCCCAATCCTGGGCATATATGCAGAGGAAAACATAGTTCAAAAGGATACATGCAGCTCAATGTTCATTGCAGCACTGTTTACAATAACCAGGACATGGAAGCAACCTAAATGTCCATCGACAGATGAATGGAAAAAGAAGATGCAGTACATATATACAATGGAATACTTATTACTCAGCCATTAAAAGGAATGAAATAATGCCATTTGTAGCAACATGATGGACCTAGAGATTATCATACTAAGTGAAGTAAGTCAGACAAAGACAAATATCATATGGTTTTACTTATATGCAGAATCTTAAAAAAAAATTAATACAAAGGAACTTATTTACAAAACAGAAACACTCACAGACTTAGAGAACTAACTTACGGTTACCAGGGAGGAAGGATGGGGGGGAGGGTTAGATTGGGAGTTTGGGATTGACGCGTACACACTGCTATGTTTAAAATAGATAACCAACAAGGACCTACTGTATAGCATAAGGAACACAGCTCAATATTCTGTAATAATCTAAATGCGAAAAGTATTTGAAAAAGAATAGATACATGTATATGTATAACTGTATCACTTTGCTGTACACCTGAAACTAATACAACATTGTTAACCAACTATGCTCCAATATAAAATAAAAATTTTTTAAACAATAAATAAAAATAAATAAATAAAAAAGAACACAGTGGTTTATATTCCCAGGAAATCTGGATAATAGAATCATGTGATAGAGACTGAAATAAGTTTAAAATTTATTAAACATATGAGAAGAAATTAACATAAGAAAAAAGTATATTTTTAAGGGTAGATTAGAAAAGAATCAAATATAACTTACTGGAATAAAAAATGGGCACTGAAATTTAAGCTTCAGTGGTTGGGCTAAACAGTAAATTAGATACAGATATAGATAGTAGAGATGGATTCGAAGATAAATCTGAGCAATTAAACAGAAGGCAGCACAGAGATATAGGAATGAAAAATATGAAAATGAGATTACAAGACATGGAGAACAAAATAAAAAGACAACATATGTTAACTTGGAGTTTCAAACAAGAAAATAATATTGAAAATTTTCCAGAACTGACAAAAGAGGCAAATCCTAGGATATAGGAAGTATGAATCCCAATCAGTGAACCCCCAGAAAAAATCAGAGTCAAACTACTACAGAAGGATGACAATTAGACTAACATCAGCAACAGCACAAGCTGGAAGACAGTAGGATAATATCCTGAGGCTAACAAGGGTAACAGTCATACCCAACCAAACTAATATTTACAGAAGAAATATTTACTACTATCACGTCCTCACTGAAATAAGTACTCAGTGGTATTTTGAGAGAAAATTAAATCAAAAAGAAGAAAATGGGGCACAAGAAAGACATCAGCAAATAAATAAATGTGCAGGTATAAATAATAAGTATTGCTACCCAAGAGGGAGAGTAACAACTAATGCTGGAGGCTTAAAATATGCAAAACTAAAATACTGAACATAATAACATTGGAGTTGGAAAAGTGAAGAGTTAAAGTGTTCCAAAGGTCTCACATTGTACAAGAGGAGGGTAGAGAAAATGGTTAGCTTTATATTTTTTTAAATTTGCATCAGATCAGCCTAATTCTTTTTATTTTTATTTTTATTTTTGGCAGTGTTGGGTCTTTGTTGCTACGCACAGGCTTTCTTTAGTTGCTGCGAGTGGGGGCTACTCTTCATTGTGGTGTGCAGGCTTCTCATTGCAGTGGCTTCTCTTGTTGTGGAGCACGGGCTCTAGGCGCATGGGCTTCAGCAGTTGTGGCACGCAGGCTCAGTAGTTGTGGCTCGCAGGCTCTAGAGCGCAGGCTCAGTAGTTGTGGTGCATGGGCTTAGCTGCTCCGTGGCATGTGGGATCTTCCCAGACCAGGGATTGAACCCATGTCCTCTGCATTGGCAGGCGGATTCTTAACCACTGCACCACCAGGGAAGCCCCAAAATGGTTAACTTTAGACTTAGTTAAATTAAGTACGTGTTTATCATATCAAGGGAAACCAAAAGTTTGAATGTTTAAGATAACCAGGTACACGTAACAAACTAAAATATATGACAGTATGCTGAAAGCCAACAAATATGTGTGGATACTAATATAAACCCCTCTGTGTTTCACAAACTCCCACTCTTCCGCAGAGTATTTCGCACATTGTATATAACAAGTGCCCACTTGACACATGAGACAATGAGAGTGCCATTTTCGATCCATATAATATTGCAAAAAGCTTAGATTAATATTTTCTTCTTGTACCCCAATGAATTATCCTGCTCTTTACTTTGCCAAGGTAGAGATATATGCCCAGGATTCTACAGTAGGGACAGCTTCCCCAAGATATTCACATAATAAACCGTGAATTAACTAAGCAAAGAACGGGTTAAGTGAAGTGTGTTCCAAAGAGATGTAAGAGCATGAGTAAAAGCCAAAGGGATAAAACAGCATGGTTTGTGTAGGAAAACTAAAAGCAGTTTGAAATTTGCAGTTCTGAACTGTTAGGGCACAAAGCTCATCTCCCAGGCATTCACTTGTAAAAACCAACAGGAGACATCCTTATCTCTAATGCAGGAGATAAAGCTGCCAGTGGATCCCAGTCTCTTTTCCACCTTCCTCTCCTCACAGTAATCAGTGTCCGGTACTCACCATATGTGAAGATGCCTAAATTGGAAAGTAGACAGGGTTTTACTGTTTGGCCCCAAAGGAACATGAAATCTGAGTTCCATTTTATTGCACAAAATGAATTTCCAGGGCTTCCCTGGTGGTGCAGTGGTTGAGAGTCCGCCTGCCGATGCAAGGGACACGGGTTTGTGCCCCGGTCCGGGAAGATCCCACATGCCGCGGAGCGGCTGGGCCCGTAAGCCATGGCCGCTGAGCCTGCGCGTCCGGAGCCTGTGCTCCGCAACGGGAGAGGGCACAACAGTGAGAGGCCCGCGTACCGCAAAAAAAAAAAAAAAAAAAAAAAAAAAAGAATTACCATTGCACAGACGCACTTTTACAACGCCTTTTCTCAGAATGTATCTCAGTATAATACAAGTAATCAAGATAGTGACTTTCAATAAGTAGTAATACAATTCCATAGACTGCTGAAAGCATATATATACACTATTGGTGATACATAAGATGAGGCCCATATTGCTTAGTGCCTAATACTGCTTTCCCTTTTACTCTCCAAAATGAAAGCTAAAACAGCTGGCACCCCAAAAGTAGAAGTAAGATTCTCTTGCCCCAACAATTGCTTAATAGACATCAGGCAATTAGCACCCGTTACTTAATAAAGAGTTCACAAAGTAATTAAGTTTTCCATACTCTTGAAGTCAAACTGAAGCTTTTAATCAACAAACAACTCAGATCCTAATGGTTGCACTCCAGCTTAGCCAATTAATTACTCTGTACCAACCTTCTTAAATTGTATTCAGTTGTTTATTCACGTATTTGTTCACTCAGTCAGTCATTCAATTAGTCAATGAGTGTTAACTATGTACTGGGGTGGGAGGGGGGAGGATTTCCCTGGCAGTCCAGTGGTTAAGACTCTGCACTGCCAATGCAGGGAATGCAGGTTCCATCATCCCTGGTCGGGAACTAAGATCCCACATGGCATGCAGCTCGGCCAAAAAAAAACACTAGGCATTGGTGCTGCCATCTCGTGATGAAAACAGATGTTCCTTCCCAATACGACATAACACTTCCCCAGCTTGCTACTATTTAATCTCAAGAACCATGACTTTCATTAACTAAAATTCTCTTCATATTGTTTTGTTTAAAATTCTGAGTAATACAAATAAGACACACACCCAAGTACCTATAATGTAAGTTTGCTCCAAATCTAAACAATTGGGATAAGAAAACACACACTTACACAGTAGGTGTTCAATAAATGTCTGTTAATATCAATTATGATCATAAAAAAGATCTAAAATACATAGTAATTAGCTTGCAATGGTTTTCAAGCAAGTGTCCAAAGTCACGTGTGTATAAAGTGCTACTTTTATCTAGATTATGTACTTGAATGAGGTAAGAAATTTTTAAAAATCCTATACTACCTTTGTTTCTATTTTAACTGTCATCATGAAAAGAAATTACAGATTTGTCATTATGAAGGAATAATCAGGAATATGTTATATTAAATACACGGTACAAAATGTATTAATTTACTTCTTTTTGACAAATACTGCTGGGTTCTGTGAGGGATATAAAGGCAAACAAGACATATTGATAGTTCTGCCCTCATAAGCTTATAATCTAGTGGAGGAAAAAAAGATACAAAGATAACAGAAACAAAGGAAAATACAATCGAACTATAAATGTAGAGGCCCATGTATTATTATATTGAGGAAAATACCCAATTCAAAATCATTTTTTAAGTAAAGCTTTAAGTAAGTAACATCAATTAAATTTAAGTAAGGCTGTGCTGAAGTAAAGCATACAACTGTGGCTCTCACTGATCACTAAATTTTGTAGGCATCTATGATTCAATACTCCAACTAATTAATAAGAAACTATTTAAATTTCCTTAAAACATGGTCAAATTCATCAACAATTTAACGTTCTTTACAGCATCACATGGCCCAATCTTCCACTCCATTCAAAACCCTCTCAGTGTACGTAAAGGCAAAAGCACACAATTAAATGATTGTTGAATTGCAGAGTTGACTTAATAGAAAATCTCACCTATTTAGGCACAGATCATCATTTTGTGATGCTCACATGAAAAATAAAGTACATGAACAAATGTCAAAGATCATGGTTAGTAATATATTTTACAATGCAGAAGTAAACTGGCATCTATAAAATACAGAATGACTCCTGGATTTAATATGAGGTTGTCAAATTTCTCAAACTGCAGTCAAAATATTTTATTTCCTTTAGACAGCTGAAGTGAAACTATAGCTTACAAATATTTTTCTAGGCTTAAAGACAGAGCACTGAATTTACTTAAAAACTAATAGCACCTTGTCAACATTTCTAAAAGAGCGGTAATTTTCTAAAGCTACAGTATACAAAACTTGAATGCTAGTGTTTTTCTTATCCTTATTCGAAGACTATGACTAATTGTATATATGTTATTCAATGAAGGGACAATATGAGGATGTAGCATAAAACTAAAGCAGTCTACTTTTTAAATTCAATAGCACTGTAGCTCTTTTGACACTTCCACTGACTTTAAGTAAGTAATAGATTGTTATATTCATTGCCTCAGAGTCTCAGAGTCAAGGTACAAATCTACTTTGTGGAACTGGCAAAGTATTATAACTGTAGATTTCTCCATCTTTCAGGTCTACTAAGAAATTTTGCTTTCTTCAAAATATTTTAAATTACTCTGAAGGTCAATTACAATCTTGCATGAAAGTTAATATCTTACTAAAAACAAGGAAACGAAAATAAAAGTTTAAATTGCAATCCAAGTAGTTTTTTTTATTTGCATGTCCTATCTGATAGAATATATTATTAAAGAACATGCTTTTTATCCCAAAGCTAATAGAATGAATTTTAGGTTTAACTTTATGCTGTTATTTATACTAGAATCACCATAAATATGATAGTTCAAACGTCATTTTATCTAAGTACTTATTCATTGTTTATAATCAATTTTCAAATCATTATGGATTTTTAAGAGACAAAGTCAAGGAAAGCATACTAAAAAATGCATCCCATGCCCTATCTCAGTCCGCTTCAAATTAAACTTTTTATTTTTTATATTCATAGTATCAAGGTAGTATTTTTTTTGTTCTTTTCCCAAGCTTTGTTTTTGTTGTTTTGCTTGTTGAATGTCCTCTTAATTTACAATGTCTCCTTGCAAACATTAGTGAAATTGATCTGTGTTGTAGTGAAATTTTTAAAAACTAACTTCAGTATGCTATTTCTCTCTTCTCTCCCACACCAAAATGAATTAATAACCTTTGTAAACGTCTCTCTCACTCTTCATCTTGTGTTCTACTTGGCTAAACAAAAAATTCCCTGGAAGGGATGATATTTCTTTGATGTTGTGTTTGACTCTTCCATAAAATTGAAAAAGGCAAACTTCATTTTGCTGCTCATCTAACACAATATATACTGCCCTGCAAAAGCAGTTCTCAAACATTAGTGTGGAGTTATAAAGATGCACTAAAATACAAAGTTTTTTATTCAAAACCTACCACAGGCTTTAGACGTTTTGCCTTCAAAACAAAAAAGGTTTATTTCCACAATTCTCATAATTTTCACTCTTCTCTTTTTACTTAGTCAATAAAGTAATAAAAGCACCATATTTTCAATGGTTAATATTTATCAATTTCTATTTTCTGCAAATTAGAATATGAGGAAACGCAGCATATTCTCTTTGAATATCAGCTATTCTTATATAAAATTTTAAACCTGAACTGTTCAATGCAGTATTACTAAGTAGAGAATGTTTGTTGAGAATGGAAACGCTTTGCTTTTTACTATACATACATTTTGAGCAGAGTCAAATATTTTCTCTCCCATTTACTCCTTTATATCCACAATTAAAATAGAACCTACCATCCAATGATTAACAACTCAATTTAAAAATTCAATTTTAAAAGTCTACTGTCCTTCACGGGGAGGGGGAAGGGTAAACTGGGACGAAGTGAGAGAGTGGCCCTGACATGTATACACTACCAAATGTAAAACAGATAGCTAGTGGGAAGCAGCCACATAGCACAGGGAGATCAGCTCAGTGTTTTGTGACCACCTAGAGGGGTGGGATAGGGAAGGTAGGAGGGAGACGCAAGAGGGAGGGGATATGGGGATATATGTATACGTACAGCTGATTCACTTTGCTATACAGCAGAAATTAACACAACATTGTAAAGCAATTATACTCCAATAAAGATGTTAAAAAAAAATAAAGTCTACTGTCCTTATACCAAATGACTTTGGTTATATCAAAGCACAACAATAAAACATTTCAAAAATACAAAGCTTTCTAGCCCATTTAAAAATGAAGCCAAATACGCAGTGGTTGAGAGTCTACCTGCCAATGCAGGGGACACGGGTTTGTGCCCCGGTCCGGGAAGATCCCACATGCCACGGAATGGCTAGGCCCGTGAGCCATGGCCACTGAGCCTGCGCGTCCGGAGCCTGTGCTCCGCAACGGGAGAGGCCACAACAGTGAGAGGCCCGCGTACCGCAAAAAAAAAAAAAAAAAAAAAAAAGAAGCCAAATAAATTCAACACTGGATAAAGCATGGTGCTCACCAATACAGAAAATCCTTAATATGTGTGCACTGCCAAGTGTTCAGCATCCCCTATATCTCTAATCAGTCTTGTTTATTAACACATTGTTTCTAGTAATAGAATGCCTTATGGATACTTTTTTTCAATGTTTAACTTACTATGGATTCTTGTGAAACCAAGTGGTGAGAGACTAGGTAAAGATAAACCCAAGTGCAGATGACCTTCATAACGGCCTGTGAAATTAGACATCAGTGCCATCCCCCTTCATCAGAGGAACTATCAACTTCTTCTCAATATAACTGCTACAGTGCAGTCCAGTCTGGCAGCAGTGGAACTGAAACCAGAGGAAGAACAGCACTAGCGCCCTCTTTGAATCTGTTAACCGAGCACCTGCTCTGCCTGTCATGGCGATTTTTTTCAAGGACACCCAGCTCCTGCTCTACAAAGAGGCATGCACTATGGTGAAGGAATCAGTGTGTTCAAGAACACAGAGGCAGCAAAAGATAAGAGAGAACAGGATCCATATGTACCACAGTTTTTTTTTTTTTTTTTGCGGTACGCGGGCCTCTCACTGTTGTGGCCTCTCCCGTTGAGGAGCACAGGCTCCGGATGCACAGGCTCAGCGGCCACGACCCACAGGCCCAGCCACTCCGCAGCATGTGGGATCTGCCCGGACCGGGGCACGAACCCATGTCACCTGCGTCGGCAGGCGGACTCTCAACCACTGTGCCACCAGGGAAGCCCACCACAGTTGTTTTGTGACTAGAATTTATTTCTTTGAGGCATGGTACTGAAACTCAAAGATATTTTAATGGGAATCAAATTATTCTATACGCAAGGAAAGAAAACTGGCAGAACCTATTTTCAACATTTTAAGGAATCACACTGTTCTAAGAAAGGGAAAAGGAAAGGAATGCTCACTGGCAGCCAAATAGACAGTGTTCTCCATGGGAAGGTGGAATAAAATAATGTATAAAATGAGGGTAGAAATGCACATAATTTTTGTATACATGTCCCCCAAAAATGAGACCACTGATATAGACATTACTTTACTTTCTTCTGACTTTAATCAGGATCATTTACTTACCTCCAACAAGGTAAGATCTGCCTTATCCACACGAGACCAATTTAAAGGTATTTTGAGAATCTGTCTCACAGGGCCTTTAATTTAGTAATCAAGTTCCATTCGTCTAGAAGACCTCTAGTTGACCAGTAGGTTATGTCCTGCTTTCAGAAACTCCTGCCTAGGTTTTCAATCTTTGTTCTCCAGTTTTTAAGCCTGGGTTCCTGATCTAGACTGATAATACCCAATTCCCATCATAACTGTGATACCACAAATGGAAAAGGATATATTTTTTATCCTGAATCCCTAGTTTGTTTGTGTGCTTGCTTGTTTTCACAAAAACAGTATAAATGAACCACACTGTTTGCGTGGCAGCACAACAATGAAAAAGGGAAAGTAACTCAAGGAGGAATAACTACCCATTCTGTTGAGTTTTGTTACCTAAATTGGGACTGCTGATATATTTCCTCACTGGTACACATCTGTCTTATATATTTGAGCATCTCATTCCACAACAAGTAAGCCAAATAAAAATATCCCCAAGCATTGGAAATTTAGAGCAAGGAAGGAAGCTAAGAGATTATCTATCTAGTCCAACCCTCTTTTGTCTTCTAAGACTGAAAACAGAAATTAAAAGTCAAGTTTAAAACCTTAAATACCAATTTGATCAAGGTCAGCAACAAAGTTTATGAACTGAAACTGGTATGCAAATCATACTTTGAGGAGCATTGCTTTAGAACAAAAGAGACAATACTTTGGGGATTCCTAGTTTCTTTATCTTGCTACCAAAGATGCTCTGAGAATATCTGTCTAAAAGCAGAACACACTACACTTCTAAATAAGTCCCTGTATTTGTCAATCTAGCAATCCTATTCAGAAAATGAAATGAACTAGTTAAAGTAATCCACACTGACTTCTAACATTCATTCCTTTTTTTACCCTATGTTGCTCACATCTATTTAATAAGATCTAGAATTTTCACTAAAGATGAAGGCTAGCTTGCCAGTTTTTTCACTGCCAGAATCCACCTCAATTTTTAAAAAAAATTTATTCACTCTGTGCCATTCTTCTAACTTCTAGCACTTTTTTTTTTTTTTTTTTTTTGCGGTACGCGGGCTTCTCACTGTTGTGGCCTCTCCCGTTGCGGAGCAACAGGCTCCGGACGCGCAGGCTCAGCGGCCATGGCTTACGGGCACAGCCGCTCCGCGGCATGTGGGATCTTCCCGGACCGGGGCACAAACCCGTGTCCCCTGCATCGGCAGGTGGACTCTCAACCACTGCACCACCAGGGAAGCCCTTCTAGCACTTTTTAAAAAATAAATTCTCAAGTATTATTCAGTGACTATGAATATACCAACAATTCTCTTTAAAAGCCAAGCATATAATTCAGTGATGCCAAAAACAACAATGCCTTCATTGTTTTAGGGAGAGGTGAATGGTATTGGGGCAGAGGGTGGGGGGGGGGGGGTGTGTGTATGAAAAGAAATCCATGTACGGCTCACACACAGAAAATGGCAAGTTCCTGGAATAATACATTAATCCAAATGCTTAAGTATTTAAGTTTAGTTCAGTTGAAATCAGTTGAAATGGAAATATGTGGTAAATGAATGGAAACAAGGGTCATAAACTTAGGAGAAAGGCGGGCATTTTTAGACCAGTTTAGGTTTAAACTCACCAAATTGGACTATTTTTTAACTTTAAATAAAACTTTTTATCACAATAAGACAGAGTATTAAAACTGACTTCCAGAATTGTCCAAATTATTTTTTAACATGATTTAAATTTTTTTCACATTTCTTTAACTGTCAAGTTTTCATTGGTTAAGTTTATCCAAAATACTAAATTTTCATTTTAGAACTTAGTTTGTACTTATACACCAGAGTGCCCCAAAATTGATCCAGGTTCACCAGGATGCCTTTCTCTAAGCCCTAATGGCTTATAACTTCCCTTTAAAATGAGTAAGTATCTTTTAATTAAGTTGTCATTCAAAAAGATAATCTGGAGAAAAAATTATGAATTAAATACCTATAAATTCTTCTTCATTTCTGTTACAGTGTAGTAATGTATCATCTAATTTATAGTGGTCTATCAACTGAGTAAGACTTAGTTTCTTGTTCTCAGACATAGTTGACTGCAACTCACAAAGCAACAGCTGGCTGAAGTACAGAATTAACTTGTATAGCAGAACAAGCACAGAAGTCACTAAGGATTAATAGAAATTAACTGTCATTGGGACATACTTGAGCCTTTTTAATAGTAAGGTCATAAAGATTCACTGTCCATTTGAAAATCTTTTTGCAAGTGTTACTGTAGAATTAAAGGCCTGAAGACTTTAACAGTAAACGGCAAAATGTCCCTTGAATTGAATATTTAACAAGATTGATTTTTATTATGTACTAGATACAAACTTTTTGTTATTACCATAGCACTTAAGTTACAATAGAATCAACAGGGAAATGTTTTTAAATGCACAAAATGTCCCTTTCTGCAACTTCAGCTGAGTATGTCTATTACTTAAAATAAGGTCAGTCTAATACTTAAAATAAGGTCAAGTTGTTTGCTCTCTAGTAGAAACTTTATTACACCCTCTATAAAGTAATCATGACAAATCAGGAGGGACTGGGGACAGGGAGTTAAGGAAAGGTTACCTCTGATTCACACCTGGTAGGTTGTAATATTCACGTTCTCAACACAGAGATTTGGTAGATCAATCAGATTTACTAAATGAACAGCTGGCTATGACTTGCCCATAATTCTTCATTTAAATATATGCAGGCCTTCTTTTAATAATTTACGAAAACTAGGAACAGCAGGTTCAATCCAAAAGAAAGATTATTGTTCTAATCCAACTGAGAAACCCCAGTGAACAATAAACATCAATCATACACATTCTTAATGAGAGAAATGTCAAACTTTGATTTTTCACATTTCCATTACTACATAAAATATTACATACATTTACATAATGATTTATTACAAATTATCTTATTTTCCATTCTTAGTAAATCTGCCAAGGTACTAACATATTATGCTTCCACAAAATGGATATTCAAATTTCCTGCAATACACACACCTCTCCACACTAACAGTAAGTTTCACTTCTAATTACAAGATACTTCCTCTCTCTGATGGTCCTTCCTTGTTCTAAGCCAAATGGAAGAGGCCAAAAGATACACAACTTGAAGCAAAAACAACAACACTACGGCTACTGAAATGTCTTACAAGAAGAATAGATCTGGATTTATACTTGACTCTTTCTCTAAAACACTAACCTCCCTGATATAGTGGTCCATACATGTTTTCTGAGTTTCCCAATGAACACAGAAGCAATACATGGTAATCTCTCTTTTTTTTTGGCCGCTTCACAGAGCATGTGGGATTTTAGTTCCCCAACTAGGGATTGAACCCATGCCCCCTACAGTGGAAGCGTGGAGTCAACCACTGGACCACCAGAGAAGTCCCAATACATGGTAATCTCTTGATCACTGAGGACAGAGTAACAGGGAAATATAAATAGCAATCTCACCACCCAGAAGTACCAGCATTCTAAATCAAAGAAATTTTATATTAGAGGGGATCGGAAGTCCAAAAGCTCTTTAAAAGTTAACATGTACAGCCATTTAGAAAGAAAAGTCCAGAATCAAAGAGGACTTTAATCCCACTTCAGTTATTGCCATGCAAAAAGGCCACCAAAAAACTGGAGAGAAGCTGCCTCTAAACTACTATTCTCCAAAAGGAGAGGAAAAGAAAAACACAAGCACATAAAATAACAATTTTCCTAACAGAATCAAAATAGAATCAGGCTTTCTATACATCTTCCCTGCTTTGAGTATTCAACAGAGTGGAAGAGATCTGCTGGTTCATTCCTTCTTGAAGGATGCTCATACTGTTGCCACAATAGGGAAAGAGGAAACAGAAAACCAACCAGGTCCTTAGAGGTCTTATCACCCTCCAAAATAAAAGCTTTCTGAAGCGATGAGAGTTTGAAAATTGTTTTCATTTTACACCTTGCATTTGTTTCATTTTTTCTACAGGCGCTGATAAAGTACTATGTGTGAGTTAGGTTTTGTCACACAGCTAGAATTCCAACAGCATATGCTTAGGTGACTGAATTACTTTGTTTATTCAATCTCCTATTCCCAAAGATTTTTCACATCATTTCAAAGAAGATTTAGGTGAATAGCCCTGCCAATCATAGAAAATAACCATCAAAACGATCCATGAGAAAGAATTACATGGCAAAAACTAAAATCATACTTAGAACTCCTTTTTGAGACCAGCATAAAAGGAGATTTTTCCTATTCCTAAACTCTAGACTTCTACTTCAACAAGTCATTCATCTGTAAGTTAATGGGATACAGTCAGGATAAGGTAACCACCTTTCCTGTTACAGGCCCCAAACCCTTTTTTAAAAAAAAACAATACTATGTTGCACTTTAATAAAAACATATCCTAAATCAAATCTGAATATGATTTCATAGTTGTACAAATAAATTTATTACCTGTAATCCTAAAAGATCAATTTAAGAACATTCTCACATGAATTAACATGAAAGCATATAGGAACTTTAACAAGTTTGGTTTTTTTTTAATACATCCAACGTAGTAATCATTTAAAAATGTATAAAAATATAACAAGTAGAAACATTTTAGAATCTATGTCCTTCTGTCTCTCCCCTAGTTTTCACATGTCCACCCACAACCATCCCCGCCAGCTCACCCATCAAACTCACCAAGTCATCTAATGAGCTGTGCCAGTTTCCTGCAGAGATCTACTTCATGAACAACAGAATATAGCCCAATTAAAACGCAGCCCGGTACACAAAACAATTCTTAAAGCTTAAACAAACCCTTACTTAATGATAAGAAAAACCAACCTTCACACATACCACACAGAAAACGTTAACGAAAAGGAAAACGTAAAAGTGAAAGTTCCAGATTCAAGCAAAGTAAAGAACAACCAATAAGAAACATAAGACTCTGGGCTTCCCTGGTGGCACAGTGGTTGAGAGTCCGCCTGCCGATTCAAGGGACGCGGGTTCGTGCCCCAGTCCGGGAAGATTCCACATGCCGCTGAGCGGCTGGGCCCGTGAGCTATGGCCGCTGAGCCTGCGCGTCGGGAGCCTGTGCTCCGCAACGGGAGAGGCCACAACAGCGAGAGGCCCGCATACCGCAAAAAAAAGAAAGAAAAGAAACATAACACTCTAAAGACGCACCCGCTACTCACACATTCAAGTTATCTCTTTCACAGTCGGATAATCATATTTTTATTTGCAGTGAATCAGGGCAGGCAATTTCTCTAAATACATCAAAACTCTTTCTTTTGCAGACAAAATCAGCTATGCAGTGAAATGGAAGGAGGCTAGGCCAAGCATCCTCCACACAAAAATACCTGCTTTTTTGGCACAGCACGAATGCCTGGAAAATTCCTTCATTACCTTGTAGTTTTGTAATAACACTAATTCCTGATAAAATATGACATCTGGAATAAGTATCTTAAATCAAAAGTTTTACTGCCACATCCTAATCTGAGCTATTGGAATAAAGAAATGTATGGAAAATCTCAGTCATGAGCTATTAACCGATGAAGAAAAAAGATGCAGGATGATGGTAATAAATCAAGTTCTGCCGACTTTAGTTTTGGAGTCATCGAAGCAGCCCTGGGACTGATGTAGTAGAAAAAGAGGTCTCAATTAACTATAAATTCACTGTAAGAACTTAAAATGTTGCATTTTTAGTTCAATGACAATCTAAAATGCTTAGTTTACATTCTGGATCAACTGGATGATGATCCTACAACCAAATCTAACATCTGAGTTCAGTGGAGTCCTGACAACCGTACTGGCACAAAGCAGAAATGCTGGAACTGCAGGAGCAAAGGGAGAGAAGTTGGAGCAGAGTAGGAGCACTGACTCATCACACCACCCCTGCGCTCATGACTAACTCAAAACAGTATCACCCAGCTCATAAAATGAATGCTGTTTATTTGAAGTGCACTGGTTTTTAGCTTTGTCTTTTATTTTGTTTTGGTTTTACAGGTATATGAGAGCTCTAAGTACAAGGAACTTAGACACAGTTTTTTGTTAAGTTGTATCGTAATCAAATAATTTAAGGAAATAATTATATAGCATCTAAAAGATAAACAAGTTAATTTTTATTGCGTTATTAATTTATAATTACTTTTATTAACCATCTAATACCAACCTTCAATAATGCAAGTCAACATGGTTGAGGGAAGAACTAAAAAAATCATGTGGATTATACTTTAACAGCATTACCAAAAGTGGTATGTTTGTTAGTAAAAGCAATATATATATACATATATATATATATATATATACACACACACACACATATATACATACACACATATATATGTATATACACACACACAAATACATATACAAAATAAATATAAAACAAGCAATATTTCCTATTTTCCTTTCGGCTACCTTAAAGGCATCTTAGAGACACAATTATGACTTAACTAGAACAACTGAGTGGGATTTTATAGTCAGTCCCTGTGGTAGGTAAAAAAACACCATCCTCCCCACCAAAAATATATGTCCATGTGCTAATCCCTCCATCCTATGAATCTATTACATCATATGGCAAAGGAAAATTAAGGTTGTAATTGGAATTAAGGTTGCTAATCAGCTGATCTTAAAATGAGATTATCCTGGATGATCCAGGTGAGTCCAATATAATCACAAGGATCCTTAAAAGCGGGAGGAGGCAAAGAGCTCAGAGCAATGTGATGTGAGAAGAACTCAACCCACTGTTACCGACTTTGAAGACAGAGAAAGAAGGCAGGAAGCCAAGGAACATGGGCAGCCTCTCTATAATTGAAAGGGCAAGGAAACGAACTCACTCCTAGAGCCTCCAGAAAGGAACACAGCCCTGCTGACACCTTGTTTTTAGCCCAATGAGGCCCATGTAAGACTTCTGAACTACAGAACTGTAAGAAAACATATTTGTGTTGCTTTAAAGCCACTAAGTTTGTAATAACTTGTTAAAGCTGCTACAGGAAAATAGTACAATCCCTCTATTATTCCATTTTCCCTATGCTATATATATCTCTTGTCCTGACATTTTACAAAATCCAAAAGTTTCATTTTTTAAGTTTATTTCACTGTTTAATATGTATTTCCTGTGAGCTATTTCAAATCCTTTATAGGCTGAGATGGTATAAATTTTTAAAATAAATGATACAACATTGTCAAACGTCCAGAATACCCACAGAACATGAACTTGCAGTAGGTGCTGAGGATACAAAAAATGTATTATAGATTCACCCCTCACTTACTTACCATGAACCAGATTTTCTGCCAGATGGTAGCTATTTTCTCTTTGGAGCCATTTGATGAAACTGAGCAGGGAGATGACTGGTTAGGAGGCTTAGGAAGAGTAAAAATTTGATGTTGTCACTATGCGTAAGAGGAGGCGGAAAGAGCAAAGCCCAGCTGAGGTTGTTGTGGCAACCCAGGTCCGGGCGTGGGGAAGGTGGACAGTCCCGTGAATTCCGGTATGAAGTCTGTTGGGCAGATGAGTTAGAAAGACAAGAATGCAATGGCATTAAAGGTACTGAAAGAAACAAAGCAAAAAAGAAAAAGGTTCAATCGATCACAAATTAGAAAGCAGACAGGAAGGAAATACAGGAAGCTAAGGCTGACAAATGGCAAGAAAATGTACTGACTTGGGGGATAGAGATCAGGGAAAAACCAGAAAACAAGAAGAGGACAAATAACAGATTATAAGGGCTGGAAGGTTAAGAAATTAGGGTCAGAGAGTATGACAGTTTCCAACAGGGCAATGGACAGATGGTTCCAGAAGGAACTAAAAAGTCAAAGATCTTGGTCAAATCTAGGCATAATAAAATCACAAGCCTATAAAGAGAAGCTTGATTACTAAGGTTGACACCAAGGAAGATAACCATGCTTTTTCAGGAAACCCCTGGGTGGGTCGGGCATTCTTGGCCACAGAACTCTTGGTTATTTGGATCCAGGCATTTTGATGAGTATGGAAATTATCATAATAAATAAAAAGACTGTCATGTGCACACATCTGCTCCCAAATCCCATAAACAGTATTCAAAATTATAAAAATACAGTTACCAGTAAATATTTTTATCTGGATAATTACATAAAACTATAATTAACAGGTGTAGCTTACGTTACACAGACAAGAACACAAAAGGCAGAAACTGAGTTTCTAGAAATCAAATGATTTTGATATGCAAAATAAATCATGGAAAGGAGAACAAACATTTCTTCTATAGAGACAGGAAAAGAGGAAGAGATGGAAATAAAGGTGAATTCAGACAGGCTGATGTTTTGGTTTAAAGAATTCTCTGTGGGGAGAGATGGGAGAGTTCTGTGATTGGGTTGGTGAAATTACACCTGAAATGAACTAGTGAAACCATAGACCACGGGCTCCAAAAAGTCATCCAGCTTCCAAGACAGCACCTTCCTCAGCAGTCTTACCCTCTATCAAAATATAGATCCAGACTAAAATCAAATGCTCTGTTATCTGCTATATTTTTCAGATAGTTCCTAGGTCAAGAGAGATAATGTGTGTTGGTATGCTTTAGGAATTACAAGAGAGATAATTCTACTTAATAAATGACTTTACAACACTTTCCTTCAATTAAGACCAAAAGAATCTGAAAGCAAGATACGAGTAGATGGATGTTGATTGTAATTTCCAAAACATAAGAACTGCGTTTTTCTCACTGTAGGAATAGCCAAAAAAAGCCTAATGGTCATCACAAGCCATCAAGAAAGCACAAATAGATACTCTGAAAACATCATGAGAATACTACCTTACTGGTTTTAGACAAGCTGCTCTGAAAGGAACTTCCAAAAGTAAGCAACCTGAAGAAAATTATTCACAGCTCTAACTTATCTGTAGCTCAAAGAGCAAAACTAAAAAGATATTATAGGAACAAGGTTACTAGTTCAGGACTATGTAAACCAAAGATCAGGTAAAGTCCATAATATCCTAAATCAACAGACAAATCCAACTATACACAGTGAAGTGAGTAAATTAACTTGAGTGAAAATACAGGGTCAATTTCAATTTACCTCTCATCAATTCTGCAGCCTATTCTCAAGACAACTATAAATTTGAACTTCATTATGCTTGCAATAAGATTAAAGCAGATGAAGAATGCAATTTGATCTCAGTGAGTTTGACATCCAGATGCATGAGGTCCACAGCACTGATAAATTCTCTATGTAAGAATCACCCAGTCCAATGAACAATTGGGTTGAATTTTATGAAGTCAATGTATGAAAAATAAACAAGGATTAACCAAAAGAAATCACATTCAATAAAATTTACCACAAACTAACCTTCCTGTGGTTTGGACAAATATCTTTAAAGAAGAAAACTGTAGCAGCACTAATGAAATCATTGTAGCCAGAGGCTAAGTATGAGGGAAGGTGCAAACTTCTGACATGATGTATGATCTTGGAATTGTTCCTTTTACCATTATATTTCAGATTTCAAAGAAAAAAAAAAACCTGTAGTGAAAACAGCTAATATTTATTTACTGAGCACCTGCCGTACACTAGACACTTTACTTACTGAATTCTTACAACAAGCCTTTGAGCTAGTACTATTATTAGCCCTACTTTCCAGAAAGGAAACTAAAGGGAAGAGAAGTAATATTCCCCAAGTCACAAAATTGACAAGTGGCTGAAGCAAGACCTGAACTCACAAAGTTTTACTCCAGAGTCAATGTTGTTAATCATTCCACTATACTGTCTCATAAAAGGTAAGCTTCTCCATGGAAACATTAAAAAAAAATAAAATAAAATCTGAGTAAAGAGAAACAACTATTCATAAAATATCTGCAAGATCAACTCACTCAGGGGTAAGCAAACTTTCTCTGTGAAGGGTCAGATAATAAATATTTCAGGTTTTATGGCCCACATGGCCTCTGTCATAACTACACAACTACTCGTCTCTGCTACTGCAGCCAGTAAGTAACCATAAACAAATGAGCTCTGCTGTGTTCCAATAAAATTTATTTAAAAAGTTAAATTTTATTTACAAACACAGGTAATAGGCCAGATTTATCTCAGGGGCGGTAGTTTGCCTACCCAGGCTAGTTCATAAGCAGGAGATTTTAAAAGTTTCAGTAGACATTTTTTTTTTTCAGTAGACTTATGACTCCTATATAAATCAATTACAGAAAAAAATCTGCACAGAAGCTATAAGAAGTAATATCAAGGACCTTCTCAAGGGCAAATAGTTTTATTTGCAGAAAGATTT
Source organism: Tursiops truncatus (assembly GCF_011762595.2). Lineage (NCBI taxonomy): Eukaryota > Metazoa > Chordata > Mammalia > Artiodactyla > Delphinidae > Tursiops > Tursiops truncatus. The sequence goes on from NC_047041.1 coordinate 23,785,539, forward strand.
GTATTTTTAATTACATTGTTAAAATGCATTGTTTTAGTGTTTAGTGCAGCTTTTCTCTTTGCAGTCTCTCACGGACACCTCTAGGTTTTTCTAAATCCCCAGGGCAGGCAGCACCTCCTGCCAAGAACAGGTTTTATAAAGCCACAGCCACTTGCACCAGGGCTGCTGCACAGCCTACATTTGCTCCTGGCCCACATTTACTCCCCATCAATAGCATCTGTACTGTTAGGGTTGGGGTTATAACATTCAGCCAACAAAATCTGATTTCCTGAACAGTAAAGGCAGGAAGCATGAGACTGCATTTCAGTAGAGTAAGCAAATTAAACAGATATAAATGCATCACACTGAAAATTCAACCTTTTCTGATGCTGACTTTCTAGTTTTTAACCACTATCTTCCTGGCTACTCACCCAGTTAGGTACAGGGAATAGAACCATGAACAAGGTTTGCCCTCTGTTCTCATAGATCCCCCAGGCTAACTGAAGTTATGAACAAGAAAATGGAATTTCTTTGATCCTTCTGTCACCCACCTTATTCTTATCTTACCTCTCACCTACAGCTAAAGCTTGCACTATATCTTAAATTACTCCCCTTCCTCTCCAATTCCTAACATTACCTCTCTAATTTAACTTTTACCCACCTATTATTTATTTAGTTTACAAATGTTTTTCATCACTTACACCTTTTAGTAAAAACATGTTAAATATGTACCCAATACACATTTTAACTTATAAAATTTGTGTATAAATGTATGTAGGTATATATAAAATCAAATTATACAAGAAAAGTATAAAGGATTAGATAAGCAAATACAGGTTCTAATATTTTCTTCCTATATCCCAATGCTTCACCAAGCACATTCTACATGGAAACTAGATTATGGCCATAGGTTCCAAACTTGGCACTACCAAAATAATTCTTGTAAAGTGAATGATATACTCAAACATATTAATGTATAAAACACTATGAGAACAGTGATGAAGGTATGGTTCATTCAGCTTGGACAACCCACCAGGGAAAGCATACAGTGAAGGTCATACTAAGACTGGGCCTTTAAAGTCATACTGTGTACTAGGAACAGTAAATAGTTCAGTGATATGATACATCCCAGCAAGAACAGCAGCATAAAATGTGAACAAAAAAACAAGCCTGTATAGAGTCCATTACTTCACTACAACATAAATCAGCATCAAAACTAACTTTGTTAGAAACAAAATTTTTAATGAATGAGAACAGTTGTCAACACTGAATTAAAAAGGTAAATTGAGAGACTGATGTCTTGGATTGACTTCTAGGGAAAAGGCAGCCAAAAATAAATGTAATATATAAATATGTTACTTTATACATACACATACACACACACACACACCCCACACTCTGCATTCAGCATTTTACATTCATAAGGCAGCTCAAGAAAAGTCTAAGAAATTTCAAGTCACTAAACGTCTTAATACTCCTATAAAAGCAAGTACTATCTGGCTCAGAATAATACTAAATCTAAAATTAAGCTCAATTATTTGATAACTCACTAATATAAAACTTTACTAAATATTCCAAATTAATTCCAGCAGAATACTTTTGCTTAATTGTCCTGCATTCAGTATTTCCAATTTTTCATGATGCTCTTCACTTTCCAAATGAGAACACACCATAGGAACTACACATCTTACATGCTTACTCTAGCTTCCAACTGTGTTCTGAACCAGTTATTTACAGGAATCAATGCACAGAGAATCCTTTGCACTCATGATATATAAAAAAGTGTAACCACTAAAAACGTGACAGGTGGGAAATGGTTGGGCATTTCAAAGTAGCTTTAACACTTGTAAGGGCAATATGTAGTAATAGTTGCTTCCTTTTGGAATGTTTATCCATGTTGGAGTGGATGACTCCATTTTGTAGGTTGGTTTGTTTGTTTGTGAACAATCTAAATTTTAGCATACCACTGTTCTTTTTTTTTTTTAACATCTCTACTGGAGTATAATTGCTTTACAATGTTGTGTTAGTTTCTGCTGTATAACAAGGTGAATCAGCTATATGTATACATATATCCCCATATCTCCTCCCTCTTGCATCTCCCTCCCTCCCACCCTCCCTATCCCACCCCTCTAGGTGGTCACAAAGCACTGAGCTGATCTCCCTGTGCTATGTGGCTGCTTCCCACTAGCTATCTGTTTTACATTTGGTAGTGTATACATGTCAGTGCCACTCTCTCACTTCGTCCCAGCTTACCCTTCCCCCTCCCCGTGAAGGACAGTAGACTTTTAAAATTGAAAATTAAAAAACAGTGGCTCTATTTAGATAGACTTTTTCCAACCAAGGATAAGTGCGGAAGTAGTTATGCAAGGTTTGTGCCTTATGATTAAGACATAAATTTTTAATGAGCATTCCAGTTGTGCTGTTAGTCCATCTATAAAAAAAAAATTAAACAAATTTGGTTTGTACAAATTATTATGCATTATGAAGTCTCCTTTCTGAAATAAAGACTGCTAATAGTCACTGGTAATCGATATGAAACACATTTCTAGTTGATGATAAAGAGCTATATGTTTTCTAACATTATAGTTTGGCTACCAGAATTCAATACAGCAAATATTTATTTAGTACCTACTGTGCCAGGCCTCAAGGGACAAAAATGGAACTTTTGTGACATTCACTGTCTAGTAGTGACTCAAAATCTGGCATCAAAAAACAACACTGAATTGCCTAGGAAATATAAAAATTAAGGTGCTACTGCTCAAAATGGCAAAATGTTAGGCTATGTTTATAGTTTAGTGCTGGGAAAAATACTGTCTTGTAATTTTCTACCAATTCTATTTTAGAAGTGTATATAATATGAATATGACAAATACAAAACCATTTCACAAGTTTTCACCACTGTGATCATTCCACAGTGAATGACTATTGCATGGCATATGATAATCCAATCTGGCTGTTAGACCAGAACAACAAAAACTGTTCCAACTGAGTCATGATATTCACCAGCTACCTACTCATTCATAAACACACCAAGATGGATCCATGCTAGTGATGCAAAACATGCATCACATGCATCACTGGTTACTAGATAAAACACTACTGGATGTTCATGCTATCAGTGGTGACAACAGTGAATTTAACCAAAGCTCTACATAAATTATTTGGTGAGCCACCTCTACCCAATTCATGCCACAAGAGAGAAAGTAAAGAGAGCAGCAGAAATAGGTGGCAGAAACCCAAAGCACTGTCATGCTGAAGGCAGCATTAGGACACCTCTACTTGTTTTTTCTGTCTTGTGTTGAGTACACATCAAGAGCAAGAAGCAAATCAGCAGGTTTAATCTTAGATTAAATTTGAAGACCCTGCACAAATGTACTTCTAACACCTCCACATAAAAACTAGTCACTGCAAGCGAGTAGAAAAGTTGTTGCCTGAGGTTGGGAGATGAGGGAAAGAGGGAAAGGCTGGTAAAAGGATACAAACATTCAGTTATAAGATGAAGGTCTAAGAACCTAATGTATAACATGGTGATCACAGTTAATAACACTATGTTATGTAACTGAAATTTCCTAAGAGAGCAGAATTTAAATGTACACACACACACACACACACACACACACACACACACACGTGAGGTGATAGATGTGTTAATTTACTCTGTGAGAGGAATCCTTTCACAATATGTATGTGTATCAAATCATCACACTATTGATGAAAGAAAGTTTGACATACTGAAGTATGGGGAGGTCATTCTGGCTTACTCATGATTTAACTTGAATTTTATGCTAACTAAAACAACCTGTCTGTAGCCTATCAAACATACATCTGCTTTAATTATTAAATAAATGGGTGCACTGACCAAAAGTAAAGAATGTCCATGTTAAAAATAAAGATTAAATGCCTCCCTTCTTGGGAGGCCAACACTGGTTCTCCTTTGATGATAAGACTCCCTTCCCAGCTGCCAAGGCCCTACCCTACCGACTTGCCGTGTACACGCTGATCTTTTTTTTTTAAAAAACCTTGAAGGAAGGTATCCCTGACTTGTTTGATGTTCTTTGTGCTGAAAACCATGCTTCTCCAGAGCAGTTCCTCAGAGTTATCTGAGAGGATGTCTCCCAGGCTACTGTCCTCGGTTTGGCTCAAACAAAACTTAAGTCAAAATAAACATCTGGTTGAAATTCTAGACTTCTAAATGATCATTAAACACTTAGCTTCAGCGTGATTTCTTTCATGATAACTCAATTTTATTAATAAAATTTTACACATTAAATGTGATTCAACCACAATTTACTTCACACTGTAGTACACACCCTATATATACTGACATTTACAGAAAAAAATTATAGCAGTGACAACTCCAAGAAGCATGAGGAAGAAAACCAAGCATTTAAAGGAAGCGTTTAATAAAATTACATGGTTTCTCTATTTCAAGAACAACAAAAGAGGATCAGTTCTTTGACCTTTAAGCATCAAGAAAACTTTTAAATTTGGCCTGATAAAACATGCAACCTTTCAGTAAGCTAACAAACTATTGAAGAGTGAAATAAATACGGCAGTAATCCCCCATTCCTGGAACAAAGATTCTCATCATTAACAGTGTAAACACTGTTAGTACGATAATTACAAGAATTATAGTACACTGTAACAAATCACTATTTCATAAATTGTATATAATAATGGATGGAATTCTATTTCCTTTACCATTGTGGCCTTTAAAAATATCTACATGATTATATCTCAATAAAGCTAAGGAAAAAATCCAGATACAGATTTCAATATTCATATGTAACCCATTCTGTGTTCCTCTGTACTTCTACCCCACTATTTAAAATGCATATTCATGTCAATATTAGCAATGAGAAGACAAAAACAGGTAATTAGCAAGGATACTCACTATCTTCAGGCTTTGAATGGATTGGGTTTCCCAGTATTTGGGGTCTTCCTAGATGTTTTACTGATTCCTATTTTAATTCAGTTGTAATCAAAGTACATACTCAGTAGGAATTCAAACCTTTTAAATATATTGATGCTTATTTTATGACTTAGTATATAATGTATTATGAAAACACCATGTGAACTGGAAACAAATAAATACTCTGCAGTTGTTGGATGTATTGTTCTAAAATATCAGTTAGGCCTAGGTAGTTGACAGTATTACCCAGATACATTCTCAATGTTTTCATATGTCTATTGATTTTTTTAAATCTAGTTGCTCTATCATTTGCTGACAAAGGAGAGTTAAATGGCCTTAAAATGATTTGGAGCTCTCCTTCTCTGGCTCTCTCTTCCAGAGGTCTCCTCTCACTCTGAGGGCCATAACTGCCCTAGCCCCACTCTTTTCCTCAGGCCAGTAAGACTGCATACTTCCTATGAGAGTTTTTCCCACTTTGTTACTGTGGCCCATCCTTAGGACAGAAGGGCCACAACAGAAAATCCACCCTGTGTCAGCCAGTCCTTTCTTGCAAGTTTTGACTCCCCTCTAAAATCTGCTTACTTTTGCTCTCTCTCGAGTCTTTAAGTTTTTGTTTTGTCCAAAACTTATGATTCTTAACTGCAGGAGGATCAGTCTATTAGACGCTTACTATACCTACACCATAGAAGCCCCTATGCAGACTTAAACTGTTTTTCAATGTTACTTTGTGTGTGTGCGTGTGTGCGCGTGCACGCAGGCTCGTGTGTGTGTGTGTGTGTGTGTGTGTGTGCGCGCGCGCGCACGTGTTTCTGTCTGAAACCTAATAATGGACTCAGTGTACCCCAAGGTTTCAGGAAGGACAAAATCCATAAAAAGTTTGATAGGATGAATTCCATGACTCAATAACTCTGGAGTCATAATATATATAGCAAGAGAAAGATCATTAATAGTACTTATTAGATGTGCTTTTAATTAAGACAATTCTGATGGCTATGTTAGAGGATGGATTTGAGAAAGGAGATCGGTTAGGGGACTAATTTAACAGTCCAAAGGAAAGAATAGGGAGAGGATAGTGGTAAGCATGAAGAGGATGGGGACTGAGTCAAAGAAATTAGAAAGTATACAGGTAAGTAAGTTACCCAGAAATCAAAAGGAATGTCAGGGTAGAAGTCACAAACATTTTTCCCCCACAGTATTATGCCATTAACACTTCTCTCCATGTTTCTTACATTCACTGCTATCACCTCAGTCTACCTAGAAATGGAAAGTAAGTATTGATCCTGTCAAAACTCTTCCATACCATATTAAAAGTGGGCCTCACTATTCAATCACCACACTCTAGCCCATTGAGCCAAAACTGAATTTATCATTCTTTTCAATATAGAGATCCAGGTTGCCAACACCAACTAATCAGCTAGCATATAACAGGACACCTATCTACTATCCTTGATTTATATTTTGATCAGACTGATCTACCAAAAATGATTTATATATAATCAGAGTAAACAAAAATATGTTAAATGATCCCTATTTACACTATCAAGATCAAGTTCATATACTGAGCCTCCTAATCTAGCACAACCTACCTATCCAAATTTAGCTATGATTCCTTTACATGTACCTTCGCAACTCCACCAGTCCCCTTTCACAACATGAAATGTACATTTCTATCTGCAAGGCTTTGTTTATGCTATCACCTTGCTAAAAAAATCCTTATAATCACAATTGTAGTTAAATTCTTTTCTTCAAGACTCAATTCAAGTCCCACCCTCACAGGTCCTTGCACTATTTCCCTCCAAAATATTTCTATAACATACCTAAGCTAACAGGTATTGTTAATCATCTTTTAATGCTTATGGTCTGTATACTCAACCAAACTAAAACAACATGAGTATAAGCAACTCATTGGTCATCAGGGAAATGCAAGTCAGTGAATACCAGTGAATACAGTGAAATACCATTTCACATCCAGTAGGATGGCTATAATCAAAAAGATAGATGATAACAAGTGCTATTGAAAATATGGGAGGACTGGAGCTCTCGTACACTGTTAGTGGTACAATCACTCTGGAAAACAGACTTGCAAAAGGTTAAAAGTTCTTGCTATATGACCCAGCAACTGCAATCCTAGGTATATACCCAACAGAAATGAATACTTAGGTTCACAAAAAAATTTGTACACGAATGTTCATAGCAGCATCATTCATAATTGCCAAAAGATGGACACTGATGAAGGGACAAACAAAATGTGGTTTATCCATACAGTGGAATATTATTCAGCCATAAAAAGGAATGAAGTACTGATATATGCAACAATATGAACGAAGCTTAAAAACATTATCTCAAGTGAAAGAAGACAGTCACAAAAGACCACATACATGATTCCATTTACACAGACTATTCAAAATAAGCAAACCTGTAGAGATAGAAAATATATTAGTGGTTGCTTATGGCTGAGGAAAAATGGGGGCTTGAGGAGTAACAGCTAAAGGGTGTGGGATTTCCTCAGAGGTAATGAAATATTCTATGATTGTGATGATGGTTGGACAACTCTGGAAACATACCAAAAGCTACTGAGTTGTACAATTTAAATAGATGAATTTTATAATACATGAATTATATCTCAATAAAGCTGTTATCAAAAAAGAGGGGATATGAGGTCTTCCCTGGTGGCGCAGTGGTTGAGAGTCCGCCTGCCGATGCAGGGGACACGGGTTCGTGCCCCGGTCCAGGAGGATCCCACATGCCAGGGAGCAGCTGGGCCCATGAGCCGTGGCCGCTAAGCCTGCGCGTCCGGAGCCTGTGCTCCACAATGGGAGAGGCCACAACGGTGAGAGGCCCGTGTACCGCAAAAAAAAAAATAAAAGAGAGAGGATATGAGAGACATGCTGAAAATCTTCCACTGAGAAGGGAATAACATGATGCACTAATTTCCAACATATCTAACCATATATCAGGTCTTCAAGGTCTAGAAGAGTTCAGTATCTGATTTAGTTATTTTCTTCTCACTGATAAAAATCACAATTATAAATGCTAATTGTAATACTTAATAATTAAGACTACTCAGAGAATTGTAAAAAGGAAGACTAACTTTCAGAAGTCATGTTTTAAGATGAATCTGCATCAACTTTCCTTTACTTGATACTATGATCAGATTTATATTGAAACTGCAGTAGTGGTCATAGTAGTGAACTTGGATAATACAAGAACATATATAAATAGAATCACTCTTTACTTGCCTCATGGTTCCTGCAAAGCTCTTCTACTCTTCCAAAACTAATGACCCAAACTACTGCCCCCAACTCTGCTCATACCCTTTCCCTCTTTCTCCACCTATCAGATCCAACACAGCCTTTAGTGCTAATCAAGTCCCACCTACTCAGAAAGATCTCTAAGACTCTAGCCCAAATTCAAAACATTTTATTTAGGTAAATATTTTACATTGTCCTTTTTACATAGCTATCTTATATTGTTTTTTCATATAACATTTCCACATAAATGTCCTATATCCTCAACTCTAACTTTCCCGAGAGCTGACAAGTCTAATTGTTTCATATTTGGTACAATAACATGTCCACATTAAGTGAGTAAAACAAACACACACTTGATTAACTACAGGGGTAAACTGTGGCAGAAGATATTTAAGGCCAACTGACACAATCCCAAATGCTCAGACTAACCCACTATCCCTAAAGGTTCAGTACTTTTATTCTTTCAATAAACTCTTGGGTTTGGGAACTATGAATTATTTCAGTGAAAGTAGGAATAAATAAGTCCCTGAAGTGGCTATGGGTGTTTTTACAGAGACCTCAACAGAATAAGACAGAAGCTGGTGTTCTAAGGGTCTTTCAACCTGAGAAAACCAGACACATAAATAGAGCCTCATTAAATGATTGTTTCTTGGCACATGCTAAGGCTCTACATTTCACACAATATGTGCAACTCAATACACATGGACACTACTGGAAAAATGCTTCCCCAGCTGCAATGAAACCACTCTTTCCCTCAACTTCTAATCTGAGGAATTCCTAGAAAACTATATAAAGCCATTCAAAATGATATTAATGAGGATATAATTAAGTATAAATGAATTGTAGATCTGAATTTGAAAAAGCTTATGAATCATTATTCTCCTTTATACTGCTAAATACACTTTTTGCAGGAACATATAAACCCAACACAGATGTGAACACACAGACCTGCCAAAACAATTCTGTCATTTCTGGTTTAAAATAACTAGGTAATTTTGATTATTGTGCTTACTCATGTCTCAAAAGAGACAGCACCAGTACTGCCTAGTAGTTCTTAAATTGCTTCTCCAGGCTTCTTAAGTGTGGGGACACCAGGACTCAAGTGGTGCTGCAAATGGAGGAGCGTCTGTGCCAGCACTGAGAAACAGGAAGCCTGCCTCCACCTGCCTCTGCTAAGGTTAAGTCTAGGCTGAAGAAGTACACAATGGCGGGAAAGAGTCTTGCAAACTCTCCTGGAAATAGTGATTTAAATACACACTCTGCTCAAAAGTATATACCCATGTAGACCTAAAACAACCCACTGATGGACAGCATTAGGATCAAACTAATCTCTACAAGTAAACTCACTATAAAATAAAATTACTGGCTGTTCAACATAAGAAGTTAGTTTTTCTAAATTATTTTCTCAACCATCTTTAGAAAAAGGGAAATAGCCAAAATATCACTTAAATTTTTACTTTCTCTAAAACAACAGAGGAACACAGCAAGAAAACAGGTCCTAGAGATCAAAATAACCAATATGCAAAGAAAAGGATATGGATGAATTAAAGTCAGGCTTAAGAAAGATTTCACACAAGGTATTTATTCTGTACCTAACCCAGCTTTTCTAATCCAACACAAGGGTCCTACCTAAGATTAACCCATTCAGGCAACAAATATTTTCTGACCCCCCTGTGTTCCCAGTACATTTTTCTATCAAATGGTACAGTCTCAAATTGGGGTAAGAAATCTGATTAAACAGACAAAAGATTAACCAGATTTGAATTTAAAAGACTCTACTTGTTTATCTATTTATTCATTCTTTTCATTCAACAAACAGCTACTAAAAACCTATTACAAAGATAGGCAACCCTGACAGATATAAAGACACAAAAATGAATTAATATATATTCTCTGCCTCCGTAAAGGTACATCATACGGTGGGGAAAACAAACAATATGACAGTGCAGCGTGCTCAGTGCTATGAGAACATGAGGACAGGTTGCTCCGGACGCACACTTTGGAGCACCTGACTTGGTCCCAGCAAACCTAACTACCCACTATTTTAGGCCTTATCAAATAAAAACAACAGTTCTCACATGGAGGAATCTGTGTCTCTGGAATTCATGCTGATCATTTAAACTAGTTTTTCTACATTATGATTTGGGAGAAACAGACCAAAACAGAACCAGAAGGAAACAGTTCTGACTCTGTTGCTACCAAGCACTGAGAGATAATCATCTATGTGGGTCTCTCGTGTTTCTGCACATTTTAATCAGTTACTCTTCCAGATTATCTTTCAAGGATGTCAACATAGCATACAGCCTTAGAAGACAGAGATAGTATCTCCCCTGGGGGCAATTAACAGACTTCCTCCTGACCAGGTTAATAGAGACAACTTCTCCCTCTGGGTGAAGGCTGGGCAGGTTTGCTAGCAGTCTTCTTCCTAGCTCTGACACAAACCTACCCTGTGGACAGCTCCCACATGGGGATACCTCCGCATGGCCCCTGTGGAACTTCAGAGGCAGGGGAACCAATGCAAACTTGAAGCTCATGTGGCCTGCTGTCCCATGAGTTGTCTAGCAACATATATCAAAATATGGCAGGCTAACTCATGGCAAGTAGAGTAGGATCTCAGACTCTTCATGGTTCTTGAAACCTAGAAATAATTTTTCTCTTTTCAGTAAAAGAATAAGAAAAGCCAAATTAACCTGCAATTTCTACCAGAGAACAGAGCTAGTTAATGGGAGATGGGGAAAGGAAGAGAGGAAGAGTAACCCAGTATACCACATCTAATCCTGTAACTATAAATCCATTATAAACCTGGTTAGCTAAGCTGGTGTTAGCAGACAGGCTGGAAATTAGATATGTAGGTAGCCTCCAGGACACTGATGCCATATTCTTGGGCAATATGTGAAGGGGGAGAGTTAGAAATAGACTATTATTTCTAAAAACACCCACTGAACACCACCACTTTGTTCAAGTTATTAAATAAAATTGTCCAATAGCTATTAAAACGTACTACTAAGTATGCTTGAAATTGAGTCAACCTAAAAACACTTAATGGAAAATAGTAAGGAGAAAATAAGATTCACTAAAAGCCAGCTTTTCAGATTTCTTAAAAAAAAAAAAAAAAGTTCAGTCTCAGAAGATTTGGGTGGGGAGTAGAGATAGAGAACCTAATAGAAATTTACCTACTCTTTGATTTGTAAAGTTCTACTTTATGGAATGTCAGCAGATAGGAAAAACAGTACAGATAGATCAAAAAATGCAAAAAAAAACAGTGCTGAACCAAACCACAGGAGAGAACATTATTCAGCAAGTTCTTACTGTTTCTGGAATATGCAACCATTTCCTACAACAAACATTCTGAAATTAGTATATCTCCAAAATTAGGTATCACAGCAAGGAAGAAAGCATTCCTCTGCTCTGTTGCTTCCTATGACATAAACCAGCAGACATGAAAATGCGTGCAGATGGAAGAATTATTCTAATTGTGATCACACAAAAGAAATAATGGGAAATATGCCATTTTAATTTAGAAAACAAACTTAGGTAGGAATTATTATTTGGAGGTAGGCTCTATATTGACTGCCACTGAGAAATTAATTGATTCGCTTATTCCACCAATGTGAGGGGTGGGAAGGGAACAGACCAACAGTAAGAAAATTTTATCAAGAGCAATTACCCCTGAAAATATGAGATGCATCCTTTATGTGCTATCAGAAAAGTTGCAATATGTGACTTCTATCACATTTGCCAAATGCTTAGGATTTTCTTCATATATTCCAGGGACATTTACAGTGCCCAGTACAGTAAGGCACTTGTTTCTGGAGCTTAAAATTAATGCACTGTAAGAATCACCACTGTATTGGCTTTATTAGAACTGTAACATAATATCACTCTGTTTTCAATCATTTATTATGCCAAATAAAAACCAGCAGATTCTCTGCCCAACAGTATATCAGGTCTGTCTGTCACCTCTATTCTAACAGCCAGCAAGCAAGCTAAAAGAAGAAAAGAAAGGAAAAAAAACCAAAAACAGCAACAGCGTTCTTGAGGAGAAAATGTCCAGAGATTGATGGTCTGCCTCTTGCTTAATAGAGATAAATTTTTTATTCTATGGCAAAACACTCCCAGCTTGAAAAATAAACAAAATTTTTTTAATTCAGCTTATTAAAACTTCATCGTAGATGTTTCTAATTATGATTTGTTTAGGAAGAGCTACACTATTGTTTTCTTTTATTTTTATACTAAGGATGAAAGTGCTGTCAATGAATGCCACAGGAGAGGCTCATTGAAAGAAAATGACCCCACACTAGAAACAAGCATTCAGTGTCTACCATGTAAAAGATGCTGCAGAGAATGCAGCTATAAGCAAGAAGTGCTGGGATTTCCCTGGTGGTCCAGTGGTTGAGAATCCGTCTTGCAATGCAGTGGACGCCAGTTGGATTCCTGGTCAGGAAACTAAGATCTCACGTGCCAAGAGGCAACTAAGCCCGCTCACCACAACTATAGAGCCCGAATGCTGCAAATACAGAGCCCACGCGCTCTGCAGCCCATGCACTACAACTAGAGAGAAGCCAGTGCACAGCAACGAAGAGCCCACGCACCATAAATACGACCTGACACAGCCAAAACATAAATAAATTTTATTACCTGCTCTCAAGGAGATACATCTTACTACACATTTCTCTGTATAGTCAATGTGCCTACCAAAAGCCCATTTACCAATCATTTCTCCCTCTTAATCTTTCCTTGTTTAAAGTACACAACTTAAACAAGGAACTAATACCAAAAAGGGCCAAGGAACACTCATATCCCAACTGTGGTGGTATCCCTTACAGGGCCAAATCCCATTCATCAAAAATAACCCAAAAGGCATGGAAAGGTTAAAACTACACAGTTTTCTAAACGACAAACAGTATGTTCCATTCATTAAACATCATTCATTACACAGACACAAACATCCCACAACACTGTATACTATTATGGCCACACAAACAGAAGAAATGGAGAGAAACAAAAAAAAAAAGAATACAGAAAGAGGCTTTTGATCAAATAGTAAAAGAGAAAATAATCATCTAACCCAGAGAGAGAAAGAGAAGGCAGCAAAAAAGGTAGAGAAAGAAAAGAGCCAAGAAAACATTCATTTCACTTTTTTAGTAATTTTTCTTTAATCTATTTTATAACATTACTGTTGTGTGATGAATTGGAAATTAAAAAGCTAGCCCTTCAGCAAACATAGCTTGAGAAGCACTGCCCTAAAGACTTTAAAATTTTAAACCATCATGAAATCACTATGCTAATCTTATACTTATTTTGTAAGTATGTAATTTATGCTTAGACTTTACTTTTACTGAAAAATAGGCCTTTCTTAATATACAGGCATCCCTGTTCCCACTGAACTTCATTGAAGTGCCATTGCTCTGACCAATTTACTTGCTAGCGCCTGCTCCCAAGAGGGTCTGAATTCTCTTTCCATTCCCCTAACAGGCCTAGCTTTCAAGTGCAAATAACCAACTGGCTATTCACAACACATGCTCAGGGCACCAGCAAAACTGGAGTATTTTAAGAAAAAATGTTTCTGAAATAACATATTTCAACAAAAGCAATGAAGTAGTCATCATGGAAAAAATAATAACTTGAGGACTCTGTTTTAAAATGTAGTACTCTTTTTGTTTCAAATTACATATGGGCAGAGGAAGCACCATAATCTTAAATGCTTAAAACATCTAAAGGTCTTAATCTAGCAATAGCAGAAGAGTGCCTTACACACTCTCAGGGAGGTGCCTCTCACCATCCTACTATTTGGAATGCTACACCCCACCCCCTTACCATGCTTCATTTTTCCCACAGCACATGTTTATAGTTTTTGTCCATCTCCCTTCACTAGAACATAACACTCCATGAGGAGAGGGAATGGTGATGTTTCAATGCCTGGCACATGGCAGGTATGCAGTAAATATTTGTTGAAGGAGTGAATTTTTTTTTTTATCTCATTAATGCTTCATTTAACAAGCCTTCATTTCACCTAAAATAGAAACTTTCATGATAGAAACAAAGCTTCACATCAAAGCAAATGTGATTTAACTCTGCCTGTCACCACCAGATGGCACTAGCTTCAACTGCTGCCTTGGACTCAAGACACAGCATGGATTTTTGAAGCTGTGTTTCAAAAACATACACTGAAAAGAACAAAGTCAAAAGTGAAATACATTTGGAAAAATTTAAGAGTTGGAAAGAAACTTGAACAGTTAAATCCAGTGTCACCACAAAGACAGTCCTTCCATTAAAAAGCTTTAGGTAAATATACATATACTGATGGCTTAGACTCAAGAACAAAGGATCTCACAAAGAGCATACTGGAACTAATCTGTTCATAAGCAGAAAACCTGGCATATTAGTCTAAATTCTCTATAGTTATATTTGTTATATATATATATATATATACACACACACACACACACACACACACACACACACACACACATACACACACACACACACACACACACACGTACAGAAGCACCTGTTGATGACTTTGAAAAGCTCCTTATTTCTGATTATCCTAACAGTCAAGTTCAAGGGCAACTTATATGACCCTCTTCAAGAATAGCCTGTCCTATTTCAAATTTCTGTCATTACCTCCACTTTAGCTTAAAATGAAGATAAGCATGCCCTGATAAATGTAGTTCCTGAAATTTAGGCTATAAAAGTAGGTCATGAGAAAATCCAGTACTAGTCAGCAGTTCCTTTAAACATTGAATATGTATAAAACTAGGAAATGAAGAGAAACAAGTTGAAATATTTTTGATACAATAATGATGCAGCATGTGAAAGAATAAACATCAAGCCAAAAACTTTTAGCCTTCCACTGACAATTTACATCCTTAGGAAATCATTTGCATACAAAACTCAAATAGGGGAGAAAAATATATATATACATATATATAGCAACTCAGTATATACATTTAAGCTTCAAGTCACACAGTAACTATTCCTTTTGAATTAGAATGAAGCCTACAAGAATTAAGCACAGGATGCAAAAATAAAATAAAATAAAATAAAAGCACCTGTAAGAAGACAAAAGAACATATATACCAACTCTATTTGAGCTACTCAACATTTAAGATTGTGTTCCACTTCATGGTACCAAAAAATTGAGAATAAAGTTTCTTGACTCCTAGGTTTTATTTTAAAGAGTTTTCCCTTCTGTTTAATTCAACAGCAATATATAAGACCCTTGCATACAAAGGTTATGACAATCTCAGGAATCACCAGGAGAAATGGAAATTAAGACATTCAAGTAGGTCTATTATGAAGAGCCAAAAAGAAAAGTACTAGCAAAACAGACAATTGGAATCTGGAGGTCAGTGGAATAAGTAAGTAAAGAAAGACTTCAAGGAAGAGGCAAGCTCAGCCCTGAATCTTGAAAGATAAGATGTGAAAGGCTGGAGTGGTGAGAATATCCTGGGAAGGAATCCCTTCAGTGTAAGTGGAAACTCACACTGGGAAGAATGCACTGGACTGGTAGTTTAACAGGGAAGGGGCTAGCTTACAAAGCCCAACTGAAAAGGATGAAATGAAGGGAGGCATGGAAGGTCAACCACATGAAAAAAATAGATCTGAGAGAGGTTCACAGGAAGATGACTCAGAAGAACAACATTTGGGACCAATTACGAGGCTTATCCCACAAGGCAAGTCTGAGGTGAAAACGGTGTGGGACAGAACAGTGGTAGTGCTAGTGGGAAGTAAAGAGGAACACTAAAAGTAAAGAGCACTAAAGTAAAGAAGAACTGCTAAAATGTAGAAATGACAGGAATCGAAAGAAGCACAGTCAGAAGAATCGATGAGCCTGGGCACAACAAATTCCAGTTCTGCCACTTCACCAACTGTGGGACATTAGGCAAGCAACAGAACTTTTCAAAGCCTCTGTTTCTTAACCCACAAAATGGGGATAATACTGTGCAAGGTTGTGGAGAGTTTAAGCAATGAGATGCAATACTCAAAGGCATGGCAGATTATAGGAAACCAAAAGATGTTCATCATTTCCTGATCTTCTTCTACAAAAACATAGTTGTCTGCAAGAAATTTCTGGAAATAAGTTAACATGGTTCATTCCCATTTTTAAATTAAATAATTATGAGGCTAAAAAAACAGTTAAATCAGCACTCTCCTAAAGCAGCTCATCAGCATGCCCAATCACTCCCCAAACAAGGGCATTACTTTCTCTAATGCCATTTTTTAAAATTTTTATTGAAGTATAGCTGATTTACAATGTTATATTAGTTTTTGCTGTACAGCACAGTGAATCAGCTATATATATACATATACCCGCTCTTTGTAGATTCTTTTCCCATATAGGTCATTACAGAGTTTTGAGTAGAGTTCTCTGTGCTATACAGTAGGTCCTTATTAGTTATCTATTTTATATACAGTAGTGTGTATATGTCAATCCCAATCTCCCAGTTTATCCCTCCTTCCCTTCCCCTGCTGGGAACCATAAGATTACTACATCTGTGACTCTATTTCTGTTTTGTAAATAAGTTCATTTGTACCATTTTTTTTATATTCCACATATAAGCAATACTGTATGATATTTGTCTTTCTCTGTCTGACTTACTTCACTCAGTATGACAATCTCTAGGTCCATCCATGTTGCTGCAAATGGCATTATTTCATTCTTTTTCATGGCTAAGTAATATTCCATTGTATATATGTACCACATCTTCTTTATCCATTCCTTTGTCAATGGTCTAATGTCCATTTTTAAATCAAGTCTTAAACATATAAACAATATCTATAACCTAGTATCTTCTATATAATATCTTCTAGAGGTATACTGCATAGTATTAATATTCACAAGAATACTGCCAGTTAATTGGACAGAGAACTCCACCCAGAAAAATATTCATTTAATGACTCCACATTAAATATCAACTACTAACATCATTTTTAGTTTTATTTATAACCAACTGATTTATTTCCACAGGGCACTATGCTTGCCTAGTTATGGTCTGATTATACCAAATTATAAGTTCTCCTTAAATACCTGGCTATGACATCACCTGACCTGTGGTATCAATGTAGGCCTTAGCACTCTCCAGATCAATGCAGGACACTGAAAATGTGAAAACTGCTCTATCAACTACGCTAAAATCAAAAAGTAGTCTTGTTTCCTGATACTACATCTGGAATAAAAAAAATACATCACTTTTTCTCTCTACAATGCGACCTGATTCAGAAAAAGCCTTTATTTTTCAGCACTACCTCAGACACTGCCTAGACATTGCACTGGCAAAGTTCTATAAACCCTTTACCTGTATGTTCCTATTATACTTCATCAAGTAGAAATAATAGCTAATTTTAACCATGCTCCTTCTACATACACAAACTGTGCTGGTTGCTTTCTATCTCTAAGCATCACAATAACTCTGCCAGGTAGTAACTTTACAGAGACGGACACTAAGCCTCAGAAAGGCTAACTACTGAAACTAAACATCATACCAGAAATAGCTCCCACACTAAACACACACTTTCTTGTGGCCATGGTTTTGCTCATTCTGTACTCTCTGCTTAGAATGCTTATTCCCCTTCCTATTAACTCATATTCATGCTTTAAGGCTCAACTTCTCTCAGGATGTCTTCTCTACTGTGGTGCCAATGTTAACACTTTAAAACATTTGGTTTCAAGAATCAATAAATGAACAGAAATCTAAGATTATGTACTGAAATTTTGGTTTAATAGTCTGCTATGTTAACTAAAGTATAAGGCTCTGAAACTTACTAAGAACCTAGCACAGCCCCTGGCACCTTGTAGGCACTCAGTAATCACTGCTGTGAGGAGAAAAAAATGAAAGCAAGAAGGGAGTGAAAGGGAAAAGGAGAGGAGACAAGAGGCAGAAAAATCCCAGCTCCCAAATATCTGATTCTTGATGAAGAACTTCTAATATATTTATAAGAGAATACTCATAAGCAATAATTTAATAATAAAATTAGCTAACCTATGTTTTACCACCAACAGTGAGTTCCTAAAATACTTACTAAGAATTTTGTGCCAAAATATAAGATTAAAATGTAAACAGAATATAGATTCAGCTCTAAGGACAAAGAATAATTTATGAGTATCATTCAAATCTTAACCAAGACTGATGTATGTTTACTGTTGAGAAAGCTTTAAAAGGACACTTGCTGAGCTAAAATGGAATCCACCTATCAGTCTCATTTCTAAACAACTGTAAAATATGAGAGAGAAAAGTGTTTGCTTAGAGATTTCATTCTCATATTTAAGAACATTTTTTTTGTTTGTTTTTGTTTTTTTTGCGGTACGCGGGCCTCTCACTGTTGTGGCCTCTCCCGTTGCAGAGCACAGGCTCCGGACACACAGGCTCAGCGGCCATGGCCCACGGGCCCAGCCGCTCCACAGCACATGGGATCCTCCCGGACCGGGGCACGAACCCATGTCCCCTGCATCTGCAGGCGGACTCTCAACCACTGCGCCACCAAGGAAGCCCAAGAACATGTTTTAAAATCATTCTCAATTTCAACATTTTAATTATATATTCACGCTCTTCTCTAACACTGTCTCTCTGGAAGCTAACTTTCTAGACACCCAACAGCCAAGAAAGCAAGGCAAAATAAAAGTCCCCCCAAAAAATTAAATAAATAAAAAAAAATAAAAGTCCCTTCCCTATGTGGGAGGTCAACCAAACTTCTCTTACTACTGTAGTGCCTAATCAGCCCAAGTGTGCTCTCTCCCGCCCATTTCTTTCATGGCTCCATCACTCATGACTCCCTCTCCAATGCTAAGGAGATCTGTTTCTCTGTCAATGCCTTCAACCTGTCAAATGGAAAAGAACTGTGACAGGGCAGTCTTCCAGAAGATATCACTTGCCCCTGGCACTCAGTACCTCTCTTCTCCATTTATGCCCAAGTCTAAAGAGGTAAACTTATCAATTCTGTATTCAAAGTGTCTGCACACAATGGGTTGCCCAAAATTATCTACAGTGCTGTCAATTACACTGGCACTACCCATTTACAGAAAGTAAACCACACACAAATGACAGTAGGCCACAGAATAAACGAGAAAGAGAATGTGATCTGACATCAGGGATAGATTGTAGTACTAACTCCACCACTGTAACCTTGGAAAAGTCACTTAAAAGTCTCTGAAATTTTAAATAATAGCATCTGCCTTTCCTGTCATGAGGATAAAATGAATACTTGCAAGGAAAGCACTGGTATATGGTAAAATACCAAAAAATATATTATTTTATTAATGATAATGATATGATAAACAAATTCCATGTAATCTGTAATCCAATGTGTTCCCACTGACTCCAAGTCTCAATTGAGTTCTACAACTGCTCCAAGGGAGCAAGAAATGAGGAAAAAGATAACAAGACAAAGAGAACAGCCTGTGATAGAGGTAATGAAACCAGTTCCCTTGCATGCCTGGTATGCTCTCCCTAAAGAAAATTCTAAAACAGCAGCAACAAAAATATTTGAACAAAGGCAGCAGTGTCTGAAAAAGTTTTGGGTTGGCCAAAAAAGTTCGTCCGGGTTTTTCCATAAGATGTTGCAGAAAAACCCAAACGAACTTTTCGGCGAACCCAATATTTAACCTTAAGAAGAATAGATTCATTTATATATGTAAATGATAGTATTATTTCCCATTTTGTGTAAGGTTTGTTTGGTTTTCTTTACTTTATCAGGTCTATCCTTAAAAACAGGTAATAAAAGAAAAAAGCAGCTTCC
This sequence comes from Tursiops truncatus, assembly GCF_011762595.2. Taxonomy (NCBI): domain Eukaryota; kingdom Metazoa; phylum Chordata; class Mammalia; order Artiodactyla; family Delphinidae; genus Tursiops; species Tursiops truncatus. The sequence continues at coordinate 23,805,420 of NC_047041.1, forward strand.
AGTGAGTGATGGCTGTAATGCAATATGAAAATATAAAGCGCCAAAACAAAGGCTAAATAGGAAAGTCAAGTTGAGATTGTGGATACAAAATCACACTCAAAACCAAATGCCTTGAAAACATGATAAAGAACAACAACAACAAAAAAAAAAATGATAATCTGAGTACAAATAAGTATTGATTTTGAAAATTCAAAGGCAAATAACAGGTAAAGTTGACAAGCCTTTCTATTTCTATTTCAGCTAAAGAGCCAATAATTTTAACTCTACTTTTTGTGTATAGTACTAGGAAATGTGCAGGAAGATACAGAAAAACATTCCTTTATTGGTTTCTTAAAAATCCTGTAACTGCCCCAGAAGTTCCCTCACATTTGACACAAACACTATAATATTTCCCATTTGTTATGGCTAAAAAAAAAAAAAGCAGGTATTTTCAAGATAGAACTTTTTATACTATGCTATGCAAACATATTCTTAGTTAACAGAATAACAGTGATATGTTAACAATGATAACAGTAGTTATCATTACTATTAGATATTTTTATTTACTATCTAAATTACAAAGCTTGGCCTGCACAGCTATATCATTCAAGTCAAATAAATAAGTCATTTCTGCTCATGTTTATAGAAAATTCAACAATACCTTTTGAATTATTGTAAGTCAATCAGACAAATCATACTCAGTTTCAAAATATACATTTCAAAGAATATACTCTACATATATGAATTCTACATAATTCACAGCAAATAAAACTATCAAAGTGAAAGAAGATATGAGTGATTCACTTATTCATTCATGAAACATTTGTGAAATCTGCACTAGGTCCTAGACACTGTATCAAGCCGTGAACACACACTGGTCAGTAAGACAATAATTTCAGGAAATTCAAAATCCAGTAAGGAAGGCAGGCAAAAAATGTGGTGGGAGGTATAAAATAATTAAAAGCCAGTAATAGTAATTAAAGTTTAAGGACATCTTGCTAATCAACAGGAAAGAGACCAATATCGTAAGAGAAAAAAAGAGAGAGGAAAACAAGCAATACACACACAGAAATTATACAATGGATAAATAAATGAATAATGTTCAATAACAGAATCAAGGAAAAATAAATTGAAATAGTAAGTTTGAATTTCTCACTAACTGTTTCAAAACAGTAAAAACATGTGGATATTCGGTGTTGGTGTTAGTAAATGGGCACGGACATAAAGCCCGTGGGACAATGATCAATATGACCTCTCTGCAGGACAGTTTGGCAAAATGTATCTAAAGCTTTTAAAACGTGTCATGTCCTCAAAGTCATTACAGGAAAACTACAAACCAATATTCCTTATGAACACAGAAGCAAAGACCCTTAACAAAATATTAGCAAATAGAGTCCTGTAATAGATACAGGAAAGCACATCACGAATGAGTGAGGTTTATCATAGGAATTTAAGGTTGGTTCAACATTAGAAAAATCAATGTGCTGACAGAATAAATAACAACAACTCTATGTTCACCCTAATAGGTGCAGAAAAAGCATCTGACAAAATTCACCATCCATTTCTGATAAAAACACTAAACCAGCCAGAAATAGAATGAACTTCCTCAACCCGTTAAAAGCATTTACAAAAAACCTACAGCTAACATCGGATGTAATGGTAAAGGACTGAATTTTTCCCCTCCCTAAGACAGGAACAAGACAATGATGTCCATTCTCACTACTGCTGCTCAACATACAGTGTAATCAAGTAAGAAAATGAAATAAAAGACACACAGATTGGAAAGGAAGAAATGAAACTATCTTTATTCACAAATACCATGACCAGCTACAGAGAAGATCCAAAGAAAACTCCAAAGAATCTCAAAAAACAGCCACAAGAACTTAACAGGACAGTTTAGAATGACTGGTATGCAAAAACTGTACTTCTATATTCTAGCAACAAAAAATGAGAAACTGAATTTTTTGAAGTATTTATAATAGCATTGAAAACTATAAAATAGTGATGGATCTAACAAAATATGTGGTAAGACGTACATGCTTAAAATTATTAAAAAATACTAAAAGATATTAAAGAAGACCTAGATAAATGGAAAGATATGTCATATACTGAATCAGAAGAGTCAATATTGTTAATTCTCCCCAAATAGATTTATACATTCAATGCAATCTCAATGAAAATATGAAAAGACTTTCTATAAATATTAACTAGCTGATTCAAAAACTTACATGGAAATGCAATGGTCTAAAAATGCTCAAAATTTTTTAAAATATCAAGTTGGAAGACTAACACTATCTGACTTGAGATTTACCATAAAGCTATACTAATTGACACCGGTGTTATTTATGAAAGGGTAACTGTATAAAACCAAGAGAGTCAACACAGAGACCTAAACGTACATGGTCAACAAAGAGTCAAGGTAACTAGAATGGAAAAAGGACAGTAATTTCAGAAAACAGTACTGGTTCAACTGGACATCAAAATTAAAACGAAAATAAGGGAAGGGTGGAGAAACATATTTACTGTGCACCTACAAGTACCCCAGGAAACAGGTGCTTTACCTTGATTATCTCTTTTATTCCTCCTAGCAGGTGCCTAGTGAGAAACAAAGGACCTATGTGAAACTTAATAAACCTTCATAAGCGGCCTTTAAATAGAAGTGCTGGCTTTCTTTTTAAGATTCTGGATTGGTGCCCAAAACCAAATGTCTCATTAAAAGTTTAGAGAGATTGAATTGTTGTAAGGAATATTTATAATTATTTAAATCAGAAAGTAGTATACTAAGAATCACAGTGAAGGATCCTCACATCATAAACCACGAAACCCCATCACCTTATTACTTAATGTTATAATCATGAAACTGGCTACTTTTTAAAACATGCACCAGAAAACCAATAAATGAAAAGATTAAAGCTGTCAACCTCTTAGAATTCCCAAAGTTATGAAAAATGAGAATTCTTTAGCATCTATTCCATCATTAAAGATGGAGAAGGAGGGAGAGTTCACAGCAAAGAAAGTCACTCTACAAATTTCTCCTGGTTATTTTCCCACAGTTCCCCAAAGGCAACAGGCAGCACGTGGTAAGAAGTGGTAGGAAATAATAGAAGATCCTCCACTAGGGGTAAACTTACCTGTAATGTTTTATTCTCTTTAAGATCCAACCCAAACACATTGCGCCTCTTCACCTTAATGAAGTCAGCATTGAGGCCATCGTCCTCCTCATCATCATCATCATCTCTGTCCAAGAACTGCACAGGAACTTCTTTGTTCTTCTGTGGCTCTTTGTTGCTAGAGACAGACTGAGGTTGAGACCCTTTTGTTTTTCCCAGTTTCTCTTCCATTTCTTGTTCACATTCTTTCTCTTCTTCCTCTCCATCACTAATACCACTAGCCAGTCTGTACTCTGTCCCTTCTGGTATTTTCCCACCTTTCTGGAGAATAGACATTTTCTCATTGAAGTAGGCTCTAAATTCTTCCACTTCATCACTGGTGAGGGAGAGAGTCCTTGGTTCAATTACTTTATTATCTTGACTCACTACCAGTTCTTTGTTGGGTTGTTTTTGCATTCTCTGAAGAAATCTTACCCGTGGTGCCACAGCAAGACCAAGAGACCTTAAATATGAGCATATGAAAACAGTTATCTCAGCACACTGATGGTGTGTTTATGAGTTTATTATGAAACAGTTTCTCAGGAGTTGAGATTTTTGGAAATTTTTTTTTAAGAAAATGTTCCTCTGAGATACAACTCCACCTTGACACATTAGGTGATCTAAAAGATAATGAATACCTGTCAGAAAATATTGGAGATACCCCATTTTCCATTAAGATGGTAACACAGTTAACAAAATAAAGAGCATGAGATCAGAAGCAAGGGAACAGTTCAACTACTAAATCTGCCTATTTCCAGTATAACTCTCTCAGCCTCAGTTTTCTCAAATGTGAGATAACAATACCTACCAGGCCTATCTCACAGCTATTATAAATATCTGATGTACTAACTATATGAAAATACTTTGTAAAATATAAATACTAAAGCTGGAAAAGGCATGACCATGAAAGAACAAAACACAGTTCTCTGCAATGAATAAACTCAAGTATTATCATCCTCCCTTCTAACACACATAATGTGGCACAATCACTTCTATAAAAATGGATTTTTAAACTTTAGACCAAAAAAGAAAAAAAAATCTTATTTTCTCCTTCTAAGATCAAGATTTACTTTATGGTCAGGTCTTTCCTAGCTTCTAAGTTCCCACAGATGGATTGAAAAGAAACTCTTAAAGCAAGGCCTGCTATAATAAAAAGCTAACATTAGAAAATGGACCAACTGCCTTTTTCCTATAAGACACAATTCACAGAAACTGAGAGGTGTGGTTGTAAAACCTGGATTCATAAATAGAACTGTTGAGGTTAAAATCCTGCCTCTGTCACCTATAAGCTATATGATCAAAGGACATTATTAAACCTCTCTATACCTCAGTCCTCTCATTTGCAAAATGGCATGACAAGAGTACCTACATTATAGGATCATTATAAAAATAAAATGAGTTCACAGAGGCAATGCATCTATTATAGTGCCTAACACACAGGCAGCCACTACTGAGCACTTGTCATTATTACTGTTATAGGGGATACAGTTAGGATCACAAACTCAATACGCATCAGAGCATTTCTCTCAATGTATTACAGTTACATTTACATGTCTTTCTCTGCTACTAAACTTGGACCTCCTTTAAGGTAGAAGTACATAACCATACATCTATAATTTTTTTTTTTTTTTTTTGCAGTACGCGAGCCTCTCACTGTTGTGGCCTCTCCCCTTGCGGAGCACAGGCTCCAGACGCGCAGGCTCATCGGCCATGGCTCACGGGCCTAGCCGCTCCGTGGCATGTGGGATCTTCCCAGACTGGGGCACGAACCCGTGTCCCCTGCATCGGCAGGCGGACTCTCAACCACTGCGCCACCAGGGAAGCCCCACATCTATAATTTTAATGCCTAGCTCAATGAACTAGATATATTAGGTATTTAAAACATATTTCTTTAATATTCAAAAAAGTATTTTACTAATATAAATAAATAAAATATATTTCTTCAGTAAAATAGTTTTTTAAACCTTTATTTTATCCCACATACATAGCACTGTTTTAGGTATCAAAGGCTTCTAAAGGAAATTATAGATCAAGGAAATTATACATCTAAAATCCACAAAAATTAAATTAAAACACCAAGTTAAACTGTACCAGTAATTTAGGCTCAGAATTTAACTTTCTGCTTCCCTAAGCATCACCAACAAAAAGCAAAGGTCTTCAACTGTAAACAGATGAGATTTACTGGCATCTGTGGCAACAAAATGTCCTCTAAATATGGCCCTGCAGCATTAAAAGACCTGTGCCTCTCCTGTTTGCTAATATCTCAGCTATGTCAATGAGAAAACCAGGAAACCAGGATAGAATTTCATGAAGCACAAAAATCAGCTAATAACCTAAACCATGAATCATATTCAGAAATTTTAAAATTCGTAAAGAGATAAGCAAACAAAAACATGTTATCCCTGGCATGTGATTTTCCATCCATTACCTAAACAAAAAGTCAGTGACCTTACTTTGTTATCTAGCAAATTAAATGGCTCTAAAATGTTACAACTGACAAATTACCTGTTATAATGAACTTGCAATGTAACATGAAGAATGGAAAACAGCAGCTCACTCGGATACAAGTTTTTATTAGACTCAAAGGTAAAGGTACTCGAATTCCTGGAAAGCAGGCCAAATACACAGACCTTGCTTTGAAAGTACATATTTCATCACAGACTAGGAGATTTCAATCTGACATTCAAAGTATGAGTAACCTTAAGGGTGCTTCTATAGGATTTTGTCAATGCTTTTCCCACAAGTGGGACCCCATTGAAAAAACAGATGCTCCTCCTTTATACCTGAAAAGATTAGGGAAAAAAATCCTTCAACTACTAAGCCAAAACAAGACCAAGAGTTCCGTTTTCATATAATAGTAACCACAATTACTAAAGAGAGACATTTTGCCATGGTAACTGTGAGCACGTGTAAGAAACATCAAGACACAAAGAATATCCAGGCAATAAGCAGCATGGGAAACCAATCTAAAAGAAGGGAAGAACTGACAAAGAGACTTGCATCCAAAGCATAAAAAGAACTACAGTAAACCAAGCCAGCTTTTTAGAAAACAAGAGGGCTACAGACATTTAAAGATTTCAAAGAATGCTTGTCAATTGCTCTCCATCTCCTTTAAGCCCAAACTACAGGAAACTGCCAGTGTAACTATCAGGAATTCATACTTACAAGTAAGAAACTTCTTCCTGACTGAAATTCCTGACAACTGAAAGCTCAACAAGTTTTCTACAGTTTATATAATCTTTTTCTCTGCAAATCTTCAACAGATTCTTTTAAGGTAAGGCACAGTGGTTTAAACTAAGACTCTCAAAACCAGGTTTCAAACAAATTCCCTCTAACTTTAAGGATTCACAAACAAAACTATAATATGAATACTTACAGGGCATATTCAGGTATAGGTAACTTGCTCACATCAAATATTTCTTTATCCTTCATCAGATACACTGAACGTATGTAGGAGACAAAACACTGTAAACATAAAAGGCTGAAGTATAAGATATATACTAGTCAGAAATGGAAAATGAATTTTAACTGAGATAAAAAAATTAATCAAAAGGATAAATTCAACAGTAGTGAAAAACCTCAAAAATAGCTGAGTATATGTCATCTCACAAAAACAAAAAAACCTACCTTTTTCGAATTGTAATATTAGAAAAGACTTTAAATTTGGTTTCATCAAGCCAACTCAACATAAAACATAACCTTCTCAAAAAGCTATTCTAGAAGTTAATATCATTCAGGTGCATTAATATGGAAAAACACAGGCTTTGGAATAATACAGTTGAAATCTGAGCTCCACATCTTACTAGCTGAGCAAGTTTCTCATTTCTCTGTCAGTTTCCTCATCTATCAAACATAATATAACAGTACCTTCTACTCAGAGTGTTATGAGAATTAAATGAGAAAAATGCATGTAGAGTACTCGGCATTTCTTCTGGAATACATTAAGTACCAATGAATACCAGTTATAAGTAATAATTATTACTTGAAAACATCCTTTGACTACTACAACAAAATTTTACTGTACTTAAATTAAGCTTAATAAAATCATAACAGGAAAAGTTTATTCCTAAAGCTTTTTCTTTTTTATTATAATTTCAAGTAATTAGTTGTCATTATAATTTCAAGTAATCTGTCATTAACTTGTAATATTTTTCTTGTTTGCGTTAAAAAAAAAAGAAAGTAAACTATCTTTATACCAAGAGCTATTGCAAACTAAAAAGTAAACATGGTCCTGGATCCTCTGTCAGTCTGTAAAATAAACAGGCAGCAAAGATGGTGAAACATATGTAAGCAGGAGTTTTATTTTTTGATTTTAAAATTAATTTTTATACAGTATATTTAATTCCCATTTCTATATTTCCTAAACTTCACATTTTCTCTAACTTTACACTAATCCTTTCTTCAAACCATTTACACTAATCTTCAAACCATTTTCCCTGTCTCCATAGGCATTAAAATGAATAATTCAAGGATAATTTTTTCCCCTACAATCGTCCACAAGAAATCATCCCAGTTTCTTATTGTTTTTGTTCTATCCAGATTATAATAAAAGCTAGAAAATTGCTTCTATGAAATTCGATAGCTTGCTGCAGCTGACAACAGTTAGCCGTTCTGCTAAACCATGCGTGACACCCAGTAAATCACATCATTTATTTCAATGTGCTTTTCTATAATCTTATTCTGGAAGGCTCATTTGTTATATGCAGAAACCAGTGAAACGACATCCTTCCAGTGTTTCATATTTCCTGATTCATAATAGAATGACCTAAGTATGCACAAAGTCATGACATCAGAATTCATGTATATTATTTTCAAATGTGCATACTATTTCCAAAGCTTCTAAAAGATTTAACTCCTAGCTTAAAGTATGTCTGCTAGGCAAAACATGCACACAAATGTTTCCATGCCTAAATATATGCCCAAAAACTAAGAAAAAAAAAATCTGTTTAAAGACCCTTTTCATTAGATTTCAGGTGAAGTGAGCTTACAGAAGTTTAACTACGCACAGTTCATCATTTGATTCTCTTATACTCTGGAACTTCTCCTGATGTATCATGGAAGTTCTGAAGAAAGACCTGGATTTAAATCTTAGGTCTGCCACTTAATAGCTACGTCACCCTGGACAATTTTTAACTTCCTCAGCTCCTATTTTCCCATCTATAAAATCAAATCAATATCACCTACCTCATAGGTTGTTGGCAAGATTAAATAACACAATGCATATCAAACTGTCATGTAAAAAAAAAAAAAAAACCAAACTGTCATGTAATAGGGTCATGCTGCAGCTAAGTGCCTAGCACATACTAAGCATCTGAATTTTAGCTTTCATCATTAATGTTGGTATTTTAAGCACAGTGACAATAATTTGATAAAATATAACATAAGTTAATTTTTTAAACATAAGATCTTGTCTTTAAATAAAACTTCTTTGCTTAGAATATCCACTTTCAAAACCATCACACAAAAGACTGACTACTGACTTTCTGCTCAAGCTCCTCTGTCTACTGAGGATGCCCTTTCCATGCCTCCTCTTTATTTTCTTCCTCCAATCTCTGAATCCCTACTCTTTAAATCATTGTTGAGTTATGGGAGATGCAGATGTAGATATCGTATGTAGATCTCGTAACTAAAATATAAGTAAACAAGTGCTGAAAATGAAGAACTTCATAACAGGGACTCAAATATTTGTCAATTCAAAGATTGGACAGCTATAAGCACAACGCAAAATAATTTCACATCTTCCTTTTCTAAAGAATCTACTGCTGGGTGCTCTAAGAACTAAAAAATAAGTATAACTAAAAGTGACAATTCTTTGAGTATTTGCTAATCAAGAGGATTTCTAAGTCCAAAAAAAGCAGTTTGGGAACACTGTCATACTTATAGATTAAAATCTCATTCCTAAAGAGAATTTAGCAAGAGTGCTATGCTTTCTAGAAATTTAACCTAATATAAGATATTAATTTTACAGTCAAGAAAGTGCAGTCAGAAGTTAATAAAAACTTTACTGAAGAAATCAAAAGTTGATAACCTTATCAAGTATATTAGAAATCCAGCCATTGTACACTTAAAAATCAGAGTATTTTCTATATGTCTGACAAGACTATGGACAAATAATAGACATTTTTCCAAGTTACTATAAGAAATATATACTTTTAGGACTTCCCTGGCGGTCCAGTGGTTAAGACTCCACGCTTCCACTGCAAGGGACACGGGTTCAATCCCCTGGTTTGGGAACCAAGATCCCACATGCCACGTGGTGCAGCCAAAGATTTTTTTAAAAAAAAGAAAGAAATACATAATTTTTTCAAAGTTAAAGAATAAGTTAAACTTACCTGAACTTTATACTACCTGAATATCTGAAGCATAACTATGCAACCTAGAAGTAGTAGAAAATGATACAACGTAACTTTATTATATGCTCTATTCCACTGAAGGTATCAAATTCAAAAATGACTTACCCTTTGAGCTCTTTCTTTTAAATCTTGATCTTGAGCTAAAAGCGATTCCAATTTTTTCTGAATGTCTGTAAGTTTTTCTGGATTGATTCTTTTGTAACAAAAAGATAAAGATTAAACTAAGACATCTCAATTTTAGAAACTGAAAACAGTATACAGTATTTTCTATTTTCCTCAGTATTTTTAAAATCTATAACATTATTTCTCATCTATGACCCAGATTAGACTGAAATTACACTAGACAGAAATTTGACTCTGCATATTTTGAATAATGCAGGAAAAAAATGTAAAATTCACATTTTCTCTAAACAACCCATGCTGAGTGACTGAAAGATTAGGTTAACACCACAATTAGCAATGTTCCCTTCTTAAGTCTTTAAGGATAGAAAGTAGCCTCTTGTGGGAGGTGGATCATCAATGAAATGGAATAAATGAAAGCAAACGTCACTTTTATACAATTTCCGTTTTCAGTCAAATACCATAAAACAAAAGTCAAATAATAAACAAGTAGCCAAGGATATAAATATTGTTTTCCTTATCTAGAAATCAGGCATAACATAATAGAATGGTTACTTAAATCTGCCCGGGGTTTAGAATGAAAATTACAGGAAAGAATGTAATTCTTACAAGCATCTATTCTAGGTTTCACAAAGGAAATTCCACTTGTTTCCCTGATTTTAGACTGAACAATTTTGTTCCTGAAAAGCTGGAGTGGTAATAGGTGGTGGCAGATGAGGTGTTTTTTACTTTTTTTAATTACAGGAAATATCAAAATATACAAAGGTAGAAAACTTTCACTCAGCCTCAACAATTATCAACTCACACCCAATCTTGTTTCATCTAAACTCTTATCCACTCCTCCACCACATCTAACCACCCTCCCAAGTTACTTTCCTCCAGATGAAAGCAGGGTGTTTCAAGGGCCCCAATATAAGTGAGACTACAATCAATTCTGCTGACACTCAATCTAAACATCTTCAATGACAGGAGAGGACAATCCTCTGAAATAGACAGACAACCCCAAAAATAAGTTCAGCCAAGAGGTTTAATTCTTTCAACCATCAATGCCTCCTGATGCTAACAAGGTCTCTTTTTCATCTTGTTTTCTCCGATGACAGTCTTCTAAAAAAGTTGTTAAAAACAAAGCAAACAAAAAGTCCAAAATCATAGAGCAGAAAAGCTTAGAGGGAGCAGAGAATTAGGTATACATAATTAGGCATAATAATTTCATGCCTTCATTTTTCTAACAATAATATCAAGACAGCAAATAGTTCTTACTTGATTTCCTTCACAGGCACTTTCTTCTGAAGAAGCTGCTGCACCATCCCTTTTTCTTCTGAGGGAAGCAAAATTAATAAAGCTTCACCATCCTCTTTGTACCTAAACAAAAAACAAACAAAATCCCTTCCACATTAATGCCATCTGCACTTTACATTTTAACAGTTTGATGAACAGGTAACAAGAAAGCAAGTTCACCAAATTAGTAAATATGAGGAATACCATTTTTTTTAACTTCTGTGACAACAGAAAACTAGGGCTCTTGAACACCTTTTTCAAAATTCATCACTAGTTACAATTCCCATTGATTTTTAGGCTATACCACAGTAGAAGAAACAAATCAATTAAGAATTTCTTAAATAACGGTCTACCTATAGCAAGGAGACAATTTCTCATTCAAGTCACAAGACTGATGTAATAAAATTAATCATTTAATAAACATGGCTCCCAATACATTAAGGAAATCTAATCATCTTCCTGGAAATTTTTCTTCTACCTTGGGAATAACATGGTTCAGAGTTCAGAGGCATCAGTTATAAGGAATGGATCTCTGCTCCGCTGAAAAACTTACTACCTCTAATCCATGATTTCTCTTCCTTCACCTAGTATATAGGTGCACCATCAAAAATTTCTATGTAAGTGGGCCATAAGGCACCCCATAGTTACTTAAGCTTCTTGTGCTACTTATATACAGATTTCCTGGATACCTTAGATATTACATGAAAGCAGTAAGACAGAATAGAATCAGGTATTTGTAGAAATTTCTTAAAGACAAAGAATTCTCTTCAGGGTTCATGCTATAAATATGAGGGGCAAATAAATTTTTATAGTTAACCAAATAAACTATTTACTGAAAAACTTTGTGCCAGGTATAAATTATGAAGAACACAAATAAATAGAAGATGAATATCCCTGCCTTCAGTGATCCAACAATATGGTTACCAGAAAAGACAAACTCACACAAAAGCAAGAGCCTCAAAAAACAGTCCCAAAATGGTAAATCACCAAGTGTCAAAGGATAACCACTGGCAATAAAGCGCCATGAACTCAGAAGTGAAAGGAGGACACTAAGGGTTAGCCAGAGAAAAAGAGAAACATGTCACAGCAGATGGAATTTGACGTGGGCCTTAAAAATGGATAGAAAGGGAAAAGCTAAGGTATTCCAAAGAGGAAAAATGGCATGAACAAAGGAGCGGGAACCAGAAAATACAAGACAAACACAGAGTAAACTAAAGATAGGAGAAATTCAACTGAAGCCAGTGTATGTAAGTACACAGCAGGAAAGACTGCCGGAAGGTACATGAGAGTCTGGTTTTAGAGGACCTTGGATAAGTCTCTAGAGAGACCAACTACCACTGTATATAAGCAGACCTTTATCACTGTACACTGGAGGGAATATGACTTTGTTGACTTACTGTCAATCCAAAGACTGAAGAGCAATTTTTACCTCACATGTTGATTTCAAAATTCTATTCCTACACAAAAGGGTAAAAAAACTCCAGTGTAATAGCATTACAAAAGTATGTGTTTATATATTTTTATGTGTACCCAGACATATAGAAAAGTATGAAATAAAACATCAAAAGTATTAAAAGGTTAAAGTTAATTCATAAATTTAAAAAAATTAAGGGGCTACTATATACCAGGCACTGAAATAGAGTGATAAAACAGATACAGTTCTGGCTGTCACGGAGCTTACAGACTATTAGGGATAGACATAAAACCCGTAATAACAACAAAGTGATATGACTGCTACAGTAGACATATGGGAAGCTACAAAAACACATAACACAGAGCTCTACACAATGTGCTCTAGGAGTTTAAAAAAAAAAAAGAAAGAAAAAACTGCCCTGAGAAAATGACATCTAAGAGCTGAGATTTAAAGAACAATTAGGAATTAGTCAACTGTTAGGGGAGAGTCAAGTTTTCCAGGGAGAAAACAGCATTTGAGAGAGTCCAATGGGTAGTTTTGTCTACTTTGTGCTTGTTTGTTTATTCCATGTTTTCTAAATGCTTGTGTATTAAACAGGGAGATGAAAGTAATTAAGCATACATTTACTCCTTTTACAAAGAATCTGTTTCACAACTGAAAAACTTCTTCACTGTATTTTAATACAGACTAGTATGACTCAAATGTTTCATCTTAATTTACTATGAAGAAATATGAATTTAAAGCATTTCCCCTAAGCAATGTTGGACTAAACTATCTGTGAGCAGAAATTATTAGTCTATGAAGTAGTGAGGTACCTGAACAAACAAGATATCTGAGAGACATCACAACTACTGAAATTCTAAAATTTTACCAAGGACAGGGTGAAGGTCAAAGAGGACACAGATCAGTCAATACTGACTCACTATGTATGCACTTACCAAATACCCTCAAAGCAGACCGACTCTTGAAGTAAAATCAGTTACCTTCATAAGTAAAAAAGCTTATTTCATGTGGTACAAAGAAAAATAATTAGGAATAAGGGAGATGAGTGGGTTGAAGGATAACACACGCTTCTAACATTCCACATCCAAATTCAGAGATGGAGTAAGAAAATAAAAAGGCTTCCAAAGTCTACTTAGGCCAGAGCTGTAGCAAAGGGGTAAAGAGAAATCTCTAGGATATCAAAAGGGAATCCAATGAAGATCTCAATCTTCAGACTGACTCATAAGCAAAAATAAGGCTAACCATCTACATCTATCTTATCTACCCATTCATGCATCCAGGGACAATCTAGGAGGATAAGTCACGAGTAATGTCACCAAGGGGTCATATTCAAACCTTTAACAGAATATACCTAACAGAATATACACATAAAAGGCTAAGGTTAAGACAGACTGCAACACTGAAATTTAGAAGAAAAAGATTCCCAAAGGAAAATGGAAAAACATGTCCAAAGTCGAATCCCACAAAGCAAGCATCTTTTAATAAAGATCATCACTGGTTATTTTACCTATTTTACATCACACACATCTTTTCCCAGAAACAATGTAAAGCACAAATTATCTCCCACATACCAACACCCAAAATTTTCCAGTAAGCTTTTATCACAAAAAGAAAAGCACTTTTAAAAAAGCATAAGCACATTTGCCCCCCTTTTTAAAAAATGCTTACAAGAATAATCTATTTACCCATGAGCTAGCTTTTATATTTCCAAAGCAATATCCAAGACCCAAGGCTAAATATATGCATAGAGAAATAAATGTTCTTCATAAGACCTACATTTTAAAGTTCTATATATTTAGACAGATTATTTTAAGAAACACTGTAGGCATCAAAAAAAAAAAAAAAAAAGCCCTGCATCTGAAACAAAACAAAAAGTCTCATTTTTACCATCAGTGTTAATACCATCAGTTACATTTATGTAACTCTTCAGAATTTATGATAAGCTTCATTTTACATTAATTTGCCAATCTTAAAAGCAAGCAACCAATTGAGGAAGCAAATAAAAAAGTTCCTGAAAGGCCAAGAAATTGGCCTAAATAAATAAATAATCAGCTGATGACTACATAATGAGCTGATGACTACACTTTCACTTCCATACTCCTTTTCAACTATAGCAGGATTCTGTCCGGAAAGAAGGATCCTCAATAGGTTGACCGTAACTGTCTGATATCAGGAAACTTACTTCTACACCCTACAGCTCACTTGTATCTCTAGCTAAATTAGGAGATCCAAACCACTGACTCTTGGATCCCAATGGTAATTCTTCCAATGAAATAACCTTGAAACAATATGGCCAGAGGAAGGGGAAAAGGCCTTGCCATTCTGGCAATAGTTTGCCTTCTACCCAAGAACCATTAATCCACCAATTCAGATTCCTCAACACAAACTCCATTCTAGTTGAGTCTTTAAATGGCCCTTAAACCTTGCTCACTCCTACCTTCAACAACTGCTGCAGCAGGATCTGACAGTGTTCACAACTGCCACTCTGAGTTCTCCCAGCCTGGTTCTCCAGGTTATCAATCAGGTTATAAAAGAATGTTTAGAAGGATTCGACTTTTGTAATTTAAAAAAATATATATACAAACATACACGAAAAAGAAATTTTTCTAGGTGGTAGAATTTGGGTGGTTTAACTGTTTTGCCCATTGTCTCAAATTTGTATAATAAATAAGCATGTCTTTTGTAATAAAACACAAGTTAGTAAAAACTTTATAAGCTTTAAAAATCTACATCTAACTCTTACCTTGTTTAACACATCCTAGTACTACCAATATTAGTGTATTCTCTTATCTTGACCATTAAATTAACATGTATGAATTTGACTTTCAGACCTAACATATATCGTATGTACCTAAAAGCTGGTGACTAAATATTTGGTGGGTGAAAAAATGCAAACAAACCACTAGATGTTGCACTAGCAGATGAAATACTGGATTTGGAATCAACAGAACTGATTTCAAGTTCCAGTTCTACTATTCATTAGCTTTATAAACTTGGATAATGAGTCATTTTATCACTATATATTGTATTTTCTTATTTATAAATTATACAGTTTGAGTGAGATGATCTAGGTCCCTTTAGGACCTTAATTCTAACACCTGTGACTGTATTAATATACTAGTCATTGTTCACAATACAAGTATGATCAAGAGGTGGAGAAATGGAGACAACTGTTGGTCACACTCTGCTATTCCACAGCCCTTCTCTCTTTTGTCCCCGCCCTGTGTCTGCTTCTATTCTCCCTATGCCTTAGCCTTACCTGTGGCAACCAGCCCCAAGAGTTCCTATCACTGTGGGAGGACAGTGCAGTCAGCCATACAGAGGCAGACAGACAGCCATAAGAATCAGAGTCCAATTGTTCTGCTCCTCCTGCACAACGTGGTACAAAGCAGAGCTTATTCCAGGATCTAAAGATACTACACTAGATTTAAAAAATAAAAAGACAGACTGGGAAATATTCCAGGAAAGATGAAGTCATCTGCAGCCTAAGATCTTAGAAATACAAACAGGTATACCACATAGGCTCAACAGTTTGACAAATGAGGTTCACCATAAAATAACTGGAAAGAAGCCAAGCTGGCTAACATGCATTGCATGGAAAGCTTCTAGCAAACTGAGTAAGTATAAGGATTTATGAAGTTCACAGGGTAAGGGTAGAAAACATTAAACTCTGTCAACTCTGTCCCCAGAAAAGAATTTTTTTTTTGAAAAACACTAAAGTTTTAATAGATTAAAAAGAAAAAGAAAATCTATACAAAAGTGGTACTGATACTACCTAAAATTATACTTTTAGGAACCTGAGAGATATGATCAATCCCATTTTACAAGAGAAGAAACTGAGGCTTAAAGAGGTTAAGAACACAAGTTCAAAGGGTACACAGCCATCAGGTGACAGAGCCATGTCCAAACCTAAACTTCTTGACTTTAAGGACAGTGTTTGATCAACTATGGGATATCTGTCTCTCACAGTCCAAATAAAGAAGGAAAATGCATATATTTTTAGTTTACCCTCATGACCATGAATGGCAGCAAACTTAAATAGAAATATCTACTTTCCTTCTCCAAGTACCTGCCTTTCATACATTCTAGAAGCCCTGCATGGAAGCAACGGCCACTAGACTTCATTAAATGAAAACAACTAGTTTGGGGCACAATGACAAGAACATGAGCTGTAGAGTCAGAAAGACCCAAGTATAAACCCCAGCCATGGTACTTCCTGAGTGATCTTAGACACATTTTACCTCACAATCTCTGAGAAACAGTTTTTTAATACGAAGACCTCTCTCATAAGGTTATTATAAAGGCTAAATGAGTTCATTCATATTCACCCAGCTATGTGTTAGGAAGTGAATGGCTAAGCCACAACCCATCATTCACTGTGGAGGTGCAGAAGAGGGCAGGGAAGAAGCTACCCTGGCCAAAAAAACAAGTGATATAGTCAAACCTCCTCGTAAACATACCAATGACAAGCCTCCTGGGAAACAAACATAGTAGATCTGCTAGCATGAGAGTCCTCATCTATGAGATACCAAGACGATGTACCAGGTTTGTTTACAGTCTATGCATTTAAGGAGTAGGTCTCTGGGATCAGCTTTGTAACTATACCAGTGGCCCATCGGTGTAAATGATAAACCTCATATATCACTTAGAGACTCTGAGGTTAATCTGGGCCACAGCACACCCTGATGTGGCAAGAATGCACCTGTGGAGCTGTAATGGAGGTCCCAGACCTCTTCCTGCCTTCACCTATACCGCGTGATTACCTTTGTACTTGAAATTACATACTAGTGAAGTTTGACATTAGGTGTGGTAGGCAGCTTCTAAATTACTGGCTCCCAATACAGTAAGTTCCCTACACACAAATCTTCAAGTTGCGAGCTTTCAAAGGTGCAAACGTGCATTCGCGTGTCCAATCACGTAAGTTAGTTCATGTGTCTGGTGTACATTGTCTGGTGTACATTGTCTGGTGTGCATGCATCCTCTACAAGTGGTTATGCTCTTGTGTACTTTACTGTACAGTACTGTATAGAGTACAGTAATACTATAAAGTATCGTTATTTCAAGCTAGATCTGCAAGAGGACTTCATTGAACCCTTTGCTGTATAACACGAGGAGTTTACTAATGAAGATCTGATGGAATTGGAGGCCCAGAGAAGGGACCAAGAGAGACAAGAGGAAGAAGTAACTGAAGAACCAAAGAGATTCACGACGCAGGAAATGGCAAGGGGATTTTCTTTATTTAAGGAGGCACTGGTAAGTTTTTCAGGCATAGGACCCTAACGTAGAACGGTACACAAAGGTTGCAGCAGCTCTTCAAAATGCAATCCAGTGCTACCACGCCATCTATGATGAGAAAAAAAGAGCTACTACACAGACATCACTGGATTGTTTTTTCAAGAGGGTAGAGAGAGTTGAATCCAACAAGGAACCAGAACCTGTGCCATCAACGTCAGGCATGAGTGAAACTGCAGCTTGCCCTACGTCTCCCACTGCTGACAATCCTTCAGCTCTACCATCTCCCACCTCCTCTCCCTCCTCCAGTCAGTAACTCTTCTTGTACTTCTTGTACTATACTCTTCTTGTACTATACTACTGTACTCTTCAAGGTACTGTACTGTAAGATTTAAAATGTTTTCTTTATTTTTTGTGTTTGTTTTTTATGTATTATTTGTGTGAAAAGTATTATAAACCTATCACAGTACAGTACTATATAGCCGATTGTGTTGGTTGGGTACCTAGGTTAACTTTGTTGGACTTACAAATTGGACTTATGAACGCGCTCTCGGAACGGAACTCGTTTGTATGCAGGGGACTTAACTGTAATCTGGGCCTCCTGGCCAAGATGAAGTGTTGACACTGCTCTTGGCAATGATTTTTTGTGTGTGACACCAAAAGCAAAGGCAACAAAAGCAAAAACAAACAAGTGGGACTACATCAAACTAAAAAGTTCCTGCACAGAAAAGGAAACCATCGACAAAATAAAAAGACAACCTACTGAATGGGAGAAAATATTTGCAAACCATATATCTGGTAAGTTCTAAAATATTCAAGGGGGCTTCCCTGGTGGCGCAGTGGTTAAGAATCCACCTGCCAATGCAGGGGACACGGGTTGAAGCGCTGGTCGGGGAAGATCCCACATACTGTGGAGCAACTAAGCCCATGCACCACAACTACTGAGCCTGCACTCTAGAGCCCGAAAGCCACAGCTACTGAGCCTGCGTGCCACAACAACTGAAGCCCACGTGCCTAGAGCCCGTGCTCTGCAACAAGAGAAGCCACCGCAATGAGAAGCCTGCGCACCGCAATGAAGAGTAGCCCCCGCTCACCACAACTAGAGAAAAGCCCGCACGCAGCAACGAACACCCAACGCAGGCATAAATAAATAAATAAATTTAAAAAACCAAAATAAAATAAAATATTCAAGGAATTCACACAATAGCAAAAACCAAAGAATCTCATTCAAAAAATGGGCTTGAGGAGACATTTTTTTCAAAGAAGACATACAAATGGTCAACAGGTACATGAAAAGGTTCTTAACATCACTAACCATCAGAGAAATGCAAATCAAAACCACTATAAGATAATCACCTCACAACTGTCAGAATGGCTATTATACAGAAGGTTGGAAATGACAAGTGTTGGCAAGGCTGTGGACAAAAGGGAATCCTTGTGCACTGTTGGTGGGAATGTAAATTGGTGCAGTCAGTACAGAAAACACTATGGAGGTTCCTCAAAAAACTTAAAAATAGGTGGAGCTGGGGAACAGGGCGGAAGAGTAAGACGTGGAGATCACCTTCCTCCCCACAGATACATCAGAAATACATCTACATGTGGAACAACTCCTACAGAACACCTACTGAACGCTGGCAGAAGACCTCAGACCTCCCAAAAGGCAAGAAAGTGCCCACATACCTGGGTAGGGCTAAAGAAAAAAGAATAAACAGAGACAAAAGAATAGGGACGGGACCTGCACCAGTGGGACGGAGCTGAGAGGGAGGAAAGGTTTCCACACACTAGGAAGCCCCTTCGCGGGCGGAGACTGTGGGTGGCGGAGGGGGAAGCTTCGGGGCTGCGGAAGAGAGCACAGCAACAGGGGTGAGGACGGCAAAGCGGAGAGATTCCCGCACAGATGATCGGTGCCGACGGGCACTCACCATCCCGAGAGGCTTGTCTGCTCAACCGCCGGGGCGGACGGGGCTGGGAGGTGAGGCTCGGGCTTTGGTCGGAGCACAGGGAGAGGACTGGGGTTGGAGACGTGAACACAGCCTGCAGAGGGTTAGTGAAGCACGGCTAGCCGGGAGGGAGTCCGGGGAAAAGTCTGGACCTGCCGAAGAGGCAAGAGACTTTTTCTTCCCTCTTAGTTTCCTGCTGCGCGAGGAAGGGGATTAAGAGCGCTGCTTAAAGGAGCTCCAGAGACGGGCGCAACCCGCGGCTAAAAGCGCGGACCCCAGAGACAGGCATGAGACGCTAAGGCTTCTGCTGCTGCCACCAAGAAGCCTGTGTGCGACCACAGGTCACTGTCCACACCCCCCTTCGAGGGAGCCTGTGCAGCCTGCCACTGCCAGGGTCCCGGGACCCACGGACAACTTCCCGGAGAAAACGCACGGCGCGCCTCAGGCTGGTGCAACATCACCCCGGCCTCTGCCGGCGCAGGCTCGCCCCGCGCTCCATACCCCTCCAACCCCACCGCCTGAGTGAGCCTGAGTCCCCGAAGCAGCTGCTCCTTTAACCTCGTCCTGTCAGAGCGAAGAACAGACGCCCTCTAGAGACCTGCACGCAGAGGCGGGGCCAGACCCAAAACTGAGCCCCGGGAGCTGTGAGAACAAAGAAGAGAAAGGGAAATCTCTCCCAGCAGCCTCAGAAGCAGCGGATTAAAGCTCCACAATCAACTTGATGTACCCTGCATCTGTGGAATACAAGAGTAGACAACGAATCATCCCAAATTGAGGAGGTGGACTTTGAGAGCAAGATTTATGACTTTTTCCCCTTTTCCTATTTTTGTGTGTATGTCTATGCTTCTGTGTGAGATTTTGTCTGTATAGCTTTGCTTCCACCATTTGTCCTAGGGTTCTATCCGTCCCTTATTTTTTGTTTTTTTCTTTAAAAATGAATTTTTTTATTAATAATTATTTTTTACTTTAATAACTTTATTTTATCTTCCTTTATTTTATTTTACTTTACCTTCTTTCTTTCTTTCCTTCCTTCCCTCCCTCCCTCCTTTCTTTCTTTCTTTCTTTCCTTTCTTCCTTCCTTCCTTTCTTTCTTTCTACTTTTTCTCCCTTTTATTCTGAGCCATGTGGAAGAAAGGCTCTTGGTGCTGCAGCCAGGAGTCAGTGCTGTGCCTCTGAGGTGGGTGAGCCAACTTCAGGACACTGGTCCACAAGAGACCTCCCAGCTCCACATAATATCAAATGGCAGAAATCTACCAGAGATCTCCATCTCAACACCAGCACCCAGCTTCACTAAACGACTAGCAAGCTACAGTGCTGGACTCCCTATGCCAAACAACTAGCAAGACAGGAACACAACCCCACCCATTAGCAGAGAGGCTGCCTAAAATCATAATAAGTCCACAGACACCCCAAAACACACCACCAGACGCAGACCTGCCCACCAGAAAGACGAGATCCACCTCATCCACCAGAACAAAGGCACTAGTCCCCTCCACCAGGAAGCCTACACAACCCACTGAACCAACTTTAGCCACTGGGGACAGACACCAAAAACAACGGGAACTACGAACCTGCAGCCTGCAAAATGGAGACCCCAAAAACAGTAAGATAAGCAAAATGAGAAGACAGAAAAACACACAGCAGATGAAGGAGCAAGATAAAAACCCACCAGACCTAACAAATGAACAGGAAATAGGCAGTCTACCTGAAAAAGAATTCAGAATACTCATAGTAAAGAAAATCCAAAATCTTGGAAATAGAATAGACAAAATGCAAGAAACATTTAACAAGGACCTAGAGGAACTAAAGATGAAACAAGCAACGATGAACAACACAATAAATGAAATTAAAAATACTCTAGAAGGGATCAATAGCAGAATAACTGAGGCAGAAGAACGGATAAGTGACCTGGAAGATAAAATAGTGGAAATAACTACTGCAGAGCAGAATAAAGAAAAAAGAATGAAAAGAACTGAGGACAGTCTCAGAGACCTCTGGGACAACATTAAATGCACCAACATTTGAATTATAGGGGTTCCAGAAGAAGAAGAGAAAAAGCAAGGGACTGAGAGAATATTTGAAGAGATAATAGTTGAAAACTTCCCTAATATGGGAAAGGAAATAGTTAATCAAATCCAGGAAGCACAGAGAGTCCCATACAGGATAAATCCAAGGAGAAATACGCCAAGACACATATTAATCAAACTGTCAAAAACTAAATACAAAGAAAACATATTAAAAGCAGCAAGGGAAAAACAACATATATTACACAAGGGAATCCCCATAAGGTTAACAGCTGAACTTTCAGCAGAAACTCTACAAGCCAGAAGGGACTGGCAGAACATATTTAAAGTGATGAAGGAGAAAAACCTGCAACTAAGATTACTCTACCCAGCAAGGATCTCATTCAGATTTGATGGAGAAATTAAAACCTTTACAGACAAGCAAAAGCTTAGAGAGTTCAGCACCACCAAACTAGCTTTACAACAAATGCTAAAGGATCTTCTTTAGGCAAGAAACACAAGGGAAGGAAAAGACCTACAATAACGAACCCAAAACTATTAAGAAAATTGGAATAGGAACATACATATCGATAACTACCTTACATGTAAATGGACTAAATGCTCCAACCAAAAGACACAGATTGGGTGAATGGATACAAAAACAAGACCCATATATATGCTGTCTACAAGAGACCCACTTCAGACCTAGAGACACATACAGACTGAAAGTGAGGGGATAGAAAAAGATATTCCATGCAAATGGAAACCAAAAGAAAACTGGAGTAGCAATTCTCATATCAGACAAAATAGACTTTAAAATAAAGACTATTATAAGAGATAAAGAAGGACACTACATAATGATCAAGGGATCCATCCAAGAAGAAGATATAACAATTGTAAATATTTATGCACCCAACATAGGAGCACCTCAATACATAAGGCAAATACTAACAGCCATAAAAGGGGAAATCAACAGTAACACATTCATAGTAGGGGACTTCACCACCCCACTTTCATCAATGCACAGATCATCCAAAATGAAAATAAATAAGGAAACACAAACTTTAAATGATACATTAAACAAGATGGACTTAATTGATATTTATAGGACATTCCATCCAAAAACAACAGAATACACATTTTTCTCAAGTGCACATGGAACATTCTCCAGGATAGATCATATCTTGGGTCACAAATCAAGCCTTGGTCAATTTAAGAAAACTGAAATAGTATCAAGTATCTTTTCCGACCACAACACTATGAGGCTAGATATCAATTACAGGGAAAGATCTGTAAAAAACACAAACACATGGATGCTAAACAATACACTACTTAATAACGAAGTGATCACTGAAGAAATCAAAGAGGAAATTAAAACATACCTAGAAACAAATGACAATGGACACACGACGACCCAAAACCTATGGGATGCAGCAAAAACAGTTTTAAGAGGGAAGTTTATAGCACTACAATCCTACCTTAAGAAACAGGAAACATCTCAAATAAACAAGCTAACCTTGCACGTAAAGCAGTTAGAGAAAGAAGAACAAAAACAAACCCAAAGTTACCAGAAGGAAAGAAATCATAAAGATCAGATCAGAAATAAATGAAAAAGAAATGAAGGAAACGATAGCAAAGATCAATAAAACTAAAAGCTGGTTCTTTGAGAAGATAAATAAAATTGATAAACTATTAGCCAGACTCATCAAGAAAAAAAGGGAGAAGACTCAAATCAATAGAATTAGAAATGAAAAAGGAGAAGTAACAACTGACGCTGCAGAAATACAAAAGATCATGAGAGATTACTACAAGCAACTCTATGCCAATAAAATGGACAACCTGGAAGAAATGGACAAATTCTTAGAAATGCACAACCTGCCAAGACTGAATCAGGAAGAAATAGAAAATATGAACAGACCAATCACAAGCACTGAAATTGAAACTGTGATTAAAAATCTTCCAACAAAGAAAAGCCCAGGACCAGATGGCTTCACAGGTGAATTCTATCAAACATTTAGAGAAGAGCTAACACCTATCCTTCTCAAACTCTTCCAAAATATAGCTGAGGGAGGAACACTCCCAAACTCATTCTACGAGGCCACCATCACCTTGATACCAAAACCAGACAAGGATGTCACAAAGAAAACTACAGGCCAATATCACTGATGAACACAGATGCAAAAATTGTCAACAAAATACTAGCAAACAGAATCCAACAGCACATTAAAAGGATCATCCATCATGATCAAGTGGGGTTTATTCCAGGAATGCAAGGATTCTTCAATATACGCAAATCTATCAACGTGATACACCATATTAACAAACTGAAAAACCATATGATCATCTCAATAGTTGCAGAGAAAACTTTCAACAAAATTCAACACCCATTTATGATAAAAACCCTGCAGAAAGCAGGCATAGAGGGAACTTTCCTCAACATAATAAAGGCCACATATGACAAACCCACAGCCAACACTGTCCTCAATGGTGAAAAACTGAAAGCATTTCCACTAAGATCAGGAACAAGACAAGGTTGCCCACTCTCACCACTCTTATTCAAAATAGTTTTAGAAGTTTTAGCCACAGCAATCAGAGAAGAAAAGGAAATAAAAGGAATCCAAATCGGAAAACAAGAAGTAAAGCTGTCACTGTTTGCAGATGACATGATACTATACATAGAGAATCCTAAAGATGCTACCAGAAAACTACTAGAGCTAATCAGTGAATTTGGTAAAGTAGCAGGATACAAAATTAATGCATAGAAATCTCTGGCATTCCTATACACTAATGATGAAAAATCTGAAAGTGAAATCAAGAAAACACTCCCATTTACCACTGCAACAGATATGTAGGAATAAACCTACCTAAGGAGACAAAAGACCTGTATGCAGAAAATTATAAGACACTGATGAAAGAAATTAAAGATGATACAAATAGATGGAGAGATATACCATGTTCTTGGATTGGAAGAATCAACATTGTGAAAATGACTCTACTACCCAAAGCAATCTACAGATTCAATGCAATCCCTATCAAACTACCACTGGCATTTTTCACAGAACTGGAACAAAAAATTTCACAATTTGTATGGAAACACAAAAGACCCCGAATAGCCAAAGCAATCTTGAGAATGAAAAACGGAGCTGGAGGAATCAGGCTCCCTGACTTCAGACTATACTACAAAGCTACAGTAATCAAGACAGTATGGTACTGGCACAAAAACAGAAAGATAGATCAATGGAACAGGATCAAAAGCCCAGAGATAAATCCATGCACATATGGTCACCTTATCTTTGGTAAAGGAGGCAGGAATGTACAGTGGAGAAAGAACAGCCTCTTCAATAAGTGGTGCTGGGAATACAGGACAGGTACATGTAAAAGTATGAGATTAGATCACTCCCTAACACCATACACAAAAATAAGCTCAAAATGGATTAAGGACCTAAATGTAAGGCCAGAAACTATCAAACTCTTAGAGGAAAACATAGGCAGAACACTCTATGACAGAAATCACAGCAAGCCCCTTTTTGACCCACCTCCTAGAGAAATGGAAATAAAAACAAAAATAAACAAATGGGACCTAATGAAACTTCAAAGCTTTTGCACAGCAAAGGAAATCATAATCAAGACCCAAAGACAACCCTCAGAATGGGAGAAAATATTTGCAAATGAAGCAACTGACAAAGGATTAATCTCCAAAATTTAGAAGCAGCTCATGCAGCTCAATAACAAAAAAACAAACAACCCAATCCAAAAATGGGCAGAAGACCTCAATAGACATTTCTCCAAAGAAGATATACAGACTGCCAACAAACACATGAAAGAATGCTCAACATCATTAATCATTAGAGAAATGCAAATCAAAACTACAATGAGATATCATCTCACACCAGTCAGAATGGCCATCATCAAAAAATCTAGAAACAATAAATGCTGGAGATGGTGTGGAGAAAAGGGAACACTCTTGCACTGCTGGTAGGAATGTGAATTGGTTCAGCCACTATGGAGAACAGTATGGAGGCTCCTTAAAAAACTATAAACAGAACTACCATATGACCCAGCAATCCCACTACTGGGCATATACCCTGAGAAAACCATAATTCAAAAAGAGTCATGTACCAAAATGTTCATTGCAGCTCTATTTACAATAGCCCGGAGATGGAAACAACCTAAGTGTCCATCACCAGATGAATGGATAAAGAAGATGTGTCACATATATACAATGGAATATTACTCAGCCATAAAAAGAAATGAAATTGAGCTATTTGTAATGAGGCGGATGGACCAAGAGTCTGTCGTACAGAGTGAAGTAAATCAGAAAGAGAAAGACAAATACCGTATGCTAACACATATATATGGAATTTAAGAAAAAAAGAAAAATGTCATGAAGAACCTAGGGGTAAGACAGGAATAAGGACACAGACCTACTAGAGAATGGACTTGAGGATACAGGGAGGGCGAAGGGTAAGCTGTGACATAGCGAGAGAGTGGCATGGACATATATACACTACCAAACGTAAAATAGATAGCTAGTGAGAAGCAGCCGCATAGCACAGGGAGATCAGCTCGGTGCTTTGTGACCACCTAGAGGGTGGGATAGGGAGGGTGAGAGGGAGGGAGACGCAAGAGGTAAGAGATATGGGAACATATGTATATGTATAACTGATTCACTTTGTTATAAAGCAGAAACTAACACACCTTTGTAAAGCAATTATACTCCAATAAAGATGCAAAAAAATTAAAAATTAAAAATAGAACTACCATGTGATCCAGCAATTCCACTTCTGTGTATTTATCCAAAGAAAAGAATAACAATAACTCAAAAAGATATACGCATCCTCATGTTCACTGCAGCATTATTTACAATTGCCAAGATACGGAAGCAACCTAAGTGTCCACCAATGGTGAATGGATAAAGAAGATGTAGTATATATATACAATGGAATATTATTTTGTGTTAAAAAGAATGAAATTTTGCCATTTGCAACAACATGAAAGGACCTTAAGGGCATTACACTATAGAAAATATGTCAGGAGCAGGTGGGGCAAAAATAGATTTAAAAATATAAGTGAAATAAGTCAGAGGAAGACAAATACTGTATGATCTCACTTATATATGGAATCTAAAAACAAACAAACAAAAAACCAAGCTCATAGATACAGAGAACAGACTGGTGGTTGCCGGGGCTGGGGGCAAGGAGTAGACAATATGGGAGAAGGGGAACAAAATTTCAGTTATAAAATAAGTCATGCGGGCTTCCCTGGTGGTGCAGTGGTTGAGAGTCCGCCTGCCGATGCAGGGGACACAGTCCGGGAAGATCTCATATGCCGCGGAGCGGCTGGGCCCGTGAGCCATGGCCGCTGAGCCTGCGCGTCCGGAGCCTGTGCTCCGCAACAGGAGAGGCCACAACAGTGAGAGGCCCGCGTACCGCAAAAAAAAAAAAGTCATGCAGATGTAATGTACAGCGCGGTGACTACAGTTAATACTACTGTACTGTATATTTGAAAGTTGCTAAGAGAATAGACCTTAAAAGTTCTCATCACAAGAAAAAAAAATTCTGTAACTGTGTATGGTAACAGATTAGACTTATTTTGATGATCATTTTGCAAAATATACAAATACTGAATTGTTATGTTGTACACCTGAAACTAATATAATGTTGTATGTCAATTATTAAAAAAAAAAAATGGAGTTTGACTTCTGAGTCTAGGTCATAAAAAACATTGCTGCTTCCACCGTACTCCTTCTTCCCCTCTCATTTCCTCTCTCTGATGAGGCCAGATGCCACATTGTGAGAAGCCCTCTGAAGAGGAGGACCACATGGAAAGGAACTGAAAGACACCTCTGACCAACAGCCAGCAAGAGAATGAATCTTGTCAACAAGCATATGCGTGAGCTTGGAAAGAGACCCACCCCCACACCCACCCCACCCCCGTTGAGGCTTAAAGTACCTGTGACACCTTGATTTGCAATCTTGTGACAGACTGAGCCAGAGGACCCAGATGAGCCACACCTGAATTCCTAACCCACAGATACCATGAGATAATATATGGTTCTTGCTTCAAGCCACTAAGCTGTGGGGTAATTCATTACACCACAATAGATAATTTATATGTTATCTCTGATTCATGAGTCTGATTTGAGAAACTAATTGTGTTATCTCAAGTGCCTCTCTGTTCCAGACCCTGTTCTAAGTGCTCTGGAACCATCAATTAAGTAGACAAATTCCTTTGCCTTTATGTAGCTTACACTCTAATGAAGAGAAAAAGAAAACAACAATAAATAAGTAAATACTCTAGTATATTTGAAGGTGATAAGTGCTATGGAAAAAAGATAATATAGAGCAAGGTAAGGAGGAGTGGTTGGGGCAGTGTAAAGAAAGACAGCCATGTGGATACTTGAGGGAAAAGCATTCCAGTGGAAGAAACATAATATAAAGGCTTTGAGGCAAAAATATGCCTGGCATGCAGGAGAAATAGCAAGACCAGTGTGGAGCAAGGGAACAAGCGGAGAATAATAACAAGCGGAGAATAACAGGAAATAAGATTGGAGGGGGGTTGAATAGCACAGGCCCAGTAGGTCACACTGGCTTTTATTCTGAGTGAAATGGGGAGTCATCAGAGGAGTCCCATGATCTGAGTTGTGTTTTTAAAGGATCATTCTGTCTGCTGTATTGAGAATAGACAGCAGGAGAGCAAGGGGGAAGTGCTAGGAAATAAGAAACTCCTAAGAAATATCAGCCCCCTTATCTACCTCTCTAGCTATAGTGGTCATACTCTACCCCAGCTCAATGTTTTTTGATGCAAAATAAAGCATTGGTTTTGCTTTAAATCCTAGATAACAACAAAGGCAGAAGGCCATGTGAGGAAGCACCAGCCTCTATCTAGGAGGAGCTGAGTAAAGTTAGCATCTTCAGTCAATAAAGGAATCAAAGTAATAAGAATTCTCGCTAGCAAAGACTGTTCCTATCTTATACCTAAGATATACACAGTATGTTTCAGTAAATTAATGCTCATGGAAATTGTCTTTTCACTTTTATTATTTCAATTTACAAATCAATTAAAGACACTATTTAAAAAATTCTCATTATCTATTCCATAAAGTACTAGTATTTACCACAAACAAACCATGAACTCTGCACAGGTTATCACATTAGAAATTTTAACTACTTCCCATCTTCATATTTGCTGTTTTTAATCTAAACTGATGCAAGCCAGTGTGCAATGCAAAGAACTGGCCTCTGCTGCCCCCTACTGGAATCACATCTTGCTACCTAAATCTCCCACAAACAAAATCTGAGATCCACAAAATGCAGCCAGGCA
This sequence comes from Tursiops truncatus, assembly GCF_011762595.2. NCBI lineage: Eukaryota > Metazoa > Chordata > Mammalia > Artiodactyla > Delphinidae > Tursiops > Tursiops truncatus. The sequence goes on from NC_047041.1 coordinate 23,834,214, forward strand.
AATAAGGCTCGGTTGAAATACTGCTGGAATTTTACCACTACTCTGGAAAACCAAGCAGTTATATATATAAAGTCCTAACTCTTATATATAAACTCCCAACTGTTTAAATATACACAGTTATATATAAGCTCCCGTCTTCCACCCACAGACCCCTACTGCCCAAATAAAAGCATTTTAAAAATTAGGAGTATCTGATATGTAAGGACTTTCCATTCCCAAATCCTTTTTATTTTCAACTGGGCATTTTTATAAGAAATAGAAGAGCTTAGTTTTATGAGTACTAAAAACTACAAGCCCTAAAGACATTCGCTTTTAAGTGGTAGAATGTATCACAGAACATGGCTTTAAAAAACTATATTCATATTCCTTGCCTCACTTGTTTCCTAAACGAGATCATTTTGTTAAAAGGGGTGTGGATAGTTAAGAAAACAAATTTCTCTCAATTACTAAAGATCAAAAGAATTTTAAACAGGTGAATAAATTAAAACAGAATAAAGCACTTAAGGCAACAAGTACCTAAACCACCCTTTACTTTTAGCTAAAACACAGAAAGGAAAAAAACAGATTCCCCAAACCTTAGCTATTTTGCCACAAAGCAGTGAATTCATTTCTCAATATTAATACAGTATAGTTCACTTCCAAAAGCAAACACTATCTGGCAACCTAGTTTTAATTACAGCATATATACAGGATTTTAATTAGTTTCAAGCTTTAATTTAGCTTTTATTCAATTCAATTATCCAGTCTGATGGCCCACAAAAGTTCTAATTTATCTCTAAGCCCATTAATGGTAACTTTTTGCAGTTTGGTTCTTTTTTTTATTAGACTGACAAAGAAAAAATAAGCATTACATATCCTAAACCTTTCCACTAACTATACATCTAAAATAGTCAGTTCAAAACATTTTTAATTGGTTACAAAGGGTCAAACAAGCTTGTACTTTAAAAATCAATGACCATATTAGAAACTACATTATAATAGTTTTTCAAATTGGTATTCTCTCTTCAAACACAATCATTGTGATGTTGTACCTCCTCTTCACCTCGAGTCATTAAAACCAATTTAATGCTTACCATGGCATGTTCAACTACATAAGATTTTTAACAACTTCTCCAGGAACCAAGCACCCTGAAATATTTCCCCTTCTTGAAACTTTTCCTGATATACTGAGATGTCAAATAATCTTCCTATAGGATGAATAATTTTAAAATACTGCTAAATGTATTCTATAAAGGAATCAGTTTAACCTGTCCATGCCCACACCATTGGCACATCTAAAAAAGCCTGTCTGGCCTGGTCCAATACACTAATGAGAGATGATATCCACCAACCTCACCTATCCAGAGGCCCACAGAGCCATGAAATGCAAATGTGTGCATAGATAAATGTACAAATTCATACATGCTACACATTTACTGAGGAGAATAAAGCAGTGTATTAATTCCACCAACCACTACTAATGACTTCTCTAAATATCTCACTATGAAAGATAATCCAAACATGTATCCAACACAAAGACCACTGATGCACCATGTACCTTCTTACAAAATGGAAAACAAAGCTGCTGTTCTACCTATGTCCCATTTACTTAGATCCCACTAGAAACCAAAAGGTTACCAGTCTAAAGACAAGTCTGTCTGAATGTACAATGAAATCATACACAGAGCCTAGTTCTAACTCTATTACTTGCTCAAATTACATAATTACAATAAAAAAGACTTACTTTTGAATCCTCTAGTACAATCCTACTGTTAAATAGTTTTATCTTTCACTATTGTACTATTCTCTCCTTTCCTTCTTCATGCAGGTCAAAAGAAATGCTTTTAATTTAAATGAGTACATTTTGATCATAGCCCATGTTTAACAGCCCAAAGGGTAAATCTGAATCAATCGAAAAATGTTTAAACATTAAAACAGTTTATGAAAATTAGAAAATTATAGGAAGAAGGAGCTCTATATCTTGTTAGGCTGTAGAACAGGAAAAACCTCCACTTCAACTGAAACAACGACAAAATTGACCAAATACAAACAAAAAAACTTTTTCCCTTTAAAGCCATCCAAGAACAGTAGATACAAAGAAATTTATGAGACTCAACTCCAAAGGGACTTCCTAGATAAGCAAAGGATAGAGGACACATTCAAACTTGAGGCCACTGGCTGAAATGGGTGCAGGGCAGGTAGAAAAGCAAGCCTGCTGGCGAATGACAGACTTTGCTTAGATGAGAATTTCTTCTTTTTTTTTTAAGATTTATTTATTATTTACTTATTTTTGTCTGCATCAGGTCTTTTAGTTGCGGCATGAGGAATCTTCGTTGAGGCATGTGGCGCACGGGCTCTTCGTTGCAGTGCACAGACTCTTTGTCGCGGTGCGTGGGCTTCTCTCTAGTTGCAGAGTGTGGGTTTTTTCTCTTCTCTAGTTGTGGCGCACTGGCTCCAGGGTGCGTGGGCTCTGTAGTGTGCAGCACGCGGGCTCTCTAGTCGAGGAGCACGCAAGCTCAGCAGTTGTGGCACACGGGCTTAGTTGCCCCACGGCATGTGGGATCTTACTTCCCTGACCAGGGATCAAACCCGTGCACCCTGCATTGCAAGGCGAATTCTTTACCACTGGACCACCAAGGAAGCCCCTAGATGAGGATTTAAATCTTGGGTCTTAAAGATCCTGCCATCCCTGGGAACTCATTAAATAGAAGCTGGTGGCTTAATAATCAGAAGTAACTTGGTCCATTTAAACCAACAGTTGGTGTCTCTTCCATCATTAAGCATTAATGTCTGACTGACATCCATATTATAAATACTCATGCAGTTTTGATGAGAAAGAAAATGTAAAACCAAAGAGATAGTACATCATAACCAATCACAACCTTATTGTGATTATTATTTAGGTTGCTTCCAGTTTTCTTTTTTAAACAAAATATACCCACATTTGAAGAACCTCATATTTGAATCCATGTGAGGTAAAAATGCCTGTTAATAAGCTCACACCTCAAAAACCTACAGAAATCTCTGAAAGAAAACTTTCCTTTAGTTAGTAGGTGGGGTTATGTGACTCAGAAAGATTATAACCTCTCAGGAGACAAAAATGTCTATTTCTCTTTGCATGTGTAAACCTGAGAGTTGCCATGTGTTCTCATGACTGCAACAAAATTAGAGATAGGAGTAAATAATCAATCACATTCTACTGAAATTATGCATTTTATTGTCTGTATTCCCTCCAGGTTTCAAGATGAACGAGGTCAGGAATCATGTCTGTTTTGCTCGTTTTACCTCCTACTATGTACAATGCCTGGCACTTAATATGTATTTGTTAAATCCATATAGAAAAAATGAATGAGTGAATCCAGATTACTTTCAGCTCTAATGTCTTTATGATTTTCTATTTTATGGTTTTATTATATGAATCTATGGTTCTTTGGTTCAACAATTTTAAGTAAAATGTATTTTAAACATATACCAGTAGTATTCAAAAGAACTTTTCACAATGATGGAAATGTTCTATACCTGCTCTGTTCAAGATGTGGTATTAGCAGTTTAAATGTGACTAGTGTGACTGAGAAACTGTATTTTTATTTTAATTTAATTTTACTTAATTGAAATTTAAATAGCCACATGTTGCAAGTGGCTGCAATACTGCATGGCACACAGACCATTCCTTAACTTTAGGGAACAATGTTTTACAACTGACTAGGGGCTCAGTGTTTGGAGATGCTTATGAAAAGGATCACATTTTACGATATGGACACATAGAACTCTTGTATTTTCTAGTAGTCCCTCCCTCAAAAAAAATTATCAAGAGTAGTTGGGATTTGAGTCTGAGTTAAAATACAGAAAGATATATTATATAGCACATAGTTAACAGAGGAAGAAATATCTTGTATCAAGTTGCCTCCCAAGAACTTGTATCTGCCAATCAAAACTGAACCCAACTGTTTCTCCTCTGTGAAGTTTTCTTCTGTACTTCCACAGGAGCTCCATAAAACTTCTGTCAATACCTCTAATACTGTATATGCCTCTACTATAGACTGTTTTCGAGGTACTAAAACATCCTTAATGGAATGGACACTATATCTTATTTTCATGCACAAGCTCACACCAGGCCTAATCCAGTACCTCACACGTGGTTGGTCTTTCATGAATGGTTACTTAGTGAAAAAGATTGAAATCCGGGGTCAAAAGATCTGAATTCTAGTTCTGTTTCTGCCATATACTTAGTGATTTGGGGTCTAACACTTAATTGGTTATTTCCAATTCTTACCATTACAAATGTCAGTAAGATGAACACCTTTATAGAAACTTTATTAAGACCAATTTCTGGACGTGGAATTACTGAAGCAAAAGGAAGAACTCTAAGGCTTTTGATAAGTACTACCAAATATTACCCATAAAGATGCTAACATTTATAATTCTACCTGCAGCACACATCTCCCAACTTGACTGCAACCTCAATGGCAATGATATAGCACGTTACCCTTTTCATTCATTCATATACCTTTCTATGCCCTTTCCTCCCAAATGACTGACTTTGCTATATTCTTTTCCAAATAGCTCCCCCACATTCCTGAGCAAACACAGGATACTTTTACTGGGGGTGGGGGAGGTGAAAAGGGAGTATTTGGGAGTAGCCTCCAGCAATGCCTCTAATTCCCACACTAGAAAAAAGGAAAAGAGAAATCTATGACTCAAAACCACCTTGTCTCTTATTAGAACCTATACCAGAGAAGGTAAGAGCACAGATCTAGACTACAGGAGTCAGACTGCCTTGGTTCAAATCCTGGCTCTATGGATTTTCACACAAAATGTTTAACTGCTCAGAACACTCAAGTTTTGTCATCTGAAAACAGAGATTGAATAAACAGTCTTATACCTCATCAAAGAGATGATGTTCAGTGAGCAGTTCTAATGAAAAGCTTAGTAAGGGAAGAAAGTTAGAACAAAAACACTAAAAGAAGATTTTCATGGATTTTTCTCAGCCCTCATCATCAAGTCTCGGCCACAATGACTTAGCAAGAGCTGTCCACTTGCTAGCAACCAATGTCACAAAAATGTCAAACCAGCAGTCACTTACCTGAATTCCTCCATTCTTTGTTTGTACACAGTTCAGAAAGCACGCTTTTTTGCTTAGATAAAACCAAAAGCAAAGATATAGGCTGGCACACCTACCTGGCAGTTCTACCTGCTCTGTGAATATATGTGTTGGCATCCTCTGGACAATCAAACTGAAGAACCCAATTCACAGCTGGGAAATCTGTACAGAAGGAATATCAAGTTGAAAACACAGTTCCAAGATCTTCCTGCTGCACTATTTTTATTTTATAATATTGCTTGCCAGGGCTTTCCATCACATCAAACTGATAGATATCATCTGTGGACACTATTAAAATTAACTGCATGAACCGAGAGATAATAAACACTTCTCTTCTTTGACAAACTGAACTAAAATTAATGACAGTGTTTGAATGTGAAGATTATTTTGTATCTGACAGAGGAGACAGACTGCTTTGTGTCACACAAATAACAAAATATCCTGATAGTTAATAACCTAAAAGAACCACTTCTCATGAGCTCCCAGTGAACTATGAAACTGGTTGATAAATTTTAATGAAAATTTACTTTTCCTATTTCCATCTCCATTCAAATTAATGATGTCTTTTTAAATCCCTCTCCCCATTTCCTAGCAATAATTACTTCATATTTATTTCTGGCTGCAAAAGTTTCCATTCATTCTCAGAGATCCTGGTCTCAACAACTTAAGAGAATTACCTTTAGTCATTTACAGATTTTGCCATAAGGATTTCAGATCAATGTCTATCACAGAGAAAAAAGCTAAGGGAGGGAGGGAAGGAAGGAAAAAGAAAAAGAGAAAGAAAAAGAAATATTTGGGAAGATAATGATACCTATGGATACCTATGAGCATAAAAACTACAACCAAGTTATACAAGCTATTCAAAAGGGTTGAATCTATTTAAATGGGCATAACCCAAGAAAAACAGAAAAAAGATATTTAGAACAATTCTCTCCCTTGGGACTTGAAGTAACCAGGTACCTCAGAAGGCAAGGATATATTTCAGGGTTGTAAAAAGGAAGATAGGTTGAAAGTAGCACTCAGATCCTCAGGTTCCCTCCAGGATCCTATACACTGGGTCTCCTGAAGAAAAGCGAAAGTCTTATTCTCGAGAAAGGCTTCAAGCCAAGACACCAGAGAGAGTGGAAAAAAGAGGCACCAGAGGCAGAGTGAAAACAGGGGTACTGAGTGTAAGTCTGAATGCTGACTGGGAGCCCTCTATGTCTACTTCCTTGCTAGGCTTCTAGAGAGCCAGCAGCAAGCTTAATCCTTCTGCTCAAGAGGTTGAAGTATTCTTATCTGGAGAGACTGAATGTTCAAAAAGAATACACTTTGACATCCTGGTCCTCCACAAGATGACCAACTCCGTCTAAATCCCCTCGCAATGAAGGCCGTTAGTCAACAAGCCTCATCCACATACAAATCACTTCAAATAAGCTTCTTGATGCCTCACTGTTACATATAATAAAAGACTGTCAATTGCAGACAATCGAGAAAAGTCTCAAAAATGAAAAGACAGATAAAAGAGTAAAAATGAAACTCAACAGAAACAGAAACAATGTGAAGAGAACTTTAACCTAATATCGTCAGAGAGCTAAAACACGGCATCCATCAAATAAGAGTAAGAGGCTATAAAAAAGGAACTCTTGGTACTTCATTAAAATTTTAATCAGAAAAGTTGAAATATAAAATCAAGAAATCCCCCAGAAATAACAAGAAAAAGACAATGAAATGGCAACAGAAGAAACAGGAAAACTAGAGGATTGATCAAAGAGGTCAAATACTCTTCCAGAAAGAGAAAATAAGGGGGGAATGGGAAAATGTTATAAAAAAAGGTATGAGAAAGGAAACAAGCTAAGTACACAAATTTCCCATTAGTAAGCAGTAATTACATACTCAAAACAAATATTGAATATTTATTTAATCAAATCACCAAAGAAGCAACTCAGAAGTATATTTCCTGCAACTGAAAGACATGAGTCCCTATTGTGTGCTGCTCAATACAGAAGGTATTCAAGTTTAAAATTTAATAGAATTAATAACTCAATCTTTCCTCATTGCACTGGACACATTTTAAGTGGTCAACTGTCACGTGTAGCTAGCAGCTATAGTATTAGACAGTGCAGACACAGAACATTTCAGTGATCAAAGAAAATTCTATTGAACACTGCTGGTCTAGATTGAAAAAATATACTGAATGCGCCTATACAACAAATGGGACCTCACACTAAGGCACATTATCATAAAATTTCAGGACTCCATAGATAAACAGAAAACACTAAGAACAGCCAGAAAAAGAAAAGGGGGCTACAAAAAACAGAATCAGAAAGGCAAAGGTCTTTTCAACATAATACTGACTACCGTAAGACAATGGAGCACTATCTGCAAAATTCTAAGAGAAAATTATTTCAACCTAGATTTCTATTCTCAATACAACTATCATTCAAGAATAGGACATTATCAGATATGCAACAATTCAAAAAATGTACCTCCCATGCACTCTTACTTCGGAAGCTATTAAAGAATGAGCTTTAGTTTAAAAAACAATAATAATAATAAATCAAGAAAGAGGAAGGGGACTTCCCTGGTGGCGCAGTGGTTAAGAATCCGCCTGCCAATGCAGGGGACAAGGGTTCAATCCCTGGTCTGAGAAGATCCCACATGCTGCGGAGCAACTAAGCCCGCGAGCCACAACTACTGAAGCCTGTGCGCCTAGAGCCTGTGCTCTGCAGATGCCACCACAGTGAGAAGTTCGTGCACTGCAACGAAAAGTAGCCCCCATTTGCCACAACTACAGAAAGACCATGTACAGCAATGAAGACCCAAATGAAAAGTCTCACGATGACAAACATGCATCAGGCTTATGGAGCAACCAGTCCAGATAAGAGCTGAAGACTTTTAAAAGGCTGCAACAAGGAGATCCCAAGGGAAAAAGAAACAGACTGTGTTTGAACTATTAGGAAACTAGGGATGTGACATCTGCTGGAACATCTGAGGAAAGTTAGAACAGGAAACACAAAACTAATTTTAACTCAATCATTAACTTGATATAAGAAATGTACTTAGAAATATGAAGCTAAATACCAAGAGAAATAATGGCTTCTGGAGAGTGAGGAGGGGTAGAGTACGGCTTGCTATGTCTCATAACTCGTTTTTACCCATATCGCATATTATTCATTAAGAAATAAAACTGAGAAAAATTAAGACTAAAGTTTAAAAAAGATACTGGTGTACTCTAAAGAAATTCCTGGACATACTATGAGATACACTACATAAATACACTGGAACTTTATACACTGACATGGAAAGCCTTGGAAAGCAAGTCACAGACTGGTATGTATAATATTATTTTATACACTTCATAAACACATAAGATAATACTATATATTGCTCATGAATACATTCATATAATCTTTTTAAAATAAACTAGAAAAGAGATTCTTGACATTTTTTGTGCCACAGTTAAAACCTATGAACCCCTTTTCAGAATATTTTTTAAATGCATAAAGTAAAACATATAGGATTATAAGAGAAAGCAATTATAATGAAATAAACATTTTTATTGACTTTTTTATATAGCAATGTATATGCTTATTTACTAACATATTAAATAACACAACCTAGCTGTATATCTAATAACTACCATAATATCAAAATAGTACTAAGTGTAAATAATATTCCAAGATATCTACAGAAACTGTAATGTAAAATGAAAATATCTATGATTTTCAATTGATGACAAAGTTATAAGTACTACCACAACAGTTCGCTGCTTACATTTATAATTGAAGGAAATGCTAAATCTCAGTTAAAGGTTAGTGAATATGTGTAATTTTTTCCCCATCTAAGTTCACAGACACCCTGAATTCTATCACAGACAAGAAGTGAAGAGCCTTCAATTAAAAGGTTACCTACCAACTATATGACAGTAAACATGTCTATGGAAAGGAGGAGAGGGAAAATAGTGAGACTGGGAAAGGGTACAAAAAGGATTTCAACTACATCTACTAAATATTTGGTTTCTTTAACAAACTGCAAGGAAAATATGACAAAACAGTAATATCTGTTCATTGTGATATATCAATATACAGAATACATGTTATATATGCAATATAATTAATTGCTTATTTTGACCTAAACTATTTTAGGTTCAAAAATCGGGAGGGGAAGGGTGGTATCAGAGTGTAATATAAGTAGATAAAAACATAACTAAAATGTTTCAAAACAGTACATTCAAAACAGTGATGAGGAGCAGGGGGTGGGGGAGGGTAGTTGGAATGAGTTACTGTGGAGCTGAGAAAATAACCTAGAGAGCTTTAAAAATATTCATACTTAACTACTGCTGCTAGTCACATGGGAATGAACTTTATGATGACTGAGATATGCTTTAAAATACTCCCAGAGGGATGGAAGACGGGGAGCTAAGTGGGTGGTCATGAGAAAGATAACTGCTCGAACTGGGTAATATGTATATGAGGGTACTTTAGACTCAATCTCTGTGTATGTTTAAAATTTACCATAATAATTAATGTAATAAAATTAGGTGTTTGAAGAATTCAAATTACCACTTATTTATCCTTATCTTTTGTTCTTGCCTCTATATCCTCTGTAATTACTTCCATACCCCATCCCATCCCCACAAAGCCATCAGTTGTATGATATTATAATGGCTTTTTGAAAGTTTAAACACATTAAATGTAACGATTTTAAAATAAAAATTAGAATGGTTGGAGAAAAGATGTACTTCATTGATTTTTCTTGTTAAGTAAATTATAGTATTTGTCAAAGTTTCCAATTTTCAAAGAAACAATTTTTTTTCACATCTTTAAATTTTTAATTCTCCTTTGATCCTGTAGACTCCTCGGATTCTATGATGTAATTATTATCATGAAACAATAAGAGCACAAAAGATGAAGACATTACAAAAAGTTTCACTGACATATCCTTAGTGTTAGTCATCCCAGTTATCAATTTACTTAATTTTCTTTTATAAAATAAGAAAGCCCAATTATTTGAGTCAAACTATTTGAATTACTGGAATACACCCATTTATAAGCCCATGATCACAGAACATTTTCTCAAAAGAAGTTTTCTTACCCAGCCCCCTGGCTGCAAGATCAGTAGCAAAGAGTACTGCAGCTCTCTTGCCAACAAATTCATCATAGACTTCCATTCTTCTCATCTGCTGCTGTCGACCATGCAGGGCAAGGATAGAAATGCCAGGACGTAGCCGGCAGAATACTCGGTACAGATACTGAACCTAGGCATTTACAGAAAAATGATTTTGGTAGGACTTCTGGGTAGCAGCAGGAAGTAAGCTTGCAAGATGAACAGAAAAATGGATTACAGAGCACAGGTTCATCAATTAAAGTACAGAGCACAGAAAGGGAAATGTAGTCTAGAGCTGTGGTCTTCAAACAAAGCTGTGGTCTTTGAACATTTTTGCTCACATTATTTCCTAAAAGAATTTTGAAAAAAATGTGCCCTCCTTACACTTTTAAGTTAGTATCTGACATTTTTCCAAATTTAAGTGGTTGCAAAGAATATAATTTCTGGTATATTTAAATATATTTTAAAATAAAGACTTACCTCTTATAAATGTATCCAATTGATTCTAAATAGCACAGCAACATGATATCCACCACCAGTTATTTAAAAATAATGGGGAAGGCTACACATGTGTGGGGCAGGACCCGTCAATTTTGCTGCGAACCTAAGACTGCTCTAAAACAAAGTCTTTAAAAAAGGAAGATTACTAACAAAATGTGAGGAACCTCTTCCTTAACAGAAAAATTTTACATCATTTCTTTTCTTCCTTGAATTCATATTTCTATTTCCTGACCTCACAGAATTTTATCTTGTTTTATGCTCGAAAGTCTCTTATTGATCACTTTATCACAATTTGTGATTTTCTACAACAAAACTATGTATATGTAAGTTTTAACTTTAATTTCCTGTAGCCGTAAAGCTGCATTAAAAGTTCTCAGACTCAGGTACTATTATAATTATTAGTACAGAACTGGCCGAAACAAAAAAATGTTAAAATTTGATTTAAAAAACTGTTAAACATAAAAAATAAAATTCTATTATAAATATCTCTCTTAATACATGAGACAAGATAGAGCTGTTGCTTTAGTTTTATTTTTCTTTAGTTTACGTACTTATAAATGAATACCACTGGTTGCTATACTGAGGCAGAGTACAGCATCATTTTATTCCTATTTCTCTAACACAGGTGTTAAGAAAATCTCTTCATGAACATATAGAAAATGGACTGGAAGGGACCTTAACTTTTTGAACTCCTATAAAATATGTCAGAAACATGATGATAAATTACGAATAATTTTATCAGCTAATAACTCCATTAAGTCTTCCTTCGTATTTTGTTGAAAGTAAAGAATGGGAAACCACCTAAATTGCAAAATGACTTGTTACTCCAAAATTAAAGTTATTCACTTTCTCAAACAATATTCTAGTGCTAGGAAGGTTCTCTGATCCTGAGACAATGCCCCAGTAAGACTAGGGATAGAGGCACTCCTGCCTTTCCTTTGTAAAGTTTTTAAAAGGGCTAACATGAAAGCGGAGATGAGAAAGGAGAGCCCACAGACCAGACCACAGATGTACTCTCAGGCAACCCAATCTCAGAAGAGCATATATGGAAATTGAAGAACTATTAAAATGGAAGATCAACCAAGAGGCTAAGAGAAAGTTAAGCACGGTTTAAACTGCACTGTAACATGATGGGTGGTGAGAAGTGGTAAAACTAATGAGAACTGTCAACAGATTGAATATGAGTTGAAGACAAGCAAGAATTAAGGATTCCGTCATTTAATGAGATGCGGAAGAGTTAGAGGGAGCAGAACTTAGGGATAGGAAATCTTAAAACTGCTTTTCCTATGTTAAATTTAAGATGCCCTTTAGACACCCAACTGGAAATATCTAGTAGTCAAGTGGATAAACAAGTTTGGGGCTCAGAAAAGAAGTCAGGGCTTAGGATGTAGATTTGGCAGTTGTTAGAATACAGATGGCATTTAAAGCCATGGAATTAAAGAGGTATAGAAAGAGTATAGCTTGAGAAAGGGCAGAGTATACTCTGCCCACTGTGAAGAGGAAAAGCAGAGTATTACAGAATAAAAACTTTATAAACATTAACTCTTAAAATTATTTCCTTGTACACAGATACGAAAAACATCCTTTCTTTAGAAGATATAAAATTCTAAAAATCTAAAAGAAGTCCTAAAAAATCTGAAGTCATTCTTTACATGGATAAATAATGAGGTTCTGTGCTTTCCCCCAAAAACAGACCACTACTTATCTTCCCCATAAGCTGGAGGAAAACTCACTGCATATTTGCCATGCTAAGCTATTGCAAAAGCTATAAATCTAGAATCAACCTACTATATACCAACAACTACATGTCATCAGGAAATCTGAAATACAGTAGAAGAAAAGTGACACACAAAATCAACCACAGTTTCTTCTCTTTAAGGGAAAAGACCACGTTTTCTTATACATCACTAAATCCGTTACTTATAAGCATATGACTAGTGTTTAAGAAATGCTGATAAACTAAATAAAGATATAAACAAAACACTACAGAATGATAGAGGAAGGTGCAGTTCATTGTCACAAGGGGGTTGGGGAGTGTCAGAAAAGGACTTTCAGATACAACATTTGACCTTAATCTTAAAGGATATTAAATATTCCTCCAGAATTAGGATGGAGGGATGCAGGGAGATCAGCATGAACAAAGATACGGAGGCATGGAAATAAATGGCATATTCAGTTCGGTATTCACGGAGGGTAAGGTAGACATGAGGTTATAAAGACCTCTAGTTAGTCTAGCCATTCAATTGTTGGTTCTACCAATATTTATTGAGGACTACTATGTTCTAAGTATTGTGCTAGGTGCTAACAATACTGAAGTAAAAACGGACAGTTTCTGCCCTTCCTTATTGAGCTTACAGTCTCATCCATGGGTTCCTTTAAAAATGAAGATGCCAAGATTTTCATTATCTACAAATCCCTCCACATTTAGCACTGTATTTATTAAAATAGATAAACAGCATTTTCAAACAGAAATTTGATATTTTAAAAGGGACAATTCAACACGAATAACTTAAGAAAAATAAACACTAGGTACCTCTTTACAACTGGAGAAAAATACAATACTTTTCTTCTTCAGGTGGCTTCTCAAAAAGGAATACAGCACACTTATTTTTTGCTGCAGCTCACAGACTATGTAGTTCTGTTCCAAAGTGGCAGGGGTGCTTATGGAAATGAGAGGGAAAATGTTAAAAATATGCCGTGTTGGTAATTTTGAAACCCAGACCAAAAAACAAATGTTAACAGTGGCATGCCTCTCAAGCAAATTTTTCAGACACACACATACATACATACCCCCAAAAACAACCTCTCTACTGTCCCTTAGGAAATGAATACAACACATGACCAAAATACATACAAAATCCCTTATAATGTATCAAAAATATACATGCAAACAGGGGTCACCTCTGCAAGAGTAGGGTCAAGGATCAACTTAAGGGCATGATGGAACTTGCTGGGCAGATGGTACTGTTCTACTTCTTAGCAGGGCCTTGGGTTACAGAGACATACACATTTATCAAAACTCAGTAAATGTACTCTTAATTTGTTCGTTTGTTCGCACTGTATGTAAATCTTACATCAAAAAAGAAAATCTCTATACAAATACTGAACTCTAGTTAGTGATATGTGTACTGAAATATTTAGGGGAAGTGTACAGATATCTGAAAATTACTTTGAAATGCATCAAAAATAAGATGGGTTGATGTACAGAGGGATGCGTATAGGGTTTTCACTGCAAAATTCTTTCAATTGTGCTGCATGTTTGAAATTTCTCATAATAAAAATGTTGGAGAGAAACATACATGCATCTACTCTTTGAACTAATAAAACTACTTTAAGGATTCTGTTCCAAAAAATAATCTGGTAAAAACACAAAAAGATACAGTATTATTTACAAAGAAAAAAAAAAAAAAGATGGAAATCAACCCATATGTAGTAGAAAACTTGTGTAATGAACTACTGTACACAATAATGTATCACGCAACTGCAAAAAAAGGAATGAGGAATATATATATAGTGCTATGGTATGATCTCTAGGGCATACTGTTAAGTGAAAGAAGCAAAGAAGAATAGTACATAAAATTTGGTATCATTTATCAGAGTGAAGGTATATATACATTCATGCACACACAGGCAACCCTGTGGGTGTATCTGTTTGTATAAAGAGGAAAAAAAAGAGCAACATATAGAAATATAAAGGAAACACACTGGTGTACTTCTTCTACGTATACTCTGATATACAACTCAGAAAGATTCAATCCTGATTTTTCTGGTCCTTTGTAATTTGAGAGTAAATATTCTTTTATGCCTTAAAATATTCTTGACCATAATCTCTCAGGATATATTAACCAAACCGTTAAGTTGCTAAAGGGGAAAATTCAATAATGATATTAAATAAAATTCACAATAGCATCTGCTTTTTATAGTGCTTCTGGTGAATGTGAAATTACAGAGTACTGCAGTCATTATCATATAACCTCCAGTTTTGTAAATTATGTTGCTAAATACCTGTCTTTCAATATGTTTTCTGATAGTCACATTTTTTTACAAATGATGGAACTACTTTCTAGAATCATTTATGAAATAAACAGTTTTTGCATTCATTTTTTTCTAACTCCATGATCTACAGATAATGACCAACTATTATCTACAGAAACTGGGAACAGGGATAATATGTACAATTAATTTACACTTTAGAGACCACCTAATGATTGAAAAATTAGTGTCAGGTAAAGACAAAAACAGGCAGAAAGGAAAGAGCAAAGAGAACAATGAATAAAATCAAAAGACCTAGACAGTCTTTAGATTATCAAATTAATTGTACCAAGAATTTCAAGAGCTGTCTCGACACTAACTTACAAACAAAAACTAGTGTCTACTCAATGGTAAGCCAAGGAGGAAACTGTACCTCAAATATCTCTTGCTATCCCATTCCTAAGGAGTTCTTGATAACCAAAGCTACCAGAACTCAGATTCTCCAAAGTTTATCCACTAGGATCACCTGGAAGCATAGAATCTAGCCTCTTCTCAGGCTTTTTTTAATCCTAGACATCCATTGGTTGAACAAGGTCAAGGTGGGCCTCAATGCCCATATCCCCTGTATTTAAAGACTTTCCAAGAAACCCAATTTGTTTTCCCAATATATTTCTTTTTAGACTAACATTTCACAGCAAGAAATGAAAGTTAAGATAGAGATGATGGTAGAGGTGAGTCCATATTGAGATCTTCAATACAGATTCAATTTAAATTCACTGGAAAACATTTCTGGAAGTCAAGTATGTCCACAGTCTGCATGTATGTGCGTATGATTCATACTAAACATATATACACTTCCAGCAGTCATAATATCAAAATACACTTTAAAACATATTTCCCCCAACCCATTTATACCTCTCTCTCTCTCTCTCTCTCTCTCACACACACACACACGCACACACCTTTTACTGTCACATAGACACACACACCTTACTTTCCAGTTTTAGTGAGACCAACACAAAACATTGCTGCAATGTTTTAAACAGAAAGGTATTTTGCTAAATATTAATACAGTTGATAAAATGTGTTCCATAGCACATTAGTCCTGCATAATACATTAGTCCCGCATAATACAGCTAAAAAGAATGATTCTGTACCAAAATAATTTCAGTAAATGCAGAAAGCTTTATTCATCTCCCACTGCTTTGAAGAATCACAATGTCCAAGAAAATATTAAAGGTTCTGAGAAGTCTTGAAGAACACTGCTTTACCTTAACTCAACATTTGCTATTTATCTATCTAGGTATGCATTTCCCCACCTCACCCCTATTTTATGGGGGAATTTGTTCCCCACACCACATTTTGGAAAATATTGCATTAGAGTAGTCACACATTTAAAGGTGCATAGAGAATTTAAATAATTTTTACCAATATACTTTCTATGCTTTGCATATTTAATCAACAATATAAAATAATGTTTTCTTTCCTAGAAAAGTAGTATTAATTTGAAATGTCAAATTCTTAATCTAAAAAGAGAGAACACTGATTGTGATTGAATCAAATATGGTTTCAAATAGTACATACCTGTATTTTGCTTTTTCATGAACCCAAACATACTCAGGGTTTTTCAAACTCAAGCGTGCAAGGTCCTTTACAGATTTGGTTTGTGTAGCTGAGAAAAGCAAAGTCTGACGTTTCTTGGGAAGGTTTTCAATAATAGCATTCATGGTATCAGCAAAGCCCATATCCAAGATTCTATCTGCTTCATCAAGAACTAAAAAGAGAGATGCAAGTTGAACAACAATATTTAAGATACACGTTAGGCTAAATGTAATATGGTATTCTGCACTGGATTCTAGAATAGAAAAAGGACATTCGTGGAAAAACTGGTAAAATCGAAAAAAAGTCTGTATATTAAATAAATATGCCAATGTTAATCACTTAGTTTTGGCAAAGGTACCAAAGTTATATAAGATGTTACACTGGGGGAAAATGAGGGACGGAAGGATATAGAGGAACGTTCTGAACTATCACTGCAACTTTTCTATAAATCTAGAATTATTCCGAAGTTGATTTTAAAAAATACACATTAGGTAACATCATAAGTAGATGTACCTTAAAAGATAACTCTTAGCAGTGTCAAATACTGAGGTGTCTAATTTCATACAGAAAAGAGGGCTTATCTCTTTCTATTTTGATTTAAAAATGGTCTCAGTGAAAACAGTAATTCAAAAAGTTACATGAAGCAGAAACTAACACACCATTGTAAAGCAATTATACTCCAATAAAGATGTTAAAAAAAAAAAAGTTACACGTACCACAATGTTCACTGCAGCACTACTGACAATAGCCAGGACATGGAAGCAACCTAAATGCCCATCAACAAATGAATGGATAAAGATGTGGCACATATATACAATGGAATATTACTCATCCATAAAAAGGAATGAAATTGAGTTATTTGTAATGCGGTAGATGGACCTAGAGTCTGTCATACAGAGTGAAGTAAGTCAGAAAAAGAAAAACAAATACCGTATGCTAACGCACACATACGGAATCTTAAAAAACAGTACTGATGAACCTAGTGGCAGGGCAAGAATAAGGGTGGAAATGTAGAGAACGAACTTGAGGACACAGGGCAGGGGAAGGGGAAACTGGGACAAAGTGAGAGAGTAGCATTGAAAATATATACACTACCAAATGTAAAATGGATGCCTAGTGGGAAACTGCTGCATAGCACAGGGAGATCAGCTTGA
The DNA here is from genome assembly GCF_011762595.2 of Tursiops truncatus. NCBI lineage: Eukaryota > Metazoa > Chordata > Mammalia > Artiodactyla > Delphinidae > Tursiops > Tursiops truncatus. The sequence goes on from NC_047041.1 coordinate 23,851,611, forward strand.
TGCTTTGTGACGACCTCGAGGGGTGGGATAGGGAGGGTGGGAGGGAGGCTCAAGAGACAGGGGATATGGGGATATATGTATACATGTAGCTGATTCACTTTGTTATAGAGCAGAAACTAACACAACATTATAAAGCAATTATACTCCAATAAAGATATTAAAAAAAAAAAAGTCTGAGTTGTACTCTCTGGATTTAGAACCATATGCCAAAAAATTGCTTCAAGTTATTCTCAGATTTTTAGTCACAATATTTATTCAATAAAATATTTCTATCATTAAAATTTATGAGCACTCACTCCTAAGCCTGAGATTTTTTTCATTAGAGATATATTAGACTCACCTAACATCTGGAGATTGGTAGCATGAAAACATATCGTTTCATCCATGTGTTGAAGAAGTCGACCCGGTGTGCAAACAAGTATATTTATGTTATTGATCCTCTCAGCTTCGTGTTTCAGATCCTGAAAACAGTTGTTTCTTTTGATTACACAGACCCATCACTGAGCAGCCTGTGTAGCAAAACTATACAAGCCATCTGCATGTGGCATTTCATCATAGCAATGTAAATACTCTAGAAGTAAATGTAATTTCTCCCTTCTATTTTTATAGCACATCCAAATTTCTGGGCTAAAAAAAAGTCCTTAGTGAAGACCTAAGGAGTTCAGAGCTCCTCTAGATTCTTAATCCTATCTGGGATTTTGAAGCCAAGAAAAATATATGACTGCTCCAAGTCTTTATTTCCTCCTGTGTCTGCCAGAACCCACTTAAAAACTAGAATTATACCCATTCTTTTAAGTCAGAACCCAGGGGCACTGAACAGGCTCTCTGACACCACTCACTGCACTTCATGGACTGAAAACAAGAGCTGACTTCTCCACATTCTAGAATATCTCTCCTCGAAAGAAGAGCCACAGAATGTTAGTTGTTAGAGCTGGGTGATAGGTACATGAGTATGTGAGGGCTTGTGATACTCTTCCTTTTTTGTGCATATTTGCATATAAATTCAAGAATTCCTCACAATCTAGAAGAGACTCTAGCCAAGACAAGTAGTCCAGGTAAACCAGAAGAAAGAGAAGTGGAGCAGCAGGCTTTACTATAACCTAAAATAAACACTCCTCAAAACTACCTTCTACCTTCCTTTCTTCTGCTGCTGACCCAGCAATGTTCTGAATTATTCAACCTCCTAGATACTTTATTGAAAGGAACTAGTCTACATACTGAAATGTACCTTTTCCAATGAATATTAACAAATAGATTTACAGGCTAATTAGAATTAATTAGTCTCAGAGAATCTGATCAATCCAGATACCCTGACAAAACAGATTTTCTGGACCTGCAAAACTGACAAACATATTCTGGATGATAGTGACCACACCAGGATGCTGCCACCTCCTGTCTAAGGGGCCAGCCTCTGTTTAGATGATATCTCTACCTCTTCCCAGTCAACTGCCACAGTGCTCCAACATAAATAAGTTATAGAAGGAAAGAAAGAAGGACAAGGACAAAAAGACAAACCTTTCCGCCAATGATGAGGCCAGCTGAAAAGTCATGATTCTTCCCTACTTTTCGGAGAACCTCAAAGGTCTGATAGGCCAGTTCTCTTGTAGGTGATATAATCAGAGCCCCCAGCCCATCTGCTGAGGTCCACTGCAGACGATACAAGCCTTCCAGCACCTCAAAAAAGAACAAATTCACGTTCAATAAGTCCTTTAGAGAGGCAACTTTTTGACTCCTGAGTCAATCTTGCCCCCCCAAATCAAAGGCACCTTCCAAGCAGAAAGTATACCTGTCATGAGTCTTAATCAGAAAGAAGAAACTGTTTGCTTTGTTTTTTCTTTTTCTTCTATGCACCAGAAGCATCCTCCCCCAATCATAGAGGAAAAGAAGCCCCATGGCAGTGCAGATGCTACCAGAGACATGCCATGAGATGACAATCAGTGAAAGGTCTGTATAGCCCACAGTCCATTAAAACAGATTTCAGAAAAATATTTGTCACCATTTTCTGAACAGAAACCACATTAAAATAAACTCTGTGTAACTGCCGTAGTTATACAGTGACTGAATTTTCTAGTTGTAGAAAGATGTTGTTATAAAAAATAGAATTTAAGAGAAAAATGTTTTTTTAACACTTGGAACAAAAAATCAAATGTGATTTTTCTGAGCTGATTATTTAGCAGGAATTAAAAATTACGAGACCAACTGCATAACAGATATAAGTGAATTCCTAAGAGGCTCTATTGTTCTACTGCTATAAAAGATAGATATCAATGTCCTGGAAAATTCTCAATGAATGACCCAATTTCCTTAAAGTGAGCAATTTTTAGCTTTATCCTAAACAGGTGGCAAGTATAAATGCGATTGGCAGGTTTGCAAGGGTGAGTACAGAAACAGCCTTCCCTGCCATGCCACCGGGCTCATTGCAGAGAGCCCGCCACCCTGGAACCTGCCACCCCCACATCCTTCAGGAATTCAGGCTTGTCGGCACACGATAATTCATTCATTCAGTAAGTTATTGAGTGCCCATCATGTGCAAGGTGCTGTGCTAGGACATGGGGGATACAGTAGAGAACAAGACAGATGTGGCACCAGTCTGATAAAGCTTGCATTCTAGCCAGGGAAACCCAACATGAAACAACTCTTCACATAGTTATTTCTATCTAGGCACAGAATGTTTTAAAATCATATAACAAAGGATCTGACCCAACATGAAAAAACTACTTACTGGAACAAGGAAAGCCAAAGTCTTGCCAGATCCAGTTTTGGCAGCTCCAAGGACATCTTTACCTCGCAATGCCAACCCAATGGTCTGCTTCTGTATCTCAGTTACCAAACGGTACTGCGCTTCTTGCAAACCTGCCAGTATGGACAGGAAGAAAATGACACTTTAGAGCATCCCTGTAGAACAGTACTATGGGCTGAATTGGGCACCCCCTCAATCGCAGAATTCATATGTTGAACCCCTAACCCCCAGTACTTAGAATGTGACTGTATTCAGACACAGGTGATTAAAGAGGTGATTAAGTTAAAATGAGTCCATTAGGGTGGGCCCAAATCCAATCTGACTGATGTCTTTATAAGGGAAAATTCGGACACAAAAACCACTAGGGTGTGAGTACACAGAGGGACAACTACTTTGAGAGGCAGCAGAGGGCAACCATCTGTAAGCCAAGGAGCGAGGCCTGGAGCATATCCTTCCATCATGGCCCTCAGAGGAAACCACCCCTGCCAGCACCTTGATCTTAGACTTCTGACCTCCAGAACAATGAGAAAATAAATTTCTGTTGTTTAAGCCACCTAGTCTGTGTTATTTTGTTCTGGTGGCACTAGCAAATCAATACAAAAGGTGACACATTTTTGTTTATTCTCTTGCTTATTTTAAACATTTTAATTATTCAGAGGCCCTGGCACCTTGGTTTTTTACTACTGTTTTTTAACCAGTCCAGAAAGAATGAGAATGACAAATTGGTAAAGCTTAAATAAATTAATATTGTTTCTTGTTATAGGTTTTCATGATATCAAAATAAGAGTTTTTTTAATTTTATTTTTTTATATAGCATGATTTTTTTTGTTTTAGTTTTTGTTTTGCAGTACACAGGCCTCTCACTGTTGTGCCCTCTCCCGTTGTGGAGCACAGGCTCCGGACACGCAGGCTCAGCGGTCATGGTTCACGGGCCCAGCCACTCCACGGCACGTGGGATCCTCCTGGACCAGGGCACGAACCTGTGTCCCCTGCATCCGCAGGCGGACCCTCAACCACTGCACCACCAGAGAAGCCCGCATGTTCTTATTAGTTATCTATGTGATACATATTAGTGTATATATGTCAATCCCAATCTCCCAATTCATCCCACCACCACCACCCCCCGCTTTCCCCCACTTGGTGTCCATACGTTTGTTCTCTACATCTGTGTCTCTATTTCTGCCTTGCAAACTGGTTCGTCTGTACCATTTTTCTAGGTTCCACATATATGTGTTAATATATGATATTTGTTTTTCTCTTTCTGACTTACTTCACTCTGTATGACAGTCTCTAGGTCCATCCACGTCTCTATCAATGACCCACTTTCTTTCCTTTTTATGGCTGAGTAATATACCATTGTATATATGAACCATACCTTTATCCGTTCGTCTGTCAATGGGCATTCAGGTTGTTTCCATGACCTGGCTATTGTAAATAGTGCTGCAATGAATACTGGGGTGCATGTGTCCCTTTTTTGTTGTTGTTGTTGCGGTAAGTGGGCCTCTCACTGTTGTGGCCTCTCCCGTTGCAGAGCACAGGCTCCGGACACGCAGGCTCAGCGGCCATGGCTCACGGGCCTAGCCGCTCCACGGCATGTGGGATCTTCCTGGACCGGGGCACGAACCCGTGTCCCCTGCATCGGCAGGCAGACTCTCAACCACTGCGCCACCAGGGAAGCCCCTGCATGTGTCTTTTTGAATTATGGTTTTCTCTGGGTATGTGCCCAGTAGTGGTACTGCTAGGTCATATGGTAATTCCATTTTTAGTTTTTTAGAGAACCTCCATACTGTTCTCTATAGTGGCTGTATCAATTTACATTCCACCAACAGTGAAAGAGGGTTCCCTTTTCTCCACACCCTCTCACAATTGTTGTTTGTAGATTTTCTGATGATGCCCATTCTAACCGGTGTGAAGTGATACCTCACTGTAGTTTTGATTTGCACTTCTCTAATAATTAGTGATGTTGAGCAGCTTTTCATGTGCCCCTTGGCCATCTGTATGTCTTCTTTGGAGAAATGTCTATTTAGGTTTTCTGCCCATATTTTGACTGGGTTGTTTGTTTTTTTAATATTGAGCTGCCTGAGCTGTTTATATATTTTGGAGATTAATCCTTTGTCCGTTGATTCATTTTCAGATATTTTCTCCCATTCTGAGGGTTGTCTTTTCGTCTTGTTTATAGTTTCCTTTGCTGTGCAAAAGCTTTTAAATTTCATTAAGTCCAACAAAATAAGACTTTTTTCAGGTTAAACTTTCTCTAAACATTTTTCCATTTAAAAAAAGCATCAAGAAATCCAACAATATGTCCCAAGATCACCATGAACCTACCTTTCAGTGTTTTTTTGGACAAGGGGAAATCTGAAAATCTTGTAATTTCATTTACATTTATCTGAAAAGTAAAAGGGGACTATGTGAGATAAGGCAAAATAACATACTGCATAATTCATTTATTTTACAACAAAACTAATTTTTGTCTACATTGTGCTGCCTAGCGCATCCTTGGTACTGCGGTATTGAATTCAATCATCACTTCTAAATAAAAACTATCATTCCTTCTGAAAAGAAATATGCCTTGAAGAAGCTATCATCAAAAATATAACTCTGTAACCATTTCAACTGGTTAAAAAAAAAAACTTCATTCACTCAACACACACACACACACACACACACACACACACACACACACCTACCTTCAATATCTTCGAACACCTCTAAAATGTTAACAATACAATAAGTCATCATCACATCAATTTTACGAAGAAAATTTCCCTTCATCCCATCCTTCAAAGAATATCAGTCTAGGAAGTCAAGGGCAAAATGACTATAAACCACAGACCACGATGAGAAAACTTCTCTTTACACACTTTGGAGACTAACTTGAAGTTAGGTGCAGAAATATATCTTGCTAGCACAAACCTTTCAAACGCAACCTGACAACTACTCGTTTGGGGGTATACTGGAGGAGGGGTATTATTTAACAATAACCAGGGAAAGTGTCTCTGTCATGAGCTGAAGTCACAAAAAGTAACATTTTGCCCTTTAACTTTACATTACCTAAATGTTCATCACTGATGTTCTTCATTAGCATAAACCCAATTTTCTGAATTTCATTTCGGATGCTCAGGAGAATTATTTTATCATAGATGCTGAAAGTAGGAACTACTCAGATCTGGGAATGTGCTGCCAAATTATTCATGATTCACAAAAGGGGAAAGCTGCATTTGTAAGGTTCATTTATTAAAATTACACTCCAGGCAGTAAAGGGATGACAGCTTGGATTTCATTTCAGTCTATAGATTCTTAATGTAGTCCAGACAGGGTTATTCTCTGGCCTCAAATGATGAAAACATAATTATTAAAACATTGCCTTAATCCCTACAACTCATTCCAGATAACACTGGAGAGGAGGCAGAATCAGTGTACGAACAGTAGAAGGAGAAAATTTTATTCAAATAATATCCTGTCCTATCAAGGAACCTAAATTAGGAGGTAAGTAATCTCCCAAACCAGACAATAAAATCAGATGCGGTCCACCCTGCACTTGTGGTATTATCAGCTAAAAATCTGTTTTCACAGCAAGTAGAATGCTTACAGGAGCTAGACGGGCAACACACTCTTTAATCCCCATCATAGATACAGCCCACAGGCAAAGTGGGCTACTCAGACAAAGGACTGCATATCTTTCTAAAGTCTATCAACCTCCTAAAGGGAAAGTCTGGAAGAAACAAACTATTCCAGTACTCTACCAACCATTACAACATAAAACTGCACACTATACGCTTAGAAAGAGGTCACCAAAGAAACAAAAAGGACATTTTTTACTCCACTGATTTCTAGAACAAGGGTCAGCAGACTATGGCCCACAAGCCCAATCTTTTCTTCCCTGTTTTTGTAAATACAGTTTTACTGGAGCACAACTACAACCATTTATTTACATACTGTCTATGTAGTTGTGCCAGAGACCATATGGCCCACAAAACTTATATTCACTGTCTTAATATTCACAACTACAACCATTCATTTACATACTGTCTATGTAGTTGTGCCAGAGACCATCTGGTCCACAAAACTTAATATTCACTATCTTAATATTCACAGAAAAATTCTGCCAACCATGTTCTAGAAGACTGTCAATTATAGTCCAAGGAACACTAGGAAGCCACAGCAGAAGATGGCTATGGTTCCTACAAAAAAAATAAAACTCTCTTTCCCCTTCCCTTCATCCTTTTCTTTTCTTAGAAAAAAAATCACTCTTAGAAAAATCATAACATCTCTATCAATCAAAACCTCTAAAAATCTGTATCATCATTCTTCTGAAATCAAAGAACAGATCTTTCAGTGACGGTACTTATTAAGAACGTCCCAGCATTGGTGGAAAAGTTAGAGGGGGCAGAGGAAAGGAGAACAGGGTGGATATTACTTAACCACTCTCTTATACTTCTTCCAACTGTCTTTTTTTCACAAATGTGAATGATGCTTTTACATCCCGAAGCAGGGAGGAAAAAGTATTTAAAACTTCCTAAAATGCTCCACCTATTGCAATCAAGAGAAGAAAAGCAATCTACTTCAAATTACACCAGACCAAATTCTGATTAAGGAAAAACCAAAATCAGATTAGAAAGCAGAGTTCCTATATAGCATAGCTGATTACAATAAAAAATCTAAATGAATCCTAGGTGAGGAGAGCTTGAGTCATTCAGCAAGTGAAAACCATTACTAAACAACTAGTTCAACATTTCTCCATAAGCTTCAATCCCCAGCTCTCCATCAGCCCCTCTAGAACACACACCCTACACAGTGGCCTTAGAAATAAGCCACCCAGAGTTCCCACTTCGGGAAGAGAGCTGACTGATAAATGCCAGCTGTCACCGCTCTAGAGCCACCACTGAAAAAGCCATGCCTGCCTGGCCTGCACCCAGTCAATGACCAAGCACAGCAGCAGTACCCATTCCCGCAGGACAGAGGATTCCTCTATGCGCAACTTTGGTTTGAGGACATCCTGTCAGCTTTCTGAAAACAGTGTTGCAGCCTACGCGCCTCCTACCCCCTCCTCCTGTCCTCTTTCCTTTCCCTCCCTATTCCTGTTCCCTCTCCTTTACCTTTACAGACACTTTCCCCCAATAAATTCCAATTCACTTAACCCCATCTTGGCATCTGCCTCTCAGAGGACCCAAGATCTAGACTATACCAACAGTCTAGCCTCCAGACCCTTTACAGTTTGGATATATTCTCTAATTGTCCCCTGAAACTCACCATTGCCTCTAGATAAAGCTTTTAAAGACAGCCTCTATATAAGTTTCCTACTGTTGCTGTAACAAATTACCAAGAACAGTGGCTTAAACCAATATAAATTTATTACTTACAATTCTGGAAGTCAGAAGTCCAAAACCAGTCTTACTCAACTAAAATCAAGGAGTTGGCAGGGCTGCATTCTTTTGGGTAACTTTAGGAGAGAATCCATTTCCTTGCTTTTTCCAGCTTCTAGAGGCTGCCCACATTCCTTGGCTTATGGCCCCCTCCCATCTTCAAAGCCAGCCAGCATGGACAGTCAAGTCTCTCACTTCACAGTGCTCTGACACTGACTCTTCTGCCTCCCTCCTCCACACTTAAGGGCCCTTGGATGATTACACTGGGTCCACTTGGATAATCCAGATCAACCAACATATTTTAAAGTCAGCTGATTAGCAACCTGAATTACCCCTTGCCATGTAACTTATTCACAGGTCTGAGGATTAGGATGCTGACGTCTTTAGGAGGTCATTATTCTACCTACTACAGCCTCCAAAGCCATTCAGTCTACTTTCAATCCTCTTCTTCAACCTCATCTGAAGCCAATTTTGGAACACATATCACACACACTCCAAGGAGTATGTCCCCCTCAAAGAACACCATGTATTTTCACATCTTTTTGTATCTCCTCTTGTTGCTCCCTCCACCTACAATGTCCTTGCCAATCTTTTCCACCTGGAGAACACATCATTCAAGAACTGGCTCCACTCATGGCTACCACAAACTGCTGTACAGTTCATGTCCTACCCAAAGGCATCTGGTAAGGCTGAGGTGTGGGAGCTGAAATCCAGCCCACTTTCAGCGCCACCAGCCAGGCCTGAGGCTGCAACCACCAGGAAGAAGGGTAGCGTGCCCAGTGGAAAAACCTTTCTCTAAGTCATCTGGCCAGAAAGGGCTCTGCACAGAATAACTCAACCTTTTTCCCCAATTACACCATCCTCTAACTCCAGAGCACTGCACATATTTACTAGCATTACATCTGTCAAAATGTATCAACCCCATCCCACCTCCCTTGAGATACAGACAGGTATTTTTTTTCCACCGATTTTTACCTAAGCCTCAACAACAACCTGTCAAAATGTTCCAAAATGTCTCTGAATCAAATTGTTCAGTATTTCACCAGTGAGGCTACTGAGAACCACCTGTGCACTGTCCACTGTAATAAAACTTCTATGCACAAATTCTACCATCTGAGAGCCATATGGTAGGGTCTGCCCCTTTTTACATACAATCTTCTCTGGTTGTATTCTAGTATTGCTAGCCATGGCAACTGATTCCATACTGCATTTATTTCTTAAGAAAATATTTCTAAAACTTAAAAAAAAAAAACAGAACAATACTTAGCAGGAAAAAAAATGTTCCTTCAACTTAGTGAAAAGATTGGGATTTAAACATTTGTGCAACACAGTAAAGCATGGTGGTCTGGAGCCCTGGCATCAGACCTATACCCGCTGGATTAGAACTTTTCCCCTTACTATCAATAGCATTTTCACTTCCTGTTCAATGTAGTGCAAATTATTTAGCCTTGCTGTGTCTTAAAGTTTCCTCACTTATATAATGGGGACTATCTCATAGGGTTGTTTGTTGTGAGAATATGGCAAATCAACATGTATAAAAGCTTGATAAATGTTAATAATTATTATTAAAACAAGAGACCAAAAAGAACGGACCCACGTTACCGAGCAGAATAAAGCCACCTGGAAAAGGTCAGTGTGCACCAAACATCTAAACACTAAAGGTCTTCTCAAGGACAAGCACTGTGGGACCCATCTTTGGGGAGAGCAAAGCAGGTATATCATAAAGAAATTTGGCGAGTCAACACCTGAACTGAGTGAGATTTAAACCAGGTCTGCCTGACCACAAATAACTTACTCTTTCACTGGACTAGAACACGCTGACACATTGAAGTGTTTGACCACTTTTCTGAAAATAACTGTGAGCCAAGGAAGGGTTTTAATCAGGAGTAAAACAATTGGATCTCATCTTGGAAATAAACATTCTAGCAAATATGGAGGACAGATTAGAAGGCAGTAAGGCCTAAGGGACAAATCCCACCACCTGTTTTAGTAACTGAAGTTTTGCTATGCCCATTTAAGTATTTCCATGGCAAGCTTTTGTGTTACAATGGCAGAGTTGAGTAGTTCCACCCTTACAACCTGCAAAGCTAAAACCATTTACTGTCCTGTCCTTTACAGGAAAAGTCTGCTGACCCATGTTACAAGCAATAGCTACTGTAGTAACCCAGGCAAGAGATGATGGAGCCTGAACTAAGGCATAGCACTGGCGATGGAGAAGCATTTGAGAAATTTAAGAAGCAGAGTTAATCACCACTGTGACTAACTGAATGTAAGAGTGGTAAGACGGAGGCCTCTAGGATTACTCCTAGGTTTCTAGCTCATCAGTCTGCTTAAGTGGTGGGGGCTAGGATGGGGTAGCTTAAATAATGGTCCCCAAATATGCCCATATCCTAATCTCCGGAACTGTGGATATTATCTTACATGACGAAAGAGACTTTGCACAGTAACTAACGATCTTGAGATGGGGAGATTATCCTCAATTATTTGAGTAAACCCTTAATGTGATCAAAAGTACCCTTACAAAAAAAGGATACAGGTAGATTTGACATAGAACAGGAGAAGGCAGTGTGTCCATGGAGGCAGAGACTGGAGTAATGCAGCCACAGGCCAATGAATACGTCCACCAGAAGCTAGAAGCAGCAAGAAACAGAATTTCCCCTAGAGCCTCTAGACGGAGTGTGTCCCCACTGACACCTTGATTTCAGCCCAGTGAAATTGATTTCAGACTTCTGGCTTCCAGAACTGTAAGAGAACAAATTCCTGTTGTTTTTAGACAACAAATTTGTGGTAATTTGCCATGGTGGCAATACGGAAATAATACACAGGATTGTGAATTTAGAAGACAAAGATAATGAACTCAGTTTTAGATCTGCAGCATTTAAGGTATCCTATGACACAAATAAAGACATCCAGCACAGTCAGAAAAAAAAAAAAAAAGGATATGAACTCAGAAGAGCTCTGGGTAGAATGCAAGAAGGAAGAGTCACAAGAATAAACCTTGGGATTACACAAGATAAGAGAACAGAGTGAGAAGAAGCAAGGGATGAGGCTCTCCTCCTGAAGTAATTCCAGTCAGATGAAGAAGGGCCCAAAATGCAATCTGACAGTAATTTACCTTACAGTGGCTTCTTGAGGTGCTGTGTATACAGCAGCAGTAATAATGTAACAGGTTATATATGGAATATTTATGCGTCAGGCATTGTGCAGAATACTTTACATGCATTCTTACTAACTGCCCATAACTTATAAGGTAGATATTATTATGCCTTTTAAAGACAAGAGAAGCAAAGTAACTTGCCCAAAGTCACTCATCGGGCAACCAAAAGCCAGAATCAAATCATCATCTAAACTTAAAAGCCCAAAACAAACTCTAAGCTCCATCTAACCTTACTTTTGATCTAATAGTTGTTTAAAGAAAAGCTATACCAGCATGACACATGATGACTTTAATTCCAGATATATTCCATATGTTAAATCCCCGATTACACTGCACTAGAAGGGGGCAATCACTGAAAGGCTACGTGAGGTGGGTGAAGGCCAACAGACGTGGAATTTAGGAGGAAGGAAAAGAAGGGGTAGTGGCAGCCCCAAGAAGCGTGAGCTGGGAAGAGATCTAGAAGTCAAAATGATAACTACAGGGGCTTCCCTGGTGGCGCAGTGGTTGAGAGTCCGCCTGCCGATGCAGGGGACACGGGTTCGTGCCCCGGTCCGGGAAGATCCCACATGCCGCGGAGCGGCTAGGCCCGTGAGCCATGGCCGCTGAGCCTGCGCGGCCGGGGCCTGTGCTCCGCAATGGGAGAGGCCTCAACAGTGAGAGGCCCGCATAACGCAAAAAATTGAAAAAAAAGAAAAAAGAAAATGATAACTACAGGATAACTACTACATTCATCTGGGAACATCAGCTACATTGTGGGATGGCAGGTACCAGAAACAGACCATGAGTCCAGCTTTTCTATAGCAATTATTGGATGGGGACATGAAACAAGTAGAAAAAATAAGCATAGGAAGGATGGTGATGAGAGATGCAAGACTAGCATAACGATTAAAAGCAAAGGCTTTGGAATCAGAAAGACATGAGTCTAGGTTCCAGACAAGTTTCTTACCCTCTTGGAGCCTCAATGTTCTCATCTGTAAAATGGAAATAAGACCCAATGCCTCAGATCAAGTCAAATAATTAATGGGAAGCACATGGTGAGTGGCTTAAAATGTGTCATTATTTACCATTACTGTTGTTAGTATTATTTTTATGAATATTTCTAATACCTATTATAGCAATTAATCTCCCTATGCTTAAGTACCACTGCATTTCCATCATTTTATCAAGACAAGTGTGGTGAGCAGAAGAGCGGCCTGGACGGTCAGGAGGCCTGGGTTGTGGCACCCAGCAGCCCACCTGTGGCCTCAACAGGGCCCCGGGTGGCACCTCTCACCCCACTCCCTTCTCCGGAACTAACGGCTTGCTCCCCAGGCAGGGTACCAGTGACAGGTCGGCCCCCTCGTCTGTGCAGCCCAGCGCGGCAGGGACATGTAGCCCCGTAGCCGGCCCGCGCCCCCTCCCCGGCGCCGGCCTCACCTTCTCAAAGTTCTGCATGAGGCGGCTGATAACCTCGCGCTCGACCTGCCACTCGGGCTTCTTCAGCTGCTTCCTCAACTGTTTTTTTTGGCTCTGCTTGTGGCTGTGTTTCTTCTTCCAACGATTGAAGCTCCGCACCGGGTCAGGCCGAGCTCCTGGACCCTGAGAGGCGGAAGTTTTACCCATCGCGGCGGTGGCGACAGCGCACACGGTGCCCAAACACGAGATCAGGCCAGGAGGACGTACGGCACTAAGACGACGAGGAACCAGCGTGGGGAAAGAGGACGACTACGCATACGCGAAACCACAAGCCCGCCCCCGGGCTTTCGAAACGTGGGCATGCGCGGTGTTCACAGCTAGAAAAAAGTGGGCGGTGATTGGCGACTCGGAATCCACAGAGCGGAGCGGAGCAGGCTCGGGGGAAACGGAAACCGGGCAATCTGAGGAAGAGGGCGGGGCTGAGTGGTTCCTAAAGCACGCCGGCGCTTTAAATACACGCATGCGTGCTGATTGCTGTTACTATGGTGAGGTCGTACAACTTAATACTTAAAGGCCGTAACTTTGCTCTGGGTTTTCCTTCGCGAACCGGGCGCTACCACCACTGCGCGCCCCTCCACCCCCCGCCACACACACACACACACACAGACACACACCGCCCCACCCCCCCGCCACACACACATATACACACACCCATCTGTGAATTATAATTGTGATCCTCGTTTTGCATGTTTCAGCCCAGGGAGCCGAATGGTTTGCCCCAAAATCAAACAGCTAGTTAACAACTTCTGATTTCTGTCCGCTGCAGGGTAACTCCGTAGGAATAAAAATGAATATTCTGTATTCTTCTTATGTCCTTCTGTGTTTTCCCCTTTTTCTAGCCCGTCAGACTGTAGCTGCAGCAGTAGGGAACTGGAGCAGGGTCAAATTGAATTGCCTTAAAAGGCTATCATGAAGACAAAATAAGTAAAAATAAAGAATTAAAAGAAAAGTTATTTGCAAGTTGGCCATTTAAGTGAATTGGCTTTCAGTGAATTGGTTTTTCTGGTACATTTACCTAGAGCACAAATATACACTAGAGAGGAGTGAGGGCAGAGTTGTGGCAAGGAAAACAGGGAAATTAAGTTCAAAGTTCCCATGCAGAGTATTTGGACCCTCAAATTCCCCTTCCAACCCCACAAAGCCAGATGAATGCCCAAACCACAAGCCCATTCCCTAAACAGAGGATGGAGGGTGAGGGAGTGGGGGAGCGGGTGAACTGGAAAATCTCCACACTCAAGAATCACTAGATGTGGTAGAGAGTAAAGCTCAATATGGAGAGGTTATATAAAAGTATGTATACATCCACTAAAAGTTAAAAATAGAACTACCACAAGACCTAGCAATTCTACTTCTGGATATACACACTAAAGAATTGAAAGCACGGTCTGGAAGAGACCTGCATTCCCATGTTCATAGCAGCATTATTCACAATAGCCAAAAGGTGGAAGCAAACCAAGTGTCCATCCACAAATGGTAGATAAACAAAATGCAGTATATGCATACGATGGAATATTATTCATCCTTAAGAAGGAAGGAAATTCTGACAATGCTACAATGTAGATGAACCTTGAAGACATGAGGCTAAATGAGATAAGACAGTCACAAAAAGACAAATACCATCTGATTCCACTTATATAAGGTACCTAAAGTAGTCAGATTTATAGAGATGGAAAGTAAAACGGTGGTTGCCAGGGGCTGAGGGGAGGGGAAATGGGGAATTGCTGTTTAGGGGGTAGAGAGTTTCAGTTTTGTAAGATGAAAAGAGTTCTGGAGGTTGGTTGCACAAGGATGTGAATATACTTAATGCCACTGAACTATACACTTTAAACTGGTTTAAATGGCAAATTTTATGTGTACTTTACCACAATTTTTAAAATTATTTTAATTTTTAAGGGTATATACAGAACAATGAGGTTCTCAACGCTAATTCTCACTTTTCTCCTAAATCTGAAGCAGCCAAGCATGTACATGCCTCAGGCAAAAAACTGGACCGTTTGTCTCTCGGGAAGCCAACTGGCATAAGAGAAAGACCTGGATATGATGGCATTTAGGCAGCGACCAAATAAATGGCAAGTCACTGACCTCCCCCGGCTCTTCAGTGAAACCTACCAATTAATAAGGCCTTCCAAACACTTGTTTCTGATCAGCCTTACTCAAATATGAAATAATAAGCAAAGACCACCAAACATTTGAGGAAATCCTTTAACTAAAAAGTTGGAAGCTAAAACTAACAAATGAATGCAAAGAGCAAAATAAATCTTCAAAAATTAATATTTTTAGAAAGGTAAGATATGGTATCCACGTGTAAGAACAGAAACTATTCAGAAAATTAAATAGAACTCAATGGAAATTATTTTGTTCATTATATATGTCAAATTTTTGACATAAAATAAGAAAATTCAAAGCTTAATCACAATAAAAAACTCAATATCACATTCCAAAGTCACTAATGGATTTAATGATTTGTAATAATAATAATTCACATCCTGATTGGATAAAATAACATTTTTATGATGGTTTCAATGCTTATTTACTCCAATAACCTGTTTTCTGTAGAAATGACCCTGAGACAGATGTTCAGTGACATTGAGGACATTAAATAGTTGTTAACACATTTTAATTTTCAGACTACATCCTCCGCTACCAGCCAATATTCAAAAAGCTCCTGGGAATTCCCTGGTGGTCCACTGGTTAAGACCCTGCGCTCCCAATGCAGGGGGCCCAAGTTCAATCCCTGGTCAGGGGACTAGATCCCGCATACTGCAACTAAAGATCCCACATGCCGCAAAGAAGATCTCGCACGCAGCAACGAAGTTCCTGCGTGCCACAACGAAGACCCGGCGCAGCCAATAAATAAATAAATACTTTTTAAAAAAAAAGGCCCCAAAGGGCTAAAAAGTATATGGAAATATGCCTGGTAACTACTACTACAAATACAGGCAAAACTTCAGTGGGGGCAGGGGCTTTATTAAAATTTAGGGGGAGAAGGATGTAATATCAGTTCCTCATATATTATAACCCACTTAATATTATTCATCATTGGTCTCTATTTTAATTTTTACATAGTTATGGTTCTTCATCATCAAAATTCTTCAAATTACATATGTCTCTAAAATTTGAAAAGACCATTATATGCTTTCTGTACTTTAAAACTGTTTTTTAAAGATTATCTTATCTGCAAAAGCATAGAAGCAATGATACCCAGTAGTGATGAGCCCAACTGCTGCCCACATCTTGGTCTGTAAATACCCTTTTTTCCAATCAAATGAACCACAGCTCTTTGGAGAAATAACTAATTCCGGGGACGGGGCAGGAAAAGTACAGGACGAGCCTAGAATGTCTTGAGGTGCCAACAAATTTTTAAAAAGAGTTCAAAGAATGATGGGAATAGAGGGCACAGTTCTATTTATTGACCTAGGTGCTAGTCGTAAGAATGTTGGCCTCGTAATACTTCATAAGTTCTATACTTGTTTTATATTGTTTTCTATAGGTATGTTATATTTTCAATAAAAAATGTTTTAAAATATAAAATGTCCACACCAAAAGAGGCATACAAAAATAGTGCTGAGAAAATACATTTAAACATAGGTATTTTCAAAAGTATATCTTTGGCTAGCATTCTAACCTTTATCCAGAAAATTTAGCTTTAAAAATATCAATAATTTATAAAAGAGCATTGTTTATTGCCTCTAATTGAGTTTTAGTGACAGGATGACCTCAACTGGACTTTCACATCATTTATTTTTATTATGATTTCAAAATTAATATTTTAATACCTTTCCATGCTTCAATGAACTAAAAGGTAGATGTATAGTTCTTAGATGATATGAAAATTTCAAATGTATAAAAAAAGATTTTTGCTGTGTTTTTCACCATTATGTTTGAAGAACGTACAACAGGGATATGGAATTCTCTAGAATTACTTTTTGAGAAACTTCCTGTCAAAATCCATTTGGCTTTTCATTTACAAAATTGTGACACTATCATATCTGTGACTTCCAAGCTATGAATAATAGTAGTAGTAGTATATTAATAATAATATCATTATTACTGCTGAAATTATTATTTGAACCAAATTTTTTTCCAATATCGACCTATGAACCAGAAGTTATGTTTTTTTTCTTAAGGATAGATCATTTTCAATTTGCCGTAACATCTTCACCTCAAAACTGTAGCATTTCAGGGCTTCCCTGGTGGCGCAGTGGTTGAGAGAACGCATACCGATGCAGGGGACACGGGTTCACGGGTTCACGAGCTCGTGCCCCTGTCCGGGAAGGTCCCACATGCTGCGGAGTGGCTGAGCCATGGCTGCTGAGCCTGTGCGTCCGGAGCCTGTGCTCCACAACGGGAGAAACCACAGCAGTAAGAGGCCCGCATACCGCAAAAAAGAAAAATGTAGCATTTCAAACTTTAGTCAGGTAACAGTATTTTTTTTCACGGTCACAATTTCTACACTGCTGTCAGAAGCTTTTTTGGCATTTACTTTGAATTCAGCCTTCAGGGAAGCTTTACTTTGGCCAACATGCTCTCATCATGGAGAGAATCATCACAAATCACAAAGATCTCTTCCCTTGACATGATTTTGGTTTCTGTTCTGTGTTTACAAGTAGCCCACTAGATATGTAGATCTGATAATTCTCCAGTTGTGTCATTTGCTGAGCAAAATCTATGTTCATATACAGAAAGAGTGGATTTTAGAAATCCACAAATCTAACAGTAATTGTTATCTCTTTTACATGGGTTCTATGAAGGTTATAACTAAAACAATTGAGCAATATTTAGCATATCTTGCCTTATTCAAATAATCTCATGTAATGCGTCTGCTATTGTATTAATTATTTGGTTTTGTATTTTACCCTCTAAGTATAGTCTCTATTCCACAGCACCAACAGTTGCATATATACTTTTCAAATCCAATTTCAATTTTGAATATTTAACATTTTGCTGATGTGCTTTTTCATTCTCTTTATCATTTCTAGGAACATGTGATAAATGTGAGTCTTTGCATCCATTTGCATTTTTTTTCATTCTTTGATAACTTTTGATAAAAACATTCCTTCAAGGTAAAATAAACAGAATCTAGTAAGTTTTCACTCTTTGAAAGAGTTTGTATTTTTTACAAAGTTTCCAAAACTTCCACGTGTGCTGTTTTTTATTTTTTAATTTTAGATTTCTTGCTTGTCACAGATCATTTCCAAGAAGAATGACCTATTTAATATTCAAATTATATGGCCATGTACCTGAATTGGAAGAAAATACATGGGTACAAATGTATATTTAATTTTTTCTCTTCCAGTTTTTATTTCAATTCATGTGTCTTGATTGACATGGAGGTAAGTAAATTCCCACCCTTCTCTCAGTTCCACAGTCTATGAAAATACTATTTTTTCCAGTACTGTATCCCCCCTATATTTTCTCAATTAACCAAATAATATTATTTCACTTTCCTCTATAATAGCTTCCTCTTTTTGTTTTCTGGTTCTATTAATATTTAAAATTATGTTTCTGATATCTAGTAAGAAATTATATGAGTTTTGTATTTTATCTCAAAATTTGTAAAAATTTAAAACAATATATACCCAAAAAAGCTGCTAAATTTCAACACTGATTATTTTTGCCTAATGACATTTTATAAGAACAAGGAAGCGGGGCTTCCCTGGTGGCGCAGTGGTTGAGAGTCTGCCTGCCCATGCAGGAGACACGGGTTCGTGCCCTGGTCCGGGAAGATCCCACATGCCGCCGAGCGGCTGGGCCCATGAGCCATGGCCACTAAGCCTGTGCGTCCGGAGCCTGTGCTCCGCAACGGGAGAAGCCACAACAGTGAGAGGCCCGCGTACCACACACACAAAAAAAAGAACAAGGAAGCATGTACCCTTGTATAATCACCTAATGCTTACCTAGGAATTACTAAATTATTGTTATATAACATGTACTTTTGGGATCTTACTTATTTTGACTGCAGAATAAGAGGATCACCCCATTTTCTTAAACAAATCTGATAGTTTTAACAAATAACAAAGGTTGGCAAGGATGTGGGGAAAAGGGAGCCCTTGTACAGCGTTGGTGAGAATGTAAATTGGTGCAGCTGGAAAACATTATGGAGGTTTCTCAAAAAACTAAAAATAGAACTACCATATGACCCAGCAATTCCACTTCTGGGTATACATCTGAAAAAAAAAATACTAATTCAAAAAGATACATGCACCCCAATGTTCATAGCAGCATTATTTACAATTGCCAAGATATGGCAGCAACCTAAGTGTACATCAACAGATGAATGGATAAAGAAGATGTGGCATATATGTACACACACACACACACACACACACACACACACACACACACAATGGAATACTACTCAGCCATAAAAAGAATGAAATTTTGCCATTTGCAGCAAGATGGATGGACTTGGAGGACATTATGCTAAGTGAAATAAGTCAGACAGAGAAAGACAAATACTGTATGATATAACTTATATGTGGTATCTAAAAAGCACCACAAACCAGTGAATGTAACAAAAAAGAAGCAGACTCACAGATACAGAGAACAAACTAGTGGTTACCAGTGGGGAGAAGGAAGGAGGGAGGGGTAATAAGGGAGGGACAGGCGATTAAGAGGTACGAACTATCAATATTAGGTATAAAATAAACTATAAGTACAACATAGGGAATATAGCCAACATTATATAATAACTGTAAATGGAGTATAACCGTTAAAAATTGTGACTCATTATATTGTATACCTATAATTTATATAACATTGTACATGAACTATACTTCAATTGAAAAACCCTGATAGTTTTACTATGTTATGTTTTAGAGTTAACTGCTACCGGTCAATTTTTTCCCAGGCACAGAAAGGATCTCTTCAATATTAGTTCTTTGTTTAAGTTTTTCTGCTTTCTATAATGTAACTGCCTCTTACATTGCTACTGAAATTAAATATATTTAAGTTCAAGAGAGTCCCATAGCTGCTGAATAACTTGGCCTAAGAAGCTAAAATATGATTCATCTAAGTCCTCTTGTCATGTAAAAAGGCAAATAATTTATGGTAAATCAATTCAATTGTATGTCAACTTATTTATTGAAAAGGAAATTAATAACCCTACAACAAAGTATATGCTTATTCAAATAAATAAATCCCTCTTTGTCTCTTTATGCCTTATAAATATCATCAGTCTGAAGTCATTCTTAGGACACAATACCTCTATGGAATTTTAGAGGTTGCAGCTTAGGTTGGTTCCATCTTCTTTAACTCACATCCTCTGAAACCTGGCAGGGCCAACATGCAGCCACTTTAATCCCAGAGAAACAGAGTGTATGTAACATCTCTGAAATTTTCAACAGCAAAAATATATTTGCCTAATTGGCTAGAACACATAAACTGGAAGGCCAAGAGGTTCTGGCCACAGCTGTCGTGTTTCTAACCTCTGCCAGAAGTCATGAATCAATTACTTTGTCTCTGCACACATTTGTTCATTCATTTATCTAATTTTTGTGGGTGCCTACAGTGTACTGGATGGACATTGTTAAGCCTCAAGAATACAAAATGAATAAGAAATTGTCCTTGCCTCAAGGAGTTTATAACCTAGTATGATAATCTCTGAAATTAGCTTGCTGAGAATCACAAAGGGAGTTTTTTTAGAAAATAGTGCTTCCTCAGTTTTACCCAAAAATATTCTGATTCTGCAAGTATGAAATGGAAACTAGGCAGCCTGATGTGATCAGCCAGATCAACTGGTCTGCACATTGTTTTTTGGGAACCTCTGGTCTAATAGATTATAATTAATCATAATACTTGAAGCTGATTATAATTAATTATATAATTTGAATCAGTTCAGTTTAATGCCACTAAAATTACACAATAATAAAACTATGAAAGATTAACATATGAAAAGGAAATAGAAATGAATAAATTCTCCATATGCCCTTGAATCACATTTGAACCATAGATAATACTAACAAGCCTAACAAAACCATCTCCACTCATGGAAGTTATCAGTAAAAATTACTGTAGCTCTCACCATAAAGATTCTGATAAAGAGGTCTACTAGTAAAAATATTTGAAAACTCATGCCCTAATCATTTGTCTGAGATAAACTAAACCTCTGCCACTTTTCTCACTTAGTAAGGAATAGAACTTACAGTTAGTTCTTTTTAGTTGGTCATGGCCAGCAGATGGCAGCTCAGGATCACGTACTCTCTTTCCCTTGGGATTAGACCAAATTCAATCTGAGTTTTTATAGCCACCAAGCAGTTGGTTTTCCTTTCAGTTTATCTGCCTTGTAACAATCAGCTTTTAGAACATGACCTACAATTAGTACTCCTTAAATTCTCTGGAATACTTATGAATTCTTTCTTCCATCACATTACTTTCAATTAAAAGCAACTGCCAGGCTTTCCTGGCGGCGCAGTGGTTGAGAGTCCGCCTGCCCATGCAGGGGACACAGGTTTGTGCCCCGGTCCGGGAGGATCCCACATGCCGCGGAGCGGCTGAGCCCATGAACCATGGTCGCTGAGCCTGTACGTCCGGAGCCTGTGCTCCGCAACGGGAGAGGCCACAACAGTGAGAAGCCCGCGTACCGCAAAAAAAAAAAGTAAAGATCTGAGAAAAATGCCCTTGTGGCCACGGTGAGGGGAAGAGTAATTATTATGAAATATTCCCAAAGCCTTCTCCATGATAAAGGACTACCCTCCAGGAGAAACAACTTTACCAGAACTTTGTCCCAGATTCATGAGGGAAGGACATTCCTCTCACTCCAGCCCTTCCAGTCTTCCTGTCTTACCTAAAGTGAGGGAAGGACTATCTAAGAATAAATACTTGTGAAAATCACAGGCAAGAGACATAGACCCAATAAAAGATTGACACTGAATTGGAAAATTATAGACCCTCCCCCTCCCCTACACCTTACCACCACTCCAGCAAGGCTCCAATGTAATAGTAGTGGGTTATAACTGAAAAAAACTGCAATACACAGGCTCTCTCTAAGGAGAAGAACTTAGGGAAGCCCAAGGTCAATAGAAAATATAAAACCGGAGAAAAGGGAACCCTCTTACACTGTTGGTGGGAATGTAAATTGATACAGCCACTGTGGAGAACAGTATGGAGGTTCCTTAAAAAGCTACAAATAGAACTACCATATGACCCAGCAATCCCACTACTGGGCATATACCCTGAGAAAACCATAATTCAAAAAGAGTCATGTACCAAAATGTTCATTGCAGCTCTATTTACAATAGCCCAGAGGTGGAAACAACCTAAGTGTCCATCATCGGATGAATGGATAAAGAAGATGTGGCACATATATACAATGGAATATTACTCAGCCATAAAAAGAGACGAAATTGAGCTATTTGTAATGAGGTGGATAGACCTAGAGTCTGTCATACAGAGTGAAGTAAGTCAGAAAGAGAGAGACAAATACCGTATGCTAACACATATATATGGAATTTAAAAAAAAAAAAATGTCATGAAAAACCTAGGGGTGAAACAGGAATAAAGACACAGACTTACTAGAGAATGGACTTGAGGCTATGGGGAGGGGGAAGTGTAAATGGTGACAAAGCGATAAAGAGGCATGGACATATATACACTACCAAACGTAAGGTAGATAGCTAGTGGGAAGCAGCCGCATAGCACAGGGAGATCAGCTCGGTGCTTTGTGACCGCCTGGAGGGGTGGGATAGGGAGGGTGGGAGGGAGGGAGACGCAAGCGGGAAGAGATATGGGAATATATGTATATATATAACTGATTCATTTTGTTGTGAAGCTGAAACTAACATACCATTGTAAAGCAATTATACTCCAATAAAGATGTTAAAAAAAAAAAAAAAAAAAAAAAGAAAATATAAAACCAAGAACACTAGAGGAATCTGAAGCCTCTGGCACCTATAGCTACAGCAAACATTAAACAAAGTTCAACTCCTAGACAGATTACCATAAACTCTCACACACCTCAATTCCTATTACCTAATACAATGTACCAGGCTTCTGACAAAAAATTGAAAAGATACACCAATATACAAGAAAAAAGTCTAAAGAGGCAAAGCAAGCATCAGAACCAAACTTAGATATGAAGCAGATATTGGAAGTATTAGAAAAGGAATTTAAAATAACTATGGCTTCCTTGACTTCATAGGTTTTTACCTTTCTTGCTTCTGCTAAGCCAGTTAACACTGGTCTGTTTGCTTTCCAGCCTCCAAAATTTTTTGCCCAGTTTTTGTTTCTGGACTTTTTTTGTCCTTGTGGATTTTTGGCTATGTTAAATAGTATTTTAGGAGATAGTAAAGGTAAAGGAGTGTATTCAATCCACTCTCTAATAAAACTATATTGCTGAATATTTTAAATATAATGACCTGTATCATTTTTATGAAGACAATATGTTTTATGAAGAAAAAGTTATTTAGTTGAAAAGAAAAAATATTCCTTTACATCTTCCTGTAATCCTCTCAGATTTAAGGTCAAGTTTCTCAGCATGTCATGGGAGACCCCTTCTGAACTGGTCCTCTCTCTACACACCCTCACCTATTACCTCAGCAGGACCACTGGAGGAGAAACCATGGGCCAGGATCTTTCAGGTTACCCATGAGATAGATGAGAATTCACTTTACCAATGCTATTGCTGCCCCTAATTTCTCTGTGCCTGTCTTCTTTTTTGTAAGATAGGAACCATGCATGACATTTATCTCATTGAATATGTTTTATCAGATCAGGCCAGGAAATCTATGCTACATTGTGAAAAGTGGCCTTTTTAGAAAGAGGTTTCTATAGAAACACTAAAGTATTGTCAACTGGGTAGCTTACCTTAAGTCTTACCTAGACGACAGCATTTCCAGTTCTTTATACTGACATAAGTGTTTCACCACTCGCTCATTGTGGATTAAGTTGAATTGACGGTTCCCCACCCACTGTGTCAAAACAAAAGCAACTTAAAAGGAGAAGGCAAGGGACAGAGCATAGATTTTGAAACTGCAGAATCTTAAATGTCATTTAAGTTTCGATCTTTATCCTCTCCTGCTTAATGGAAGCGGAGATTCAGAAGGTGAGGTTCTTTTTCTCAAACATTTCAAATGAATCTAAAAGAACCAGTCAAATGAGAGCTGCTCAATTCTTAAAGGGTAAAAGTTGCTATTTAGCCATAGAACAACTTCACTGCTGTTTGAACATTTGTACTTATAATGTTACTGAACAGGAAGGACATGGAAACTGAGCTCTCCATGGATTTATATGACAATGTAAACCCTGCACCCAGAAAGCATGCTAGATGCAGTGTGTCGATTCTTGAGGTGTGTCTTTCACAATAATCTCAATTACACCATGAAAATTATCTATAATACCCAAGACCCACCTCAAATGAAAAACTTTCTGATGAGACAATGAACATACATTGGCTTGTTTGCTTGGGACAAGCCTATAAACACAATGAAAATGAGCCTGCTACTAGGAAAAAGTTAGAACACCCATGAGTTAAGAAGGCAAATGTTATCAAGCAGATCTTTCAAGCTGGTGGTCTTGAACCCTTGGGAACCTTGAACACAGGTCTTTAAAATTTCGTATTTTCATTTCAATGATAGTCTAAAAAAATTAATATAAGCACTATAAGGCTAAGATTTTTAAAATATTAAGCAGGTTATATTTTTCTTTTCCTAATTAATCATGTTCCCCAGTACCCTACTATCTATCATGCATGCTAAGCCAGATGGAAGCCCCAGGGAAGAAGGTACAAACTAGAAGAAAATTCCATAAATGGGGAGGATATGATAAAAGGCAAAGTAATCCTACTTCAAAATTAGGAAGGGAAGCAGAAGCCCTCTGAAAAGGGAAGGAGATGGAAGAAATGGGGCAAGAGGTCAGAAACTATTGTGTCCTCATTTATCTCCCAAACCTCACTCCTCCTTGTTCCTTTCTTCTCCATTCAAATTGCTTCTTCCTGGAGTAAATCCTTTAGGAGCTCTTTTAGCAAGGATCTGTGAGTGGTAAGTTTTCTCACTTTTGTCTTAAAATATATTTATTTTACCTTATTTTAGCCTTCCAACTGAATGATAATTTAGCTGGGGATAGAATTCTAAGTTGACAGATTTGAAACTTCTATTCGATTAACTCCGAACTTGTTCAGTTCTGTTGGAGTCTACTGTCATTTTAACTAATGTTCACTTTTAGTGTAATTTTTTTTTAAATCCCTGGTTGTTTTAATATTTTCTTTTATTTAAGTGTTCTGTAATTCTTTGTCCTGAGCATTCATGTCTTTCATTAATTCAAGAAAATTCTCAGTCATTATCTTTTGAAACACTGCCTCCCTTTCACTGTCCAGTCTCTCCTTGGAAATTCCTATTAGATAGACATTGGACATCTCCCTTTTTCTTCCATGTCTCTTAAACTCTCTTTCATGTTTTCCATTTCTTAAATAAACCCTTTGAGATTCACATACTGTATACGTTTCCTGAGATCTATAACTTAGGTCATGAATTCTCTATTTAGGGAATAAAGGTTTCAAGTTACAACTATATTTTTCAATTTTTATTTTTAAAAGTTTTGTTTTTTAAAGCTTGCCTTTTATAGTATATCATTTTCCTATGCTTTCTATTTTTTCTTATCTCTTAAACTATTTTAAACATTTGTATTTTGTAGTGCTGTAAGCTGAAGTTTGGGGGAGGGACGTTTTGAGAATGTATCAATCTGCTGTTTATTGAATCTGATAACTTTCACACATGGTGAATTGTTTCCTCCTTTGTTTTGTAATTTTAAAAATGTGAGTTTATCTTCAGTGGGAATTTTTTTCAGTGAAGACTTGGATTTGGAAGTACTCTCCAAAGTAGCTTATTTGTTTATTTGATTTTCGTTTTTTCCAGGCTGCTGAGTGGTACCACCAATGGGGACAAGTTTTTACATTAACTTTTTCATTTCAGGAGTGGGGGCAGGGCAGTTTTTCCTGGACCATGCTGGAAGTTCCAAACCTATACATGGAGAAAACTTGGGATTTTTGATTTGTTGTTTTGTTTTGTTTTTCATACCTAAAGACCTAAGCATTGACAAATTCCCTTTGAATCTCCCTGAGACAGTGGGGAGAGTTTTTCTTATCCTTCTTTCACAGAGATACATCCCTTTCAGTGTCCCTGCATAGGTTTAAAATCCATGTCCCTAAATAATAGCATTAATTTCTATGTGTGAAAATTACCTCTGCTCACCAGGGCCACTATATGGTGAGCTATGTGTTCAAAGTAGCACTCATGTTTAACTCTTTTACCAAAGTCAAACTTCTTTTTTTGGAGAGATAGTTCAAAATTAAAAGACATTTCATAGAAAAGTCAATCCATCGAGACTTTCATTTGTTTGTAGAAAGCAATGTGATGCAAGGGAGTTATGAACTACTTTGATTGTTATAGGCCAATGAGAGAAAAAAAAACACAAGAAGCATATATAATACATGAATGATGTGTTCAGTCCAAGTGGAGCCTTCATGTATAAATTAGGGAAAGTTTTACAAGTGGTACAAATAAAGACAAGTGGTGGAATAATTGAACTGAGTCATCACACAGCAAATGCTATAAAGGGCATGTCGTCATAAAAGAGCACTGTGTTATACAGATTCCATCTTTGTACACAGACGCTTTCAAGAGCTCATGACCATTATGTGTAGTGGTAAATATGCAAAGAAAAGTTTCTTTATTTTCCTTGAATTTTATTTTATTAATTTTTTCACACAGCAGGTTTTATTAGTTATCCATTTTATACATATTAGTGTATATATGTCAATCCCAATCTCCCAATTCTTACACCACCACCACCCCCCTGGCCCCTTTCCCCCTTGGTGTCCATATGTTTGTTCTCTAGATCTGTGTCTCAATTTCTGTCCTGCAAACCGGTTCATCTGGACCATTTTTCTAGGTTCCACATATATGCGTTAATACATGATATTTGTTTTTCTCTTTCTGACTTACTTCACTCTGTATGACAGTCTCTACAGCTATCCACATTTCTACAAATGACCCAATTTCGTTCCTTTTTATGGCGAAGTAATATTCCATTGTATATGTGTACCACATCTACTTTATCCATTCGTCTGTCGATGGGCATTTAGGTTGCTTCCATGACCTGGCTCTTGTAAATAGTGCTGCAATGAACTTTGGAGTACATGACTCTTTTTGAATTATGGTTTCCTCTGGGTATATGCCCAGTAGTGGGATTGCTGGGTCATATGGTAATTCTACTTTTAGTTTTTTTAAGGAACATCCATACTGTTCTCCATAGTGGTTGTATCAATTTACATTCCCACCAACAGTGCAAGAGGGTTCCCTTTTCTCCACACCCTCTCCAGCATTTGTTGTCTGTAGATTTTCTGATGATGCCCATTCTGACTGGGCTGAGGTGATACCTCATTGTAGTTTTGATTTGCATTTCTCTAATGATTAGTGATGTTGAGCAGCTTTTCACGTGCTTCTTGGCCATCTGTATGTCTTTGGAGAAATGTCTATTTAGGTCTTCTGCCCATTTTTGGATTGGGTTGTTTGTTTTTTTAATATTGAGCTGCATGAACTGGTTATATATTTTGCAGATTAATCCCTTGTCCATTGATTCGTTTGCAAATGTTTTCTCCTATTCTGAGGGTTGTCTTTTCGTCTTGTCTGTAGTTTCCTTTCCCTTGCAAAAGCTTTTAAGTTTCATTAGGTCCCATTTGCTTATTTTTGTTTTTATTTCCATTACTCTAGGAGGTGGATCAAAAAAGATCTTGCTGTGATTTATGTCAAAGAGTGTTCTTCCAAGAGTTTTATAGTGTCGGTTTTACATTTAGGTCTCTAATCGATTTTGAGTTTATTTTTGTGTATGCTGTTAGGGAGTGTTCTAATTTCATTCTTTTACATGTAGCTGTCCAGTTTTCCCAGCACCACTTATTGAAGAGACTGTCTTTTCTCCATTGTATATCCTTGCCTCCTTTGTCATAGATTAGTTGACCATAGATATGTGGGTTTATCTCTGGGCTTTCTGTCCTGTTCCATTGATCTATATTTCTGTTTTTGTGCCAGTACCATTTGTCTTGATTACTGTGGCTTTGCAGTATAGTCTGAAGTCAGGGAGTCTGATACCTCCAACTCCATTTTTTGCCCACAAGACTGCTTTGGCTATTCGGGGTCTTTTCTGTCTCCATACAAATTTTAAGATTTTTTGTTCTAGTTCTGTAAAAAAATGACACTGGTAATTTGATAAGGGTTGCATTGAATCTGTAGATTGCTTTGGGTAGTATAGTCATTTTCACATTATTGAGTCTTCCAATCCAAGAACATGGTATATCTCTAAATCTGTTTGTATCATCTTTAATTTCTTTCATCAGTGTCTTACAGTTTTCTGCATACAAGTCTTTTGTCTCCCTAGGTAGGTTTCTTCCTAGGTAAATTATTCTTTTTGTTGCAATGGTAAATGGGAGTGTTTCCTTAATTTCTCTTTCATATTTTTCATCATTAGTATACAGGAATGCAAGAGACTTCTGTGTATTAATTTTGTATCCTGCAACTTTACCAAATTCACTGATTAGCTCTAGTAGTTTTCTGGTGGCATCTTTAGGATTCTCTATGTATAGTATCATGTCATCTGCCAACAGTGACAGTTTTACTTCGTCTTTTCCAATTTGTATTCCTTTTATTTCTTTTTCTTCTCTGATTGCCATGGCTAGGACTTTCAAAACTATTTTGAATAATAGTGGTGAGAGTGGACATCCTTGTCTTCTCCTGATCTTTGAGGAAATGCTATAAGTTTTTCACCATTGAGAATGATGTTTGCAGTGGGTTTGTCATATATGGCTTTTATTATGTTGAGGTAGTTTCCCTCTATGTCCACTTTCTGGAGAGTTTTTATCATAAATGGGTGTTGAATTTTGTCAAAAGCTTTTTCTGCATCTATTGAGATGATCATATGATTATGCTTCTTCAATTTGTTAATATGGTGTATCACATTGATTGATTTGCATATATTGAAGAATCCTTGCGTTCCTGGGATAAATCGCACTTGATCATGGTGTATGATTCTTTTAATGTGTTGTCGGATTCTGTTTGCTAGTATTTTGTTGAGGATTTTTGCATCTATATTCATCAGTGATATTGGTCTGTAATTTTCATTTTTTGTAGCATATTTGTCTGGTTTTGGTATCAGGGTGATGGTGGCCTCATACAATGAGTTTGGGAGTGTTCCTTCCTCTGCAATTTTTTGGAAGAGTTTCAGAAGGATGGGTGTTAGCTCTTCTCTAAATGCTTGTTAGAATTCACCTGTGAAGCCATATGGTCCTGGACTTTTGTTTGTTGGAAGATTTTTAATCACAGTTTCAACTTCATTACTTGTTATTGGTCTGTTCATATGTTCTATTTCTTCCTGGTTCAGTCTTGGAAGGTTATACTTTTCAAAGAATTTGTCCATTTATTTCCAGGTTGTCCATTTTATTGGCATAGAGTTGCTTGTAGTCTCTTAGGATGCTTTGTATTTCTGTGGTTTCTGTTGTAACTTCTCCGTTTTCATTTCTAATTTAATTAATTTGAGTCTTCTCCCTCTTTTTCTAGATGAGTCTGGCTAATGGTTTATCAATTTTGTTTATCTTCTCAAAGAACCACTTTTTAAATTGATCTTTGCTATTGTTTTCTTTGTTTCTATTTCATTTATTTCGCTCTGACCTTGATAAATTCTTTCCTTCTACTAACTTTGGGTTTTGTTTGTTCTTCTTTCTCTAGATTCTTTAAGTGTAAGGTTAAATTGTTTATTTGAGAATTTTCTTGTTTCATGAGGTAGGCTTGTACTGCTATAAACTTCCCTCTTAGGACTGCTTTTGCTGCATCCCATAGGTTTTGGATCATCGTGTTTTTGTTGTAATTTGTCTCTGGTTATTTTTTGATTTCCTCTTTGATTTCCTCAGTGATCTCTTGGTTATTTAGTAACGTATTGTTTAGCCTCCATGTGTTTGTGATTTTTACAGTTTTTTCCCCTGTAATTCATTTCTAATCTCATAGTGTTGTGGTCAGAAAAGATGCTTGATATGATTTCAATTTTCTCTAAATTTACTCAGGCTTGATTTGTGACCCAAGATGTGATCTATCCTGGAAAATATTCCCTGTGCACTTGAGAAGAAAGTGTAATCTGCTGTTTTTGGATGGAATGTCCTATAAATATCAATTAAATCTATCTGGTCTATTGTGTCATTTAAAGCTTGTGTTTCCTTATTAATTTTCTGTTTGGATGATCTGTCCATTGGTGTAAGTGAGGTGTTAAAGTCCCCCACTATTATTGTGTTACTGTCGATTTCCTCTTTTATAGCTGTTAGCAGTTGCCTTATGTTTTGTGATTCTCCTGTGTTGGGTGCATATATATCTACAATTGTTATATCTTCTTCTTGGATCAATCCCTTGATCATTATGTAGTGTCCTTCCTTGTGTCTTGTAACATTCTTTATTTTAAACTCTATTTTATCTGGTATGAGTATTGCTGCTCAAGCTTTCTTTTGATTTCATCTGCATGGGATATCTTTTTCCGTCCCCTCACTTTCAGTCTGTATGTGTCCCTAGGTCTGAAGTGGTCTCTTGTAGACAGCATATATATGGGTCTTGTTTTTGTATCCATTCAGTGAGCCTGTGTCTTTTGGTTGGAGCATTTTATCCACTTACATTTAAGGTAATTATCGATATATATATGTTCCTATGACTATTTTCTTAATTGTTATGGGTTTGTTTTTGTAGGTCCTTTTCTTCTCTTGTGTTTTTCACTTAGAGAAGTTCCTTTAGCATTTGTTGTAAAGCTGGCTTGGTGGTGCTGAATTCTCTTAGCTTTTGCTTGTCTGTAAAGCTTTCGATTTCTCCATGGAATCTGAATGAAGTCCTTGTTGGGTAGAGTAATCTTGGTTGTAGGTTCTTCCTTTTCATCACTTTAAATATAGCATGCCACTCCCTTCTGGCTTGTAGAGTTTCTGCTGAGAAATCAGCTGTTCACCTTATGAGAGATCCCTTGTATGTTATTTGTCATTTTTCCCTTGTTGCTTTCAATAATTTTTTTTTGTCTTTAATTTTTGTTAGTTTGATTACTATGTGTCTCAGCGTGTTTCTCCTTGGGTTTATCCTGCCTGGGACTCTCTGCACTTCCTGGACTCGGGTGGCTATTTCCTTTCCCATGTTAGGAACGTTTTCAACTATAACCTCTTCAAATATTTCCTCGGGTCTTTTCTCTCTCTCTTCTCCTTCTGGGACCCCTATAATGTGAATGTTGTTGCATTTAATGTTTTCCCAAGGTCTCTTAGGCTGTCTTCATTTCTTTTCATTCTTTTTTCTTTTTTCTGTTCCATAGCAGTGAATTTCACCATTCTGTCTTCCAGGTCACTTATCTGTTCTCTGCCTCAGTTATTTTGCTATTGATTCATTCTAGTGTATTTTTCATTTCAGTTATTGTATTGTTCATCTCTGTTTGTTCTTTAATCCTTCTAGGTGTTTGTTCTTTAATTCTTCTAGGTCTTTGTTAAACATTTCTTGCATCTTCTCAATCTTTGCCTCCATTCTTTTTCTAAGGTCCTGGATCATCTTCAGTATCATTATTCTGAATTCTTTTTCTGGAAGGATTCCTATCTCCACTTCATTTAGTTGTTTCTCTTGGGTTTTATTTTGTTCCTTCATCTGGTACATATCCCTCTGCCTTTTCATCTTGTCTATCTTTCTGTGAATGTGTTTTTTGGTCCACAGCCTGTAGGATTGTATTTCTTCTTGCTTCTGCTTCCTGCCCTCTGGTGGATGAGGCTATCTAAGAGGCTTGTTCGAGTTTCCTGATGGGAGGGACAGGTGGTGGGTAGAGGTGGGTATTGCTCTGGTGGGCAGATCTCAGTAAAACTTTAATATGCTTGTCTGCTGAGGGGTGGGGCTGGGTTCCTTCCCTGTTGGTTGTTTGGCCTGAAGCGACCCAACACTGGAGTCTACCCGGCTCTTTGGTGGGGATAACAGTGGACTCTCGGAGGGCTCACGCCAAGGAATACTTCTCAGAACTTCTGCTGACAGTGTCCTTGTCCTCACAGTGAGCCACAGCTCCCCAACCCTGCCTCTGCAGGAGACCCTTGCAAACTCATTCTATGAGGCCACCATCACCCTGATACCAAAACCAGACAAAGATGCTACAAAAAATGAAAATTACAGGCCAATATCACTGACGAATATAGTTGCAAAAATCCTCAACAAAATACTAGCAAAAGGAATCCAACAGCACATTAAAAGAATCATACACCATCACCAATTGGGATTTATCCCAGTGATGCAAGGATTCTGCAATATACGCAAATCAATCACTCTGGTACACCCTATTAACAAATTGAAGAAGAACCATATGATCATCTCAATAGATGCAGTAAAAACTTTTGACAAATTTCAACACCGATTTATGCTTAAAAACTCTCCAGAAAGTGGACATAGAGGGAACCTACCTCAACATAACAAAGGCCATATATGATAAACCCACAGCAAAAATCATTCTCAATGGTGAAAAACTGAAAGCATTTCCTCAAAGATCAGGAGAAGAAAGGATGTCCACTCTCACCACTATTATTCAACATAGTTTGGGAAGTCCTAGTCATGGCAATCAGAGAAGAAAAAGAAATAAAAGGAATACAAATTGGAAAAGACGAAGTAAAACTGTCACTGTTGGCAGATGACATGATACTATACATAGAGAATCCTAAAGATGCCACCAGAAAACTACTAGAGCTAATCAGTGAATTTGGTAAAGTTGCAGGATACAAAATTAATACACAGAAGTCTCTTGCATTCCTGTATACTAATGATGAAAAATCTGTAAGAGAAATTAAGGAAACACTCCCATTTACCATTGCAACAAAAAGAATAATTTACCTAGGAAGAAACCTACCTAGGGAGACAAAAGACTTGTATGCAGAAAACTGTAAGACACTGATGAAAGAAATTAAAGATGATGCAAACAGATTTAGAGATATACCATGTTCTTGGATTGGAAGACTCAATAATGTGAAAATGACTATACTACCCAAAGTAATCTACAGATTCAATGCAACCCCTATCAAATTACCAATGTCATTTTTTTACAGAACTAGAACAAAAAATCTTAAAATTTGTATGGAGACAGAAAAGACCCCAAATAGCCAAAGCAGTCTTGTGGGGAAAAAACGGAGCTGGAGGTATCAGACTCCCTGACTTCAGACTATACTGCAAAGCCACAGTAATCAAGACAAATGGTACTGGCACAAAAACAGAAATATAGATCAATGGAACAGGACAGAAAGCCCAGAGATAAACCCACACATCTATGGTCAACTAATCTATGACAAAGGAGGCAAGGATATACAATGGAGAAAAGACAGTCTCTTCAATAAGGTGCTGGAAAAACTGGACAGCTACATGTAAAAGAATGAAATTAGAACACTCCCTAACAGCATACACAAAAATAAACTCAAAATGTTTTAGACACCTAAATGTAAGACCAGACACTATAAAACTCTTAGAAGAAAACCTAGGAAGAACACTCTTTGACATAAATCACAGCAAGATCTTTTTTGATCCACTTCCTAGAGTAATGGAAATAAAAACAAAAATAAGCAAATGGGACTTAATGAAACTTAAAAGCTTTTGCAAAGCAAAGGAAACTACAAATAAGATGAAAAGACAACCCTCAGAATGGGAGAAAATATTTACAAACAAATCAACGGACAAAGAATTAATCTGAAAAATATATAAACAGCTCAGGCAGCTCAATATTATAAAAACAAACTACCCAATCCAAAAATGGGCCGAGGACCTAAATAGACATTTCTCCAAAGAAGACATACAGATGGCCAAGAAGCACATGAAAAGCTGCTCAACATCACTAATTATTAGAGAAATGCAAATCAAAACTACAATGAGGTATCACCTCAGCCCAGTCTGAATGGGCATCATCAGAAAATCTACAAACAACAAATGCTGGAGAGGGTGTGGAGAAAAGGGAACCTTCCTGCACTGTTGGTGGGAATGTAAATTGATACAGCTACTATGGAAAGAGTATGGAGGTTCTCTAAAAAACTAAAAATGGAATTACCATATGACCCAGCAATCCCACAGCTGGGCATGTACCCAGAGAGAACCATAATTCAAAAAGACACATACACCCCAATGCTCATTGCAGCACTGTTTACTATAGCCAGGTTATGGAAGCAAGTTAATGCCCATCGACAGACAAATGGATAAAGAAAATGTGGTACACTTATAGAATGGAATATTACTCAGCCATAAAAAGGAATGGAACTGGCCCATTTTAGAGATGTGGATGGCTCTACAGACTGTCATACAGAGTGAAGTAAGTCAGAAAGAGAAAAACAAATATCGTATATTAACGCATATCTGTGGAACCTAGTAAAATGGTAGAGACGAACCAGTTTGCAGGGCAGAAATTGAGATACAGATGTAGAGAACAAATGTATGGACACCAAGGGGGGAAAGCGGCGGGGGTGGGGGTGGGGTGGGGTGATGAATTGGGAGATTGGGAATGACATATATACACTAATACGTATAAAGTGGATAACTAATAAGAGCCTGCTGTATAAAAAAATAAATAAAATTCCCCAAAAAAAGAATTAGTTCCAGGTGCTATGGTAAAGGTCTGCATGGGTAGAGTGAGGCTTGAGAGAGTGTGTCATCAGGCAGGGATGAATCACATGGAGAGGGTAAGGAAAGTGTTCATATGCAAAGTGAGCTGAACCTTTAGAATGAAACTCTTGTCTTTAAAAGGTTTAATATCAACAAGTTTACAATCTCATTAGAGAGTCCAAATTTAAAATACATGAAAAAATAGTGAATAATTTGGCATTAAGTTGTGTGGAACTGATTAATAGATCTAAAAGCTTTTGGAGAAGTAGTGTAGGTAAGTTGGAGTAGGTGCATAGGGAAGGTATAAAGGAAGTAAAGTTGAGCCAAGCCTTAAAATGAGCAGGATATAGATAAGTACAGTGGAGTAGATGGGTGAGCACAAGGCAGGGAAAGAGTCTAAGCAGACAGAGACCATAATGAAACCAACTGACTGGGGCAGGTTTGGAGGGGTAACACGATCAGATCAAGATGGGGCTTTAGAAGTAGGCAGTTTGGGGATTGACGTAGAAGGTGATGTCCTTTCTCACATATTCCTGATCCTAGAGGAGTGGGATAGGGAGGGTGGGAGGGAGACGCAAGAGGGAGGGTATATGGGGATATATGTATACGTATAGCTGATTCACTTTGTTATACAGCAGCAACTAACACAACAATGTAAAGCAATTACACTCTAATAAAGATGTTAATAAAAAAGATCATTGCTCTCTATCCAACTGCTACCATTAAAAACCAAACTGATGAGTATCTCTCTAGCTGGGAGGCTGGGCAGGAGGTTGTCAGGTTTACCAAATACTAAGGATGAAAATGGCTGCTTGGAGCTGGCTGAAGGAGCCTGTAAAACAACCCGTTGAGAATTATTTTTACTTTAAAAACACTAAGTTTATAGCCCCACAGGAAGTGCCTCTGTGGTTTCCAGGGCAACCCCAATGCCTTATAAATTTCTCAGTATAAAACTTCAATATAAAAATTTCTCAATCATATTCCCCTTTGTGCCATAACCCAGGGCTGAAACATGCCTGGGTGCTGATGTCCCGGGTGGTCATTCAAGGTTCTGAACACAGCCTCTACTTCTATCTCCCCTTTGCTCTGGCCATCTTATCTAGTCTCAGGATTTTGGCAATCATCTTTAAGCAGATGACTTCCTAATCTACTTCTCCATCCATGTGTCAAGAATTTCTGGTCCCACATTTTTCACTTTTGCTCAGTACCTCCATGTGGATAAATTGCAGGTACCTCAAACTCTTTATGTCTAAAACTGAACTCCTAATCTTTTTACAAGCCCTATGCTTCTCCTATAATCAAAAAGACTACACTCCTTTCAGACACTTCTCTTGAAACCTTGCATAATCTTTGTGCCTCTTTCTTTCTTAACTCTCATATCTAATGAGTTACCAAGTCCAGCCAATATCTTTGGACTCCAAGCCTCGTTTCTATTCCCAATTCCACTGCTTTAGTTCTGGTCCTCCTTCCCCTTTCTCCTGCATCAGCTTTCCAACCCAACAGTGCCCCTTGCTACCACCCTCACTCTACTCTTTCTTACCTACTGCTGCCAGAATCGTCATCCCAATATTCAGCTTCAACTTTATCATTGTCATCCTTAAAGCCTGTGTTGACTCCTTACACAGTGGAGTCCACATTCTTACACAGTGGAGTCCACATTCTTCAGCATGGCATTCATAGTCAGGGCTCAGCCTTATTTACTCTTTCCATGTCCTATGCCCTACCTCAGTGGTTTTTCAACCTTTTTAATTATTGTCCCCCAAGGTGTCTTTTAAGGTTTTTATTTTTTTCTTAATCATCCCTCTCATGAAATTTTAATGCCATAGGTATACTGTCTGTTTATACACTGGGTGTATATCTGTACTTTCCATTTAAAAAGTAAGATGATTTTACCCTCCAAGAACCAATTTTTGCTCCACCAGGGGCAATATTGCCCCTATTTAGAATTCATACTCTAGCCAAAACACATCTTTTACCAATCCCTGAATATGCCCCTCTATTTCCTAGCTTCCAAGTTTTAACTCACTTTGGCCATTAGCCAGAGGAGTAGAGGAATTATGAGGAGATTCCTAGAGTGTACTTCTGCTACTCAGTGCACTGTTTCCCTTGCCTAGAATAGACTCACACATCTCCTCGCACTACCCTCCATTTCTTCCTATTGAAATATGACTCTTCATGTTGCAACCCAAGTACCATTTCCTCCCCTGAAGCACTCAGCTGGAACTAACTTCTTCCTTCTGTGCTCTAATAGAACTTACTTTATACATCCATTATGTTCTTCTTTGTTATGTAGTCATTTTTCTATTTGTGTTATCTCCTTCACTGTATTATAAACTTCCTAAAGACAAGGACTATCTTCTTCACAGTGTATAGTGCTTTCATATAGTAGGCACCATTACATGTTATTTGAAATCAATTCACTGCTACACCAGGAACAAAATAAGAGCCTACCTGTGCACACATTTAAAAAGTTCCATATGTATGCTGAATAAATGAACACACTAAAGAGTAGAAAAAATGGACATCATAAACAAGACACATTCCTAAACCATCATTAACACAGAGATTATTTATAAAGAAGTTCTGTGTGTTGTACAACATTGGTGAACTGAATTAATTCCTGTTTCATAGAAATAACAGATGCCCACAGAAGTTAGTTAAAGCCTACCTGCCTAGACATGTCTTAAATAAGTATGATCAAGGTGAGTAGAGGATCCAAAGGCCAAAACATAATAGCCATTTTTGACAAATGTTTTTGTTGCAGATAGAAAATCTTTATTGTGCTTATTCACTATGAAAAGAGATGATACATGTGGAAGCACATTTTAACTCTTAGTAACCATCACCACTACATACTATGTGACCACATTAAGGCTATGGGACAATAAAGTTGATCTGATGAAGCTATTTTTGTGTGCAAAGTGAAGCCAAAAGAAGCAAAATGTTTTCTGAAAAAGGCTGGATAATTTTTTTTTCAATCCTATCAATCTTTAATGCATTTAAGTGCTGAGGAATCATTCAGTGGAAATGGACAGAGTTCTGTTATAACAGTTTTACTCAATTTTTTTTTTGGATGACCACAACAAAAGCAACAATGATTGCAATTACCAAACACGAAACACACTCATACTATGTCATAATATTGACATTCAATCCAGTAATCCTCCACTGTAACAGCTCCTTTACTTTGCAGTGAAAATTGATTTGTATATTTTTTGCCTCTGAGTCCTTGTGGGATTTTTTTTTAATTCAAACAGAAAGTCACAAAAATTATAATCATCTTCATCAGTTCACTCAGTCCCATGTAATTAATTTTTTTTATCTTGATCTTTGGTTAGCACTTTATGAATTCATCAGTTTTCTATTAGAGTTCTGAAAATGCTTATTCATTCAGTTCAGCAGTATGGTCAGTTACCAGAAACCTGTCTTTTCCATGAATTCCTTGAGGATAGAAACCCTTTTATAGGAACATTTTTGCAAAAGCATCAGAGTATACCCAGAACTGTCTGTAAATGACAAAAGACTTTAAAATGACCATGGTTAAAGATTTGATGAAAGTTCATAATAATGCAATTGACAAGAAAATTTAGTTATTTCTGAGTTATACATTTTAAAGTATGGATAATTTTTTAAATGTATATTTATAAATATATTTAGAAATTTCCATCATATCTTGGAATAGTACTTTCTAGGGAAAGCTATTTCTGTGGTTTCATAAGATTGCATTCTACCTTAGAGGATTAGGTGTTTTAAAGTGGCACTTTTTTTTTTTAATTTATTTATTTTATTTATTTATTTTTGGCTGTGTTGGGTCTTCGTTGCTGGGCACGGGCTTTCTCTGGTTGCAGCGAGCGGGGTCTACTCTCCATTGTGGTGCACGGGCTTCTCATTGTGGTGGCTTCTCTTGTTGTGGAGCACGGGCTCTAGGCACGCGGGCTTCCGTAGTTGTGGCACGTGGGCTAAGTAGCTGTGGCTCGCGGGATCTAGAGCTCAGGCTCAGTAGTTGTGGCGCACGGGCTTAGTTGCTCCGCGGCATGTGGGATCTTCCCGGACCACGGCTCGAACTCGTGTCCCCTGCATTGGCAGGCGGACTCCCAACCACTGCACCACCAAGGAAGCCCCTAAAGTGGCACTTTTATTACTTCCCTGAAACAATTTATTAAGAAGATTATCAAATCTTATAGAAAACTACAAACAGGTGCTTTTTACCATCCTTTGGTCATGTCTTCTGTTAAAATACCATAAACGGCTTTGTGTTTGTTTGATTTTTCTAAAGTCCGAGAATGCCTTCTGTGGACAATGAATTGGGGGTATCTGAGGGATGGGAGACTCGACAAATAATTTATTTCCAAGAATACACTAAATTCAGCCTTGGGGCCTGGTCCGCCTACAGCCAGCTGTATAGTAAATTCAATCCTTCCGGGTCTTTCTAATAGGCTAACCCTTTTGCCAGTTCCAAAGCTCCTAAGCGCAATTCTATTTCCTATAAGCTCTTCTTTGGAAAGGAGGATTAGTCGTGAAACTGTCTCCCTTTCACTCCTGCTAGTCAAGTTCAAGTTTTGTGGGCAAACAACAGCCAAAATAAATACGCTAGAGCCAATACTGAAGCCTCTGCCTCACGAGCAAAATTACGTAGGATCGTCAACAAGTCTGATAGGGGGTGGGGGAGGGAAGGGAGGAGCGTGGAAGGGGCCGCCCCTTTGGAATGGGATTGGTTCCCTCTCTCCCTTCAGCCGTTCATTTTGCATCTCGGTTGGATAGGCTGAGAGAAATATGTCATTGAGAGCCCTGTAGGTGTGGGCTGTTCCCTAGGTTTGTGGTTTTAGATTTTCAAACGGGAGGACTTATCATTGGCTATAGGATCAAGTTCCTGAAACTGGTCTTCTATAGCTTGAAAAATGTCATTGTAACAGGAAGCGCCAAGAGCTTAAGTGTTAATTCACACACAGTAGAGGATATGACGAAAGTTCCTCAGGGGTTTGATTTCAGTTTCCTAAATGAAGAAGAAGCCAGGAAGATCCTTCAGGTGCTGGAAAGAAATGAGGAGCTACAGAGGGCAGAGAAGGACAGGATCAGGTACCGAGCTAATTCCTTTTTCCCCTGGGTCTGGGCCACAGTGGGGGGCGTCCGCGGCGTCCCCCGAGCCCGGCGTGAGTGGAGGAAGGGGTCGAGCTTTTGTGGGGCACCTGTCCGAGGCTCGGGGACGCTCAGCGTTCGTCCGGAGCGCGCGGCCCGGCAGGGGGAAATCTGCAGTGAGTCTCTCTTGAGAACGTTGGGAGGCGCTGCTGGTGCAGACACGGCCTTCCGGGCAGGCTGGACTGCGAGCTCAGGTCCCGCAGCGTAGGGCGCGCCCCTGCCCTCGCCGCGCGGGAGCGTGCCTTGGCGCGTTTCTTCTCAGAGTGGATCCTGCGCTGCGGCTCCGGCCCCAGACCGGGACACGTGGGCGGCAATCGCCGCAGGGGGTCCAGGCTGGGTGGCGGATCTCTCAGGTGTCTCCTAGGCTGCCACGTGGCGCGGGCCAGGTGGGCCCATGAAACGGGGTGGGGAGCGCAGTCTTGCCCGCGCGCATCCACGTGCTTACAGAGGCCTCCGGGTCGTCCACTCTCGCCCAACACACTCTTCCTCTGCCCCAGAGAAACCTCCCTCTCCATCCGACGCGGGCCGTCAGCGAGGCCCGGGAGAGCTGGCACCTCACTGGAGGCCAAGTGTTTCCCACCCCAAGGGCTGGAGTTCGAGGAACTTGCCAAATTGTGTGGAGTGAACCCAGCTGGGACTGGGCCGCGTGGGGTGTCTAGAATGGTTCGATCCCCTTGTGTGTGGCGCTTGGGGAAGAAGTTGCTGCGGAATTTCCCCCTTGACCTTACTGTACAGTGTTGGAGGTGAGGGATTAGTTACCAGGAAATGAAATCCAGAGATCATTGCCTGAGATGTAAAGTAACCAGTTTTTCTGCTGGGGAAGTGTGGGATAAGTCTTGGAATGAATTAAAGACTTTCTCACCAATCCTGGAATAAACCCACCCAAGGCCTCCAGTGGACTGTGGAAGAAAATTTAGGGCATCACTCTCAGACCAGAAAGTGTGGCACTGATGGAATTTAGAAAGCCATTTTGTTTGTGAACAACTTCTTGGTGATCTAGGTTCTATGTTTCCACTTCCTTCCAGGCATCCTACTTACCCCTCACCCCCCAAACCCCCAGGGAAAAAACCTCCAAAGATACTCTTCACATAGGGAAACCCTAGCTGGTTTTGTAGAAGCGATTAAAACACACTGGGCCCAAAACCCTGTCTTCTCTCCCCACCCCCTACCCCCCAGATATGACTCTTGTGGGGAGAAGTGAATATTTGAAGTTTGAGGATGTGTATTTCACGCCATCATACTCTGCCTTTAGAAAAATAGGCTCCATAATTTCTTCAAACTATGAAGAAATATGCCCTCGTGAGCACAGTATGTCCACACCCACATACACCCAGGAGCATGTGCCCACACGTATGCACGTGCAGTGTACACAGGCACACCCAATGTTGGGAAGCAGAGCTTTAGAACTGCATGCTTGCCTTGTTGTGTTTTCTCTATAGCAGCTCATGGTGCCTGTGGCAGCTGACTTTAGGGGGAACTACACTTAGATGGCAAAGGCCATTGGGCTAGGCCTTAGAAGGAAGGCTAAAACACATTTTCTGATTTCATGGCACTCATATCCTAACTGGAGCATCAGCAAAAAAAGCCATAATGCTAAGACAAAGATCAATACTGTTATGATAGGAATATTGGCATTATCAGAGAGGAAATTTAAAATAATTAAGATTATTTACTCAGGCACAACATTTTTTTCTGCTTTGTTTTTTAAAAAATCTGTTTAATAAAGGTCTGAAGCAGAGAAAAAAAATCAATACTGTTAACTATTAAACAAACTTTGAAAAATAATTACCCCAGCAATTTTTTAAATGTCACCACTAAAGTATACAAATAATTTAAGGAAAGCAGACACTTGAGCCAAATGCTCAAGGCAATTATTTCTAGTACTTTATTTTCCCCTGGTTGATTCCTGTGTCTCACTATCAAATACCTGTCCCTGGATAGCAGTCTCCATGGGATTGCTCTGCTCACCAGCTCACATGCGTTGGTTTTAGAAGCAGATACTGGCATGCAGAAAAGTCCTGAGATGACATGCCAACTTAGCTCTTCTGTTCATTTTTGATCATCGTATTTTCCTAATCAAGTCAAGACACGTGACTTATAAATCAAGAGTATTATTTGAGAAAAAATACAACAGTGCTAAGAGACTCTCAGAGGTCTTTTTACTATACTGAGAAACAGTCTTCAGATCTCTTAATTAGGACAAAAAGGGAAGGCACTGGCCTCCCTGGTGGCGCAGTGGTTGAGAGTCCACCTGCTGATGCAGGGGACACGGGTTCGTGCCCCGGTCCGGGAAGATCCCACATGCCGCGGAGCGGCTAGGCCGCTGAGCCTGAGCCTCTGGAGCCTGTGCTCCGCAGCGGGAGAGGCCACAACAGTGAGAGGCCCGTGTACAAAAAAAAAAAAAAAAAAAAAGGGAAGGGACTAAATGCAGAAGCTTGGAAGGTTTGCCGGTTAGGGCCTATCTGTGATAGGCTTGAGCTGTCTACAAGACAACTAAGAAGAAGTATCCTACAGTTAGAAATATAGAACTACAGTATCATGCAAGGCCAGAGGTGTCCAGAGGTGGATGTTAATGGCACAGAACTAGTTGAGTTCACCATGCAGGAGACCATAGCCCCACCTGTAGAAATGAGCTTCCCCCGATCTTCCTTCATCAGTACCAGAACTCTTTGGCCCCAGCTTACTGGGAAAGTATTCACATTAAATATTATAATGTTTCCAATATATGAAGAGTTTATTCAGATTTTTAAGAAAAACACCAAGATTCATACTGATGAATAAGCAAAGATAGAAAGAAATCATTCACACTAGAAGATATCAAAACAGTAAACAAAACATATGGGAAAATGTTCACCCTAACAGTAAAAAAAAAAGAAAAAAGAAAAAATCAAAGTAACCTCAAGATATCATACTGCACCTTTAAAAATAACTAAAAAGACTTGGTGAGGGTTGAAGTGAAATGGATAGATTCTGTATATTGTTAGTGGTATTGTAAGTTGAATATCATCCTTTTGGTGAACAATACTGCAACACCTGTGAAGATATGACTTGCCCTTGACCCAGTTATCCAATTCTTGAATGTTACTCATTAGTCGGAGATTGAGGTGGAGAAAATGACCACACCAACATTTATTAAGTGCTGCCTTTTTAAGTAATAATAGTAATTACTGTGATAATAATAATTGCTAACATTTATTGGTCCCTTACTGTATACTAGGCACTGTATTAAACATGTTGTATATTTTTAATTAATCCTCTCAATAACCTCGTTAGGTACACACTTTAATTTCCATTCCACAGAGAAGGAAACAGCTTAAAAATGTTGAGTATCTTGTTCAAGTTAAGCAGCAGAGCTAGAATTCAAATCCAGATCCATCTCAAAATTATTTTACCCATCAGCATTGACTAATCCTCACAACCATCCCTTGGGGTGAGTATTATTAATGACTTTGTACAGAAGAGAAACTGAAATTTAGCAAGGTTAAGGAACTTGCCCAAGGTCACACAGCTCGTAAGTGGCAGAACTAGAATTTGAACCCAAATCTATCTGGCTCTAAAAACCTGTATTCTTTCCACTATACCATATTTTTCCCTGAGGAAACAATTTAGTAGAGGAAAAACAAGACATATACTCTCAGATATTGCAGTGTTACCTATAATAGCAAAATAGTGGAAAATTTCAAATCTAAGTAAAAGTCCAGTCATTACAAAGGACAATTATGAAGACATCATTATGTCCCATCCAATATGATATTTTAGTTCTATATTTCTGACTACCTTGGTTTTGTAGACACCTCAAGCTTGTCATGGATGCAGCTGTGGAAAAATGTGTACGAGGCACTGTTCTGTGAAAAAGCAGAACACAAAATAGTGCTTATGTTATTATTTCAGTTTCTTCTGGACATCTGGGCATGTGCATAGCAACTAGAAGAAAATAGCAAAAATCTGTGCTTCTCCTTTCCGTGAATCTCTAGGGCCTGCTGCAGCTCTTGGCCCATGGTGAACAGTCAGTAAATGTTTGCTGAAAGGCATGGGCTTGCCCTGACAGCTGGGGGCTGGGCTCTCCTGCCCTCAAACCCAACACTGCCAAGATGGGATATCAGACCTGGGGGTAAGGATGCTTGGTAGTCTGGGCAGGAATGCCGGACACATGCTTCCTCCTAAGGCTCTGGGAAGGCAGATGAGGGGAAAGATGTAGGATTTCATGGCTAAGAGGAGAGGGAGACCTGGGTCACAAAGGTTTCTGTCTGTATAGGCCCCCTATAAATACTTGATGAAGGAATTAATGGTCTGCACTGGCTGCAGTCAGAGGCTTCTGCTGTCCCAACTTCTCTTCCCATTTCTCAGTCTCTGTTTGTTTCACCTTCTTCTCATCCCTCAATACCCTCTGCCCAGTTACATGGGATTTCTCCCTCCTTTGAACCCTGTAATGGACTATAATCACTCTGTTACATTTATCCTCTTCTGTCCTGTCAGTCTGGGATCTGAGCTACAGAAATTCTCTGAGAGCCAGTTAAAGAAATGGAAATACTTAAATTATAATCTGTCAGTTACGCTTCTTTTTGGATTGTGGAAAGGATTTTGCCTGGAAGTATTCACTTGGTCGTGACTTTTTAAGCCATGTACAGTCTGTGGTTTTAGCTACAGTGAAGAAAAATGGCTGAGAGTTTGAATCACGATTGGCGGGTGAAAAATTTCCCCTTACTACTTCTATCACATCTTGGAGGAAATATATATGTGTGTGTGTATACATATATATACACAAATACTATAGATAGATGGATAGATAGATAGATGGAATAAA
Organism: Tursiops truncatus; assembly: GCF_011762595.2. Taxonomy (NCBI): domain Eukaryota; kingdom Metazoa; phylum Chordata; class Mammalia; order Artiodactyla; family Delphinidae; genus Tursiops; species Tursiops truncatus. Next base: position 23,895,862 of record NC_047041.1, read on the forward strand.
ATCTGAAAAGCATCTTACTTTTTACAAGTCTTTGAAAAACACAACTACCTACCTATAACCCCCACCACCCCCATCTCATAAGTGTGACTGAAATAGAAAGTACCAAGAGATTATATCAACTAGTCAAGCTCACAGAAGAGATATCAATAAATCAAAAATGTTTATTTTTCCTATTGCAGAAAACTTATAAAGTATAAGATGTTACAGCACCAGGTGTACTTAAGTTGAAAAATGGCATGTCTAGATTTAGACTATCTTTGCTCAGTGGCAAGATTGCAGCCCAGGAGAGTTTTCTAGAACTTAGCTGTTTCGATTGATTTACACTAGTGTACTTGAGCTGTGCCTCAGTCCTGAGGGGGACTATGCATATCAAAGTAGTGAAGTGATCCGTAGCTGCTGGAAACTGCAACATCCTGCGGAGATTAAAAACAAGATACACAAGTCTCCTGTCTCTCATAGGCTTTCTGCCTGCCCTCTCCTCTTCCAGCTGGTGAAATTTGCCTCTGGCTAGGATAGACTTTCAAGAAACTTTGGATGCTTATTTATTGGGCATCTACTCTGTGCCAGACACTGTGTTGGCCCTGAGGATACAGCAAAGAAATTCTGCCCCAAATGGCTTTAGTCTATGAAAGTTTTTGGTTGGTGGTTAAGTCCTCTAAGATGAAGACTTCGTACAAATGTAGCTTGCCCTCATGGAGCCCTGCGTGGCTGGGGAAGGGACTGTGAGAACTGCCTGGAGGTCACAAGAGTGCCCTATAGGCTGGAGTGTTCTGATAATATAACAAGGAATGGGATCAATATCATGGATCTCTGAGGCGTCTGCACTTTTCAGTAACATCCAATTTAGTTAATTCCTTTAAACTGAGGGGAGAGCTTTCTCTCAGACAAATTCTCCCGGCTAGTTACTCCTTGGATTGGTCTCCAAGGAGACCAAAAACAGATCAGCACATACACAGTGAGTCAGTACAGCCTTGGCACCTGGGAAGGGAATCATCATCAAAGGAGAACCAGCATTGGTGTCCCAGGAAGGGAGGCATTTAATCTTTACTTTTAACATGGACATTCTTTACTTCTGGTCACTGTGCCCTTTTCTTTAATAATTAAAGCAGATGTACAATGTATGTACACACAGGCTGTTTTAGTTAGCACAAAATTCAAGTTTACTCATGTATAAGCCAGAATGACTTCCCTGTACCTCAATATGTGAAATTTTCTTTTATTGCTGTTTTTTTTTTAAAAAAGCATATATGTATTTTGTAAGGATATACTGTAAACTATTAAGATGGTTATCTCTTGGATGTGATATTTAAAGGAACTCTAACCATTTTACTATTATTTTATTCCTTAAAATTATCACGGATTATTTTTTAATGATTATTTCTTTTGATAATAAAGAAATGCAAAATAACTCTTTTTCCTTCATAAATATAACTTTTAAAATATTTGTCTTAAAAATATCTGAATATTTTTCTGCCCTTTTCTTTATAATGTTTTATACATTTTGTAATGTTAATGTATTTATGGGTAAGTTGGTTTCTCTGCATCAATCTCAAGTTCTTTGTGGTCAAGGATTATCTTAGGGATGGAGAGCCTCACACACCTAGTAGGTACGCAGTTCCTAATTAAGTGGACTTTAACTTACTTCTGTGAGGGAGTACAAAATGAGGGAAGGATAGATCTGGGGAAACCATATGAAGGACAAAGAAGGTCAGATTAAGGTTAATCAGAAAATATTCTTCTTCCTGTTAGCACATTTGGGTTTTAAAACTGAGAACGAGTTGGCTAAGAGCCTTGCTAAAGCAATTCAGGTCCGTTTTTCTGCAGTTAGTTACTGCACAGGCCATAATATTGAGGGTCTAGGTTCACTTCACTCTCCTGCTCAGGAATATTTCCTTATTGGCGTTGCCAATAGCCCTAATTAAAGGCTGTACTCAAAATATCAACTTGGCATACCACAGGAGCCAGCTTCCTCATTCCTCTGTGTGTTAGACTTTCTAATGATGAAAGAGGAAATCAGGGGCTACAGTGACCACCAAACTCCCCACTTCCCAAAGAAAAGTTGTGGTGTTTTATATTTATATCAAGTTTGCCTTGGTTTCAATTTTAAAACAATGCATTTAATGGTAGTTGAAGGAGGGAAGGGTCTGATCTGGTGTGGGGAGAGAGTAACCTGGCAACCACTGCTCTGTTCTTCAGATCTGCTGAAAAGATCTGTCCTCCAGGTATCAAGAAGGGCCATGCTCCCTCTGAAGGCACTTGGGAAGAATCTGTTCCAGGCCTCTCCTAACTTCTGGTAGTTCCTGGGGTGGTGGCAGTGTAACTCCAGTCTTCACATGGCATTCTCCCTGTGTGCATGTCTGCCTCTGCTGTCCAAATTTTGCCTTTTCCATAAGGACACCAATCATACTGAACTAGAGCCCACCCTAATGGCCTCATTTTATCTTGATTACCTTTGTAAAGACCCTATCCCCAAAAAAGGTCATGTTCTGAGGTACGAGGGGTTAGGACTCCAACATATCTTTTTTGGAGGACACAATTTAATACATAACAGTAAGGCTGGTTCAATGTTTTTAAATAAATTACTGTAAACCACTATATCAACAGTCTAAAGAAGAAAAACACATGATCATATCAGTTGATGCAGAAAAAGCCAAGATAAAACCTCTTGGCAAGGAAGAAATAGAACCTAATAAAAGGTATCTACAAAAAACTTACAGCTAACATCATATCTAATGGTGAAAGACTGCTTTTCCTTTAAGATTGAGAACAAGACAAGGATGTACAATCAATCCTTCCGTTCCTATTTAACATCATACTTGAGGTCCTAGCAAGGCAAAGAAATGAAAGGTATACATATCAGAAAGGAAGAAATAAAACTATCACTATTTGCAGATGACATGATTGTCTACAAAGAAAATCTCCCCAAAAACCTATCAAAAAAATCCTAGAACTAATAAGTGAATTTAGCAAGGTGGTAGAATACAAGATTAATACACAAAAATCTACTGTGTTTCCATATAATAACAATGAACAGTTAAAAATCTAATTTTTAAAAAATTTTATGAAAAAACAAAGGAACTGAGTAGACAAAACAATTTTGAAAAAAAGAAGAAAATTGAAAGAATCACACTACTTGATTTTAAGACTTACTATAACATCACAGTAATCAAGCTATCATAGTAGTTGTGAAGGGAAAAACATATAGTTTGATGGAACAGAATGTAGTCCAGAAATAGACCCCCAAAATATAGCCAATTGATTTTTTTACAAAGGTATGAAAGCAGTTCAATGAAGGATAGTCTTTTCAACAAAACGTGTTGGGATATTTGGGCACAAGGCTAGAAACATTTTCATCACCCCAAAATTAAACATTAAATAGTTACTCTTCGAAAGACAGATACCATATTATATCACTTATATGTGGAATGTAAAATTTGACACAAATGAACTTATCTACGAAACAGAAACAGACTCACAGACATAGAGAACAGACTTGTGGTTGGTTGCCAAGAGGGAGGGGGTGGGGGAGGGATGGATTGGGAGTTTGATATTAGCAGATGCAAACTATTATATATAGAATGGATAAACAAGGTCCTACTGTATAGCACAGGCAACTATATTCAATATCCTGTGATAAACCATAATGAAAAAATATGAAAAAGAATATATATGTGTGTGTATGTATATATATATATATATATATATATATATATATATAACTGAATCACTTTCCTGTACAGCAGAAATTAACCCAACACTGTAAATCTACTCTACTTCAATAAAATAAATTTTTTTAAAAGTTACTCTTCATTCCTGCCTCCCTCCAATGCTGGCAACCACCAATCAGCTTTCTGTCTATATGTATCTACCTATTCTGAATATTTCATATAAATGGAACCTTTCATATAATACATAACCTTTTGTGTCTGCTTTACTTAGCATAATGTTTTGAGGTTTATCTACTTTGTAGCATGTGTCTGTACTTCATTCTTTTTTATGATTGAATGATATTGCATTGTATGTACATACCACAATTTGTTTATCCATTCTTCATAAACATTTGGGTTGTTTCCACCTTTTGGCTATTGTGAATAGTGTTGCTATGAATATTTATCTACAAGGGTTTTGAGTACCTGTTCCCAGTTCTTTGGGGTATATACCCAAGAGTGGAATTACTGTGACATTTGGTAATTCTGGGTTTAACTTTCTAGGAATCATCAAAACTGTTTTCATCCACACTCACTTTCATATAATTGTGACTGTACTGTGTATATTTTTGTTTGTGTAATATCTGACATAAAAATAACCCCTTCAAATTAAAGACTCTTAGTCAACATTATTTTTTGTGGCTGCATACTATTCTGCTATATGCATTTTATAATTTAATTAATCATTCCAGTATTTTAGGTTCTTCAGTTTTCTCTTATTCTTTTTGTTTCTCATTGCTATTGTTAACGAGTCCAAGCTCATACTGCTTGCTGCACTACAGGCCAATAAATTGAGAGACAAGTTGTTGGGGCAAGGAATAGTGACTTTATTTGGAAAGCCAGCAGACCAGGAAGAGGTGGACTAGTGTCCCAAAGAACCATCTCACCCAAGTTAGAATTCAGCCTTCTTTTATACTAAAAGGGGAGGGGATGTGGCTGGTTGTTGCAAACTTCTTGGTGCCAGAATTCTTTGTTCTTGCAACTGTCCATTTAGGTCTGGTCACGATGTTCTTGAGAATGGGCTATCCTGTATATTTCAGGCTCTAGGCAACATTCTTGTACAAAAGGTTCAGAACCAGCATGACTAAGCACTGGCAACAGAGCACACAGGTTAGAGCTAAAGGAATAGATTCAATATGGAGTCAGGTTTGTTCTTCTCTGTTACACTATGTTAAATAACACCAGGACAAACATTTGTGCTTACATCCTTAATTCAATTTAAACTGTGTCCCTAAGGTAAATTTCAAAATGTAGAATCATTATTTTATAATATAAATACTTGCTAAATTCATGATACCTGTTACCAACTTGCTCTTCAAAAATGTTCTACCGAACACTGACTTGACTTGCAGCGGAAAGCCTCCTATTTTACCATACCCTTCCCAGCCCTGGATCGTATTATTATTATTATTATGTTTAATCTTTGCTAATTTTGTAGGCTAAAATATTCTTATAATAGATTTATCAATAATTTCTGACACTGTGGTTATAATAAATTTGAACTTTTTTCATATGTTTACTATTTATTTACATTTCATGATTTATGAATTCTCTATACCTTTGCCCATTTATATTTCAGAATTTATATTCAGAATGCTTGTTGTCACAAATAACAGATCTAATCATGGCTTTAATGACTTGGGAATAAAGTTTTCTGACATAAACAAGATATCTAGAAGTAGGCGACTGCTAGCTGGTTTAGTGGTTTAGGATGTCAGGTTGGTGTCTTTGCAATGAAAAATGGCTGCAACTGCCCCAAACATTACATCCATGTTCAAGGCAGGGAGAGAGGGGATAGGGTGGAGCCAACTGCATCTGTCCCCTTTATTATGAAAGTAAAAGCTTTGCCAAATGCTATCCCAGCACACTTCCCCTTATGTCTCATTGACCAGAACCAGGTCATAAAGCCACCCTTTGCTGCAAGGGAATTGAGAAATCAAGTAATAGGATTTAAATGTTAGGCTTAAATCATTCGTGATCCATCCCCTGGGGCTGCACACTTTGCTGCCCACAGCAAAACCAAAAAGGAGGGGAACTAGGGGGAACGGATTCTAGAAGGCAAAGAGCACTATCTGACACAGAGTCTCAGTGTGTTTTGGGTTTTTTATTGCTTTATATATTTCTCTATACATTAAGGAAATTGACTTTTATCCTACTTATTACAAATATATTTCCCAGATTTCAGTTTGCACTTAACTGCTATTTATCTGAGAAAAGGCTTTTTTTTTCCTATTTATATAATGTACTAAGTTTAAATTTTTTTGTTTGTTTTTTAGATTAAAAAGTTCTTCCATTTAGAAATTAGATCGACATTTACCTCTAGTTTTTAAAATCTTTTTGAAAATTTAACTTTTTAATTGATCAGATATGTATTTTACCTATAAGGTAGGTTAATTATATAAATTGATTTTTTTCCCAAATAACTAGCAAATTGTCCTGGTACCACTTATTTCCATCTACTTCTAGGGCCCATGGTTATTCCTTTTAGAGAAAGGACTATGGGACAAAAAAACAATATCAACAACAGCAAAGAATTGATGAGGCAAATGCTGCAACATCAGCTTTCATGAAACTTAAGAAGGAAATTGCAAGGAAAAGGCTTTAGTACTGAGAAGTGTGATTGTTTGTTATACGTTTATCAGTGCACATAGTTAATGGATCGTGTTTCAGTTTCCTTCCTCTTTCCATTTTCTATGACAGGTAGCAAACCTAATTGAGAGTAGACCTCAATTATCTCATCCTGAGATATCCATCAAGTGACCTGGTTGTCATTTAGATCTGGTTCTTTTCCTAGTCAAACAAATACCTTATTAGGGGGGTATAAGTTTTTAACTTACAACAAAATTAATTTGCTTTAAAAGGATAACTGATTAACAGGATTACTAGACAAACAAGCAAACAAAATTAAAATCACATATGTTTTGAGTTTAATGTTTACCATTCACAGGGGAACAGGTAAAACTCTTCAGGAGATCATTGCTTATCACTCAGGGTCACACCAGGAAAACAGAAACTACTGGGTATTTAAAACAGAGTGTAGTGCCGTGAATTGGTTAGTTACATGGTGATTAAAAAAAGGGAGAGAAAACAATCAGGGGACAGTGAGGCTGACCAGAGATTGGCAGCTGCAGGGAGCCTGGAGGCAGTGGTGCACTGATAACTGGTACTCCTAGAGAAAAAGCCTTGATTTGTAGCATTGGCTAATTTCAAGCTAGAAACAGTTTAACAAACAGCTTGTAAAATTCCTGAATATTTACAATCTGCTCTTGTAAACCAGTACAAGCCAGCTGTAGCACACCACTGGTTAGAGAGGAAAAGGGAGCAGGTGGTGTTAGCCAAGCCCTACAGGCTAGGGTCCCCCACGAGAAACTGGGACCATGGCAGGCCTGTCTGGGGATTTGGAGACGTGGGAGAGACAGTCACTGCCAGAAGTTCTGCATGAGGCAGAGAGAGGGAAGAGGAGAAATACCCTGACTTTTCCCTTCCAGCCCTCCAGTCTTTTGCCAGTGTCTGGCTGAAGCCAGCTGGAAGCATCTAACTGGTAGTGAGAGCCTGGGAAATGCAGCTTACAGGGGTCATCTCCCAGCAGCACAGAGCAGAGCGGGGAAGGGACAGTTTCTTGTCCTCTTTTCCCTTCCATCCCTGTTGTTTTCTTCTGTCGTCCTTTAGATTCTACTTTTTCTCACTGCCCAGTCTTACATTGCTAAGGCTTTGCTTCCCTGCCAGAAAATTGTCTTGAGTTTTCTTTCCAGTTATCCTATACTTATTGTTCCTGCTCACTCTGCTCTTTCACAGTTTCTGTCTCTTGCTTCAGCACCTTTTGGGAGTGGCCCTATTCTGCTCTTGCTTCTCTGTGCTGCTGCTTCTCCCCACCTTTCTGGGTATTCTTCCTATGCCATGGTCAGCCTCCAACATGCTCAGGTTAGTCAGGGTCTTTGGGTGGAGAGGAAGAGTCTCACTCAGGACACTTTAGATGGAGAGGGCTTTGCAGAAAGGTTACCTGTGGACTGAATCTGGAATTTGAAGGACTTGGGAAACCAAGACAACTCTAGGGACCAGCTACTCTGCTTGCCTGGCACAGCCCACACTGTTCTTCTCCTAGGATGCCTTTGATTCCCTCACTTCATGCTGCGGCATATTTCAACTGGCTGACTCTTTATACATTCTCTGGTCTGATTCTGGTGCTCATGGCCATTATGCCAGGTCACCTGATGCCTCTCTAGCCAGCCTGTGAATGGGCTGCCCTAGGATAAGGCATCCAATCTGTAGCACCTCCTAGGGAAAACTTATTGCTGGATATTCTAAGTGGGGGCCGTAGACCATCCAGTTCAGCTCAAGATGATATAATATTGACTTGGCAGGCACTGAGATTCACCTGTCCAGGAGGGGGTTGCACTTGGGTTCTTTGTACTCACACTGTCTCTCCTTTCTGTATGCCTACCTGTGCACTAAGATACATTTGATCTGTCTCCTTGGCTTCTGTGATGACAAGTCTTGGACTGCAGGCTCTGCAAAGACAGAGATTCTCAACCCTGGTTGAAATGACAACTACCTGAGGAACTCTCAAAATGCCCGATTCCATGCCCCACCCTGACACTCCAGCCAAATTGGTCTGTGATCAGGTTGGGCATGGGTGTTTTTTTAAAGCTCCCAGATGACCTAATATGCAGTAAGGGATCCCATCTTGGTTGCCTGGACATTGGATTGTGACTTCGCTTGTCACATCTTTCCTATAGGCCACTCCTTTACATGAGTTGAGGGACTGTTGATTTCTCAGGAAACCCTATGGTTTGGGAAGGGAAAGCCTAGAGTGCTAGTGAAGGACAGTCTGAGAGGAATATGCCTGACACAAATGTAGAAAGCCTTGTTTCTAGTACTTTCCCACTTCAGAATTTCTTGGCAGGATCAAAAAGACCTTCTGCCCCTGGAGCTGTGTAGTCTGACAACTGTAAAAATTGCTTTTCACTTTTTGTTGCTTTTATTTTGTTTTACTGCCCTCTTAGTGTGGTTACACATAAACACAAATGCTGTAATATCCAGGAGCTTATTACATCCTGGCTGTGAACTCGCTTCCTTGAACCAAATTCTAGTCATAGGTTCTTCACATTGGCTGTTGAGTGGTTATGTTCAACGTGAGGAAACAGGACATAGCTAAAGAAGGACAACATGGAAGCCCAAAGAGTTTCTGAAAGGGTAAAGCAGCCTGGTTTCACTACAAGTTGGTCAAAAGAAAGAGAAAGGAATTAGATGTCTTTCTTTGATGATTCTGTGATTATTCAGGAATATGTGATTGGTGACTTTTTAAATATATGCAGTACTTTAAAGCTTACCATGTTCACTGGATCCTCTCAAATATCCTTTAAAGTAGAAACAGCAGATATTATTTTCTTATTTTCCCAGATGAGATATTATTATCCTTATTTTTCTCTTTTCTCAAAATACCTCAAGACCATAGTAACGACCAAGGGTGGATGTGAGACTAGAACACAGGACTCTGGGCCCTGTGGCACTTGTGCAGCATGTCCTGTTGCTGTACGGGTGAACCGATCCAGACACTAAGCGATGGAGGTGTGTGGAAATGTGTGGATTCAAAGGGAAGTTAATACCTGAGCTTTAAGAGAGTTAAATAACAGTTGAGAGAATGTGTGAATTGTGATCATAGATTGCTATGATGTGTGTGGGTCAGCTTGGGACCCCTGTGATCTCCGTCAGCCTCACCCCTACAGCCACACCAGATAAACTCACAGTCTAGGTGAGACTCAAGTGCTGTCCATGTGACACAGCTTCACAACAAGATCCCCTTTTTCTGAGGCCGACCACTTGCTGTTCTGCAGCCCCTCATGAGCTTCCCGGAGGTGCTGCTGTGATACAGGCAGGAGTGACCATGGGGCCAAGGAGTGGTGCAGATAGAATCCTCAAAGGCTCCCAGGGAGCCTGAGGAAAGTCCTAGGGGTCTTAAATAAATCCCCTAAAAAGGCAGCATTCTGATTTAAAATGCATCAGAGCCCAGATGGCAACAAAGGTTTTTCTTTTCTTTTCTTTTTTTTTTACATCTTTATTGGAGTATAATTGCTTTACAATGGTGTGTTAGTTTCTGCTGTATAACAAATTGAATCAGTTATACATATACATATGTTCCTATATCTCTTCCCTCTTGCATCTCCCTCGCTCCCACCTTCCCTATCCCACCCCTCCAGGCGGTCACAAAGCACCGAGCTGATCTCCCTGTGCTGTGCAGCTGCTTCCCACTAGCTATCTACCTTACATTTGGTAGTGTATATATGTCCATGCCTCTCTCTCGCTTTGTCACAGCTTACCCTTCCCCCTCCCCATGTCCTCAAGTCCATTCTCTAGTAGGTCTGTGTCCTTATTCCTGTCTTACCCCTAAGTTCTTCATGACATTTTTTTTTCTTAACTTCCATATATATGTGCTAGCATACAGTATTTATCTTTCTCTTTCTGACTTACTTCACTCTGTATGACAGACTCTAGGTCTATCCACCTCACTACAAATAGCTCAGTTTCGTTTCTTTTTATGGCTGACTAATATTCCATTATATATATATGTGCCACATCTTCTTTATCCATTCATCCGATGACGGACACTTAGGTTGTTTCCATCTCCGGGCTATTGTAAATAGAGCTGCAATGAACATTTTGGTACATGACTCTTTTTGAATTATGGTTTTCTCAGGGTATATGCCCAGTAGTGGGATTGCTGGGTCATATGGTAGTTCTATTTGTAGTTTTGTAAGGAACCTCCATACTGTTCTCCATAGTGGCTGTACCAATTCACATTCCCACCAGCAGTGCAAGAGTGTTCCCTTTTCTCCACACCTTCTCCAGCATTTATTGTTTCTAGATTTTTTGATGATGGCCATTCTGACTGGTGTGAGATGATATCTCATTGTAGTTTTGATTTGCATTTCTCTAATGATTAATGATGTTGAGCATTCTTACATGTGTTTGTTGGCAGTCTGTGTATCTTCTTTGGAGAAATGTCTATTTAGGTCCTCTGCCCCTTTTTAGATTGGGTTGTTTGTTTTCTTGTTATTGAGCTGCATGAGCTGCTTCTAAATTTTGGAGATTAATCCTTTGTCAGTTGCTTCATTTGCAAATATTTTCTCCCATTCTGAGGTTCTCTTTGGGTCTTGTTTATGGTTTCCTTTGCTGTGCAAAAGCTTTGAAGTTTCATTAGGTCCCATTTGTTTATTTTTGTTTTTATTTCCATTTCTCTAGGAGGTGGGTCAAAAAGGAGCTTTCTGTGATTTATGTATGTCATAGAGTGTTCTGCCTGTGTTTTCCTCTAAGAGTTTGATAGTTTCTGGCCTTACATTTAGGTCTTTAATCCATTTTGAGCTTATTTTTGTGTATGGTGTTAGGGAGTGATCTAATCTCATACTTTTACATGTACCTGTCCAGTTTTCCCAGCACCACTTATTGAAGAGGCTGTCCTTTCTCCACTGTACATTCCTGCTTCCCTTATCAAAGATAAGGTGACCATATGTGCGTGGGTTTATCTCTGGGTTTTCTATCCTGTTCTATTGATCTATTTTTCTGTTATTGTGCCAGTACCATACTGTCTTGATTACTGTAGCTTTGTAGTATAGTCTGAAGTCAGGGAGCCTGATTCCTCCAGCTCCGTTTTTCATTCTCAAGATTGCTTTGGCTATTCGGGGTCTTTTGTGTTTCCATGCAAATTGTGAAATTTTTTGTTCTAGTTCTGTGAAAAATGCCAGTGGTAGTTTGATAGGGATCACATTGAATCTGCAGATTTCTTTGGGTAGTAGAGTCATTTTCACAATGTTGATTCTTCCAATCCAAGAATATGGTATATCTCTCCATCTATTTGTATCATTTTTAATTTCTTTCATCAGTGTCTTATAATTTTCTGCATACAGGTCTTTTATCTGCTAAGGTAGGTTTATTCCTAGATATTTTATTCTTTTTGTTGCAGTGGTAAATAGGAGTGTTTTCTTGATTTCACTTTCATAATTTTCATCATTAGTGTATAGGAATGCCAGAGATTTCTATGCATTAATTTTGTATCCTGCTACTTTACCAAATTCATTGATTAACTCTAGTAGTTTTCTGGTAGCATCTTTAGGATTCTCTATGTATAGTATCATGTCATCTGCAAACAGTGACAGCTTTACTTCTTCTTTTCCAATTTGTATTCCTTTTATTTCCTTTTCTTCTCTGATTGCTGTGGCTAAAACTTCCAAAACTATGTTGAATAAGAGTGGTGAGAGTGGGCAACCTTGTCTTCTTCCCGATCTTAGTGGGAATGGTTTCAGTTTTTCACCATTGAGGATGATGTTGGCTGTGGGTTTGTCATATATGACCTTTATTATGTTGAGGAAAGTTCCTTCTATGCCTACTTTCTGCAGGATTTTTATCATAAATGGGTGTTGAATTTTGTTGAAAGCTTTCTCTGCACCTATTCAGATGATCATATGGTTTTTCTCCTTCAATTTGTTGATATGGTTTATCATTGATTGATTTGCGTATATTGAAGAATCCTTGCATTCCTGGAATAAACCCCACTTGATCATGGTGTATGATCCTTTTCATGTGCTGTTGGATTCTGTTTGCTAGTATTTTGTTGAGGATTTTTGCATCTATGTTCATCAGTGATATTGGCCTGTAGTTTTATTTCTTTGTGACATCCTTGTCTGGTTTTGGTATCAAGGTGATGGTGGCCTCGTAGAATGAGTTTGGGAGTGTTCCTCCCTCTGCTATATTTTGGAAGAGTTTGAGACGGAGAGGTGTTAGCTCTTCTCTAAACGTTTGATAGAATTCGCCTGTGAAACCATCTGGTCCTGGGCTTTTGTTTGTTGGAAGATTCTTCGTCACAGTTTCAATTTCAGTGCTTGTGATTGGTATGTTGATTTTTTTCTATTTCTTCCTGATTCAGTCTTGGCACGTTGTGCATTTCTAAGAATTTTTCCATTTATTCCAGGTTGTCCATTTTATTGGCATAGAGTTGCTTGTAGTAATCTCTCATGATCTTTTGTATTTCTGCAGTGTCAGTTGTTACTTCTCCTTTTTCATATCTAATTCTATTGATTTGAGTCTCCTCCCTTTTTTTCTTGATGAGTCTGGCTAATGGTTTATCAATTTTGTTTATCTTCTCAAAGAACCAGCTTTTAGTTTTATGGATCTTTGCTATCATTTCCTTCATTTCTTTTTCATTTATTTCTGATCTGATTTTTATGATTTCTTTCCTTCTGCTAAATTTGGGGGTTTTTGTTCTTCTTTCTCTAATTGGTTTAGGTGCAAGGTTAGGTTGTTTATTCGAGATGTTTCCTGTTTCTTAAGGTAGGATTGTATTGCTATAAACTTCCCGCTTAGAACTGTTTTTGCCGCATCCCATAGGTTTTGGGCCGTCGTGTCTCCATTGTCATTTGTTTCTAGGTATGTTTTAATTTCCTCTTTGATTTCTTCAGTGATCACTTCGTTATTAAGTAGGGTCTTGTTTAGCCTCCATGTGTTTGTGTTTTTCACAGATCTTTTCCTGTAATTGATATCTAGTCTCATAGCATTGTGGTCAGAAAAGATACTTGATACAATTTCATTTCTTAAATTTACCAAGGCTTGACTTGTGACCCAAGTTATGATCTATCCTGGGGAATGTTCCACGAGCACTTGAGAAAAATGTGTATTCTGTTGTTTTTAGATGGAATGTCCTCTAAATATCAATTAAGTCCATTTTGTTTAATGTATCATTTAAAGTTTGTGTATCCTTATTTATTTTTATTTTGGATGATCTGTCCATTGTTGAAAGTGGGGTGCTAAAGTCCCCTACTATGAATGTGTTACTGTCGATTTCCCCTTTACTGGCTGTTAGTATTTGCCTTATGTATTGAGGTGCTCCTATGTTGGGTGCATAAATATTTACAATTGTTATATCTTCTTCTTGGATCGATCCCTTGATCATTATGTAGTGTCATTCTTTGTCTCTTCTAATAGTCTTTATTTTAAAGTCTATTTTGTCTGATATGAGAATTGCTACTCCAGCTTTCTTTTGGTTTCCATTTGCATGGAATATCTTTTTCCATCCCCTCACTTTCAGTCTGTATGTGTCTCTAGGTCTGAAGTGGGTCTCTTGTAGACAGCATATATATGGATCTTGTTTTTGTATCCATTCAGCCAGTCTGTGTCTTTTGGTTGGAGCATTTAATTCATTTACATTTAAGGTAGTTATCGATATGTACGTTCCTATTCCCATTTTCTTAATTGTTTTGGGTTTGTTACTATAGGTCTTTTCCTTCGCTTGTGTTTCTTGCCTAGAGAAGATCCTTTAGCATTTGTTGTAAAGCTGGTTTGGTGGTGCTGACGTCTCTCAGCTTTTGCTTGTCTGTAAAGCTTTTAATTTCTCCATCAAATCTGAATGAGATCCTTGCTGGGTAGAGTAATCTTGGTTGCAGGTTTTTCTCCTTCATCACTTTAAATATGTCCTGCCGTTTCCTTCTGGCTTGCAGATTTTCTGCTGAAAGATCAGCTGTTAACCTTATGGGGATTCCCTTGTGTGTTATTTGTTGTTTTTCCCTTCCTGCTTTTAATATGTTTTATTTAATTTTTGACAGCTTGATTAATATGTGTCTTGGCGTATTTCCTGTATGGGGCTCTCTGTGCTCCCTGGACTTGATTAACTATTTCCTTTCCCATATTAGGGATGTTTTCAACTATAATCTTTTCAAATATTTTCACAGTCCCTTTCTTTTTCTCTTCTTCTTCTGGAACCCCTATAATTCGAATGTTGGTGCATTTAATGTTGTCTCACAGGTCTCTGAGACTGTCCTCAGTTCTTTCCATTCTTTTTTCTTCGTTCTGCTCTACAGTAGTTATTTCCACTATTTTATCTTCCAGGTCACTTATCCGTTCTTCTGCCTCAGTTATTCTGCTATTGTTCCCATCTAGAGTATTTTTAATTTCATTTATTGTGTTGTTCATTGTTGTTTGTTTCATCTTTAGTTCTTCTAGGTCCTTGTTAAATATTTCTTGCATTTTCTCTATTCTATTTCCAAGATTTTGGATATCTTTACTATCAGTATTCTGAATTCTTTTTCGGGTAGACTGCCTATTTCCTCTTCATTTGTTAGGTCTGGTGGGTTTTTATCTTGCTCCTTCATCTGCTGTGTGTTTTTCTGTCTTCTCATTTTGCTTATCTTACTGTTTTTGGGGTCTCCTTTTTGCAGGCTGCAGGTTCGTAGTTCCCGTTGTTTTTGGTGTCTGTCCCCAGTGGCTAAGTTTGGTTCAGTGGGTTGTGTAGGCTTCCTGGTGAAGGGGACTAGTGCCTGTGTTCTGGTGGATGATGCTTGATCTTGTCTTTCTGCTGGGCAGGTCCACGTCTGGTGGTGTGTTTTGGGGTGTCTGTGGACTTAATATGATTTTAGGCAGCCTCTCTGCTAATGGGTGGGGTTGTGTTCCTGTCTTGCTAGTTGTTTGGCATAGTGTGTCCAGCACTGTAGCTTGCTGGTCGTTGAGTGAAGCTGGGTACTGGTGTTGAGATGGAGATCTCTGGGAGATTTTCGCCATTTGATATTATGTGGAGCTGGGAGGTCTCTTTTGGACCAGTGTCCTGAAGTTGGCTCTCCCACCTCAGAGGCACAGCACTGAGTCCTGGCTGCAGCACCAAGAGCCTTTCATCCACACGGTTCAGAATAAAAGGGAGAAAAAGTAGAAAGATAGAATTAGTAGAAGTAGAAAGAAAGAAAGAAAGAAAGAAAGAAAGAAAGAAAGAAAGAAAGAAAGAAAGAAAGAAAAAGGAAGAAAGAAGGGAGGGAGGGAGGAAGGAAGGAGGGAAGGAAGGAAAAAAAGAAAGAAGATAAAGTAAAATAAAATAAAGTAATATAAAATATAATAAAGTTATTAAACTAAAAAATAGTTATTAAGAAAAAAATTAACAACAACAAAAAAAAAAGCGGACGGCTGGAACCCTAGGACAAATGGTGGAAGCAAAGCTATACAGACAAAGTCTCACACAGAAGCATACACATACACACTCACAAAAAGAGGAAATGGGGAAAAAATCATAAATCTTGCTCGCAAAGTCCACCTCCTCAATTTGGGATGATTCGTTGTCTAAAGGAGGGAAGGAAGGAAGGAAAGAAAGAAGATAAAGTAAAATAAAATAAAGTATTAAAATAAATAATTATTAAGAAAAAAATTAAAAAAAAAAACGGACAGATAGAACCCTAGGACAAACGGTGAAAGCAAAGCTATACAGACAAAATCTCACACAGAATCATACACATACATACTCACAAAAAGAGGAAAAGGGAAAGAAATAATCCATCATACTCCCAAAGTCCACCTCCTCAATTTGGGATGATTCGTTGTCTATTCATGTATTCCACAGATGCAGGGTACATCAAGTTGATTGTGGAGCTTTAATCCGCTGCTTCTGAGGCTGCTGGGAGAGATTTCCCTTTCTCTTCTTTGTTCTCACAGCTCCCAGGGGCTCAGCTTTGGATTTGGCCCCGCCTCTGCGTGTAGGTCGCTGGAGGGGGTCTGTTCTTTGCTCAGACAGGACAGGGTTAAAGGAGCAGCTGCTTCAGGGACTCTGGCTCACTCAGGCCGGGGGGAGGGAGGGGTGCAGCAGAGGCCGCCGTGACATTGCACCAGCCTGAGGCGCGCCGTGCGTTCTTCCGGGGAAGCTGTCCTTGGATCCCGGGACCCTGGCAGTGGCGGGCTGCACAGGCTCCCCGGAAGGGAGGTGTGGAGAGTGACCTGTGCTCGCACATAGGCTTCTTGGTGGCGGCAGCAGCAGCCTTAGCGTCTCATGCCCGTCTCTGGGGTCCGCGCTTTTAGCCGTGGCTCGCGCACGCCTCTGGAGCTCCTTTAAGCAGCGCTCTTAATCCCCCCTCCTCGCGCAGCAGGAAACAAAGAGGGAAGAAAAAGTCTCTTGCCTCTTCGGCAGCTCCAGACTTTTCCCCGGACTCCCTCCCGGCTAGCCGAGCTTCACTAACCCCCTGCAGGCTGTGTTCACAACGCCAACCCCAGTCCTCTCCCTGCGCTCCAACCGAAGCACAAGCCTCACCTCCCAGCCCCGCCCGCCCCGGCGGGTGAGCAGTCAAGTCTCTCGGGCTGGTGAGTGCCGGTCGGCAGCGATCCTCTGTGCGGGAACCTCTCCGCTTTGCCCTCCGCACCCCTGTTGCTGTGGTCTCCTCCGCGGCTTCGAAGCTTCCCCCTCCGCCACCCACAGTCTCTGCCCGCGAAGGGGCTTCCTAGTGTGTGGAAACCTTTCCTCCTTCACAGCTCCCTCCCACTGGTGCGGGTCCCGTCCCTATTCTTTTGTCTCTGTTTATTCTTTTTTCATTTGCCCTACCCAGGTACGTGGGCACTTTCTTGCCTTTTGGGAGGTCTGAGGTCTTCTGCCAGCGTTCAGTAGCTGTTCTGTAGGAGTTGTTCCACGTGTAGATGTATTTCTGGTGTATCTGTGGGGAGGAAGGTGATCTCCACGTCTTACTCTTCCGCCATCTTCCCCTCGTCCCCCTCGTTTCATTATTAAGTGTTTAAACTGCAGAACATTTTTGTGGCCTATTTTTAAAATATCTATCATGTATTTTATGTGTGGTCCTCTTCCTTTCTTCCAGATGCCATAAAGTAGATAAGCATGACTTTTGGATCATGCACACTTGAGGGCAGGTCTGAGTTGCTGAATCTCTGTGTTTGTACTTGAGCCTACACTTTGCAGTCCCCTTCAGGATCACCGAAGGCCAAAGGAGAACTCTGTCTGCTGAAAGTTGTCCCCGAAGTAGCTGGTGTTGGGTACTTCACTCCTCAGAGTAGAAAAATCACTGGGGCTTGCTGAGGGGACTGCTAACAATGGCCTTCCCTCTAGGGGAGTATGTCAGGAGGGTCTGGCCATCCCTCCACTTGGCCTGCTTGCTAGTGCCTCTTCTTCCTCAAGGACATCAGTTTCTTCCCTATTCTCAGCAACCCCCAACCTCACACCCCACCAAACATTCTTAGTTGTAGGTTAGGCTATAGCACCGCCTCCACCAAAGACAACAGGAAAGGCCAGTAAAGTAGGTCATGTCTGTCCACAGCTGTTTAATTACTTTGTCGCTGTCATCCAGGCAAAACTTTAAAAGGTTTATGAGTAACATATTCCCTCCAGGGTAGTTGTCTCCACCTTCAAAGTCACATGCACCACCCCTCACCTAGCTCTGCCTCACACCTCGTACGCCCAGTTCCCCTGAGCTCTGGCTCCAGCTGCTTCCCCAGCTTTTTTCACTTCCTTCATGTGTCAGCATTTAACCACTTGTTCCGGGCCTCCCAGATCCTTAAGCAGAGTTTAAGGGGAACAAAATGATATGTAAATGTGAATTTTTTTATTATAAACAATCTTCATGTGTCTAAAAGCCAACTAAGTGTTGTAAGTGTCACAGTTTCCAAACAGTGCTGCAAAATAATTACAGTTTTATCATCAAAGTGATTAAAATGTTTTTCTCTTCTTAGCTCATCTGAGCTTCATCTCTGAGGTACTATAGGCACTCCTAGGTGGCAACTCCTAAAGATGGAAGATTCTACACCTCCAGGGGCCTGGGTCTCTTCGGGAGGTAAGCCAGGTCCTCACTACTCCTTTGGCTTCCTTCCTGGGAGGTAGGTCATCATCAGGAGTTTTTTTTTATTGTAGGTCAATCAACCGTCAAAGTTACGTGTTGGGGGTAGCATTGCAATTTCACCTCTTTCTCTTGGACCTGCCAGATATGACAAGCTTCTCCATTTGCAGCATTAAGGCAACTGTCTTGGGAACCTGTCACTGCCTCAGGACCCTCCTCACATCACCTCACAGCATCAGGGGTCAGAGTCGGGTACCTCTGTGTTCCTCTTGAGCATGAAAGCCCCATAGGGTAGATTTTTTTCCCAGTATATTGACTCAACAACACTTCTGTTAGGTATCAAACACTCATTTATTCACAGATGAGATCCTACCATGATCTTAGTACCAGAGATACTAAAATGCTCTCCACAATCTCTCAGTGTAGTGAAGGAGATGGATTTGAAAACAGTATATTCACTATAATGTGGCAGGTGATAAGGTAGTTGCACACAGGGACACAGAGATCATTTAACCCCATGTGTGGTCTCAGGGAAGACTTGCAGGAGGAGATAAGTCACAAAGATGTGAAAGACCCTGATGGAGTTGCAGCACCATTAGCAGTGGCTAGCACTGGAATACAGAGTGAGAGCCAATGACCTGCAAGAGACGGCTTGGTACAAACTGGGGGTGAGGAGGTGCCATTGAAATGCTTAGCAACAGAGTGACAGTGTCACATGTGCCTCTTAGGTAGATGGCTCTGTATGAAGGGTGAAGCCCAGATTAGAAGACAGATATGTTTAGGGGCCTTGACTAGGGATAAAGAGAAGGGGAAAGGTTCAAGAAATATTTGCACAGTTAAATTAGCAGGACTTAGTGGCTGATTGGCTGGAGGAGGAGGGGGAAGGAGTGTTCATATGAACTTAGGTTTCTGGCTTTGATGAGTTTTTGGTATTTGACCTACTGTTTACACTGAAACTGGTAGATGCAAGTGGACTCTACACTTTGTGAGTCCCGGGTGAGGTAATATATATGAATATTAAAGGACATCAATTCCTCCATCCATCAACTTCTAAACATTTAAAAATTACGTTATCTCTTGATGAATGTTATCTCTTAGCAGTTAAGTTCGTTTTAGGCCTGACACTGGGATTGGGGGTGAAGGGAGGAGTAAGCAGATTTCAAAGCAGAATTCTGACTAGGGAGATTGAAGCTTGTTCCCCAGCTCCAGGCGGCCTGGTAAAGGACATCTGGGGAGAAGCGGAAAGCAGCCACCTGACAGGAGAGGAGGGCACTGATTGGCCCACAGGAACCGCCTGCCAGAGGAAACTGCAGCGGGTTTCATTTCCTCCCTTTCAGCTCTGGACTTCTATCAGTAGCTTTATCTCTCTCCTATTATAAGCAAAAATAATTAAGACCAACTGATCATTAAAACACCTTTTCCCCCCTTCCAAAGAAAAAGCAAGACATTTCATTTCAAGTGGCTGTTTCCCTCTGAAGTGGCAGTGCAGCAGTACCCTTCTCTTCATTCCGGGCTCAGCAGAAGTGTATTTCACCTTCAGCAAGTGGGGGAATCCCCTCTTCTGTGTGCCCTGCCCACCAGCCTAGGGCATTGGGGATCTTGTCCAGAAGCTTGTCCAGAGTCACTGAAGAGAGAGGCAAAGCCATCATTCTACCTTGTGCTACTCAGCACCCATCAGGTAAGATGCTGTGCACCAGGATGAAGCCCCCGGCAAACCACTGGCCCTGGTATTTCAGAATTTGCCTGAATATGTTGAACGCATACCTCTAGGTTCAAAGCAGCAAGGCTGAGAATGGTATCTTCAGTAGGAACGATGATAAAGGAAAAAGGTACACCTTTCCAAGTTTAACATGATGGTAGAGTACTTAAATCCCAACATGTTTGGAGATCAAGATTAGTGATATTTTCATCTTTATTAAAATAAGAAATCATTGACAAATATTTTGAGGACCTACTATTTTTTTATGTGCTATGCAAACTTCTTTGGTATATGCAAACTTCTATGGTAAATACAAAGTGCAGAACCCAAGAAATTTATAATCTATTTGGGTGGACAATTGAAAATTTAAATAATATTATAAGGTTACACATGACTAAGTACCTAATGGGTAGTACAGACAGTAGGATATTGGAATGAGAGTAAGATGGATGGTAGCTGAAATTATTAGGAAAGACTTCATACAGAAACTGGCCTTGAAGGGTGGTTGGTTGTAGATAAGTGGAAGGTGGATAAGGGGAGAATGACTTCCAAGTATGGCTTGTTAACACTTCCATCGAATCAAGTTTATATAACACACTTATTGAATTTTAATTTCTAGTTAGAATATGTAAATCTTCAATTCAGGAAGACTATTCATGTCAATACTGGGAACTAAAGTCCTAAGGAAAAGAGCTAGTGTTTATTTATTGTAGGAAAACTGCTGGCTTGCTGGAGCATTCCATCAACTGAATTGTTTCCCTCATCCTCCCCAGAGATCTATTCACCCTCGGTAACTTCTGCTAAATGTTCACTAATTTTTAGCAATCTTTCACATAGAGAATGAGATTTAGGCTAGCTGTTTATATTTTTTTCTGCAAATGATAAATAGCAGAGCAGCACAAAATCATTTTGATAAATAGAAATTCACTGTGTCTTAAAGTGTTATGTGGCACTTTTCTCCATATCTCAGGCTTTCAGTTGAATCTGCTGAGTCAGGGAGCAGTCACCAGCTGTGTGAGTGATAGGCATGAGGCCACAAAAAGAAATCTTTGGCTTCCCCTCCAAGCCCTGTTCTTTACATAAGAGCATAGGAGCCTCCAGAAGACTTGCATGATCTTAGTGTTGAAATTTCTGTGTATATTTCTGTGTACCAAAGAATTGAGAGAATTTCAGAGTTTCTGGGATTCTTATTTATAACCCAATGACCAGGACAGTGTTGAAAATATTAATGGATAATGGTTGACCTCCACGAGTAAATTTGGACGATTTCCCTTGATGCAAGGCCAGCAAATACAAACTTCCTATGACCATTTAAAATAAAACAAGAACAAAATGAAGTTCTTCACTCTCCTACTTCGCTTCCTTTGCTCAGATTACTCTCTGCCAATGATGGCCTGCATGCATCCCCCCTCTGTGCACGCATGCGCGCGCACACACACACACACACACACACACACACACACCCTGTACCTACTTTCCAAACCATTCCACCATTCACTGGGGATAAGCATCACTAGTGAGTAACAATGGTGGATTCAGACTCTGAGCTAACAAGGCTTATCTCCCTGTCTTTAAGACCCATCTTCAGGAATGTTTTCCCAGCCCGTAGCCAGAATTAATCTTAAAGCAGGAGTCTCGGTTTTCTTTTCTTTTTTTCTTTTTTTTTTTTTCAACAGGAAAGCCTGTTTTTATTTTTACTGGAGGCTCAGGTGGCACATGACAGTTCATAAAATGGCTTCAGAGGTAGGGGGTAGTGGGGAAACAAAAATTAAACTGGGATGGGAAAGAAAAACAACCAGGAGGAGATAAGAGCTGGCTGTTTCCTTCTCAGCCTGATTTAGCGGAGGGAGTTAGTGCCTCTGAACAATAAGAATGGATCCCTTCCTTTAATCCTTGGTAAGGGAGAGAAAAAAAGCAAAAGGCTGTTGCTTTGGCCCTCCTGAGTCTCAAGGAAAAAGGGGAAAAGCCGGTGTTTTGATGTCATGAATTGTGGGAAAGGGGGAAGGGAGGTGCTGGGTAGGATACAGGTCAGTTGGAAAAACTGGCAGATACCAGATGGTGGCTCTGGGTGTCCTTTGAGTTGGAATCACTCCAGTATGGTGGTTGGAGGGTCCCCACTGTTGATGGGGGCTGAGGTCTCCGGGGCTGTGGGCTGCCTGGGTCCAGGGGGCTGCTGCCGTCTCTGCTGGATGTAGGGGCAGTTTTGTGGGCGCTGGGGCTCAGGCCGGGAACAGTCAGTGGGGCCTTGGCTGGGCTTGGTAAGAGTCTCGTTTTTCTATTATGTGATTGATATAGTAAGAAATATATATAGTTTAGGTATTCATCCGAGGTTCCTGGCACAGAACGTCTAAAGCCCTTAATATATCCTGAGTGGGAGGGGTAAGAGGAGTATCTTTTGTTATTCATTATAAGCCCCTTTCAACCACCTGAGTTTACATTAATGCGGTGACTCTTGGAGGATGGGGGCTGGTTGCCAGAGGAACCAATCATGTGATTAGAGGGCTGGAAATTTTAGCCACCCCCTAACTTCACCCCCGCCTTAATCACCAATGGCTGGTTATTTAATTAGTTATGCCTACATAATGAAGCCTCCATAAAAACAATAAACAACAAAGTTCAGAGAGCTTTTGAGTTGGTGAACAAGAATGCCTCTACGTGCCAAGAGGGTGGCATATCCTAAACTCCATGGGGACAGAAGCTCCTGTGCTCAGGACCCTTCTGGATCTTGTCATACATATCTCTTCATCTAGCTATTTATTTGTATCCTTTAAAATATCCTTTGTAATAAATTGGTAATAGTAAGTAAACTATTTACCTGGGTTCTGTGAACGGTTCTAATAAGTTGTCAACCCTGAAGAGGGGGTCATGGAAACCCCCAATTTACAGCCCGTCAGTCGAAGTCCTAGAAGTCTGGACTTGAGGTTGGTGTCTGAAGTGGAGTTAGTTTTGTGGGACTGAGCCCTTAACCTGCGGGGTCTGCACTAACTCAGAAGTGTTGTGAATAGAGAATCTGTTTTTCTTTTAAAGGTCTATCATGTCCTGTGTTATATCACAGCTATTTTGTACGTATCTTTTCCTACTGTTAGATCTTAAATTTCCTAGTGCTTTCAAGTCATTCTTACAAATTTAAATTCTCATTATAGTTTAATTGAATCTTTTTTTTTTTTTTCACTCAAAGAACATTTTTCAAACCTTTAGTTGTGTCAGCCCTGAGTTAATCATGGGACCAAAAACTGTTTAAGGAAGGGCATTGCAAACCAAAGAGAAACTTGGAAAAAGGCCCAGAGAGCATGCAAAGAGTTTGGAATGGTTGGTACATAGGGTTTAAATGAGAGGGTAATGGGAAACAAGTCCAGACAGGTAAGTGTGGGGTCTGGTCATGAAGTTTTACATATGAGGAAAATGAGACACATAGATGTTATTTGATCAGCCACAGTAACAAAGGGATTAGAACCCATCTGATTGTTCCCACCATCCAGGCCCAGCAACTTTCCATAAGCTCAGACAGTGATGTTATGCAACCATGCCAGTCTGAGGCAACTGGGTGGGAAAAGATGAAGATAATGCAGAGAGCATCTGTGACAATCGTGTCTGTGTGGTCGGGCCACACGATGCCTCTCTTTGTACTTCCATAGAGGCAAGAGCAATAGGAGGCAAACAACCAAGAAAACTAGGTGCTCTGAAGACAACATCTAGCACTGCTCTGTGGCAAGTCGTAGTGGCCAACCTGAGCCCCCACTTAGTAACCCACAGACTGGTCTGTGAGCTACACTTCGAAGCAAATACCAAGAATTGCCAGCTCTGCCATTCTTTTGACCTTTGCCTTGAGATTCAAAGAACTAATATTTTCAGTGATACCTGAGTTACAATAATAAGCAAAGGTGTTGAGCAGGTAAGTCATTAAAAAAAATGACACATAGCCTATAAACATATGAAATAATGTTCAACCTCTCCAGTAATAAAAGAAAATTTTTTATGAAAAAATTATTTTTCTCTTATTAGATATCAGATTATCAAGATTAATAATAACAATAATAACTACTGTTGGCAAGGATATGGGAAAATTGGCACACATGTAGAATCTGCTGGTTGGAGAAAAATTTGATGTAAGCTTTCCACAGAGCAATTTGTCAATGTATTTCATCAGTCATTAAAACATGGTCATTCTTTCTGGCAATTCTACTTCAAGTCCGAAGAAGCTAATTAGAGAGATGTGCAATGCTAGGCTGGAACTATGTTCATTTCAACATTATGGCTGTGAAAAATTAGAAATGACTCATGTATCTAATGTTAGGGGAGTAGGTACATATCCTATGGCACAAAGACACAATGGTAAAAGGATATTGATGTAGTGCAGCATTCTTAATATAATGCTAAGTGGGAAATGTTGGCTGCAAAACAGTATTTATAGTTTAAAAACATTTTGAAAAATGTATACATGTATAACTGGCATGTTGAGAAATCAGGACTCATGGGATATAATCAGAAAGCACCTTTAGTTTTGCCTTTAAATGCCACTGGATAAAAACATGGGCTGTCCCATGACTTTTCTGCTCACTCTCAGGTAGTAAACATCCTTTGGGCACTTGAAGACACAAAACCACTGTCTCAATTCAATACAATAATTAGATTGTCCAGTCCCTGATTAATTCCAGTGTTATTCAGAGCAGCAGCCATTTCCCCTCACACAGCCACAGCTTGCGGCAGTGAGAAGCCTGTAACAGTAAGGAGGGGTTTGATCCTACCTTTTCCCTGTCAGCCTCTACTCTCCATCCCCTCGAAGGTAGTTCTTGACCATTCCAGAGTTGAAGTGGAGGATGGAGGGGAGGAGAGGTACATGTTTGGGTGGGGGTGGGGGTATATGTTAGGAAGCTCTTTCTTGACTGGGGTGGCTTCACGGTCTCTTAGGCCAGGCAGATGTTTAAATATGCCTCTTGTGTGCTCAGGTGGGGTTTTCAGGCTCTGTTTTGCAGCTCTCTTGATACCATGATGTGCCCTCCCCTGCTCTCTGCCAACCCCTCCATGTCCCTAGGAATCTTGTGATTCGCTCACAGCCTTTCTATTAAGGTTTGTTCGCCTCTTGAGCCAGCTATCGTGGACATGAACTAAGAGAACCTCAGCCCCCCCTCAGCCTCTTCTGTGGCCCATGTCTTGTCCATGAGAAATGCGTAGAACTGTTCATGCATGAGAAACTCTGGAAGTGAGGACTGACTGCCAGCTGAACAATCTCCCTTCAGTCTCCCCTTACTTCCCTCACTCTAGGCTGGCTGGCCCCAGTTTCTCAAACTTATGCTTCTTAGGCAGGAGTTAGACACCAGTTGTCCTTTCCCCAAAACTCTAAAGGACATATATTAAGCTCTTTCAGTGGTACTGTTGAAGCCCCTCTGTAAAAAAAGACTCTGTGTCTCTGCTCTTCTGAACCAATGTGGGTAAGGGGACTTGTTACCCTACCATGAGATCCACCCTCTTAACAGATTTTTCAGTGCACAGGACAGTATTGTTATCTACAGGCACAGTGTTGTACAGCAGATCTCTAGAATTTATTCATTCATGAATAAATGAAATTTTATACCTGTTAATTAGCAACTCCTCATTTCCCCCTCCCCCAACCTCTGGCAACCATCAATATATTCTTTGCTTTTATGAGTTTGACTATTTTAGAAACCTCATATAAGTGGAATCATGTATTATTTGTCCTTCTGTGATTGGCTTCTTTCATTTGTCATAATGTCCTCAAGGTTCATCCATGTTGCATATTGCAGGATTGCCTTCTTTTTTACAGCTGAATAATATTCTATTATATGTATATACCACATTTTCTTTTACCAGTTCATCTACTGATGGGCATTTAGATTGTTTCTACATCTTGGCCATTATTCATAATGGTGCAGTGAACAAGGGAGTGCTAATATCTTTTCTAGACGCTGATTTCAATTACTTAGGATAAATACCCAGAAATGGGATTGCTATATCATATGGTAATTCTATTTTTAATTTTTTGAGGAACCTCCATGCTGTTTTCCATAATAACTGCACCATTTTGGATTCCCATCAACAGTGCACAAGGGTTCCAATTTCTCTACATCCTTGCCAACACTTGTTGTCTATTATTATTATTATTATTATTATTATTATTATTATTACTACTACAATGGCCATCCCAACAGGTGTGAGGTGATATCTCATTGTGGTTTTAATTTGCATTTGCCTGATGATTGCTGACATTGAGCATCTTTTTATATATCTATAGGTCATTTGTATGCCTTCTTTGGAGAAATGTCTATTCAAGTGCTTAGCCCATCTTTAAATTAGGTTATTAGGGTTTTTCCTATTGAGTTGTAGGAGTTCCTCGTATATCTTAGAAATTAACCTTTTATCAGAAATATAGTTTGCACATATTTTCTCCTATTCCATAGTTAGCTGTTACACCCTACTGGTTGTTTCCTTTGCTGTGCAGAAGCTTTTTAGTTTGATATAGTCCCTCTTGTCTACTTTTGCTTTTGTTGCCTATGCTTTTGATGTCATATCCATGAAATCACATCACACGTCCTGATGTCAAAATATATTACAAAGCTACAGTAACTAAAACAGTATGATACTGGTGTAAAGATAGATATATAGACCAATGGAACAGAACAGAGAGCCCAGAAATAAATCCATACATATATGTCAACTGATCTTTTTTTTTTTAATATTTATTTATGTATTTATTTTGGCTGCACCAGGCTCCAAGTTGCAGCATGCGGGCTTCTTAGTTGCAGCATGCAGACTCCTTAGTTGTGGCACGCGGACTCCTTAGTTGCAGCATGCATGCGGCATTTAGTTCCCCAACCAGGGATCGAACCTGGGCCACCTGCACTGGGAGCGTGGAGTCTTACGCACTGGACCACCAGGGAAGTCCTAATGTCAACTGATCTTTGACAAGGGTGCCAAGAATACACGAAGTACAAAGGATAACCTGTTCAACAAATGATGTTGGGAAAACTGGATATCCACATACAAAAGAATGATATTGGACCCTTGCCTTACCGCATACACAAATATCAACTCAAAAGGCTTACACATAAGACTGGAAACTGTAAAAGAAGAAGAAAACATAGGATAAAGTCTTTGACTTTCTTTCTTTTTTTTTTTGGTTTGTTTTTATAAATCCTACCAAACAAATTCTCCTACTGGTCTTCTCACAATTCAATTGAGTATGTGGAATCACTTGCTTTCATGCCTCAGCTAAAACTGAGACAGGCTGGGTCTCAGTATAACATCCTGTTACCCCTGCTTTAAAATGCTCTGTGGACATAGGCACACACAGCAGTATCTCTGGTTGTGGGGATTATGAGTGACTTTTTTTTTCAAGCTTTTCTGCAATTTTCAAGTCTTCTGTACTGAGTGTAACTTCACTTTAGTAATTAGAAAAACAATGAACTTAAAAATTGTACAACAGCAATCAAAGTCAGTTTTGTTGACATTAGAAATTTCCTGTCCCAACCCTGAAGAATTCCCTTGTAAAAAGATTTCTACATGTAGCTATGGCTGGCTGTTTTCATTATGCCCTTTCAGATGACAAGGAACACGCTCTAGTTTACCTCAAGTGATGGGTGGCACTCTATTGTAAGTCTGCAGTGGGGAATTAAGGAAACAACGGCCTCAGCTTGCACAACCAGTCCTTGGGAACAAGAACAGTGATCACAACATAGCAACATTCTGGTGCCAATCAACCAGGCTGGTAATCTACCAGACTTGTGGCTCAACTACTTT
This sequence comes from Tursiops truncatus, assembly GCF_011762595.2. NCBI lineage: Eukaryota > Metazoa > Chordata > Mammalia > Artiodactyla > Delphinidae > Tursiops > Tursiops truncatus. The sequence continues at coordinate 23,923,596 of NC_047041.1, forward strand.
GCTCTGCTTTTCCCTGTTCACTTCCATGGCCATGGTTGATTTTCTTCTTGCAACTTTCCTTTCTGCTTCAGGGCTTCTGCCTATTCCAGACTCTGTTGCCTCATGGCTTCTACTTCTGGTACTGCTTAATGCCTTCTCAATGTCTCTCTCAGCCACTGTGTCACTTTAGTGTGTCTTACTTGTCATAATGATTTCAAGACATCTCAAGAGGAAGGATATGAATAAGTTGTTAATTACTCTCCAAAACAGAGCACATCAGTTAGGCAGCATTCTTTTTTTTTTTGAATATTATTTTATTTTTTGTTTTATTTTATTTTTTTTATACAGCAGTTTCTTATTAGTTATCTATTTTATACATATTAGTGTATATATGTCAATCCCAATCTCCCAATTCATCCCACCACCACTGTCCCCACCCACCCCTTGGTGTCCATACGTTTGTTCTCTACATCTGTGTCTCTATTTCTGCCTTGCAAACCAGTTCATCTGTACCATTTTTCTAGATTCCACATATATGCGTTAATATACGATATTTGTTTTTCTCTTTCTGACTTACTTCACTCTGTATGACAGTCTCTAGGTCCATCCACATCTCCACAAATGACCCAATTTCGTTCCTTTTTATGGCTGAGTAATATTCCATTGTATATATGTGCCACATCTTCTTTACCCATTCATCTGTCAATGGCATTTAGGTTGCTTCCATGACCTGACTATTGTAAATAGTGCTGCAATGAACATTGGGGTGTATGTGTCTTTTTGAATTATGGTTTTCTCTGGGTATGTACCCAGTAGTGGGATTGCTGGGTCATATGGTAATCCTACTTTTAGTTTTTTAAGGAACCTCCATACTGTTCTCCATGGTGGCTGTATCAATTTACATTCCCACCAACAGTGCAAGGGGGTTCCCTTTTCTCCATACCCTCTCCAACATTTGTTGTTTGTAGATTTTCTGATGGTGTCCATTCTAACTGGTGTGAGGTGATACCTCATTGTAGTTTTGGTTTACATTTCTCTAATAATTAGTGATGTTGAGTAGGCAGCATTCTTGCTCATGTTTAGCTTTTGGGTCAATCGTGAATCCCTGGTTCAGTTGATTAGGGTCAGGAATGTGAAAAATTTTGGATCACATAACCCAAAGCATAGCAACTACCCATGACAATTTTGCTAGTGAAATAGGCTCCCAACGTATCATGGACTGCCCGTATGCTAGAAAAGCGGTCCATGTCTTTCAGACAGACCTACCACCATATTTAATTCATTACCTCTATGGTTTAATTGAGTCCTATTTTTGGATATCAGTAAAGGGGCCAGAATTTACAAAACAAAACAAGATGGAGAGAATCAGATATCCAGATTTATTTTTCTATGCTATACATTACTTCATCACATCCTACCTGAAAGAAAACAAATTTTTGCAAACAAATCCAAAGTGATTCAAAACCAAATAATGACTTTTAAAATTTAATGTCATTGTTAATAAAGAATAGACCACACCCATCTACAATACCAAGTAAACAGTTCTTTTCATTTCCACTTTTCTTCTGTAAAATACACCGGGCATTACTACTTCATTACAACTGACATTTCTTCTCATTTTTGAGAAATTGTTGACTGTTTACAGATTAAGTACAATTCCGTACCTCTTCTTGATGCACTGAGACATATTCATGTAAAGTACATAATAGCTTCTGATGTTACATTATCATTTTTATTGTGTAACAAAGCTTCATTTAGGACTTTTTTCCAAAGAGCCATTGAGATTTTATGATAAAATATTTAATACATTATAAAGAATGATCACAATTTTTTTTTGTTATTGAGAAAGAAAAATTTAGATACTAGAATCTGAAAGTTAAAATGATAGTAATAATGCATAACAACAGTATTGCCAGTAAAATATCTTTTATATGTGTTAAGTTTCCATAAGTAAGTTACATAATTTGGAGTAGAGACAAGCATTTGTACTGCTGGCATTACTTCATTTCACCCCAGGTACTGATTTTGTTATAGAATTATTCTAGGAGTGCTTAAGAGTATGTTTGGGTAAATAAATGTAACTACATCTAGAGACAAAACTTAATAAGCTCTTCTGGATGAGATAATACCATAGATGAGATAAGCAGTTTGGAATAACTGATCAGAAGAGTAATAATTATCATTAATACCATTTAGCAGAGGGATTCAAGGGGAAATGTTCAAAGCAAGCCCTTTGGGATATGATTCTGCAGTAATTTCTGATGAGGTGGAATGTTGGCTTGTCAGGTCAGCAAGAAGCCCTTTAAAAAAAACCCAAGCTGATCATTGTGAGGCAAGTTTGCTAGAGAGCACTTGGAAAAGCAGCAGCCCTTTGGATAAGGATTACTTCAAGGGTTAACTCCTTTTGAAAATGTATTGCAAATTGTAATCCAAACCAGTGAGCTTTAATTGATGTCCACGTCAAACTTTCTTTGAATCGTGAAGTGGGTAATGGTTTGCAAGCCATGGACTTTCTGAACCTCCATTATCCCTGATGGGAACCCAGAGGTTCCCATGGTGGTGGCATTTAGGAAACCTCAAGCATTTTCTCAGAGTTCTGTGTCCCAAAGCAAAGACTAAATAGCCATTTGAGAACTATCTTTCTTTCCCCCTCGGCTTACATATTTGGTCAGTGTGTAGGTAGGGGTGTGGCGGAGGGAGTCTCATATTACAACATTAAGTTCCTTAAAGTTAAAGCTACTTCCAAAATGTTGGATTTGAGTTGATTTTCTAACATCTTTAAGTTTTCATGATACAGAGAATGAATTAGTTAAGTACGATAATTGTGGGTATTGAGACAGTGAAGGCACTTTCTGCCTTCACTGCCTGGACCTGGAATGAAACTATGGGGGCATCACTTTCTTTCAACCTTGTAGAATTGCCTAGGCTCCTCTGAGAACGTTTCTCTTTCTGTATTTTTTTCCTGTCAGGACACATTATAAGAATTAACATTAAATTGCCTGAATATGTGAAAAAAAAAAAAAACATGCTCTGCATTCTTATTCATGAAAATGAAAGGATGCACCAGATTTGCACGAGAACAGTTGTCTTGCTACCTAACTCTATATAACTAACAGTGTAGAGAGTGTGGTCAAAATTTTGGATGTAGTTGTCTTTGAGAAGAAGCCATGAATAATATAATAAACAAAGCCAAGATGTTGAGGTAATATACTTTATCTATTGATCAAAACTTATTGGCTCTAACCTGCCTTGCAGTTGTCCTAGTAATATAACAGCCTTACAAGAGGCATTCATATCCAATTCTGTAGCTCTGAGCAGCTTCCCTAACATTCAACTTGAATTAACTAACCCTTGCCTTACAAGTTTCAGTGGAAGATGTCTAAGCATCTGTGTAAAGAGAATAAGTGAGAAGCAAAGGCTAAAAACTCTAGTTTTTAATTTTCTTGTATTCCTTTGTTGGGTTATTCAACAAATATTTAGTCACTGTTTGCTGTATGTTCAGAATGTCTGGCACTCTGCTTAAGGAGATGGCAATCCAGTGATGAGACACCCAGTGTGAAAAAAGTTCAGAGACAAGTGAGCATTGAATAATTCAGGCTCTGGAAAACAATCTGGAAATAACTGTACTCACTCAACACATGTTATCATGCTGGGTAGTGGGATCTGAGGCTAGGTAGAAGCCTAACTCTTTCACTTACCACTGTATAACCACAGGCAAGATTTTTCACACTTCATGGTTTCAACTCCTTTTACTGTAAAATGAATATAATAATACCTACCTCGCTGGGCACCCATAGTGATTAAATGAGATAGTGCATGTGGAAGCACCTAACAGAGTGGCTGTCACACAACACATGCTTAACATTTAATTCCAGGTGCACATCCCTCTGCAGGGAATGATGTGCTGTGACAGGGTGCAAGGTTCCCATAACATTCAGCAGCATCATGAAGGTACTAGATATAACATGAAATATTGTCTTCATCTTCCATAAAGTTATTGTCAGATTGACAATAAATTCTCTTCTAGTTGTTTTATTTTAATCATGTGATGGATCCAGAGTGAAGAAGCAGAAAGAAAGAGTGAAGGGAGTGAAAGGGCAATTGACATATGAGTACAATATGAATAATTGGGACTCTTCAGGCTGAAATACAGAGGCCCAAGGGAGACAGAGTTGGAATCTTATGAACTCTCAGACAGAGCTAAATATGGATTTGTTCACCATGTCTTGAAATATTAGGGTATACCCCTTGAAATATTAGCAAAAGCAATCTTAGCATGATAAAATGCAGGAAACCACCCTTGAGAACATCTAGTTCAAATCCTTCATATTATAGATGAAGAAATTCTGGTCCATAGAGAAGAGTTTCCCAAATTCTTACTCATTTGTTCATCAAGGGCTTACTGATCCCCTACTCTATATCAGACATCATTCCAGAAGACAGGGTAGGCAAGGTCTTTGCTCTTATGGATTATATTTTAATCAATAAAAAAGTAAATAAATGAAGAAGATGATGTGATAATAAATGAGATAAAGACAAGTAAACCAATTAATTTGATAGAAAGTGACTGTAGTTTTGGAGGGTCATGGAAGACCTTTCTAAGGATGTGACGTTTTAGCTAAGGCATAAATGATACAAAGGAATGGCCGTGAGACAAATAGGGAAGAGCATTCCAGGTGGAGAAAACAGCAAGTGCAAAGCCCAGTGGAACCAGCTTGGCTTGCTGGAGGAACAGAAAGAAGGCCAAGTGCTGAGTGGTGGGGAGAGGAGTATGAGAAAAGTGACAGATAAGGTAGAGAGCCAGATTCTGTACAGACTTGAAGACCAATGGAGTTTGGACTTCTAAGCATGATTGGAAGCTCCTGGAGAGATTTAAGCAGGGGAGTGGAATGCATAATGTAACTAACTTTTTAAAAATGTCACTCTGGCTGCTGTGTGGAGCCTGGATGGAAGGGAGGTCAGAGTGGAAGTAGGCAGAGAAGTAGGGAGTTCTGGTGTTTGTCCAGGTGAGAGATGGTGGTGGCTTGGGCCATGGAGGTGGCCATGGAAATACTGCTACTAGCTAGACTACAAATTCCAGGAAGGCTTGGAGCTGTCTCTTTTGTGCACTTTTATATTCCAAGCTTCCAGAACAGTGCCTGGAACGTAATACCTACTCAAAAAATATTAGTTGAATAAATGAGTGAATAGTTACTTTCTGAAGTTAGACTTGAATCAGGTTTAAGATAAGTAAAAGTGTAAGTTCTTCTCAGTTCATGTATGTTTGCCTTAATAGAGTTTAAAACAGTAAATGTTCTTTAGACCTTCGACTAAAATCAGTGCAATGTTCTTAGCAAATCATGGCCCAAACCCTGGCATCAGCCAATGCATTCAGTGAAGTGTGAGGTCCAGTCCAGTGACGTCAATAAGTCTTACCCAGCGCCCCCCTAACCCCCAGCCCCCCACCGCTGTCTTGAGCATGGCATTTAGACTGTGTTTGTGGAATCTGCAATGCAAGGTTTGGTTTTCTCACACTCCTGCTATTAATTTAAGTGCAACTTGGAGATCCAAGAGGGGTAGGTGGCCCATGATAAATAATTAATGCTTTTGAGTTTCTCTACAGGAAAAGGAAAAGCCTAAGGGTAATTCTCTTTACTGCCTGCTATCTACCTCTGTTGAGGAAGGTGATACACAAATTCCATTCCCCACTCTCCATCCATCCACCCCTTTACTGCCTGTTCTGTCATTTTGCAGATCGCACTCACTTAGTATTTCATTTGTGCCAGAACAGGTATATGGGCCTTACATGTATTAACTCACTTAATCCTCACAAAAACCCCATGAGGTATTGTTATTACCCTTATCCCTACTTTACAGATGAGAAAACAGAGACACAGAGAGGTTTAAATCACACAGTTAATAAAGATCAGGGACAGCATTCAAACCAGTCAGTCTGACATTAATTTACCCTCTCGGTATTTTAATTTCCTCATTGGTAGAATGAAATAAAAGTATCTACCTCACAGAGTTCTTGTAAAGATTAAATTAATTAATATAAGTAATCATGCCTGGTCTAGAATTAGCATCATATAAATCTTAGTTATGACTAGCTTTCCAGTATTATTCCTATGGAGAAATTACGTTTCACATACATGATTTTTTGTATGTGCAGGGTCACCTCTCTCACTTATGTCAAATACTGACTGAGTTGCTTCACAGCAATGAATGTAGAACTCATTCATTACCCCAGAAGTTGAGCAAATATGTATTGATTGATCCTGGGTCAGAGACCGTGCTAGGCCCTGGGGCACGAAGAGAAATGAGACACAATACCTGTCCTCAAGGAGCTGACAGAGAGTGAAACCAACAGGAGCATGACAAGCAATTCAATACAGTTTGGCAAATATAGAGGTGACAATGGATGTTTTCCCAGGTGGTTTGGGTAAAAGGTATAAATAGATTAAGAAAGAAATAAGACAAACCTAAGAAGACAGAAAGCCCTGAGGCCAGATGAGGGGCTGGCACTTAAACTCTTAGTTTGGCCTTGGTGTGTACAGCTCGTCTTTTCTGTGGCACCTTCCTTAGAGTGATTAATCAGTAAGAAATGACTCTCTGTGATCTGAACCAGTACAGGAAGTATACATCCTTCATGTTACTTAGATTATTTTTTCCTTTTGTTGTGACTTTGTGTCACATGAGAATAAGCATTCAAGAAGATTGCACAGGTCAATTTTTTTTATATATATATTTATTTTTGGCTGTGTTGGGTCTTCGTTTCTGTGCAAGGGCTTTCTCTAGTTGTGGCAAGCGGGGGCCACTCTTCATCGCCGGTGCGCAGGCCTCTCACTATCGCGGCCTCTTGTTGCGGAGCACAGGCTCTAGACGCGCAGACTCAATAGTTGCGGCCCACAGGCTTAGTTGCTCCGCGGCATGTGGGATCTTCCCGGACCAGGGCTCGAACCCGTGTTCCCTGCATTGGCAGGCAGATTCTCAACCACTGCACCACCAGGGAAGCCCAGGTCAATTTTTTAAATATAGAAAAGGTTGTCTTTTATTTTAGGTTGGTTCAATGACAGCCATTCAGGGAGATTAAATGGGCTTTATTATCTAGCTTGGCTTGAATGCTGGTGCCATTATTTCCTGCCACTCTTTGTTTTTGTTGTCTCCTGCTTGCATCACTTTTCCTTATCTGAGCTTCCCTTCCTCTAGACTTCCTTCTATGTTTTAACTTTTCTATGATCAAAAGAACACATTTTTTCAATACACCTGCTTGCTTTTTTCTAATCTCTGCCCTTTCTGAGTCTTGGCTATGGGCTGAGCCAAAAAATAGCCTCTGATATCAGGGGCCATGGCTGTCAAAAAACAATTCTTTTCAGCAAACAGGGAGAGGAGAGGCCAGGACCTGGATTGTAAAGCTGCTGTTACAACCACTGAACAAGGGCTTTTGCATTCTTTACTTTTCCTCTTCCTGGCTGAGAACTCATAGTAGTTGTCCTAAAGCTTTCCCTAGATCATGAGTGATAAGAAATCTGGACCTGGAAGTATCACCTTTCTGGAGCAGGAAAACAAAAGGGCAACACTTTCCCAAGATGGTGAGTTTCCTTGGGGTTTCAGGGTTTGAAAGGTCCTTGCTTGGACAGACTGATCCTGTGTCTGCTATGACACTAACTCAGTGTTTACGCTGCGACTTGGACACAGTTCCCACCCCGTGCACTCATTTGTGCTTTTCTGTGTGTTGTGGTTGCTGGGCAATATAAAACAAAAATGTGTTTGAATTCCTGTGTGGGAAGCAAACTTTAATGCTGCTTTGATCTCCTACAATTCAAATGACAAATCCACTTTTACAGGATTCGGTGTAATTGAACAATTCGTTCTAGGATTTACTGATGACTGAACCTGTGAGACTAGGATAGGGTGAGGGATATGGGGAATATTTGGGAAGCGGTCCTCGAAGGCAAGAGCAGATGGTTGATAGAGATAAGGATGCTTAGCTGCCTGGAAGGCAGAATAAGGTGTAATAAGATGGGTCATGTACCCGGAAGGTCAGCGAAGCAAACTGATACGTGTATAGAAACCAAGGAAATAAGAAAAGTGGAGAAAAAAATGTGAATTGAGGAGATGAAAGGAAGGTGAGAACAGCCAAAAGTGGAATTGATGCCCTTGGCAAGAGGAGATGATAAGGGAACAATTTTGAGAAATTTGAGATTTTTCTGACAAGAAAATAGAAGCTGTAATTCCTATTTTCTGGTCTGGGGAATTTGTTTGCTTTCAACATTTGTCTGACTGTTCTCAATCACATTTGAATACTCATTGTCACCTTTTTAATTGGGAAAAATCACTTTGAGCTGATATCAATTGCATTGTTTATTAATGGGGTTAATAGTACCCAGAGACAGTGAGATAGGTCATGAGGCCATGGACTTGCAAATGAGGCATGAGTACCCATCCCAGTTCTCCAGCTCCAGCCTGCTGGCCTCTGTAAATGAGGACAGCAATACCTGTGCAGCATTGTGAGGATTATGACTGCAGAATCCTGGGAGAGGGTGGGTGCTCAATATATAGCATCTTCCCTTATTATCTGTTATTGCTATTATTTCATCTGAAGACAGGGAGATTGACCTGATTATGCTTTAAACCCCTTTTCAGTTTTATAAGATTTCTCAATGATTTAATTCTGATGTGAGAATGATGAGTCTTTTGACCATACATTTTGTTTATTTATTTATTTTTGGCTGTGTTGGGTCTTCGTTGCTGCATGTGGGCTTTCTCTCTAGTTGCAGCGAGCAGGGGCTACTCTTCGTTGTGGTGCACAGGCTTCTCATTGCAGTGGCTTCTCTTGTTGCGGAGCACGGGCTCTAGGCGCACGGGCTTCAGTAGTTGTGGCATGCAGGCTCAGTAGCTCTGGATCGCAGGCTCTAGAGTGCAGGCTCAGTAGTTGTGGCACACAGGCTTAGTTGCTCCACGGCATGTGGGATCTTCCCAGACCAGGGATCAAACCCATGTCCCCTGCATTGGCAGGTGGATTCTTTAATCACTGCACCACCAGGGAAGTCCTGACCATACATTTTGGTCAGGACTTCTCATCATTTCCTGAGAAGATTTACTGAGAAGATATCTTCCAGATAATCTCATCTGTGTCCATTTTTAAAAATTGTGCATAACAAACCATCCCAAAGCCTAAAGGCTTAAAATGACTTCAGTTTATTAGCTCACAATTCTAAGGGACAGCCATTTGTTCTGGGCTCAGCTGGGTGGTTCTCCTAGTCTTGCCTGGGATCACTCCCTTGGCTCCAGTCGTCTGGCAGCTGGATGGCATCTGGATGGTCTAAGAAAGCTTCACTCACATCTCTGGCAATTGGTGATAGCACTCTGCTGGGTCCTCCTCTGCACATGAACACATCCTCCAGGAGGCTAGCCCCCGCTTCTTCAGACCAGAGAATCAAGATTCCAAGAGGGAGAGGGCAGAAGCTGCAAGGCTTCTTGAGGCCTAGGCTCAGAAGCCTCACAATTTCACTTTATCATTTTCAATTGGTCTAAGCAAGCACAAGGCCAGCCCAGATTCAAGGGGGCAGAGGAGGGACAAAGTCACTCCACGAAGGAGTATACCTTCTGCCATGAAAGGAACCATGGACGCCTGCTTTGTAAACAACCTACCGTGCCTTTAACTCTCTTTCACAGGTGACAAAGGCAAGAGAGTTAAATATTTGGCCAAGATCACCAGCTAGAACCTGACCCTCATTCAGTGCTCTTTCTACTATTTGATGGCAGCTCAAGAACAGGCCAGAGTTTGGTTCTCAGGGAGCAGACAAGTGGGGCAAAAGACTGGAAGATAAAGAGACAACTGTGTATCATTTACTGAGCACATTCTCAATGGTTAGTACATAATTAGTCATCAAAATAGAGATGAGGACAGAGACCTGCTCAGAAAAAGGTGGACAAAGAAAAGTGAGTAGCAAAGGTCGGCAAGGGCACAGTGGGGGAGTACAAGGAAGATGGGGAGATGGGTTCATTACTCAAGGATGGAAAACAAAGGAAAAGAAATTTAACATAGAAGGAGGAACCTCAGAGGACAGACTCATTCAGCAGGTGCTAGAATGGAAAAAGACAGCACACAGCAAACTAAGATTCCTGTGAATGAAGAAAGAGCATTTTGACTTGGAGCAGAGGGCTGGGACTACGGCCCAGCAAGAAAAGACCTGATTTAGTTTAGTCAAGTTAATCAGGGTAGAACAAATTACATGTATAGACAGCAGTCCCTTGTGATATGTTGAGTCAAGCTGCACTAATGAAGCAAATAATCTGTGTACTGGTGATTTATCTATATGTATGTTGTATGTCCTTTGTAACCTTGAGGTTATTCTCTTGGGTATAAAGTGGACCGTGTGCTCTAAATGACTGGCTGAATATATAACAAACCAAAATAGATGAGGAAGAGCCCTGTACAGGCTGGCCATGAACTTGGTTCAACTCCATTTGCAAGCAACTGTTACCTCTCTCAGACTAAGGCTAGCTGAAACTTAAAATATTGTCTTTTTAAGTTTCATACATCAAGATACCCCTGCTTTGTGTTCAGGTTTTTTTTTTCTTTTTTGCTAATGTTGAGCTAATTTGATGTTTTATTTTTTAAGTAAATAAATGAGTCTAAACCACTGGTTTTACAGTTGGTGTGCTCCTTTTAGTACAAGAAGCTCAGTCAACCATTGCAAGTGTACAGACTGTATTTTATAGTGCACAGGGCTTATGGGAATATAAAGCTTAAGGCGGTAAATTACTGATGCCTAGAGTAATACCTAGAGTAGACTTTTATGTCATTCATAGTTTCCCTTCCTGGGTTATCCTTACTTCAAGGGCCAGAACTATTTATGTTTACTTATTTAGTAACACGTAAACACAATGCCAGTTTTTACTACCTTACCCTTGAATCTTCTCACTCTTGGCTGTACATGTTCACCCACTTCCCTGACAACCTTGGAATACTTCTGCTTTAAAAGCCACTGGATTTCTTCAAAATCTTGCTCTTTCATGTATCTACATATAACCACTATATGGTTTTATATATAGTGACAGTAGTTAATAACACTGTATTGAATATTTCAAAGTTGCTAAGAGAGTAGAGATCTTAAAAGTCCTCATCACAAGAAAAAAGTTTGTAACTATATGTGGTGACAGATGTTAACTAGACATCTGTTGTGGTGATCATTTCACAGTATATACAAATATTGAATCATTATGTTGTACCCCTGAAACTAATGTTGTAAAATAAAGTTTTTAAAATTAAATAATAATGTCAATTATACCTCAATAAATTTGAGATACATCCTTCAGGCCGTATGTCATCTTCTTAGGGAAATATTTGCTTCTGCCTCATATAAGCAGGGCCCCTTGTTATATGCTCTTATAACACCTGTTTAATTTTTTATTGTTTGTCCCCACTCCTACCCCAACAGAATGTAAATTCCATGAGGGCAAGGACTTGACTTGTTCACCGCTCTTTGCCCAGAGTTCAAACATGTGTTGAATGAAGAAATCATACTTACCACTCTTTGTTATCTTATATTTGTATAATTATTGGACTCATATCTGTCTCTCTCATTAGGCGGTAAGCTCTCTAGGATAGTAGCTATATCAGCTCTGCTTGCCATTGTATCCCTGCATCTTCTCTGCAGGAGGCTTTCCACAAATATATATTTAATACATTTTATTACAACCATGTGAAACGTGCAGAGGAAAAGATCACATCAAAAGGGCAATACCGGGGCTTCCCTGGTGGCGCAGTGGTTGAGAGTCCGCCTGCCGATGCAGGGGACACGGGTTCGTGCCCCGGTTCGGGAAGATCCCACATGCCGCAGAGCGGCTGGGCCCGTGAGCCATGGCTGCTGAGCCTGCGCCTCCGGAGCCTGTGCTCCGCAACGGGAGAGGCTGCAACAGTGAGAGGCCCGCGTACCGCGAAGAAAAAAAAAAAAAGGGCAATACCGATTGCATTAGGATTGTGAAAATATGACTGATATTTTTCTCTATCTACAAGAAACATTATAATGTAAAATGATAATATAAATAAAAACTCACATTAAAAAGAAACATATATTGTACTTATAGAATAAACATAATTTTACAAAAATTAAAAGTGGAATTGATACCTGTAATTACTGTATTCTAAGAGACCGGGTGTTTGATTTTTTTCCCTAGTGTGTCTAAATGAGTGCATCATTTTCACATAGATATAAGCACAGATAAAATGTTGTACTTTGTTTTTTCTGCTTCATGTTATGTCACATGCTACATTGCCTGAGTAATTATTTTTAGCAACTGCATAATGTTCAGTTAAATTAATGTACTTTGCGGGGGGTGGGGAGTGGGAGGGTATTTCTTTAAGATACATGTCCTGGAGTAGAATTCACACTGTCTGAGTATTCACATAGAGGTACAGATTTCTGACTTCATTGGCCAAATGTTAACAAGAAACAGTCAGTGATGGATTTGAGTGCAAGTGTGGAATGAGTGCTTGAGATGAAATTAAATGAAGTGTGATTATTTTAAAAGAGACTCAATGTTATATGGAGGCTTTAGAAAAAAATAATAAAGTTACGTTTATTAGAGAGTTCCTAAGTCGGGTAGCTTGACTGTCCTCTGAAATGAGAAGGATGTGTTGAGAAGGGGGCAGGGATGCTGCTGAATGTTGGGGTCTGATAATTTGGAAGGGTTTTTGAGGAACTAGAGGTCATGTACAAATGTGGGACATTAGGGAATTTCCTGGACATCCAGTGGTTAGGGCTCAGCACTTTCACTGCCTGGGGCCCGGGTTCGATCCCTGGTTGGGAAACTAAGATCCTGCAAACTGTGAGGTGTGGCCAAAAAAAAAAAAATATATATATATATATATATATATGTATGTATGTATGTATGTATATGTGTGTGTGTGTGTATATATATATATATATATATATATATATATATGACATTAATAAATGAGGTAGTAACAAGTTGGAGGCAGCCAGTACTGGTTAGAAACTGGTACTTGTGGTCTCTTAGTCTGTTAGTAAGAATAGTAGCAATAGAGACAGGAGTGACCAGGTGTCAGAGGGATGGCAATGGCAAAATGGGAGGCACCAATGCAAATTATGCGGATTAGACATGATGACTGTTGCGTAATGCTTTTCAAAATGCAAGTCTGGGCAGGATGGCCTCTGGCTTCCCTCTTGATTATTTTATAAAATGACAGTATCATAGCCCCAAGCAGGAGCCTGACTTGCAACCATCACAGTTCATTGCCTTTAACCCCAAATTAGCCATTCTGCAGCTGTCTTGCTCACCACTTTCTTAGGAATACAAACTCTCTAACACTTGTGCTTCACAGAGGACCCTGGATAAAAGGCAACTGCGGAGTCACATGAACTTCTTTCCAAAACAGCAGAACTGGGGCTTCCCTGGTGGCGCAATGGCTGAGAGTTCCCCTGCCGATGCAGGGGACACGGGTTCGTGCCCCGGTCCGGGAAGATCCCACATGCCGCGGAGCGGCTGGGCCCGTGAGCCATGGCCGCTGAGCCTGCATGTCCGGAGCCTGTGCTCCGCAACGGGAGAGACCACAACAGTGAGAGGCCCGCGTACCGCAAAATAAATAAATAAATAACAGCAGAACTTCTCGAGCTTGGGGCCCAACAACAAGCCTGGCTTTTTCATCAGAGCTTTGTCAAACTGACCACTTGATGAAATTTGTCATTATGTTCTTCAGACTCCCCTTTCTGCTTTATTTGCCTCAGTCCAGGGCAGTCTCCCTCTGGATTGAATATTCTCTCATTTCCAAACAGTTCTAGGGTCCTCCTGAAATGAAGCAAATGATCTGCTTTAAAAAAAAAAAAAAATCACAACTCATGATTTAACTAAGGACTTAGAGCAGCATTTTCATTTGAAAGAAGACTAAGCAGGTAAGGGCAGGGGAGAAGGAAAAATAAATAATGGCAGAATTTCAGTTCTGGCACTCTGGAAGTGTGCATCAGACACATCTGTGCTTTGGATGACCTTTCCTATCCATCTCAAATCGCACTGCCCTTACTACTGAGCATTAGCCATGTCCTCATTCATGGGCTTTTGTGTCTGTGTGTTTAAAGAATTCCATTATCTAAGACCATTACATTCAACAATTTCTTTTCTGCATGTAAGCTTTTCTCTTTGACCACTGAATGGGCAAGTAAGGACACTATCTGTTATATTCACCATTGAATCCCCATTGCCTACATTGCTCAATAAACATCTAATCATTACCGAATGAATGAATGCGTAATCAGAACTGGAATATTCTAGTTTCCCCATGTCATTAAAATATCTATCATTCAGTTGCATTATTAGGTCAGGTTTGCACAATGCTCAACCCACATTGTCCTCAGCAACTTGATTATTTCAACTACTAGCAGACACTTTTAGATTGTCATCGAATTTATATGATTACAGCCAAAATACATCCATGGTGGTGAAGAGGAAACTCCGACTAGAGCCAATTTTTCCCCTGGACTTATAGTTTATGCAACGCCTCCACTAGGTAAAGTTTGACCCACCACGAGTTTGCACTTCATGCAAAGAAATTTAAAGCATGCATTGATATTTTTGTTTTATTTCAGCAAACTCCAGAAGACAAAGAGGGATATCAGATGGCTTCAAGGAGTAACTGGTGAATGGTTTGAAGAAGTTCAAAGGAAAAAGTTTTGCAATGAAACAGATGTTAGCCAAATGTTAAAACAACCAGTTACATACAGACTGAGAAAGGGGATGGTAGAAAATGGTGAGATCTTAGGACACCTCATTGTAGATAAAGGCTCAGTGGGATCTCCAATTTAACCAATCATGTTCAGGATTATTTTTAAATCATAAGGGGCAAAATTCACAATAAAAAGAGTGAACTGAAAATGGACTGTACTGTCTTGAGGGTATGTTTAGAGTCAGGCAAGATAGCACAATGGTTAAGAACACAGGCATCAGTATCAAAAAGGGCCTGGATTCAAATCTCCACTCTGTCTGTCTCTGTATTCTCTATTCTATCAGAATTCATGTGACTCTGTTCAAATTACTTATTCTTATTCTCTATAAGCCTCAATTCTCTCATCTTTAAATGGGTATGATAATACCTACTTCACAGGGTGGTTGTGAGAATTAAATAAAATAATACATATAAAGTACTGAACTCTAACACAGTAAGCATGTAAATAAATGGGATGATGATGCACAAGGAGGGGGAGACAGAGGAAGGGAGGGAAAGGAGAACAGGACAGGAGGGGGGTTAGGAGGGGGAAGGTGGTAGAGAAACTGCCACCCTTCTGGTACTTTGGTAACTTAAACCCCAAAAATGAGCTCAAACAAATGCCTTCCTTGGACATTCTAACTTTGTGACTACCAGCATGTCTCTCACCTTCACCAATCACTTATTTTTTAGTCTGTAAATGAGGATAATAAAAACTGCTTTCTCAGGACTGTTTGAGAATAACAAAGTGCATTTAGAAATTTTAAGTAGTAAAACAGTGTAAAGTATAGAGTCACATTGACTGCTTTTGTTATATGTTACTAACATTAGTAACATTGAGAAATATGTAACAATATATCTAAACTTATATATTGGAAATATTTTGCAACTCCCAGAAAAAAGAAATTTATCTAAAAAGTTCACAATTCAGATTTTTAGATTAACCCCATATATACCATGATGAATTTCCCCTTACCTTGAATTTCTCATTTAAAAACTCAGCATGTCCAAAAGTATTACAGTATGATGGAACTGGTATATGTTGAGCATGGCTTAGAATTTTTAATACTCATATATAATATCATATTATCTATACATATATATTATACATATTTATATTACATGCATACCCACATATAAACCGTATATGTAGCAAATACATATGCACAGAGATTTTAATGGGAATAAGGAGCACTCTAAAGGGCTTAATTTCCTTTTCCTTTACTTTCTTTGATATGAAAAGTCACGTAGTCTATCACTGTGTTTTTTTTTTTTAATTTTTATTTATTTATTTATTTTTTTGCGGTTCGCGGGCCTCTCACTGTTGTGGCCTCTCCCGTTGCGGAGCACAGGCTCCGGACGCGCAGGCTCAGCGGCCATGGCTCACGGGCCCAGCCGCTCCGCGGCATGTGGGATACTCCCAGACCGGGGCACGAACCCGTGTCGCCGGCATCGGCAGGCAGACTCTCAACCACTGTGCCACCAGGGAGGCCCTATCACTATGTTTTTAAAGCACCAAAATAAAAATTTCTGAAGGATGGGGTAGTTAAGACCAGCACAAGAACCGGATGAGGTCCCTAACACACTACCTTTGGCCTTGGATTGCCATGGGGAAAGCGCATTGAGAAAGTGTCCCAGCTGGTATGAGAGGAAGGATGTCCTGCGGAGCTGCAGGCCCCAGCACCTACTGAAAGATGCCCCACTCTTAGTGAGGCTCCTCCGCTCAGCAGAACCAAGAGGCACAGGGCCCCACCTAGTCCCGAGGTCTTCATGTGGGGATGCCTGCGTTCCTAGACTGCATGGGTGGGGGTGTTAGTTCTCCAAGAGTATTTACCTGGAAATATTAATCATGCAAAATTTTTACAATTTTCTTTTAGATCCTATGGAATTACAAACATCAAGATCTAAAAATATACCTAATCAAAGAAACCCAACATCCGTTCCTTCTCAGCTGAGCTTCAGATCATCATTTGCTTCTCTATTCTCATTCAGAAAATCCAGAAAGGAGACTTTAAAGCTTCAACCACTGGGAGAGAAAGGGTGAGTTAAACTCAGCTCCTGTGACAGCTCATTAGTTATCTGATACCAGAGCCCACCAGCCTGTTTTGTGTTCAGAATGTTTAATGTTCTTAGAATTTAATTTCAGATAGTAACAAAGGAAACAGGGCTGAGCCCTCAAAGGGACAAAGTTCTTATGAAACTTTGGGCTCATCTGAAATCTAACTTCTAACCAACTGCACAGGTCTCAGGAGGTGGACATAGTGAATGATGGATTAAATGTTGAGAAATAATTATTGGCAGTTTCTCCACTGCTCCAAGAGCCTGGTCTTTGCCCTGGTCAAGTAGTTACATTTAAATTGAAACTACTCCTTACTTGGGGAGTATGTGTGTCAGGAGAATTGCAGTTTAAAGAGTAAATGAGCATAAATGAGATGAGCAAAGAGTAGAGAAAAACTGAATTATGAAATGGAGAAAAAATATATTACCATCATTAAAAATATTGAGGACAGCCATTCCTCTGTAGTTGCTTGGAATTTAAACTTAAGGTGAAGGAGGGGAAGCTCTGAGAGCAGTGGAGGTATTGTTCCAGATGGTTCCCAGTTGAGAACTGTGTAAATCAGTTCATCTTGACTCATTACGTTGTTGGATTGTTTTGTGAAAAACAAGCAAGGCTTTGCTTACATGCAATTTGCTGACTGCTAAATATTTTCAGCATGTCTTCCTGGTTGAAAAGCTTCCCACCCTCTTAAGGTGTTGGCTTGGCACATGATGTGTTCCATGTATGCCTTTAAGAGTGCATTGCAGCTCTAAATAAAAGGTGTTGGAGGTCACTCTTGCTGAAAAACAACAGGCAGCAAGCAGCTTGGTGAAGCATGCAATGAGGCTCCTGACTCGTAGAGGAGCTCTTGGGGGAATGGAAGGGTTTTGCTTCCAGCTTTCACTTGAGGCTGTTTTTGTCTTTGATGAAATAGTGAAGAGCTGAACAAAATGTAGATTTATGTGATCGTTTCCACCAGAGTCACTTACGAGGAAGTACTCTTCAAATAGTGAGTTGCTTTTCTTTGTAAAAAATGTTTTAAACTCTAGTAATTCTCTCATTTGGGAATTAAAAATTGAGGAGTATTTCCTTTATAGGAAATATTATTTTTAAGGAGAAAAGAAATATTCCTAATGTGTAGTGTGGCTGAGACTTATGATGTAATTTGTGTTTTAGGTAATTTTCTTCAAGGCAGAGTTTTATTGTAGCTGAACAATCTAACATTAGTAAACTAGGAAAAGTTGAGGAAACTGTTAACTCTATTGACAAGTTATTTCCAAGCTCATATTGTAAGTTGCTGCCAAAGTGGATCAAAGAAGATGAAAGTTCTACAATCTTCATTTTGGGTATCATGTATTTTAGTTATAGACCAAATTGAAAAAAATGAAACTCTTGCAAAATTCTGTTTAGCGATTGTTCTTCTTAAATATCACAATGACTTGTAGCTGTCTTTTAGCCAAACACAGGATACAAAAATGAAACAAATTTTATCCTTTAAGCATGTGTGTGTGTTACAGTTTTCAGAATTTGCCATCTTTAAATACATTTTATGTTCAAACCGTAAGTGGGAATAATTGTGCTGGTGCAGAATGTAATGAAGGCACTGTTTTATGCTCCTAATAGGTTTCAGAAGATAAAACATGAAAATATGCCCTTTTTATTTTTAAATATGAATGTGACCTAAATATCTGGATCTAAATCCTGAATGTGTATGTGTGTGCTGGGGGAAGGGTGTTTTTAAGGGAGCATAGTACTATGGTAGGACTATAAATTGTGTGTCATACATTCCGAGGGGCCCTTTATTCTTACGTAGAGCTTTTTTCCTTAGGCAGTTCTGATTTTTTTCAAAATACAGAATCAAGCTTCAGCATACAGACTCTGGTTCAGGAGCTCCTCCTTGCCTATAAGCGCAGTGGGAGGAACTGACAAAGAGCCCCAGAGGGCCCCAGAGGGGAGCACAGTCATCCTGTGCGAGGCAGGTTTCTACTTGCTGAAGCATCAAGACTCGACTTTGTCACACACTGTCTTCTGGAGAACAAGTCAGCAAAGCAGTTTAAGAGGATCTTCTGCAAATCACAGAGAGAAAGCCAACCCCTAGAAAGCCATGGGAACATAGTGACTTTATTAATTAATGAAAAGGCAAAAAGTTTTGCTATTTCTGATTCAAATATGACTACTGAAGTTTCTCCTCCCAAATTTATGTACTTCCCAAATTATCCCCTTATTATTTTAATCCTATTTGTAAATGATTGAACTGTACTCTCTATGACTCTACCACAACCCAGGAACAAAGAAAATTTTCCATTAATGTTTTAATTCATTTATTACTAGCCAAAAATTCAAGAAAACATACATATACAATTGTACCTTGGTATCTGCGGGGGATTGGTTCTGGGAACCTCCTGCGGATACCAAAACCCACAGGTGCTCAAGTATCTTATACAAAATGTACAGTTAGCCCTCCATAGCCACAAATTCAGCCAACCAGGGTTCCATCTGTGGTTAGTTGAATCCGCAGAACCTGTGGACACTGAGGGCTGACTGGATTGTGTATCTTTCTCCTAATATTTCCCTGTAAGTTATGTTTCCTTGTGTCTTGTTTTGGGGTATTTATTGCCTGAGATATGGAGCTCAGTCCCTGCCACAGAATTTCAGTAACTCCATCACCTCCACATAGTTCAGCAAGTACCTAATAGTGTATATCATGAGCTTGTAAATGCAGCCTTCCTGGCTGCCCAGCAATATCTGCAGTTACTTTTTCTTATTCCAGACCCCGAGTTATTCCATTGATGTACGCCTCACTGTGAATAGGTGATGTGCCACCCTCTGTTCCATGCACCAACACACTCCACAATGAAGTCGTCCCTGCAAAGGGGCCCCTTCATGTCTACACACATTCTTAAAGGTATGAAGCCATGTGCCACCAGTTCATGATGGTGATTTTAGAGATGTTGATTGTTTTCTCCTCTATACTTTCCTTTGTTGTAGTCCCAAGGACTAGGGCAAAGTGGAAGTACAAGAGAACTAGTTCATAAGACTCATGAGTAACATGTACAGTTAAATTTAAGTTGGCTTCTTTCCTTTGAGGACCATCACAGTGTATAGCATACAGTAAGCACTCACCACACAGCTGTGATTATAGCGTGACAACTGCTCTCCTGGAGTGAGGGTATGCCTGCCCACTACCCTGTTCCTTTCAGATGATTTTTTACCTGAGGATGCAGAGTTTTTGGTGGGTGCTCAAATTTACCTGATCTATCATAGGATGTACACAGCCTAGGCACTCCAGTTTACATAAGCAAAAGATCAAATGCTATTTTGGAAAGTTTAAAAGGCAGATTATTGTTTTCCCTGGATTCTGTTTTCTCTCTGTCTATCTGTCTCTCTCACTCTTCCTTTTTCTCTCTTTCCAAATGTCCTACTATGCTGCCTTCCTTTTTCCTGCTAAGTGACTAGGCTTCAGTTGGAGGACACAGGCATGTAAGACACCTAGATCAAAGGAGAGATCAGAGTAAGCAAAATCCTTCTCTGGAAATTCTCCTTCAGTGATCCCAGGTGTGGTGTCCACAGATAAACAGTAGGATTGTGGTGACAGGAGGGAGAAGCATGACAAAGGGAGTGGTTCCCAGATGATCTGGTTGATCATTATTAGAATTTCATCAGCATTTTAAAATAATGACAGATAACCAGGCCCTAGCCTTGAGATTCTGATTCAGGTCTGAAGTGGAACACTTTATTTATTTTTAATTCCCTAGGATATTTGAATGCTCATCCAGGTTTAGGAGCCATGGTTACAGAGCTTTCTACCCTCATTATGGCAAGGGCCATCAGAATTCCTGGCATGGTACTAATAGCTGAGGTGATAGCTTCTCTTTCATTTGTTTATCAAAGTCCTACTCTGGATCGGATACTGTGTTTAGTGCTGGAGGTAAAATCGTGAAAATAAGGCAAAGTCCCCACCTGAAGGACTTTAGAATCTAGTAGGGAACACCAGATGACTGCGTATGGTTGGGCAGAACTCTAGGAAGTGCTGATCACATCACAATCATCATGGATTTATTCATTATGGCAGTATATTCATTATGGCAGTTTCCTGGCAAATGACAGTAAGGATCTTGAGGAAGGGATGCTCTTTAGAAAACACACAGGGGTGACCTCTGAGTGACAGCCTGGATGACAGCCGAGTACACTGATGATTATGGTATCATATGGTGAGTGCTGTGGTGGATGCAAGGTATTCCTGCCATGAGAACATTATAGGAGAAGCAGTTAATTCAGACTGGAGGATACAGAAGCATTCCTGGAAAAAGAGAGCCAATTTCTGAAGGACACATAGGACTGAGCTAGGCAATTAAGAGTTAGGAGGTTGCGCTGGGCAGAAAGAATGGTACAGCAAAGATGCAGAGACTGGAAAAAAGTAAGAACTCATCTAGGTCATTGAGGTTCAGTGACCAAGTATAAGGTGAGACTGATAAGAGGTGGGGTGGGATCAGCTGGCAAAGGCCAGAACATAGGAACCTTATACATGCAATGCTAAGGAGCTTGGACTTGATCCTGTAGACAGCAGGGAGCCCTTAATCACTTTTTCTCTTTATTATATATGTATATGCATTCCTTTATTTATATTTATATATATATATTTTTATATATATATATATATATATATATATATATATAAAAAACAGATGAAATCACCCCCCACCCACTGACCTGGACAAACACTAATTATTTTGGTGTATTTCATGCGTGTGTGCATATTGTATATATATTTTTTCATTAAATAGAGAAGTGACATAATGAGATTTTCATTTTAGAAAAATCACTTTAGCACAGTGGTTCTCAAGCAGGGGAAATTTTGCACCCCGAAAGCCACTTGACAATGTCTAAAGACATTTCTGGTTTTCATAACTGAAGGGTGGGTGCTATTGGCATCTAGTGGGTAGGGGTCAGAGATGTTGCTAAACATCATATAACGCATGTGACAAACCACTACACAGAAGAAACGCCAGTAGTACCAAGGCTGAGAAACTGCTCTACCTATAGCTGGTGAAGTGGAAATATATGTGAGAGATCTTTAAGGTATGGCTCAGTAGGACTTGTAAGCAAATGCAGGTGAGATAGCTTTCAATCTCTTGAAATCACCCAGTCCAGAGGACTTTAACCAGCATAGCTTTTGTGATTACACTGTTGTTTTTATTCACTCTACAAGCGGAAGCATACTTATGTTTCTTCAGTGGAAGAAACATAAATTAACTTGAAGGTGGGCCTGGAAGTGACCATGGAGACTCTGGGCCTCCAAGCCTCCTGAGTCCTATACCCTGCCTGCAACCTAAATCCACACGGCCTTGCACACTGTCAGGGAACATGCATCCTCCCACTCACAGCACACCCTCCCACTCGGTGACACTCTGTCCCAATTGTGCCACCTGCTACCCTCAGAAACTGATTGTTGCCCCTGCTCCCTTCACTCCAAATCAGACCAGGGGCCTGACTGAGCTGATGAGAGTGTTGAGCTGCGCAGCGACACCATGAAGCCGGCAGCTCCACAGGGCTCCGGAAAGAATCTTCACAATCTGGACAGTTTGGCTCCAGGCAAATTGAATTACTTGCCAGTTCCCGGCCTCCCTTACTCTCTTACACCTCAGGCTTGTGCTCCTGCTGTTCTTTTCCTCTCATACCTGTTCAACCACCACCTTCTCTCCCTGTTGCCTTCCCATTTATCTCGGCAAGTGCTCACCGGCCCCTCTGCATTTTCAGCATATTATACTTAAGCCTCTGTATTGTCTGTATTGTCCTTTTCACATTGTGGCTTGCACTTTGGCTCTTTATGTATCTAATCTTTCCTATCATAAAGCGTCTCAGAGAACAGGGTCTCTATCTCAGGCATATTTATTTCCTCCAAAGCACTCAAAATAGTGCGTAGCATGTAGAAGGCTTGCAGGCTCAATAAAGCTGTATGAAAAGGAAGCATATGAATAAAAACAGTATTTTAACTTCTAAATATTATTAGTGTAGAGCTGGTATTTCAAAATAATATGAAAAAAATCCATATTAATTTTAATTTCTGTTTAAATTTTGAGCTAAACTATAAAATACATGTTGGTATCTTTTAAATATAAACTTGCTTGGCCTCCCAGGTTTTATGCTCAACTTTCAAGAACCATGAAGCAACTAGGAGTTTGAATGAAGGAAAACTGCATCTTGCCACTTTCAATTGATCTGACCTAGAGTCTCAGTTTGTTTAATTCTTGATTCCATTTTGCTGTTCTCTTAGCGAAGGAGAGGACTTGATTTCATACAAGAGCTCTGAGTCACTATGGTCTATTAACTCTTAAGCTGCAATTCAGGCAGCATACCCTGGCATAGGATTATAGATTTAAAAAAATCAAAATTTATCTCAATTTTGGACCTATGTCTTTAAAATTTTTCACCTTCTACTGAATTTTAGAGGAGCAACATAAATAGTAAAAGCATAATTGTTCTCCTTCAAGATGATTTCATAATAAATAAGACATATGTATAAAAATAAGCATCCTGAAGTCATCTTTATAAGGTTTGCTTTTTTAAAAATTCCCTTAAGAATTGTTGAGTCTGGTTCTGACTTACTCTCTCTTTAAAATAAAAATGTACAGAAGCAGAAAATCTGTTTCCCATTTACAAGAAAATTCTGTGTGCCATACTGATCAAGAATGAGAGCTCTAGATTCAGTCAGCCTGTGGCCGGCTCTGAACTCAGCCACTATGTACCTTGTACAGTGTCTTCTAACTTCTCTAATCTGTAAAATGAGAGTTGTCATAGTATCCACCTGACAAGAGTGATGTATTTAAATGAGATAACATGCCTATAGAGCATGAGAATACTGCCTGATACACAGTAAACACTCAACAAATATAACTGTTTTTGTAATTGTCTTCATGCTATGTCAAGTACAAATCCACTAATATGTAATTTTTCTTGGCTACCTGAGTGACAAAGATGTAAAACATTGATCCTAAGCAAGAATAGGAAAATGTTTCTGAAAGATTTTTCAACAGTGCACTAAGAAATGTCTCCCTACTAAGCATCAGAAATATATCTTCTCAAGATATCAAGATATAATAGCAAACATGCTATTGATTTTCCAAAAGTTAGGCACTTCTTCAAAGAAGTTATTTCAAATTCTTTTCACAGATGTGACGACCACATACCTCCTGTGTCTGTGAGGGGAACTGCTTTGGTAAGTAACCGAAGAACTAAAGGTTATGCTGAAGAACTCAGAATTAATGTAATTCCTGATTGGCTACCTACTTAAATAGAATTCTCATTGGCACAGTTTGAAATTTCCTTGAGAAGCTTAGATTTCTCCTACAGAGTTCAAAGTTTCCCAGCTGTGATCTGTTTCCAGTTGGCTGTGGTACTAAAATACTCAAACAGCAGGCTCTGCCAGGAGGAGTGAAGCCATTGTGTGTCCACAGAGACTAGCGTTAGTATCTCTGATATTTTACCACGTGTCAGTCCTGTACAGCCCTAGAATGTTGGACAGAGGAAGAATTTATTTGGGGATAGCAGAGGAATCGCAATTTGAGGCATGCAAACTGTAGCAAGCTGCAGGCAAGTCTGCTGAGGATTTGGGGTAGGCTGTATTTGGGCAGGGAATGTAAAGAGGGGAGAGTTCAGTTTGAGTCTGTCAAAATCAATGGAGACCAGCTTTGAAAATTTCCAAATAAACTTCAAACCAGTGTGGGTCTGTGCTAGACCTATTCTGGGCAAGATCATCATTTGTATTCAAAGAGGAAACCACTGATAGGTGAGATGCATTTGGACAGAACAGGTTCACATGAGGGGGCTGACCCAACAGGACCTCCACTTAAAGGGCTTAAATTTAAATTTATCTCTGTGTTCACATGCTTATAAGATTGAGAAGCTTTAAGTTTTCTGTTTCTTACTTTTTTGCTATCATGACTTTTGATCTACACACACTTGTGTCTTCGTGTGTAACTCATATGGTTTGGAGATGAAAGAAAGACGGAGTTTTGGAAGGTACCTAAGAGTGCAGGAGGAAGGTAGAGGCATTTCTCAATTGATGGCCCTTAGTACTAATATCTACCTTTCTCTTCTTTTTTCAAAAAGCATGAGATAGAATTCTGGTGAGGAGTGCATATAAACAGAGGTTCTTTACTTCACAAACAAAAGTGAGCCTCCTTTCTTCTTCAGAGTAATGCTACTTTCTCTCCTTTATATGCTTGAGCCCCAACCATGACGCCAGCAGCAACAACAGCTACATTCTGATGGAGAACTTGCTATCATTCAGGTACTTGACATGGGTCACTTCATTTGATCCCCAGAGGTAATCTATGAAGTAGGTACTATTATTATTCCCATTTAAAGATGAAGAAACTAAGGTTCAGAGAATTTAAAGATCATGCTCAAGGTCACACTGGAAAATGGTATAATCAGGATTGAAACACCCGGGTCTCTGTTAACTCGGTAGCCAGAAGTCAAAAATGCCTACAGCTTCAACAGCCCCAAAGCCCTGTTTGTTTATGAGCCCCAGTTGCTCGCTACATGCAGACTCTCCTTTAACTGAGCAGTAGACTGAACTGGCACACATGCAGCTTTGTTCTCTAAAAGGACAGAGCCCTACTTCAGGATGCTTCTGTACTCTTGCTTTTCCTCGGAGAAGTGCTCAGAGCTAACCTTCCTTTCCCATTTAAGAGCCATGGGGTCTGAAACAAATGAGGAACATAAAAAGAAATGCGAGCACCTAGAAGTTATAAAACAGGAGAGCTAATCTGGAGTTCTTGGGATTTGAAAGTCCAGTCTGAGGATTAGTAGATATCCTTCTTTGGCACTCTTAATTGCTGCTTGCCTTAAACCATTTTTCTGCTCAGAGCATGTCAATCTAAAAAAGTAAGAACTGGGAATATAAATGAAACTCAAGCTGATGATTGCAGCTCCCAGTTAATAACTATTATAAAAAGTAGGAGAGAGAAAATAATGAAACGATTGTTGAAGACAAGAGTTTTGTATAACATGTAGATCTCCATTATTTATCCATGAAAGTCCTATCCCCTTAACCTGCAGAGAGCTGGAATTTGGCCTTTGATGCCACAGGGATTCTTGCCAAGATTTAAGATAATGAACTTCCTCTCACTTGGTTGGTAGCCTAGCAGGAATTGTACAAGGGGGATTCCAACATTTTGTAGGAGGTTGTACTACATTCTTGGATGACCTTCCATTCAAAGAGAAGGAAGCTGGGACTTCCCTGGGGTCCAGTGGTTAAGACCCTGTGCTCCCAATGCAGGGGGCCCGGGTTTGATCCCTGGTCAGGGAACTAGATCCCATATGCATGTGCAACTAAGAGTTTGCATGCCACAACTAAGAGCCTGCATGCCACAACTAAAAGATCCTACATACCGCCACTAAGACCCAGCTCAGCCAAATAAATAAATAAATATTTTTTTAAAAAGAGAGAGAAGGAAGCTGCTATTTATACATATACATCAGGGACTTCCCTGGTGGCGCAGTGGTTAGGAATCTGCCTGCCATTGCAGGAGACATGGATTTGATCCCTGGTCCACGAAGATCCCACATGCTGCGGAGCAACTAAGCCCGTGCGCCATAACTATTGAGCCTGTGCTCTAGAGCCCGCATGCCACAACTACCGAAGCCCGCGCGCCTAGAGCACCGTGCTCTGCAACAAAGAGAAGCCACCACAATGAGAAACCCGAGCACCACAACGAAGAGTAGCCCCCACTCGCCGCAACTAGAGGAAGCCCGCGCACAGCAACGAAGACTCAATGCAGCCAAAAATAAATAAATAAATAAACATTTACATCAGCTTAAAAGAAGCAAAGGGTTTCAGAAAACAGAATTTTTAGAGCTAGAATGTGTGAAAGAATTTCAGTCTAAAATGGAAGCAGGGCTTCCCTGGTGGCACAGTGGTTGAGAGTCCGCCTGCCAATGCAGGCGGCACGGGTTTGTGCCGCGGTCCGGGAAGATCCCACATGCCGCGGAGCGGCTAGGCCCGTGAGCCATGGCCGCTGAGCCTGCGCGTCCGGAACCTGTGCTCCGCAACGGGAGAGGCCACAACAGTGAGAGGCCCGTGTACCGCAAAAAAAATAAAAATAAAAATAATAAATAAAATGGAACCAGAGGATACATTGCATAAAATGGAAAATCTGACACATGTTCCCTGAGGAAGACAAAACTTAAGGACCGAGAAACTGATTTCCCATAAATGCCTGATTTACAGAAAACTGATAATAATATTGGAATTTTCTTAAATGACAGGGAATTGGTCAGGGATTGCCTCCTATCAACCTTGCAAAGTTTTGCTTATGGTTTCCAGAGGCATGAACAAAAATGATCCGGGTCAGGTTGGCCTCACAAAATAAGCTAACTGAGCTTTGTTTGTATGACTGGACTGGTTTTGTCTGCTCAGGAAATTTTCAAAGCTGGTCTCCATTTGTGTGGTTTTTTTAAACATCTTTATTGGAGTATAATTGCTTTACAATGGTGTGTTAGTTTCTGCTTTATAACAAAGTGAATCAGCTATACATATATATATTTCCCCATATCTCCTCCCTGTTGCGTCTCCCTCCCACCCTCCCTATCCCCCCCTCAGGTGGTCGCAAAGCTCCGAGCTGATCTCCCTGTGCTATGCGGCTGCTTCCCACTAGCTATCTATTTTCCATTTGGTAGTGTATATAAGTCTGTTTTAACAGACTCGAATTGAACTTTCCCCTCTTTACATTCCCTGCCCAAATACAGCCTATCTCAAACCCTCAGCAGACTTGCCTGCAGCTCGCTACAGCTTGTGTGTCCCAAATTGCAAGTCCTCTGCTATTGCTAAATAAACTCATCTCTCGATCTTGCCTCAGTTTACCCTTTTATTTAGGTTGACAAGAGAAACTTAGAGATCTTCTAGCTCAGAGTTCCTCTCTACTTCAGCACTTCTGACATCTTGGGCTGAATAATTCTTTGCTGTGGGGCCTCTCCTGTGAACTGTAGGATGTTTAGTGGCATCCTACTAGATGCCAGTATTTCTCCTCCACTAAACTGTGACAATCAAAACTATCTCCAGAAATTGCCAAATGTTCCATGAGGAGCAAATTGACCTCAGCTGAGAACCATCTCCTTAAAGGCGAGGAATCAAAAATCAAAGTAGCCGCCATCTCCGAGAATAGACAAACTGTATGGCCTTGGCCACTTGGTCACTCCTTATTTCTGAACAAATTCAGGCTGGGTCTGTTCTTAGCTGATATGCCAGCTCTGTACCCCTAGAAACATACCTCCAATGTGGCATAACCAGACTAGGCTGGTGTGAGCTCCCTGAGACTGGGACCATACCTGCTTACCTGTGTATCCCCACTTCCTGGCACAACGTGAGTACTCAGAAACTGAAAGAAGAAATGAATGTGTGGTTTTAAGCCACAAGATGCAATGCTGGATTTGACCTTTGCAGGAAAACAGACGCAGAATAAATTCAAGAACACCTTGAAAAATTAACTTGTTGACTTTATCAAGGCATTTGATAACATCCACGAGCTCCGGCTTCAGTTCCAACAGCTGTTCTACAGGTTTGGCTGCCCTAGAAGTTCTCAGATGGTCTGAGGTTACTCTATGACAGAGGTTTGTTTGACTCATCATGTCAGAATTGCAGATGTTATCAGTAGAGTGAATTGGGGTTGGAAAAATGGCCTTATTTTGCTCAGCATATTCTGTGTACCATGTTTAAGAATGTAACTGAGACCCTAAAGCCAGCATTTTGAGACTCTGGCCTCTAATCCTGTAGGACACTTTTCTAACTCATTACACTACGAGTACCTGCAGGAGTCCTCCAGGAAATTCTCTGTAACCACAGAAGACTAGTAATGGCTAACGATGAGGAATTACTAAGTGCTAAACACCATTCTAAAGTGTTTTACAACTATTAATTCATTTAATCCTCGCAGCACCACTATCAGATGAGGAGTGTTGTTGTTGCGTTTTTGTCTTTTTTTTCATTATTCCAAGAAAGAAACTAAGGTACAGAACAGAAACGTTAAGCAACTTGCCCAAAGTTGTACAGCTTTTAAGAGAGAGAACCAGAATTTGGACTTGTTTAGTATTCATGTGCTTAACCATTATGCTTTGCTACCTCAGACATGCTATATTGAGTCAATATTGTAAATATTCAGTGTCTCAATTTCTGTAATAATCTTCACTAAAAATCCTATATATGTAATTTTCTACCTTGGTATATTGAAAATCAATCCATAACTGTGTGCATGGAGGGTATGGAATGTTTAAAGCAAGGTTCCTGTCCTCAGAGAGTTTACCACCTAATTGAAGAAATGTACATTAGTAAAATAAAAATACAAAGCAATGTAGTGGAGAAAATAGGATTAAAGATCAGACCATATGAGTGTCAGTAGCCAGTGTCACCTTTTATTATTCCTGTGACTTGAGTAAGGTACTTAACTGAGACTCAGTTTTTTCATCTGCAAAGTGGGAATGAAAATCCCTACCTATTTCACAAGTTTGTTCTAAGGATCAAATGAGAGAAGATATTTTTAAAGTATATTGAAAACTGAATAAATGAGTAATTTTGTTCAAATATAAAATAGTATCAAAAGAGTGTACAAAAATGTATTGGAGAAGTTCAGAAGTGGGAAATATTATTGTGGGAAGCATCGTCTTTGAATTCAGTTCAGTAAATATGAGTCAATCTCTTATATGCTGATGCTATGCAAGGTGCTCAGGATACAAAGTAGAATACTTTGCTTTCTTAGTTATTTTAGAATTTGGTCCACTTCCAGGGTTTTATTCATGTGTCTGTGAATCCCTGGTTTCCTAGATCAGAGTGGGGATTAGAATGTGTGAGAGGGTAGGGGAGGAAGGGTAGAAGTCGAGTGATAAAGTAAAAGTGGAGAGAATGTAAACAACTTTGATATGAAATAAAATGTATAATACCAGAGGTGCATAAAAAATACTGTGGTAATTAATTATTCCTGCAAGAATTGGAGAAGGACTAACAGAGAGGTTGATATAGGAGCTGGACTCCGAAGGATGAGCTGACATTTTCCAGAAGAAGAGGAGAAAGGGCAAAGATCAGGAGCAGAGACACAGAGTCCTCAGAAGTGCACAGCATTTTAAAGGACTGTGTGTAGGGAGCTTGGAGCATGGGGATTAAAGCTAGTTGGGGAAGAAAGGCTTAAATCAAAAATTGGAAAAGGATTTTGACACTATTTTGCTGCATGGAGGTGTTTGGGCCTCATCCTCTAGGCCAGGTATGGGAAATAGGCTTCATCTTTTATGATGACGTTATGGCACAGAATATTCTTTGGAGGAAGATTCGGAGTCCAAGACTGACCCCTGACTGAGGATCTGTGTGTGCTCTGAGCCGCAGAAGGATTTACCTCTCTTAGCCATATAATATCTCCATGTGTTGGAAACATCCTTAATATGTTAGGTGAATAGGGGTGGCCTTGAAGCAGAAGATCTGTGCAGAAATATAACCAAAGGATGTTATATTCACAGTCTCTTGGTAGAAACCCTTCCCGCCTAGAGAGGTTCTTCTCTTCACCTGAGTGTTCAGTTCATGTACTTTGCATTTTATTATAAATTCATTATAAAGGAATGTGATCCAGGAGGCCAAAAAGAATGTACTCTGGTCTACATAGAGGAAATCTGAAGTTTATTTGAATGTTAAAATGGTTGGGAGACAATGATGCTTACTATTCTCTTAAATGTATCTACTCTGCACCAACTACCAAAACTGAAGGTTTGGGAAGAATGGGCTTATAAGGTTCATGGCTAATTGTTATTAGCACAAATAAAGACTTGGAGAGACAGTAGGTAGGACACAAAAGAGAACACCTCGATGCACTGTAGAGAGAAAAGTGTAACTGTAACTGATCTGATTTTTCAAATGATTAGTTTCTAGTTTTATTACCTCCAATTGGTATATCCCTATAGTTATATCGTGCTTCTAATATTTGTTTACTTCTGAATTTAACATAAGTGTGTTAAATTATATCCAATAACCAATAAATTATCATTGGATTATTTTTCTTATTACTAAATCTCCTCTGTATGTATTCAATTACAGCTTACCCATAGAACTGAAAATGACAAGTCAATGAAATTTGGGCAGGGCTTCTGTAAGAAATAACTGACCTAGATCTTGAGAAAGAAAACAAACAGGTATAAAAATACTAGATTATGACGAATGCAAGGATTAAGAAAACCTAGGCTTTAGAATTGGACACACCTGTGTTGAGGAAATTAAAAAGCTGGAGCTTTAGAAATATTAGAGATTTGGCCTTAAGCATTCAAGATGAGATTAAATGTGATAGTGAACATCAAATAAAAGAGAAAAATTGGGGAAGAGAAGGATTCAAGCGGCAAGGACTGGGTAGAAAGTGAACTGAAAATAAAGCAATTGGAATGGGAAGTGGCCTTGTGCAGGGATGCAGGCAGGATGAGTTAAAGTGGAGTCATGAGTGGCAGACCCAGTTTGCCAGAGGAAATGCAAATGGAGTTTTGGCAAAAGGAAGTGGAGGTGTGGGAGTGGATAATTCCCCAAGGTTATAAAGACAAATTAAAACTTAAAAGTAGAGCAGTGATGGATTTAATGAAATCAAGATATAATTTGCTAGTAAAGAACTCTACATCATTCTCCTAAATCCTATAAAACTAGCAAAGGTTTAAAAAAAAATTATAAGGTCATGCTTTTCAGCGCCTTTTTTTCAGAATGATTAATCAGTTCCTTATGTGTATCTGGGAGGTTCTACCATGCTACATGATTTCCATGGATAGAAATACTTTTTTTTCCTAAATCCATCAAGTTTACAAATCTTAAGATCTACCGCAAGTTTCAGCTAACCGCCTCTTGAGAGAAAATAGGTACAGTGTTAAGAAATCTAAAATTACAGCCACTGGGGCCAGAGAGACAACATTCCTCACTCAAGAGAGGTCAATTTTTTTCCTATTTTCCAGGAACCTCCTTAAGATTTTTGTAGTGCTATGTAAATTTGTAGGAATCTTTTGCAGGGAGAGGCTCATACTGAAAGGAATTAATGTAGGTATGGAGAAGTTTGTGATCAGTTGCAAATTGCAAAAGCAACAAAACATTACAACTAGAGAAATAAATGTTAGGAAAATTTATTTGCTGTCCTTAGACTAGGACTTTTTTTTTTTTTTTTTTTTTTTTTTTTTGCGGCACGCGGGCCTCTCACTGCTGTGGCATCTCCTGCTGCGGAGCACAGGCTCCGGACGCGCAGGCTCAGCGGCCACGGCTCACGGGCCCAGCCGCTCCGCGGCACGTGGGATCCTCCCGGGCCGGGGCACGAACCCGTGTCCCCTGCATCGGCAGGTGGACTCTTAACCACTGCGCCACCAGGGAAGCCCTAGACTAGGACTTTTAAGCTTGGGACATTTTCGTGGGAACATGTTGGCTGGGGAAGTCCAGAAATAATATTACATTTTCTATTTTAAAATTAGCAGGCAAAAATATACAATTCACCTCTGGAAAATCAACCCATTGGCAGTGCATTTGTCCCCAAGCCAGCAGGCATGAGGGAGGGAAGTAGCATGCCTCCGTGGGATGCTTCACTGCTAGAGGATGAGTTTTTCCAAGGTAAGTCTATGCATTGAATTGCTTTGGAATTCCCAGTACTAAAGGAAAGCAAATAATAATTACAGTCTGTATTAAAGTGCTCAAAATGTATCAAACCCTGTACCTCATTTCTGAAGTCCCTCTTGTTTACCTTACCTGAAGAAGATGTGGTTACATGCTATTAACACAAATATTAAAGAATCATTTTCTTAAATTAATTTATTTATTTTTTGCTGTGTTGGGTCTTTGTTGCTCTGTGCAGGCTTTCTCTAGTTGTGGTGATAGGAGGCTACTCTTCGTTGCGGTGCGCGGGCTTCTCATCGCGGTGGCTTCTCTTGTTGCGGAGAATGGGCTCTTAGGCGTGCGGGCTTCAGTAGTTGTAGCACATGGGCTCAGTAGTTGTGATTCGCGGGCTCTAGAACACAGGCTCAGTAGTTGTAGCGCACAGACTTAGTTGCTCCGCGGCATGTGGGATCTTCTCAGACCACAGCTCGAACCCATGTCCCCTGCATTGGCGGGTGGATTCGTAACCACTGCGCCACCAGGGAAGTCCCTAAAGAATCTTATATTTAAATATAATCTAAGCAAATATTCTTGGATCAAGGCCTGATAAATCTATGGAATGGTAATAATGTTTAATATTTAAACCCAGGTAAAAAGGAAAAGATATGTCTTTAGGAAATATATCTATAAAGTTTACTGTCCTTAATAGACTTTTATTGTTCCTGATTAGGACCTAAATGCACTGTGATGAAATCTGATCGTTGTTAAACAATTAACCTTGTACAATAGATAACAATAAAGACTAAAACAGGTTCCAAAAGTACTATATACACATGGACCTTATTATACAAGCATAGCTCACCTTGACATAGTTTATTCTATATAAAATAAGCCTAGCCATTTGAAAAGTGAAGTCTGAAATCATTCACTAGCTTCACCTTGAGGAACTAAATTCAATTTCCAAGGGCAATGATGTCACCTCAGCCCTATAGTTAGGACAGGTGGTGTGATCATTGAGAGACATCCAGCTGGTTGGTTAACTCCTTTCAGTAAGATGGTTACTGGCAGAGAACTTGCTTCAGAGAAAAGAGACCCAGAGGAAAACTTCTGTTCCGAAACAAAGGTTTTGCTAGTAGAGGAGAGCTACTTTTTATGAAATGAAAAAAAAAAAATGACTTGACCTCTCTGAAAATAAAAAGGAGAAGCAGAACAGGAATTTTTTTGACCTCAAGAGTAGTGAGTCAAATAGCAGTATTAATTTCGGAATCAAAGTAACTTTGAATAATTTAAAGTCCCGTGATACTGATGTTAAGAGTGGTTATCTCTGGGAAGAAGGACTCCAGGTGATTTTACCTCTTTTGTTATATTTTCCTGTATTTACCATATATTGCTTTTGTAGTCAGCAAAAGACTTTATTTAAGGAGGAAGAAAAAACTATGAACAGCTTGAAAGGGAAAACAGAAATCAAAGAGATTTCATTATAATTTGCTTTAAAGACAGATTTATGTAGTTTTCTTTTCTTTTTGCCCTGCCTTATATTTTGGCATTGCTTGATTATTTTATTTGTGGATGTAGGAAATAAATTATTTCAGGGACAGGAGAAAAATAATTTTTTTCACTAAAACATTGACGAATGTTTTCCCTGAAGAATTCCTTAGTTACAGATCTTTCATGCTCAAGACTAGTTCTTTTGCTGGCTATGTGAACTTAATAGCACCAACTTACAAATAAAAGAGAGTAGAGAAAATTCAGAGCAGATATCAAAAACCCCTTCAGCACCTGTCCTAACATAATTGGTATATTATAAGTACGTCTCACTTACATTCACTCAGATACCGATATACCTCACTTTCCCTGTCATTGAAGAGTTAAAATTACAATTTTTTTTTTTTTTTTTTTTTTTTTTTGCTGTATGTGGCCTCTCCCGTTGCGGAGCACAGGCTCCGGACGCACAGGCTCAGCGGCCATGGCTCACGGGTCTAGCCGCTCCGCGGCATGTGGGATCTTCCCGGACCGGGGCACGAACCCGTGTCCCCTGCATCGGCAGGCGGACTCTCAACCACTGTGCCACCAGGGAAACCCCTAAAATTACAATTTTTAATGACAAATAATTTTAATTAACCAAAGAAAGTGCACCATTTTATGTAACTCAGAAGGATAGATTTCTGTAAACCAAAAAGTTCTTCAGCAATTTAAATAATCCCATAACTTATTTCTCATGTCAGATTTTATTTTTTTAATGAACATTTCTTAAAAAAATACACAATCTACTCATATTTATTGTAACATGAATATGATAAAATATATCTGTTACCATCCAAATAGGTATGTTAATAAATTGGATGCTAAACTTTTGGCAGTAGTGTGCAACTAAGTACAACTAAGAACTCACATGTTATTTACAGACTTTCATATCTTTTACAATCCCCTGAGGTAAACATAATTGGAAACATTATAGCTACCTAGTGACACAAAAGATTCACTAGAAACCATGATTAAAATTTACTGTTAGGGGGGGAAAATGTGCTTTTATGTTCTTAAGACATTTTGGAAGGTCAACTTTGAAAATGTGTGATTTGAAAAAGTGTGAAAATGAAAAAGAAACTTCCATTACAGGCTTGTAAAAGTCAAACTATCTTAAAGACATAATCAAAGTTAATGTCATAACATTTATGGTGATATGATCTAAAAATTATAAGGGATTATGTTTCTTCAAGCGGAGCCTTCAACAACTCAAAATATTATTAGACTGTAAAATCTTATGCAAAAAAATGACGTATATTCTCCTTTTAGTTTTAGATGATTTGGATGGAAAACTGGCTCAGGAACAGTCTCCAAGCTCATTGGATGCCAGAACACCTCTCAACTATGGATCAAGAACACAGTTCAGTCGTTTTTACTCCAGTGGGAATAAACACCGTAATATCACAGCAAGGCACAAAAATTGCTGTAATGAAACTTCTAATATGTCTATCTATGACATCCTAAGACCAGGAACCCCTAAGGAAGGTTTTAAAACCTTTTCTCCTAGAACAAGGACAATCTGTGATATGTACAAAACAAGGGAACCCAGAGTCTTAAAAGAAGATTATGTGCAAAAGAATATTTTTGGTAGTATTTCTCTGTATTTTGACAGCAGACAACAATCAGCCTCACCAGCTACAGCGTATTTCACAGCAAGAAGCTTACCTTTTTCAGCCACAACTCAGATCAAGACTGGGTTTATACCACCAAGCCACCAACAGAGCCCAAAGAGAACTCCTTTATCATCTATCATATGGAATAGATCAGATTCCTCTAGTGATAGGCAGAACCAGGAAGAGTTCCTGAGGGCACCATCACCAATGGAAATTGACCTTGCTGACCAGTATATGTATCCCAGGTGTTTTCAGGAGGATAGGAGATATGAATTTTACCATCCACAGAGTGTTCACCGAAGTGTTGGTTTAAATGCCCCCATGAATAATGCAATGAGTGCTGACCCATTTGAGAACTCAGAGAATATGCTGTTCTACCATGAAGATAACCCATTTACTGGGTCTTTCCTTAGCAATACCTTTGGATGGAGCAGGGAACAGAGATTTAGACCAAGTCCTTTTGGGGGCCAACAGGAAAAACATTCTTCCTGGTCTGACTTTCATCAAAGCAGGAAACCATTCACTTCTTCTGACAGAGACTTTGAAATGATCTCCATTGAAGCAAATAGTGCATTTTTAGCTGGTCATTGTCATAGTGTTCCTTCTCAACACTGGGGGTCATTTCCTCCTAGGTACAGGACAAATATTTCCAGAAACCAAGAGAAGCCACATCCCTCACAGTTTGATTCTCAGGCATCCACACTGGAGAGCATGGAGGTGTCACAAGTTAAAAGGAACCAGTCTACTTATTTTAGTGCACCAAATGTTTGCCCCATGCCTGGTTCAAGCTATCACATCAAATCTGATGGGTTAGAATGTCAACAGGACAGTTCTCCTATGGAACTACATATAAACAAAGAACCTTACTCATTTGAAATTGCTCAAACTCTAGCATCCTCATTCAAAACTACCTTCCCACAGATTCCTGATGACAGAGGGAATCCTCAGAGTCCCAACTTTCAGAATCCCACAGTCACTTTGCAGAAAATTAAGCCTGCTTCTCTTCCAATCAGAAACTATACAGAAGTCACTGGGACCAACAGTGACTCAGTTGATTCTCCACCTCTGACTGAAAGCCAACCCAATATCTTGGTCACGGAAGTGAATAATGAGAAAGACTTGAATGGATCTGTTTTGGAAAAAGACAAACAACTAAACAAGATAGACCAGACAACCATGACAGGTGAAATACCCCAACTTGTTTCACAGACAGTAATTTCTAACCCTTTACCTGATTTTCAAAATTTCCTCTCTCAGGACTCAGCCAAGAGCAACAGATTTGTTTTTAATGCATCTACGACGATAAGTTCAAAAAGTTTGCCTGGAGAGATTTCCAGGAGAGATATCTCCAAAATTCATAAAGCCAATGAACTAAAAAAAGATAAGAGTTATACTGGGAACAGAAAACTTGGCTCAGCAACTTCCCTTCCTTTCATTCAGGAAAGCAAAACAACATCACCTTCTCTCAGCCCAAATCAAGGTTTTCACCAGGAATTAACAGTAAGAAATAAAGATATTTCAAACATTATTAAAAATAACCACGGGAGTCCTGAACGTACTGATAATCAAAATGCACAGTCTTCAGAAAAGCCTGCTGTTTTAGATACCAAGGAAGAACAATGTACCACAACTTATTCTACCAACTGTAGCAAGTCACCTGCCGACCACAATGTGCCATGTGATTCTTTAGATCTGTCATCAGGTACACTACCAGATTCCTTACCATCAAATGATTCTTGCCTTGATGCTCTGGTGATTCCTTCTACTGCAGGGTTCTCCTGGAAATGTCCTTCAAGCAAAGATCTGTCTCTGGGAGAAAGAGAAGAAAAAGACAATGATTGCAAGAACCAAAATAGTCAATTTTCCCTAAGCTTCTCAGAAAACCAAAAGAGTAATGTTAATTGTATGCCTGTACATAATGAAGTGGTTGATGTTGTCAAATGCCATTCACATCCTCCTTTCAGGGATGGAAAGGGAAAAGGAAAAATAAGACGACGTATATCCTATACCGAAAAATTAAGCAAAACGGAAAGTAGATCAATACCCACAAGTGACAGCAGTAACCTCATTGAGGGAACTGAAAGCAATTCCAAGCCTCCTGAGCTTCACACAATTTATTGTACCTTACCAAGAAAATCAGCCAGTTTTCTCATCAATAACAGGAAGTCTGAAAGTAAGAAAATGCCTTCTTCGTTTAGGAATGAGCAACTTGCATTCCAAATCAAAAATGATGTGGAAGATCCAGTAGGGAAGTACACATCAAACAAATTCAGTCCCAGTTCTTGTGAGTCAGAGAGCAAATATTCCGGAGTAGTTTCAGACTCAGTCTCAATACCACCTGAAGCCACAGAGGAGATGACAAATATGACAAACATTGGATCTGCTTCTGTTAGAAAAGGACCACTTCAAGTCCTCATCAAGAGGGCTGTGTCATGTCCCTCAGGGGTGCCATATGCCTCAACTGGAAGAGATGAAAGAAAAGAAGGTTTAGTCTCAGATACAGATGCTTCTATTATAACACTAAAGCCTTGGGAGAGACTCATTAACCCTCTGGGAAGTGACTCATCTGTTCGGGAGTGTTCTTTAAGCAAAAGACACCACCAGAAGGAATACTTTCAGGAATGCACTGAAAAGAATGGTAGAATTTCTGCCTCCAGGACAGGTATATTTTCCCATCCAAATGAACACCCTTTACCTTTTTCTGCAGATTTGTCAGGCAAAGAAAGTGGGAAAACATTACATAAATTTAAGACTACTAGCATGTTTTCTGTTTCTGGTGATGAAGATAATGTGAAATGTCTTGAGGTGATTTCAATATACTATACTCTACCAAGGAAACACAGAAGAAAGTTCTGTAACCTTCTTCAAAAGTATACACAAAATATCGATTCACTTACAGAATCAACTAAAGTGGGGACTGAAATATCTCCTAATGCTTTAGAAAAAGACAAACTAAATTGTTCTACACACGAGCAGTCAGGAACACCTTCCTCTAAAGATCTAAAGATGCAGGTCAGCTCTGCTCAGGAGAACAGCCATCTTTCTCACACCACTGAAAATATGACTGGTTTACAATTACCAAGTTTTAGGTCCTCAGAGCCTACATTACAGGAAATTGCTTCTATTGAAGCAGATGTTTCTCTTCATAAAGGAGAACCTAAATCTAGAGAGGTTTCCCCACACAACTTAGCTAAAACACCTTTATGTGATTCACAAAGCAAGAAAGAGAAAGGGGGAAAATTGCGAAGTGAAACCCTGTATACTTCACTAATGCTTCAGGGAAAAAAAGTTACAAGAGAGAAATCTGAAAATTGTCAGCAATCCATTAAATCAGGTAACAGTGATTTTTCTAACCTCCCAGCCCATTCAGAAGAGAATGTTGAAAATTCACAAATTATTAGAAGTTCTGGGGAGTGTACAAGTAGTGCTATAACCATTACAGCTACTGGAAGTCTTCAGAAAGATATAACAGGTATAGCTATAGATGATAGCTCCAATGGATTGCAGCCTGGGGAAGTAAGAGGGGGAATTAGAAAAGATTTCCCAAAAAACCCTGATAAACCACTTTCTGACTCAGAAAGCCAAGTCTTTGCTCTTACTCCAGCCTTGCATAAACTACAGCTTGATGAGAAGACTTGTTCAAGTGAACAAGATTTAGACAGTTTACAGTCTGAACCCAGAGAACTACCTCAAAGAAGTCAGGAGGTAAATATGACAGAGAGCAAGGCTAAAGATGAAATGCAGGAGTTGGCATGGAATCAACCTTCACTTCTTGAAGGAAGTAATAAAAGTAAAAAAAGCTTGGATGACCTAGAAAAAGGGGAAAACAGATCTTCAGTTAAACCCAGATTGGCAGTTATGTCCAAAGCAAGCAGAAAATTTCCAGCTGAAGATTTATACCCCAGAAGACATGTAACTACTATCTTTCCTCAAAGTGGGAACAATTCTGGCTTTAGCACCTTATCCCCTGGCACACCAGAGTGCAACCCACACTCCCCTGTGCCTACGTTAAAGTCCACAGAATCCACAGATGAAAGCAGGTTAAGTAATGATGGAGTAAATGTGGAGAAATCCGAGGACCCTCTCCAGGTTACTGCAATAACCAACAGAGAAACTTCTACACACTTAAGCAATCAGAAGTCTAACAATATTTCACAGCCACATCAAAATGAGTTTAAAAAAATCTCAGAATCACAACTAAAGTATGAGAATTCTAAGGATGTAACAGTAGCTCAGATTTTGGAAGGAGAGTCAGAAGCCCTGGCCCAACCCTCATTGATCAGCCTCAGGGAAGCAGATTTCCCTGACCATCAGAGGGGGCTGAACCCTCCTTTTCAATTGGAGCCTGCAGAGAAATCTACAGTAAGCATGCCACTGGCCAGTTTTCAGCAACAACAAAGGAGTGCTTCATCTCTGGAGTGGGAACCTGAGCCACACCCCTATCATTCAAAGAGTTTAAAAAGCATCAATGTGCACGGTGCTCTACTACGAAAAAGTCATCCTCCAAAATTCAGAGAGCGTCATTTTTCTGAAAGTACTTCTATTGACAATGCCCTGAGTCAACTGACCCTTGGGAATGAATTCTCTAACAACAGTGGGTACAGTCGAAGATTCAAATCTTTTTCTGAACTACCCTCCTGTGATGAAAATGGAAGTTGGGCTTTGTACAACAGCGGGCCAAAAATGGGTCCTAGGTCTGCAACATCTATATCCAGACCTATTGACTATGGGATATTTGGGAAAGAACAACAACTGGCTTTCTTGGAGAATGTAAAGAGGTCACTCACACAAGGAAGATTATGGAAACCAAGTTTTCTTAAGAACCCTGGCTTCCTGAAAGATGACGTAGTTAACCCTCCTAACCCAACAGAGTCATCAAGTTCTAATTCTCCTAGTAATCAGATGCCAAAAGATGGCTTATCTCTAAGTGCACCACTTAATATCTATGAAGATGATCCAGTAGACTCAGATTGTGACACAGACACAACCACGGATGACGAATACTACCTGGATGAAAATGACAAAGAGTCAGAACTGTGAAGCTTTTTCTATAAAATGTATAACCTTTTCACCAAAAGTTTGTAATGTAGGGCTTCCCTGGTGGCGCAGTGGTTGAGAGTCCGCCTGCCGATGCAGGGGACACGGGTTCGTGCCCCAGTCCGGGAAGATCCCACATGCCGCGGAGTGGCTGGGCCTGTGAGCCATGGCCGCTGAGCCTGCGCGTCCAGAGCCTGTGCTCCGCAACGGGAGAGGCCACAACAGTGAGAGGCCCGCGAACTGCAAAAAAAAAAAAAAAAAAAAAAAAAAAAAGTTTGTAATGTAAATAAAGTGCAAATATGTATGTCTACGGAAAGGACAGACATTAGAAAAAAAAAATATCTAGTCTGGGCAGTTCCTGCTCTGAAACAATCCAAATTCTCTTTTTTTCCCCCTCCACACCCTATATATAGACTTCCTGAATTCTAGAGCAATGAATTCTTGTTTAGAGGGATTCTCTGCTGTTTTCTTCCCCTGTATATATCCTTGGCCTTCTGCCACTCAGCCCAAACTTAATCTCTAATTCACTGTCCAGTTTTGGTTTTCTGCTCTATTTTCCCCCTAACTTTCTTATACCTTTCATGGTGATTTACAACTTTAATATCCCAGCACAACAGCAAAACTCTGTCTTGCCTCTTCCATACCTTATATTCATGGCATTTAATAAAATATAGGGTGATAACAATGGAGTAAGTATTATTATCCTGTCTGACTCATCAACATTTAGGAGGTTTAGAGTTTGGGTTTTTTGGGGTTTTTTCTTTTGAGCAAAGATAAGGCCATATCTATAAGGACATCCTGTTTTATCCATAGCGGAGCCAGGGAAACACATATTTGAAGTGCTTGAGATAGTAGGTGAAGAGGTAAATCCCTAGTAAGCCAAAGAACATTAGTACTTCTAGGAATTCCTTTGAAATAGTTTCTAGGATGGTACAGAAGGTGGCTTTGCCACAGAATTTCTGCTTAGGAAGGGAACATAACTGAGGGGTAGAGATAAGCAGACATCCCTTCATGAGACTGACATCCTTACTGCAGCTCTCTCTGCAACTGTTCCTTTTTTCTTCCATTTCTCCAGAACCATCCATTTAAATTTTTTCTTTATTTGCAGGATAGAACACTTTTTTCCATGTGAGACATTTTAGTTGCAAATGGTAGCCTTGGTCAAGTCCCTAAAGTACTACCAAGTCAGATCTGACACCTTGGGGTTCACAGGCTTCTTTGCCAGATCATTTACCAGACCCTGGGAAATTAGAAGGCAGAACTTCTAAGGGCTCGTCACTATGATTCCTTCAATAATTTATCTAGACTAAATAACTTGTCACACCCACTGATAACTTGGCTTTCCTAACTCTTTATTTGCCATGCGGAATTTTTGGGGTTTTCTCTCCTCCTAATCAGCATAAAGACCAATAAACAGGTGGCAGTGAAGCTAATCTGCTAGAACTACAGAAATCATGCTATCCTGGATCTTAGTACTGTGAGGGTCAGCATGAATGGATTTCATCTTGTTTGGTTTATATTTGCTTCCTGGCCTCATTTTAGTTTCCATTTTTCTCACCTAGTTTGTTTCATCCATATAAATTAAGGATAATGATAGGTGTTGGGGAAGTATGCAGAAATTTGGAACTGATAGAAATGCAAGAAAGGACTATATTATTATTATCCTCCTAACCATTGCCTTGCCTAGAAGCAAAATGCCAGAGCTAGTTTGCATTGTTCCCATGAAACTCAAAACTAAGGAAAATGAGGTAATTACATGAAAGCTATTTCTTCAATCTATACATTGTCTTAAACTTCAAGCTCTGGCCAATCCTGACCTCAAAGAGACTGACAGTAGAATTCTAAATCAACTGTTCTAAACGTTTCCATTTAAATTTGTATGGTGAAGAATAAATAACAGTTTATTCTTTGTTTCATGTATGTTTGTAAATTCTACCTTCCTTTTTCTATTTATCTTATAATTTAAATAAAATTCATAAACCATGACCTATGTTTTCTATTTAATTTTAAAATATTCGAAGTTAATATTTTAATATTAAGATTCTTGGTTTTTTAAATGATCATTTACCAATCTATTTCAGTAAATATTCTGAGTCTACATGTATGTTACAAAAGGTGAGATGAAGTTAGCTTATTTTTCACTGAATTTAGCCTATATCAACAATTAGGTAAATTAAAGTCAGGCTAAACAACTACTTTGGGACCCTGCTTCTCTGTACTAGAATCTACCATCTGAATTCAAAGGTCATTGATGGCCAATGCTCATTGCACTATTTGTAATATTTGCTTGTT
This sequence comes from Tursiops truncatus, assembly GCF_011762595.2. Taxonomy (NCBI): domain Eukaryota; kingdom Metazoa; phylum Chordata; class Mammalia; order Artiodactyla; family Delphinidae; genus Tursiops; species Tursiops truncatus. The sequence continues at coordinate 23,966,372 of NC_047041.1, forward strand.
GGTCTGGCTCAAAAGTCAAGCAAACAGAAAATTCATGAAAATAGCACCTTCTATAATTTTATACCTTTATAAAACACTTCATTAAAGAAGTATAGCAAATGTCTATGTATTTTAACATACAAACTGCTGCTTTTTAATATTCATTTTTGGTATAGCTATAATAATTTATAGTAGTCATTTTTATACTCATAACTCGTTTTCTAAAATATATAATCATCATTAAAGTAAATAGTCACATAAATGGAGTAAATAATGAAGAAATCAATATTAATAAGTACCTGGTAAATTATTAACTTGTTTAAATGATAGACTTCTATAGCCATAAATTTTACATGTAAAGTCCATTTAAAATAGGGCTTAGGGGCTTCCCTGGTGGCGCAGTGGTTAAGAGTCCGCCTGCCGATGCAGGGGAAGTGGGTTCGTGCCCCGGTCTGGGAGGATCCCACATGCCGGGGAGCGGCTGGGCCCGTGAGCCATGGCCGCTGAGTCTGCGCGTCCGGAGCCTGTGCTCCGCAACGGGAGAGGCCACAACGGTGAGAGGCCCGCGTAACGCAAAAATAAATAAATAAATAAAATTAAAAATAAAATAATAAAATAAAATAGGGCTTAATGAGATTATTTTAATTTTTAGAGACTTCCCTCTAAATAATTTACTCCCTTATATTGTAAATACATCGCTGTTAATAAAACTCCAACTGCTGCTAACAAGGTTTTGGCTGACGATAGGCTAATAAAATCTGCTTTGTGTAGGAGGTACATGTGTGCCTGTACTTGAGGTGGTGAAAGAAAGTCCACTTACGTTATGGTAAAGCTACGTGTCAAACTGGAATATCCACATGTCCATAAAAGTAATATACTCCATTGAATACCAGAGGGTTAAAGAGGCCTTTTTGCTAAGAGTTTATTGTTAATAATAGTAATAATGCTTCAGAATAACCCATTTAAATGTACAGTGTAGATATGTAAATATTTTACTTTGAGTCTCTTTGTGACTGGCACTTCTGTGTTTCTGAAACATGTAATAAGCCTTAAGCACTTTTGTTTAAAATGTTGTCAAATAATCCTTTTATGTACTTGTTCTCAAACCTGTTCCCTAGATATGAAATGTGTTACAAGACAAGGTACAAATTTGAAACAATGCCTGTGTTGAAATAAATGATTTAAATAGATGCATTATTTGACTTGGTTTTTATTCCCATCCTCAAATGATTATTTTTAAGTGTGAAAGTTTCAGGAAGAATACAAAAAAGAAAATGGGGGGTGGAGTGTGGTGGACGAAAGTATTCAAATAAATCTTACTGGTGGCTATTGAATAAGATCAGCCATATGAGTGGTTTTAGAAAACAATGACTCCTTCTCTCTTCTCCTTCCATTTGTACCAAAAAGCAACCAACCATAAGTGGAGATCAATGTACTTGGCTGCAAAAGAGAGGAGGAATGAGGAGGGTCTGGCATTTCTCTCTGAGAGTTCTCACACTTATAAAGGAAGAGGAAGCCCCGTGGAGTTGGGCCATCTACTGCCCAGTAGCACTTATGAAAGATAAGCAGACCTTTCCAGTTGAAATGTAAGACATGCAATGTTAATTCCTGCTAAACAAATTAGTAGATTTGTACTAATCTTTTATCTTTTCTAGAAGAGGAACCCAAAGCCATCTCTCTACCAAGGACAGGAGAGTGTCATCATCTTGAATATGAGCAGTATTTTATTCAAAATATTTTTACTGTCCTTTATTAAAATTTAAAATACATTAGATCAGCTAGGATTTTTAGTTGTAGACAATATAATCCTCTCTAGGTGGTTCAAATAGAAAAGGATTTATTAAAGCATATATTCTTTGCTCAGAAACACATTGGTAGGGCTCAGGGGATAAACATTACGCTGAAATTCTAGGTCCAATTCCTAAAACCATGCCATAGATTATTGGACTGCCATGGGAGCTTCTGTCCTTGTTATGACCAGGAAGATGCAGAATCAGGATGCTGGCTGAATCATATTTATTTGCCCCAGAAACCACTCCAATAGAAATAAAAAGCACTAATATGCATAGAGTTACACATAATCATTTGTATTGCTACAATGTATTTTGTGGCAAAAACCAGAAACAAAGTGAATACCTAATAAGAGGTGACAATATATTATGAACACCCACATATGTAATATGATGAAACCATTAAAAAAATAAGGTATAACTATACAAGTTGACTCAGAAGAATTTGCGTGAGGTACTATTGACTGAGAAATACAAAATCTCATTTTTGTAAAGCATTAACCAAGAAACCTGCATATGCATGTGTATGTTATGGAGGGCTACATACTAGGCTATTAATGTTGGTTGTTTTGTGGCCAGACTGGGGGGGTGAGGTGGGGATGTATGTTCAAGAACAGCAGAAAAGAGAGAGAAGAGGTAGCCAAGACCCCTCCAAAAAAGAAACTATAAATATATACACACATGGGTATACATAGGTATCTATGTGTGTGTGTAATTATGATTGTATTTATGCACTTAGAATATTTTATCAGTGGGTATACAGATAAAAAATGAGAGACAATTTTTTAAAAAGATTTACTATCCAGGAGAATATTTAATAAGTTATTTTCTTTTAGAAAATTAATATTTGTACTACAGTCTGTGAAAAATTGTGGGGTTTTTTTTTCAGTTGTATTGAGATATAATTGAGATACAGCACTGTATAAGTTTAAAGTGTACAGCATAATGACATGACTTACCTATATTGCCAAATGATTGTCACAATAAGTTTAATTAACATTCATCATCTCATACAGATACAAAAAGAACGGGGGTAGAAGAAGAAGAAAATTGTGTTTTTCCTTGTGTTGAGAACTTTTAGGAAACATTGTGTTTTAATAAAATAAATGCTAGCACTAATTTTCCCTCTGAGCCCATGCTTTCTATCCCATCCATCCTTTCCAGATTATGCTGTCATTGCAGTCTAGAGTAAACTCAGAAGTACTTCTAGAAATGCTTTGGAGGTATGCAGTGGTGGTTGATATGATTGTCTTCTCAGTAGACACTTCTTTCTTTTCTTTGGCAATTCCATTCTCCAACTGACACCCCATCACCACCACCACCACCACCACCACCACATCTTCACTGTGGAAGAATCAATGTTCTTACAAGACCCTAAGAGTCTGAGCACAATTGATTGGTTCAGGAATGAGTGCCTGATTCAGACTGGACCAATAAGTAGTGTGTTTTAGGAGGAAATACACCTGTATTCTGATTCTAAATGCAAGTTAATATTTAAACCAGTTGTCTCATAATCTAAAATCCACCCTTGGAACTGTAATGTATGGAAAGGCAGCCACTGCGTTTATATCCCCAGCACCTTGCAGAATGCATGACAAAAAGTGGGTGCTGAATAAATATTACTGAAATAATCAAAAATAAATTTTTATGAATTTTTATGAGATCTAAGCTTGTCTAAGCCCAAGTAAGGTTTTTATTAATAACATTGAAAATTAGACAATTCTCTAATGTTAAAAGATGAATTTATTATAATGACACAGGGATATCCCAGAAACCAAGGGCAAAGATGCTGCTTATGAACTGTACCAAGCCTCTATAGTGCACTGTATAGAAAACCCAGAGAGTTTTCTATATTTCTCCTCCATTTTCAGTTTAAAAGGCAAAAAACATGACGTTTACGTTGCCTCTGTTTAAGAGAATAGTTACAAATTGAAATCTCTTAACCCTGATTTTAAACTCCCAAGGAAAAGATTCCGACTGGTTCAGTATGAGGCAGGTCCTAAACTATGGACCAATCAACTATGGCCATGGGTTAAGGTCATGTTTCGCAAAGCCTCACTGTTAACTCTGGATTGTGTAGTATATTAAAAAAAAAAAAAAAAAAAAGAGGAACAGTTTCTAGAAAAGGTAGAAAATGATGAACTGAGTGAATAATCAATAGCTGTGAATTTTACATAGCTTTAATGTGAAGACTCCAGGGGCCAGTGCAATTCATAAAAGCATACATATTGAATGTTGACCTTCCAGAGTCACACACAGACTGTAATTCTAGGTGTCTGAGATTGGAACTCAATATATAGATGAATGTGAAAGGGAACAGAAAACTTCTTGAAGTGTGTCATTTATTTCAACTTTTGTGCATGACTTTTCTCCTGCCTGGAATGCCCTTCTCCCCCTCTTCCTGCAGCAAATTTTTATTTGACCTTCATGAGTCAGCATAGATGTCATCTCTTTCAGAAAGCATCTCAGTTCTCCCAAGTTTGGGTTAACTGGGCCTCATCTGATGTACTTATGTTGGTAGAGGCAATCTGCCATGGGCCCTGGACATATCTGAACATTTTTGCTGGGAATGCCAAGAATGTAAGTTCTTGACTATTCTTTACCCATAGTGTAAAGGTACAGGGTGTGTTTGCAGCAAGCATCCTAGAGGGATGAGAAAACATCTCCCCACTGACAAAGAACAGACTTAATTCCCCTTACTCTAAAAATGGTAAGCCCCTGAATTTAGAGTGTATCTCTTGTAATGCAACTCACTTCAGGCATCCAGGACAGGTCTTTTGCATTGTCCCCACAGGACTTTTGTTGGGGGGGAGGTGGGTGGAGAGAGTGTATTCGTTTGCTAGGGCCACCATAACAAAATTCCACAGACTGATTGGCTTAAATGGCAAGATTTATTTTCTCACAGTTCTGGAGGTTAGAAGTCCAAGATCAAATTTGATTTCTCCTGACTCCTCTCTCCTTGGATTGCAGATGGCTACCTTCTCACTGCATCCTCACATGGTCTGTCTCCTGTAACCAAGAACTCCTGGTGTCTCTCTGTGTGCCCAAATTTCCTCTTCTTACGAGGACACCAGTTAGATTGGATTAGGGCCCACCCTAATGACTTGCTTTTGACTTAATCATCTCTTTAAAGGTACTGTCTCCAAATACAGTGATGTTCTGAGGTACTAGTGTTAACACCTCTACATATGAATTATTGAGGAACTCATTTCAGCATATAACAAGAGACATGGGGATCCAACACAAACCAAAACAAGCTCTGGTTACTGCTTTTACAATGAATAATATTGTTCTTTGTCTCTGACCCAGGAGTCTTGTGTCTTTTGACAGCATCCATGAAACAGTAACAGACTAACTTATTAGCTTGTAAATAGGGTAAAATCTCAGACACTATACAGTTCTTGACACCCACGTTTTAGCACCTATAACACTATTTACATTTCCTCTTTGTCTTTCTTCTCCACTAAACCACAGGAGCTGTGAAGTCAAAGTATAATGTGTAAAACATAGTAGGCATGGAATAAATGTTTGTTGAGTGAATTATATTTGATTTATTATAAAGAATCTAGTCAAGGCATTGGTTGATTTGAAGAGATATACCTTTTAAGATATGGATTAGGATGAGAAAGAAAACAGGTTGCTATAGACTCAGTACAGCTAAACAAGTGTTCAGATACAATTATATGGCTTCCTTGATCTGTTCTCAAAAATAGTGTTACCACGTGTTATCTAATTTATTAGGCCATATTTTTTTAACATCTTTATTGGAGGATAATTGCTTTACAATGGTGTTTCTGCTTTATAAAAAAGTGAATCAGGTATACATATACATATATCCCCATATCTCCTCCCTCTTGCACCTCCCTCCCACCCTCCTTATCCCAGCTCTGTAGGTGGTCACAAAGCACCAAGATGATCTACCTGTGCTATGCGGCTGCTTCCCACTAGCTATCTATTTTACATTTGGTAACGTATATATGCCCATTCCACTCTCTCACTTCGTCCCAGCTTACCCTTCCCCCTCTCCATGTCCTCAAGTCCATTCTCTACGTCTGTGTCTTTATTCCTGTCCTGCCGCCAGTTCTTCAGAACCATTTTTTTTTTTTAGATTCCATATATATGTGTTAGCATACGGTATTTGTTTTTCTCTTTCTGACTTACTTCACTCTGTATGACAGACTCTAGGTCCATCCACCTCACTACAAATAACTCAATTTTGTTTCTATTTATGGCTGAGTAATATTCCATTGTATATATGTGCCACATCTTCTTTATCCATTCATCTGTTGATGGACACTTAGGTGGCTTCCATACCTGGCTATTGTAAATAGAACTGCAATGAATATTGTGGTACATGGCTCTTTTTGAATTATTATTTTTTCAGGGTATATGCCCAGCGGTGGGATTGCTGGGTCATATGGTACTTCTATTTTTCGTTTTTTAAGGAACCTCTATACTGTTCTCCGTAGTGGTTGTTTCAACTTACATTCCCACCAACAGTGCAAGAGGGTTCCCTTTTCTCCACACCCTCTCTAGCATTTATTTTTTGTAGATTTTTTGATGATGGCCATTCTGACTGGTGTGAGGTGATACCTCATTGTGGTTTTGATTTGCATTTCTCTAATGATTTGTGATATTGAGCATCCTTTCATGTGTTTGTTGCCAATCTGTATATCTTCTTTGGAGAAATATCTATTTAGGTCTTCTTCCCATTTTTGGATTGGGTTGCTTGTTTTTTTGATATCGAGCTGCATGAGCTGCTTGTAAATTTTGGAGATTAATCCTTTGTCAGTTGCTTCATTTGCACATATTTTCTCCCATTCTGAGGGTTGTCTTTTCATTTGTTTATGGTTTCCTTTGGTGTGCAAAAGCTTTTAAGTTTCATTAGGTCCCATTTGTTTATTTTTGGTTTTATTTCCATTACTCTAGGAGGTGGGTCAAAAAGGATCTTGCTGTGATTTATGTCAAAGAGTGTTCTTCCTATGTTTTCCTCTAAGCGTTTTATAGTGTCCGGTCTTACATTTAGGTGTCTAATCCATTTTGAGTTTATTTTTGTGTATAGTGTTAGGGAGTGTTCTAATTTCATCATTTTACATGTGGCTGTCTAGTTTTCCCAGCACCACTTATTGAAGAGGCTGTCTTTTCTCCATTGTATATTCTTCCCTCCTTTACCAAAAATAAGGTGACATATGTGCATGGGTTTATCTCTGAGTTTTCTATCCTGTTCCATTGATCTATATTTCTGTTTTTGTGCCAGTAGCATACTGTCTTGATTACTGTAGCTTTGTAGTATAGGCTGAAGTCAGGAGCCTGATTCCTCCAGCTCCATTTTTCTTTCTCAATATTGCTTTGGCTACTCAGGGTCTTTTGTGTTTCCACACAAATTGTGAAATGTTTTGTTCTAGTTCTGTGAAAAATGCCATTGGTAGTTTGATAGGGATTGCATTGAATCTGTAGATTGCTTTGGGTAGTATAGTCATTTTCATAATGTTGATTCTTCCAATCCAAGAACATGGTATATCTCTCCATCTGTATCATCTTTAATTTCTTTCATCAGTGTCTTATAGTTTTCTGCATACAGGTCTTTTGTCTCCTTAGGTAGGTTTATTGCTGGGTATTTTATTCTTTTTGTTGCAATGGTAAATGGGAGTGTTTCCTTAATTTCTCTTTCAGATTTTTCATCATTAGTATATAGGAATGTAAGAGATTTCTGTGCATTAATTTTGTATCCTGCAACTTTACCAAATTCATTGATTAGCCGCAGTAGTTTTCTGGGAGCATCTTTAGGATTCTCTTTGTATAGTATCACGTCATCTGCAAACAGTGACATCTTTACCTCTTTTCTGATTTGGATTCCTTATATTTCTTCTTCTTCTCTGATTGCTGTGGCTAAAACTTCCAAAACTATGTTGAATAATAGTGGTGAGAGTGGACAACCTTGTCTTTTTCCTGATCTTAGAGGAAACGGTTTCAGTTTTTCACCATTGAGAACAATGTTGGCTGTAGGTTTGTCATATATGGCCTTTATTATGTTGAGGTAGGTTCCCTCTATGCCTACTTTCTGGAGGATTTTTATCATAAATCGGTGCTGCATTTAGTCAAAAGCTTTTTCTGCATCTATTGAGATGATCATATGGTTTTTCTCCTTCAATTTGTTAATATGGCGTATCACATTGATTGATTTGCATATATTGAAGAATCCTTGCATTCCTGGGATAAATCCCACTCGATCGTGTTGTATGATCCTTTTAATGTACTGTTGGATTCTGTTTGCTAATATTTTGTTGAGGATTTTTGCATCTATGTTCATCAGTGATATTGGCCTGTAGTTTTCTTTACTTGTGACATTTTTGTCTGTTTTTGGTATCAGGGTGATGGTGGTCTTGTAGAATGAGTTTGGGAGTGTTCCTCCCTCTGCTGTATTTTGGAAGAGTGTGAGAAGGATAGGTGTTAGCTCTTCTCTAAATATTTGACAGAATTCCCCTGTGAAGCCATCTGGTCCTGGGTTTTTGTTGGAAGATTTTTAATCACAGTCTCAATTTCAGTGCTTGTGATTGGTCTGTTTATATTTTCTAATTCTTCCTGCTTCAGTCTCAGAATGTTGTGCTTGTCTAAGAATTTGTCCATTTCTTCCAGGTTGTCTATTTTATTGGCATATAGTTGCTTGTAGTAATCTCTCATGATACTTTGTATTTCTACAGTGTCAGCTGTTACTTCTCCTTTTTCATTTCTAATTCTATTGATTTGAGTCTCCTCCCTTTTTTTCTTGATGAGTCTGGCTAATGGTTTATCAATTTTTTTTTTATCCTCTCAAAGAAACAGCTTTTAGTTTTATTGAAATTTGCTATTGTTTCCTTCATTTCTTTTTCATTCATTTCTGCTCTGATCTTTATGATTTCTTTCCTTCTGCTAACTTTGGGGTTTTTTGTTCTTCTTTCTCTAATTGCTTTGGGTGTAAGGTTAGGTTGTTTATTTGAGATGTCTCTTGTTTCTTAAGGTAGGATTGTATTGCTATAAACTTCCTTCTTAGAACTGCTTTTGCTGCAACCCATAGGTTTTGGTCATCGTGTTTTCATTGTCATTTGTTTCTAGGTATTTTCTGATTTCCTCTTTGATTTCTTCAGTGATCTCTTGACTATTTAGTACTGTATTGTTTAGCCTCCATGTGTTTGTATTTTTTACAGATTTTTTCCTGTAATTGATATCTAGTCTCATAGCGTTGTGGTCAGAAAAGATACTTGATACGATTTCAATTTTCTCTAATTTACCAAGGCTTGATTTGTGACCCAAGATATGATCTATCCTGGAGAATGTTCCATGAGCACTTGAGAAGAAACTGTATTCTGTTGTTTTTGGATGGAATGTTATTAGGCCATATTCTACTATCATCCAGTACCAGCTAAACCTCAGATTATTTCTCTGAATAAAAAATTTAATATTTATTTTGAAAGAACGCAAACACAATGTGTTCCAAACAACCTTTTAAGCGATAGCTAGAGCAGAGCAAATTTTTCAATTTAAAGTATGCAGACACTCCCAGAAAATAAAATTTAGCAGTGAAAGTAATGCCAAGTAATGCTACACTTTAGCCCTGCAATTTATCAGTGCTTTACTATTGGTTTCTGAAAATTTTTCCAAAGTACAAAGAACACTATCTACAAACTCTGCTCAGCATTATTAAAATAGGTCAAGAGAAGTGGGGAAAATATGGTAAAGATTTTGCCCTGGTAAACCTTGGTCATAGCGGGAATGCTGAGCAGCCCAAGGGCCTGATTTTGGTGACTCTGGATTAAGAAACTATCAGGAGGATGCAGTCTCTGTTCCAGAGACTTCCCTGGTGGCGCAGTGGTTAAGAACCCACTGCCGGGCTTCCCTGGTGGCGCAGTGGTTGGGAGTCCGCCTGCCGATGCAGGGGACACGGGTTCGTGCCCCAGTCCGGGAAGATCCCACATGCCGCAGAGCGGCTGGGCCCGTGAGCCATGGCCGCTGAGCCTGCACGTCCAGAGCCTGTGCTCCGCAACGGGAGAGGCCACAACAGTGAGAGGCCCGCGTACCAGAAAAAAAAAAAAAAAACGAATCCACTGCCAATGTAGGGGACAAGGGTTCGATCCCTGGTCTGGGAAGATCCCACATGCCATGGAGCAGCTAAGCCTGTGCACCACAACTACTGAGCCTGGGCTCTAGAGCCCGGCAGCAACAACTACTGAGCCTGTGTGCTGCAACTACTGAAGCCTGCGTGCCTGGAATCCATGCTCCACAACAAGAGAAGTCACTACAATGAGAAGCCCGCACACTGCAACGAAGAGTAGCCCCCGCTCGCCACAACTAGAGAAAGCCTGCGTGCAGCAATGAAGACCCAACGCAGCCATAAATAAATTTTTAAAAAAGAAAGAAATCCTGTGTCCATACTGGTACGTGAATTTTCCCTGGCTCACCCAGCCTGCGAAGAACTTTTATTTCCTTTGAATAGATTAAAACCATAAACAGATAAAAGAAGGAAAAATAATTAACTAATATAGATAAGATGGTCCGAAAAGAGAGGCAGACAGTGGCTTCCCGCTAATAGGGCCCTTGCCAGTCTCTTCCCAGATCCAACTTTCAGCATCTGAGGAGTAATCAAGACCAATCATTCCTCATCAATTACAGGGGACAGCAGCTTCTGACTTTGAGGTGACGCTCACCCACCAGCCTCAACCGTGACTTCTGCTACTCCAGTGCCCAGCTCCTGGCTCCTGGCTTGAGGCTTGGCCCAAACTCAGTGGATGCTCAGCAAACACTTGTTGAAAGAAGGGAAGTTAGGGTTAGGGGATTAGGGAGAATGGAGAGAGTCACAGTCCAGTGAGGGAGACTGCTGAGCAGAAAACAAACAGGAGATAGGTAATAAAATTTGGTGCTAATGTGAACAAAAGGGCTGGGAGATTTGGTCTTGTAGGGGATCAGGGGAGTGATATTTGCTCAGCGTCTCGTAAACCCAGTGAAATTCCTTGTTTGAAGGCATTTCCCTAAACTCTTCAAAGCTGTTCGCCGCTGGGCCTTTTCTCTGGTCCCCTAGCAATCACCATTGTGTTTGCGTTCTTCAAAAGACGGTTTCCACTAAACAGGTGCCAAACTCCAGCAACCAGAGGTGGGGGCCGGGTGCAGCCTCAAGCACCCTGGTCTCAGTGTCCGCCTCTCGACCCTGGTCCTCAACCCTGCGCGGCTGGGGGTGGGGGGGTGGGGGAAGTGACGAGTCCATCGCGGACCCCCGGCAGCGCCTGACGCAGTCGCCTGTGGCGCGCCCTCGCGTTCCGGCCGGAAGGGGGCCGGAGGCGGGACGGCGGGCGGCGGCGCACAGCCCGCCCCGGGGTGGGCCCAGCTCTGGCCGCCGCGCTCCCGTCCCCTCCCCGCCGCAGCCGAGCTGGACCGCAGCGGCCTGGAGACCATGCGCCGCCTCCCGCTGGTTCCGCTGCTACCGCTGCAGCTCGCCCTGCTCGTGGCCGCGGGGGCCCCCGAGGCTCCGGTCAGCGCGCTGCAGAGCCTGGTGTGGGGGCCCGGGCTGCGGGCGGGCGTCGTTTTGCCCGTCCGCTATTTCTACCTGCAGGCCGTCAACTCGGAGGGCCAAAACCTCACTCGCTCGCCCCCAGGTAGCGTTCGGCCGCGGGCCTCCCTCGCTCAGCTGCCCGCTCCCCTCCGTCCCCGCCGCGCGTCCCCGCCGCGACCGCGCCTCTCGGGAATCCGCCCGCCACCTGCGTGGCGTCCTTCCCCCGAGTCCGGTCACTTCCTCTTCTCTCCCCGTTCCCTGGACCCGAAGGCGGGAGGCAGTTGCAACAAGAGTCTGCTGAATGAATAAATGAACTCCGAGGGCCCTTCCTTAGTTAACGTGCAAGGACTGACATTCCGAATGGATGGCGCCCAGGGTGTTAATGAATGCAGTGTGAGTCTCAAGTTGGAGATGGTCTTTCCACCCCTGACTAGTTGTCTGATCTGTCACAGCTTGCAGGGAGTGCCTTCACGCGTTGAGTCATCAAGCCCAAGAATCGGATGGGGTTACACTGCTTAGGCCTAATGGGTTTGAAACAGCTCCCTCCTACACAAAGGAAATATCAGAGCAGTAGGCAGAAAGGAGGCAGTTTTGCAGACTAGGTTATTTTCTTAGAGTTTTGAGTTCTTGAAAGCAGATTGCAGGAATTAGCGAAACTCAGAACGCATTAGGTTTTACCTCTACCGAGGGTGGATATCGTCCTGAATCCCTTCTGCCCAATCATCCTCCCACGTTCTCTTTAATATCTTACCTTTGCAACGTCTTACAACTTGTCCCGCTAGTTTCAAGTTGTTGCCAGTCAGGATTTGATAATTTATGTCTAAATTATGTCTTGCTAACTGGCACCCTGTTTTATCAACAAAGAGACAATCAGAATACCCAGTGCCCCTTCCGCTGCCGGTGGAAAACTGAGTACTTTTTTTTTTCAGTTTTAGAAAGACTCTCCTTGGCCCTAAGGATCAGAAAAAAAGATTCTTAAACCCAGATTCAGTCTTTCACCATGAGGTGTATTTTCTTCTTTATAGTTTTCTTTGTTTTCTAAAATTAATTTTATAATGTCATAAATGGGGGAGGACTTTAGAAAGAAGATGGAAAACTAAGGAAAAAATTAATTTATACATGAAAAAGGAAAGTTACATGATCCAAAAGGAAATACTGTTAACCTTACTTTTAATGAAAGAACTATAAATTCAAATAAAATTCCATTTTTTTAATCTAAAAATAATGGCAAAAAAATTTTAAGTGGTAATACTCAAAGCTGCTAATGAGATACTCTCAGACAATGACCTACATCCTCCGCTGGTGGGAGCACAATTGGTCAAATGGTTCTGGAAAGTAATTTTCCCAACATATGAAGAGTCTTAAACATTTACAAATCTAATGTGCAAAAATGAGTTTCAACAGTTAGAAAATGTAATTTTTAAAAAATATATCATTTATGAAAAATGTCCATGCCCTTTTGAAACTGATAGGTGTCGTTTCAGGGGGCTCCAAGGAGGCTGGTCCTTTATGTCTCAACACAGAAAGAATTCAGCAAAGGCAAAGTGATAGATAAGAAGTGATTAATTAGAATAGAACACTTGTGAGGCTTACAAGTGGGCAGGCAAGTTGCTCTCCCCTGAGTGCTTAATGGGTTACAGTTTTATAATCACAGGAAGACAGGGGACGGGGAGAAGACCTTCTTTGTCTCTCTTGGGTAGATGTCACATTTCCATAAATGATTGTTTTTTTGTGTGTGCACAGAGCATGTGCTGGGGGTCATTAACTTGATGACACCACTAGGCAGGTTGTAGGCCTTATTCTCCACTATTGTTTTATTGTTTTTAGGGCATCAGGCAAAAAGCATGTTTTGGGGGTCATTAACTTACTGAGCTCACTGGACAGGATGTAGGTCTCATGCTACTATTGTTTTATTGTTTTGGGGCATGTCTCGTGCTTCTGTTGCATGATTTTGTAGCTAATCAAGTTAGCTTGATTTTGTTGTTAAGCAAGCCAATCTGGCTTTGATGCTAAGCAACTTGTTCTGCTTTATGAGTCAAGCAAGCCCACATTGTTTCAGGATTTTCCCATTACTTTCTTGAGTGATCATTAATCTTACTGTGGTCTCCCAAAGCCCCCTAAATTTCCCTCTCTATCTACAATTCCCTAATGGGGTTTCTATGCTAACTATTTGACTATCCTACTCAATCCCTTGTGACCTTGAATGAGGAAAAAAACCAATTTATATCTTTATTTTCACTAATGTCTGACTTAGATTATTTCCTTCTATTATGAATGTAGGCAGAACCTGTTGCCACTGTTATATTCCCAGCATCTAACATAATACCCGGCAAAGTTGCTCAGTAACTATTGTAGAAGAAAAGAAAGAAGGGGTGGAGAGAGGGTGGTTGGAGTATGTCAGGATGGCAGGATACAAGTACTCATTTTCTCCTCAGTCATCCTCTACCTTCATCAGTAATGATATCTTCATAAACTTATCTTACCTCCTAGTTGTGTAGCACTTCAGTGTTTTGAACTGTGCCGTGTTTAATTTGCTCTCCTTAAGCATCCTGTGAGGTAGGAAGGGTAGATACTATTCTCTTCACTTTTTCTATAAGAAACCAGGTTAGTGAAAATAAATGTCTTTCCTGTGGTCCTACAGTGGATAAGGATCAGAGTCAAAACCAGATACCCAACCCTTTCAATATCTAGTTCAATGGTCTTTCCCTTTTATCAAATCACTGGTAATATGATCACTGTGAACCAGTTTTCACTAAGATCCTATAGAGTATGCATGGTAAGCAGGCAGCCAGACATTTGGGAGGATTTCCATTTAGCCTCAAGGTGTAACAAGTTGGCCTTCAGGGACTCTGTTCCCTTGGCCAGATGGAGTCAACACTTTTGTTGCAGCTGTAGAGAGCCTTAATAAAATTCCTAAACAACAAGGGAGGTGCTGACTCCATTGTACCAGGAATGTCAGAGGTTATTTCTCCAACTATGAATTTTGGGAACCTGTATGTTAACATTACACAATGTGACAAGTTGGATTCAGAATGGGCTTTGAAAGAAGAAAGATTCAAGCTGTGTGCAAATTTTGGCTCTGCTACTCATAGGTATGAGACCTTGGGCAAGGTATATACTTAAATTCTTCAAGGGAGCCTTGGCTTCCTGATCTGTAAAATGGGGTGGCAAATACCTTCCTCACAAGTTCTTGGAGGAAATAAATAAGAAAATGCATATGAAAATTTCAAGCTCAGGGACTGGCCCAGTCCCCCTGGCTAAGTAAGTGAATTTTTTAAAAATGTGTTCTTTCCATATCAAAAGTCTGCAAAATTTCTGATTCTAATGATGTAAGGCTTTGATACTGCCAACCTCCTTTTGTCTCCTTTAGTCACTGCATTCTCATTCAATTAGCTATCTTTCCTAAACAAGTGTGGATCTGTGGAATAGAAAAGCTCAAGCTGAGCTTGATTCTGTTCCATTATATTAGCCCCCAGGGCAAATGAGAATTCACGTACCTTCTATCTGAAGCAATTTGAAATGGCATTCTTCTCATTTTCTCTTTTATGATGTTGGAATTGCTTATTTCTATTTTAGTGTGATCAATTTAAAAATAATGAAGTGTTTTGGAGATAGTTTTCTTTTGTAAATCCAGCTCCTTCCAAAATATCACATAGTCATTAATATGCTTGTCTTATATCTGTTTTGTTTATTTAAAAATCATAAACTTATGGAGAATAGCACTATTTGATAGGAGATAAGAAGACTTTTCTGTCCTGTTTCCAGTCTGGGGAGAGAATGGTGGCTTTTTAGTCTCCAGGCTCTGCCTTCCTGATTTTCAGTCTACCATACCACATTGCCTTTCTGAAACTTAAGCGGGAAATAACGTAAAGCAATAACTTACATGTTTCATTAAGCATTTCAGGTAATTGGCCAACATTTATAATAATTTCACATTAAGTTATTACTCTTTTTTTAATAAATCCCTTACATTTATCTGTTATAGTTCATTTTTTTTAGCAGATGTCTTTCATAATTTTATCACACTTCTTTCAAGAATCCTAAAATGCATGTGTTTGGTACTTAATTATGTAGTAGCAATATGTCAGATACTACATTACTATTACTAAATTGAAGAGACTGAGAAACATTTTTTTCTGACCCACAAGAAAAAATGATACCCTTGAAGATCAAAAAAAGTAGAAACATCACTCACTAGATTTAGAAACTAAGAATAGGAGGAACAAACTTTTTTCTTTAGTAATTTCAAAAATATATGTTAAATATGCTTAATACAATAAAATTAAAAAATAAAGCAACTATATTCCGATAAAAATTAATTTTAAAAAACAAAAAATATGCTTAATATTTGAATATTATGAAATATGATAGTGTGAGATGAAAGACTGTTTGATCACAAATTATTGTGTACTAGGACTGTGTATTTCAGAGGATTCACCACTTTTTTTTTAACAATTCCTTTGATAGGTGATTAACTGTGGTTAAGACATTAACTGATCTTTATTCTTAAAGCTCCTGAGGATCAGATCTGTACTGAGTGCAGGTATGTCCACTGTACTCTCTGAAGAAAGAAGTCCCAACATTTATTCCTGCAACAATATTGTTTCAAAGCCTGAAAAGTCAGCTAATATACTGCAAAAAGAGAAGGGAAAGTTTGCTAAGTAGGTATTGTCTATCCTGGAAAAGAAAACCCACAGAATTCTGGGTTTGAAAAGGTTGTTAGATCATCCTAGTAGATCATCCTAGTATAACTGTTTCATTTCAACTTGAGGAAACAAATTTAGAGAAGTAAACTCTAGTATTTACAAAGGTATGTGAGTTTGTGTGTACGTATGAGTGTGTTGCATTTGTGCAGAGTCTAGTAACTAGCTATAATCTCTCTCTACTTAAGGAAATGGGCTTGGAAGTATAGCTTGAAATTTGGGTTAATAAAAAGGAAATTTCTTCAGAATTGAGGTTTATTAGGTATTAAAATGGTTTACAAAGAAAGCTTGTGCATACTTTATAAGGAGTAAGTTAGATTGCCTTAGAGCTATGTCATCCTAAAAGTTTATGGATTTTTAACTACCTGGGCTTTTAAACCTACACAAAGGAGAAAAGATCAAATAGGCAAAAAATTAATCTCTTCCTTGTTTTTTTAAGAATTATTTTATTCAATGATTTTGTTCACTCAATCAATCTTATTGAATGACTAAGGAATCAAATGTTGAATCAGATCCTTGGTTTTGAGACATAAATCAAACGTAGTTCCTGGCCTCAAGGATCTTCCAAACTAAAATAATTTTGTTTACCATTGATAGTACTGAAAAAATAACTTCTGCATAAAGACACTTACCCAATAATTAGTAAAACAAAATAATCATGAAATAGTAGAATTACTTATATATTTTTTTTCTTTCAGGCCAAACACTATTCAAAGTAGTAATCAAATCTCTCTCACCTAAAGAGTTAGTTCGGATTCACATCCCTAAACCTTTGGACAGGAATGATGGGACATTTTTGATGCGATATAGGATGTATGAAACTGTCAGTGAAGGGCTGAAGATAGAGGTCCTTTATGGTGATGAACATGTCGCTCAGTCTCCTTATATTTTGAAAGGTAAGTAATTATTACATAAACCAGAGCCAGCCTTATGAGTAGACTCCATGGCTTTCAGAATGCGTTATGATGACCTTAAAGTATGTGCAACAGGGTAAACATTATATATGTATCTTCTGGAGCTCAATTTAACTAGATATTTTAAGGGAGAGAAAAACTAAGTAATTTAAAGCAATTTAAATGACAAGCAAAAAAATCTTGTGTGTTTACCGGGGTAGTTACCATTTTTAGTACTCTTCATTCTTTTGCATACATACATATTTTCATCTAGTACCATTTGCCTTCTACCTGAAGGATTCCCATTAGCTTTTCTTTTAATGTGAGAACGCTGATGATTAGTTCTTCTAGCTTTTGGATATCTGAAAAAGTCTTTATTTTGCCTTTATTTTTGAAAGACAGATGTCTTTCAAAAATTATAGGTTGACAGTTTTTTTTTTCTTTTAGTACTTGAAATATACTGTTCCACTGTCTTCTCAATTGCATTATTTCCCATGATAAATCTTCCATCATCTATATCTTTGATCCTCTGCTAAAGGTTTTCTCTTTATCAGTTTTTTTTGAGCAATTTGATTATTATGTGCTTTGGTGTAGGTTTCTTCATGTTTCTTGTGCTTAGGGTTTGTGGATCTTTGGGTTTATAGCTTTCATTAAATCCAGAAAAAATTTGGCCATTATTTCTTCAAATATTTTTTCTGTTCTACCCCAGCTCCCCTCCAAGAATTCTAATTACCCATACATTAAACTTGAAATTATCCGATGATTCAATTATGCTCTTTTCATTTAAAAATATGTTTTTTCTCCATTTCGTTTTGTATAGTTTCTATTGCTATATCTTTAAGTTCACTAATCTTTTCTTCTATAACGCCCAATTTGTCATTAATTCCATCCAGTGTATTCTTCATTGCTTGATGCTTTCTCATCTTCTTGAGCTTTTCTCTAGGATGCAGTTAAGTTATTTGGAATTAGTTTGATGCTTCAAATTTTCTTTTACAATTTATTAGGCATGCCTAGAGCCATGTTTAGTCTAGGGCTAATTATTCCTTACTACTCAGGCAATACATCTCTGCATACTCTATCCAACCTCTGTGAATTAGAATGCTTTCCCGTCTGGCTTGTATGAATAGGCACTATTCCCAGCCCTGTATGAACAATGGGTATTGTTGCCTCTAATCCTTATGGATGGTCCTTTCTCTGCCTTGGATAGTTTCCTCAAACATATATATTGGTCAGTATGCCTTAAATATTTGAAGAGAACCTGTACAGATCTCTGGAGTCCTCTCTGTGCAGTGAGTATGTCCTACAACTTTTAGCTGCCTTGATCTCACTGGACTTTCAGCTCTTGTCTCCTCAGCTCAGTGAGACTGCTGGGGTCTACCTGGATTCCTCCTCCATGTTCCACAACCTAGAAACTCCCTTAGGCAGTAAGCTTTAGGAACTGTAGGGTTTACCTCATTTGTTTCTCATCTCTCAAACTCATTGTCCATTGCCTGATGTCCAATGTCTTAAAAAAAAAGTTATTTCATATATTTTATCTGTTTTTTGGTAGTTTCAGGTAGGAGGGTAAATTGGTCCCTATTACTTGTCTGAAGTAGAAATTCTCATGAAAATTGAATAACTTTAAAAAATTATTTTTATATTAAAATAAATATGGATATGTTTTGAAATAATATATAAATTCTTTTTTAAATGAGTCTTCAGAATAGTTTTATACTTATGTCTGGCCACTTTAAAATTACACTGCAAGATGCCCTTAGGTTTCATATTTCCTCTTTGAGATGTGCTGATGGAGGTAGTTTTAGGGACTCAGAGGAAGAGACCTCATCTTGTCTTAAAAAATCACCACCCCTACTACATTATCATGCCTGAAAAGTAATACATTCTCTTTTTCCTTGTTAAAAGGTAAGTTGTTTTATGCTCATCAGCCATTTATAACTCATTAGAAATAAATTTTTCAATAAATTGACTGAGAGTAGGTTATATTGGGAGAGAGCATATGCTATACTAGTTTATCTAGGGTGGGATGAAAGGGGGATAGAAGGTGAGAGCACAAGACTCTGACATTACTACTTTTACCACTGATTTGTTTAGGGCAGATTATCCCTGTCTGGATAATCTTAGAATTTACCAAGAAGTCATCCCATGCTCACAGCAGGGGCAGAAACAACTTCCTGTGTTGCAGTGCATGTTAATGAAACTTGGCATTGTATGTGTTTTGCTTTCCTTAGGACCAGTGTACCATGAGTACTGTGAGTGTCCAGAAGAGGATCCTCAGGCCTGGCAGAAAACTCTGTCTTGTCCAGCCAAGGAGCCACAGATTGCAAAAGATTTTTCTTCTTTTCCCAGCATCAATCTCCAGCAGATGCTAAACGAAGTTCCAAAAAGGTTTGGGGATGAGAGGGGTGCTATTGTTCATTACACGATTCTCAGTAACCTAATCTACCGGAGATCTTTAGGGAAATACACAGACTTCAAAATGTTCTCAGATGAGATTTTGCTGTCACTGGCAAGAAAGGTATGAGAATGAATTCATTGATTCTAAAAATAGTTTAATTATTTATTTGTAACCTTTAATTCTTAGAATAATAATGGTAAAGAATGGAAATGGATTCCAGGCTTGAAAATGTGCATCTGTCTGCCACCTGAGTACTCATAAGTTCTTCACCTTTATGGATATCTCTTTCCTTTAATATTTAAGTTAAATGGCTTGAGCCCCCATCCCAGGTAAGTAGGCCATATAGTGCTCTCCCAAGGTTTCTGTGAACTCCCAGACATTTACAGCTGCAAGGTGACTTCTTCAAGTTCCCCAATCCTGCTGAATACTCCTTCCATTCAGATTTCACTTTCTTCTTGTCACCTCAGAATAAGTTGAACTGAGGACACATTTTCCTTGTTTTATCCTAAGTGCATACATTTTCCTTGTTTTATCCTAAGTGCATTGCACACTTCATTGAATGTTGGGGTAACTGAGAGAGGTTATTTTGTGCCAATGCAGAGTAAACAAAACAAAACAAAAATCCTAACATTTAAAAATAGACATCCCTGTGTTAATCAGACTCTCAGTCATCCTTGCCTCTGGGAATTTCTCACTGGCTGTCCTTGATTTTCAAGTCTTGGCTTCTTACTAAATATGACTGGGGCTTCTGTCTTTCAAAAGACTTCTCCACATCCCCAGCAACTCCTCCCCCAATCCCTCTATTCAGCCCCTCTTTCCACATTTGCCAAATTCCTATAAATTCCTCTTAAGCAGAGCAATTCAAACCGCCTTTTGTTCTTTCTTGTTCCTGATTATGCAGAGTAAAAGATGAGGATGGGCATTTTTTACCTTTTTCACCCAGAAAGACCATCAAGGTAGTTTTCTAAATCAAAAGCCAGCTTTCCTGATGTGAGTTATACAATTTCCCAAGCACATGGAATGTAGGGCTGCAATCAATTCTTATTTTAAATAGCAGTTGCCTCCTATCTCCCCATCAGCCCACCGTATGAGCATATTATGGGCATCTGATCCTAAAGGCGGTTCTTTCTTCCTGGGCTACCATCAATCCACTCTGCCCTGTATTTCTGTATCTTGTACTCATGTGGTTTTTAACTAGGAATGATTTTGCCCCTTAGAGGAATTTGGCAATGCCTAGGGACATTTTTGGTTATCGCAACTGGGGAGTTGCTACTAGCATCTGGTGGGTAGAGGCCAGGGATTCTGCTAATCATTCTACAATGCACAGGACAGCCCCCACAGGAAAGAATTATCCACACCAAAATATCAGTAGTGCCAAGATTGAGAAATCCTGCTCTACAGTGAGAACTTCTGATGTGGAGCTTACTAATGAGCTACTAAATGATAACAGGGAAGCACTAAGGTGAATAGTCATATCCCTTTGCCCTTCCCTTTTGTTCCAGGTTCTTTGCCCAGTGACTGAAAGGAGACTTACGATAAGTGAGACTCACCTCTGGTCTTTGAACAGCTCACTCTAGTGGAACTTGTTTTTGTTATTCAGAAGTGAGGATGGGATATAAATACAAACAAATAATTGTACCACAACACGATAGGCCCATAAGAAAAGTAGGTATCCAGGGTTAAAATGTCTGAGGAAGGCGAGTCATAGAAGAGGTAACATTAGCTCTGAGTGTGAAGGATGAGACAGGAGACTGCCAAGTGGATAAGTAGGAGAAGGGCATTCTAGGTGAAGAGAATTACGTATTAAAGTGGGTGGCATTTTCAGAGAGTAACTAAAGTTTTCTGGTATACGGGCAGATGGAAGATGGATTCAGAGCTAAGCTGGAGTAAGAGAGTGGGGCCTGAATTCCAGCCAGAGAGTTTAGACCTTGTCCTATAGGCTTAAATTTCTGTTAAGCTTGATAGTAACATTAATTTGTGTTTTAGAAATTTGGACAGTAATGTGGAGAGCAGATTAGAGTGGGGAGAGGCTAGAATCAGAACATCTAGTAAGGGACAACTATTGCAACAATCTAGGTAAGAGATGATAAAGGCCTAAACTAAGGCATTGACCATGGAGATAGAAATGGATAGCAGATTCCAGAAACAAACATAGATGTTATAAAAAGGCTTGATAGTGAAGGAAAACAAGGGCTTGGGTCTAACTTTGTAGATTCTCACTTAAGCAGCTGGCAGAAAAGGTGCTTGAAGCCACTCATTCACACCTTTCTACACAGTTTCCATATCTATAATACACAACAGTTTTAAATGTCACCTCTGAACAGAGGTAGCTAACTCCTGCTCAAGTGAATTGTCATGTACAATCCTCACCCTTGATTTTCTGATACTACTGATGACTGAGAGGCATCCTTCTCTCTTCTACTATTTTCAAATTTCAGTTTTATCAGAAATATTTTAAAAGCCAAAGAACTGAAGCATTTAGTACCAAAGACTGAGGTCTTCCCAGCACTGATAAGCATTCTTTTGTTTATTTAGGTCCTTCTCCCAGATTTAGAATTTTATGTTAATCTTGGAGATTGGCCTTTGGAGCATCGAAAAGTCAATGAAACCCCTGGCCCTTTACCTATCATTTCATGGTGTGGCTCTCTGGATTCACGAGATGTTATCCTTCCAACATATGACATCACCCACTCTACACTTGAAGCTATGAGGGGTGTTACAAATGATCTTCTCTCTATTCAAGGAAATACAGGTAAAAGTCATTCTCTAAGAAAAAGCTTAGAAGTAAGAAAGGTGAAAGGAATGTTCAATCAGAGAGAGTATGTGAATATATTTAAATAACCATTGTTCTTATTTTCTAGCCAGGAAAAAAGAAAAACAGCACTCTAAACTCTAAAGTGGTTTTTGTTTAGGATTCTTCTAATCCAGAAATTAAAGATATGTGGATTAGGCTAGTAATGTCCAGAACCTAGTGTAACTGAGTCTCCTTTGAGTTGGTCACTTGTAAATACCATTTGAAAATACATATTTGGTAAAACTATCACTTAACTTAATTCTGACTCCAGTGCCTTTATATTGCTGGATGAAATGAGAGAGAATTCTGAAAAATATAAAATTATATTCATATGTAAGAGAATTGTGATAACAGTATAATTTGGATATTACAACCTCCAGCACCATAAGAAATTCTCCTCTTCCCTCTTTCTGCCTCTCTTGATCCTTTACAATCTGAATTCCTTTCCTCCTATTTGATGACCTTAGGTTTATGGTACTACACACCTTTTTATTAAACCGAACTCCCTGAGTAGAAAAAATCCCTGCCTTGTCTTAATAAGTCTCTATTTCTGTTTAGAGCAGTTTAGTGGACTTATTTAGTAGACAAGTCTAGAGACTCCTTGTAAACTCTCTAAAGGTAATGGGAAATGAAAACTGACCTACTTTTTATTTGATAACAGTAAATTCCTGAAAAGTATGCTAAAATAGTAAAGAGGTTGACCCCCTACAGTTTCTATGTTTTATGATTTATCCCTTAGAACACTGACAGGTGTTAACTAATGACTTCTTTTTAGAATAATAGAAAGAGAGCTAAATTAAGTCTTCCAGATTATTTCCCTCCCAGGAAAGAGAGGATATAAATATATATACATAGTTAAGTTATGCAAAACTTATTTGCATTTAACAACATATTAGAAAAATTCTGCACTGTATTCAAAAGTGATATGCTCAAAATTCTGAGCAACCTAAGAATTAAAGATGTGTGGATGTTACTTAATTCTCTACTTTGTTCTAGTCACTCTAAGAATAAAAGCCTAGCGCTTTTTTTTTTTTTTTTTTTTTTTTTGTGAAGCACAAAAGTTGGAAGAAACTAATGCCTTGATGAGTGAGCCAAGTCACGGAATCTCTTTTTGCTTTGAACTTGATCCAGCATTATTTTGGATAATTCCTAATGTCATGCAATAGAAACTCCACTTTTTGAGTGACCTCTCACTAGTACACTAAAGGATAAAATTAGAGCATATTTTTCGAAAGTAACATTTACTTTAGATGTGTTGATGATAAAAGAGCTTTAGCATCTTAAATGACAAAGGTAGATTAAAGATGATTATACTTACCATAATATAAAAATGTCAAATTCATAATTGTATTTTTTTATGGTCTCAAACCTCTAGGACCTTCCTGGATCAATAAAACAGAGAAAGCTTTCTTTAGAGGTAGAGATAGCCGAGAGGAGAGGCTCCAGTTGGTGCAGCTGTCCAAAGATAATCCACAGCTACTAGATGCAGGAATTACAGGATATTTCTTCTTCCAAGAAAAAGAAAAGGAGCTTGGAAAAGCTAAATTGATAGGTTTCTTTGACTTCTTTAAGGTATGCAATTAAGTCTTCCTGGATACATATGAAGTGATAAACTTGTATTAAAAGTCAACCAAATAGCTGGGGTTGGGCAGATTTCTCCCATCTTGTGACCCAACACACACTTTCTTATCAGGCATAGGGAATTATGAAACTCATGCAGTTTCTTTTTTGTTTGTTGTAGTTGTTAACTTTGTCTAACAAATAGCTCAGAACTGTATTTAATACTCAAAATACAGTACAAGGATTAACCTAGAGTTTTGGTATATTTCCCTGTTTTTGTCTTCTTTAATAAACTGGGAATATAAATGTCTTTTACATAAAATGATCTTGTAAATAAAAAGAGTATGAATTCTATGCTAGTAAAATAGGGTTCAAGTCCTGCCTCCGGTCCTGCCTCTGCCACGAACTGTGGGGCTTTCATCTCTTAGCACTTCTCGCCTCTAACATGTGTGAGCCTGCCTAGCTCCTTCAGAGCACTGTATAAGGCTCAAAGGAGGTAGAGGTGTGACAATGTGACAAAATCTGACTGGCTGGTAAAGTCCTTGGTACCAATTATTTAAGAAAAAAGTAATTACCGAATCTGTTAGTATATCCTGTTCCTCTGTGTGATATAATGAAGAGAGCATGGGATTTGGGCTCATAGAATAGAGGTTTATAAATATCTCTGAAACAAATTTTATCATTAATAAAAAAAAAGAGAGGGAGATGATAACATCTGCTTCACATTATTATAATTGAATGAAAAGTGACTTTAAATGTAAATCAAAGTTTATTAATCCAACAAATATGTCCGTACTGTGTCACCAGCATCACACTAGTCCTTAGTCTTCTCCAGACTTCTGTCTCCTGAACTCTAAAACCGAACTTTGAGACAATAATGCCTTCCTTTTTTATACTAACATGGGTATAAGGAACAAATGAAATAAATGAAAGTGTAAATTGTTACCAATATTAAGCTTTGCTAAATATAGAGCTTTGGAAATAGTTTTCTTACCTGGTTACAGAAATCTGAATTTCCCATTACATAGACATAGTTGAAATAGGTATTCCTATTTCCTAAAATTATTTATTATCTTTAAATGTGTTGTATTTCTTAAAATTGACCTGTTAAATGATACTTATGATTTTAATACAAAGAGAAGATGTGTGTTACAAAATAAAATATAAAACTTGTAAATACTAAAGTTGGGAAATAACTTCTTTATATTTAATGTTACAGTGTTGACAAGAAGCAGAAGTGAAACAAATGACTGTTAAAATTTTTGTTTATGTTTGTTTTAATCTTTTAGTACAAGTATCAAGTGAATGTGGACGGGACTGTGGCTGCTTATAGATATCCATACCTCATGCTTGGTGACAGTTTGGTTCTGAAGCAGGACTCACCATATTATGAACATTTTTATATGGCACTAAAGCCTTGGAAACATTATGTTCCAATTAAAAGAAATCTTAGTGATCTACTAGAGAAAGTTGAATGGGCCAAGGTATGCTTTCTGCCATTTTAGTTTCTTTAGGCAATCACAAATTCACCAGTATTAGTTACATGAGTTCCATCATAACACAATTTAATTTGACATAATTTAGTCAAAAGAAATGTTATTTTGTGAAATTTTTGTTCCCTTGAAATATCTGAAGAATCAACATCAGGACAATTTTGAATACCCTCTATCAGTATGTTTGAGGATTTTTAGAAGACTTGAAGTCCAGTGTTATATACAATATAGATTTTTCTAAACTATCCTTATTCATGCACACATACCAAATGCAAATTACACACACCAAATGCAAATTAAAGATTAAAAAGACCAGGGTTAAAGTGCTTTATGCACAAGAAAACATTTAAAGCAATTATGGTACACTTTTGTTTTCCCCAGTTAGAAAAAAAGGCACAAGTTCTTTTTTTAATTAATTTTTATTGGAGTATAGTTGATTTACAATGTTATGTTAGTTTCTGCTGTACAGCAAAGTAAACCAGTTACATATATACATATATACACTCTTTTTTTAGATTCTATTCCCATATATGTCATTACAGAGTATTGAGTAGAGTTCCCTATGCTATACAGTATGTTCTTATTAGTTATCTATTTTATGTCAATCCCAATCTCCCAATTTATCCCTCCCCTGACTCTTTCCCCCTTGGTAACTATAAGTTTGTTTTCTATATCTGTGACTCTATTTCTCTTTGGTAAATAGGTTCATTTGTACCATTTTTTTTAGATTCCACATGTAAGTGATATCATATATTTGTCTTTCTCTGACTTACTTCACTCAGTATGACAATCTCTAGGTCCATCCATGTCACTGCTAATGGCATTATTTTGTTCTTTTTTATGGCTGAGTGATATTCCATTGCATATATGTACCACATCTTCTTTATCCATTCCTCTCTCAATGGACATTTAGGTTGCTTCCATGTCCTGGCTATTGTAAATAGTGCTGCAATGAACATTGTGGTGAATGTATCTTTTCGAATTATGGTTTTCTCTGGATAACAAGTTCTTAATGAATCACAAGTTTCCCATAAAATAAGAACTCTTTTTTTAAAAAAGGAAAAGTATTTTAAAAGTTCTTGTGTTTTATTGTGAAATTATAAAATTTACCCTTCCACGGTAAGACTTTATTTTGTTTCTGAGAAGCAATGTGGCTATGGAAATAACTGGGTGCCCCTGAGGCAGAATATTTTTGTGACCCTTTATAAAGAGTCAGAATTGCTTGCAAATGGCTTTTCCTGTGGGCACCATGATAGAATATTAGCTATTTTCTAAAAGTATAATTAGGAATGCTGACTATTCCTGGTACTGAAGGAACAACCTATGGGTACTAATAACTGAATTTTTTATTACAACAATAATACAGTCTTTCATAGGTACCATTTTACAACAACTTTTTGGCTCAGACTACATATTTAAATGGAGCTTTTAAGAGATGTTATAAAAACTAATTCATTCTATTTTAGTTGTATTTTAATATCAGGCAGAGAGGGTTAGATTAGGGGAACAGATGATGAGCCCTAGACTTCCTGGGTAGCTAGGAAAGTACCAAGATAGTCACGATAGGGGCTGTATGTGGGTTGTTGCACTGGGTGAGGGGGGATCCAAACAGGTATGATTATTTCTATATAGCAGAGATTTCTAGGAAAGTACTTTGTCAATTTCCATAACCTAATTCTTAAGTTTTATATATATATATATATATAAACTTTTTTTTTTTTTTTTTTTTTTGCCGTACGCGGGCCTCTCATTGTTGTGGCCTCTCCCGTTGCGTAGCACAGGCTCCAAACGCGCAGGCTCAGCGGCCATGGCTCACGGGCCCAGCCGCTCCGCGGCATGTGGGATCTTCCCGGACCGGGGCACGAACCCGTGTCCCCTGCATCGGCAGGCGGACTCTCAACCATGGCGCCACCAGGGAAACCCTTAAGTTATATTTTTATGTTTCATCTCTCCCATGCTGTTCACATTCAACCCTACATCTTCCTACCTCATATTCACAATTAGCTTTCTTTGTGAGTCACAGGAGTAATCTTCATTCATTGTTTCTTTTTAAACTTTTCAGGAAAATGATGAAGAAGCCAAGAAGATTGCAAAAGAAGGGCAGTTGACTGCTAGAGATCTGCTACAGCCCCACAGGCTTTACTGCTACTATTACAGAGTACTACAGGTCAGTTCAGAGGATCCATCTGCTTGGTTGAGTGTCCTCAGACCAAATGCATGGCCTGAATGCTTGCTTCCTGGAGGTGTTCAAGAGTCAGTCAGCCTGTGGAACTCTGGCTATGCTGAGGCGCCAGCCTATAGAAAGATAGTGCTAAGTCCCTTTGTGGCCTCCATATTTTTATCTCCATTCAGTATTATGAAAAACAATGCTTAGCGCCATTACAAATATAGATTAAAATCTCTGAACCTCAGAGAAAATCTTTCCTCATATGGAAAATAGGAGGGTTGGACTAGAGATCATTAACATCTCTTTCTGCTCAAAATATCTACCTCTTTGTTCTCCTTACTGCTTAAGAGCCACGCTTTTGCTATCAGTACAGGATGGAAAACAAATATTTAATTTGTTGTATAAAACAAACAAATGAAAAATACAGTTGACCCTTGAACAACATGGTTTTGAACTGTGCAGGTCCACTTACATGTGGATTTTTTTTTAGTAGTAAATACTACAGTACTACACAATCCAAGGTTGGTTGAACCCACGGATATGGAACCACGCATACTGAGGAATCACATATATGGAGGGCCAGCTATAAGTTATACACAGATTTTCAGCTGTGCCAAGGGTCAGTACTCCTAACCCCGACATTGTTTAAGGGTCAGCTTTATTTATAATCTAAAACCTTAGGGCTGAATTCTGAAGTACAGATATTTACTGTACTTCCAACAATTCAAGGATTGGTTCTTTGTATAATTAACTTGTGTTTTACTCAGTAAAATTTAGCCAGAAGAGAAAAATAAGAAATTATGTTTTTGTTGTTAACCTAAACTTATTTTTCTGTGAGGCAGAAAAAAAATAAATTTCCTCAGATGCCTGAGGCTACTACCCTCTCACAGAAAAATTAAAATGATTAATTACTCCATTTATTAGAAGCAGCCTTTTCCTTAAATGAGTTCTTTTCCCTCTGCTAGTCTGGCTGTAACTTTAATGATAGGAGTTTCTCCCTCTGAAATATTAATTAGGTTCATGTACACATGTCAGTATTTTGTTGGATTTGACCCAGGACCAGGAATGTACAGCTAAATGTACATGGAACCACTGAACTGAAAAATCCAATGTATAGGAATATTTCAGTCAGTGGCCAAAAAGGAGAGACATTTCACAGGCCTGTCGCCATTTACAAAGTGTGTGTGACTACAGGCCTAAAGGGAAGGATGTGTGAAACCACCAACTTTATTGTGAGATGCTTATCATCTTTGTTCACTGATTTGAATATTCAGCAAAGTTAATTATTCATTAACACATGGAGGATGAATTCGAGAGGTGCTGTATTTCAAGTAGGGACATCCCGTTACAAGAGGCTTCTTTCCTATACATAAAATAGTGGATGGGGCTCCTTGCTAAAATAGTGGATGGGGCTCCTTACAGGCACTAGTGCCTGTAATAACTAAAGTTAAAAGGTAACTTTAGGACTGAGATAAACCAGACCTTTGGTTTTAGTCTGAAGATACATAGCCACTAGAAACAATAGCATGAGGGGAACGGGGAGGATTCAGTGGAATGAAGTTTGGACTAATCTTTCCATTGCCTTCAAACACATTCCAGAAATACGCTGAGCGCCAGACCAGCAAACCCGAAATACGTGATGGAATGGAACTTGTTCCTCAGCCGGATGACAGTGCATCTATCTGCCAGTGCCACAGGAAAAGGCCTTTAAGAGAAGAGCTTTAAGTCAGCCCATATTCACACTCCTGTATATGCCGGCAACATCTTTCATGGCAGCATTCAGATGGAATCTAAGCTGTGAAGACTGTGAAGACAGCCTGGAAGGCTGTATGCAGGGGACTGCTTCTCTTGGTGGCTTCATATAATGTGGATGGATAGAGCAATATTAGAGCAAGTATTACCAAATATCTTAGGATATTAATATCTTTTGAGTAAACACTGCTATTATCAGCATCATAGTTTCTCTGAAAAGAAAACTTGGGGATCATAGTAGATAGAGAGGATTGCCAAAATATAAATAACTCTGTATGAAACTGTTTACATTGTATTTATTGGTTTGTTTCTATCCCTTGTTCACTTTCCCTCTTCCCTTTCCAATGATGAAGAAAAAATATTTTTGCAGGGCTTTTTTTACCCCCTCACTGCATAACTTCTCCTCCTACAAGCTGCTTTTGGCATTCAGTAATAGCAGGTTTCCTCTTGGAAGGTCTGATATGAATAATGAAGGAAGATGAGAATGACTCTGTTATTAAAGGTAGCTTGGAGACTATGAAGGGAAGTTATTTTAAAGCTCATTCATATCTTTTTAACTAAGTTTTACCAAGGGCTGAGACAAAATTAAGGAGAGGTAGTGCCTTAAGCTAGTTAATTCCCAGTCTATCTGAGTTGGACACCCATCAAGGACAACACAGTTATTAAAGTAGATGACAGCATCCTATCGGTATCTTCATTATCTATATATTGAATAGATAAATGATAACTGTAGTCAGATAGGGATCTTTAATTCTTTTTAATCTTTAAAAGGGATACTTGAAAAACCTCTGAAACAAGCTGCAGGAAGCCTGGTATCTTGGGATTCACTAATAAACTAATGACAAAAGCAAGCATCCATTCTTTACTGCACCCCTCCTCTATTTCACTGTGCTGTATTGCTAAGATAAAAACTTCGGAAATTTCCTTTGCCTTTTAGGACAGGGTGAAGTCTTAAGACCCAGAAATTCATTACACGTTCCTTGTAATACCACCAATATGAGATTCAATTCATTAAGAACACACTCCCAAAGCAAGAAATATCCACACTCCAATTTAAAAATATTTACTCTCCTAATTGAAATATTTACTTAACCTGGAAGACAATGTAACCACTTTAAAATAGTCATATCTATTCTTTACTGAACATTACTAGGGACACAGAATTTTTTTAACTAGACAAAAGCAAAAGCACATTTAGTAACAGTGTAATCAAAGCCAAGTATCCATGGAAAACACTAATACCCACCAGTTGTTCAAAAGCACAAGTGCACAAGTATAAAATAAAGGGCAAGCTGTACAGTGACCAGATCCTAAGGAGAAGAGGGGTGTGACGATATGTAAGTTAATATAATAACTACATTTGTCAAAATAAGCTATCAATATTTTGTTTTTATTAATAAAATGTTGGAAACACCTTAAGTAGCCATCATGAGGGAGCTAGCTAAATATATAGCTATACATCAAGGAATACAGTACAACCATTAAAAGTAATGAACTAGCTCTAAATGCACTATCAATCATGAAAGATTTCCATGACAGTGTTCAGTGTAAAAAGCAAGTTACAGAACAACACATATAATGTGAAAACATTTATGTAAAAAAATATATCCATGTGATTGAAAGTTTAGAAGGATATTCACCAATATCTGAGGAAAATGGAGAGAAGGGAATTTTTACTTTTTGTCTTATACCTGTCTATGATATTTAAAATGTTTTTACTGTAAGTATGGATCAGATTGGAAAATAAAGAAAAATACAAACCTAGGAAAAGAAAATAAATCCACAAAAGATATACATAGGAAAATAAAATGGATATTTATATTTTCCATTATGCTATTTTTAAATCTACTATGTCTAGAATTTTATATCATGTGACATATTATTTACACATTTTAAATAAAGTAAATTTTCTAAATAAAATTTTGAAACAGATAAACTTGTTTTTTAAGAAAGAGGATTGAATCACCTATAGCTTTGGTATTTCTGTAACTGGGTTGGCCTAATTTTAATTCTATTATGTCTTCATGAATAAATGGATCAAAACTTCTACCACAAACACTAAATCCCTAGTGAGTAGAAATTGATATTAAAGGAAAAGATATTTGGGCTTGACACCATTATTTTCTGTTATTTCAGGTGCAAATACTGTTAAGTGCAGTGTCTTTGTCAGTTCACGCTACCATTATAACAAATATACCATAGACTGGGTGGCTTTGACAACAAATATTTATTTCTCACAGTTCTGGAGGCTGGAAGTCCAAGATCAAAGTGCCAGCAGATCTGATGTCTGATGAGAGCCCACTTTCTGGTTTGTGGACTGATGCATTCTCATTGTATCCTCACATGGCAGAAAGCAAAGAGAGAGGAAGCAAGCTATCCCCTCTCTCTTCTTATAAGCACACTAATCCCATCATGAGGACTCCACCCTTATGATCTAATTAGCTCTCAAAGGCTCCGTCTCCAAATACCATCACATTAGGGATGAGGGTTTCAACATATTAATTTGGGGGGGGTGGGGTGGGGACAAACTTTCAGTCCATAGCAGGCAGGGAGAGGAAAAATTCTCCCCGACATAATAAGGCCAAAGTTAGAAGAAATATAAATTTCTTATTTGGAGGGATAAGAAATCATCCTTGTGGTGGTAAGGCATGTTTGAATTCAAATAGTTGAGGACAAAATTAACCAGACTGTAAAAATCCCTCTTTTATCCATAGAACCACAGTTTACCCTATCCCAACCACTGCTGTGCCTACCCCACACCAGCCTCTTGTGGAGCCATTCCACTTGCTGAGATCAAAGTTGTCTCTTTTAAGCCAAGTTCTCTCTGTAGAGCTGTGTGGAAGAAGTCACACTAAACTTTACTGTGATAACCAACACCTTAACATTTCTTAGACACAAGAAAAGAAGAAGACTGGAGTTTGTTTATTCTATGGGAAGAAATAGCAAATCCTGGAAGTGTGCACGGGGAGGGTAGGGGGTGGCTTATGTAGAGGGAGTTATATGCAGCCAGAAGTGAGGAAAGAAAGTTAGAAAAGAAGAAATATTTTCATGAGCTACCTGTTTTGTTTCACCCCAAACTAGGTGTACTTCAATACAATTTGATGCTAACCACCCAGATTCAGCATCAGATCCCACAGGTGTAGGGCTCACTGTTCCACAAGACTGCCTTTACAGACATCAGGCAAAAGTGAGGTCCCCAGGCTACCCACACTTCTGACCAACTGGCTGCAAATTCAGGGGTTCCCATGACCCCTCTCAGGTTCAATAATTCTCTAAAACAACTCAGAGAACCCAGGAAAATGCTATACTTAACTACTACAGTTTCATTTTAAAGGATACCCATAGGGCATGGTCTAGAAAGGAGCACAAAGCTTTCATGCCCTCTCTCTGGGAGGCCAGGGCATGTCACCCTCATCATTGTGCTACTAATCAGGAAGCTACACTGAGCTTTGGTGTCCAGAGTTTGGGGGGGAGTCTCATTATGTAGGCATGGTCAGTGGACTAAACCACTGACCATGTGATTGAACTCAATATCCAGCCTCCTTCCCCTCCCAGGAGTTTGGACAGCTAAAGTCCCAATCCTCTAATCATGTGCTTGGTCTTTTTGGTGACCAGTCCCATTCTGAAGCTACCTAAGAGTCCCACCATTAATACCTCATTAGAGACTTCTTTCTATCACTCAGGAAATTCTAAGGTTTTCGAAACTCTCTACCAGGAACCAGAGACAAAGATCAGGTATATTTTTAATAATATCACAACACCTCTGAGAGCCTTGGAACTGAGGACTACCTAAGTCACCAGACTTGAATCGAGGGAATGAAGTAGCAAGATCAACCTCACTCCAGAAGGTTTGGGACAAATAACTGAGTATTACAGTATGTGTTAACCAAATCCCATATACTTTAGTTCATAGTATATGATAAGGGGATATTTTAAACAGGCACAGTGTAGTCTCTCTCTGATTTCTAAGGGTTTTTATCCATATCTTTAATGTGAGCTAGTGGACAGCAAGAAGTAACATGCTTCAGATGACAGTGAACCAGCTAAAGGAATATAAGAGCTGTTTCCCCTTCATACCCCACCCCACCCCCATTCTTTCTCCTTACCAAAGAGTAACAAGAACCTTCTGCCACCACCTATGTCACTGGTACCACTAGCACTGCAGCTATGGAACAAGCACTTG
The DNA here is from genome assembly GCF_011762595.2 of Tursiops truncatus. Taxonomy (NCBI): domain Eukaryota; kingdom Metazoa; phylum Chordata; class Mammalia; order Artiodactyla; family Delphinidae; genus Tursiops; species Tursiops truncatus. The sequence goes on from NC_047041.1 coordinate 23,999,601, forward strand.
TCACCTACATGGGCTGAATAAGTCCTCCAAGAAAAATGACTTGTCTTCTGCCCATGGAGGAATTCCTAAAGAATCAGACTTTGAAGGCTAGCAGGATTTGATTGCAGGACTTCGACAGAACTGGGAGAAAACAGAGACTCCACTCTTGGAGGGCACACACAAAGTAGTGTGTGCATCGGGACCCAGGAGGAGCAGTGACCCCATATGTGACTGAACCAGACCTACCTGCTGGTGTTGGAGGGTCTCCTGCAGAGGCGGCGTGTGGCTCTGTCTCACCGTGAGGACAGGAACACTGGCAGTGGAAGTTCTAGGAAGTACTCCTTGGCATGAGCCCTCCCAGAGTCTGCCATTAGCCCCACCAAAGAGCCCAGGTAGGCTCCAGTGTTGGGTTGATTCAGGCCAAACAACCAACAGGGAGGGAACCCAGCCCCACCCGTCAGCAGACAAGCATATTAAAGTTTTACTGAGCTCTGCCCACCAGAGCAACACCCACCTCTACCCACCACCAATCCCTCCCATCAGGACACTTGCACAAGCCTTTTAGATAGCCTCATCCACCAGAGAGCAGACAGCAGAAGCAAGAAGAACTATAATCCTGCAGCCTGTGGAACAAATACCACATTCACAGAAGGATAGACAAGATGAAAAGGCAGAGAGCTATGTACCAGATGAAAGAACAAGATAAAACCCCAGAAAAACAACTAAATGCAGTAGAGACAGGCAACCTTCCAGAAAAAGAATTCAGAATAATGACAGTGAAGATGATCCAGGACCTTGGAAAAAGAATGGAGGCAAAGATTGAGAAGATGCAAGAAATATTTAACAAAGACCTAGAAGAATTAAAGAACAAACAAACAGAGATAAACAATACAATAACTGAAATGAAAAAAACACTAGAAGGAATCAATAGCAGAATAACTGAGGCAGAAGAATGGATAAGTAACCTGGACGACAGAATGGTGGAATTCACTGCTGTAGAACAGAAAAAAGAAAAAAGAATGAAAAGATATGAAGACAGCCTAAGAGACCTCTGGGACAACATTAAAAGGCAACAACATTCGCATTATAGGGGTCCCAGAAGAAGAGAGAGAGAAAGGACTCGAGAAAATATTTGAAGATATTATAGTCGAAAATTTCCCTAACATAGGAAAGGAAATAGCCACGCAAGTGCAGGAAGTGCACAGAGTCCCATACAGGATAAACCCAAGGAGAAACACACGGAGACACATAGTAACCAAATTGGCAAAAATTAAAGACAAAGAAAAATTATTGAAAGCAGCAAGGGAAAATAGACAAATAACATACAAGGGAACTCCCATAAGGTGAACAGCTGATTTCTCAGCAGAAACTCTACAAGCCAGAAGGAAGTGGCAGGATATACTTAAAGTGATGAAAGGGAAAAACCTAAAACCAAGATTACTCTACCCGACAAGGATCTCATTCAGATTCGATGGGAAATCAAAAGCTTTACAGACAAGCAAAAGCTAAGAGAATTCAGCACCACCAAACCAACTCTACAACAAATGCTACAGGAACTTCTCTAAGTGGGAAACACAAAAGAAGAAAAGGACCTACAAAACCAAACCCAAAACAATTAAGCAAATGGTAACAGGAACATACATATCGATAATTACCTTAAATGTGAATGGATTAAATGCTCCAACCAACAGAAACAGGCTTGCTGAATGCATACAAAAACAAGACCTACATATATGCTGTCTACAAGAGACCCACTTCAGAACTAGGGACACATACAGACTGAAAGTGAGGGGATGGAAAAAGATATTCCATGCAAATGAAATCAAAAGAAAGCTGGAGTAGCAATACTCATATCAGATAAAATAGACTTTAAAATAAAGAATGTTACAAGAGACAAGGATGGACACTACATAATGATCAAGGGATCAATCCAAGAGGAAGATATAACAGTTATAAATATATATGCACCCAACATAGGAGCACCTCAATACATAAGGCAACTGCTAACAGCTATAAAAGAGGAAATCGACAGTAACACAATAATAGTGGGGGACTTTAACACCTCACTTACGCCAATGGACAGATCATCCAAACAGAAAATTAGTAAGGAAACACTAGCTTTAAATGACACAATAGACCACATAGATTTAATAGATATTTATAGGACATTCCATCCAAAAACAGCAGATTACACTTTCCTCTCAAGTGCACACAGAACATTCTCCAGGATAGACCACATCGTGGGTCACAAATCAAGCCTCAGTAAATTTAAGAAAATTGAAATCATATCAAGCATCTTTTCTGACCACAACGCTATGAGATTAGAAATAAATTACAGGGAAAAAAACATAAAAAACACAAACACATGGAGGCTAAACAATACATTACTAAATAACCAAGAGATCACTGAAGAAATCATATCAAGCATCTTTTCTGACCACAACGCTATGAGATTAGAAATAAATTACAGGGAAAAAAACATAAAAAACACAAACACATGGAGGCTAAACAATACATTACTAAATAACCAAGAGATCACTGAAGAAATCAAAGAGGAAATCAAAAAATACCTAGAGACAAATGACAATGAAAACACGATGATCCAAAACCTATGGGATGCAGCAAAAGTAGTTCTAAGAGGGAAGTTTATAACTATACAAGCCTACCTCAAGTAACAAGAAATATCTCAAATAAACAATCTAACATTACACCTAAAGGAACTAGAGAAAGAAGAACAAACAAAACCCAAAGTTAACAGAAGGAAAGAAATCATAAAGATCAGAGCAGAAATAAAAAAAATAGAAACAAAGAAAAGAATAGCAAAGATCAATAAAACTAAAAGCTGGTTATTTCAGAAGATAAACAAAATTGAGAAACCATTAGCCAGACTCATCAAGAAACGGAGAGGACTCAAATCAATAAAAGTAGAAACGAAAGAGGAGAAGTTACAACAGACACCGCAGAAATACCAAGCATCCTAAGAGGCCACTACAAGTAACTCTTTGCCAATAAAATGGACAACCTGGAAGAAATGGACAAATTCTTAGAAAGGTATAACCTTCCAAGACTGAACCAGGAAGAAATAGAAAATATGAACAGACCAATCACAAGTAATGAAATTGAAACTGTGATTAAAAATCTTCCAACAAACAAAAGTCCAGGATCAGGTGGCTTCACAGGTGAATTCTATCAAACATTTAAAGAAGAGCTAACACCCATCCTTCTCAAACTCTTCTAAAAAACTGCAGAGAAAGGAACACTCCCAAACTCATTCTACGAGGCCACCATCGCCCTGACACCAAAACCAGACAAAGATACTACAAAAAAAAGAATATTACAGACCAATATCACTGATGAATATAGATGCAAAAATTCTGAACAAAATACTAGCAAACAGAATCCAACAACACATTAAAAGGATCATACACCATTATCAAGTGGGATTTATCCCAAGGATTCAAGGATTCTTCAATATACGCAAATCAATCAATGTGATACACCATATTAACAAACTGAAGAAGGAAAACCATATGATCATCTCAATAGATGCAGAAAAATCTTTTTACAAAATTCAACACCCAATTTATGATTAAAAAACTCTCCAGAAAGTGGGCATAGAGGGAACCTACCTCAATATAATAAAGGCCATATATGACAAACCCACAGCAAACATCATTCTCAATGGTGAAAAACTGAAAGCATTTCCTCTAAGATCAGGAACAAGACAAGGATGTCAACTCTCACCACTATTATTTAACATAGTTTTGGAAGTCCTAGTCATGGCAATCAGAGAAGAAAAAGGAATAAAAGGAATACAAATTGGAAAAGAAGAAGTAAAAGCGTCACTGTTTGCAGATGACATGATACTATATATAGAGAATCCTAAAGATGGTACCAAAACACTACTAGAGCTAATCAATGAATTTGGTAAGGTTGCAAGATACAAAATTAATGCATAGAAATCTCTTGCATTCCTATATACTAATGATGAAAAATCTGAAAGAGAAATTAAGGAAACACTCCCATTTACCACTGCAACAAAAAGAATAAAATACCTAGGAATAAACCTACCTAAGGAGACAAATGACCTGTATGCAGAAAACTATAAGACACTAATGAAAGAAATTAAAGATGATACCAACAGATGGAGATATATACCATGTTCCTGGATTGGAAGAATCAATATTTTGAAAATGACTATACTACCCAATGCAATCTACAGATTCAATGCAATCCCTATCAAATTATCAATGGCATTTTTTAACAGAACTAGAACAAAAATCCTTAAAATTTGTATGGAGAGACAAAAGACCCTGAATAGCCAAAGCACTCTTGAGGGAAAACAGCAGAGCTGGAGGAATCAGACTCCCTGACTTCAGACTATACTACAAAGCTACAGTCATCAAGACAATATGGTACTGGCACAAAAACAGAAATATAGATCAATGGAACAACATAGAAAGCCCAGAGATAAACCCACGCACCTATGGTCAACTAATCTATGACAAAGGAGGCAAGGATATACAATGGAGAAATGACAGTCTCTTCAATAAGTGGTACTGGGAAAACTGGACAGCTACATGTAAAAGAATGAAATTAGAACACTCCCTAACACCATACACAAAAATAAACTCAAAATGGATTAGAGGCCTAAATGTAAGACTGGGCACTATGAAACTCTTAGAGGAAAACATAGGAAGAACACTCTTTGACATAAATCACAGCAAGATCTTTTTTGATCCACCTCCTAGAGTAATAGAAATAAAAACAAAAATAAACAAATGGGACCTAATGAAACTTCAAAGCTTTTGCACAGCAAAGGAAATCATAAACAAGATGAAAAGAATGGGAGAAAAGAAAAGAAAAGGTTTTCAAAACAAATCAACAGACAAAGGATTAATCTCCAAAATATATAAACAGCTCATGCAGCTCAATATTAAAAAAAAAACCAACCCAATCCAAAAATGGGCAGAAGACCTAAATAGACATTTCTCCAAAGAAGACATACAGATGGCCAAGAAGCATATGAAAAGCTGCTCAACGTCACTAATTATTAGAGAAATGCAAATCAAAACTACAATGAGGTATCACCTCACACCAGTTAGAATGGGCATCATCAGAAAATCTACAAACAACAAATGCTGGAAAGGGTGGGGAGAAATGGGAACCCTCTTGCACTGTTGGTGGGAATGTAAATTGAAACAGCCACTATGGAGAACAGTATGGAGGGTCCTTAAAAAACTAAAAATAGAATTACTGTATGACCCAGCAATCCCACTACTGGGCATATACCCAGAGAAAACCATAATTCAGAAAGACACATGCACCCCAATGTTCATTGCAGCACTATTTACAATAGCCAGGTCATGTAAGCAACCTAAATGCTCATCAACAGATGAATGGGTAAAGAAGATGTGGTACATACATACAATGGAATATTACTTAGCCATAAAAAGGAATGAAATTGGGTCATCTGTAGAGACGTGGATGGATCTAGAGACTGTCATACAGAGTGAAGTAAGTTAGAAAGAGTAAAACAAATATCGTATACTAACGCATATATGTGGAACGTAGAAAAATGGTACAGATGAACCAGTTTGCAGGGCAGAAAGTGAGACACAGATGTAGGGAAGAAACGTATGGACACCAAGGAGGAAAGTGGCAGGGGGGTGGTGGTGGTGGTGTGATAAATTGGGAGATTGGGATTGACATGTATACACTGATATGCATAAAATGGATGACTAATAAAAATATATATATCCCCTTCTCTTATACCAATTCAATTTTTTTCCTTATCTCTTGTCTTTACATCGCTTATAAATCTTTGCCTCCTAACTGGAAAGCAAGAATATTAATTTCGTTAATATAATAGTACATACTGTATAATAATAAGAAAAAGGAGAGAGGAAAAAAAAAAGATGAGGAGAATAAGGAAGGATATGGCGAACAGAGGGAAGGAAGGAAAGAAAGGTTTTTATAAAACCACCCAGAAGTTCCTCTGAGTTCTGTTTCCTAGTAAATTGTCCTAGATTGAAGCAGGTGCATATTAATAAATAAATAGAAAAACTGATGGTTTTAAGTCTTAATGATCCTTTGTGACTACTTTAAACATACTTTTTCTTTTAAAAAATTGAAATATTTTTACATGTATTAGAGCAATAGAAAAAGGTCTGAGCCTATTATTAAGGAATTACTGAATTGTTCTGGATCAGGTTAAAGGTAAAATAATATTAATACATGCTCAAATAGTAAACATTATAATCTTTTTTTCTTTTTTTAAGTGATTCAGACTGGCACTCCATTAAAAATATGTAGGGCTTATTTTTAAAGTAACATATAAACAAAAAGTACAAATATACATAATGTTTCCATGACTATATTTTTACAGTTTATTATTCATAGCTACTGTGTATTAATGTATCAAGTAACTACATGAAAGGGAACTAAAGCTCACATCTGCTTATTCTGATTTGTGAAAATAATTTTAAAGAACTCTGGAAACTCAGTGAGTCAATGAATTAGCCTACAGGGAATTTCTTCTGTACAATTCTGTATTATGTAGGGAACATTTTCTTCAGCTGTTTTTTTTCCCCTAGACGTTAATCTTCCTTACAAACTAATTGTATTACTTGCACGAGCATAGGAGGAAAATAGCAGAACCGGGCAGTTTCTGAGCAAGATTATTTGACATTGCAATAAGTGACAAACTAAAACAGGGCCAAGTGTGAGACATCTGGAATTCAAGCAAATCAAACTTGCTTTAGACCTGCATATTTGTATAATTTAAAGTTATCTAGGAATTCATTTACGAGGTCATCTGTTTTCACTTAAAAATTGGTTTAGGCTTTACCAGCTAAATAGCTTAAATTTAGAAGTAGCATTGGACTGCAGTCACGTGTCACTTATTTTTTGATCCTACGCAGGATGTCTCAAAAAGCTAGAAGGGTCAGTTCTTTTATTTACAAACGAATAAATTAATTCAGTAGAAAGGATTTCACCACACTTCTCCAATATCTTCAAAGTCCTTGGTTGAAGCAACCGGGCGTTATAAAATATTGAGCCCAGCTTCGCAGAAAGTCCCTTCGGTTTCTCTCCCGTCCCAAACCCTTTGCTTCAAAGCCACTGACAGCCGCTGTGAGAGCTTCTAAGAAGTCCAAGCACGTTCACATTCCCGGATTTTTGATCTCCGCGACTCGCAAAGGTCGGGGACGCACCAAGGCCCGGAGCCAAGGGGCGGGGCCCAGAGGCGGGACGAACGGGGCCAAGCCCTGCCTAACAAAGCGGAACTAGATTTACGTCATTTCTGTCTGCGGCGTTACCTGGGGCACAAGTGGAGCTCAGGAAGGCGGCGATTGGCAGGTGAAGGGAATGGTGTCTCCTCCCCCTTAGCCGGTACTGCTCCCACTCGGCTTGCCTCTGGGGCCGCTGGGTCTGAACCTCCTCTGGTTCAGTGTGTTGACGGCCCCAGGTCCTTGAGGTCCCCGCCCTATCCAGCCCTCTTAATTAAGTTTCGTTTCTCTGAAACCCCCATTGGGCATCTAGCCTCTCGTTTAAAATCTTGGCCAGGATTAACCCCTTCCCCCGTGTTTCCGTGTTTCCTCTCCTTGCCCTCGGTGAACTCGCGTTCCTCTGGTTGAAAGGAGCTCCCGGCCCATCCTTCGCGCTCTCAGTGCCCCACTCACCGCGCAGATACTGTCTAGTCCACCTTCAGGCCGAGCGGGAAATACGGGAAATACTTAACCTACCTCACGTGTTTTTCTGGACTTTTTTTCTGTTCGATTCATGAAATGGTTTTCTGTCTTTTCATTTCATTATTTAGAGATGGAAAGGGCAAAATCGTTTTTAAGGAGGAGGCTAAGCAGTTTTTTTTTTTTTTTTTAACCTCTTCCGCTCTTGGTATAAAGGACCACAGAAGAAAAGGAAAAGCGAAATTACAAAATTGATAAAGATCGCGAAACATTTGTTTATTCAATAAAACAGTAGGGGAAACAAAATGGGAAGCATAGGTTCTAATCCCAGCAAATTAATTTTAATTCTATTTTCAAACTTTTAAAGAAGTAAATGGAACTTAGATTTCAAAGACTTAACCTTGTAATCTTTTTCTCATGAAGCCTGAATAGATCAGCGGAGCCATGATCTATTATAATAAGTTTTTGAATTGGGATAGATAAAAATCTAATCTCTGAATCTGCAAGTGGAACCCAGATGTAAAATCCTCATGACCTGAACAGTGGCTTGATAGTACTTTTTAGTATCTTAGAATTTCTGAAGTGTTTTCACATTAATTTATTTGGAGCCTCATAATAACCATATGACATCAGTATTGTTTTTTATTTAAGGCCAGCAACTGTCCTTACCCCCTTTTCTTCTCTGGACCTTGTCCTTTTAAACTACTCGAAAGACTTTACCCTTCATAGCTAACAACATCTTAATGTGCCTTAATGTCTCCCATATTTTAAAAAATTTCTTGAATCCATTCCCACCTTCCAGCAAATACCCCTTATCTCTGCTCCCTGACAGCACTCCAAAGAATCATTTACATATTCACTGTCTCAGCGTTCCCACTTCCTCGACACAGGCTTTCTTCCTTGCTGCTCCAATAAGCAACTTTAGTTGGCCAAATCTAATTCTTTATCCTCCATTTACTTGACTCTCCACAATTGAGCACTTCTCTTTCTTGAAATGTGTGGAACTTTATCATTCCTAAGTAATGTGATTCATTTCTGAGTCAGGTAATAATTTTGAATACTGAAAAATATTTCGTCACTATTTTGTGCTATTCATAGTGTAATGGTGACATGTGGAATTAGTCTGCAAGTTAACATTTTCAAATGCTACTATCTTAAATCTGGACAACCAGCAAAACAACAAGCCCTGATTTGTAACATTTGTCAATTTCTATAATATAAATACTCCCACACTGGCCAATTTCAAGCTACCAACATGCCTCAGGAACTGGAAAGGTATGTGTGGTCATGCACCATGATATAGTTTCCACCATACAGATACCAGTAGATAATATGCAGAGACCAGTAATTCTCAACCTTGGGTGACTTTGTTCCCCAGGGGACATTTGGCAATGTCTGGAGATATTTTCGATTGTCACAACTGTGCTACTGCATCTGGTGAGTATAAGGCAGGGATTCTGCTAAACATCCTATTGTGCACAGAACAACCCTCACAACAAAGAACCCAGCCCAGAACGTCAATGGGTCACTGTTGAGGAACCCTGCAATAAAAATAAATAACCGCAAGAAAATAAATAGTAGTAAAAAATAGTGTAAGAGAGGAAAAATTTTTTTCTGTACTCTCAGGTTTGGTGCTTGGAGCCTGCAAATTAAACCGACAAAATACAGATTAACAGGAGAAAAGACATACAAATTTTATTTGATGTTAATATTTTAATTTTACATATATACAGGAAAGGAAGTGAAAACCCAAAGGGGTGCTTAGCCCTTGGAGCTTGTATATTATTTTAACAAAGTTGATAAATTTGTGAAGTGACAAGACAAAGGGAAAGAGATTTGGGTTTTTAGAGGTGGTAAATTGTGAGAGGGTAAATATTTGGGGAAAGCTCATGGAGGGTAAGGGTTATTTAAGTAAGGCTGGTTTGTGCAGACCCATCTCAGTGCCAGTGATAATGGTTATTTTGTCTCCAGTGATAATGGTTATTTTTCTCCTCCGGTATGGGAGAGAAGAGGAGGAACACCTTCACACAGGGAAATGTATGTCCTGCTTTTAGGCAGGTAAAAGGAGGATAGAGAGCTTTTCCTACATATGCTATTTCTCAATTGCCTTAAGCTCAAAATAATCCTTATGCCGAAGTAGCATATTTTGGGGTGGTATATTCTGATCCCCTTCAATAGTAAAGTAATTAGTAAGTGATGAGTTTTGAGTGTGTATTACCTTTATTTTATTTAATTGTAAGCTTAAATAATTTAATTTTAAAATAATGACTGTTTAAAAACTAACTCACAAAATTCTCAAAAATTTAAAATTTGGCTCTACTGAACTAAAGTCAGCTTAGTACATTGCCAAACCATGCCAGTCAATTTCCCATATAATTATAGTCGCTCCTGCCTATTTCTTTTACCTTACCTCCCACTCTTCTGTCTCTTCTCTGCGCTCCAATGGCACAGTTTTCTTCCTTTCTACCACTTCAACACACCAAGCTCCTTATCTCAAGACATTTTTATCTTTTGTTCCCTGTGCCTGCAACCCTCTTCTACCATTTTCCCATGGTTCTCTCTTTGCATCATGAAAAGTAGTGTCTCCTAATTAGAGAGGCCTTCCTTGGCTGTTTGTACTAAAATACCCCTTGGTCATTCTTTATCCCTACTCTTTTATCTTCATTGCACATGCACTTCTTTTGGTTTCTACAGCCATATTTTAAATAACATGTTATTCTACTTATTCTTGATTTCTTTTTTTTCTTATTTTTTAAATTAATTTTTTTTGAAGTATAGTTGATTTACAATGTTGTGTTAGTTTCTGCTAATAAAGTGAATCAAAGTGAATCAGTTATACATATACATATATCCACTCTTTTAGATTCTTTTCCCATATACATCATTACAGAGTACTGAGTAGAGTTCCCTTTGCTATACAATAGGTTCTTGCTAGTTATCTATTTTATATATAGTAGTGTGTCTTGATTTCTTTTAGATTTGGCTGTTTTCTGGTAGACTCTTAAAATATAAAATGAGAATTTAGCTCTCTTACACCAACCATATGTACATATACACACTGATCCTCTACCCTCATCTTCCTAATTTAAAAAAAAAAATCATGTCATAACGCTAAGTAGGTTCCAAAAATTTAATTGCATTCAATATAAGGATGAGTTATTACAAAGCCCAGTTGACCCTGAACAACGTGGGATTAGGGTTGCTGACCACCCCCTGCAGTTGAAAATTCGAATACAACTTTTAACTCTCCCAAAACTTAACTACAGTAACCTTACTGATAACATAAACAGATGATTAACACATATTTTGTATGTTATATGTATTATATACTGTATTCTTATAATAAAGTAAGCTAGAGAAAAGAATGTTATTAAGAAAATCATAAGGAAGAGAAAATACATTTACAGTACTATACTTTATTTGTTGGTGCCATGAGTTTACATCATCTGTTTACATGATGAATTGTCCTTCTGTCATACCTTCAACATTATTGTCTTATATGGTACAAAGCCCCATAGACATTTTATGTATTACTAACACTAGACATCAAAAATGAAGATAATGTGAAAAAAATCATATTAATCTACAGGTATAATGATTCATACATTGATAATGAAGGGGCAGAAATATGATTGCTTTATGGTAGCCTAGTGCAATTGATACGATTGCTTCACAGTAGCCTGGCCTATATACTAATGAAAGAATTATAAAATTTTTATGTTGTACAGTGCTAGTCATATTCATAGTACAGCACTGGAAACATTGTTAACATTTTTAAACCACTTACCTGTGATGATAGACATATTCAGTTTCTCCAATTACAGGGAGAATGAGGCACACTGTAATGGTTACTAGATTTTCACGTGAAGACACTCACACACATACATAACAGATAAGTTTATTAACTATACAGCATGATTATTATTTACTATTTATTAAGTGGAAAGGTATAATCATAAAGATCTTCATCCTCATCATCTTCACGTTGAGTAGGCTGAGTAAGAGGAGGGATTGGTCTTTGCTGTCCCAGGGTGGCAGAAGCAGAAGAAATATAGGAGGTGAAAAGGGAGGTAGGAGAGGCCAGCATACTCAGTGTAACTTTACAGAAATAGGTCATAATTTCTGTCTGACTTTTTGCTTTTTCATTTCTCTAAAAATGTTTCTACATGGTTCTAATCCTTCTTCCACTGTTTAGTTTCAGTGCCGAGCATAGAAGAGTCCATGTTGTAAAAGAAGTCAAAAGCAGTCTTGAATAATAAGAACTCTTCTGCCAGATTGCCTAAATGTCAATTTGTTTTCTGGCACTGCTTCTTTTACATTTTCTTCCTTATCACCTGGAACTGGTGCAGAAGCACTCATCTCCATCAAGTCGCCTTCTAATTCCTCTGATGTGGTGTCTATTAGCCCTTGAATGTCGCCAAGATCCATATCGTGCAACCCTTTACCCCCTACCTTTTTTGCCATATCCACAATCCCTTTCATGATTTTCTTGAATAGCTCTGTAATAAATCCTGTGAGGTCATGCACAACATCTGGACACAGTTTTCTCCAGCAGGAATTTATTGTTTCATGCTTGATGGCTTTCGTTGCTTTTTGTATAACAACGATGGTATCTTTTATGGTGTAATCCTTCTAGACTTCCACGTTGGTCTCTCTATTGAGGTTCTCTGATAGAGGTTGACAATCCTTTCCATAGAGTACCATGTGTAATGAGCCTTCAAGGTCCTTATTGACACCCTGGTCTGGAGGCTGAATTAAAGACGTTGTGTTTTCAGGTCAAGTAGACCACATCGATGCATTCAGTGATAAACTCATGGAGTTCTGAGTGACCAGGGGCATTGTCCAATATCAAAAGAACTTTAAAAGGCAGTCCCTTATTGGCAAGGTACTTCCTGACTTCAGAGACAAAGCATTGATGGAATCAATTCAGTAAAAGTGTACTGGTTGTCTGGGTCTTCTTGTACAGACTGGCAGCTGGCATTTATCTTTTCCCTTCAATTATTAAGGGTTAGCAAGTTTATAAATAAGGGCAGTCCTGATCATAAACCCAACTGCATTTGTACAAAACAGTAGAGTTAGCCTATCCCTTCTTGCCTTGAATCCCAGTACTCACTTCTCTTCCTTACTAATAAATGTCCTTTGTGGCACTTTTTTTTCCAGAATAGGTCACTTTCATATGCATTTAGAACCTGTTCAGGGAGATAGCCTTTCCTTTCTCTTCAGTGGGCATCTGAACTTGTCTGCTGCCTCTTAGTTGGCAGAAGCTGCTTCTTCTATTATCTTTACATTTTTTAAAGCCAAACCGTTTTCTAAAATTATCAAACCACTCTTTGCTGGCATTAAATTCTTCAGCTTTAGATCCTTCACCTTCCTTTTGCTTTAAGTTGTCATATAATGACTTCACTTTTTCTTGAATCATATTAGAGTCTATAGGTATGGCTTTCTTATAGCAATCCTTCACCCACATAAAAGCTACATTTTCAATATAAGACAAAAAGGTATTTCAGCAAAAAGTGCAAGGTTTTCATATCTGATGGCATAGCTGCAGTGACAGCTTCATGAATTTCCTTTCCTTTCCTTTTTTTTTTTTTTTACAGTGGTCCTTACACTGGATTCATTTATCTCAAAATGGCAGGCAACTGCAGCTGCAGACCTCAATCTACAGTACATATTAAGCAATTCAACTTTATCTTGTAATGTCATGAACTCTGTTTCTTGGAACACTTCCAGCATCACTAGCAGCACTTTGTATGGGTCCCATGGTGTTATTCAGGGTTTACATTAAACATGGTGAAAAATAGGTGAGAACTGCAGGAGATCACTTTTCACTGTGATATGCAATTCACTGGAGAGGTGAACTGCTCACATGGAGATGATTAGTGTCACACAGCATTTTAAGCAGATTCAACACTTGAGCTCACTGCAATAGCAACAAGAGGTGGCTATGAAATTACTACACTGGTATGGTATGTTCTACAATTAATTTTATGCAGGTATGTTTAATACTGCATCTTTACATTTGTTTACTATTCTCTCAACTGCAAATGGCACCATGTTCAGTCTGTGTGTGCATTAAGTTTTGATAAATTTTAACATTTTATAATAGATTCGTGTATATTTTACACTAGCAAATGATAAAATAGACTAGTATCTACATATATTTTATGCCGTCATGACATACCTCTTTATTTTTTGATATTCCTTGGCTATGCAGTTCACCTTATAAGTTTTTTCAAACTGTTACAAATCTCCCAAAATTTTTTCCAATATATTTATTGAAAACTTTGCATGTAAATGTACCCATGCAGTACAAACCCATGTTCAAGGGTCAACTCTAATTAAATATCCAGGGTAAGCCTGCTTTGGAGTCAAGAACCAGTCACCAATCATGTTGTATCCAAATTCATATTATTGGGGGTGGCATTATCATAGGGTATATAATTATGGGGTATTACTGTTGTTGTATCATACATTTTGGGAGGATTAATATTAATATTAACATGGTTATGGTTGTATACTTATTCATACTGAGCCATAGCAATAGTTTAGTTTTGGGTTTTTTTTTCTTTTTTTTGCCCCCTTTCAGGGTGACACTTAAAATACACAAGTCAGATTATGTTACTCCTCTGGTATAACCCTCCAGCAGCTTCCGATCACAGTTACAATAAAATTCTAACTTTTTACCATGGAAAGCACTATGTAATCTGTGTTGCCACTACCTCTCTGCTTTTATCTCCTATCACTCTTTTTCTCTATAGTTGGCTACAGTCACACTGGCCTTCTTCCTGTTCCAGTTTCCTGTTTCATTGCCTTCACACTTGCTGTTCTGTCTGCCTAAAAAGCTCTTTGTGTATGTAAATGGCTCATTCCACTTCATTCAAGTTTCTGCTTAAACAACAAAGAATTAATATAATATGTAGAATTTTTAGCCTCCTTTGTCACTTATTGTATTATTCCCTCCAATAAATATTTATTTAAAACTCTTTTAATTGGTGCATTATATTAATGAAAGGTTAAAATCTGCCTCTAATCCCCAACATTCATCATACTAAACTCAGTCTAAACAAGAGGACTAAAGCAATACTAATAACAAGATCATTAACCAAGATTAAGATCCTTATGAGTGGTGTCTGATATATGTACAGAGGCATCAGTTATTGGTAGATTCCAGTTTCTAGAATGTTAAGCAAATGCTATTGACCCTACATGAACTGTATGTAACTAAATGTAACTCCTGGCCCTGATTCCAAGACTAAACTTTAGATCAATCTTCAGTGGTGAAGAAACTTTTTAAAATGTTATTTCCAATGTGTTGCAGACCATTGCTTTTGTAAAATAAAAATGAATTACTAGAGAAAGAAAAGAAATAACAGATCTACAAACCCACTGATCGTGTGTGTGTGTGTGTGTGTGTGCACCACAACAGTATAAAATTGCTATAAAAGCTTCAAACTACTATCAGTTTCTTTACTTATCTCTTCTGGTAACATGTAGTTCAGAGACTGGCATAGGTCTGTGGACCACACTCAAAGTAGTATAGCTTTTAGATATCCACCTACAGGAGATTCGCTCCAACCCCTTATGCCCTATCCCTCCCACACCCTATTTCTGCTCACTTTTCAAGTTAAGCCTGCAGTGAATTGTTCTCCTGCTGGTAACAAATTAATTTTTTAAAACTGTTATTATTATTCAGGTAGTACATGTTCATTATAGACATAAGCGAAAAAAACATATTTTAAATTCCTCAATTCTATCAGCACGGTTAACATTCATATTTGTATGTACATAGTTATATATACACAAGACTTATCTATTTGAATAGGGGAGGGAGAAGCTAAGACAAATAGCTTATTACAGATAACTGTTTAATAAACTGCTCTTTGAAAATTGAACATTGTAATATGAAACATTTTCCATGTCAATGTGTACATTTACAGCATCACTTTTAATATTCTCACAGGATTCTATTTTATGAAAGCATCATAATTTATTTAACCAATTTTCTATTCAGTCAGCAGCAAATATTATTTATTGATCACTTACTCTTGGCCTACAATTGAGAATGTTTTGGGGAAAATTATGTAATTTGCATGAATCAACACTAATGGTATCTTGTGCTATCATACACACACACATACACACACACACACACACACACACACACACTCTCACATACGTTGCTTTATACCTTCAATCACTAAGCATTGATAACAGGGGTAAAACTCACATAAAGTTGATTATTAGAAAGCATATTAAAGACCCACAATAAATATGTCCCATTTTGTTCCAATGGGACAAAAATGTCCCATTTATGTTTAGTTTCTCACTTTTGTAAAATCTAGAAGTTATGCACTCTCATAGAATGCTTATAGGTGTAAACTGATTAACATTTTTGAGGACAATTGGCTGTGTCAAAATTTTAGTGTGCATACTCTTTTTTTTTTTAACATCTTTATTGGGGTATAATTGCTTTACAATGGTGTGTTCGTTTCTGCTTTATAACAAAGTGAATCAGTTATACATATACATATGTTCCCATATCTCTTCCCTCTTGCGTCTCCCTCCCCCCCATCCTCCCTATCCCACAATTCCAGGCGGTCACAAAGCACCGAGCTGATTTCCCTGTGCTATGCGGCTGCTTCCCGCTAGCTATCTACCTTACGTTTAGTAGTATATGTATGTCCATGCCTCTCTCTTGCTTTGTCACAGCTCACTCTTTTTTTGTGAAGTTATGTATATCTGAGCTACATACACATCATAGAAACCAAATCACACAGTATAAAAGAATATACCAAAATAAAATCTCCTTTTCATTCCTAAATCCAGTCCCTTAGTCCCCCTGGTCCCTCCCCAGAGACAATCAGCAGTTTTCTTATATCCCCTTTCAGAGAGAGTCAATGCAAATATATATATGCATACCTTTTCTCATAACATTTCCACTTATAAAAGTCCATCCAACAGAAATAATTGCACATGTACAAAAATATATGTATAAGGATATTCATTTTGTAATTGTAATAGCAAAAAAAATAGAAACAATTTGAATGTCCAATAATAAAGAGTAAATAAATTATGACATATCTATACTTAGAAATACTGTGCAACTATAAAAAGAATGAGGAAGATCTATATGTATTAACATGGAAAATCTCCAACATATATTGTTAAGTAAAGAAAGCAGAAAATATGTATCATTTCATCACATTAATGCAAATAAACAATCTATGGTATGTGTGTGTATATGTATATGTACATATATATAGTCCAAATTTAAATATATAAGAAAAGAGCTGGAAGAATCACATACCTATTAATAGAGATAAAGATAACCTTTGAACAGAGGACTGGACTAGAAGAAATGGGGAATGGGGTATTTTCGCTTTTTACTCTATAGTACTATATTGTTTGAAATTTTTACTACAAGAATGTATATGTGTATTATTTACATAATAACTTTTAGAGTAGATAAATCTAGGCAATGCTATGAATAATTTTGGATTTTAAGCAGAAATGAAATGTTAAATAGGGAATGATATTTATCTATTTTTCTAATGCTGTTTAAATATTGCCCTGTTTCTATGGTTATTTGTGAATAACCAGGTAACAGTGTTCTGTATGTTGAACAATGCAAAAGAACATGAATTACAGAAAAAGTAATGAATTGAAGTGACCACCATGTTTCAAAATTCAGTATAATTATTTTCCTATTTTTTCCTCACATTTGAAAATTAAAATTTTGATACGATTTTTATTTATGATAAATCTCAGATAGCAAGGTTTTCTTCTGTGTTTATCCCTTTTAATGATAGAAGTATGACAGTGTCCTTAAAAATTATTAAAACTGATTATCACACTATTTACAAAGAAATTAACAAATCTTTTAAGTACCAAATATCATTCCTACTATTATTTATGCTAATAGTTATTTATAAGTTATGAGAATGCTTATAATGTTCAGTCATGTTTTTTTATCCAGAATAATGCATGTGAATAATTCTTATATTTGAAAATAGTTTATATTATAATAATAGATACAATATATTGAATGGTTATGATGGACCAGAAATTGTACTAAATGCTTTACCTGTATCATCTGATTTAATCCCCACAATTCTATGAAGTGGGTACTATGCCTCCCCATATTTTACAGATGAGGAAACTGAAGTTGGAATAAGTTAAATAACTTTTATAAGATCACACAATTAGGTATGAGGTAGAATATGATTTAAACACTGGTCTGTCTTACTTCAGACCCAAAGATTTAACCTATATCCGCATGCCTCCTATATTATTAAACCTATTTGAAGAGAAATAAAAAAGTCACAGAGCATTTTTCTCATAGAGCATTTTCTCCTTACTCTTAAAAGTTCCAATTTTTAAAACTCAGCAATATACACAGTTAGGAAGAAAACTTCTTTAGTTTTAAGCCTCCATGTAAGTTTAAACATCAAAAGAGAAAAACAGTTTAAATAAAATATGTAAATAGGTTTTTCTTTCATTTTTCCTTATAAATGACATATCTTTTAGACAGTTTTTCTGTTTGGTCTCTGTCTCTCTAAATATAATGCACATATTAGTAGATGTGTGTTATATATACAGTCCTAAATACTTCAGGACTTTGGGATTTGTAAGTCCTTTTAAATTTAGCATTTTACAAGTAACGGTTCAGAATTTTTTAATTTTAAGTAGAATTATATTCACTTAGTTTGGACTATGATAAAGCATCTCAGAACCATGCTACTACTGCAAATGTAATGAGTGACATTTATACAATGAATTATTAATAACTCTGAGATTAAGTAAAATCCATGTTTCTCTCTGTGTTCAGTATAGGGCCTTTTTTCCCCTTTTCTTTTTTTTGACCATTGGAGCCTTGTGTCCTTTATAAGGTAAACTCAGAGACTTGTGAAATTGAAAGTCTCTTTGGAGTTAATTTATTACAGTGCTTTTATTTTACAAACAATGAAATGGAAGCCAAAAGATGTTAAGCTATTTGTCCTTGGTTATGTTAAGTAGCGCTGTGAACTAAAACTAAAATACATCTTCAGTCTTTCAGTTCAGTAGGATTCCTTCCCTGATTATGTGTAAGAAAACTACCAAAACAACAGGTTACTTGCAAATCTTATGTATACCTTGTATTTCCTCTCATTATGTATACTGGAAAATGAATATAATTCCTGTATTAATTTATATAACCTAAATAAACAAAATTCTTGCATTACACTTTTCTGATAGAACTGGGACAATATTGGAAAAGTTTAATTATTTGACCTACTCAATCATTCAATTTTGGATGAGATCCTTTTTAGGATAATAAATGTTTAAGCAGCATAAATAAGAATTTAGCTTACTCCAGTTTATTTGTGTAGTAAAATACACGTAAGATGAAATTTATCATCTTAACCATTATTAAGTGTACAGTTCAGTGGTATTAAATACATTCATAATGTTGTGCAACTATTGCCACCATCCATCTCCAGAACTCTTTTCATCTTGAAATTCTATACCCATTAAACAATAACCCTCCATACCCGTTCCAAACTCCCAGCACCACCATTCTTTCTGTCTCTATGATTTTGACTACTATAAGTACTTCATATAAAGGGAATCATACACTATCTGGTTTTTTTTTTTTGCAACTTTTTCTTTCAATTAGCATAATGTCCTCAAGGTTCATCTATGTTATATCATATGTCCGATTTCCCTCCTTTTAATGGAAGAATAATATTCCATTGTATGTATATATTACATTTTGTTTATCCATTCATTTTTAATGGATACATGGTTTCCCACATTTAGCTATTGTTAAAAATGCTACTATGAACATGGGTGTATAGAGATCTCTCTTAGAGACCCTACTTTCAATTCTTCCAGGGAAATATCCAGATGTGAATTACTAGATCATATGGTAATTCTATTTTTAGTTTTTTGAGGAATCACCATATTTTTTTCCATAGTGGTTGTACCATTTCTTATTGCCGCTAGCAGTGCACAAGGGTTCCAGGTTCTCCACATCCTTACCAACACTTTTTTGTAGTAATATCATAATGGGCATGAGATGTTATCTCACTGCGGTTTTGATTTGCATTTCCCTAATGATTAATGATGTTAAGCATCCTTTCATATGATTATTGGCCATTTATATGTCTTCTTTGGAGCAATGTCTATTCAAGTCCTTTCACATTTTAAAATCAGCTTGATTGTTTTTTGTTTTTGTTGTGGTTGTTGTTGAGTTTTAGGAGTTCTCCAAGTATTATGGATATTAATCCTTTGTCAGATATATGATTTGAAAATATTTTCTCCCATTCTCTGATTTGCTTTTTTACTCTGTTAATGCTGTCTTTTGATGCACAGAATGCTTAACTTTCATGAAGTTCACTTTGTCTGTTTTTTTTTTCATCCGTTGTCTTGTGCCTTTGGTGCATTGCCAAATGCAATGTCATGAAGATTTTGCCCTATGTCTTCTTTGAAAAGGTTTATGGTTTTAGGTCTTACATTTGTTTTTGATCCATTTTGAGTTAAATTTTGTGTATGATGATTGATAAGGGTCAAATTTCATTCTTTTGCATGTAAATATTCCATTTTCTCAGCACCATTTATTGAAAAGACTGTCTTTTTCTCCATTGAATTATCTTGGCATCCTCAATAAAAATCATTTCACCATATATAGGAGAGTATATTTTTGGGTTCTCTATCCTATTCCATTCATCTAATGTTTGTCCTTATGCCAGTGCCACATTGTTTTGAATACTGTAGCTTTGCTGTAAGTTTTGAAATCAGAAAGTGTGAGTTCTCCAGCTTTTTCTTTTTCCAGATTGTTTTGACTATTCTTGGTCACTTGAGGTTCCATATAAATTTTAGGATGGGTTTTTCCATTTCTGCAAAAAAATGTCATTAGGATTTTGATAGAGGTTGCACTGAATCTGTAGATTGTTTTGGGTAGTTTTGACATCTTAACAAAGTTAAGTTTTCCAATCTATGAACATGGGATGTATTTCCATTTATTTGTCTTCTTTAATTTCATTCAGCAATGTTTTGTAGTTTTCAATGGACAGATCTTTCACTTCCTTGGTAAAGTTAATTCCTAAGTATTTTATTCTATTTGATGCTATTGTAAATAGAACTGCTATTGTAATTTCCTTTCTAGATTGTTCATTGTTAGTGTCTAGAAATGCAACTGATTTTTATGTGCTGACTTTGTATCCTGCTACTTTGCTGAATCATTTACTAGTTCTAAAAGGGCTTTTTGTTTTTTGGGTTTTGGGGTTTTTATGGTGGAATCGTTAAGGTTTTGTACATATAAGATGACGTTATCTGTGAACAGAGATAATTTTACTTCTTCCTTTCCAGTTTGGTGCCTTGTATTTCTCTCTCTTGACAAATTACTCTGACTAGAATTTTGAGTATTATGTTGAATAGAAGTGCAAAAGTGGATATCCTTGCCTTATTTCTGATTTCAGAGTAAAAGCTTTCAGTCTTTCACCATTGAGTATAATGTACACTGTGGAATTTTCATTTATGACTTTTATGTTGAGCTAGTTTCCTTCTATTCCAAGTTTATTGAGTGTTATTATCATAAAAGAGTGCTAAATTTTATCAAATGCATTTCCTGCATCAATTGAGATAATCATGTAGGTTTTTTCCTTACTTCTGTTAATGTTTTATATTATATTGATTGATTTTTTAACACAATGTAATAGGAAAATAGATAAATAAATGAAATTAATAAAGCTTCAGTAGCCTACAGGAAATATAATACTTAATATCTGAGGTGTGGTCAGGTCAATACTAGTTGAGATCCTAAGAGTATGCCTAGTAGTAGACACAGTCCCTGCATCACATGTTAATTCAGATCCTGCTTGAGGCAGACATTATAGGACTTCATCTTAAGACTTCCATTACATTACTTTCTGATTTGTATATTTTTCTACTAATTGAAGACTCAGAGATTACATCTTGTCATATGACAACTATCAGATAGGATAATCCAAAGCTCTAAGTGAAAATTCATACATTTCTTTTTTTAAAAAAATTCAATTTATCTAAGCTAAAAAAAAGAAAAACCCAAAAATGATTAACCTATTTCACCCACCCTCCACTGTCTCTCCACCTCTGGAGATTACCAGTCTGTTCTCTGTATCTATAAGCTTGGTTTTCTATTTACTTATTTATCTGTTTTTCTTTTTTTTTAATATATATATTTCATATATAAGAGAGATCATAAGGTATTTATCCTTCTCTGTCTGACTTATTTCACTTAGCATAATGCCCTGAGGTCTGTACATGTTGTCACAAATAGCAAAATTTTCTTATTACTTTATGGCTGATTTATATTCCATTTTGTATATATTCCACATCTTCTTTATCCATTCATCAATCTATGGGACACTCAGCTTGTTTCCATATACCACTGAACTGTTTGGCTATTGTAAATAATGCTGCAATGAACATGGGGTATATATATCTTTTCGAGTTAGTGTTTTCATTTTCTTCAGGTAAATATCTAGAAGTAACATTGCTGGATCATATGGTAGTTATATTTTTAATTTTTTCAGGAAACTTCACACTGTTTTCCATAGTGGCTGCACAAATTTACATCCCTATCAGCAGTGCATAAGGGTTCCCTTTTCTCCACATCCTCACCAACACTTGTTATTTCTAGTCTTTTTTATAATAGCCATTCTAACTGGTGTAAGGTGATATCTCATTGTGGTTTTGATTTACATTTCCCTGATGATTAAGGATGTAGAACATCTCTTTCATGTTGGCCATCTGTATGTCTTCTTTGGGAGAATGTCTATTCAGATCTTCTGCCCATTTTTAAATTGGATTGTTTGTTTTCTATTGCATTGTATGAGTTTTTTAACATATTTTGGATTTTAGCCCCTTATCAGATATATGATTTGCAAATATTTTCTCCCATTCAGTAGTTTGCCTTTTCATTTTGTTGATGGTTTCCTTTGCTGTGCAGAAGATTTTAGTTTAATATAGTCCCACTTATTTATTTTTGCATTGTTGCTTTTGCTTTTGGTGTCATATTAAAAAGTCATTGCCAAAACCTATGTCAAGGAGCTTATCACCTTTGTTTTCTTCCAGGAGTTTTATGATTCAGGTCCTATGTTCAAATTTTTAATCCATTTTGAGTTAATTTTTCTGTATGGTGTAACATAGTGGTCCAGTTTGATTCTTTTGCATGTTGCTGTCCAATTTTCCCTGCACCACTTATTGAAAAGACTCTTCTTCCCCCATTGTATATTCTTGTCTCCTTTGTCATAAATTAATTGATTATATATGTGTGGGTTTTTTTCTATACTGTCTATTCTATTCCATTGATCTGTGTTTCTGGTTTTTTATGCCAGTACCATGCTGTTTTAATTATTATAGCTTTTAAATATAATTCAAAATCAGGGAACATGATGCCTCCAGCTTTGTTCTTCTTTCTCAAGATTGCTTTGGCTAATAGGAGTCTTTCATAGTTCCATACAAATTTTAGGATTGTTTGTTCTATTTCTGTGAAAAATGCCATTGGAATTTTGATAGGGATTACATTGAATCTGTAGATTGCTTTAGGAAGTATTGACATTTTAATAATATTAATTCTTTTAATACATGAGCATGGAATGGTTTTCCATTTATTTCTGTCTTTAATGTCTTTCATTAATGTCTTGTAATTTTCAATACACAGGTCATTCACATCCTTGGTTAAACTTTTAAAATATTTATTTATTTATTTGGCTGTGCCAGGTCTTAGTTGAGGCATGCGGCATCTTTAGCTGTGACATGTGAACCCTTAGTTGAGGTATATGAGATCTAGGTCCCTGACCAGGAATTGAACCTGGACCCCCTACATTGGGAGTGCAGTGTCTTAGCCCATGGACCACCAGGGAAGTCTCCACATTGGTTAAATTTATTCTTAGATATTCTATTCTTTTTGATGCAATTGTAAATGGAACTGTTTTCTTAATTTCTCTGATAGTTCATTATTAGTGTATAGAAATGCAACAGATTTTGTATGTTTGCTTTGCATCCTACAGCTTTACTGAATTCGTTTATTAGCTCTAACAGTTTTTTGGTGGAGTCTTTAGGGTTTTCTATATATAATATCATGTCATCTATGTGAAGGGACAGTGTTACTTCTTCCTCTCCAATTGGATACCTTTCATTTCTTTTTCTTTCTTAAATGCTCTGGCTAGGACGTTCAATACTATGTTGAGTAAAACTGGTGACTGTGGGCACGCTCGTTTTGTTCCTGATCTTTAATGAAATGCTATCAGCATTTAACTATTGAGTGTGATGTTAGCTGTGGGCTTGGATGACCTTTATAATGTTGAGATATGTTCCCCTCTGTACTGGATTTGTTGAGAGCATTGATTGATTTTTGTATCTTGAACCATCCTTGCATTCCAAGAAAAGATCCAGCTTGTTCAATGTGATAATAATTTTAATATGCTGCTGTATTCTGTTTGCTAGTATTTTGGAGGATTTTTGCATCAATGTTCATAGGGATATTGGTCTGTAGTTTTCTCTTCCTGTAGTGTCTTTGTCTGGCTTTGGTATCAGGATAAAGCTGACCTCATAGAATGAGTTAGGAAGTGTACCCTCCTCTTCAATTTTTTGAAGAAGAAAAGCTTGAGAAGGATTGGTATTTCTTCTTCTTTCAAAGTTTGCTAAAATTCACTAGTGAAGCCATTAGGTGATGAGATTTTATTTGTCAGGAGATCTTTTATTACTGATTCAGTCTTTTTACTAGATGCAAAAAAAGCATTTGACAAAATTCAACATCCACTCATGATAAAAACTCTCATCAAAGTGGGTATAGAGAGAAGATATATCAACATAATAAAGGTCAGTTGCATCAAACCCACAGCAGGCACCATACTCAATGGTGAAAAGCTGAAAGCCTTCCCACTAAATTCAAGAATCAGACAAGGGTGCACACTCTTACCACTACTATCTAACATAGTACTGAAGTCCTAGCCACAACAATCAGACAAGAAAAAGAAATTAAAAGTAGGGAAGAGGTAAAACTGTCACTGTTTCTTTTTGTTTTAACATCTTTATTGGAGTATAATTGCCTTACAATGATGTGTTAGTTTCTGCTTTATAACAAAGTGAATCAGCTATACATATACATATATCTCCATATCTCCTCCCTCTGTGTCACCCTCCCAGCCTCGCTATCCCACCCCTATAAGTGGTCACAAAGCACCGAGTTGGTCTCCCTGTGGTATGCAGCTGCTTCCCACTAGCTACCTATTTTACATTTGGTAGTATATAAAAGCCCATGACACTCTCTCACTTCGTCCCAGCTTACCCTTCCCCTTCCCCATGTCCTCAAGTCCATTCTCTACATCTCCGTCTTTATTCCTCTCCTGCTCCTATGTTCTTCAGAACCTATTTCTTTTTTTTTTAGATTCCATGTATATGTGTTAGCATACAGTATTTGTTTTTCTCTTTCTGACTTACTTCACTCTGAATGACAGGCTCTTGGTCCATCCACCTCACTACAAATAACTCAGTTTCATTTCTTTTTATGGCTGAGTAATATTCCATTGTATATATGTGCCACATCTTCTTCATCCATTCACCTGTCAATGGACACTTAGGTTGATTCCATGTTCTGGCTATTGTAAATAGAGATGCAGTGAACACTGTGGTACATGACTCTTTTTGAATTATGGTTTTCTCAGGGTATATGCCCAGTACTGGGGTTGCTGGGTCATATTGTGGTTCTATTTTTAGTTTTATAAGAAACCTCCATGCTGTTCTTCATAGTAGCAGTATCAGTTAACATTGCCACCAACAGTGCAAGAGGGTTCTGTTTTCTCCACACCCTCTCTAGTATTTATTGTTGAGATTTTTTGATGATGGCCATTCTGACTGTTGTGAGGTGATACCTCATTGTAGTTTTCATTTGCATTTCTCTAATGATTAGTGATGTTAAGCATTCTTTCATATGTTTGTTGGCAATCTGTATATCTTCTTTAGAGAAATGTCTATTTAGTTCTTTGGCCCATTTTTGGATTCAGTTGTTTGTGTTTTGATATTGAGCTGCATGAGCTGCTTGTAAATTTTGGAGATTAATCTTTTGTCAGTTACTTCAATTGCACATATTTTCTCCATTCTGAGGGTTGTCTTTTTGTTTTGATTATGGATTCCTTTGCTGTGCGAAAGCTTTTAAGTTTCATTAGGTCCCATTTGTTTATTCTTGGTTTTATTTCCATTTCTACAGGAGGTGGGTCAAAAACGATCTTGCTATGATTTATGTCATAGAATATTCTGTCTCTGTTTTCCTCTAAGAGTTTTATAGTGTCTGGCCTTACATTTAGGTCCTTAATCCATTTTCAGTTTATTTTTGTGTATGGTGTTAGGGAGTGTTCTAAATTCATTCTTTTACAGGTAGCTGTCCAGTTTTCCTATCACCACTTATTGAAGAGGCTGTCTTTTCTCTATTGAATATTCTTGCCTCCTTTATCAAAAATAAGGTGACCATATGTGTGTGGGTTTATCTCTGGGCTTTCTATCCTGTTCCATTGATCTGTATTTCTGTTTTTGTGCCAGTACCATACTGTTTTGATTACTGTAGCATTGTAGTATACTCTGAAGTCCAGGAGCCTGATTCCTCCAGCTCCATTTTTCTTTCTCAATATTTCTTTGGTTATCCGGGGTCTTTGTGTTTTCATACAAATTGTGAAACGTTTTGTTCTACTTCTGTGAAAAATGTCATTGGTAGTTTGATAGGGATTGCACTGAATCTGTAGATTGCTTTGGGTAGTATAGTCATTTTCACAATATTGATTCTTCCAATCCAAGAACATGATATATCTCTCCATCTGTTTGTATCACCTTTATTTTCTTTCACCAGTGTCTTCTACTTTTCTGCATACAGGTCTTTTGTCTCCTTAGGTAGGTTTATTGCTGGGTATTTTATTCTTTTTGTTGCAATGGTAAATCGGAGTGTTTTCTTAATTTCTCTTTCAGATTTTTCATCATTAGTGTATAGAAATGCAAGAGATTGCTGTGCATTAATTTAGTATCCTGCTACTTTACCAAATTCATTGATTCGCTAGTAGTTTTCTGGTAGCATCTTTTGGATTCTCTTTGTATAGTATCATGTCATCTGCAAACAGTGACAGCTTTACTTCTTCTTTTCCAACTTGGATTCCTTTTATTTCTTTTTCTACTCTGATTGCCGTGGCTAGGACTTCCAAAACTTGTTAAATAATAGTGGTGAGAGGGGCAACCTTGTCTTGTTCCTGATCTTAGTGGAAATGCTTTCAGTTTTTAATCATTGAGAACAATGTTGGCTGTGGATTTGTCATATATGGCCCTTATTATGTTGAGGTAAGTTCCCTCCATGCCTACTTTCTGGAGGGTTTTTTTTTTTTATCATAAATCGGTGTTGAATTTTGTCAAAAGCTTTCTCTGCATGTATTGAGATGATCATATGGTTGTTCTCCTTCAATTTGTTAACATGGTGTATCACATTGATTGATTTGTGTAAATTGAAGAATCCTTGCATTCCTGGGATAAACCCCACTTGATCATGGTGTAGGATCCTTTTAATTTGCTGTTGGATTCTGCTTGCTAGTATTTTGTTGAGGATTTTTGAATCTATGTTCATCAGTGATATGGGTCTGTAGTTTTTCTTTGTGACATCTTTGTATGGTTTTGGTATCAGGGTGATGGTGGCCTTGTAGAATGAGTTTGGGAGTGTTCCTCCCTCTGCTATATTTTGGAAGAGTTTGAGAAGAATATGTGTTAGCTTTTCTCTAAATGTTTGATAGAATTCCCCTGTGAAGCCATCTGGTCCTGGGCTTTTGTGTGTTAGAAGAATTTTAATCACAGTCTCAATTTCAGTGCTTGTGATTGGTCTGTTTATATTTTCTAGTTCTTCCTGCTTCAGTCTGAGAAGGCTGTGCTTTTCTAAGAATTTGTCCATTTCTTCCAGGTTGTCCAATTTATTGACATATAGTTGCTTGTAGTAATGTCTCATGATCCTTCATATTTCTTCAGTGTCAGTTGTTACCTCTCCTTTTTCATTTCTAATTCTATTGATTTGAGTCTTCTCCCTTTTTTTCTTGATAAGTCTGGCTAATCATTTATCAATTTTCTTGATCTTCTCAAAGAATAAGCTTTTAGTTTTATTGATCTTTGCTATTGTTTCCTTCATTTCTTTTTCATTTATTTCTGATCTGATCCTTATGATTTCTTTCCTTCTGCTAACTTTGAGGGGTTTTTATTCTTTCTCTGCTTTGGGTGTAAGGTTAGGTTGTTTATTTGAGATATTTCTTGTTTCTTGATGTAGGATTGTATTGCTATAAACTTCCCTCTTAAAACTGATTTTGCTGCATCCCATAGGTTTTGGGTCGTCGTGTTTTCATTGTCATTTGTTTCTAGGTATTTTTTGATTTCCTCTTTGATTTCTTCAGTGATCTCCTGGCTATTTAGTAGTGTATTGTTTAGTCTCCATGTGTTTGTATTTTTTACAGATATTTTCCTGTAATTGATATCTAGTCTCATAGCCTTGTGATCGGAAAAGATACTTGATACGATTTCAATTTTCTTAAATTTACCAAGGCTTGATCTGTGACCCAAGATATGATCTATCCTGGAGAATGTTCCATGAGCACTTGAGAAGAAAGTGTATTCTGTTGTATTTGGATGGAATGTCCTATAAATTTTAATTAAGTCCATCGTGTTTATGTATCATTTAAAGCTTGTGTTTCCTTATTTATTTTCATTTTAGATGATCTGTCCATTGGTGAAAGTGGAGTGTTAAAATCCCCTACTATGATTGTGTTAATGTTAATTTCCCCTTTTATGGCTGTTAGCATTTGCCTTATGTATTGAGGTGCTCCTATGTTGGGTGCATAAATATTTACAATTGTTATATCTTCTTGGATTGATCCCTTGATCATTATGTAGTGTCCTTCTTTATCTCTTGTAATAGTCTTTATTTTAAAGTCTGTTTTGTCTGATATGAGTGTTGCTACTCCAGCTTTCTTCTGATTTCCATTTGTATGGAAATCTTTTTCCATCCCCTCACTTTCATTCAGTATGTGTCCCTAGGTCTGAAATGGGTCTCTTCTAGACAGCATATATATGGGTCTTGTTTTTGTATCCATTCAGCTAGTCTATATCTTTTGGTTGGAGGATTTAATCCATTTTCATTTAAGGTAATTATTGATATGTATGTTCCTATTACCATTTTCTTAATTGTTTTGGGTTTGTTATTGTAGGTCTTTTCCTTATCTTGTGTTTCCTGCTGAGAGAAGTTCCTTTAGCATTTGTTCTAAAGCTGGTTTGGTGGTGCTGAATTCTCTTAGCTTTTGCTTGTCTGTAAAGGTTTTAATTTCTCCATCAAATCTGAATGAGATCCTTGCTGGGCAGAGTAATCTTGGTTGTAGGTTTTTCCCTTTCATCACGTTAAATATGTCCTGCCATTCCCTTCTGGATTGCAGAGTTTCTGCTGAAAGATCAGCTGTTAACCTTATGGGGATTCCCTTGTATGATATTTGTTGCTTTTGCCTCGCTACTGTTAATATTTTTTCTTTGTATTTAATTTTTGATAGTTCAATTAATATGTGTGTTGGTTTGTTTCTCCTTGGATTTATCCTGTATAGGACTCTCTATGCTTCCTGGATTTGATTAACTATTTCCTTTCCCATATTCAGGACGTTTTCAACTATAATCTCGTCAAATATTTTCTCATTCCTTTTCTTTTTGTCTTCTTCTCTGGACCCCTATAATTCGAATGTTGGTGCATTTAATATTGTCCCAGAGGTTTCTGAGACTGTCCTCAGTTATTTTCATTCTTTTTACTTTATTCTGCTCTGTGGTCGTTATTTCCACTCCTTTTCCTTCCACGTCACTTATCCATTCTTCTGCCTCAGTTATTCTGCTATTGATTCCTTCTCGAGAATTTTTAATTTCATTTATTGTGTTGTTCTTCATTGTTTGTTTGCCCTTTAGTTCTTCTAATTCCTTGTTAAACATTTCTTGTATTTTCTCCGTTCTATTTGCAAGATTTTGGATCATCCTTGTTACCATTACTCCGAATTGTTTTTCAGGTAGACTGCCTATTTCCTCTTCATTTGTTTGGTCTGGTGCGTTTTTACTTTGTTCCTTCATCTGCCTTGTTTTTCTCTGGCTTCTCATTTTGCTTAACTTACTGTGTTTGGGGTCTCCTTTTTGCAGGCTGCTGGTTCGTAGTTCCCATTGTTTTTGGTGTCTGCCCCCAATTGCTAAGGTTGTTTCAGTGGGTTGTGTAGGCTTCCTGGTGGAGGGGAGTAGTGGCTGTGTTCTGGTGGATGAGGCTGGATCTTGTCTTTCTTGTGGGCAGGACAGCATCCGGTGGTGTGCTTTGTGTTGTCTGTAAACTTATTATGATTTTAAGCAGCCTCTCTGCTAATGGGTTGTGTTGTGTTCCTGTCTTGCTAGTTGTTTGGCATAGGGTGTGCAGCACTGTAGCTTGCTGGTCATTGAGTGGAGCTGGGTCTTAGCATTGTGATGGAGATCTCTGGGAGAGCTTTTGCCATTTGATATTATGTGGATCTGTGAAGTCTCTGGTGGACTAATGTCCTGAACTCAGCTCTCACACCTCAGAGGCAGAGGCCTGACACCTGGAAGGAGCACCAAGACCCTGTCAGAGCCACACGCCTCAGATGAAAAGGGAGAAGAACGAAAGAAAGAAAGAGAAAGAAAGAAAGAAGGAAAAATGTAAAGTAAATAAAATAAAGTTATTAAAATAAAACATCATTATTAAAAATAAAACATATTAAAAAGTAGCAAAAACAGAAAGAAGACAGCAACCAACCAAAAAACGAATCCAGCAATGATAACAAGCACCAAAAATTATACTTAAAAAAAAAAAAAGCAGACAGAACCCTAGGACAAATGCTAAAAGCAAAGCTATACAGACAAAATCACACAAAGAAGCATATACATACATACTCACAAAAAGAGAAAAAGGAAAAAATATATAACGTTGCTCCCAAAGTCCACCACCTCAATTTTGGGATAATTCATTTTCTATTCAGGTATTCCACAGATGCAGGGTACAAGTTGATTGTGGAGATTTAATCTGCAGCTCCTGAGGCTGCTGGGAGAGATTTTCGTTTCTCTTCTTTGTTCACACATCTCCTGGGGTTCAGCTTTGGATGTGGCCCCGTCACTGCATGTAGGTCGCCTGAGGGCATCTGTTCCTCGCTCAGACAGGACGGGGTTAAAGTGCAGCTGATTAAGGGGCTCTGGCTCACTCAGGTCGGGGAGAGGGAGGGGTATGGAATGCAGGGAGAGCCTGCTGTGGCAGAGGCCAGCATTATATTGCAACAGCCTGAGGCATGCCCTGTGTTCTCCCGGGAAATTCGTCCCTGGTTCACGGGACCCTGGTAGTGGCAGGCTGCACAGGCTCCCAGGAGGGGAGGTGTGGATAGTTACCTGTGCTTGCACATAGGCTTTTTGGTGGCTGCAGCAGCAGTCTTAACATCTCATGCCCATCTCTGGTGTCCGCGCTGATAGCCGCGGTTCACGCCCGTCTCTGAAGCTCGTTTAGGCGGTGCTCTGAATCCCCTCTCCTCGCGCACCCTGAAACAATGGTCTCTTGCCTCTTAGGCAGGTCCAGACTTTTTCCCAGACTCCCTCCCAGCTAGCTGTGGCACACGAGCCCCCTTCAGGCTGTGTTCACGCTGACAACCCCAGTCGCTTCCCTGGGGTCTGACCTCCGAAACCCGAGCTTCAGCTCCCAGCCCCCAACCGTCCCGGCCGGCAGGTAAGCAGACAAGCCTCTCAGGCTGTTGAGTGCTGGTTGGCGCCAATCCTCGGTGTGGGAATCTCTCCGCTTTGTCCTCTGCACGCCTGGTGCTGCGCTCTCCTCTGTGGCTCCGAAGCTTCCTCCGCCCCCGCCACCCACCCCACCCCCACCCCCACCCCCACCCCCGTCTCCGCCAGTGAAGGGGCTTCCTAGTGTGTGGAAACGTTTCCGCCTTCACAGCTCCCTCCCGGTGGTGCAGATCCCGTCCCTATTCTTTTGTCTCAGTTTTTTCTTTTTTCTTTTGCCCCACCCATGTACGTGGGGAGTATCTTGCCTTTTGGGAAGTCTGAGGTCTTCTGCCAGCGTTCAGTAGGTGTTTTGTAGGAGTTGTTCCATGTGTCGATGTATATCTGATTTATTTGTGGGGAGGAAGGTGATCTCCACGTCTTACTCTTCTGCCATCTTGAAGGTCTCCCCAAAACTGTCACTGTTTGCCGATGACATAGAAAACCCTAAAATCTCCACGCAAAAAATATTAGAATAATAAATGAATTCAGCAAGGTTGCAGAATACAAGATTAGCATACAGAAATCTGTTGTGTTTCTATATACTAGTAATGAAATATCAGAAAAAGAAAGGAAAAAAATCCATTTAAAATTGCATCCAGGGACTTCCCTGGTGGCACAGTGGTTAAGAATCCACCTGCCAATGCAGGGGACACAGGTTCGATCCCTGGTCCAGGAAGGTCCCACATGCCACGGAGCAAATAAGCCTGTGTACCACAACTACTGAACCTGCACTCTAGAGCCCACGAGCCACCATTACTGAGCCCACATGCCACAACTGCTGATGCCTGCAAGCCCATGCTCTGCAACAAGAGAAGCCAACACAATGAGAAACCCATGTACTGCAATGAAGAGCAGCCCCTGCTCAAAGCAACCAGACAAAGCCCATGCACAGCACCAAAGACCCAATGCTGCCAAAAATAAAAAAATAAAACTGCATCCAAAAAAAAACCAAAAAAACTGAAGAATAAACATAAACCAAGGAGGTGAAAAACCTATATCCAAAAACTATAAAACACTGATGAAGGAAACTGAAGATTAGTCAAAGAAATGGAAACATATACCATGGCTTTGGATTAGAGGAATTAATATTGTTAAAATGGCCATACTACCCAAGGCAATATACAGATTTAATGCAATTCCTGTCAAAATACCCATGACATTTTTCATAGAACTAGGATAATCCTAAAATTTATATGGAGATGTTGAGAGCTCAAGATGGTGGAGTAGAAGGATGTAAGCTCACCCCCTTCTTAGGAAAACACCAAAATCACAACTAACTGCTGAACAACCATTGCCAAAAAATGATGGAACACACCAAAAAAGATACCCTAAGACAAAAAAGAAGCCACAGTGAGATGGTAGGATGGGCACAATTGTGATAAAATCATATCCCATACCCACTGGTGAATGACCCAGAAACTGGAAAACAATTATACCACAGAAGTTATCCCACAGGAGTGAAAGTTTTGAGCCCCACATCAGGCTTCCCAGCCTGGGGGTCCGGCAACAGGAGGAGGAGTCCCCAGAGAATCTGGCTATGAAGGCCAGCGGGGTTTGATTGCAGGACTTCCACAGACTGGGGGAAAAAGAATCTCCATTCGTGGAGGATGCACACAAAGTCTTGTGTGTACCAGGATCCAGGGAAAAAAAGCAGTGAACCCATAAGAGACTGGACCAAACCTACCTGCAAGTATTGGAGGGTCTCCTGCAAAGGTGGGGGGCAGCTGGGGCTCACTGCAGGGAAAAAGAACACTGGCAGCAGCAGTTCTGGGAAGTCCCCACTGGCATGAACCCTCCTGGAGGCCACCATTAGCCCTACCAAACAGCCTAGTCTCCAGTGCTGGGTCACCTAAGGTCAAATAACAAACAGGGCAGGAACACAGCCCCACCCATCAGCAGACAAGTGGCTTAAACTCTCCCTGAGCATGGCCCTGCCCACCAGAGGGACAAGACCCAGATCCACCCACCACTGACCAGGAACCAGCCCCTCCCGTCAGGAAACCTGCACAATCCTCTTAGACAGCCTTATCTACCAGAGGGCAGAGAGCAGAAAAAAGAACTACAATCCTGCAACCTGTGGAACAGAAAATGCAATCACAGAAAGTTAGTCAAAATGAAATGGCAGGGACTTCCCACATGGTGGGAGTTGTGGACTTCCCACCACAACTACTGAGTCTGCACTCTAGAGCCTGTGAATCACAGCTACTGAGCCCGCATGCCGCAACTACTGAAGCCTGCGTGCCTAGAGCCTGTGCTCCACAACAAGAGAAGCCACCACAATGAGAAGCCTGCACACTACAACAAAGAATAACCCCCACTTGCCACAACTAAAGAAAGCCCACGCACAGCAACAAAGACCCAACACAGCCAAAAATAAATTAATTAAATAAATAATTTTTTAAAAAATGAGATGGCAGAGGAATTTGTCCCAGATGAAGGAACAAGATGAAACCCCAGAAAACAACTGACCTCCAGAAAACAACTAGTTGAAGTCGAGATAGCCAATCTACCAGAAAAAGAATTCAGAATAATAATAGTTAAGATGATCCAAGATCTCAGAAAAAGAATGGAGGCAAGGATCAGGAAATGCAAGGAATGTTTAACAAAGACCTAAAGAACTAAAGAACAAACAGACAGAGATGAACAATACAATAACTGAAATGAATACACTAGAAGGGATCAATAGCAGAATACATGAGGCAGAAGAATAGATAAGCGACCTGGAAGACAGAATGGTGGAAATCACTGCCACAGATCAGAATAAAGAAAAAAGACTGAAAAAAATGAAGACAGTATAAGAGACCTCTGGGACAATATTAAATGCACTAACATTCACTTTATAGGGGTCCCAAAAGGAGAAGAGAGAGAGAAAGAACCTGAAAAAATATTTGTACAGATAATAGTTGAAAACTACCCTAACATGGGAAAGGGAACAGTCACCCTAGTCCAGGAAGTGAAGAGAGTCCCAGACAGGATAAACCCAAGGAGGAACATGCTGAGACACATAGTAATCAAACTAACAAAAATTAAAG
This sequence comes from Tursiops truncatus, assembly GCF_011762595.2. NCBI lineage: Eukaryota > Metazoa > Chordata > Mammalia > Artiodactyla > Delphinidae > Tursiops > Tursiops truncatus. The sequence continues at coordinate 24,034,123 of NC_047041.1, forward strand.
ACAAAGAAAAAATATTAAAAGCAACAAGGGAAAAACGAAAAATAACATACAGAGGAACACTGGTAAGGTTATCAGCTGATTACTCAGCAAAACCTCTCCAGGCCAGAAGGCAGTGGCATGATATATTTAAAGTGATGAAAGGATAGAACCCACAACAAAAAATACTCTACCCAGCAAAGTTCTCATTCAGATGTGATGGAGAAATCAAAAGCTTCACAGACAAGCAAAGGCTAAGAGAGTTCAGCACCACTAGACCAGCTTTGCAACAAATGTTAAAGGAACTTCTCTAGGTGAAAGAGACCAGCAACTTAAAACAACCTTGTACATATATAGACTGCTACATCAAAACCTAATGGGAACTACAAAACAAAAGACTACAATAGATAGACACACACAAAAAGAAAAAGCAACCCAAACCACAGCACTAAAGCTGGTCATCAAACCACAAGAGAAGAGAACAAAAGAGGAGGGGAAGAAAAAGACCTACAAAAACAAACCCAAAACAATGAAGAAAATGACAATAGGAACATACATATCAATAATTACCTTAAACGTAAATGGATTAAATGCTCCACCCAAAAGACATAGACTGGCTGAATGGTTACAAAAATAAGATGTGTATATATGCTGTCTAAAGAGACCCACTTCAGACCTAGGGACACATACAGGCTAAAAGTGAGGGGATGGAAAAAGGTATTCCATGTAAATGGAAATCAATAGAAACCTGAAGTATCAATATTCATATCAGACAAAATAGACTTTGAAATAAAGACTGTAATAAATGAGACAAAGAAGGACACTACATAATGATCAAGGGATCAATCCAAGAAGAAGACATAACAATTGTGAATATATATGCAACCAACATAGGAGCACCTCAATATATAGGGCAAATACTAATGGCCATAAAGGGAGAAGTAGACAGTAACACAATAATTGTGGGTGACTTTAACACCCCTCTTTCATCAATGGACAGATCTTCCAGATAGAAAATCAATAAGGAAACACAGGCCTTAAATGACACATTAGACCTGATGGATTTAATTGATATTTATAGAGCATTCCATCAAAAGTAGCAGAATACACATTCTTCTCATGTGCACATGGAACATTCTCGAGGATTGACTACATGCTGGGCCACAAAGTGAGCCTCAGTAAGTTTAAGAAAATTGAAATCATATCAAGCATCTTTTCTGACCACAACACTATGACATTAGAAATCAACTACAAGTAAAAAACACAAACACATGGAGACTAAACAATATGCTACTAAACAGCCAATGGATCACTGAGGAAATCAAAGAGGAAATCAAAAAATACCTAGAGACAAATGAAAACAAAAGCACAGTGAGCAAAAACCTATGGGACGCAGCAAAAGCAGTTCTAAGAGGCAGGTTTATAACAATACAATCTTACCTCAGGAAACAATAAAAATCTCAAGTAAACAACCTAACCTTACACCTAAAGCAACTAGAGAAAGAAGAACAAACAAAATCTAAAGTCAGTAGAAGGAAAGAAATCATGAAGATCAGAGAAGAAATAAATGAAATAGAGATGAAGAAAAGATAGCAAAGATCAGTGAAACTAAAAGCTGGTTCTTTGAAAAGATAGACAAAATTGATAAACCTTAAGCCAAATTCATCAAGAAAAAAAGGGAAATGACTTAAATCAATAAATTAGAAATGAAAAAGGAGAAGTTACAACTGACACCACAGAAATACAAGGGATAATAAGAAAATACTTCAAGCAACTATATTTCAATAAAATGGACAACCTGAAAGAAATGGGCAAATTCTTATAAAGGTACAATCTCCCAAGACTGAATCAAGAAGAAATAGAAAATATGAACAGACCAATCACAAGTACTGAAATTGAAACTGTGATTTTTTTTTTTAGCTGTCAACAGGAGCTTTTATTTTTTTATTTTTTAAAAATGTTTATTTATTTATTTATTTATTTTCTTATTAGTCATCCATTTTATACACATCAGTGTATACATGTCAATCCCAATCTCCCAATTCATCACACCACAACCCCCACCTCCCACTGCTTCCCCCCTTGGTGTCCATACGTTTGTTCTCTACTTCTGTCTCTCAATTTCTGCTCTGCAAACCGGTTCATCTGTACCATTTTCTAGGTTCCACATATATGCATTAATATATGATATATGTTTTTCTCTTTCTGACTTACTTCACTCTGTATGACAGTCTCTAGATGTCTCTAAGGAGACAAAACCCTGTACTCTGAAAACTATAAGGTGCTGATGAAAGAAAACGAAGACTACACAAGCAGATGGAAAGATATATCATGTTCTTGGATTGGAAGAATCAATACTGTCAAAATAACTGTACTACCCAAAGCAATCTACAGATTCAATGAAATCCCAATCAAGTTACCAATGGCATTTTTCACAGAACTAGAGCAAAAAACTTAAAATTTGTATGGAGACACAAAAGACCCTGAATAGCCAAAGTAATCTTGAGAAAGAAAAATGGAGCTGGAGGAATCAGGCTCCCTGACTTCAGACCATACTACAAAGTTATAGTCATCAAAACAGTATGGTACTGGCACAAAAATAGAAATATAGATCAATGGAAGAGGATAGAAAGCCCAGAAAGAAACCCACACACCTATGGTCAATTAATCTACAGCAAAGGAGGTAAGATGAAGCAATGGAGGAAAGACAGTCTCAGTAAATGGTGCTGGCAAAACTGGACAGCTACAAGTAAAAAAATGAAATTAGAACACTCTCTAACACCATACACAAAAATAAACTCCAAATGGATTAAAGACCTAAGTGTAAGACAGGACAATATAAAACTCTTAGAGGAAAACATAGGCAGAACACTCTCTGAATAAATTGCAGCAATATCTTTTTCCATCCATCTTCCAGAGTAATGGAAATAAAAACAATAATAAACAAATGGGACCTAATTAAACTCAAAAGCTTTTTCACAGCAAAGGAAACCATAAACAAGATGAAAAGACAACCTGCAGTATGGGAGAAAATATTTGCAAACAACGTGACCTACAACAGGTTAGTCTCCAAAATTTACAAACAGCTCATGCAGCTTAATATAAAAACAAACAACCCAATCAAAAAATGAGCAGAAAACCTAAATAGACATTTCTCCAAAGAAGACATACAGATGGCCAAGAGGCACATGAAAAGATGTTCAGCATTGATAATTTAAACAAATGCAAATCAAAACTGCAATGAGAAATCACCCCACACCAGTCAGAATTGCTAGCGTCAAAAAACCCAGAAACAATAAATTCTGGAGAGCGCTGGAGAGAGGGAGCCCTGCTGGTGGGAATGTAAATTGGTATAGCCACTGTGGAGAACAGTATGGAGGTTCCATAAAAAACTAAAAATGGAGTTATCATATGATCCTGCAATCCCACTCCTGGGCATATATTTGGAGAAGAACATGGTCCAAAAGGATACATGCACCCCAGTGTTCATTGCAGCACTGTTTATAATAGCCAAGACATGGAAGCAACCTAAATGTCCATCAACAGATGAATGAATAAAGAAGATGTGGCACATGTATACAATGGAATATTACTCAGCCGTTAAAAAGAATGAAATAATGCCATTTGCAGCAACATGGATGAACCTAGAGATTGTCATAATGAGTGAAGTAGGTCAGACAAAGACAAATATCGTATGATATCGCTTATATGTGGAATCTAAAAAAAATGATACAAATGAACTTATTTACAAAACAGAAACAGACTCTCAGAGTTAGAGAAGGAACTTATGGTTACCAGAGGGGGGTGGTGGGAGGGATAGTTAGGGAGTTTGGGATTGATTGATTGTTAAAATGGATAACCGGGCTTCCCTGGTGGTGCAGTAGTTAAGAATCTGCCTGCCAATGCAGATTGGGGACACGGGTTTGAGCCCTGGTCCAGGAAGGTCCCACATGCAGCGAAGCAACTAAGCCCATGCACCACAACTACTGAGCCTATGTTCTAGAGCCCGCAAGCCACAACTACTGAAGCCCTCACGCCTAGAGCCCATGCTCCGCAACAAGAGAAGCCACTGCAACGTGAAGCCCGTGCACCGCAAAGAAGAGTAGCCCCCGCTTTCCACAACTAGAGAAAGCCTGTGCACAGTAACAAAGACTCAACTCAGCCAAATAAATTTTTAAAAAATAAATGGATAACCAACCGGGACCTACTGTACAGCACAGGGAACTCTGCTCAATATTATGTAACTACCTAAATGGGAAAAGAATTTTTTAGAAAGAATAGATACATGTATACGTATAACTGAATCACTTTGCTGTACACCTGGAACTAACACAACATTGTTAATAAACTATACTCCAATATAAAATAAAAAGTTAAAATAAAATAAAATTTATATGGAACCACAAAACTCCCTGAATTCCCAAAGCAATCCTGAGAAAAAAGAAGAAAGCTGGAGGCATAACACTTCCAGACTTCAGATAATCCTATACAGTAATCAAAACAGCATGGTATTGGCACAAAAACAGACATATGGACCAATGGAAGAGAATAGAGAGTCCAGAAATAAACCCACACACCTACAGTCAATTAATTTACAACAAAGGAGGCAAGAATATACATGAAGAAAAGACAGTCTCTTCAGCAGGTGGTTTTGGGAAAAATGGACAGCCACATATAAAACAATGACATTAGAACATTCCTTCACACCATATACAAAAACTCAAAGTGGTTTAAAGACCTAAATGTAAAACCTGAAACCATAAAACTCCTAGAAGAGAAGATTTGCAGAACACACTTAGATAAAATCATAACAATATTTTCTTGGATCATTCTCCTAAGGCAAAAGAAATAAAAGCAAAAAACACCCCAACTGGGACCTACTTAAACTTAAAAGCTTTCACACAACAAAAGAAACCATCAACAAAACAGAAAGACAAGCTACAGAATGGGAGAAAATATTTGCAAATGGTATGAAGAATAGGGGTAATAATCAAAATATGTAATCAGCACATACAGCTCAATATCAAAAAAAAAATCCAATTTAAAAATGGGCAGAAGACCCGAATAGACATTTTTCCAAAGAAGACATACAGGTGGCTAACTGGCACATGGAAAGATGTTCAGCATTGCTAGTCATTAGAGAAATACAAATCAAAATTATGAGATATTACCTCACATCTGTCAGAATATCATCAAAAAGTCTACAAGTAACAAACATTGACAAGGATGTGGAGAAAAGGGAACCCTCATACACTGTTGGTGGGAGTGTAAATTCGTGCAGCAAATGTGGAAAACAGTATGGAGCTTCCTCAAAAAACTAAAAATAGAACTATTATGTGATCCAGCAATTCCACTGCTGGGTATATATCCAAAGAAAATGAAAACACAAATCAAAAAGATATATTAACCCCAATGTTTATAGCAGCATTATGTACAATTGCCAAGATATTGAAGCAATCTAAGTATCCATCAACAGATGAATGGATAAAGAAGATGCGGTATGTATATATACAATGGAATATTACTCAGCTGTAAAAAAGAATGAAATTCTGCCATTTGCAACAATGTGAATGGACCTAGAGAGTATTATGCTTAGTGAAAAAGTCAGACAAAGACAAATACTCTATGTTATCATAGAGTATCTAAAAGCTAAAACAAATGAATGTATATAATAAAACAGAAACAGTCCTACAGATATAGAGAACAAGCTAGTGGTTACCAGTGGAGAGTGGGAAAAGGGGAGGGACAAGATAGGAATAAGGGATTAAGAGATACAAACTACTATGAATAAAATAGATAAGCAACAAGGATATTGTACAGCACAGGGAAATATAGTCATTGTTTTGTAATAACATTAAATGGAGTATAATCTTTAAAAATAATGAAAATAATATAATATTGTAAATCAACTATACTTCAATAAAAAAGAGACAAATTGGAACATATTAAGCTATCAATTATAGGTGTCAATTTTAATTTTTATTATAGTTATTTTGATATCAAATATCATTTTCATTATTTCCTTTATAATTTCTATTTGATTTTCATTGAGTTCTAGTGACAGTTTCATAATGGAGTATGTAAATTAATTTAAAATATACTCCTTTGCTTATTCTCTTTTAGGACTTTTGCATGGCTTGGAAACAGGAATCAGAATTTACAAAGAGAGATAGAGCTGCCAGAGTCATTCAGAAGGCCTGGAAAAGTTTCCTTGTGAGTTTATTTCGGTTTTTTGCAGCTTTATTGAGATGTAATTGATATAGTTCACCTGTTTAAAGTATACAATTCAGGGACTTCCTTGGCGGTCCAGTGGTTAAGACTTTGCCTTCCAATGCAGGGGGTGTGGGTTTGATCCCTGGTTGGGGAACTAAGATCCCACGTGCCTTGTGGCCAAAAAACCAAAACATGGAACAGAAGCAATATTGTAACAAATTCAATAAAGACTTTAAAAAATAATAAAGTATACAATTCAACAGCTTTTAGTATATTAAAGAGTTGTATACCACCCTTTGCTTTATAAGTAGACTTTTTTTAAGTTTCAAAAAATTAGCATTAATTAATTATCTTATTAACCTCACTAATATTTATTGAGTTTCTGATCTGGGCCAGGCACTTTGATAATGGCTACTATGAGCAAAAGTATCACTAATTGGCTTATTTGGCTTTCACCTCTAAACATTTTATATCTTGACTCTGGAATCAGGTTTGTGAGCAAGTGTTAGGGATACATTCACTCATTTAATATTTATTCAGTACCTACTCTTGAGGACGTAAAGTATATCTGGATTAATGTAGTAGTTTTTCACCATGCTCTAGTCTGAGTAGAATTAGTCTCCTTATCCAATAAGAAATATTCCAATTTGATTTACTGGGTTAGGTGAGAGCCAAGAGGTGAAATAACTTCTCTCTTTTCTCTAGGATAGCATCAACACTCTGTGTGTGAAGTGGTATGGCTCTCTTTCTAGCACACAAAAGTACCTTTATATCAGTTAATGATGTCTTGAAAAATAATTTCCATTATTTGCCTATGCTGGGGCACAACTATTGATTTCCAACACTAAAAAAAAAAGAATTTCCTTTAAAATCTACTATTCCTTTGTTGGTCTCTAACAGCATACTTGTCATCTAGGCTTAAGCTTTTCTGTCATTTGTAATTCTTCTCTCCCACATTCAAATCCAATCAGCCACATACCTTTGAACACCTGTTATGTTCCTGACACTGTGCTAGGCATTTTACAATACATTCTTGTGTTTAAGGAGCTTCAGTAGAGAAGCCATGTACATAAACAAACGTGTGTGTGTGTATTTTAACAAGATGGTAGACTGAACACACATTTTCACTTTCTATCCTTCTAGAACCCAACTGAAGTGACAATGTATAGAAAGTTAACCCATAACAGAGAGAAGGGAGTTCATGAGCAAATAGGAAATTTTATCTCATACCAAAAATAAATGGTAGTATCCTGTTGGACATATCTATGTAGAAGACTTGCCTATACATACCTTAAAGGGGCACTAATGAGATAGCTCGTTTGTCATTGGAACCCTAGAAAGGACGTCAATTAGGATTTAGCAATTTAAAAAGGCTAAAAGGAGAATGACTATAGACAATAGGGTTAATTGAAGGTCTGTACATGGAACAGCTGTGCCAGTTGTCTGCACTGTCACTTCAAGACCCAAAGCTATAGGCAGGTGGTTATTTATCATTAGTCAAAAATCTACTGGTAGATGGATATTTACCATTGTGCATATAAGAGAAACAAACCCAGAGTAGCCCACAGCTTTGGAAAGATGGCAGAGGTAGAGCCAATAAAAAAGATCCCTTTGGTTCCAGAAAATCTCCTGAAAAAGAGGAAGGCTTATCAGACCCTCAAAGCCACCCAGGCAAAGCAGGTGCTTTTGCAAAGGAAGGAGCAGAGGAAAGGAGAAAAACTCAAGTTTAAGCAACTAGAATGGTTCCTACATGAGTCCTGGTGGCAACTACGTGACAAGGTGCGACTCAGACGAGAAGTGAAACCTCGTGGCTTGGAAGTGCCAGATAAACACTCCTTAGTCTTTGTTGTACACATCCAAATGATTAATGGGGTGAGTTTACTGGTGCAGAGGACCATTGCAAGACTTGGCCTGAATAAGATTTTCAGTGATGTCTTTATGAAAGTAACCCCTTAAACCATAAAAGCACTTCATATAGTGGAAACTTATGTGACCTGGGGATTTGCAAATCTGAAGTCTGTTCAGGAACTCATCTTTAAATGTGGACAAGCCAAGGTCAAGAATAAAATCGTCACACTGACAGACAACACAGTGATTGGGGAGCACCTGGGGAAGTTTGGTGTCGTTTGCTTGGAAGACCTCATTCATGGAGTTGCCTTCCCAGGGAAGGATTTTCAGGTGATCTCAGGGTTCTTGTGCCCTTTGCAACTCTAAGTAGCCTATTGTGCTACCAAGAATAGAGGGGGCTTCCTCAAGGAAGTGGGCTCACCTGGTTATCAAGGTGAATGCATCAATCAACTCATCTGGCAGCTGAACTAAACCCAGAATATCTGAAAGCACAGTGCATTGGAAGCATGTATTTTTGTTTTATGGAATTGTTACCCATTATCTTCAAGGAAGATTATTTTCTGCTTTATCTTCAGAAACTGGAGGTAAAAGGTCAGGAAAAAGATGATGATGTTCACAGCAGGCAGTTTTCATCCCACCTCAGTTCCAAGGAAAATTTCCTGTGTGTCTTCTGTGATGACCACCATCCACCACTGAAACCAGCAAAGATTCACTCCATGGAGAAAGGAGTCCTGTTTTATCACATCTTCTATCCTGGGGTTTAATGTTGGTGAATGAATACCCAAGCATGAATACAGGACAGCAGTGAACCGAGCCCAGGGCCTTGTTTTGGAAAGAACTTGAAATACAATTGGAAAGAAGCACACAAAAATAATGCTCTCTGCTGTGAGTCCATGTTCTAACTTCAGTGACAGCTTGGCAAGCTCTCAGACGTGGCTGTCCCTAGGTGTATCTGGTAACTTCCTTATCCTTGCCTGCAATTGGCTTAGTTCTTTTCTCTAGCTCAGAATTTTAACCTACTCTTGGATCTGTGAGACAGATGGACCCTTTCCCCAGCCAAATGGAGTGTTTCCTGTTAAGAACATGGTGGTAGATTGCTGAGCCCCTGTGCCATTTATGACTCAGGGAAATGCCCACCATTTATTTCTGCTGGGCTTCAAGATGGAATTTTCTGGTTTCCCTGATGATCAGTCCTCTTCTTAAAACCCAAATCAGAAGCTGAAAAAGAATGGATATATGTATAACTGATCCACTTTGCTGTACACCTGAAACTAACACAACATTGTAAATCAACTATAACACAACATAAGTAAAAATTAAAAAAAAAAACAAGGGACTTCCCTGGCAGCCCAGTGGTTAAGACTCTGCGCTTCCAATGCAGGGGGTGCAGGTTCAATCCCTGGTCAGAGAAATAAGATCTCATATGCTGTGCAGTAGCACAGCATCCCCCCCACCAAAAAGAAACAAACCCTGAAGGATTATCTCTTTAAAAAATTTACGTGAACCATCTGGGAAAGCTAGTTCTAGCATGGATTTGGTACTCCACAGTAAAACCCTCTTAATTTTAGTATTTGAGAGATGCCTTGTGTTATTGCTGGCTACCTGACCATACTTCCTCTAAGAAAGTCTGTTCATTAACCCACTTCACAAAGGCCCAAGGCAATCTTCCCATTCATGAGTGTGAACAGTGGAAAACCAGAGACTTACACAAAAGCACAGGATACTTACACTAGCTCCCTAGAAAAATTGACACAGACCTTCATTTGTCACTACTAATGGACAATCACCTGACATTTAAGGAAAACCAATGATGTAGAAACAGAAAGAAAAGAAAAAGAAATAACAGAATCTGAAGGAAATAAAAATGGTAATCAATTTAGCTTAGATCATTATGTTGAATGGCTCTAGGAAGGTTGTATCTGGAGACTAAATAGTACACCACGCAATAGAAGGTATGACTGAGAAGCTGGATTTAAAAAGACATTAGAGGGAGGTAGAGTCAAGATGGTGGTGTGGGAAGATGTGGAGTTAACATCTCCCCACACCTGGGGTGACTGCCAGCTACTGGTGGGAGACTCTGACACCCAAGGAGATGGGAGGAACCCCAAAGTGAACCAGTAGGACATAGGGGGACTGAAGGGGTGAGGAGAAGTGGAGTCCAGACGGGATCAGCACCCCAGAAGCTGGGGAGATCAGGAGAGGCAGGCAGGAGGGACTCTCTGAGAAGAGCAGGAGAGGACCAGAGAGCGATTGCCTGGCCCACTCAAGCCCAGGAAGCCTGCTGGGCTCCCAGGTGAGGTCCCCTGCCGTGCCTGGACCCCTTCTGTTCCTTGAACCTAAGCCCCACTCCCCACAGCCCCCAGGGCCTTTTCCAGTCCTGTAGGTCCTGAGCATTGGCCCCACCCACCACCCAAAACTTGCACTTGCTTAAGCCCCCCGCTCCACAGCCAAGGCCTTTGCCTCCCCTCCCTTTTCCCTCCTCTTTTTTATTATTGTGGTACTAATGTACCTTCTGGTTTCTGATTCATCTATATTTTTATTTTTATATTCTTCCTAACATATCTGTTAGTTTCCTAGTCTAATTTTATTTTTTACCTTGTTGTTGCTTTTTTTTTTTTTTTTTTTTGCCACCCCAGGTGGCTTGCACGATCTTGGTTCATGAGCCTGGAGCTGGGCCAAATCTCCTATGGTGGGAGTTCCAAGTCTGAACCACTGGACTAACAGAGAACCTCAGACTCCAGAGAATATTCACTGGAGTGAGGTCTCACAGAGCTCATCATCTCAGCACCAAGACCCAGCTCTACACAATAGCCTACAAACTCCAGTGTTGGAAACCTCAGCCAAACAACTAGTAAGACAGGAATGCAATCCCACTCATTTAAAAAAAAAAAGAGAGAGAGAGATGGCAAAAAAATATGTCACAGATGAAGGAGCAAGGTAAAAACCTACAAGACCAAATAAATGAAGAGGAAATAGGCAATCTACCTGAAAAAGAATTCAGTGTAATGACAGTAAAGATGATCCAGAATCTCAGAAATAGAATGGAGGCACAGATTGAGAAAATACAAGAAATGTTTAACAAAGATGTACAAGAACTAAAGAACAAACAAACAGAGATGAACAACACAATAACTGAACTGAAAAATACACTAGAAAGATCAATAACAGAATAATGGAGGCAGAAGAATGAATAAGTGAGCTGGAAGACAAAATAGTGGAAATAACTGCCAAGGAACAGAATAAAGAAAAAAGAATGAAAAGAATTGAAGACAGTCTCAGAGACCTCTGGGACAACAATAAACACACCAACATTCGAATTATAGGGGTCCCAGAAGAAGAAGAGAAAAAGAAAGGGTCTGAGAAAATATTTGAAGTGATTATAGTTGAAAACTACCCTAACATGGGAAGGAAATAGTCACCCAAGTCCAGGAAGCACAGACAGTCCCATACAAGATAAACCCTAGGAAAAACACACCAAGGCACATGTTAATCAAACTAAGAAAAAATAAATTCAAAGAAAATATATTAAAATCAGCAAGGGAAAAACAAAAAATAAAATACAAAAGAATCCCCATAAGGTTATCAGCTGATTTTTCAGTGGAAACTCTGCAGGCCAGAGAGAGTGGCAGGATATACTTAAAGTGATGAAAGAGAAAAACCTACAACCAGGATTACTCTACCCAGCAGGATCTCATTCAGATTCAATGGAGAAGTCAAAAGCTTTTCAGACAAGCAAAAGCTAAGAGAATTCAGCACCACCAAATAACTTTACAACAAATGCTAAAGGAACTTCTCTAAGTGGGAAATGCAAGAGAAGAAAAAGACCCACAAAAACAAACCCAAAACAATTAAGAAAATGGGAATAGGAACACACGTATCGATAATAACCTTGAATGTAAATGGATTAAATGCTCCAACCAAAAGACACAGACTGGCTGAATGGATACAAGAGCAAGATCCATATATATGCTGTCTACAAGAGACCCACTTCAGACCTAGGGACACATACAGCCTGAAAGTGAAGGGATGGAAAAAGATATTCCATGCAAATGGAAATCCAAAGAAAGCTGGAGTAGCAACACTCATATCAGATAAAATAGACTTTAAAATAAAGACTGTTACAAGAGATAAGGAGAGACAGTACATAATGATCAAAGGATCAATCCAAGTAGAAGCTATAACAATTATAAATGTTTATGCACCCAACATAGGAGCACCTCAATACATAAGGCAAATGCTAACAACCATGAAAGGAGAAATCGACAGTAGAAAATCCTAAAGTTGTCACCAGAAAACTACTAGAACTAATCACTGAATTTGGTAAGCTTGCAGGATACAAAATTAATGCACAGAAATCTCTGGCATTCCTATACACCAACAACGAAAAATCAGAAAGAGAAATTAAGGAAACACTCCCATTTACCATTGCAACAAAAAGAATAAAATACTTAGGAATAAACCTGCCTAAGGAGGCAAAAGACTTATACTCAGAAAACTATAAAACACTGATGAAAGAAATCAAAGATGACATAAACAGATGGAGAAATATACCATGTACTTGGATAGGAAGAATCAATATTGTGAAAATGACTATGCTACCCAAAGCAATCTACAGATTCAATGCAATCCCTATCAAACTACCAACAGCATTCTTCACAAAATTAGAACAAAAAATTTTAAAATTCGTATGGAAACACAAAAGACCCCGCAAAACCAAACAATCTTGAGAAAGCAAAACGGAGCTGGAGGAATCAGGCTCCCTGACTTCAAACTATACCACAGAGCTACAGTAATCAAAACAGTATGGTAATGGCACAAAAACAGAAATATAGATCAACAGTACAGAATAGAATGCCCAAAGATAAATCCATGCACATATGGGCACCTAATCTATGACAAAGGAGGCAAGAACATACAATGGAGAAAAGACAGCTTCTTCAATAAGTGGTGCCAGGAAAACTGGAGAGCTACATGTAAAAGAATGAAATTAGAACACTGCCTAACACCATACACAAAAATAAACTCCAAATGGATTAAAGGCTTAAATGTAAGACCAGACACTATAAAACTCTTAGAGGAAAACATAGGAAAAACACTCTTTGACATAAACTACAGCAAGATCTTTTTTGACCCACCTCCTAGAGTAATGGAAATAAAAACAAAAATAAACAAATGGGACCTATGAAACTTAAAAGCTTTTGCACAGCAAAGGAAACCATAAACAAATGAAAATACAGCCCTCAGAATGGGAGAAAGTATTTGCAAATGAAACAACAGACAAAGGATTAATCTCCAAAATATACAAACAGCTCATGGAACTCAATATCTAAAAAACAAACAATCCAGGGTAAAAATGGGCAGAAGACCTAAATAGACATTTCACCAAGGAAGACATACAGATGGCCAAGAGTCACATGAAAAGATGCTCCACATCACTAATTATTAGAGAAATGCAAACCAAAACTACAATGAGGTATCACCTCACACCAGTCAGAATGGCCATTATCAAAAAATCTAGAAACAATAAGTGCTGGAAAGGGTGTGGTGAAAAGGGAACCCTCCTGCACTGTTGGTGGGAATGTAAATTGATACAACCACTATGGAAAACAGTATGGAGGTTCCTTAAAAAACTAAAAATAGAATTACCATATGACCCAGCAATCCCACTACTGGGCATATACCCAGAGAAAACCATAATTCAAAAAGAGACATGTGGACTTCCCTGGTGGCACAGTGGTTGAGAGTCCACCTGCCGATGCAGGAGACACTGGTTCATGCCCCGGTCCTGGAAGATCCTTTATGTCGTGGAGCGGCTGGGCCCGTGAGCCATGGCCGCTGGTCCTGTGCGTCCGGAGCCTGTGCTCCGCAACAGGAGAGGCCACAACAGTGAGAGGCCCGCGTACCGCAGGAAAAAAAAAGAGACATGTACCACAATGTTCATTGCAGCACTATTTACAATAGCCAGGACATGGAACCAACCTAAATGTCCATCAACAGATGAATGGATAAAGAAGATGTGACCCATATATACAATGGAATATTATTCAGCCATAAAAAGAAATGAAATTGAGTTATTTGTAGTGAGGTGGATGGACCTAGTGTCTGTTATACAGAGTGAAGTTAGTCAGAAAGAGAAAAACAAATACCATATGCTAACACATATGTATGGAATCTAAAAAAAAAAAAAAAAATGGTACTCATGAACCTAGTTGCAGGGCAGGAATAAAGAGGTAGACATAGAAAATGGGTTTGAGGACATGGGGTGGGAGGGCAAAGCTGGGGCGAAGTGAGGGTAGCATCCACATATACACACTACCAAATGTAAAATAGTTGGCTCATGGGAAGCAGCAGCATAGCACAGGGAGATCGGCTTGGTGCTTTGCGATGACCTAGAGGGGTGGGATAGGGAGGATGGGAGGGAAGCTCAAGAGGGAGTGGATATGGGGACATGTGTATGCATGTGGCTGATTCGCTTTGTTGTGCAACAGAAACTAACACAGTATTGTGAAACAATTATACACCAATAAAGATCTTTAAAAATTTTTTTTTAATCTGGCAAAATGTCTGAACTTTATGGGTTGATATTCCCTTTTGTTCTTTGTTGGTATTCCATTTAAATATTGTAAAACTTTGAAATAATGCTACCTTTATCACCACAAACACTACCAATATAAAATTGGTAGAAACATAAGGGAAAGAGGAGATAAATTAATTAAAATAACTATTACAATTAAAAAATCAAGAGAAAAGTTTGTGTAGAGACTACATTCCTTGTTGCTGCAGCTGATCCCACCTACTGCTCACTATGTTCACTGATGTTCAGCCAGCATCTCAATTGGCCAGAGTACTTTGCCAGGTAGAATAACACAAAACTTACTTTATGGAAGATCATGTTAAATAACTAGAATCCAGCAGAGTCCAGATGTAAGATAAAAAGTGTGTCATACAGAATACTTACCCAATGATGATAGAGCATTGCTCCCAAACCCTGAATGTTTCTTCTGTGATTCATACAGTAGTATAGGTTTCACAGATCATCATGAACCACCATCACAATTCCATTTGTCATTGTTTTTACTCAGCCCTAAAGGGCCAACTAATGTTATCACTTGCACTGAAGCCCTGGACCATCCAGAGAGACTTCTCTTTCTTAGGTTTCACTCAAAACTAACAGATTTTCGGGCTTCCCTGGTGGCGCAGTGGTTGAGAGTCTGGCTGCCGATGCAGGGCACACGGGTTCGTGCCCTGGTCCGGGAAGATCCCACATGCCGCGGAGCGGCTGGGCCCGTGAGCCATGGCCGCTGAGCCTGCGCGTCCGGAGCCTGTGCTCCGCAACAGGAGAGGACACAACAGTGAGAGGCCCGCGTACCTCAAAAAAAAAAAAAAAAGAAAGAAAAACTAGCAGATTTTCAAGACCCTTGTAAATTGTCAGGCAGCACACCAAACTCTAAGGACCCTCAAACTTTGCACAGAAGTGGTAGATGTTTTTTGAAATTTTTTGTTGAAGTGTAGTTGATTTACGATGTTGTGTTGGTTTTGGGTGTACAGCAAAGTTTTTCAGTTATATAAATATATCCTTTTCCATTATAGTTTATTACAAGATATTGAGCATAGTTCCCTATGCTATACAGTAGGTCCTTGTTGGTTATCTATTTTATCTAGAGTAGTGTGTGTATCAGTTAATCCCAAGCTCTTAATTTATCCCTCCCCCCACTTCCCCTTTGGTAATCATAAGTTTGTTTTCTATTTCTTTGAGTCTGTTTTTGTTTGATAACTACATTCATTTGTATCTTTTTTTTTTTTAGATTCCACAAAAAAATAGATAAAATAAAAAATAAAAAGAAGTTAGAAACTCCGAAAAACAACTAACCATGAAAGTCATGGTTCAAATATAAGGCAAATTAATATATTTCTAACCTCTATGTAAAGAGAATAATTTGATTTTTTTTTAATATCTTTATTGGAGTATAATTGCTTTACAATGTTGTTAGTTTCTGCTGTATAGCAAAGTGATTCAGCTATACGTATACATATATCCCCATATCCCCTCCCTCTTGCATATCCTTCCCACCCTCCCTATCCCACCCCCCCCATCCCACCCCTCTAGGTGGTCACAAAGCATGGAGCTGATCTCCCTGTGCTATGTGGTTACTTCCCACTAGCTAGCTATTTTACATTTGGTACTGTATATATGTCAATGCCACTCTCACTTCGTCCCAGCTTACCCTTCCCCCTCCCCATGTCCTCAAGTCCATTCTCTAAGTCTGCGTCTTTATTCCTGTCCTGCCCCTAAGTTCATCGGAACCTTTTTTTTTTTAGATTCCATATATATGTGTTAGCATACAGTATTTGTTTTTCTCTTTCTGACTTACTTCACTCAGTACATTTGATCTTGATTCTAGATACATTCTACTTCAAGTGGCCCAGAGGGTGACTTCTAAATAAAGATGCATAGTTTTAGCATATTATGTGGCCCTGTAATTGAATAATTTGCATAGTCGTAGTAATGTGAATGCAGTTTTTTCTGTAATTTAAGATATTTTTATCAAAGTACTTTGTGTACTTCTTTAAAATAATGTAAAAGAACTTACACTAAAAAGCAAGTCTTTACCCCATCTCACTACCTTCCACCTTCATACTCTAAAGGCAACCACTTTTATCTAACTTTTTGTTTTAGATCTTCTAGTCACTAGTTCCATGCTTCTAAATAATATGCTTATTATATTTTACTTATCAACTTTAGAAGTGATCTGTTGACTTTCTGCAAAGATGATTAAGAATTTACCTTACTTATCCTCCAAAACCCTGCTTATCTCCCCCCTCAGTATCATGTCATTGTTTTAATTCCTCTGTTTCTTACCTTGCTGCTTTAAAGACTTTTGTTTCTTGTTCCATCATGCTAACAAAGGATCACTTGACTCCTTATTATATATGATGAGGATATAAATATCCCTATCCTTTTCTTCACATATCTTGCAGTATTCAAATCCCCAAGTTCCATCACCTCTCCCTTGTCAATATTCACTTGGAGGAGTTTTTCAAATATCCTGAATACAAATCCTTTATTGCAATATAAAATATCATCTTCCAGGGTACCTCACTTCCCTCTTAAAGGTGTTTTTGATAAGTCTTTAATTTTAATAAGATCCAGTTTATCATTTGTTCTTTACGGTTAGTGCTGTCTGTGTCCATTTAAGAAGTGTTTATGTAGAAGGTACTGTCATCAAGATGGTGTCAAAAGTCCAGGTCCCCCAGTGTTCCAGGACGTTTCCTGGGAGGTGCACTCAGGTCTTGCCTCATGGGGATCACTGGGGGAATCTGCAGGGCTCGACCACTGGGGATTTGATAGAGACAGAGAAAAGAGGGGCATGGCTGACAGCAACCTGTGCTCAGATCTTGGCAGTTTGCATTACCGCTTACAGCAATACCTGAGCAGAGATCTCAGCCAGGCTCTGCCCATCTGCAGAGCTGAGCCAGTGGCCCCATCTGGCCAGGGAGCTCAGTTGGCAGTTCTACCTGATATGGGTCCCAAACCAACAGGTTTTACTGACTACAGAAACTGTTTTATGGCCCCACTTAGGCAAGGAAGCAAATTCGCAGCCCCACCCGATTTATGAGCATAGTCTTCAGTCCTGCCCAACCAGGAAGCCTAGCCAGTCACGAAGCCCAGAAACAGATCCAAGCCTATGGCTTTGCCTAATTACTGAGTACAAACTGTAGCCAGGGACTTCCCTGGTTGTGCAGTGGTTAAGAATCCACCTTCCAATGCAGGGGACACAGGTTTGAGCCCTGGTCCGGGAAGACCCCACATGCCGCAGAACACCTAAGCCCATGTGCCACAACTACTAGCCTGCGCTCTAGAGCCCGTGAGCCACAACTACTGAGCCTGCACGCCTAGAGCCGGTGCTCCACAACAAGAGAAGCCTCTGCAAGAAGAAGCCCACGCACCGCAAGGAAGAGCAGCCCCTGCTCGCCGCAACTAGAGAAAGCCCGCACGCAGCAACGAAAACCCAACGCAGCCAAAAATAAATAAATAAATTTATTTTTAAAAAGACCTTTTAAAAAACTGTAGCTAAAGGGAGCCTAGCCAGTGACTCCACCCAATTGCAGAGCATAGCCTATGGTCCCACCCAGCTAGGGTCCCTGGACAGTGACCCCATCCAACCAAGGAGCACAGTCTCTAGACCCCCACAACTGCATGATATAACTGGAGGCCCTGCCCAACTAGAGAGCCTGGCCAGTGACCACCTCCAACAGAGGAGCACACCCAGCAGCTTACTCCATCACAAAACCCAGCCTACAGCCTTGCCCAACTTTGGGGCAAAGCCTATGGCCCTACCTGATCACAGAACACAGCCTGTGGCTGCATCCAACCACAAAGCCTTGCTTGTAGCTTTGCCCGAACATGAAGTCTGGCCAGCAGCACCATCTGGTAAGGGAGCACATCCTGAGGCCTCACCCAACCAGGAGTGATTGCAGAGCCCAGCCTGCAGCCCTGCTTTGTTGCAGAGTCCAGCCAGTGGCACCTCCCTGCCAGGGAACACAGCCTATGACTTCACCTAACCAGAGGTGATTGCAGAGCCCAGCTAGTAGTCCTGCCTGAAAGTAAGTAAGCCATCATGCCCACCTCAGAACATGGGCAGTGACCTCACCCAAATAGACACCCCAATAGCAAGCCTCCACCTGCCCATGGATGCTACCAGATGACCCATCCAGTACCCCAAGCTGAGCTAACTGATGAAGGTCTTTCTCTGCTGAAGGGAACCTCTGGAGTCTGGAAGAAAAGACCACTTACTCAGATGCACAGATACCAAAGTAAACATGACACCACCAAAAGAAACTAATAAAGCTCCAATAATTTACTCAAAGTATGGGTCTGTGAACTGTCTAACAAAGAATTCAGAATAATCCTCTTGAGGAAGTTCATGGAACTACAAGAACATGTAGACAGACAACTACATGAAATTGGGAAAACAGTACATGAACAAAGTGAGAAGCTCAACAAAGAAATAAAAGCTATCCTCCAAAAAGCCAAAAAGACATCCTAGATCTGAATAATAAAAAAACTGAGCTAAAGAATTCCAACAGCAGACTCCATCAAAAAGACAAGAGATAAGTGCCGGCGAGGATGTGGATAAAAGGGAATCTTGTACACTCTTGGTGGGAATGTAAACTGGTACCACCACTATGGAAAGCAGCATGGACATTACTCAAAAAATAAAATAAAAAATAGAACTACCATATGATCCAGCAATTTCACTTGTGGATATTTTTCTGAAGGAGATGAAATCACTACCTCAAAGAGACAGCTGCACTCCCATGTTCATTGCAGCATATCTACACTAGCCAAGACATAGAAACAACCTAAGTATCTGTTGACAGATGAATGGATAAAGAAAATGTGATAATGTTTTATATATTATATATTATATTATGTGAAGATATTATATATAAACATTTAATATTAGTATAGCATATTAATATTATTTATAACGGAATATTATTCAACCATGAGAAGGAAGGAAATCCTGCCATTTGTAACAACATGAATGGATCTGGAGGGCACTATGCTAAGTGAAATAAGTCAGGCAGAGAATGATGAATTCTGTATAATGTATGCTCTCATTTATATGTGGAACCAAAAAAACCCTGGACTCTTAGATATAGGGGGTACATTGTTGCTAGAAGGGGTGGTGGGGGTGTAGGGGAGGGATGAGCGGAGATCATCAAAGGGTACAAACTTCCAGTTATAAGATTAATATGTTCTAGGAATGTAATGTACAGCATGGTGACTCTAGTTAACAGTATTGTGTTGAATAATTGAAAGTTGCTAAGAGAGTAGATCTTAAAATTCTTACCACTCACACAGTAAATGGTAATTATGTGAGGTGAAGGATGTGTTAACTAAATTTTTGTGGTAATCATTTCACTATATATGTAGATCAAATCATCATGTTGTATACCTTAAATTTGCACAATGTTATATGTCAGTTATGTCTCAATAAAGATGCGGGGGAGTTAGAAATATTCGTTTAACCCAAAGTCAGAAGATATTTTCCTTATGTTTCTTCTAGAGGCTTAGTTGTTTAGTTTCACATTGAGATCTGGTATCCATCTCCAACTAATGTTTGTGTATGATAACAGGGACAAAGGTCATTTTTTTCCTTATGGATTATCAAATGACCAGGTATCTTTTATTGAAAAATACCATCTTTCCACAATAAATTGCAGTGGTGCCTTTGTAAAGTCATGAAATCATATATGTGAACTGTTTCTATAGTTTCTACTCTGTTGCATTGGATTATTTTGTCTATATTTGGGTTAACACCACATTGTCTTAATCTGTAGCTTTATAATAAGAGTGGATATATGTTAATAGAGTCCTCTAACTTTGTTCTTCAAGATTATTTTACCTATTTTAGGACTTTTGCATTTCCGTATAAACATTGGAATCAACTTGTTTTAATTTCTAAAAAAATTTTGTTGGCATTATAATTGGGATTGCATTAAATCAATTGATCAGTTTGGGGAGAACTAATATCTTACTATGCTCACGGGTTTTTTTAACATGGTGTATCTCTTCATTTATTTATATCTTCTTTAATTCCTCTCCATAATGTTTTGTAGTTTATAGTGCAGAAGTCTTATACATCTTTCATTTGATTTCTAGGTTATTTGGCTTTTTATGCTAAAGTAAGTGGTGTTATTTATTAAATCTTATTTTCTAACTGTTCATTTCTAGTTTATATAAATATTTATTTTTATATACTGACTAAATATACATTTATTATTTCTAATTGCTTTTTAATACGTCCTTTCAGATTTTTTTTAGATTTTATTGAAGTATAATTGATTTACAGTGTTGTGTTAATTTCTGCTATACAGCAAAGTGACTCAGTTATACATATATATATTCTTTTTCATATTCTTTTCCATTATAGTTTGTCACAGGATGTTGAATATAGTTCCCTGTGCTATACAGTGGCACCTTGTTGTTTATCCATCCTATATATGATAGTTTGCCTCTGCTAAACCCAAATTCCCATTCCTTTCCTCCCCTACCCCACCTCCCCCTTGGCAACCACAAATCTGTTCTCTATATAGGTGAGTCTGTTTCTGTTTTGTAGATATGTTGATTTATATTGAATTTTAGATTCCACATATAAGTGATATCATATGGTATTGGTCTTTCTCTTTCTGACTTATTTTGCTTAGTTTGATAATCTCTAGATCCATCCATGTTGCTGCAAATGGCATGAATTCATTGTTTTTGATAGCTGAGTATCTTTCAGATTTTCCACATAATCATGTCATCTTTGCATGATGACTTTCATTTTTCCTTTGCAAACTTTATACTTGTTATTTCTTGTTCTTGCTTTTTTGCACTGACTAGACCCTCCAGCACAATACTCAAAAGAATTATGGACATTCTTTTCTTTTTCCTGAACACAGAGAGAAGGCATATAATATTCCACTGTAAGCTGTTATCTGTATTTTTTTGTAGAAACTCATTATCTGTTTAAGGAAGTTAACTTAATTCCTCATTTGCTAAGATTTTTATTCTTGTTTTTATGAAAACTCTGGGTATTGAATTTGATCAAATGTTTTTGCTGCTCCTAAATGGTCATATGGTCTCCTTCATTCTCTTTACATGGTAAATTACATTCATTGACATTCAAATGTCAAACCAACCTTGTATTCCTGGAATAAACTCCACTTCATCCTGATTGTTACCCTTTTGGTATATCCTGGATTTGATTTGCTAAGCATTGGCTTAGGATTTTCTGCATATTTATTTTTAAATTCAATTTTTCTTTGTTGTAATGTCCTTGCCAGGTTTTGTATCAGTATTATGCTGGTCTCCTAAAAGGAATTGGGAAGTTTTTCTTCTTTTTCATTATCTCTAAGAGTTTGTGTGATTGGTATTATTTTTTCTATAAATGTTTGGAATAACGCATTAGCAAAGCCATGTGTGCTAGGAGTTTTCCATATAGAAAGGTTTTTAACTATGAGTTCCATTTCTCTAATAATACAGGACTATTCAGATGTGTGCTTCTTCTTGTATCCATTTTGATAAATTACTTTTTCAAGGAATTTGTCCATTTTGTTTGTTTTTATTTAGGTATAATTGACATATAACATTATATTAATTGCAAGTGGGCAACATAATCATTCAAAATTTGTATATATTGTGAAATAATCACCACAATAAGTCCAGGTAACATCTGTCACCATAGATAGTTACAAAAAATTTTTTTCTTGTGTTGAAGACTTTTAAGATTTACTCTCTTAGCAACTCTCAAATATTCAATACAATACAATTAACTATAATTCACCATGCTTTACATTACACCCCATGACTTAATTATGCTATAACTGGAAGTTTGTACCTTTTGACCCCCTTCATTTATTTCTCCCACCCCCCATCCCCCACCTCTGGCAATAATCATTTTGTTCTTTTTGTCTACGAGCTTATTGTTGTTGTTGTTTAAATTCCATGCATAAGTAAGATCATATGGTGTTTGTCTTTCTCTGACTTATTTCACTCAGCATAATGTTCTCAAATTCCATCCATGTAGTTGCAAATGGAAAGATTTTGTTATTTTTTATGGCTGAATAGTATTCTGTTATATATATATATATATATATATATATACACACATATATGTACGTGTATATATATGCCACATCTTCTTTATCCATTTATCCATCAATGAGCACTTAGGTTGTTTCCATACTTGACTATTGAAAATAATGCTGCAATGAACATGGGGGTGCATATATCTTTTTGAATTAGTGTTTTTGTTTTCTTCGAACAAATACCCAGAAGTGGAGTTGCTAGATCACATGGTAGTTCTACTTTTTATTTTTTGAGGAATCTCCATACCATTTTTCATACTGGCTGAACCAATTTCCATTCATACAAACAATGCAGAAGCGTTCCCTTTTCTCCACTTCTTTGCCAGCACTTGTTATTTCTTGGTTTTTTGATAATAATCATTCTAACAGGCTTGAAGTGACATCTTGTTGTGGATTTGATTTAAATTAAGGAATTTGTCCATTTTGTTTAAATTGTCAAATCTATTTTAGCCAAAATTTGTTTACAATCTCCTTTCATTATCCTTTTAATGTCTGTAAGACTTGTAGTGGTATTGTTAATAAGTGTTTTCTCTTCATTTCTCTACATCTGCATTTCTAGGAGTTTATCAATTTTATTAATCTTTTAAAAAAAACTGTTCTTTGGCTTTGTTGGTTTTCTCTATTTTAACTCTATTTTCTATTTCATTGATTTCCAAACTTATCTTTGTTGTTTTTTCTTTCATTTTGGGGCTTTTATTTGCTGTTCTTTTTCAAAGTTCTTGGGATGGAAAATTAGATCTTAGATTTTCAACTTTTATTCTTTTTATAGTATATGTATTTTGACCTATTAAAGTTCTCCCTTCAGCATTTCTTTAGATTTATCCACACAGGTTTTGATACGTCATATAATTATTACCTCAGCTTGGAATATTTCATAATTTTCAATGTAATTTTTTTTTTTTTCTGTGGTATGCGGGCCTCTTACTATTGTGGCCTCTCCCGTTGTGGAGCACAGGCTCTGGACGTGCAGGCTCAGGCCTAGCTGCTCCGCGGCATGTGGGATCTTCCCGGACCGGGGCACGAACCTGTGTCCCCTGCATTGGCAGGCAGACTCTCAACCACTGCGCCACCAGGGAAGCCCCAATGTAATTTTTTGACTCATGGGTTATTTAGAGCCACATTGATTAATGACCAAATATTTAGGAATTTTCTAGTTATCTTTTTATTATTGATTTCTGGTTTAATTCCACTGCAGCCAGACAACATACTTTAAATGGTTTTAATAACTCAAAACTTGCTTGGTACAGAAAAATTCTATTTTGATAAATGTTCCATGTGATCTTGAGAAAAAAATGTATTCTTCTATCGGTTAGGTCAAGTTAGTTAATTATGTTTTTCAAATCTTTTGTAGCTGTCTTAGTCTGTTCGGGCTGCCATAACAAACTATTATAGGCTGGGTGGATTATAAACAACAGAAATTTATTTATTATAGTTCTGGAGGCTAGGAAGTCCAAAATCAAGGCACTAGCAGACTTGGTACCTGTTGAGAACCTGCTTCCTGGTTCTTGTTATGTCCTCACATGTTGGAAGGGATGAGTGATCTCTCTGAGCCCTTTTTTTTTCTTTTAAATTAGTTTTATTAGTTACCTACTTTATACAAATTAGTGTATATATGTCAATCCCAATCTCCCAATTTATCCCATCACCACCAGCTCCCGCCCCCCCGTTGTCCCTGCTTTGTGTCCATACATTTGTTCTCTGCATCTGTGTCTCTATTTCTGGCTTGCAAACCAGTTCATCTGTACCATTTTTTCTAGATTCCACATATATGCGTTAATATATGATATTTGTTTTTCTCTTTCTGACTTACTTCACTCTATATGACAGTCTCTAGGTCCATCCACATCTCTACAAATGACCCAGTTTCATTCCTTTTTATGACTGAGTAATATTCCATTGTATGTATTTACCACATCTTCTTTATCCATTCATCTGACTGAGCCCTTTTTTATAAGGGCACTAATCCCATTCATGAGGGCTTTACCCTCATGACCTAATCATCTCCCAAAGGTCCAGCCTCCTCCTACCATCACCTTGGGGGTTAGAATTTCAATATGAATTTTGGAGAGACAGAAATATTTAGTCTATAGCAGGAGACTTACTAATTTTTTGCCTATTTGTTCTATCAGTGCTTGAGAAAAGTAGGTTAAAGTTTTCCATTATGATTGGGGATTCATTTATACTCCTGGTAATTGTGTTAATGTTAGCTTTACATAGTTTGAAGTAATGTTGTTAGGTACATATCAGCTCAAGATGGTTACACCTTATTGTTGAGTCGAACCTAATCAATATGAAATATTGTTTCTTATATTTTCCAAAATTTTTGCCTTAAAGTCTATTTTATTTTGTATTGATAAAGTTACCCTAGTTTAATTTTGGTTAGTGTTTGCATGGTATATTTTCTTATTCTGTTACTTTCTAACTTTTTGCATCCTTTGTAAATAATACAGAGCTGGATCTAATTTTGGTTAGTCTTAAATAATCATTGTCTTTTAATTAGCATGGTTAGATCATTTATATTTATTATAATTATGGTATTTGTTTAATTTAAGTCTACCATATTGCTGTTGCTTTTCTATTTATCATCTGTTTTTCATATATTTTTCCTGTTTCCCATTTCTTTGTATTATTTAAATGATTTTAATATATCACTATTTTCTTCTGCATTAATTTTTGGTTATTTTGATTGATTTAAGATGTTCATAAATTATTTGCTACTCTTTCTGTTGAGAGGTTAGGGGCAATCTTCTTCCTTTTATTTAAGCTATTATAGGCTTGCTTTACCACTAAAACCAATAAAATAGAACATGACATACTGGGACCTCTAAGCTTAGGTAATAAATATGGAGAACAGTATGGAGGTTCCTTAAAAAACTAAAAATAGAACTACCGTATGACCCAGCAATCCCACTACTGGGCATATACCCTGAGAAAACCATAATTCAAAAAGAGTCATGTACCACAATGTTCTCTGCAGCTCTATTTACAATAGCCAGGACATGGAAGCAACCTAAGTGTCCATCGACAGATGAATGGATAATGAAGATGTGGCACATATATACAATGGAATATTAGCCATAAAAAGAAACAAAATTGAGTTATTTGTAGTGATGTGGCTGGACCTAGAGTCTGTCATACAGAGTGAACTAAATCAGAAAGCAGAAAACAAATACTGTGTGCTTACACATATATATGGAATCTAAAAAATATATATATATGCATATATATATATATATACACATATATATGTATGTATATATATGTGGTTCTGAAGAACCTAGGGGCAGGACAGGAGTAAAGATGCAGATGTAGAGAATGGACTTGAGGACATGAGGAGGGGGAAGGGTAAGCTGGGACCAAGTGAGAGATTGGCATGGACTTATATGTACTACCAA
The DNA here is from genome assembly GCF_011762595.2 of Tursiops truncatus. Lineage (NCBI taxonomy): Eukaryota > Metazoa > Chordata > Mammalia > Artiodactyla > Delphinidae > Tursiops > Tursiops truncatus. The sequence goes on from NC_047041.1 coordinate 24,060,195, forward strand.
ATGTAAAATAGATAGCTAGTAAGAAGCAGCCACATAGCACAGAGAGATCAGCTCGGTGCTTTGTGACAACTTGGGGGTGGGATAGGGAGGGTGGGAGGGAGATGAAAGAGGGAGAAGATATGGGGATATATGTATATGTATAACTGATTCAGTTTGTTATAAAGCAGAAACTAACACACCATTGTAAAGCAATTATACCCCAATAAAGATGTTAAAAAAATAAAAATAAAGACAGTGCCCAGCTTAAAAAGAAAAAAAAAAAAAAAAAAAGCATTGCAGGCGGCCCAGTTTCAATCCCTGGTCAGGGAACTAAGATCCTGCAAGCCATGTGGTGTGGCCATAAAAAAGAAACATTGCAGTGTCCATGTCTGTGTCATGGAATGCTCATTCTAGATGAAGCCAGCCACAAGGTACAACAACCCTGAAACTGCCATGCCAAGCTAGCCTAATGGAAAGGCTGTCTACAGAGATTGGTGATTGGCCATCCCCAGATTTATCAGCTATTCCATCCCGCTTACAAGATACATAACTGAAAAAGCCATTTTCAATATTCCTTCCCCAGCAGATAAAACAGAAAAAGAACCAAGAAACAAGCCTGATAGCTAGAATTGAGGCCCCTGACATAGGGCCCCACTTGAGTCATCCCAGCCATTCCCAGCTTTGTAATCCATCTCAGATGAAGTCTCAATCACTGTGGAAGTGAGACCAGACATCCCTACTCTGCCCTACCATAATTTGCAACCCATAATTGTGAGCATAATAAAATGGTGGTTGTTTTACATCACTAAGTTTTGGGGGTAGTTTGCTACACAGCAGTAGATTACCATAACAGTTACATATTATCTTAATGGGGTAACTTAGAGTTTACAATATGCGTCCTTGACTAATTAATGCCTACATTAAGTTAGTACTTTTACCCTTTCCAGAACAATGCAAGAATCTTAAAATGGGTTAACTCCCTTTATCGTCTTTCCCTTTTGTGCTATTTGTTGTCAGTTTTCACTTACATTTTTGTTTTAAATATAAGAAGACATTATTTTTATTGCCTTAAACAATTAGTATTTACTTTTTGTTGTGGTAAATATACATAACATAAAATTTACCATAATAACCACTTTTAGGTGTACAGTTTAGTGACATTAATTACATTTACAACATTGTGTAGCCATTTCCACTATCCACTTCTAGAACTTTTTCATAATCTCAAACAGAACTTCCTGTATCCACTAAACAATAACTCTCCATCCTCCACTGCCCCCTAGGCCATGGTAACCTCTATTTTACTTTCTGTATCCATGAATTTGTCTATTCTAGGTAGTTTGTATAAGTACATTTGTCCTTTTGTCTCTGCTATTTCATTTAGTATAATGTTTTCAAGTTTCATCTAATTTATAGCATGCATCAGAATTTCATTCCTTTTAAAGGCTGAATAATATTCCATTGCATTTATATACTACATTTTGTTTATCCACTCCCTTTTAACAGATCTTGGGTTGTTTACACATTTTGGCTATTGTGAATAATGCTACTATGAAAATTGTTGTATAAGTATCTGTTTGAGTACCTCTTTCAATTCTTTCGGGTTCATATCTAGAAGTGGAAGTACTGAATCATATTGCAATTCTATGTTTAAATTTTTGAGGAATGATCAAAATGTTTTCCATTGTGGCAGCACCATTTTACATTTTCACTAGCAATGCACACAGTTTCCAATTTCTCTACACTCTTGCCAAAACCTATTTTCTATTTTTTTATGATAGCTATCCTAATGGATGTGAAGTTGTATCTCATTGTGATTTTGATTTTGATTTCCTTTATGACTATTGATGTTGAGCATCTTTTTATGTATTTATTGACCATTCGTAAATTTCTCTGGAGAAATGAGTATTTGAGACTTTTGCCCATTTTTGAATTGAGTTATTTGTTGTTTTTATTGTTGTGATGTGGGAGTTCTTTACATATTTTGGATATTAACCCCTTATCGAATATCTGCTTTGCAAATATTTTCTTCCATTCTGTGGATTGCCCTTTCAGCCTCTTGACTGTGTCCTCTGCCACGCAAAAGTTTTAAATTTTGATATAGTCCACTCTACCCTTGTTTTTCTTTAATTGCTGTGCTTGCAGGGTAATGTCCAATAAATCATTGCCAAATTCAATGTCATGAAGCTTTTCTCTTTTATTTTCTTCTAAGAGTTTTAGGTTGCAGCTCTCATTTTTAGGCCTTTGATCCACTTTGCATTAATGTCCAATTTCATTATTTTGTATGTGGATATCCAGTTTTCCCAGCATCATTTGTTGAAAAGACTGTCCTTTCCCCATTAATAATCTTGGCACCCTTGTCAAAGTCAATTATACATGTAGGAGTATATTTTGGGGTTCTCTATTCATTCCATTGGTCTTATGTCTGTCCTAATGCCAATGCCAAACTGTTTTGTAGCAAGTATTGACATCAGGATGTGTCTGGCTATTTGGGGGCCCTTGAGATTCCACATGAATTTTAGAATGTACTTTTATATGTCTTTTAAAAGTGACATTGGAATTTTGATAGGGATTGCACTGAATCTGTAGATTACTTTGGGTAATATTTTCATCTTACCAATATTAAGTCTTCCAATCCATGAACACAGTATGTCTTTCCATTTATTTATGTCTCCTTTAATTTCAGTATTCATTTTTTATTTATTTATTTATTTTTAATAGGGGTATAGTTGTTTTACAATGTTGTGTTAGTTTCTACTGTACAGTGAAATGAAATAGAGTTCCCTGTGCTATACAGCAGGTTCTTATTAGTTATCTGTTTTATACATATTAGTGTATATATGTCAGTCCCAATCTCCCAATTCATCCCACCTCACCCCCCACATTCTCCCCTTGGTGTCCATACGTTCAGTATTCATTTTTATTTCTCCAGATATTTACACCTTCCAGGGACCTTCATTCCTCCCTACAGTTCTGTGTTTCCCTATGGTATTACTTTCCTGCAACATAAGGTATTCCCTACAGTAGTTGTCGTAGGGCAGATCTCCTGTGAAAAATTCTTTCAGCTTTTGTTTGTCTGAAAACATCTTTATTTCACTTTTGTTTTTGAAGAATATTATCAACATGATAGAAATCTAAGTTGTCACGTTCTGTGTTTTTTTTCCCCCTTAGCACCTTAAATATGACATTCCATTCTATTCTGGATTCCATGGTTTCTGTTAAAAAAAAAATCAAGGACCAGTTTTACTCTTTCAACCCTGAAAGTAATGTGTCTTTTATTGTCTGGATGCTTTTAAATTGCCTCTATGTTTTGTTTTTAGCAGTTTAAATTCGATGTGCCTATGTGTCATTTTCATTTTTTGTCCTGCTTGAATAAGTTGACAATAGAATAATCCAGCAGAGTCCATGCCTTGTTACCCTAGCATACTTACTTCTTCTAACCATATTTAACTTCCAAATAATGTCAATATTAAAATTATGCTTCCACCTAACATGATACAACTATCCCTCATATAGATTAAAACAAACTAATCCTCTTCCCCAAAGTAATTTTATTTATCTTTCAATCATTTTTATTTCTCTTCCTGCTGAGTCATACTCCACCTATGATATCTTGTCATATAAATACTAGATACAAGGTTAAGCACTTATATTTATTTCCTACTGCTGCTATAACAACTGCCAAAACCTTAGTAGCTTTAAACAACAAAAAATTATTATCATACAATTCTGGAGGCCAAAATCTGAAATGGATCTCACTGGGCTAAAATCAAGATGTCAGCAATGCTGCATTCTTTCTGGAAGCTCTAGGGAAGAATTTGTTTTCATGTCTTTTCCAGCCTTTAGTGGCTGCCCACATTCCTTGGCTCATGGTCTCCTTCCATTTTCAAAGCCAGCAATGACCTACCAAGTATGTCTCACATCACATCACTCTGGTGCTGACTCTTCTGTCCCCTCTTTGACTTATACAGACTCTTTATTTTCCCAATTATAAGGTCCCCTCATTTTTTTTGGTGTGGTGGTTCACTGGCATAAGGAACTCAAAATGGCCAGGTGACAGTATCAGCTTCCGTTTTAATGTAACTGTTGGTGTGTACCTTGGTGGAAGCCTTTCTCCTGTGGGTTCTAAGGCCTTTATATCCACAGAACCCAAAGGTACAAGGAAAGGAAGCAAAATTTTCACTAGTGGATTATTAGAGATAATATTGAGAGGGAGCCACTTTCATTTCCACCCTTTAATTTTCAAACTCATAAATGCTGGCTGGCATAGATTCAGATCATATTCTATAACATGAAGGACATCACTGTAGCCTGAAAAGTGTTGTCAGTGGAACTCTAACTGTAACTGAGTCTCCAAAATGCCATTCCACCAGGCCAAGTGCTTTAGGGTGATGGGGAACAAGGTAATGTCAGTGAATTTCATGAGCATAGGCCCATTGATGTGCTGCGTTTGCTCTGAAGCAAGTTCTCTGATCAGAAGCAATTCTATGCAGAATATAATGACAAGTGAATAAAACATTTTGAAGGTACACAGATAGTGGTTTTTGTAGAAATATTTTGTACCCAGGAGTGTAAATTATCAATTCCAATGAGAATCAAGTGTTACCCCTTCCATAATGGAAGTGTTCCAACTAATCAATGTGCCACAAGAAGCTGGCTAATTCCCTCAAGGAGTGATGCCATATCAGGGGCTCAGTGTTGGTCTCTGCTTTGGCACAGTGGGCACTCAGCAGTAGTTGTAGCCAGATATAGTGCATAAAAATCCATTTTGCTGAGCCCGAATAACCTCCACTCCTCCATTCCTGTTGCCATGGCCACTTTGTTCATGAGCCTATTGGGCAAGGAGAGCAGTGGCTAGGGAAATAGACTGACTGACTCCAAAGAATGGGTCATCTTGCTTACTTGATTATTAATATTCTTCTCTACTGAGATTGCTCTTTGATGAGAATTGACATGGGACACAAATGTCTTCACACTTGGTGCCCATTTGGAGGGGTCTGACCTCTTCCGCAAAAGCTTTCTAACCAGGTTATTTCCAAATCCCTGACCATCCAGCAAAGCCACCAGTTATTGCCCATCTGTAGATCTGTACCTCTGGCCATCTTTTCTTCCAGGCATAATATACAACAGGTATGCTGCTTGAAGTTCTGTCCCCTGTAAGTATTTCTCTTCAGAGCTCCCCCTGAGTGAGGCTGTATATTATATACGGAACTTCCTATGGGTTACACTTTGCACTTGACCTCCTGAGGCCTGCTAGGTCCTGAGTTTGACCAATAGAATTCAAACTAAGTGATGCTGTGTGACTTCCAAGACAAGGCCTTGAGAAGCCTTGCAATTTCTACTGTCTCTCTCTGTCTCTTTCTCCCTCCCTCTCTCCATCTCTTTCTCTCTCTCTCTCTCTCTCTCTCTCCCTCTCTCTCTCTCTCTCTCTCTCTCTCTCTCTCTCTCTCGTACTTTGAAATGTACATGCTGTGAAGAAACTCTAAACTGAAAGTCTGTATGGAGAGAGAAGCCCAGCCATCACAGAGGTTCCAACAATCCAAGCTGAAGACCCAGTATATGTGTGTGAGACCATATTAAATCACCCATCTCCAGCTGATCTGGCAACTGACTACAGCCAAATACATGAGTCCAAGCAAGAATAGAAGTTCCCCGTCAACCCGCAGAAAGCAGTTGTTTCTTTAAGTCACTAAATTTGAGGGTGGTTTGATACAATAATCTACAAGTTTAGAAGATACTATTCAGATTTTAAACCATCATAAATTTTTCTTGATACTCAATTTGGGGTTTTACTTAAGAAATTACATCTTCCTTTCAGAAAGAATATTATTCGTGTTGAGGTGAGCTGCACCATCTTCCACAGGCAATTGCAATGGGACTTCAAATTGTCATATTAGTATTATGGATTACTTCGACTTGTATTTATTTGATTTGATTTAATATAAGCAAACTGAGGGGTCAGGGAATGTTTACCAAGAGTTATTAAGGGTTTTGGGAGGGATAAGGTAGGAGAGGGTTACCAAAGATAGCTTTCCAAGATAGAAGAATTGCTTGCAGTTGTTTGACTAAATTTGCACTAACAATAAAAGTAGATAGGGTTTGTAAATCAGTGGAATTACCACAGGAATGAGGAGGATTCTGTAATGACAATAATAGATAATACTTATTGAGTGCTTTTTTATGCCAGAAGTTGTTCTAAGTGCTTTACAAATTTTAGCTCATTTATTCCTAACCATAGCTGTATGAAATAGTACTGTCATTCCCATATTTTAGATAAGAAACTGATCATAGAGGTTAAGCAACTTGTTCAGGATCACACAGCTAGTAATTACTAACACTTAAGCCCAGACAATATTATGCCACGCTCAGTGTTCTTAACCACTAGGCTGTATTTTGTCTTTCTCCTAGATTACACTGGAGTATACGAAATTGACCCAACCAAAATTTTGGATATTTTATTTATAGTTGCTAGTGATACCATTACAAATTTAAGGGTAAAACTCTTTGTGAGAATAATACCAATATTGCCTGACTTATCAAAGCAAACCTTGATTGGATAATATTTCTAAAATATAGTTTACATATGTAAAATCTATTTTATGATTTTTACTCATTTTGCCCTAATTAGGCAGAAAGCTAATTAGAGGTAGAAAACCCAGTTTTGACCATAAAATCTTATGTGTTTGAACCTTTAGAATGTCACTGTATTCCAACACTTTAAACGTTTGATTAATATAAGAAGACAAGGGGAGCCACGTCAGATACTGAAATACATTAATCCTAAAGAGGTAAGGACATTATTTATTGATACAATATATTTTCCCCCCTTAAAAATGTGTGGCTACTTTATAAATTCAATGTGCTTGTATTTCTTTTTTTTAACTTTTTAAATTAAACTATTACACACATATAGAAAGTTCATAAAACATAAATTTATAACAACTGAATCATCACAAGCAAACCCCTGTGTAACATTCACCCAGATCAACGTTTTCCTACTTCAAACCATTACCTTTGGGTGCCCTGCAAATCACTGCCGACTCTCTTCTTCCAAAAGGTAAACCCTATTTTGAATCCTACCACTATACTTTAGTTTTCTGTTATAAAGCTATATATAAATAGAATCCTATAGTATACTTTTGTATCTAGCTTTGTTCATTCAACATTGTTTGTGAACCTAAACTTCATTCATTTCATAAAAATGTTGGTAGTATTCCATTTTATGAATATACTGCTATTTATTCATTCTACAATAGATTGACATTTGGACATTTTCTAGTTTGTGGCTATTATAAAGGCTGCTTTTGGAACTATTCTTACTCATGCCTCCTGGTTAACAGGTCCACAAATTTCTTTTGGTTTCTATTCAACCTAGAATCAGAATTGCTGGATGGAAGGATATGCCAAACTATTTTCCAAAGTTATTGTATTAATTTATATTCACTGTCAGCAACCTTTGGGAATTCTTGGTGCTCTACATCCTCAGCAACACTTAATATTGTCAGTTTTTAATTTGCACTTCTCTTATTACTAATGAAGTTGAGCATCTTTTTGAGGAGTTGTGCTTCTGATTAAAATTCTATATGTGATTTTTCAGGCCTGACCATAGGCAATTACAAAGCCTTTACCTGACAGGACTCACAAGGGAAAGCTATCCTCACCTCACACTAGACTTGGTACAGAGTCAGTGCATTACAGTCAATGAAGGGAGTTGCAGACAAGGACTCAGGACCCTCTCTGTCCACGAATTTAGGCATATTTTCCTAGCCCCAAAAGCCTTCACTCCTAGATCTCTCTCTCTTTTTTTTTAACGTATTTTTATTGGAGTATAATTGCTTTACAATGGTGTGTTAGTTTCTGCTGTATAACAGTGAATCAGCTATAGATATAAATATATTCCCATACCTCCTCCCTCTTGCGTCTCCCTCCCACCCTCCCTATGCCACCGCTCTAGGTGGACACAAAGCACCAAACTGATCTCCCTGTGCTATGCGGCTGCTTCCCACTAGCTATCTATTTTACATTAGATAGTGTATATATGACCATGCCACTCTCTCACTTCGTCCCAACATACACTTACATCTCCCCATGTCCTCAAGTCTATTCTCTACGTCTGCGTCTTTATTCCTGTCCTGCCCCTAGTTCTTCAGAACCTTTTTTTATATTCCATATATATGTGTTAGCATACTGTATTTGTTTTTCTCTTTCTGCCTTACTTCACTCTGTATCACAGTCTCTAGGTCCATCCACCTCACTACAAATAATGCAATTTCGTTTCTTTTTATAGCTGAGTAATATTCCATTGTATATAAGCGTCACATCCTCTTTAACCATTCATCTGTCGATGGACACTTAGGTTGCTTCCATGTCCTGGCTACTGTAAATAGATCTGCAATGAACATTGTGGTACATGACTCTTTTTGAATTATAGTTTTCTCAGGGTATATGCCCAATACTGCGATTGCTGGGTCATATGGTAGTTCTATTTTTAGTTTTATAAGGAACCTCCATACTGTTTTCCATAGTGGCTGTATCAATTTACATTCCCACCAACAGTGCAAGAGGGTACCCTTTTCTCCACACCCTCTCCAGCATTTATTGTTTGTAGATTTTTTGATCATGGCCATACTGACTTGTGTGAAGTGATACCTCATTGTAGTTTTGATTTGCATTTCTCTAATGATTAGTGATGCTGAGCATCCTTTCATGTGTTTGTTGGCAATCTATATCTTCTTTGGAGAAATGTCTGTTTAGGTCTTCTGCCCATCTGGATTCGGTTGTTTGTTTTTTTGATATTGAGCTGCATGAGCTGCTTGTAAATTTTGGAGATTAATCTTTTGTCAATTGCTTCATTTGCAAATATTTTCTCCCATTCTGAGGGTTGTCTTTTCATCTTGTTTATGGTTTCCTTTGCCATGCAAAAGCTTTTAAGTTTCATTAGGTCCCATTTGTTTATTTTTGTTTTTATTTCCATTTCTCTAGGAGGTGGGTTAAAACGATCTTGCAGTGATTTATGTCATAGAGTGTTCTGCCTATGTTTTCCTCTAAGAGTTTTATAGTGTCTGGCCTTACATTTAGGTCTTTAATCCATTTTGAGTTTATTTTTGTGTATGGTGTTAGGGAGTGTTCTAATTTCATTCTTTTACACGTAGCTGTCCAGTTTTCCCAGCACCACTTATTGAAGAGGCTGTCTTTTCTCCATTGTATATTCTTGCCTCCTTTATCAAAAATAAGGTGACCATATGTGTGTGTGTTTATCCTTGGGCTTTCTATCCTGCTCCATTGATCTATGTTCCTGTTTTTGTGCCAGTACCATATTTTCTGCATGACTGTAGCTTTGAAGTATAGTCTGAAGTCCAGGAGCCTGATTCTTCCAGCTGTGTTTTTCTTTCTCAAGATTGCTTTGGCTGTTCTGGGTCTTTTGTGTTTCCATACAAATTGTGAAATTTTTGTTCTGGTTCTGTAAAATGTGCCATTGGTAGTTTCATAGGGATTGTAATGAATCTGTAGATTGCTTTGTGTAGTAGAGTCATTTTCACAGTGTTGATTCTTCCAATCAAAGAACATGGTATATCCCTCCATCTGTTTGTATCATCTTTAATTTCCTCATCAGTGTCTTATATTTTTCTGCATACAGATCTTTTGTCTCCTTTGGTAGGTTTATTGCTAGGTATTTTATTCTTTTTGTTGCAATGGTAAATGTGAGTGTTTCCTTAATTTCTCTTTCAGATTTTTCATCATTAGTGTTTAGCAATGCAAGAGATTTCTGTGCATTAATTTTGTATCCTACTACCTTTCCAAATTCATTGATTAGCTCTAGTAGTTTTCTGGGAGCATTTTTAGGATTCTCTATGTATAGTATCATGTCATCTGCAAACAGTGACAGTTTTACTTCTTCTTTTCTGATTTGGTTTCCTTTTATTTCTTTTTCTTCTCTGATTGCTGAGGCTAAAAATTCCAAAACTATGTTGAATAAGAGTGGTGAGAGTGGGCCACCTTGTCTTGTTCCTGATCTTAGTGGAAATGCTTTCAGTTTTTCACCATTGAGGACGATGTTTGCTGTGGGCTTGTCATATATGGCCTTTATTATGTTGAGGAAAGTTCCCTCTATGCCAACTTTATGGAGGGTTTTTATCATAAATGGGTGTTGAATTTTGTCAAAAGCTTTTTCTGCATCTATTGAGATGATCATATGGTTTTTTATCATTCAATTTGTTAATATTGAGTATCACACTGATTGATTTGTGTAATTGAAGAATTCTTGCACTCCTGGGATAAACCCAACTTGATCACAGTGTATGATCCTTTTAATGTGCTTCTGGATTCTGTTTGCTAGTATTTTGTTGAGGACATTTGCATTTTGTTCACCAGTGATATTGGCCTGTAGTTTTCTTTTTTTTTGTAACATCTTTGTATGCCTTTGGTATCAGGGTGATGATGGCCTCATAGAATGAGTTTGGGAGTGTTCCTCCCTTTGGTATATCTTGGAAGAGTTTGAGAATAATAGGTGTTAGCTGTTCAATAAATGTTTCATAGAATTCCCCTGTGAAGCCATCTGGTCCTCGGCTTTTGTGTGTTGGAAGATTTTTAGTCACAGTTTCAATTTCAGTGCTTGTGATTGGTCTGTTTATATTTTCTATTTCTTCCTGCTTCAGTCTCAGAAGGTTGTGCTTTTCTAAGAATTTGTCCATTTCTTCCATGTTGTCCAATTTATTGGCATACAGTTGCTTGTAGTAATCTCTCATGATCCTTTGTATTTCTGCAGTGTCAGTTGTTACTTCTCCTTTTTCATTTCTAATTCTATTGATTTCAGTCTTCTCCCTTTTTTTCTTGATAAGTCTGGCTAATCATTTATCAATTTTGTTGATCTTCTCAAAGAACAAGCTTTTAGTTTTATTGATCTTTGCTATTGTTTTCTTCATTTCTTTTTCATTTATTACTGATCTGACCTTTATGATTTCTTTCCTTCTGCTAACTTTGGGGGTTTTTTGTTCTTCTTTCTCTAATTGCTTTGAGTGTAAGGTTAGGTTGTTTGAGATGTTTCTTATTTCTTGATGTAGGATTGTATTGCTATAAACTTCCCTCTTAAAACTGCTTTTGCTACATCCCACAGGTTTTGGGTCATCATGTTTTCATTGTCATTTGTTTCTAGGTATTTTTTGATTTCCTCTTTTTCTTCAGTGATCTCCTGGCTATTTAGTAGTGTATTGTTTAGCCTCCATGTGTTTGTATTTTTTAACAGATTTTTTTCCTGTAATTGATATCCAGTTTTATAGTATTGTGATCAGGAAAGATACGATTTCAATTTTCTTAAATTCACCAAGGCTTGATCTGTGACCCAAGATATGATCTATCCTGGAGAATGTTCCATGAACACTTGAGAAGAAAGTGTAATCTGTTGTTTTTGGATGGAATGTCCTATAAATATTAATTAAGTCCATTGTGTTTAAAGTATCATTTAAAGCATGTGTTTCCTATTTATTTTCATTTTAGATGATCTGTCCATTGGTGAAAGTGGAGTGTTAAAGTCCCCTACTATGATTGTATTACTGTTGATTTCCCCTTTTATGGCTGTTAGCATTTGCCTTATGTATTGAAGTGCTCCTATGATGGGTGCATAAATATTTACCATTGTTATATCTTCTTCTTGGATTGATCCCTTAATCATTATGTAGTGTCCTTCTTTGTCTCTTGTAATAGTCTTTATTTTAAAGTCTATTTTGTCTGATATGAAAATTGCTACTCCATCTTTCTTCTGATTTCCATTTGCATGGAAATCTTTTTCCATCCCCTTACTTTCATTCTGTATGTGTCCCTAGGTCTGAAGCGGGTCTCTTCTAGACAGCATATATATGGGTCTTGTTTTTGTATCCATTCAGCTAGTCTATGTCTTTTGGTTGGAGCATTTAATCCATTTACATTTAAGGTAATTATTGATATGTATTACCATTGATTATCTATTACCATTTTGATTATTTATTATATCTAATAGATATCTATTGATATCTATTACCAATTATTGATTATCTATTACCATTTTCTTAATTGTTTTGGGTTTGTTATTGTAGGTCTTTTCCTTATCTTGTGTTTCCTGCTGAGAGAGGTTCCTTTAGCATTTGTTCTAAAGCTGGTTTTGTGGTGCTGAATCCTCTTAGTTTTTGCTTGTCTGTGAAGGTTTTATTTTCTCCTTCGAATCTGAATGAGGTCCTTGCTGGGCAGAGTAATCTTGGTTGTAGTTCTTCCTCTTTCATCACTTTAAATATGTGCTGCCTTTCCCTTCTGGATTTCAGCAGAGTTTCTGCTGAAAGATCAGCTGTTAACCTTATGGGGATTCCCTTGTATGATATTTGTTGCTTTTCCCTTGCTGCTGTTAATAATTTTTCTTTGCATTTAATTTTTGATAGGTTGATTAATATGTGTCTTGGCATGTTTCTCCTTGGATTTATCCTGTAGAAGACTCTCTGTGCTTCCTGGACTTGATTAACTATTTCTTTTCCTATATTAGGGAAGTTTTCAACTATAATCTCTTCAAATATTTTCTCATTCCCTTTCTTTTCCTCTTCTTCTTCTGGGACCCCTATAATTCAAATGTTGGTGCATTTAATGTTGTCTGAGAGGTCTCTGAGACTGTCCTCAGTTCTTTTCATTCTTTTTTCTTTATTCTGCTCTATGGTAGTTATTTCCACTCTTTTTTCTTCCATGTCACTTATCTGTTCTTCTGCCTCAGTTATTCTGCTATTGATTCCTTCTTGAGAATTTTTAATTTCATTTATTTTGTTGTTCATCATTGTTTGTTTGCCCTTTAGTTCTTCTAGGTCCTTGTTAAATGTTTCTTTTATTTTCTCCATTCTATTTGCAAGATTTTGGGTCATCTTTACTATCATTACTCTGAATTATTTTTCAGGTAGACTGCCTATTTCCTCTTCATTTGTTTGGTCTGGTGGGTTTTTATTTTGTTCCTTCATCTGCTGTGTTTTTCTATGTCTTCTTATTTTGATTATCTTACTGTGTTTGGGGTCTCCTTTTTGCAGGCTGCAGGTTCATAGTTCCTGTTGTTTTTGGTGTCTGCCCCCAGTGGCTAAGTTTGTTTCAGTGGGTTGTGTAGGCTTCCTGGTGGAGGGGAGTAGTGGCTGTGTTCTGGTGGATGAGGCTGTATCTTGTCTTTTTGGTGGGCAGGACCACATATGGTGGTGTGTTTTGGAGTGTCTATAAACTTATGATTTTAGGCAGCCTCTCTGCTAATGGGTGGGACTCTGTTCTTGTCTTGCTAGTTTTTTGGCATACGTTGTCCAGCACTGTAGCTTGCTGGTCATTGAGTGGAGCTGGGTCTTAGCGTTGGGATGGAGATCTCGGCGAGGGGTAGGGGTGGTTGGCCGTTTGATATTACATGGGGCTGGGAGGTCTCTGGTGGACCAATGTCCTGAACTCGCCTCTCCCACCTCAGAGACTCATGCCTGACACCCAGCTGGAGCACCAAGACTCTGTCAGCCACACGGCTCAGAAGTAAAGGGAGGAAAAAGCAAGAAAGCAAGAAGCAAGCAAACAAGAAAGGAAGAAAGAAAGAAAGAAACAAAGAAAGAAAAAGATGAATAAAAATAAATTTATTTATTTTTATTAATTTTATTTTTATAAAATAAAAAATTATTAAAAATAAAAAATAAGTAATAAAAATAAAAGAAGGAAAGAAAGAAAGAAGAGAGCAACCAAACCAAAAAACAAATCCACCAATGATAACAAGTGCTAAAACTACCAAAAAAAAAAAACCTGACAGAAGCCTAGGACAAATGGTAAAAGCAAAGCTATACAGACAATATAACAAAGAAGCACACACATAGACACTCACAAAAAAGAGAAAAGGAAAAATATATATACATATATATATATATAAAGAAGAGAGCAATCAAATCAATAAACAAATCTACCAATAATAATAAGCTCTAAATACTAAACTAAGATAAACATAAAACCAGAAACAAATTAGGTGCAGAAAGTAAACCCTGAGTTTACAGTTGCTCCCAAAGTCCACCACCTCAATTTTGGGATGATTTGTTATCTCTTCAGGCATTCTACAGATGCAGGGTACATCAAGCTGATTGTGGAGATTTAATCTGCAGGTCCTGAGGCTGCTGTGAGAAATTTCCATTTCTCTTCTTTGTTCACACAGATCCTGGGGTTCAGCTTTGGATTTGGTCCTGCGTCTGCATGTAGGTCGCCTGAGGGTGTCTGTTTCCCACCCAGACAGGATGGGGTTAAAGGAAGGTCTGATTAGGGGGCCCTGGCTCACTCAGGCCTGGGGGAGGGAGGGGTATGGAATGCAGGACAAGCCTGCGGTGGCAAAGGCTGGCATGACTTTGCAACAGCATGAGGTATGCTCTGTGTTCTTCTGGGGAAGTTGTCCCTGGATCACAGGACCCTGGCAGTGGCAGGCTGCACAGGCTCCCAGGAGGGGAAGATGTGGATAGTGATCTGTGCTTGCACACAGGCTTCTTTGTGGCTACAGCAGCAGCCTTAGCATTTCATGCCCGTCTCTGTCATCCACACTGATAGCCACGCTTGCGCCTCTCTCTGAAGCTCATTTAGGTAGTGATCTGAATCCTCTCTCCTCGTGCACCCCGAAACCATGGTTTCTTGCCTCTTCGGCAGGTCCAGACATTTTCCCAGACTCCCTCCCAGCTAGCTGTGGCGCACGAGCCCCCTTCAGGCTGTGTTCACACAGCCAACCCCGGTCCTCTCCCTGGAATCTGACCTCTGAAGCCCAAGCCTCAGCTCCCAGCCCCCGCCCGCCCCGGCGGGTGAGCAGACAAGCCTCTCAGGCTGGTGAGTGCTGGTCGGCACCGATCCTCTGTGCGAATCTCTCTGCTCTTCCCTCTGCAAACCCTGTTGCTCCTCCATGGCTCTGAAGCTACCCCCCCCCCCACACACACACACCCCGTCTCTGCCAGTGAAGGGGCTTCCTAGTGTGTGGAAACCTTTCCTCCTTCACAGCTCCCTCCCAGAAGTGCAGGTCCCATCCCTACTGTTTTGTCTCTGTTTTTTCTTTTTTCTTTTGCCCTACCCAGGTACGTGGGGAGTTTCTTGCCTTTTGGGAAGTCTGAGGTCTTCTGCCAGCATTCAGTAGGTGTTCTGTAAGAGCTGTTCCACATGTAGATGTATCTTTGATGTATTTGTGGGGAGGAAGGTGATCTCCACGTCTTACTCCTCCACCATCTTGAAGGTCCCCCTCCAAGGTCTCTTCATCTGCGGCCATGGCCAGAAGTCTTCAGGCATCTCTGATGAGACCTCCTTATGCAGGAAACCTTGAAGACACTTTCCTTACTCCGAGTCAGCTTACTCTGACCCTCCCCTCTCAATTTCTCCCCTCCCCCCGCCACCCCCACAAACACATACATACACATAAAACTGCCAGAGCCTTTGTAAAGGATTCCCTCAACAGTGAGACAACATCCTCCTGAAAGGGGAGTTTTTGCTTCCTCTGGTTTTAGGCTCTTTAGACTCCTGTTTGTTACCTTCAAAGTCAAGGCATTCTTTCCTTTTCTGCTTGTTGCTTTAAATAGCTACTACCACACTGAACAGCTCAGCTCTCCCTCTACCAAATTCGATGAACTTCTGACAGCTTTTTTTTTTTTCATGCCTTTTATACCTGTATTGTCTCTCTTATTCTTACTGATTTTTATCTGTTCTTTATGTACTCTTTATACAAGCCCTTTTTCAGTTATCTGTGTTACAGATATTTTTCACTCAATGATTTGACTTGTACTATCTGAATAAAGTCTTTCCAATGATTTTTAAAAATATTTATGTATTTCTTTAGGCTGCATTGGGTCTTAGTTGCCGTGTGCAGGATCTCCGTTGCTGCATGCAGGCTCTTTAGTTGCAGGATGGGGGCTATTTAGTTGCAGCATGCAGGATCTTTACTTGCAGCATGTGAACTCTTGGTTGTGGCATGCATGTGGGATCTAGTTCCTTGACCAGGGATTGAACCCAGGTCCCCTGCATTGGGAGTGCAGAGTCTTAGCCACTGGACCACCAGGGAAGTCCCTCCAATGATTTTTTTAATTTAAAATTTTAAACATATACAAAACTGGAAAGAATAAAGTAATAAGCCACCATATACTCCACACCCAGCTTCAAGAATTAGCATTTCATGGCCAATTTTTTTCATCTACAACTTTATCCACTTTCCCCAGCTCCTAGGTTAATATTTTGAAGCATGACTATTGTTTGATGAACAAAGTTCTTAATTTTAATGTAGTCCAATTTATCAATCTTTTTCTGTATTATTGGTGCTTTTTTATAAACTACCTCAACCCCAAGGTCATGAAAATACTCTTATATTATATAAACTTTACTGACTTGCCTTTCATACTTAGATCTACAATCCAACTGGGATTAATTTTTGTGTATGGTGTGAGGGAGAAGTCAACTTTCATATTCTTCCATATAGACATCCACTCCATTATACACCATTCTGCAGTGCCATTTTATCATAAATGAAGTAACAATTTACATATGGGTCTGTTTCTGAATCTGTCTGTTTCTGTTCCATTGGTCTAATTTCTACCTTTGTATTTTTTTTTAATTTTTATTGAAGTATAGTTGATTTACAGTGTTGTGTTAGTTTCAGGTGTACAGCAAAGTAATTCAGTTACATATATATGTGTGTGTGTGTATATATATGTATATACACACACATATATATATATATACTTATCTATTCTTTTTTGGATTCCTTCCCCAAGTAGGTCACCACAGAATATTGAGTAGAGCTCCCTGTGCTATACAGTAGGTCCTTATTAGTTACCTCATATACAGTAGTGTGTATATGTTAATATCAATCTCCCAATTTATCACTTCCCTGCATGTTTCTCATTTGGTATGCATAAGTTTGATTTCGAGATCTGTGAATATGTTTCTTTTTTGTAACTAAGTTCATTTGTATGATTTTTTATTAGATTCCACAAATAAGTGATATCATATGATATTTGGCTCTATCTATCTGACTGACTACACTTATATGATAATCTCTAGGTGCATCCATGTTGCTGCAAATGGCATTATTTCATTTTTTATGGCTGAGTAATATTCCACAAAGGTTCACATTCCTGGTGTGGCTTGCTGGGGCCATGGTGTGAAATACAGACATTTTTCTCAAAAATAGTTTTTGTGTATTTTGACCTGTCTGCCAGTTCCTTGAGGAACCTGTGCAGAGGCTTGCCTTTGTTTCATCTGCTTCCATGCAGTCCCAGGGCTGGGCCAGCTTCTAACCTTTAAAGTCATATCCTGGAAAAGGTGAGGCTGAGGAGGAAGATACATGGGGATGTCTAAACAAATAGAAAATATATTTTGTTTAAAAAAGATAAAAAGCAGATTAGTGATTGCCAAGGGCTAGTGGGGAGAGGGAATGGGTAATGACTGCTTAATTGGTATAGGTTTTCCTTTTGGAGTGATGAAAATGTTCTAGAAATAGTGTCAGTACAATATTGTGAATGTACTAAATGTCACTAATGATACATTTAAGTTGTGTATGTTTCACCACAATTTTTAAAAAATGTTTAAAAATCTATTGGAATTTTTATTGGGATTGCATTGAATATTTAGAACAATTTTAGGAAAACTGACATCTTAACAATATTGAGACTCCAATACATGAATATGTGTGAAAATATGGAGATATGCCACCCAGATTCCTCTTCATAAGAAGACTTATTACACAGTTGGAGGGAGTGTGATCAGCAGACAACCTCCAGTGTCTCCTGCAGAGAACTGCATCACCCTAAATCAGTCAGCTGCTTCCAGGACAGTCTGTACCTAGTGAGTGAGTAATGTGTGGGAGTGGGGGTGGGGAAGTGGATATAAAACCAGGCTGAGATTGGGCAATATTCATTCTAGAGTTCCCTGCAAGATTGACCAAGGCTTTGTGGGGCCTGTATTGCAGTTCAAGTTCTTCCTTCCCCTTCCTTTCACAGGTGGTGATCCCTAATAAACACATAGTGCCCAAACTTCATATCAGCATCTCCTTTCAGAAAACCCAACCTGCAACATTAGTTAGCTCTTCTGTAATTTCTGCACAGAGGACTTGTACATCTTTTCTTTGATTTATATCTTGCTTTTTCATGCTCCTATAAATGGTAATTTGAAGACATTTATTTTCCAATTTGTGCTGCTGGTATATAGGAAGATGATAAATTTTGTTTATTGACTTTCTCCCCAAACACATTGTTATGCTTATTTATTAATTCTAATAATTTGTACATATATTCTTTTGGATTTTCTCCATAAACAAGCATATCATCCTCACATAATTAGTTTTATTTTTCCTTTTCCAAAAGTTATAAATTTTATTTCATTTTCTTGCCCTTCTGCACTAATAGCACCTTAAGTTAATTGGTGAGTAGAAATGGCAACCACTATCTCATTCCTGACTTCAAAGGGAAAGGGCTCAATATTTCATCATTAAATATAACACATGCTATAGGCTTTTTATTTTAAAAACAGCTTTTATCCGATTAAGAAAGTTTCCTTTTATTCTTATTGGACTAAAAGAGTTTTGTTTCTTTTACTTTCATTCCAAGAATGGATGTTAAATTTTGAGACATTTTTCTGCTTTAATTGAGATATCATATTTCTTTTATTTGAGTGTTAAACCCACTTAGCATTCCTAAATACACACATTTTGATCATAATATTAAGAACAAGAGGATAAGTCCTTTGTAAATATCACTGAATTTACTTTGCTTTTATTTTGCTTAAATTTTTGCACCTATATTCATGCAGACCATGTGATTTACATTCTTGTATTTTCTCTGTGAGATTTTGGTATCAAATTTGGTTGGAATCCTGCAAAAGTGGGGAAATGTTACTTCATTACTTTTCTTTCTTTTTTTTTAAACACCTTTATTGGAGTATAATTGCTTTACAATGGTGTGTTAGTTTCTGCTTTATAACAAAGTGAATCAGCTATACATATACATATACATATACATATGTATATACATATACATATAACCCCATACCTCCTCCCTCTTGCGCCTTCCTCCAACCCTCCCTAACCCACCCCTCTAGCTGGTCACAAAGCACCGAGCTGATGTACCTGTGCTATGCGGCTGCTTTGCACTAGCTATCTATTTTACATTTGGTAGTGTATATATGTCCATGCCACTCTCTCACTTCATCCCAGCTTATTGTTCTCCCTCCCCCTATCCTCAAGTCCATTCTCTACATCTGTGTCTTTATTCCTGTCCTGCCCCTAGGTTCTTCAGAACCTTTTTTTTTTTTAGATTCCATATATATATGTTAGCATATGGCATTTGTTTTTCTCTTTCTGACTTACTTCACTCTGTATGACAGATTCTAGGTCCATCCACCTCACTACAAATAACACAATTTCATTTCTTTTTATGGCTGAGTAATATTCCATTGTATATATGTGCCACATCTTTATGCATTCATCTGTCAACGGACACTTAGGTTGCTTCCATTTCCTGGCTATTGTAATAGAGCTGCAATGAGCATTTTGGTACATGACTCTTTTTGAATTATGGTTTTCTCAGTGTATATGCCCAGTAGTGGGATTGCTGGGTCATATGATAGTTCTATTTTTAGTTTTTTAAGGAGCATCCATATGGTTCTCCATAGTGGCTGTATCAATTTACATTCCCACCAACAGTGCAAGAGGGTTCCCTTTTCTCCACACCCTCTCCAGCATTTATTGTTTGTAGATTTTTTGATGATGGCCATTCTGACTGGTGTGAAGTGATACCTCATTGTAATTTTGATTTGCATTTCTCTAATAATTAGTGATGTTGAGCATCCTTTCATGTGTTTGTTGGCAATCTGTATATCTTCTTTGGAGAAATGTCTAGTTAAGTCTTCTGCCCATTTTTGGATTGGGTTGTTTGTTTTTTGATATTGTGCTTCATGAGCTGCTTGTAAATTTTGGAGATTAATCCTTTGTCAGTTGCTTCATTTCCAAATATTTTCTCCCATTCTGAGAGTTTTTTCATCTTGTTCATGTTTTCCTTTGCTGTGCAAAAGCTTTTAAGTTTCATTAGGTCCCATTTGTTTATTTTTGGTTTTATTTCCAACTCTCTAGGAGGTGGGTCAAAAAGGATCTTGCTGTGATTTATGCCAAAGAGTATTTTTCCTATGTTTTCCTCTAAGAGTTTTATAGTGTCTGGTCTTACATTTAGGTGTCTAATCCATTTTGAGTTTATTTTTGTTTATGGTGTTAGGGAGTGTTCTAGTTTCATCCTTTTACATGTAGCTGTTTAGTTTTCCCAGCACCACTTATTGAAGAGGCTGTCTTGTCTCCACTGTATATTCTTGCCTCCTTTATCAAAGATAAGGTGACCATATGTGTGTGGGTTTATCTTTGGGCTTTCTATCCTGTTCCACTGATATCTATTTCTGTTTTTGTGCTAGTGCCATGCTGTCTTGATTACTCTAGGTTTGTAGTATAGTCTGAAGTCTGGGAGCCTAATTCCTCCAGCTGTGTTTTTCTTTCTCAAGATTGCTTTGGCTGTTCAGGGTCTTTTGTGTTTCCATACAAAATGTGAAATTTTTTGCTCTAGTTCTATGAAAAATGCCATTGGTAGTTTGATAGGTATTGTATTGAATCTGTAGATTGCTTTGGGTCATATAGTCATTTTCACAATGTTGATTCTTCCAATCCAAGAACATGGTATATCTTTCCATCTGCTTGTATCATCTTTAATTTCTTTCATCAGTGTTTTATAGTTTTCTGCATACAGGTCTTTTGTTTCCTTAGGTAGGTTTATTGCTAGGTATTTTATTCTTTTTGTTGCAGTGGTAAATGGGGGTGTTTCCTTAATTTCTCTTTTAGATTTTTCATCATTGATGTATAGGCATGCAGGAGCTTTCTGTGCATTAATTTTGTATCCTGCTACTTTACCAGTTTCATTGATTAGCTCTAGTAGTTTTCTGTTAACATCTTTAGGATTCTCTATGTATAGTATCATGTCATCTGCAAACAGTGACAGACTTACTTCCTCTTTTACGATTTGGATTCCTTTTATTTCTTTTTCTTCTCTGATTGCTGTGGCTAAAACTTCCAAAACTATGCTGAATAATAGTTGTGAGATTGGGCAACCTTGTCTTGTTCCTTATCTTGGAGGAAATGGTTTCTTTTTTTTTTTTAACACTAAGTGTTATTTCTTCCTTAAATGTTGGGAAGGATTTACCAGTCAAGCCATCTGTGCCAGAATTTTTCTTTGTGAGAAAATCTTAAATTACAAATTCAGTTTATAGTTATAGGTCTACTCATATTTTGTATTTATTGTTGTGCTAGTTTTGATAAGCTGCATTTTTCTAGGAAGCGTTCCATTTCATCTAAACTTTCAAATGTATTTGCATTAAGTTGTTCTTAATATTCTCTTATGATCTTTCTAATCTTATGATCTTAGAATCAATAGTAGTTTCTATTTAATTCCTGATATTGATTATTTGTATATTCTCTTTCTTGACCAGTCTTACTAGGGTTTCCCACTTTTTTTTTTTTTTTTTTTTTTGCTGTACGTGGGCCTCTCACGCTTGTGGCCTCTCTTGCTGTGGAGCACAGGCTCCGAACGCGCAGGCTCAGCGGCCATGGCTCACGGGCCCAGCTGCTTCGCGGCATGTGGGATCTTCCTGGACCGGGGCACGAACCAGCATCCCCTGCATTGGCAGGCGGACTCTCAACCACTGCGCCACCAGGGAAGCCCAGGGTTTCCCACTTTTATTAGTCTTTCCAAGAAACCAGCTTTGAGCTTTGTCATTCCATTCTATTGTTCATTGAATTTCCTTCTTCATTTTCAGCTGTTAATTATTTCCTTCTTTTTATTTTCTTTGAATTGTATTTGCTGTTGTTTTCCAACTTTTTGAGTAGAAAGCCAAATTTATTGATTTTCAGTATGTTTTTAGCATATACATTTTGATATATCATATTTTCATCATCAAATTCAATACAAAATATTTTTTAATTTCTACTTTTATTTCTTCTGGTAATTTAGAATTGCATTTTTAAAGTTGTAAACATCTGGAAATTATTATCTTTTGTGAAATCAATCTTTATCTTAATCACACTGTGATTTTCAATCCTCTGTTAGTAATCTATTTTTGCAATATTGTATCTGTATTTGAAAAGTAGATGTATTCTGCAGTTGTTAAACACAGTTCATAGATGTCAATTAGACCAAATTTGTGAATTATATTGATCAGACCTTTTATATGCTTACTGATTATTTTTGCTTACTTGTACTATCAGTTACTGAGAGAAGTGCATTAAAATCTCCCATTATAAACCCAGCCACCATAGAAGAGAAGCTCCATTGTTGAGTGATGCACAAAGTGTGGGACAGTAATTACAGCCTATCTCCCCATGCACCAGCTCCTGCCTCCTGGGGCACTAGGAAGGGCTCCCATCCTGTGTCCACCAGAGTGGGCTCTCATGCCCCCTGTCTACCTCCTCCTCTGTACCTCCTCCCCACTGGGGGTGGGGGGCTCCTGTGCTCCAGGGCAGCTGTGGAAGCAGATGCCTGTAGGTGGCTCACATGCAGTGGTGGGACTCAAATTACAGCTGAGTGCCAGGGGCCATGCAACTAAGGTAGAAGTGCTGAAATCTCTCATCACGGCTGTGCAAACCATGGATTTACACCCCCATGACTGGCTTTGTAAACTCAGCATCTCCAGAACATCAGAACAGATGAGTGCTCCTGCAGCCAAGGCAGGTCTAGCTTTAGCTGCTGTGGACTTTGTGGCCACCTACACCTGGTGGTTGGGCCAGGCCAGAAGTCTCAACCTTCCAAGACTGATCCAGGAAATATGAACAGGCCAATCACAAGTACTGATATCGAAACTGTGATTTTAAAACTTCCAACAAGCAAAAGTCCAGGGCCAGATGGATTCACAGGCATATTCTATCAAACATTTAGAGAAGAGTTAATGCCTATCTTTCTGAAACTCTTCCAGGAAATTGCTGAAAAGGAACACTCCCAAGCTCATTCTATGAGGCCACCATCACTCACCCTGATACCAAAACCAGACAAAGGTACAACACAAAAAAGAAAATTACAGGCCACCATCACTGATGAACATAGGTGTAAAAATCCTCAACAAAATAGTAGCAAACCAAATCCAACAATACAGTAAAAGGATCATACACCATGATCAAGTGAGATTTATCCCAGAGATGCAAGGATTTTTCAATATCCACAAATCAATCAGTGTGATACACCACATCAACAAACTAAAGAATAAAAATCATATGATCATCTCAATAGATGCAGGAAGAGCTTTTGACAAAATTCAACACCCATTTATGGTAAAAACTGTCCAGAAAGTGGGCATAGAGGGAACCTACCTCAACATAACAAAGGCCATATACGACAAACCCACAGCAAACATCATTCTCAATGGTGTAAAATGGAAAGCATTTCCTTTAAGATCAGGAACAAGACAAGGATGTCCACTGTTGCCACTTTTATTCAACATAGTTTTGGAAGGTCTAGCCATGGCAATCAGAAAAGAAAAAGAAATAAAAGGAATCCAAATTGGAAAAGAAGAAGTAAAACTATCACTGTTTGCAGATGATATGATACTATACATAGAAAATCCTAGAGATGCTACCAGAAAACTACTAGAGCTCATCAATGAACTTGGTAAAGTTGCAGGGTACAAAATTAATACACAGAATACTTGCATTCCTATACACTAACAACAAAAGATCAGAAAGAGAAATTAAGGAAATAATCCCACTTACCATCACATCAAAAATAATGAAATACCTATGGAATAAACCTACCCAAGGAGGCAAAAGATCTCTACTCAAAAACTATAAGGTGCTGATGAAAGAAATCAAAGATGACACAAACAGATGCAGAGATATATCATGTTTTTGGATTAGAAGAATCAGTATTGTGCAAGTGACTATACTACCCAAAGCAATCTACAGATTCAATACAATCCCTATCAAATTACTGATGGCATTTTTCACAGAGTTAGGACAAAAAATTTTACAATTTGTATGGAAACACAAAAGACCCCGAATAGCCAAAGCAATCTTGAGAAAGAAAAACAGAGCTGGAAGCATCAGGCTCCCTGACTTCATACTATCCTACAAAGCTACAGTAATCAAAACAGTATGGTACTGGCACAAAAACAGAAATGTAGATCAATGGAACAGGATAGAGAAAGTCCAGAGATAAACCCATGCACCTATGGTCAATTAATCCATGACAAAGGAGGCAAGAATACACAATAGAGAAAAGACAGTCTCTTCAACAAGTGGTGCTGGGAAAACTGGACAGCTACATGTAAAAGAATGAAACTAGAACACTCTCTAACACCATACAATAAAATAAACTCAAAATGGATCAAAGACCTAAATGTAAGGCTGGACACTATAAAACTCCTAGAGTAACACACAGGCAGAACACTCTCTGAGATAAATTGCAGCAATATCTTTTTTAATCCACCACCTTGAGTAAGAAAAATAAAAACAAAAATATACAAATGGGACCTAATTAAACTTAAATGCTTTTGCACAACAAAGGAAACCATAAACAAAGCAGAAAGACAACACAGAGAATGGGAGAAAATATTTGCAGACGATGTGACTGACATGGGGTTAATCTCCAAAGTATACAAACAGCTCATGTAGCTCTATATCAAAAAAAACTAACAACCCAACTGAAAAATGGGCAGAAGGTCAAAACAGACATTTCTCCAAAGAAGACATACAGATGGCCAAAAACCACATGAAAAATGCTCAGCATCACCAATTATTAGAGAAATGCAAATCAATACTACAATGAGGTATCACCTCACACACCAGTCAGAATGGCCATCATCAAAAAATCTATAAAGAGTAAATGCTGGAGAGGGTGTGGAGAGAAGGGAACAATCCTACACTGTTGGTGGAATGTAAAGTGGTACAACCGTTGTGGAGAAGAGTATGGAGGTTCCTTAAAAAACTAAATATAGAACTATGGTAAAATGATCCAGCAATTGGACTCCTAGACATATGTCTGGAGAAAAACATAATTTTAAAAGATACATGCACCCCAGTTTTCATTGCAGCACTATTTACAATAGCCAAGATATGGAAGCAACCTAAATGTCCATTGACAGAGGGATGGATAAAGAAGATGTGGTTCATATATATAATGGAATATTACTCAGCCATAAAAAAGAATGAAATAATGCCATTTGCAGCAACATCGATGGACCTAGAGATTGTCATTCTGAGTGTAGTAAGTCAGACAAAGACAAATATCATATGTTATCATTTATATGTGGAATCTAAAAAGTATGGCACAAAAGAACTCATTTCTAAAACAGAAATAGAGTCACATATGCAGAAAACAAACTTATGGTTAGTAGGGAGGAAAGGGGCAGGGGGACAGATAAACTGGGAAATTGGGATTGACAAATACACACTACTATATATAAAATAGATAACTAATAAGGACATATGGCATAGCATAGGGAATTCTATTCAGTATTCTAATGATCTATATGGGAAAAGAATATAAAAATAGTGTATATATGTATATGATAATTGATTCACTTTACTGTACACCTTAAACTAACACAACATTGTAAATCAACAATACTCCAATTTATATAAAATAAAATCCCCCTCTATCATCAAAGATTTGTGTATTTTTCTGGTAGTTTGTATAATTTGAGGCTGTGTGTTAACTGAAAACCAATTTTGGATCATTATATCTTTCTTGTCAATTGAACGTTATATTACTTTGAAGTGTCTCACTTTATCTCTAGTAATACTCTTTGTCTTATGGTCCAAAATCTCTGAAACTAATGTAGCCACACCATTATTTTTCATTATTGCTTGTATGTTGTATCTTTCCCATTATTTTACTTTCAACATTGTGAATCTCCATATTTTATCTGTGTCTTTCTTAGGCAGTATATTGCTAGTTAATAGTTTTATCCAGTATGATGCTCTGTGTCTTTTGTTGGAGCACTTAATGTATTCACATTTAATGTACTTACTGATATTTTGGGACTTATATATAGTCTGCCTTGTTTTGGGCTTATTATTTTTATTCTTAAAACTTCCCCTCTCTATTATCATTCTTTTATGCTTATACAAGATATTGCAACATGCATATTTGAATTATGAAAATCATATAAAGAGTGGCATTTTTATCTCTTCCCAGACAATGTACTTATATCCCTTTACCCTTTCTGACATATATTCTTGCTGTTGTACTTTTAAATTCTCTTTTGCTGGATTATATGGTAAGACTATGTTTAGTTTTGTAAGAAACTGCCAAGCTATCTTCCAAAGTAATTATACCATTTTGCATTCCAACCAGCAATGAATGAGAGTTCCTATTGCTCCATAGTCTAACTAACATTTGATGTTGTCAGTGTTTAGATGTTAGCCATTCTCATATTATTTAGAGGTATCTCATGTTTTAATCTACACCTTCCTTTTGACATATATGTTGAACATATTTTCATTTGTTAATTGGCTATCTCTCTATCTTCTTTGGTGAGGTAGCTTTTCATATCTTTGCCCATTTTTTAAATTAAGCTGTCCATCTTCTTATTGTTTAGTTTTAAGGGTTCTTTCTATATTCTGGATAGCAGTCCTTTAACAGATGTGTATTCAGCAAAGATTTTTTTTCCTTCTGAGACTTCTCTTTTCATTCTCTTAGCAGTGTTCATCACAGAACATTAATTTTAATGAAGTCCATCCTTTCCATTATTTTTTCTTCATGAGTTATGCTTTTGATTTTGTATCTAAAAATCATCAACAAACCCAAGGTCACCTAGATTTACTCCTATGTTATCTTCCAGGAGGTCTGTATTTTTGAATTTTACATTTAGATCTATGAACCAATTTCAGTTTATTTTTGTGAAAGTGTAAAATTTGTGTCTAGATTCATTTTTCTTAAATTTTGCATGGGATGTTCATTTGTTCCATCACCATTTATTAAAGACCATCCTTTCTCCATTGAATTGCCTTTGCCCTTTTGTCAATGATATGTTAACTATATTTATGTGGGAGCCTATTTCCTGGCTCTTTCTTCTGTTACAATGGCCTTTTTATTTATTCTTTCACCCATACCACGCTGTCTTTTTAATTAATTGATTTATTTATTTATCTATTTATTTATTTATTTTTGGCTGTGTTGGATCTTCGTTGCTGCACATGGGATTTCTGTAATTGCAGTGAGTGGGGCTACTCTTTGTGTGGTGCACAGGCTTTTCCTCATGGTGGCTTATCTTGTTGTAGAGCATGGGCTTTAGGCACTTGGGCTTCAGTAGTTGTGTCACACGGGCTCAGTAGTTGTGGCTCACAGGCTTAGCTGCTCTGCGGCATGTGGGATCATCCTGGACCAGGGCTCGAACCCGTGTCCCCTGCATTGGCAGGTGGATTCTTAACCAGTGCACCACCAGGGAAGCCCCTACACTGTCTTGATTATTACAGCTTAATAAAAAGTCTCGAGTTGGGTAGTGTCACAACACCAACTTTGTTCTTCTCCTTCAATATTATGTTGACTATTTTAGGTCTTTTACCTTTACATGTAAAATTTAAAATCGGTTTGTCCATTCCTACAAAATAACTTTCTGGGAATTTGATTGGGATTTCATTGAATCTGTAAATCAAGTTGGGAAGAATGGACATCTTGACAATATTGAGTCTTCCTATCCAGGTATATGGACTAACTCTTCTTTCATTTAGATCTTCTTTTATTTCTTTCATCACAGTGTTGTAGTTTTCCTCATATAGACTTTTACATATTTTCTTAGATCTATACCTAAGTATTTTACTTTTGTGGCACTAATGTAAATAGCATTGTGCTTTTAATTTCAAATTCCAATTGTCCATTGCCGGTGTACACAGTTGACTTTTGTTATGTTAACATTGTATCCTCCAACATTATTATAATTGCTTATTAGTTCCAGGAGTTTCTTTGTTGGTTCACTGAGATATTTTATATAAACACTCATGTTATCTGTGAACAAAGATAGTTTCTTATTTCTGTTCTCAATTTTTGCACATTTCTTTTCTTATCTTACTGAATTATCTAGGATTCCAGTATGATGTTGAGTAGGAATAGTCAGGGGACTAGTTTCTCACCATTAAGTATGATATCTGTAAGTTTCTTGTAGATGTTCTTTATCAAGTTGAGGAAGTTCCTGTCTATTCTAGTTTGCTGAAGGTTTTTCTTGGGGACTTCTTTTCAAAAATAAAATTGTACAGAAACAGAAGAAACACCATGAAGTCCCCTCCTTCTGTTCCTTTTCTACTTGCCTTAACTTGGAGTTATTCCTCATCAATTTTTTTAAATTGAAGTATAATTGACTTATATTAGTTTATTAGTTTTGGGTGTGCAACATAGTGCAACACAGTGATTCCATATTTTATACACTACAAAATGATCACCATGATAAGTCTAGTTACCATTTGTCACCATACAAAATTATTAAAATATTATTGACTATATTCCCTATGTTGTACATTATATCCCCTGACTTATTTATTTAATAACTGGAAGTTTGTACTTCTTAATTTCCCTCACCTATTTTGCTCATCCCTCCACCCCCTCATCCTCTCTGGCAACCACCAGTTTGTTCTCTGTATCTATGAGTCTGTTTCTATTTTATTAGGTTTGTTCGTTTGTTTTGTTTTTCAGATTCCAGATGTAAAATCATACATTATTTGTCTTTCTCTATCTTATTTAACTTAGCATAATACCCTCTAGACCCACCCATATTGTTAAAAACGGCAAGAATTCATTCTTTTTATGGCTAATATTCCATTACCACATCTTCTTTATCCATTCATCTATGCATGGACACTTAGGTTGTTTCCATATCTTGGCTATTGTAAATAATTCTGTAATGAACATAGGGTTGGCAAATATCTTTTTGAATTAGTGTTTTTATTTTCTTTGGGTATTGCTGGATTTTATGGTAGTTCTTTTTTTTCTTCTAATTTTATTGAGATATAATTCTCATACAGCACTGTATGATGTGTACAGTATAATGATTTTGCCTTACATACATGATGAAATGATTACCACAATAAGTTTAAAGAACATCCATCCTCTCATACAGATACAGAGCTAAAGAAATAGAAAAAAAGTATTTTTTCCTTGTAATGAGAACTCTTAGGATTTGCTCTCTTAACTATCATATATAATATACAGCAGTGTTAATTATATTTATCATGTTTTACATTACATCTCTAGTATTTATTTACCTTATAACTGGAAGTTTGTACCTTTTCTCTGCCTTCATCCAGCTCCCCCTCCCCCTCCCCCAGCCTCTGGTAACCGCAAATCTGATCTCTTTTTCTGTGAGTTTGTATTTTATTATAATTGACCTACAACACTGTGTTACTTCCTGTTACACAATATAGTGATTCAATATGTCTACACATTTCAAAATGATCACCACTATAAGTGTAGATAGATTTATTTATTTATGGCTGTGTTGGGTCTTGGTTGTGTTGTGCGGGCTTCTCATTGTGGTGGTTTCTCTTGTTATGGAGCATGGGCTCTAGGTGTGTGGGCTTCAGTATTCGTGGCTCGTGGGCTCTAGAGTGCAGGCTCAGTAGTTGTGGCGCACGGGCTTAGTTGCTCCATGGCATGTGGGGTCTTCCCGGACCAAGGCTCAAACCCATGTCCCCTGCATTGGCAGGCGGATTCTTAACCACTGTGCCACCAGGGAAGCCTAAGTGTAGATTTGATATCACTATACAAAGATATTACATAATTATTGATTATTTTGCCCACACTGTACATTTCACACGTGTGACTCATTTATTTTGCAGCTGGAATTTTGTACCTCTTTATCTCCCTCACCTATTCTCTCTTCTCCCACCTCCCTCCCTTCTGGCAGCAACTCATTTGTTCTCTGTATCTGCAACTCTCTTTCTGTTCTGTTCTATTTGTTCATTTGTGTTTTTTTTAGATTCCACATATAAATGAAATGATACAGTATTTGTCTTTCTGTCTGACTTGTTTCACTTAGCATAATATCCTCTACATTCATCCATGTTGTTGCAAATTGCAAGATTTCCTTCTTTTTATGGCTGAGTAATATTCCATTGTATATATGTACCACATCTTCTTTATCCATTCACCTAATCATGGGCACTTAGGTTGCTTCCATATCTTGGCTATTATAAATAATGCTGTAATGAACACAGGGGTGCATGTATCTTTTCTAATTAGTATTTTAATTTTTTCAGATTAATACCTAGTAGTGGAATTACTGGATCGTATGTTAATTCCATTTTTAATTTTTTGAAATCTCCATTCTGTTTTCTACAGTGGCTGCACCAATTTACATTCCCAACAATAGTGCATAAGGGTTCCTTTTTTCTCCACATTCTCTCCAACACTTGTTATTTGTTATCTTTTCGACAAAAGCCATTTTGACAGGTATGAGGTGGTACATTATGGGGTTTTTTTTTCCCTTAATTGAAGTATAGGTGATGTACAATGTTATACAAGTTACAGGTATACAACAGAGTGATTCACAATTTTTAAAGGTTATACTCCTTTTATAGGTACTATTAAATGTTGGCTATATTCCTTGTGTTGTACTATATATCTTTGAAGCTTATTTTGTACATAATAGTTTGTACCACTTAGTCCCCTCCTCCATATTTCCCCTCCCCCTTACCTCTCCTCACTGGTAATCACTAGTTTGTTCCCTATATCTGTGGACCTGTTTCTGTTTTATTATATACATTTATTTGTTTTATTTTTTAGATTCCACATATAAGTGATAATATAGAGTATTTGTCTTTCTATGTCTGACTTATTTCACTTAACATAATACTCTCTAGGTCCATTCATGTTTTTACAAATGGAAAAATTGCATTTTTTAATGGCTGCTGAGGATTCTATTGTGTATATATACATATAAACATATTCTTTGTTCATTCATCTGTTGATGGATACATGTTGCTTCCATATCTTGGCTATTGTAAATAATCCTGCTGTGAACATTGGGGTGCATGTATATTTTCAATCTAGTGTTTTTCGTTTTTTTGGATATGTACTCAGGAGTGGAATTGCTGGGTCATATGGCAGTTCTATTTTTAATTTTTTGAGAAACTTCCATCCTGTTTTCCACATTAGCTGTACCAATTTACATTCCACCAACAGTGAGCAAGGGTTTGCTTCTCTCCACAGCCTTGCCAACATTTGTTATTTGTGTTCTTTTTGATGATAACAATTCTGACAGGTGTGAGATGATATCTCATTGTGGATTTGATTTGCATTTCTCTAATGACTAGCGGTGTTGAGCATCTTTTCATGTGACTGTTAGCCACCTGTATGTCTTTGGAAAAATGTCTATTCATTTTCCAAAAGTGGGGGAAATACCCACTTTTTAATTAGGTTGCTTGTTTGAGTTTTATGAGCTCTGTATATATTTTGGATATATCTTTTTTCAGTCATATCATTTGCAAATATTTTCTTCCATAGATTGTCTTTTTGTTTTGTTGATGGTTTCTTTTGCTGTGCAAAAGCTTTTAAGTTTAATTAGGTCCCATTTATTTTTGCTTTTGTTTCCTTTGCTGTAGGAGACAGATCAAAAAAAAAAATACTGCTACAATTTATGTCAAAGAGTGTTCTGCCTATGTTTTCCTCTAGGAGTTTTATAGTATTTGGTCTTACACTTAGGTCTTTAATCCATTTTATTTTTGTATATGGTGTTAGAGAATGTTCTTATTTCATTATTTTACATGTGGCTGTCCAGTTTTCCCAGCACCGTTTATTGAAGGGACTGTCTTTTCTCCATTGTTTGTTCTTGACTCCTTTGTCATAGATTAATTGACCAAAGGTGCATGGATTTATTTCTGGGATCTCTATTCTGTTCCATTGATCTATGTCTCTGTTTTTGTGCCTCTACCATACTATTTTGATTACTGTAGCTTTGTAATATAGTCCGAAGTCAGGGAGGATGATTTCCCCAGCTTTGTTCTTTTTTCTCAAGATTGCTTTGACTGTTCAGGGTCATTTGTGTTTCCATACACATTTTTAAATTATTTGTGCTTGTTCTGTGAAAAATGCCATTGGTATTTTGATAGAGATTGCACTGAGTCTGTAGATTGCTTTGGATAATATGGCCATTTTTTGGGGGGGGGGGGTGCGTGGCTTGTGGGATCTTTGTTCCCTGACCAGGGATTGAACCTGTTCCTTTGGCAGTGAAAGCACTGAGTCCTAACCACTGGACCACCAGGGAATTCCCCATTTTAGAAATATTAATTCCATGAGCAGAATATATCTTTCTATTTTTTATGTGTGTCATATTCAGTTTCTTAAATCAGTGTCTTATAGTTTTCCAAGTACAGGTCTTTTACTTCCTTGGTTAGATTTTATCCTACATATTTTGTGCTTTTTGGTATAATTGTAAGTAGGATTGTTTCCTTAATTTTTCTTTCTGATAGTTCATTGTTAGTGTATAGAAGCCCAAAAGATTTCTGTACATTATTTTCATATCCTGAAAATTTACTTAATTCCTTAATTAGCTTTCATAGTTTTTTGGTGGTGTCTTTAGGACTTTTTATGTATAGTATCATGTCATCCACATGTCATCCTTTCCAATTTGGATTATTTCTTTTTCTCATCTGATTGCTGTGTCTAGGACTTCCAATACTATGTTGAATGAAAGTGGTGAGAGTGGGCATCCTTATCCTGTTCCTGATCTTAGAGGAAATGCTTTCAGCTTTTCACCGTTGAGTATGATATTGGCTGTAAGTTTTTCATATATGGCCTTTATTATGTAGAGGTATGTTCCCTCTATACCCACTCTGTTGAGATTTTTTTCTATCATAAATTGATTTGAATTTTTCAAAAGTTTTTCTGCATCTATTGAGATAATCGTGTGAATTTTATTCTCCAATATATCACTGTGGTGTATCACATTGATTGATTCATAGGTATTGAATTATTCTTGAATCCCTGGGATAAATTCCACTTGATCATTGTATATGATACTTTTTTGGTTTTTTTACTGAGTATCTACTATGTGCCATTGCTTCACACAGACATTATCTCATTTATTTATCACCAAGCAACATCTATGGGCTAGATATTACTATTTTCCAGCTGATAAAACCAAGACATAAAGAGGTTATATGATTTTCCCAAAGTCACACAGCTATTATATATGATACTTTTAATGTATTGTTGAATTCAGTTTGCTAATATTTTGTTGAGGATTTTTGCATCTGTATTCATCAATGATATTGGCCTGTAATTTTCTTTTTATGTGGTGTCTTTGTTTGGTTTAAGTATCAGAATGATATTGGCTTCATAGAATGAGTTTGGAAGCATTCTATCCTCTTCTCTTTCATTTTGGAGTAGTTTGAGAATGATCAAAGATAACCTTTCTCTAACTGTTTGGCAGAATTCACCTGTGAAGCTGTCTAGCCCTGAACTTTTGTTTGTTGGGGGTTTTTAAATTACTGATTCAATTTCATCACTGGTAATTGGTCTGTACATATTTTCTATTTCTTCCTGATTCATTCTTGGGATACTGTATGTTTCTGGGAATTTATTTCTTCTAAGTTGTCCATATTATTGGTGCATAGTTGTTTGTAGTAATCTCTTATGAGCCTTTGTGTTTCAGTGGTATCAGTTGTAACTTCTTTCATTTCTGATTTTATATATTTGAGCCCTTTCTCTTTTTTTCTTGATGAATCTGGATAAAGTTTTATCAATTTTGTTTATCTTTTCAAAGAACCACCTCTTAGTTTCATTAATCTTTCATGTTTTTATTTTTTGGTCTTTATTTCATTAATTTCTTCTCTGATCTTTATGATTTCTTTCCTTCTATTAACTTCAGGTTTTGTTCTTCTTTTTCTAGTTCTTTTAGATGTAAGGTTAGATTGTTTGAGATTTTTCTCATGTTCTAGGGAATGATTGTACCTCTATAAATTTCCCTCTTAGAGCTGCTTTTGCTGTGTCCCATAGGTTTTGGGTCATTGTGTTTTCATTCTCATTTGCCTCTAGGTATTTTTTTGATTTCCTCTTTGATTTCTTCACTGATCCATTAGTTGTTTAGTAGCATATTCTTTAGCCTTCCCATGTTTGTGTTTTTTGCAGTTTTTTCTCATAATGTTGTGATTGGAAAGATGTTTGATATGATTTCAATCTTATTAAATTTATTGACAATTGTTTTGTGGCCTAGCATGTGATCTATCCTGGAGAACGTTCCACATGCACTTGAAAAGAATGTGTATTCAGCTACTTTTGGATGGAATGTACTCTATGTATCTATTAACTCCATCTGGTTTAATGTGTCATTTAAGGTCAGTGTTTTCATATTGATCTTCTGTCTGGATGATCTATCTTTGATGTAAATGGGGTGTTAAAGTCCCCTACTGTTATTGTGTTACTGTCAATTTCTCCCTTTATGTCTGTTATTATTTGCTTTATATATTTAAGTGTTCCTACAATTGTTTTATCTTCTTTTTGGATGGATCTCTTCATCATTATGCACTGTCCTTCCTTGTCTCTTGTTACAGTCCTTGTTTTAAAGTCTATTTAGTCTAAGTATTGCTACCTGGCTTTCTTTTGATTTCCATTTGAATGGAATACCTTTTCCATCTCCTCACTTTCAGTCTGTATGTGTCCCTAGATCTGAAGTGGGTCTCTTGTAGAGTCTTGTTTTTGTATCCATTCAGCCACCATATATCTTTCAATTGGAGCATTTAGTCTATTTACATTTAAAGTAATTATTAATAAATATGTATTTATTACCATTTGTTCATCGTTTGCTGTTTGCTTTTGTAGTTCTTTTTCGCTCCTTTCTTCTTTTGCTCTCTTCCCTTGTGACTTGATGGCTATCGTTATGTTATTTTGGGTTCCTTTCTCCTTTTTTTGTGTGTGTATATATTATTTTTGGTTTGTGATTACCATGAGTTGTGTATATCTGTGTCCATATATGTATATTTTTTTCTCACAGGTGGGCATTTTATTTTCCCACTTTTTACTGCCCAACTTCTGTGCATCTTCCTATGTTTGTGGACTACCCCACATTTGAGGTGGAAATTTCCTCTCCTATACAGATTTTTTAAAATTGAAGTATAACTGCTTTACAATGTTGTGTTATTTTCTGCTGTACACCGAGGTGAATCAGCTATATGTATAGCCCTCCCTCTTGGACCTCCTTCCCACCCACCCCCCATCCAACCCATCTAGGTCATCACAGAGCACTGAGCTGACCTCCTCATGCTATAACAGGGAAAGATAACAGGTTCCCACTAGCTAGCTATTTTACACATAGTAGTGTATATATGTCAATCCTAATCTCCCAATTCATCCCACCCTCCCCTTCCCCATCATGTCCACCTGCCCATTCTCTACGTCTGCATCTCTATTGCTGCCCTACAAAGAGGTTAATCTGTACCATTTTTTTAGATTCCACATATATGTGTTAATATACAATATTTGTTTTTCTCTTTCTGACTTACTTCACTCTGTATGACAGACTCTAGGGCCATCCACATCTCTATAAATGACCCAATTTCATTCTTTTTATGGCTGAGTAATATTCCATTTACATTTAAAGTAATTATTTTTAAAATTTTTAAAAATTTTATTTTTTGGCTGAGTCAGGTCTTAGTTGCAGCATGTGGGATCTTCGTTGAGGCATGTGGGTTTCTCTCTAGTTGTAGCGTGAGAGTTTTCTTTCTAGCTGTGATGCATGGGCTCCAGAGTGCATGGGCTTTGTAGTTTGTGGCACGCAGGCTCTCTAGTTGAAGTGCATGAGCTCAGTAGTTTTGGCATGCATGCTCAGTTGCCCCATGGCATGTGGGATCTTAGTTCCCTGACCAGGGATCGAACCAGAGTCCCCTGCATTGTAAGGCAGATTGTTTACCACTGGACCACCAGGGAAGTCCCTAAAGTAATTATTGATAAATATGTATTTATTACCATTTGTTCACTGTTTTCTGGTAGTTTTTGAAGTTCTTTTTTTTTCCCTTTCTTCTTTTGCCCTCCTCCTTTGTGATTTGATGGCTATCTTTATGTTTTTTTGGCTTTCTTTCTCCTTTTTTGTGTGTGTATGTATTATAGGTTTTTGGTTTGTGATTACCATGAGGTGTGTGTGTCTACATGTATGTTTTTTTAATTTGAAGATCCCTTAAGTTGGAAAGCATTCTAACAAACCTGCATTTGTACTTCTGCTACCATGTTTCATGGTTTTGATATATTTTACATCTTTTTGTTTTTTGAATCCCTTAACTCCTTATTGTGAATTTAGATATTTTACTACTTTTGTCTTATATACATGGTTGATCTACTACCTTTATTGTGCATTTATACATGGTTGATCTACTAGCTTTACTGTGTGTTTGGATTTTTCCTTTCATAATTTTTATATTTTTGGTTGTGGTCTTTTCTTTTCCACTTAGAGAAGTCCCTCTAACATTTCTTGTAAAGTTGGTTTAGTGGTGCTGAGCTCTTTTACCTTTGCTTACCTGTAACCTCTATACCTACTTCAAATCTGAATGATAGCCTTGCCAGGTGGAGTAATTTTGGTTGTAGGTTTTTTTCCATTTATTACTTTGAATATATTCTGCCACACCCTTCTGGCCTGCAAAGTTTCTGCTGAAAAGTCAGCTGATAGTCTTATGGGAGTTCCCTTGCATGTAACTAGTGGGTTTTCCCTTGCTGTTTTTAAGATTCTCTTTTATCCTTAATTTTTTCTATTTTAGTTATAATGTGTCTTGTTGTGGACCTCTTGGGGTTTATCTTGTTTTGGACTCTCTATGCTTCCTGGACCTGGATGACTGTTTCCTCCTCCAGGTTAGGGAAGTTTTCAAATATTACTTCCTTAAATAAATTCTCTGCTGGTTTCTCTCTTTTTTCTCCTTCTGGGACCCCCTATAATGCAAATGTTAGTATGCTTCATGTTGTCCTAGAAGTCTCCTAAGCTATCCTCATTTTTAAAATTCTTGTTTCTTTTCTCTGTTCAGCTTGGGTGATTTCCACTATGCTGTCTTCCTTAAATGTTTGATAGAATTAACCAGTGGACAAATCTGGGTCTGGTGTTTTCTACTTTGAAAGGTGAATTATTCATTAAATTTCTTTAATAGCTATCGATCTATTCATATTGTCTATTTCTCCTTATGTGAGGTTTGGTAGGTTTTATCTTTCAAGGAATCAATCCATTTTATTTAGGTTATCAAATTTGTGAGCATAGCATTATTCATAATATTTGTTCATTATCATTTTAGTGTCCACGGAATCAGTAGTGATGACCCGTCTTTCATTTCTGATATTAGTATTTTGTGTTCTCTGTCTCTCTCATTGCTGCTACCCAGCATCACAGGACAGAGTGAGTATCATACAGTGTATCAGTAGCCTGGGGAAAGATCAAAATTCAAAATTAGTAGTATGGTTTCTACTGAATATGTACCACTTTTGCACCATCATAAAAATGAAAAATTGTAAGTCAAACCATCATAAGTCAGGGACCGTGTGTTTGTATGTGTGTGTAATTTTTAGCCAGGAGAAAATTATGCAAAACCAATGTTGTCTTTCAGGCTGAACAATTTAGGGTAACATCTGTTTTCTCATCTAACTCAGTATAATCAGGAGACAGGTTGGGGACCAATAATTTTTTCTCTACTTTCCATTTGGTGTGGGGCACTAAAATTTAGAAGACCAATTATATACAATTCTTACAAAATTTAAACATGGATTTTTGATTTAATAAAAGTTAGCTAGGAAAGGTCATCTGTTGTTTAACTCAGATTCACCAGTCACATTTTTTTCTCTGAATTTACCTGGAAGATATTTAATATGAAAATCATATATTTGAGGAATTTTTTAAAAACTTCTGTTTTATGACTAACAAATCACCTGACTTTTACACTTTTACATTACATAGAAAGGAAACATAGTTTGGTATCATTTTCCCAGTTATAATGTAAGCTGTTTTACTTATTGAGTGTCTATAAGAAAATAAATCCTAAGATACTTTCTGATTTAAAATTAACTATTTGAAGTTTATTCGCTTCATCTATTTCATAAATAATCAATATTCAACAACTGTTTAACATTATAGAGTGAGAAGTTGTGAACTGATATATACAGAATGTTGAAGACTAATTTTTTTTTTATAGGCAGAACTTCTAGATGCTGCTGCTGGCATTAATGTACGATTCAGATTAGGTGGTGTAAGTATGGATAAATTCTTATTTAGTACTTTTAAAGCACATTTACATGAAATTTAAAAGATGTAATTTTAAAAAACATAAACCATTTTTCTAATTAAATTGAAACGGTCCTTTGAACTTTTCCAACTATAGGTTAAATTTCCACCTGAAATATACTATAAAATTTTCACTCACAGACATATTGAAGATCTGTGTGCTAATAGCCCTAGAGATTACACAAAACTTCCAGCAAAACATACATCTCATATTAAAAGTGATAATCTTCAGGAAGAAGATTATAGTGGCTGGTATCGTCGTACAGAGAACAATGGCTGGAGGCCTGTTTCTGATAAAGTAAGAAAAGATAAACATTAATAATTTTGAATATTATGTGCTTACAAACCTATCTGTCTTTCTGAAAATTAATTTTTAGATTATTTTTAAAAATAATGAATCCTACTAATTTAACTGATAAAATTTACTTAACTATTCTGTGGTTACTGATATACTTCAAGATACAGCAATATATCTTTTTTTTTTTTACATTTACTTCTACTTTTAATAGTCATCTTTGAATCTAGGCTATCTTTAGATACTCTGTGGCATTCAGCTATTACCCATCTTTATAACAAAGCAAATCTGAAGATGTTGTTGATTCTATATTAATCCTTGAACAAGTGGTGAGGGTTCTTGAGAATAATATGCCATTTTCTCTATAGAGCTTGTAACAGCCGACACTAGTGGGAGATCATTTGGGTTTCATGATGTTGGAAAATTTAACATGTGCTCATATGAACAGAATGATTTTAAATATATATAGTTCCTAATGCATATATGTGATTCTAGGACTTTTCTATAGACACCCATGTTTAATCTTTTTGTGGAAATAATTTCTATCTAAGGATATTTGTAAGCTTATATTTTTAAAGTTAACATTATCTGGTTCTATAGCTCTGGATATTTGTTTATATAGCTGCAAGTATCTTCATTCAAATCCTCAGTCTCTGGTATACAGATTGTAGAATGTAGTATACTGAATATACTAAGTATGAAAAGTGAAAATGATCAAAGTGTGAATTCATTCATTCATTCAACAAACTTTATTGCATACCAACCAGATGTCAGGCATTGTACTAGATGCTTGGGAAGCAATAGTACATAAGAATAGTCCTTCCTCTCAAGTAGTTTGCTTTTAATTAAGGAGAAAGTCAAGTAAACAGGATATTTCAGTACAGTGCAGTGAATATGTGATTTAATAGAGGCAAGTTCAGAGTGCTGTGGGGGGTAACAAACTTTCCTCTTTGTTATTTAATGTGTATGTGGTGAGGGAGGAAGAATGAATTGGAAATAGGAAAACAGGCAATCAGTATAAAGTGTCAAACAGGAGAAACCACAAAGTCTTGGGACACAATGGTGAGATTTCTGTATTCTTTGAGTGTGCCCATATTCCTTGAGGATTAGAGTCTTCAAAAGTCAATAGCACCTACTGGTCAGATCTGTCCTTATGAGAAACTAAAACACTCTTAGAATATGTCTATTCATTTATTCATTCAACAAATACTTATTAAATACTACCTCAGTACACTAATTTTCCTATGGCATATGCCTCTTAAGGTTCAATGTGCCATTCACTTAATTAGAAATATCTTAAAAGGGTCTATCCTCTCCTCTATTTCTATCTTGGCATATTCCTACTGAACACATAGAAGTTCTTTTCTATAGTCAGATAACTTCATAATCAGTAATCCAATATTTTGTGTATTCATTTTTCATTTCTCAATAGTTTTGGAAGTCTACTGAAAATGTAATGGTGGGAGACAAAAAGGAAAGTGAATTCCATTTCTCTAAATTAAAGAGAAGGCAAGATATAGAAAAGAAAAGAAAAATTAGAAAAATAGAATGGATGCAGCAAATGTAAGTTGATGAAATACTTAGACTTACTAAAGAAGTATACAGTCATTTTTTAGACTGCTATCACTACTAAAGTAACTACATGTTACTTTAAAAATAAGATGAAATATTACAGTATATTTTTTTAAATACATAGAAAGCAAATACATAATAAATGCCTGCTAGACACTGTTAATTTCTGGGATATAAACGGGAAAAGACAGGTTCTCTTTGACCACAAGGAAATCATAATCTTTTGGAACATGAGATATGAAAATCAGCATTTACTCTTATATATGAGATAAATTTAATATGACCCACTAGACCCACTCTATACCATTCTCAACCTTTCTTTCTCCCCTAAAGAAACTGACTTGTACAGATTACACTAAAAGTCATTCTGGACCCATCTAACAAATCTTAGAAGCAAGTCTCAAAAGAATCAAATTGTTTCCAAGTTTACTTGACAATGTATAAGAACAAAGCCCCCAAATATTTAAAGGAACACAATATACTCAAGTGGTCAAAATCTATAAAATTTACAATGTCTACCATATAGTAATCGATTACCAGGCACTCAAAGAAGCAGGAAAATATATCCCTGAGAAGAAAAAATAATATCAGCTAACTCACCAAAAATATCTTTTAAAAATAAAAATGGAGAGACACGAGGGGGAAGACTGTGGAAGAGTAAAATGCAGAGATCACCTTCCTCCCCAAAGATACATCAGAAATACATCTACACGTGGAACAACTCCTACAGAACACCCACTGAACGCTGGCAGAAGACCTCAGACCTCCCAAAAGGCAAGAAACTCCCCACGTACCTGGGTAGGGCAAATGAAAAAAGAATAAACAGAGACAAAAGAATAGGGACTGGACCCGCACCAGCGGGAGGGAGCTGTGAAGGAGGAAAGGTTTCCACACACTAGGAAGCCCCTTCACAGGCGGAGACTGCGGTTGGTGGAGGGGGGAAGCTTCAAAGCCTCGGAGGAGAGCGCAGCAACAGGGTGCGGAGGGCAAAGCAGAGAGATTCCTGTACAGAGGATCGCTGCCGACCAGCACTCACCAGCCCGAGAGGCTTGTATGCTCAACCGCCGGGGTGGCTGGGGGCTGGGAGCTGAGGCTCGGGCTTTGGTCGGAGTGCAGGGAGAGGACTGGCTGCGTGAACACAGCCTGAAGGGGTTAGTGCACCACGGCTAGCCGGGACGGAGTCTGGGGGAAAGTCTGGACCTGCCAAAGAGGCAAGAGACTTTTTCTTCCCTCTTTGTTTCCTGGTGCGTGGGGAGAGGGGATTAAGAGCGCTGCTTAAAGGAGTTCCAGAGGTGGATGCGAGCTGCGGCTAACAGTGCAGACCCCAGAGACGGACATGAGACGCTAAGGCTGCTGCTGCCACCACCAAGAAGCCTCTGTACGAGCACAAGTCACTATCCACACCCCCCTTCTGGGAAGCCTGTGCAGCCTGCCACTGCCAGTGTCCGGGGATCCAGGCACAAGTTCCCCTGGAGAACACACGGTGTGCCTCAGGCTGGTGCAATGTCTTGCTGGCCTCTGCCGCCGCAAGCTCGCCGCGCACTCCATGGGCCTTCCTCCCCGTGGCCTGAGTGAGCCACAGCCCCCGAATCAGTGGCTCCTTTAACCTCATTCTTTCTGAGCGAAGAACAGACGCCCTCTGGTGACCTACACGCAGAGGCGGGGCCAAATCCAGAGCTGAGGCCCGGATGCTATGTGAAGAATAGAAGGGAAATTTTTCCAAGCAGCCTCAGGAGCAGTGGATTAAAGCTCCACAACCAACTTGATGTACCCTGGATAGGTGGAGTACCTAAATAGACAGCGAATCATCCCAAATTGAGGAGGTGGACTTTGAGAGCAAGATATATTGTTTTTTCCCCTTTTCCTCTTTTTCTGACTGTGTATGTGTATGCTTCTGTGTGAGATTTTGTCTGTATAGCTTTGCTTTCACCATTTGTCCTAGGGTTCTGTCCATCCATTTTGTTTCGTTTTGTTTTTACTTTTTAAAAAAAATTTTTCTTAATAATTATTTCTTACTTTTTATTTTAATAACTATTTTATTTTCTCTTACTTTATTTTATCCTCCTTCTTTCTTTCTTTCTGCTTTTTCTCCCTTTTATTCTGAGCCATGTGGATGAAAGGCTCTTGGTGCTGAAGCCAGGAGTCAGTGCTGTGCCTCTGAGGTGGGAGAGCCAACTTCAGGACACTGGTCCACA
This sequence comes from Tursiops truncatus, assembly GCF_011762595.2. Lineage (NCBI taxonomy): Eukaryota > Metazoa > Chordata > Mammalia > Artiodactyla > Delphinidae > Tursiops > Tursiops truncatus. The sequence continues at coordinate 24,102,456 of NC_047041.1, forward strand.
AGAGACCTCCCAGCTCCACGTAATATCAAATGGCAAAAATCTCCCAGAGAGCTCCATCTCAACACCAACACCCAGCTTCAGTCAACGACCAGCAAGCTACAGTGCTTGGACACGCTATGCCAAACAACTAGCAAGACAGGAACACAACCCCACCCATTAGCAGAGAGGCTGCCTAAAATCATAATAAGGCCACAGACACCCCAAAACACACCATCAGACATGGACCTGCCCACCAGAAAGACAAGATAAAGCATCATCCACCAGAACACAGGCACTAGTCTCCTCCACCAGGAAGCCTACACAACTCACTGAACCAACTTTAGCCACTGGAAACAGACACCAAAAACAACGGGAACTACGAACCTGCAGCCTGCAAAAAGGAGACCCCAAACACAGTAAGATAAGCAAAATGACAAGACAGAAAAACACACAGCAGGTGAAGTAGCAAGATAAAACCCACCAGACCTAACAAATGAAGAGGAAATAGGCAGTCTACCTGAAAAAGAATTCAGAAAAATGATAGTAAAGGTGATCCAAAATCTTGGAAACAGAATAGAGAAAATGCAAGAAACATTTAACAAGGACCTAGAAGAACTAAAGAGGAAACAAGCAACGATGAACAACACAATAAGTGAAATTAAAAATACTCTAGAAGGGATCAATAGCAGAATAACTGAGGCAGAAGAACGGATAAGTGACCTGGAAGATAAAATACTGGAAATAACTACTGCAGAGCAGAATAAAGAAAAAAGAATGAAAAGAACTGAGGACAGTCTCAGAGACCTCTGGGAAAACATTAAACGAATGAACATTCGAATTATAGGGGTCCCAGAAGAAGAAGAGAAAAAGAAAGGGACTGAGAAAATATTTGAAGAGATTATAGTTGAAAACTTCCCTAATATGGGAAAGGAAATAGTTAATCAAGTCCAGGGAGCACAGAGAGTCCCATACAGGATAAATCCAAGGAGAAACACACCAAGACACATATTAATCAAACTGTCAAAAATTAAATACAAAGAAAACATATTAAAAGCAGCAAGAGAAAAACAACATATAACAGACAAGGGAATCCCCATAAGGTTAACAGCTGATCTTTCAGCAGAAACTCTGCAAGCCAGAAGGGACTGGCAGGACATACTTAACGTGATGAAGGAGAAAAACCTACAACCAAGATTAGTCTACCCAGCAAGGATCTCATTCAGATTTGATGGAGAAATTAAAACCTTTACAGACAAGCAAAAGGTGAGAGAGTTCAGCGCCACCAAACCAGCTTTACAACAAATGCTAAAGGAACATCTCTAGGCAAGAAACACAAGAGAAGGAAAAGACCTACAATAACAAACCCAAAACAATTAAGAAAATGGGAATAGGAACATACATATCGATAATTACCTTAAATGTAAATGGATTAAATGCTCCCACCGAAAGATACAGACTGGCTGAATGGATAAAAAAACAAGACCCATATATATGCTGCCTACAAGAGACCCACTCTAGACCTAGGGACACATACAGACTGAAAGTGAGGGGAGGGAAAAAGATATTCCATGCAAGTGGAAACCAAAAGAAAGCTGGCATAGCAATTCTCATATCAGACAAAATAGACTTTAAAATAAAGACTATTAGAAGAGACAAAGAAGGACACTACAAATTGATCAAGGGATCGATCCATGAAGAAGATATAACAATTGTAAATATTTATGCACCCAACATAGGAGCACCTCAATACATAAGGCAAATAGTAACAGCCATAAAAGGGAAATCGACAGTTACACATTCATAGTAGGGGACTTTAACACCCCACTTTCACCAATAGACAGATCATCCAAAATGAAAATAAATAAGGAAACACAAGCTTTAAATGATACATTAAACAAGATGGACTTGTTTGATATTTGATATTTATAGGACATACCATCCCAAAACAACAGAATACACATTTTTCTCAAGTGCACATGGAACATTCTCCAGGATAGATCATATCTTGGGTCAAAAATCAAGCCTTGGTAAATTTAAGAAAACTGAAATTGTATCAAGTATCTTTTCCAACCACAACACTATGAGAATAGATATCAATTACAGGAAAAGATTTGTAACAAAATACAAACACATGGAGGCTAAACAATGCACTACTTAATAAGGAAGTGATCACTGCAGAAATCAAAGGGGAAATCAAAAAATACCTAGAAACAAATGACAATGGAGACACGATGACCCAATACCTATGGGATGCAGCAAAAGCAGTTCTAAGAGGGACGTTTATAGCAATACAATCCTACCTTAAGAAACAGGAAATATCTCGAATAAACAACCTAACCTTGCATCTAAAGCAATTAGATAAAGAAGAACAAAAACACCCCAAAGTTAGCAGAAGGAAAGATCAGATCAGAAATAATTGAAAAAGAAATGAAGGAAACGATAGCAAAAATCAATAAAACTAAACCCTGGTTCTTTGAGAAGATAAACAAAATTGAAAAACCATTAGCCAGACTCATCAAGAAAAAAAGGGAGAAGACTCAAATCAACAGAATTAGAAATGAAAAAGGAGAACTAACAACTGACACTGCAGAAATATAAAGGATCATGAGAGATTACTACAAGCTACTCTATGCCAATAAAATGGACAAACTGGAAGAAATGGACAGATTCTTAGAAATGCACAACGGCCGAGACTGAACCAGGAAGAAATAGAAAATATGAACAGACCAATCACAAGCACTGAAATTGAAACTGTGATTAAAAATCTTCCAACACACAAAAGCCCAGGACCAGATGGCTTCACAGGCGAATTCTATCAAGCATTTAGAGAAGAGCTAACACCTATCTTTCTCAAACTCTTCCAAAATATAGCAGAGGGAGGAACACTCCCAAACTCATTCTATGAGGCCACCATCACCTTGATACCAAAACCAGACAAGGATGTCACAAAGAAAGAAAACTACAGGCCAATATCACTGATGAACATAGTTGCAAAAATCCTCAACAAAATATTAGCAAACAGAATCCAACAGCACATTAAAAGGATCATACACCATGATCAAGTGGGGTTTATTCCAGGAATGCAAGGATTCTTCAATATATGCAAATCAATCAATGTGATAAACAATATTAACAAATTGAAGGAAAAAACCATATGATTGTCTCAATAGATGCAGAGCAAGCTTTCAACAAAATTCAACACCCATTTATGATAAAAATCCTGCAGAAAGCAGGCAGAGGGAACTTTCTTCAACATAATAAAGGCCATATATGACAAACCCACAGCCAACATTGTCCTCAACGGTGAAAAACTGAAAGCATTTCCACTAAGATCAGGAACAAGAGAAGGTTGCCCACTCTCACCACTGTCTCTCTCTCTATATATATATTTTTTGCGATACGCGGGCCTCTCACTGTCGTGGCCTCTCCCGCTGCGGAGCACAGGCTCTGGATGCTCAGGCTCAGTGGCCATGGCGCACGGGCTCAGCCGCTCCGCGGCATGTGGGATCTTTCTGGACTGGGGCAAGAACCCATGTCCCCTGCATCAGCAGGGTGACTCTCAACAACTGCACCACCAGGGAAGTCCCTCACCACTCTTATTCAACATAGTTTTGGAAGTTTTAGCCACAATAATCAGAGAAGAAAAGGAAATAAAAGGGATCCAAATCGGAAAAGAAGAAGTAAAGCTGTCACTGTTTGCAGATGACATGATACCATACCTAGAGAATCCTAAAGATGCTACCAGAAAACTACTAGAGCTAATCAATGAATTTGGTAAAGTAGCAGGATACAAAATTAATGCACAGAAATCTCTGGTATTCCTATACACTAATGATGAAAAATCTGAAAGTGAAATCAAGAAAACACTCCCATTTACCATTGTAACAAAAAGAATAAAATATCTAGGAATAAACCTACCTAAGGAGACAAAAGACCTGTATGCAGAAAATTATAAGACACTGATGAAAGAAATTAAAGATGATACAAATAGATGGAGAGATATACCATGTTCTTGGATTGGAAGAATCAACATTGTGAAAATGACTCTACTACCCAAAGCAATCTACAGATTCAATGCAATCCCTATCAAACTACCACTGGCATTTTTCACAGAACTAGAACAAAAAATTTCACAATTTGTATGGAAACACAAAAGACCCTGAATAGCCAAAGCAGTCTTGAGAATGAAAAACGGAGCTGGAGGACTCAGGCTCCCTGACTTCAGACTATACTACAAAGCTACAGTAATCAAGACAGTATGGTACTGGCACAAAAACAGAAAGATAGATCAATGGAACAGGATAGAAAGCCCAGAGATAAACCCACACACGTATGGTCACTTTATCTTTGATAAAGGAGGCAGGAATGTATAGTGGAGAAAGGACAGCCTCTTCAATAAGTGGTGCTGGGAAAACTGGACAGGTACATGTAAAAGTATGAGATTAGAACATTCCCTAACACCATACACAAAAATAAGTTCAAAATGGATTAGACCTAAATGTAAGGCCAGAAACTATCAAACTCTTAGAGGAAAACATAAGCAAAACACTCCATGACATAAATCACAGCAAGATACTTTTTGACCCATCTCCTAGAGAAATGGAAATAAAAGCAAAAATAAACAAATTGGACCTAATGAAACTTCAAAGCTTTTGCACAGCAAAGGAAACCATAAACAAGACCAAAAGACAACCCTCAGAATGGGAGAAAATATTTGCAAATGAAAAAATTGCCAAAGATTAATCTCCAAAATTTACAAGCAGCTCATGCAGCTCAATAACAAAAAAACAAACAACCCAATCCAAAAGTGGGCAGAAGACCTAAATAGACATTTCTCCAAAGAAGATATACAGATAACAAGCACATGAAAGAATGCTCAACATCATTAATCATTAGAGAAATGCAAATCAAAACTACAATGAAATATCATCTCATACCAGTCAGAATGGCCATCAGTAAAAAATCTAGAAACAATAAATGCTGGAGAGGATGTGGAGAAAAGGGTACACTCTTGCACTGCTGATGGGAATATGAATTGGTACAGCCACTATGGAGGACAGTATGGAGGTTCCTTAAAAAACTACAAATAGAACTACCATACGACCCAGCAATCCCACTAGTGAGCATATACCCTGAGAAAACCATAATTCAAAAAGAGTCATGTACCAAAATGTTCATTGCAGCTCTATTTACAATAGCCAGGACATGGAAACAACCTAAGTGTCCATCACCCAATGAATGGATAAAGAAGACATGGCACATATATACAATGGCACATATATACAACTCAGCCATAAAAAGAAACGAAATTGAGTTATTTGTAGTGAGGTGTATGGACCTAGACTCTGTCATACAGAGTGAAGTAAGTCAAAAAGAGAAAGATAAATACCATATGCTAACACATATATATGGAATCTAAGGAAAAAAAAATGTCATAAAGTACCTAGGGGTAAGACCAGAATAAAGACACAGACCTACTAGAGAATGGACTTGAGGATATGGGGAGGGGGAAGGGTAAGCTGTGACAAAGTGAGAGAGTGGCATGGACATATATACACTACCAAACGTAGATTAGATTGCTAGTGGGAAGCAGCCGCATAGCAGAGGGAGATCAGCTCAGTGCTTTGTGACCACCTGGAGGGGTGGGATAGGGAGGGTGGGAGGGAGGGAGATGCAAGAGGGAAGAGATATGGGAACATATATATATGTATAACTGATTCACTTTGTTATAAAGCAGAAACTAACACACCATTGTAAAGTAATTGTACTCCAATAAAGATGAAAAAAAAATGGAAGAAAACATTTCAGACAGACAAAAGCTGAGTTCTATCACCATGAACGGACCAGCAGTATAAAGAACTTTTCTTCCTACTACTTTAATCTCTTTTTTTAAAATATTTATTTATTTGGCTGCACCGGGTCTTAGTTGTGGCACATGGGCTCCTTAGTTGTGGCATGAATGTGGGATCTAGTTCCCCAACCAGGGATAGAACGCAGTCTCCCTGCATTGGGAGCACAGCGTCTTATCCACTACGCCACCAGGGAAGTCCCTACACTTACTTTTTTTTTTTTTTGATTTAATAAAAAATGAAAATACAACATATTAAAATTGGGGGATGCAGCTAAAGAAGTACTTACAGGAATATTTATAGCATTTTCTATGAGGCAAGTGTTATTGGATATAAAACCACTCAAGGCTTATGAGAAAAAAAGATATTACAAGAAAATAACAACCAATATCTCTCATGAACATAGATACATGATAATAAATAACATTATAAACAAATGGAGTTTATCCCAGGAATACAATATTGGTTTAACATTTGGAAATCAATCAATGCAATCCACCATATTAACAGACTTAAAAAACAAAACTGGATATGATCATCTCAAAAGATGCAGAGAAATTACTTACAAAATTACCATTTGTAATGAAAACTCTTGGCAAACTAGAAATAGATAAGAGCCTCCTCAACTTGATGAAGGGCATCTATAAAAAGCCTGCATCCAACATGATACTTAATGGTGAATGGCTGAATGCTTTCTCTCTAAGATCAGGAACAAGGCAAGGATGTCTGCACTCACCACTTCTTTACAACATTGCATTGAAGTCCTAGTCAGTGCAATAAGGGTGGCAGGGTAGAGTGGTGGGGGAGACACTGAGGTTGGAAAGGAAGAACTAAAACAGTCCTTGTTCACAGTTGACATGATCATCTAAGTACAGAATTCGAAGGAATCTACTAAAAAGCTACTGGAACTAATAGGTGAGTTTATCAAGGCTGTGAGGTACAGAAACCAGTTGCATTGCAACAAACAACAAAAACATTTACAGTAGCATCAGAAAATATGAAATACCTAGGCCTAAATTGAGGGGAAAATCTACATGACCTGTACACTGAAAAGTAATAAATATTGCTGATAAAACTTAGAGAAGACTTAATAAACAAATAGCCATAAGATATTAATGGAGCAGAAGACTCAATATTGTTAAGATGTCAGTTCTCTCCAAATTGATGTATACAGTCAATGTAATCACAATCAAAATTTCCAGCAGGGTTTTATGTGGAATTTGACAAGTTGATTTGAAAATTTGTATGTAAATACAAGGGAACTAGAATAATCAAAATAATTTTGGAAAAAAATTTGGAGAACTTACATTACCTCATTTTAAGACTTATTATAAAGCCACTGTAATCAAGACCCTGTGGGGGGTCCCTGGTGGAGAAGTGTTTACGAATTTGCCTGTCAATGCATGGGACATGGGTTCGACCCCTGGCCCAGGAAGATCCCCTATGCCATGGAGAAACTAAGCCTGTGTGCCAAAACTACTGAGACTGCACGCCTAGAGCCCGTGCTCTGTAACAAGAGAAGCCACCACAATGAGAAGCCCGTGCACCACAAGAGTAGCCCCCGTTCGCCGCAACTAAAGAAAGCCCGTGTGCAGCAACGAAGACCCAACACAGCCAAAACTAAAAATAAATAAAATAAATAATTTATTTTTAAAAAAGACATTGTGGTATTGGCATTAAGATAGACATACAGATCAATGGAACAGAATAGACAGTTGAGAAATAGACCCACACACATATTGTTAATTGAGTTTCAACACAGGTGCCACAGCAATTTAATTGGAAAAGGATATTCTTTATTTTATTTTATTTTATTTTGCAGTACGCGGGCCTCTCACTGTTGTGGCCTCTCCCGCTGTGGAGCACAGGCTCCGGACGCGCAGGCTCAGCGGCCATGGCTCACAGGCCTAGCCGCTCTGCACCATGTGGGATCTTCCCGGACCGGGGCACGAACCCGTGTCCCCTGCATCGGCAGGCGGACTCCCAACCACTGCGCCACCAGGGAAGCCCAGAAAAGAATATTCTTTTCAACAAATTGGATACTCAAATGCAGAGAAATGAATCTTGATCCTTATCTCGCATCATATATAAAATTCATCTGGAAAAGATCATAGATCTAAATATAAGAATTAACACCATAGTGCATACAACTCAATATCAAAAAAACAAACAACCCAGTCAAAAAGTGGGCAGAAGACTTAAATAGACATTTCTCCAAAGAAGACATACAGATGACCAACAGACACATGAAAAGATGCTCAACATCACTAATTATTAGAGAAATGCAAATCAAAACCACAATGAGGTATCACCTCACACCTTTCAGGATGGCAATCACCAAAAAGTCTACAAATAATAGATGCTGGAGAGGGTGTGGAGAAAAGGAAACCCTCTACACTGTTGGTGGGAATGTAAATTGGTACAGCCACTATGGAAAACAGTATGGAGGTTCCTTAAACTAAAAAGGAGCTACCATATGATCCAGCAATCCCATTCCTGAGCATATATCCAGCAAAGACAGAAACATTAATTTGAAAAGATACATGTACCCCAATGTTCATAGCACCACTATTTACAATAGCCAGGGTATGGAAACAACCCAAGCCCATCAACAGATGATTGGTTTAAGAAGATGTGTATATATATATATATATATATATATATATATATATATATACACATATATAATGGAATATTAGCCATAAGAAAGAATAAAATAATGCCATTTGCAGTAACATGGATAGACCTAGAGAATATCATACTAAGTGAAATAAGTCAGACAGAGAAAAGACAAATATTACATGATATCCCTTATATGTGGCATCTAAAAATAATACAAATGAAACTATATACAAAACAGAATCAGAATTACAGACATAGAAAACAAACTTATGATTACCAAAGGGGAAAGTGTGGAGAGGGATAATTTAGGAAATGGGATTAACAGATACAAACTCGTATACATTAAATAGATAAGCAACAAGGATTTACTGTATAATATAGGGAACTATATTCAATATCTTATAATAACCTATAATGGAAAATAATGTGAAAAGTATGTATATATCTGAAAAATATCATAAAATAAAAACACTTTATGAGACCTTAAAAAAATCAGAGTTAACACCATAAAATATCCAAAAGTAAGCAAACAAGAAAATCTTAGTGACTTTGTTTCTGGCAAAGATTTCTTAAATAGGACACAGAACGCATGAAGTATAAAAGAAAAAATTGTTAAATTGCACTTCATCAAAGTTAAAAGCTTTTGCTCTCCTGAAAACACTTTTGCAAAAATAAAAATGCAAGTCACAGACAGGAAGAGAACATTTGCAAAATATGTACATGGTAAAAGTCTTGTATTTAGAATATGTAAAAAAAACCCTCAAAATTCAATGATAAGAATACAACCTAATTTTAAAATGGGCAAAAGATCTGAACACTCTACCAATGAATATACAGATAGCAAAAAAGCACAAGTGAACTAATGACTATCATCATTAGTCATTAGGAAAGTGCAAAACAAAACTGTAATGAGATACCACTGCACAACCATTAGAATGGCTAAAACAGTCTGTCATAGCAATTATTGGCATGGATATGGAGCAAATGCAAACTGGTACACACACTTTGGAAAACAGTTTGACAGGTTTTTTTTAATTTTACAAGTTACACACATCTACTATTAAATCCAGCCATTCTACTCAGATATTTACCCAAGAGAAATAAAAACATGTCTACAGAAAGGTTGTAATGCAAGTTGATAGCTGCTTTATTTCTAATAGCCCAAAACCAGAAACAACCCATCAACCCATCAACCCAAATGTCGATGGATAAACAAATTGTGATATATCTATACAAAGGAATACTACTCAGCAGTACAAAGGAAGGAATTGTTCATACATAACAACATGGATGAATCTCAAAATAATGATGCTGAATGAAAGCAACCAGTCAAGAAAGAGTACATATTATATGATTTCATTTACATAAAATTCTAGAAAATACAAAGAAATCTAGAATGACACAAAGCAGATGAGTAATTGTCTGGAGATGAGGGTGGGGGAAAGGAGGGAGGGAAGGATAACAAAGTAGCACAAGGAACTTTGGGGGGTGATGGATATGTTTGTTTTTTTTATTATAGTGATTGGTTCACAGGTGTATACTTATGTCAAAACTGTTCAAATTGTACAGCTTAAATACAGTCTACTGTATATCACTTATACCTCACTAAGTTTAAAAAAAAATTTAAGAACATGATCAGACAATCAGAAGATCTCCATGGAGTAATCCTTCATCTCCTGTGGTTGCAGGGTGAGTTGGAGGCAATCCAAGGGCAAGTTGAAAGGGTCACAAAGTCATAGTGCTTGCAGTGCAATCAAAAGACCTAGACAGGTCTTGTGCACTAAGCTAGCTAAGGACATTAGTGGGGAAGAAGTGGAACGCTGAGAACTGGGATGGGGATATTTGGGCAGACATAGACAAAGCTGAGAACCTTGAGCCTTCAAACTCTCCTGCTGATGGAGGAAACCCTCCTCCCTGTTTTGAGGAAACCAGCCCTTCTCTGCATAAAGGCCTTTCAATGACGGCACCTGGCTCAGTTGCCCCACACACTTATGCTGATTCTCCTTAGGATTTCCCCACAACCATTTCCTCAATGCCTCCAGTCCACACTGAGACGTATCTCAGGACAGTCCAGACAGAGAGGAACAAGATCTACTCCAGGAGGAGATGACATTTATAAACCAAAAGAGTTTCGAGAATTTACCAATCCGTATTGCCAGGAGCTCAGAAGCATGTGTGAATGTGGATTCTAAGGTGTTCAGAAGTTGATTGAGCTGAATTTATTGATATGGCCACACTCACCTGAGATTAGGGATTTAATGTGCTAGCTTGAGTATCCAGAAATAAATGGTGCTTAAGGACTTCCCTGGAGATCCAGTGGTTAGGACTCTGAGCTTCCACCACAGGGGGCACGGGTTCTATCCCTGGTCAGGGAACTAAGATCCTGCAAGCAGCACAGTGCAGCCAAAAAAAAACCAAACCAAACCAAAACAACAACAGAAATGGTGCTTGGTCTGTTAGTTTGGCTCATCAAAGCCTGAATTCAACCAAAGCTCTACAGTTACAAAATGCCTGAACTTCTCTAGTATACTGTAGAAAAGGATTTCTGAAGGCTTGGGGAATGCATATGTTTGTTCCTATTATGTGCAATATGTTTAGCCACCCACTGGCTATAACCGCAGTTCGACCCAGAGGATATCCTCTTCATCAGGTTATTAAGAAATTAGGGGAGCAGCAGAATTCTTGATGAATTTGTGGTGGTTATAGACTGAAGATGACAGTGGGGGAAATTGTGATGGAATTGGTTCCTTTAGTTCACTGGGAATAATGGAACTTTGAAGTGGTAGAAGTCAGGTGGTGACACAAATTGCAACTAAGATTCCTCCAGATGTGGTTTCTTTAATGGAGCAAATCAACACTGTCCCTAGCATCTGTTAGACTGCTTTTGACCTGGCAAATGTGTTCTTTCCCATCCTGATCAGTAAACAAAAAGAGAAGAGTTTGCATTTACATGGAAATAACAGAGTGTATCTTTACATCTTTCTCTCAGAGCTATGTCAGCTTTCTTGCTCTTGTCCCCAGGGGCATGGTATCTCAGTTCCCATAAGACATCATGCCTGTCCTTTACGCTGGTGACCTTATACTGATTGACCATGGTGAGTAGAAAATGACAACTCCCTAGATGACTTAACAGGACAAATACACACTAGAAGGAGGGAGATAAACTCGGCAAAAAGTTAAGGGTCTGTCACATAGATGAACCTTATAAACATTTTGGGATATCCTTTCTAAAGTGAGAGACAAGATTCTGTACCTTGCACCTTGAAGACACACAACACTCTCTGGATTTGGGAGGTAAAATATACCACATTTGAGCATGCTGCTCCAACCCATTTACTAGGTAATTAATAAGGCTAGCAGGTGCCAGTGGGACATGGTGTAAGAAAAAACATGATAGCAGGTTCACAATGTGGTCAAGCTGCCCTACCACTTGGGCTTTATAGCCCAGCAGTCCCAACAGTATTGGAAATGTCTCTGGCAGACAGTGAAAAACTGTATGGAGCTTCTAAAGAGCCCTAATAGGAAGATCATAGCACACACCTCTAGGGTTTAGGAGGAAGGTAGTGCCCGTCTCTGTCAAAAATTATTTGAAAATTTGTTCCAGGCTTGCTACTGGGTCCTGGTAGAGACTGGAAGCTTGTCAGTAGGATACCAAGTGCTATGTGATTATGAACTGACCCGGATTTTATCTAATCCATTGAACCGTAAAACAGAGTATACAGCATCATTTCAGTATAAAGTAGATGTATATATATGAGAATGGGTCTGAGAAGGTCCAGAAGCCCAAAGGTAAGCTGTATGGGCAGGTGGCCCAGACTTCTTCAACACCTACTTATGCTACATTGACTCCTGTTCATCTCCATACTTCTGGCTTCATGAGGAGTCACTTGTGACATGTTAACAGAGGGAGAGTATATTAGGTCTAATTCACTGTGGATCTGCACAGGATGCTGGCAACATCCAAAACCAGATAGTCACTAGATTACAATCCCTCAATTGGCCCAGAAAATGGTGAAAGGATATTCTCCCAGTGAGCACAACTGGAGGAAGCTCCACTTCATATACAAGGGGGGTTGGGATCTTATTGACTGTGGGCAGTAGCTAAAAGTTTCTCAGCTGATTGGGGACTTGGAAATAAGTTGGAAAACGTGATTAGGTCTGGGGAGAGATATACTCAGAATGGGCACTAAATATATTGGCGTCCTTGTGAATGTCCTCCAAAGGGCTTAGATAAGGCAAAAAGCTGTCAGTAGTCAGATGGATAAGATGATCCATCCCGTGGATGTCAGCATTTTCCGCCACTACTCAGTGATTGCCCAAAGTGGCCAGGGTTACAGGGATGGCAATACCATTCATTATAGAATGCCTTATCCATCATCATTTTATTACATACAACATTATCTACAACCAGGAGACCCATGTACAGCAAAGGAATTGTGGTAATGGGCTCAGAACAACAAAATACACTCATCGTTACCTAGAAACAGCTGGCTTTGACAGAATGGTGGTAAGACTTGCTGAAGCTCAGGTATAGCACCAGCTGGGAGCCATCTAGTAATAAGCCAATGCACATGAATAATAATCTTTTTTATTTCTTCTCTCTTTCCTATGTTTATTTATTCTCAAAACAATCCTCATCCATAACTGAGCTCTGTATTTCTAATTATATGGCCATTTCCATCTCAAACTCAACAGGTCCAAAACTGAATTTCTTATCTTTCGCATCATAAAAGTGGTTTCCTTTCAGTATTCCTCCTGGCCTCAGCTTATCTAGTCATCCAAGCCAGAAATGTAGATGTTGTCCTAGCCTTCTTACCTTTCATAAGCTCTTACGTGTAATCTGTCATTAGGTTCTATTAACTGTGCTTCCAAAGTATCTCCCAAGTCTGACATTTCTCTCACTCCCCACTGTAGCATCTCATCATTCTCAACTCTACTTCACCTGCCAAGTCCTTCTAATTGGTCTCTTTTTTTTTTTTGCGATACGCGGGCCTCTCACTGCTGTGGCCTCTCCCATCACGGAGCACAGGCTCCGGACGCGCAGGCCCAGCAGCCATGGCCCACGGGCCCAGCCGTTCCGCGGCACATGGGACCCTCCCAGACCGGGGCACGAACCCGTGTCCCCCACATCGGCAGGCGGACTCCCAACCACTGCGCCAGCAGGGAAGCCCTAATTGGTCTCTTTGTCTCTAATATCTTCTCCATCTCTCTATAAAGACAGGGGTGATTTTTTAAAACATAAATCATTTCCTTACCTGAAACATGTTAGGGAATCCCCATCACCTACATCCCACATGATATTCTTTATCCTTAGGTTGCTCTTTTCTGGCTCCAGCTACATGGCAACAAGATCTTCATCTTTTGATACTTGGCTCAAATATCTCCTTCTGAAGCCTTCCCTGACATACCTAGACATAGTTAAGCACTTCCTTTTGATGTGCCCCATAGATCTTCTATATACTCAATTGTCATGTTTTTGCAATTATCTGTATATTTGTCTGCCATCTCCACTAGGACTTTTAGTGCCTAAAGAACAGAGATTCTGTTCTATTTCTTAATTAGCACTGGGCCTCAGACACAGTAGATGCTTAATGAATATATGTTGCTTGCTTGCTGAATGAATGAATGCATTAATCCTTATGGCTGAGTGTCATTTCCTTTTTGTAAGGTTGCAGGGGATGAATGAGAAATTTTACTTTGTGTGCTTTGGTAATTGATGGCATTTAAACCCTTCCATTTGACTGTTGCTGAGAATCAACAGTTAACAAAATCAACAAAACCTTGATTTTTTTTAACCTCTGTCTTACTAAAAGAATTCTGATTTTCACATCTGTTCCTTTCCTGTGTACCTACAGATCTTAGCTCTCCTTGACCTCATTTCCAATTTCAACCTTGGTTCTTACTAGGTCTTTGCATTTAAACTTCTCTCCCTGTCATGATATTTAGAAAAAGTTTAATTTAAAAATTTAAACATTAAATTTTTTAGTTTAGAAAAAATATGAGAACATTTTAAAGTGAATATATTGCAATATTATTTATAGTCAAATTTTGTATTGTATTTGTTTTCTTTTTAAAATACCACTCTATTTATAAAACAAGTTATGAGTATTATAAAGCGATCTTTATTTCTGATCACTATTGTATTTGAAATTCTGTTCGTACTTGCTAACTTGTTTTATGACTATTATAGACCACTCAATAGTGACTAATTTTTAAAGAGTTCAAAACAGAATTACATTATTGAAATAAGTTTTATAATTCTCTTTCAGCAAAGTATGAGAGCAAAAATAGATATTCTCTATTCCCTGAACATAATAGACACCCATGTTTTAAATGAATGAATGAACGAATGATGGTACCCAGTGGCCCAGATTTATTAATTAATTCTCATGCATTTAGAAATCAAAAATGCATTTAGAAATCAAAAATGCTGGAAGGCTGGGGATGAATGCATTTTTTATGAATTCCTCCGTGTTTTACCTTCCCAAATATACAAACACCTAAGATTAGAGCTGGAAACCTGGATGCTGTTCCTTTTTTTTTAATCTCATGGATTATATCCATTTAAAGTCTGACAAAGCAGAAACTTCATGAGTGCAGGGACATATCTTGTCACTGTCCTATTTCTTGCCACAGGATTATATAAGCCTTCTTTTATTGAATGTTTACTATGTGCTAGTCTTTGTCCTAAATGCTTTACAGGGATTTACACTTCTAAACCTCTCAAGAAAGCTAGGAGGAAGTAGTGGATTTTTTTGAAGTATAATTGATTTACAATATTATATTAGTTTCAAGTGTACAACATAGTGATTCAATATTTTTAAAGATTATACTCCATTTAATGTTATTATAAAACAATGGCTATATTTTCCTGTGCTGTACGATATATCCTTGTTGCTTATCTATTTTATACATAGTAGTTTGTCTCTCTTAATCCCCTACCCCTACGTTGCCCCTCCCCCTTCCCTCTCCTCACTGGTAACCTACTAGTTTGTTCTCTATATCTGTGGGTCTGTTTCTCTTTTGTTATATACATTCACTTGTTTTAGTTTTTAGATTCCACATATAAGTGATAACATAGAGTATTTGTCTTTCTCTGTCTGACTTATTTCACTTAGCATAATACTCTCTAGGTCCATTCATCTTTTTGCAAACAGTTGAATTTCATTCTTTTTTATGGCTAATATTGCATTGTATATATATATATATATATATATATATATATATATATATATATATATATATATATACCACATCTTCTTTATCCATTCATTTGTCTGTTTGGTTTTTTTAACATCTTTATTGGAGTATAATTGCTTTACAATGGTGTGTTAGTTTCTACTTTATAATAAAGTGAATCAGTTATACATATACATATGTTCCCATATCTCTTCCCTCTTGCATCTCCCTCACTCCCACCCACCCTATCCCACCCCTCTAGGTGGTCACAAACCACCGAGCTGATCTCCCTGTGCTATGCGGCTGCTTCCCACTAGCTATCTATTTTATGTTTGGTAATGTATATATGTCCATGCCACTCTCTCACTTTGGACACTTAAGTTGCTTCCATATCTTGGCTATTGTAAATAACCCTGCTATGAACATTGGGATGCATGTATCTTTTCAAATTAGAGTTTTCATTTTACTTGGATTATATATACCCAGCAGTGGAATTGCTGGATCATATCGTAGTTCTATTTTTAGTTTTCTGAGGAACCTCTATATTGTTTTCCATAGTGGCTGCATCAGTTTACATTTGTACAAGTGTTCCCTTTTCTCCACATCCTCACCAAAATTTGTTATTTGTAGACTTTTTGATCAACATTCTGACAGGTGTGAGGTGATATCTCATCATGGTTTTGATTTGTATTTCTTGAATGATTAGCGATGTTGAGCATCTTTTCATGTGCCTGTTAGCCACCTGTATGTCTTCTTTGGAAGAATGTCTATTCAGATCTTCTGTTCTTTTTTTAAATTGCATTGTTGGTTTTTTTGATATTGAGTTGTATGAGCTGTTTATATATTTTGGATATTAATCCCTTATCAGTCATATTATTTGCAAATATTTTCTCCCATTCAGTAGGTTGCCTTTTCATTTTGTTGATAGTTTTCTTTGCTGTGGAAAGATTTTAAGTTTAATTAAGTCCCATTTGTTTATTTATTTTTTATTTTTTTATTTTTTGCGTTATGTGGGCCTCTCACTGCTGTGGCCTCTCCCGTTGCAGAGCACAGGCTCTGGACACGCAGGCTCAGTGGCCATGGCTCATGGACCCAGCCACTCCACGGCATGTGGGATCCTCCCAGTCCAGGGCGCGAACTCGTGCCCCCTGTATCGGCAGGTGGACTCTCAACCAGTGCACCACCAGGGAAGCCCCCATTTGTTTATTTTTGACTTTATTTCTTTTACCTTAGGAGACATATCCAAAACACCTGCTATAACTTATATAAAACTGCATCAAAAAGAATAAAATACCTAGAGATAAACTTAACCAAGGAGGTGAAGACCTATACTCTAAAAACTGTAAAACACTGATGAAGGAATTTGAAAATGATACAAAAAAAATGGAAATATATACCATGTTCTTGGATTGGAAGAATCAGTATTGTTAAAATGACCATACTACCCAAAGCAATCTACAGATTTAATGCAATCTCTATCAAAATACCCAAGACATTTTCCCCAGAACTAGGACAAATAATCCTAAATTTATATGGAACCACAAAAGACCCCTAACTGCCAAAGCAATCTTGAGAAAGAAGAACAGAGCTGTAGGTATCACTCTCCCAGACTTCAAACTATACTACAAATCTACAGTAATCAAAACAGTATGGTACTAGCACAAAAACAGACACATAGATGGATGGAACAGAATAGAGTGCCCAGAAATAAACCCACACACTTACAGTCAATTAACCCACAACAAAGGAGACAAGAATGTACAATGGAGAAAAGACAGTCTTTTCAATAAGTGGTGCTGGGAAAACTGGACAGCTCCAAGTAAAAGAATGAGATTAGAACATTTCCTTATGCCATACACAAAAATGAACTCAAAATGGATTGAAGACCTAAATGTAAGATCTAAAACCATAAAACTCCTAGAAGATAACATAGGCAGAGGTGGTAGTATTATGATCACCATTTGAAGGAAGAGGACACATGCCCAGAAAGGCTAGCTTATTTGGCAAAGATTATATAGCTAGTAAATTACAGAAGCAAGATTCAAAGCCAGGTAGTTTGATACCAGTCCTTGTTCTACACCACCTCTAAGCCACTTCCAATAAATGAGTGTCAAATTAATAAATTAATACAAAATTTCAGAATAGGTTAACCTTTAGAAAGGAATACCAATGTAGACCTTAAAATGGAAAACAAACAAACAAACCAAAAACCCCAGTATATTTTAATATTCCTGGTACTAACTTCTCTCTACTTAGCTCATGTTTGGTGGGTGCATTCATTTATGTGCTCAGATTAATATAAGATAGAACAGTGTGCCAAAGGAGTCTGGACTTGGAGTCAGATTTGAATACTGGTTCTGATGTATACATGTTTACTACTTACATGATCTTGAACAATTTCTTAACTTTTCCAAGTCTCAATTTTCTCATTCATAAAATGGGAATAAAAATAACTGTGACAAAAAAACTAAAAAGCTATCTTTTTAAAGAGAATTAAAAATTATGCATAAAAAGTACCTGACACAAAAGAAGATGTTAATATCACTCTTCCTTTTACCTCTTACTCTCGTTCCTTTTTCCCCTTCCCTTCTTGCATCCTATCTGCCATTAGCCACATGACTTTGTAAAGGTTACTCTTCCAGGATTTATTGCATCACCTATGAAACAATTGGGGTAGTTATCTCCAAGATCCTTTGACTCTATAATTCTATGATTCAGTGATTTAATACTTAGCTTTTCTTTGTATCACAACAGTACAACTTACTGAGAGGTGATTTTGAAATGAGGCTTCTCTGGTTAGTGTGGCTGATTAAGTTCTTTTGTTTTTTCCAGACGATGCCATCACATAAAACTTGGCTTAGCAGTATTTGAATTAAATTGGATGAAAACTTGGTTTACTTTGTAAATAGTTTCACAGCAATAATACAGATTAACTGCATCCACTAGCAGTCACATATTTCAAAGGATTTATATCTCCCTTCCTTTCCTCTATGTAGGTACTACACAGGAAACCTGGAGGGTAAGTCAACAAATCATGAAACTCTAGGTTTAATTCACACAGCAACAAAAGGGCTAATAAGAGCTATCGAAGATGGTGGAATAGATTCTGTGATGGAATGGGAAGTGGATGAAGTGCTGAACTGGACAAACACACTCAACTTTGATGAGTAAGTACATGTTGCTATTCTTGGGGAGCGAGGGCAGACATCAGATATTTTTCTTTCTAATATTTCCTACTCCCATGTTGAATCTTCAAAAAAACAACTTGAATATTTATTATCTGTCTAGAAAGAAAATAAGAGGAAATGAGGGAGAAAGATAAAAAAAGGATGATCTAAAAGTAGAAAAAAGAAAAATATATTTGGGTGTTCTTTATTAACAGACTTTATTCTTATGCCTTAGTCTAAGTCTGCTTTACTTCTTACTTTGGGATATAGAAACAAGGCTAAGAACATGATATTAATAATATAAAGAATTTCCTCAGCCTGTATTCACCAATCTTCCTGTGTGGGACATTAAAAAATTATAATTTTTCAGTGACATACTTCGGCCCTTGAAAAACATTTTTAGGCTATTTTGTGTGATGGAAATTTAAAAATACTTCCTATAGTCATCAGGGCAATGCAAATCAAAACCACAATAAGATCCTATTTCATACCCACAAAGATAGCTATAATTAAAAAGACATATAGTACCAGTGTTGGCAAGGATGTGGTGAAATTGGAGCCTTTATATACTGCTAGTGGGAATGTACAATGGTATAGCCATTTTGGAAAACAATCCAGCAGTTCCTCAAATGGTTAAACATAGAGTTGCCATACAAGCCAGCATTTCTACTCCTCAGTATATACACAAGAGAAATGAAAACACATGTCCATAAAAACTTGTACATGAATATTCATAATATCATTATTCATAATAACAAAGAATTAGAAACAATCTATTCATCAGCTGATGATTAAAATGTGATATATCCATACAATGGAATATTATTTGGCAATAAAAAGAAATGCTGATCGTGCTACAACACTGATGAACCTTCTTAGTAAAAGAAGCCAATAACAAAGGACCACATATTGTATGGCTCCATTTATATGAAATGTCCAGAATAGGCAAATTATATGGAGACAGAAAGTAGATTAGTGGTTGCCTAGGGCTTAGAGATTTGTGGGGATTGGGAAGTGATGGCTAAGGGGTATGAAGTTTCTTTTTGGAGTAATGAAATGTCCTAAAATTGATTGTGGTGATGGATGCACAACTCTGTGAATACACTAAAAAGCCATTGAATTGTACACTTTAAATGGGCAAATTTTATGGGATGTGAATTATATCTCAATAAAGCTTTAAAAATATTCACTATTTACTCAGCTACAATAAAGAATGTGAATACTGCATGGATGAAGAGGAAGGAAAAATAAAACAAAGATGGTGTAAGTAAAGAAACATAAGAAAAAGGAAGACATTTGGAAGAGGGAGATAAGAACATGAAATAGGAAAAATTAGGTTGACCACCATTGAAAAATAGGCCAGAAAAAAGAGGCCAGAGGAAGTAGAGAACAATGAGAAAAGGAAAGATAAGAGAAACAAAGAAAAAAGGGAAAGAATGACTAAGAAAAAAGGAAAATGAGAAAACAAGAATAATAGAAAAAAAGATAATTATGGGAAGAATAAATTAAAATAAAAATAAAAAAGATAAGAAGGAATAAAGAGCTAATCACCCATAGTAGATGTGCTAAAATATTTTTTTAATAAATAGTGAAAAGATTTTATGACTCAATAACCCCAATATCTTGTCCAGAGCATAGTACTGGGATTCCTTATAGACAGTACATTTGTGGTTTCTGAGGCACTGAATACATACAGATGGTAATAATGATGCAAGAAATGACATCCAAAGAAAGGAGTCATAATGCTGTACTTTTTCCTTTCCTAAGATGGTAAAGAAAGGAGAGAGAGGTAGGGGAGGTCCATTTTGAATGAGCTTATGAGGGCAGGATAGAGAATTCTCTCAGGAAAGCTTTTGAAATCCTGCTCTGCCTTTGCCTTATACAGTTGGCTAATTCAGCAAAGGGCCAGCTAGCTTCAGTGAAAGATTACAAAATAATCCACACCCAGTAACCTATATTCTATCACTACTGGAATACAAAAGAATAAAACAATTCAGTTCAAAGGGAAGAAATAAATGAGCATCTCAGTCTACACAAGACTTTCCCCACTATCATCCCCTAACACCCTTCTCTGGTAGGTGAAGAAGATTCCTAATGGCTTCCCTTCATGGAGAAAAGGATAAAAACAGAATAAACCAGGAAAACTTGAAGTGGTTTTTTGGTATCATATACTCTATATGTAATGGGATAAATACATCTAGCTTTGATATGGTGAGACCTAAATAGACATTTCTCCAACGAAGATATACAGATTGCCAACAAACATATGAAAGGATGCTCAACATCACTAATTATTAGAGAAATGCAAATCAAAACCACAATGAGGTAACATCTCACACTGGTCAGAATGGCCATCACCAAAAAATCTACAAACAATAAATGCTGGAGAGGGTGTGGAGAAAAGGGAACCCTCTTGCACTGTTGGTGGGAATGTAAATTGATACAGCCACTATGGAGAACAGTATGGAGGTTCCTTAAAAAACTGAAAATAGAACAACCATATGACCCATCAATCCCACTACTGAGAAAACCGTAATTCAAAAAAGAGACATGTACCCCAATGTTTATTGCAGCACTATTTACAATAGCCAGGACCTGGAACCAACCTAAGTGTCCATTGACAGATGAATGGATAAAGAAGATGTGGCACATATATACAATGGAATATTAGACATAAAAAGATACAAAATCGAGTTATTTGCAGTGAGGTGGATGGACCTAGAGTCTGTCATACAGAGTGAAGTAAGTCAGAAAGAGAAAAACAAATACTGCATGCTAACACATATATATGGAATCTAAAAAAATGGTTCTGATGAACCTAGGGGCAGGACAGAAATAAAGACGCAGACGTAGAGAATGGACTTGAGGATACGGGGAGGGGGAAGGGTAAGCTGGGATGAAGTGAGAGAGTGGCATGGACATATATACACTACCAAATGTAAAATAGATAGCTAGTGGGAAGCAGCTGCGTAGCACAGGGAGATCAGCTCGGTGCTTTGTGACCACCTGAGGGGGGGATAGGGAGAGTGGGAGGGAGGTGCAAGAGGGAGGGGATATGATTATTGGGAATGATTATTTGGGAATATTTCAGTAGTATTCCTGACCACAGCCTACTGATTATCTCAGGCAAGACAAGAATTTGCAAAGACCTTCCCCTAGCTGAGAGCAGACATTAGGACAGCACCTTCTTCCCAGTGTATTTATGGTCTCCACAGTCTACTTCCCTCTTAGATCTTTGTAGTTGTCTAGATATTTGTAACTGGCTTTATAATACCTTATTTGATGAGAATTTCAAAGTCATTTTTCCCTTCAGAAGAATTGGTAGCCACTAATTCCTTGGAGAGTATCCTTCAAAATCTATAAACAGTTTTTGATAGTTGGACCATTAGAATGACATACATGTGTTGAACACTGATATTGAATGATACAAACCAGTTTCTTCCCAAAGGCTTTTGTGCTAGCCCCTTGTTATGACAGATGGATGCTCTCCTGGGAAGAAACCATGTACAACTTCAGATGCACAGGGCAACAATATCAATTGAGTACAATATTATTATAATTTTGAAGAATGGATTGGATAGAGCCAACTTCACTCTTGGACTCAAGGACACTGATGAGTACTGTTGCAAATTCTGTAGTATCCAGAGATACATTGCTGTAGGTGCTTAGAACATAAAGCAATGCCTGCATTGCTGTTACTGAGTCACCTACAATGCCACATAGTGGCTACTCTGCCTACTGCTGGCATTCAGCCTGATGCATTTTCAGGGGTGTATTCTCTAGCGAGATGGATGTTCCTCTTCTAGGATCTTCACATTTTTCAAACTGCATGTGAAATTTAACATAACCCATTAAGTCATCAGCAGCTGGGGTATCTTAAATAATTTCCTGACGTTCTATTAACCCTGTTGGTGAGAGCTCTCAGTGGTTAGTTTCTATGTCTGAAGCTGCCCCTTTGATTTCTAAGACAGGTAGTTATGTTGCCACTCTGGCTAGGGACTTTCCCCAGGCCATTAAGGTATTAAATTTACACTCCTGAGGGATCCACGGTAGAGTCCACATATACTTTACTTTGCTAGTATCTAAAAAAAAATTTCAAAAATTTCTTAGATCAGCTCTATTATATAAACAGCATGATAAGGCTATAATCAGATTGTTGCTTCTATTTGTAAAGCTTTGATTTCTCACTGGCTACTGCTGTCATGTTCCTGATGAGAAGTTCTTTTTTAACAATTGAATAAATTCATATCCTGATCTCAGGTAAAGCAGGGTCAGTGATCAACCTTAAATATGGCATAAGTTTTTGCCCCAGACTGTCAGGGTTTAGCATACAATTGATCAAAGGTCCTTTATCTTGGTAACTTGAAGGTGGAATGAAAATCTTTCAGTATATGAATCTAAGGAAGCAGAATTATTGACACCCACTATTCATAGTGCTCCTGAGCAACCACTGAAAGCACAAAGTCTGCCTAAATTTAAGGTTAAGCCAGATTGAACTGTCAACTAAGAGGTCCTGGAAAGGGTTTAAACCACCTGCTATTATCTTGCATCTTTTCACTTAACAGTGACCCAGCACTATCTCATTTAAGGCCACAGAATAAAGTTCTTGGAGTAACAAGAGGTAGCAGTAACAAGAACGAGCTGACTTAGACACAGTATTTTATTACAATTAAACACCATTGCATAATATATACCTTCTCATAACAAAAAAATTCAGGAATATAAAGTTAACAAAAGTAAAATAATTCAAATGAAAATCAGTGTTTTCTGAATTACATGACAATTTTAATCCTCCTCTTCCTTTCTCAGCCAGCTTCATTTTAGCACCTGCTGTGATCAACTCCTTACCTGATTTCTTGGGTACAGTTGTAAGAAAGGAGGCTTGGGAAAGGGGGATACAGAGACCAAAATATGATGCAATAAGTCACAGGAAACCTGGGCCTCGGAGCTTTCTCTCATCTTCTTAGTTCATCATACTTGTCCTTCCCTATCTACCTCTTCTCGGGCTACATCTGTCTCCCTATTTCAGTCTCTGTTTAGGGAACTGAAATGGCAACTGCATGTACCCTGCTTGAATATGATCTCATGTTTACTGGACACAGCAAAGACAGCACCATTTCTCTAATAAGATCATAAACCAAATGATTTAAATGTATACGTCAGAGACAGTAGGTCTGGCAATCCAGAACCAAGGAGAAGGTTTTGTTGCTGTAGTTTTCCCATGACTTTTTTCCTCTCAGAGTTTTCCATTCGTACTTTTAATTTAGAAGTTAACTAACATCTTAGTTGTCACTCAGTTGAGGATATGATCTAGCAGGAATGGAACGGGATAAAATGAGGAGACATGTGCTGGTGGGAGGCCAAAGGGCACCAACATGGTAGATGGTAGGCACCATTTTCATAACTCCTCCAACTCCTTGTCCTATGGGTTGCCTTAGGTGCATGAGAGCTACTTGGAGGTGGGAAAGTCAAGAAATTAAACATTTGGGCTTGGCGATGCAGGGGACATGGGTTTGTGCCCCGGTCCAGGAAGATCCCACCCACGTGCCGCGGAGCGGCTGGGCCCGTGAGCCATGGCCGCTGAGCCTGCGCGTCCAGAGCCTGTGCTTCGCAATGGGAAAGGCCACAACAGTGAGAGGCCCTCATACTGAAAAAAAAAAAAAAAAAAAATGAAATTAAACATTTGGACTAGTGAATTTGTCACCATTAATCTAAGATTTCATAGATAAAGTAGAATTTTAGAAGTAGTCTAAGTATGTACTAATGAATCAATTTATTACTTACTAATAAATCAATTTAATTTAATGAATGTCTATGTAATGTGCTTAGGTACATTGCCAACTGGAAGGAAATTGCTACAAGCAACTCTTCAGCTAACTTCAAAAGTAGGTGTTTTTTTTAGCAATAATGGGAAATTCTTATAAACAAAAACAATACTTTCCAGACATGTACACATTTCTAAGCACCTAACAAACACTTCAGCACTCTGCACAGTATATAGACATAAATAAATTTGCCAAGTCATTTTTGCCTTTATACATAAAATTGTTATTTGGGAATAGAAGGAAATTTTCTATTTTATTTAGAGTTGGATAACATGTTTTTTTTTTAAAAAATGAATTCTCCTTTTAAAATGTTACATATCATGTTTCAGTAATTTTTTTTTTTTTTCCGGTATGCGGGCCTCTCACTGCTGTGGCCTCTCCCGTTGCGGAGCACGGGCTCCGGACGCGCAGGCTCAGCGGCCATGGCTCATGGGCCCAGCCGCTCCGCGGCATGCGGGATCCTCCCGGACCGGGGCACGAACCCTTGTCCCCTGCATCGGCAGGTGGACTCTCAACCACTGCGCCACCAGGGAAGCCCTCGGTAATAATTTTTAATGAGCAAACTTCACTTGGCAAAATAAATGCTATTCCAGAAGTACCAATAATTCTAACATAGCCAAAGCCTAATTATAGTTTTCATATAATCTGAGTGTATGAGTTCTGTCCCACTGTCATCTGTGATTGGCAGTAAAACAAAGAGGTTATAATTATGGAGTGCTAATTCATAACTGCCTGGTTTTGATTTTGGGCTCTACTGTTTACTGTCTGTATGATCTTGGGCCAGTTACTTGGTCAGTTTCCTCATCTATAAAATGAAAATAACAATAGTACCTAGCTCATATATTGTTGTGAGGTAATAAGAGATAATATATGTAAAGAGCATAGAATAGTGCTTGGCACATAGTATATACTCTATAAATGTTAACTATTATTAGCTTGAACCTATCCACTTATTTCCAACTCATTGCCACCACCACAGTCCAAGTTGCCATCATCCCTCTGCAGGCTTCTGCAATGGTCTCTAAACTTATACTCCTCCAGTCCATTCCCCACACAACAGACAGTGATCTACAAATTTAAATCAGCATAATTAAAACAAAACACTTATTTAACAAACTCTTCTTTAGCAATTACCATGTGGAAGTGCTGTCTTAGAGTGTTTTATAAAATTGATTCATTTGATCTTCAGAACAACCCAACGAGACAGGTTCTATTACCTACGTTTTACAGACAAGCAAAGAGATGCCAAGTTACTTGCTCAAGGTCAGTTACTGTGAGGGCCAGGATTTGAATTGAGACTAGGTAGCTCTAGAACCCATGCTCTTTTTTTTTTTTTTTTTAACATCTTTATTGGAGGCTGGTCTAGCTTTCCACCCTTATCATGTCCCACTCTCTCCCCCTGGCTCACAACCTGGCATCACTGGCATCTAGCCTGGTCCTCAAACACACTGTGGTTTCCACTTCAGGGGTTTAATGCAGTTGATGGCCTTCTGGAGAACAGGTTTAGGCAACTGTTGTCACTTGAGGGCAGGAAGTTATTTGTTTTGTTTGCTACTGAGTTCCCAATGTGTAGAATATAGTAGAGTCTCAATGGCAGGAATTTTGTACTTGAAAGGAATGACAAGTACAAAAATGGAAGCAGATAATATAAATTACTGAGCTAAAAGATTATTGTGAAAAGAAGGAAAGATACAGCATGGTAATTGGAAGGAGCATAAGAGCAAGTGAAAATTATTTTAAGTAATGGAGATCTGCATCATAACTGAAGGCAGTACAAGGTGATATATTGAAGATGCTGGCATTGAAAAGAGGAGGGAATGTGTGCCACTTCTTCAAGAAGCATGAGGAAATCAAATCCAGAATTTGGAAACTTTAGCTCTAGGGACAGAAATGGCTTCTCTTCATTTGTGAATAAAGAACTGTTAGCTAATAGTTAATTGTGGAGTACTAACTAAATGCCAAGTTCTTTACATGCACCATCACACTTAGTTCTCACAAAAATATGCTGAGGCATGTGCTATTATTATCCCCATCTACCCCCTTTATAGATGAGGACATTGAGACAAAGGTTAAATAACTTGCTTCAAATTACAGAGCTAGCAAAAAAAAAAAAAAAAATTACAGAGCTAGCTAGTAGTAGGTCAAACCCCAAACCCAGATCCTACAGAACCTTTTGTAAAGATGGACAATAAAATATGGTAGTGAAAAGTAGGATGACCTCAGAATTTGGGACATTTATTTCGGTTTCGGTTAAATAGGATATAAAGATATCTGCTCTAAGAGTGGTGAGAAGGAATGTGGAATAGACCTTACCTGGAATGCAGTAGCATATTGAATAAGTCTATATCCTGTCATATCTTGCATCTTTCTAAATATTTGTCATTCCTCTCTAGGTTTCAGGTTTGAGCAAGCACAGGAAAAAAAAATATGACTATAAAGATATATTGGAAGAGGAAATGGGAACACAAGAAGTTACTTCATTTGACAATATTTATGAAGGACCAACTTTTACTAGACTAAGGCCTGATTCCACTTATGGAATATAATTATAACTATATAAAAAGTATAAAAATATATAATTATAAACTATAATTTCTTTTCTGAGCTTTAACCCTTCAAGCCCTGATTCCATCAGAGATAGTTTATTCTGGCTGGAATGACTTGTATATTCTTGGCACAGAATCTAGGCCAATTAAAAGTAAGGAGGATTAAACAGAAATAGAACATCAGACTGAATACAGTAGCCATGGAAAATGTAGAAATTATTCCTGGTATTCTGCGAAACTGTAGTATTCTAACAATCATACTTAAATAAAAATATTATACTTAGGTGCAAAAAAAACCCTCAGTCTGATTGTTTTTCTTCTTTATTTGAAGCATTCTTTATTTGTGCATTTCTATCAGGCAGAGCCCTTTCTCCATTAAAAAAAGAAAAAGGGCAGTGTAGCAAGTTCTCCTTTTATTAGAATGCAAAAGCCTTACTAGAATCCCTGGTGCCATTCAGCTTAGGCATCTTTGAACAAAACTGGGTTACAGGGGCACCATTAGCTAAAGGAGCCAGAAAAGCAAAAATCTATCTCTTAGCTTCCACAGTGGGAAGAACAGAAAACTGGAGATGACTGTTAGGTCAAGGAACAAAGGCTACCATACTCTCCAAGTCTGAATTACTGTACCTTCCCATAAAAACCCTCTACTACTAACCATCATCACACTTATCACACTGTAACTGTCTACAATCCTAACAGACCAGAGGCTTATACTCCCAAGCATAAAAAATTCAGCAGTCAGAGACCTAATGTATATTTAAGAAAAAAAATCAGATTTATTCATATAATTTACATATACATTCACCTATTGTAAGTACTCAGTTTGACAAATATATATATATATATTTATATAAATATATATATATAAATTTATATAAATAAATTTATATAAATTTATATAAATATATATATATTTATATATATATTTATAATATATATATATATATATAGTTATGCAGTTTTCACCACAATCAAGGTATCATGCATTTCCATCACCCCCAAACTGTACATCTTTGCAGTCAATCCACCCATCCCATGCCATTCCCCTGGGACTGATCTCCTTTCAATCACTACAATTCTGCCTTTTCTAAAATGTCACATAAATGGAATGATACTATATGTAGTCTTTCTTGGTCTTACTTCTTTAGAATTATGCTTTTGAAATTCATTCTTGTTGCATATTTCAGTAGTTCATTGCTTTTAGAATGGCTAATGTTCCATTACATGGCTATACCACAATTTCTTTAAACATTCAGCAGGTTGATGGACAATTGTTTTTTTCCAGCTTGGGATCATTGTGGATAAAGCTGCTATGAACATTCATGTACAAGTCTTTATGGGGATACGTATTTTCATTTCTCTTGGGAAATAACTCAGAGTGGAATTGCTGAGGTAAACAATAACTATATGTTTAAATATCTATTTATTTATTTATTGAACTATACTTGCTTTACGTTTCAGGTGTACATCAAAGTGATTCAGATATATATATATATATATATATATATATATATATATATATTTTCAGATCTTTTTCCATAGTTTATTACAAGATGTTGAATATAGTTCCCTGTACTATACAGTAGATCCCTGTTGTGTATTTTATATGTAGTAGTGTGTATCTGTTAATCCCAAATTCCTAATTTATCCCTCCCCCTTCCCCTTTGGTAAATAAATAAATTTGTTTTCTAAGTCTGAGTCTCTTTCTGTTTTGGAAATAATTTCATTTGTGTCATTTTAAAATTCACATATAAGTGATATCATAATATTTATTTCTGTCTGACTTATTTCACTTAATATGATAGGTCCATCCATGTTGCCACAAATGGCATTATTTTGTCTTTTTTATGGCTAGTATTCCACTGTATATATGTATCACATCTTCTTTATCCATTCCTCTGTTGATGGACATTTAGGTTGCTTCCATGTCTTGGCTATTGAAAACAGTGCTGCAATGAACAATGGGGTGCAGTATCCTTTCAAACCATGGTTTTCTTTAGATATATGCCCAGCAGTGGGATTGCTGGGTCATATGGTAGTTCTATAATAAGTTTTTTAAGGAACCTCCATACTGTTCTCCATAGTGGCTGTACCAGTTTACATTCCCACCAATGGTGTAGGAGGGCTTCCTTTTCTCCACACCCTCTTCAGCATTCGTTATTTGTAGACTTTTTGATGACGGCCATTCTGACTGGTGTGAAGTGATACCTATTTGACTTTGATTTGCATTTCTCTAATAAGTAGCAATGTTGAGCATATTTTCATGTGCCTGTTGGCCATCCTTATGTCTTCTTTGGAGAAATGTCTATGTAGGTCTTCTGCCCATTTTTTTTGATTGGGTTTTTTTTTATATTGAGCTGTATAAGTTGTTTATATAGTTTGGAAATTGTCAGTTACAGTGTTTGCAAATATCTTCTCCCACTCTGTAGGTTGTCTTTTCATTTCGGTTAGGATTTCCTTTGCTGTGCAAAAGCTTTTAAATTTAATTGGGTCTCATTTGTTTATTTTTGCTTTGTTTCCATTACTCTAGGAGACGGATCCAAAAAATATTGCTGCAATTTATAGCAAAGAGTGTTCTGCTTATGTTTTCTTCTAGGTGTTTTATATTATCCGGTCTTACATTTAGGTCTTTAATCCAGTTTGAGTTTATTTTTATATTTGGTGTTAGAGACTGTTCTAATTTCATTCCTTCACATGTAGCTGTCCAGTTTTCCCAGCACCAGTTATCGAAGAGACTGCCTTTTCTCCACTGTATATTCTTGCCTCCTTTGTTGTAGATGAATTGACCATATGTGCCTGGGTTTATTTCCAGGCTTTCTATCATGTTCCATTGATCTACATTTCTTTTTTTGTGCCAGTACCATACTGCTTTGATTACTGTAGATTTGTAGTATAGTCTGAAGTCAGGGAGTCTGATTCCTCCAGCTCTGTTCTCAAGATTATTTTGGCTATTTGTGTTTTCATACAACTTTAAAGAATTTTTGGTCCAGTACTGTGAAAAATGCCATTGGTCATTCAGTAGGGATTGCACTGAATCTGTAGATTGCCTTGGATAATATGGTCATTTTAGCAAATGTTTATAAGAATCTGTTTTTCTAAAGTGGTTGTACCATTTTGCATTTCCACCAGCAATGAACTTAAGTAGCTCCACTTGGTTTATGTCACTTTGTGTTGTCAAATGTTTTAATTCTAGGGGATGTATAGTGAATAGCATCTCATTGTGATTTTAGTTTGCATTTCCTAAATGACTTATGATATTGAAGATCTTTAACATGCTTATCTGCCACTTGGTATCTTCTTTGGTGAAGTATCTGTTCAAATCTTTTGCCAATTCTAAATTGTTTATTTCATATTGTGTTAAAAGATTTTTTAATATAGTCTAAAAACAAACCATTTACCAGATACTGTTTTGCCAATCTGTGGGTGTTTTCATTTTTTTATGATGTCTTTTGAGGAGAAAAAGTATTTAATTTTAATAGAGTCCAAGTTACTATTTTTTCTTTTTTAATTTAATTTTTATTTTATGTTGGGATATAGTTGATTTACAATGTTGTGTTAGTTTCAGGTTTACATCAAAGTGGTTCAGTTATACATATATCCATTATTTTTCAGCTTCTTTTCCCATATAGGTTATTACAGAATATTGAGTAGACTTACCTGTACTATACAGTAGGGCCTTGTTGATTGTCTATTTTATATATAGTAGTGTGTATATGTTAATCCCAAATTCCTAATTTATCCCTCCTTCCCACCTTTCTTTCCCCTTTGGTAACCAAAAGTCTGTTTTCAATGTCTGTGAGTCTGCTTGTTTCATAGATAGGTTCATTTGTGTCATATTTTAGATTCCACATATAAGTGATATCATATGGTATTTGTCTTTCTCTTTCTGACTTTGTTCACTTAGTATGATAACCTCTAGTTGCACCCATGTTGCTGCAAATGGCATTATTTTGTTCTTTTTTTATGGCTGAGTAGCATTCCATTGTATATATGTACCACATCTTCTTTGTCCATTCATCTGTCGATGGACATTTAGGTTGTTTCCATGTCTTGGCTCTTGTGAATAGTGCTGCTATGAACATAGGGGTACATGTATCTTTTTGAATTATAGTTTTGTCTGGATATATGCCCAGGAGTGGGATTTCTATTGGTAATTCTATTTTATTTCACGTGGTAATTCTATTTTTAGTTTTCTGAGGAACCTCCATACTGTTTTCCACAGTGGCTGCACCAACTTACATTCTCACCAACACTGTAGGAGGGTTCCCTTTTCTCCACACCCTCTCCAGCATTTGTTATTTGTAGATTTTTTAACAATAGACATTCTGACCAATGTGAGGTGGCACCTCATTGTGGTTTTGATTTGCATGTCTCTAATAATTAGCGATGTTGAGCACCTTTTCATGTACCTATTGGCCATCTGTATAAAACATCAACAATATTTCTTGATACCCAGGTTAAAGTGTCCAGACTATGCCCAAGATGGAGTTGCTTATGCTAAGCCCCATGTTAGTAAACCAAAACTTAAATTTCTGTGCTCGGCTCTCCCAGAAGAGGTAGGCCTAGGTCAACCAATCAGCACTTTCCTGCTCAGCAAAAATTACCTAACCTGGCTCCAAGACTTCCCTTTGCTCCATATAAGGGAAGTAACTGTTCTAACCAACTGACAATGCCCAGTATAACTTCCTTGTTCCTGCTCACTTTGGTCTATGAAACCCCCTCACTTTGTACAACACTTCATACATTTGGTCATGTTGTATTATCTCTTTTATATTGGTGGAATTGACTTGTTAATATTGGTAAGGCCTTTTGCATCTATTCATGAACGATATTGGTCTTCAGTTTTGTTTTGTTCTTCTTGTAATTCTTGTATTTTTGACTTCAGGGTAATACTGGCTTCATAAAACGGGCTCTTCTAATATCAGGAAGAGTTTGTGCAGCAATGGTATGCCTTCCTTAGAAGTAGAAGGCATTGACTCATCAGGATTATTTTCATTGTTTCTTGGCCTTTTTATGCCATGAATATGTTTGAGATGTCTATGAAATCCACTTGTCCATGTTGCTTTACACTGCAATAATTTAACACAATGTGAGGGCCAAGATGGTGGAGTACGAAGACTCTGAACTCACCTTCTCCCATGAAAACACCAAAATGATAACTACTTACAGAGCAACTATCTGTGAGAATGACCTGAAGACTAGCAGAAAAGATTTTCCATTAAAGAAGGAGCTGTAAGACAGGTAGGAACGGTGGACATGGTATAGTCAGGAACCACAACCCAGGGTCAGCGACCCACGAATGGAAGGAATATCAGTATCACAGAGGTACTCCCCAAGGAGTGAGGGGTCCAAGCCCCACATCAGGCTCCCCAGCCTGGGGATTCTGCACTGAGAAGATGAGCCCCCAGAGTGTCTGGCTTTGAAAATTACAGGACTTAAATTAGGGAGAGCCAGAAGGCTACAGGAAACAGACTCCATTCTTAAAGGGTGCACGCAACATCTCACATGCTCTGAGTCCCAGTGCAGAGGCAGTAGTTTGAAAGGAGCCTGGGTCAGACCCACTTACTGATCTTAGAGAACCTCCCAGAGAGGCAAGAAGCAATCAGGACTCCCCCTGGGGATGGAGGCATCAGCCATTTTGGGGAGCTTAATCTAGTACTGGTAACACCAGTGCCATTTTGGAATCCTCCCTCTAGCCTATTAGTGCTGGGGACCTGGCCCTGTCCACCAGCAGGCTGGCACTAACCCTGAGGCCTCGACTATACAGACAGCCATGTGGAGACCTGGCCTCTCTCACCAGTGGGACAGCACCAATCCCGAATGCCCCTGAGTCACACAACCACATAGGAAGCCTACCCCACCTTCCAGTGGGCCCACAGCCGCCGTACAAGACATGGTCTTGCAGCCAGTGGGGTTGGGGCCAGCCACGTCACAACAGAAGCGCACAGGCAGCCCACGTAGGGGGTACACTAGAACATATACCTCTTAACCAGAGAGGAGTGTGCTGCTGAGCCCCACAGGATGTTTCCTAAATAAGGCTTGGGAAGATTGGGAAATGTAACCAACCTACCTAGTACATAGAAATAAACACAGAGAATTGGGCAAAATGAGAAGACAGAAATTTATGTTCCAAACAATGGAATAAGACAAAATATCAGAAAAAGAACTAAACAAAGTAGAGATAAGGAATCTACCAGATAAAGAGTTCAAGGTATAGATCATAAAGGTGCTCAATGAACTCTGGAGAAGAATGGAGAACACCATGACCATTTAAACGAACAGTTTGAAAATATAAAGAAGAACCAAAAAGAGTTGATGAATAAGATAACTGAAATAAAAAATATACTAGAAGGAATCAATAGTAGATTAGATAATACAGAGGAATGGATCACCAATCTGGAAGACATGGTAGTGGAAATTCCCAAGCTGAACAGAGAAATGAAAAAAGAATTTAAAAAAATGAGGATAGTTTACAAGACCTCTAAGACAACATACTAACGTTTGCATTACAGTGGTCCTAGAAGAAGAGAGAAAGGGGCAGAGAACTTATTTGAGAAATAATTACTGAGAAATTTCCTAACGAGGGGAAAGAAACAGACATTCAAGTCCAGGAAGCACAGAGAGTTCCAAATGAGATGATCCAAAGATGTCCGCACAAAGACACATTATAATTAAAATTGCAAAGGGAGTTTCCTGGTGGCATAGAGTTAGGATCCCGGGCTTTCACTGCTGTGGCCTGGGTTCCATCCCTGGTTGGGAAACTGAGAACCAACAAGCTGCACGGCATGGCCAAAAGAAAAAAATTTTAAAAAAAAAAGTAAAATCGTAAAAATTAAAGAGAATCTTAGAAGTAGCAAGAGAAAAGCAATTAGTAACATACAAAGAAATCTCCATAAGGCTATCAGGTGAATTTTCAGCAACAATTTTGTAGTCCAGAAGGGAGTGTCATGATATATTCAAAGTGATGAAAGGAAAAAGCTTACAACCAAGAATACTCTAGCTGGCATGGCTATCGTTCAGACTTAAAGGGGAGATAAAGAGTTTCAAAGACAAGCAAAAGCTAAAATGGTTCAGCACCACTAAACTGGCTTTATAAGAAATGTTATAGGGAATTCCCTGCCAGTCCAGTGGTTAGGGCTCTGTGCCTCCACTGCAGGGGGCATGAGTTTGATCTCTGGTTGGCAAACTAAGATACTGTGTGCCACGTGGCATGGCCAGAAAAAACAAAAAAAGAAATGTTATAGGGACTTCTCTAAGCAGAAAAGGAAAGTCCACAGCTATAAAAAGGAAAATTATGAAAAGAAAAATCTCACTGGTAAAGGGAAACACACAGTAAAGGTAGTAGTTCAACCACTTATAAAACTAGTATAAAGGTTAAAAGACAAAAGTAGTAAACCATCTATACACACAATAAATAAAGAAATACACAACACAAAAAGATGTAAAATACGATGTCAAAGACATTAAACATTGGGATAGGGGAGTAAAAATGTAGACTGGTTAGAATGCATTTGAATTTAAGAGATCAACTAAAATGATTATGTAACTTATACCATGTTATATGTGAGCTTCGTGGTAACCACAAACCAGAAACCAATAACAGACACACAAGAAAGAGAAAGGAATCTAAACATAAAACTAAAG
Organism: Tursiops truncatus; assembly: GCF_011762595.2. Classification (NCBI taxonomy): domain Eukaryota; kingdom Metazoa; phylum Chordata; class Mammalia; order Artiodactyla; family Delphinidae; genus Tursiops; species Tursiops truncatus. The sequence goes on from NC_047041.1 coordinate 24,137,267, forward strand.
ATAGCCATCAAATCACAAGGAAAGAGGGCAAAAGAAAAAACAAAAAAAGAACCACGAAAACAACCAGAAAACAATTAACAAAGTGACAATAAATACATGTCTATCACTAATTACTTTAAATGTACTAAATGCTCCAATCAAAAGACACAGAGTAGCTGAATGGATAGAAAAACAAGACCCACATATATGCTGCCTACAGGAGATTCACTTCAGATCTAAAGACACACACAGACTAAGTGATGGGATGGAAAGAAGTATTCCATGCAAATGGAAATTAAAAGAAAACCAGGACAGCAATACTTGTATCACAGAAAATTTTAAAACAAGTACTGTAACAAGAGACAAAGAAGGACATTACTTAATGATATAGGGATCCATCCAAAAAGAAGATAAAACAATTGTAAATATAGATGCACCCAACATAGGAACACTTAAATATATAAAGCAAATAATAATAGACATAAAGGGAGAAACTAACAGTAACATAGTATTTAGTAGGGACAACCAATGTGTCATTAAATAAATCAAAGAGGAAATTAAAAACTACCCGAAGACGAATGAAAATAGAAACACAATGATCCAAAATCTATGGGACACAGCAAAAGCAGATCTAAGAGGGAAGTTTACAGCAATACAATCCTACTTCAGGAAACAAGAATTATCTCAAATAAACAACCTAAAGTTAGACCTAAAAGAACTAGAAAAAGAAGAACAAACAAAACCCAGAGTTAGTAGGAGAGAAATCATAAAAATCAGAGCAGAAATAAATGAAATAGAGACTAAAAACAAAAAATAGAAAAGATTAATGAAACTAAGAGGTGGTTCTTTGAAAGATAAACAAAATTGATAAAACCTTTAGTCAGAATCATCATAAGTTACAATCAAAACCACAGGAATACAAAGGATCATAAGAGATTACTATGAACAATTATATGCCAATAATATGGACAACCAAGAAGAAATGGGCAAATTCCTAGAAATGTAAAATTTCCCATGACTGAATCAGGAAGAAATAGAAAATATGAACAAACCAAACACCAATAATGAAATTGAATCAATACTTTTAAAAAACCTCCCAACAAACAAAAGTCCAGGACCAGATGACTTCACAGGTAAATTCTGCCAAACATTTAAATAAAAGTTAACACCTGTTCTTCTCAAACTATTCCAAAAAATTGAAGAGGAAGGAACGCTTCTAAACTTATTCTGTAAGACCAGCATCACCCAGATATCAAAACCAGACAGACAACACAAAAAAAGAAAATTACAGGCATTACGGACGAAAACAGATGCAAAAATCCTCAACACAATATTACTAAGTGGAATTCAACCATACACTAAAAGGATCATATACCATGAAGTGGGATTTATTCAAGGGATGCAAGGATAATTCAACACCCACAAATCAATGAAATACACCACATTAAAAAATTGAAGGATAAAAATCACATGATCATCTCAATAGATGCAGAAAAGAACTTTTGACAAAGCTCAACATCCATTTATGATAAAAACCCTCAACATAGTGGAATAGAGGGAACATACTTCAACATAATAAAGGCCATATACAACAAACCTACAGCCAACATAATATTCAATGGTGAAAAGCTGAAAGTGTTCCCTCTAAGATCAGGAACAAGACAAGGATGCTCAATCTCACCATTTTTATTCAACATAGTATTGGAAGTCCTAGCCATAGCAATCACATGAGAAAAAGGAATAAAAGGAATCCAAATTGGAAAGGAAAAGTAAAACTGTCACTTTTTGCAGATGACATGATACTAGACATAAAAATTCCTAAAGATGCCACCAAAAACCTATGAGAATTAATAAAGGAATTCAGTTAAGTTGCAGGACACAAGGTTAATATGCAAAAATCTGTTTCATTGCTATACACTAACAACAAACTCTCAGAAAGAAAAATTAAGGAAACAATTCCATTTACAATTGCATCAACAAGAATAAAATATCTAGGAAAAAAATCTAAACAAGGAGGTAAAAGACCTGTACTCAGAAAACTATACGACATTAACGAAAGAAACTGAGATGACACAAACAAATAGAAAGATATACTGTGCTCGTAGATTGGGAGAATTGATATTATTAAAATAACCATACTACCACAGGCAATCTACAGATTCAATGCAATCCCTATCAAAATACCAATGGCATTTTTCACAGAACCCAAACAAATAATTCTATAAATTGTATGGAAACACAGATGATCCAGAATAGCCAAAGCAATTTTGGGAAAGAAGAACAAAGCTGGAGGTATCATGCTTGCTGACTGCAAACAATACTGCAAAGCTATAGTAATCAAAACAGTACGGTACTGGCATAAAAATAGGCTGATCAATGGAAGAGAATAGAGAGATCAGAAATAAACCCACACACTTATGGTCAATTAATCTACAACAAAGGATGCAAAAATACACAATGGGAAAAGGCAGCCTCTTCAATAAATGGTGTTGAGAAAACTGGACAGCTACATGCAAAATAATCAAACTGGACTACTTTTCTATACCATATACAAAAGTAAATTCAAACTGGATTAAGAACTGAAGTCATAAAACTCCAAGAAGGAAACAAAGGCAGTATGGTCTTTGACACTGATGTTAGCATTATTTTTTTGGATCTGTCTCCTCAGGCAAGGGAAACCAAAGCAACAATAAACTAATGGGATTACATTAAACTAGCTTTTGCACAGTGAAGAAAGGTATCAACAAAATGAAAAGGCAGTCTACTGAATAGAAGACATTTGCAAAGGATAGATCCAAAATATATGCAACTAAACGTCAAAAAACCCAAACAACCCAATTAAAATGTAGAGGTCCTGAATAGATATTTTTTCCAAAGAAGACATACAGATGGCCAACAGACACATGAAAAGATACTCAACATCACCAATCATCAAGGAAATGCATATCAAAAACACAACAAGATATCACCTTACACCTGTCAGAATGGCCATTGTTAAAAAGACAACAAATAACAAGTGTTGATGAGGACGTGAGGAAAAGGGAACCCTGGTGCACTGTTTTAAATTGGTGCAGCCACTATGAAAAATAGGGAGGGTTCTCAAAAAATTAAAAATAGAACTGACAGATGACCCAGCAATTTCACTTCTGGGTATTTACCTCCTCAAAAAAAACAAAAACAAAAACACTACTTTAAAAAGATATATGCACCCCAATGTTCATAGCAGCATTATTTACAATAGCCAAGATATGAAAGCAACCTAAGTGTCAATAGATGAATGGATAAAAACGATGTGGTATATATATACAATCGAATATTACTCAGCCTTTAAAAAAAAAGGATGAAATATTACCACTTGCAGTGACATAGATGAACCTAGAGGGCAAAGTAAGTATAGTTAAGTGAAATAATTCAGATAGAGAAAGACAAATATCGTATGATCTCACTTACATGTGGATTCTAAAAAACAAGACAAGCAAAACAAAATGAAAGCAGACACAGATGCAGAGAACAAACAGAGGTTGTTGTCAGAGGGGAGAAGGTGCAGGGGGCAAAATGGGTGAAGGGGAGCAAGTGGTACAAACCTCCAGTTATAAAATAAATAAGCCTGGGGAATATAATATACAGCACAAGGAATATGGTCAATAATAGTGTAATAACTTTGTACAAGGACAGATAGCTACTAGACTTATCAAGGTGATTTCATAATGTATGCAAATGTCAAATCACCATGGAGTATACCTGAAACCAACATAATATTATACATCAACTATATTTCAATTAAAAAAATAAAGTAGGGCTTCCCTGGTGGCTCAGTGGTTGAGAGTCCGCCTGCCGATACAGGGGACATGGGTTCATGCCCCGGTCTGGGAAGATCCCACATGCTGCGGAGTGGCTGGGCCCGTGAGCCTGGACATCCGGAGCCTGTGCTCTGCAACGGGAGAGGCCACAACAGTGAGAGGCCCACGTACCGCAAAAAAATAAAGTAAAAAAAACCCCACCAAATCTGCAACCAGCTGAGTGATTACCATTTTCTCTCTTAAAATTCTTCCAACTCTTTACAGTCAGGGATATTTTTTAAAAATTGCTTAAGCAATAAGAAATACTAAGTATTTACAAAGAATTATAAGTCTATAGTGAATATTTAAATACTAGGGAACATTTGGGGGTGGTTTTCAAATAACCTAACATTAAGTAAGGCGGAACAAGGTTTTCAAAATTGTTAACTGAAGGACATATTTCCCCCGTAAAACTCGTTATTTCTTGCAATACCACTCATTGGATTTGTATAAAGTATACAATGTTTTTTCTTGCAGGGATGACCCTTCCACATGCATTAAGATGGCTACTATTAAAAAACAAAACAGAAAATAACAGGTGTCAGTGAGGATGTGGAAAAATCAGAACCCTTGTGCACTGTTTGTGGGAATGTAAAACACTGTAGCCACTATGGAAAACAGCATGGTGTTTCCGTCAAAAAATTCAAAATAGGGGCTTCCCTGGTGGCGCAGTGGTTGAGAGTCCACCTGCCGATGCAGGGGACATGGGTTCGTGCCCCGGTCTGGGAAGATCCCACATGCCGTGGAGCGGCTAGGCCTGTGAGCCATGGCCGCTGAGCCTGCGCGTCCGGAGCCTGTGCTCCACAATGGGAGAGGCCACAACAGTGAGAGGCCCGCATACTGCAAAAAAAAAAAAAAAAAAAAAAAAAAAAAAAAAAAAAAATCAAAATAGAATTACCGTATGATCCAGTGATTCCACTTCTGGGTACATACCCAAAAGAATTAAAAACAGATTCCTGAAGACATATCTGTTCACCCATGCTCAATAGCAGCATTATTCATAATAGCTAAAAGGGGAAAGCAACCCAAGTGTTTACAAACAGATAAATGGATAAACAAAAATGTGGTCTATACATACCATGGAATATTATTCCATCTTTAAAAAGAAGGAAATTCTGATATACAGCAACTGGGATGAACCTTATTAAGGACATTACGTTAGTGAAATAAGCCAGTCACAAAAAGACAAATGCTTATAGTAGGAAGCTACAGCAGTCAAATTCAGAGAGAGAGAAAATAGAATAGTGGTTGCCAAGGGCTGGGTGGAGGGGAGAATGGAGAGTTGTGGAATGGGTACAGAACTTCAGCTTTGCAAGGTGAAAACAGTGCTGGAGATTGGCTGTACTACAGTGTGAATGTACTTATATCACTACTGAACTGTACACTTAAAAATGGTCAAGATGGTAAATTTTATGTTATGTGTATTTTACCAAAATTAAAAAAAATAGCAAATCATGTTAACAGTAGACCAGCTATGAACACACACTTATAGCAAGGCAAGATCTACAAGTCAAATCATGACCATTTCTCTCCTGGTTTGGAAATGTGTACTGATCTTAAACTTCAACACTATATGTCCATGTTTCATGCTCTCACAATGTCTTCAGACATTGCCAAATGAGTGGGGAAGCAAAATTACACCCTGAGAACCACTGCTTTAGAATCATACATTGTATATTAGTGTAAAAGTATATATTTTTACATATTGTTGTACATTAAAAAAATTATGCATGTTGTACATTATGGGCAAAGTAAGGGATTTTTCAGGGAATAATTTTCATTAGATTTTCACCTTACACACCAAATTCTGAACCTAATCTCTGTGAAAACTTTGTACTGTATTTATGCAAAATTCACTTTTTCAGAAACTGGACAAAAAAGCCTGAAACTCTAAAGACTGAAGTTACTGATTTTTTAAAAAACAAAAATATGTGGAATGCAAACTTCAAATTTAGAATATTAGGATCTTTGTCATTTCCAGTATATATTTTTTAGACTCTAGAAATGTCGACCAGATCACTCTCTAGGCACCCCCAAAAAAGAACATTCATTTGGCTTTTTGTCACAGGGTAATCAAGAAAAACTACTAGATTATTTAGAGTGAGATGAACCATACTGGTCTGGTCCTGTGTAGCAGGCTTCTCAGTTCACACTGCATTGTAAATTGCTGTATACCCAGCACCATGCTTGGCGCACAGAACACTCAAATATTTAAATAAAATGAATGAGTCTTAGCATACATTTTCTTTAAGATTTATTTTAAAACAGGTAACAGTGTAATAAAGAAATACATTCAATAGTACTAAAAAAAATCTACATGAAATATATAATTTCATTAAGGTACAACCAAAATATTTGAAGTGGCACATATCTCCATATTTCAAGCCAGTACACTAGCTTTCTATGTATTTAAACACTAGCCTACTTTAATCTTTAAGAAGATCAAAGGTTTTCCTCTTTGCTTTTATTTGCTTTAGGCCATATTTAAATTTTTAGCATTTCTAAGTGCATATATTTTAAGTATATACTATCATGGCCATGGATTTATTTACCTACTAATTAGGTGGTATGATCAGCACAGAGAATAGTGGAACGAATAGTATCTCCCTTAATCTGAACACAACTGTTCAAACAGTCTGTAATTTATCTGCTTTTCTAGTAGCTTCTCTCCTTGGTTTCCACTGACCTTATGAGCAACTGACTGGTAAAGCCTAGATTCTTTTCACTTGAAAGATTTCCAAGTTAGAGATTGTCCATATTAAACTTGTACCTTCAACATATTATATTTTGCCCTTGGACAAGTTATTTTATTTTTCCAAATTTCACTTTCCCCACCTGTAAACTGGAATAACATCACTAATCTTGCAAAAGACACTGCATATAATGTATGTCAGGTACTCAGCATACAACAAATATTTTATCATAAATATTTTAAAAACCTAAACATTCCTCATTTGTTCCCAGATTTCTATCTTATTCATTTCCAGACATTGTTCCATCTTGTCATAATCTTTAGAATCTGAATAGGACAGGAGCTTTACAGCACACCATTCAATGCTGAAGAGTAGATTAATGATGTTATTCAAAGCTCTTTGAATAACATACATCAACTAGCAAGAATTAGCTACAAATTCACTTACCTATACTATCATCTAGCTGATAATTTCTTATTCCACCCATGAAGATTTCAAGGCTTTCTTAAATAAAGACATTCTAAGTTTGCTACATTCCCTTGATTCACTTTGGTAATAAAAATAGGTTTCCTATTCATTCATCCTATTCATTCATCAAGGTTCAATCACCCATTTCTTAATCTCTGCAGCTGAGATGAACAGTTTCCTAAGGATGGAGGAAGGATTATATTCACCAATAGACAAGTCAATAGTTTTATTTGTTTATCTAATGACACTATGGGGACAGAAGAGTTCCATTTCTAGCTATATATCAAACTTGATACCTAAACCCTTTCCTTCCAACAATACACACAGAAATGCTAGGTAAGGTATAAGAAATATTTTTTAAACACATAGCAGAAGTTGTAAGAAAGGGGAAATCCTTATGGCCAAAAATTTTCAGTTTCAGAAGGAAACTAAAAACCAGAGAGGTAGATGTGTGAGCTGATATTCTAGCTATCCTGGCAAACTTGCCAATCTCATTAACCTATGAATTTCAGCTATAACATTTGTAAGAGGACTTTAAAAAGGCAGTGGGTAGTAATTAAATGCACCTCCCCTCATGTCCATAAGGTTGGGACACATTCAGGCTTACACTCTCAGTGAAAGGGGGGTCATCGGTAAAACATTCTGCTGACTAGCACAGGGAGATAATGTGGAAGAATGTCTGTCTTGGCCTGGGAGTCTTCTCTCAGTAAATTTATAGTACTCTTCAGGTCAGGAAACCCTGAAGCCAAGAAATTAAAGAAAGAGTGGTCCTCTGTCAGTGATAGCCCTGGAACTATGACATAACCAGACATAAAACTTTTCTGGAAGGAATTATTCTTAGCCCAGGTCACTCAAGATTCCCATGAGAAGGTCCTACTGAAAATAAGCTCACCTTCTAAAGTCACAAAATACATGGATAAACAGCCCACCAATTACAAAAACCAACATATACAAACAACAGAAACTTAAAGTTAAAAAAAAAAAACCCAACTAGACATCATGAAACAAATAATAGGCAAATCTTAAGAATGATACATACCTAGAAATGGAAAACAATTTTTGAAAGGAGAAACCCAATGAATAGTTTAAAAAGGAGATTACATAGAGACAAGAGAATTCATGAACTAGAAGACAGATATGAAGGCATCATAGAAAGATAAAGTACTGGAAACACAGAGGGCTTAAAAGATAAAGAGAACAGAATGAGAAGGTCTAATATACATTTCTAAAAAATAGTAACCATACTGTGTCTGTGAAATTTGTTCTCCATATCATAACACCTTCATTACTGAGTAACATTGAGTGATCTTACTACTGAAAATCCAAACATATTTACCATGGTATACAGATGGTTACAATTTTAAAGTTATTTTCTTCCTTTTATATATTAATATTTTATCATTCATATATAATATCCGGGAAACAAGTTTTAATTAAAGCTATATCAAAACTAGCAGTATATTTATTTGTTCTAACTCCTACTAAAGAAAAATCTGCCAGCGCTGCTGCTATACTCATGCTGCTTGCATTTTCAGCTAAAGCAAAAGTCAGTGATTCTACTGAAAATGATACAAGTATGCACTTGAGAAGAAAAAATAAACATTTACCTTAGAAGTAGAGCATGACTGACTGACTATTTCTAAAGTGTGAGAAAACTGTTCCTTGAGACTATCAAAGCATCTTTAGGTAAATGAAGCAAGCATTAAACGTTTTTTAAAAAACACATTAGTTTACTTAGTTCAATATTAATACCTATTTGAAGTATGTGGGTGGGTTAAAAATGAAGGCCAAAATACAATTTCTAAAGGCTGAATTCAAAGGCAATCACATGTTTAATATCACACCCAAGCTTTCCAGCCTGGGAAAAGTCGGCTGAGATTTTTGGGGTCCATGGCCTGTTGTATGAGCAAATTCACCTGTCCACCAACACTGAGCACGGTTCCTTCCTCCACTCCTTTTAGTTTCTCTTGCAGTCTCATCAAGACACGTTCAGCTACTTTGTTGAAACTGTGGTCAATATCACTAATGAAAAAAACACAAAGGTTAATGAGGTGGAACAGTTTAAAGGGCCTTGGGAATAGGAGAATCTGAACAATTGACAACAGATCCTTCCCCAAAAACTGCTCACCTGAGATTTCGTTTGCATTCCTGGTCATCTGCATTTGGAGTGGAGTGGAGCTCACTTTCATCCTCTGGCCTCTGCTGTAAATACAGAGCTTTCAAAGGATTCATTGTCCAGTCAAAGAGAGGATCATACAGGAGGACCTAGATAGAGAGGACATATGTATTAGAAGAACAATGTGTATTTTGATGATGTATTTAGAAACAGTAGAACCAGTATTATAAAAATAATACAGGCCAGTCACATGGTAGTTGACTGGGATGGAGGGGCAAACTTATCACACGTGCTTCATGTTTCCTTGTGGAGGAAACTATACTAACATGATGTTCTCGGATTTTTCTCCCATCTGCATTCATTCTTTCTCCATTTTGGGGGCTGTGACATCCTTTGACCCATGTTTCCTGATTGGGTGAAACTAATCAATTAAAAGCAGACAAGCACTAGTTACTCTTTCCTTCTCCCTCTCCTCTTGATCAGTTCTTCGGTAAGAACATTTGCCAAAGCCCCAACTCTCTGCAGGCCCCAACTCTCTGCAGGCCCCAACTCTCCCTCAGGTGAGCTGTACCAAGGGATATATTAGATTGTGGGAGCTGGACAGCAGTAGCAAGCCTATTTGGACCTTACTCCTAAGCCATATTCTCCAACAGTTGTATCAGTAATAAACCTGACATTTTGATCTCTATGGCTTCTTAAGGCTCTTTCTTTTCCACTCAATTAGTTCCAAATTTGGGTGGAGAAAAAAAGGTATAATTTATTGAAAACTCCTCAAAACCCAAGGTCTAGTGCTATGGTTGGCATCTTGAAATCTACATATGGAGTAGAATCTGAATACTAAAATAACTGGCATGGCCAGAGCAAGTGATTCTAAGTCTTAATTTTAGTAAGTGAGGTCACAGGGATCTTTTTTTTTTTTTTTTGCGGTACGCGGGCCTCTCACTGCCGTGGCCCCTCCCGCTACGGAGCACAGGCTCCGGACGTGCAGGCTCAGCGGCCCTGACCCACGGGCCCAGCCGCTCCACGGCACGCGGGACCCTCCCGGACCGGGGCACAAACCCGTGTCCCCTGCATCGGCAGGCGGACTTCCAACCACTGCGCCACCAGGGAAGCCCGGTCACAGGGATTTTTGACCTCGGCAATACAGAACAGCTAACTGCCCCTGGTGTTTATAAGCACATAATTTTTTTTAAATAGGCCTCAGCAAATGCTTACCATACAAGTCTTAATAATAAATGAAGACTCAACTCCAGGAATGCCTGATTTTGCAGGATATTCCAGCATTACAAAGTTGGAATACTTTCTTGCTGCTGCCTTTTTTGTGTTTCTAGGTAGGTCTGCAGTCTGATACTATAAAATGCCCTTAGCATTACACGTTTAATTCCAGGACAAATACTAGATCAGCAGTACCAAAAACTGGTCATCTGTTTATGCTGTTCTGAGCATCCTCCAGGACTATTAAAAAGTACAGAGGGACTGACTCTGAATATATGTGGTTTGTCCATAAATTTAAGGGTTTCTATGGGACTTCAAATTGGGCACTGACATGGGTTTAGACTTCAGGGATCCAAACCAGTTTCACTCCCCAAAGGGACATATATTTTATTAACCAACTAATGAAAAGAAATAGGGGCCTCTATTATAAACAGACTATATGGTCTTCTTTGGTTGAAACAGAGAAACAACACAATTGAATTATTTCAAACCCAAGGGCTTGTGTTAGGAATCATATTTGCAAATTCTGGAATCAAGGAGGAACTGGAGTAATTAAAAAAATATACTTTAGGTTTATTATCAGAACAGGACTGGTTGAACAAAAAACAAGAAAGGAATATAGATTAAGTTAAAGCAGGGTTTCTCAATCTTGGCACTACTGACATTTTTTAGCTGGATATTTCTTTGGTGTGAGGGCTGTGTGTATAGGATGTTTTGTGGCATCTCTTGCCTCTACCCACTAGATGTGAATAGTACCTTCACATCTCCCCCAGCCCCAATTATGACAATCAAAAATGTCTCCAGACATTGCCAACTGTCCTTTAGAGAGCAAAACTGCACTTGGCTAAGAACCGTTGAGTTAAAAGGAGAGATTACCTTAGTAGAATGGATAAAATCTTAGAAGACAGGATGGTCTACTATGAAAAAGAAAATGAGATCTTGAAGGCCAGTAGAGACAAATGTACTGAGAAGGAAAGGGAAATGCAGCCAAGTCACAGTGTTCTTAAAGAGGGTTAGGAAGCGAGAAGTTTTAATTGTTATTATATCAGAAACAGTGACTGTGGCTCAATGAAATCTAACAGAGCAAACGTAATGACTACAAAAAAGGAGACTGAAATGACATTCCAGAGGATTGGGATCCAACAAAACTCCTGAGAAGTACCCTGCTAAAGCTGAAGGCACAAAGTCCACAGTGAGGTCAGCTGGGAAGGTTGGGACAACCACACTAAATTATTTCAGGAAATTCAGACAGATTTACAGAGGGAAGATTAAGCAAATCAGTGTAAAACACACAAAGCTTATAAAAGCTTATAAGTGACACCATTATTGCAGGTGGAGATGCAGTGGCCTGAAACTCCCCAACAGTTTCCATCTTACTCAGTAAAGTCTAAAATCCTCACACTAAGTTAGAAACCCCTAAATAATCTGCCCACTATGACCTCTCTAACTTTATCTCCTACCACTCTTTAAAGAATGAGGCTCACGAGCAATTTGGCATTCAACTAATAAAACTTCTGAAGCCTTGAACGAACTACCCTCTTCTAGCAAGTGTTAACTCAGGACATCGGTACTGAAGGAACCCCCACATCTACCCAGACACAAAAATCCTTTTGACTGAGACTGAACAGAGTAAAATACTGGGGAATACATTAAACTTCTTGGGATCTTAAATTAATTTGAAAAGTCTGGATTTTTTGGTCTTAAATGCAAAAAAAGCAAGATAATTTGATTTTAGACCTTGATTTCTGCATTACTGAGGCATCCATGTTATCATTTATTCTTGCTGCAGCACCAATGGCAAACAAATGACAATATGTATATGGGGAAAAGGGAAAGCTTTTCCAGCCTTGGGAACAGCAAGTTGATAAAGAGTTAACTTTATCAACACACTATTGGGACCCATTTTAACTCTCTTTGTACCAAAAATCCATATCGCCACCAGCAGTCCAAAGGGGCCATAAAGAGGACTTTGGTTCATAAATGTAGTAGACACAGGACCACCCTAATAAACTATAAATTTCACCCTCCTTGGGATATAGTTCCACCTTGTTGATCACAGGCTTAATGGTTAATGCCAATGAAGCTTTTAAAAAATACAAATGTTCTTGCCTCATCCCTAGAAGTTTAGTTCAAATTTGGTCAACATCAATGTTGTTTAAAAGCAATACAGGTCGGGCTTCCCTGGTGGCGCAGTGGCTGAGAGTTCGCCTGCTGATGCAGGGGACACGGGTTCATGCCCTGGTCCGGGAGGATCCCACATGCCGCGGAGCGGCTGGGCCCGTGAGCCATGGCTGCTAAGCCTGCGTGTCCGGAGCCTGTGCTCCGCAATGGGAGGGGCCATGGCAGTGAGAGGCCTGCGTACCGCAAAAAAAAAAAAAAAAAAATACAGGTGATAGTAAAGTGCAGCCAGGTCCAGCACCACCAGTTAAAGGAACAAAAAGCTGAAAGAATGTAAGGGAGGCATGCTTCAACTCTACTTCCAAGCTTCCCTGTGGAGGACACTCTCCTGATCTCTTGCCCCACATACCCTTTACTAGGATAGAGAATGACTGCCTTGGGTACCCAGTTCTCACTTGGGTAGAATTAACGTCATAAGCACTGGAAATTTGCTGGACTTCCTTCCCTTTCTGCCCTGATCAACATGAGGCAGTGATCTTGATGGAGTGTTTATGCCCTGTAGGCCCAAACCCCACTCAGTGGGCTGTTCCCAGGTTAAGACAGCAAAGAGGCACTGAGGTGGCACCAGCAGCAAGCCAGTTTGGCCCTCACTGCTCAGTCATGTTCCTACAGTAACAATGCTGACACTTTGATCTCCATCTGTCTCACTACATGGTTCTGAACCTGGGCATGGGAAAAGGAGATACAACTTATTGATTTTTCTTCAAATTCCAAAGGAAACCATTCTGAAAATAATACCATACAAGGTACCTAAGATGTCAAAATGCTGATGTATGTATTAAAGACTTATAGTTATAGTTATAGTTATATATAGTTATAGTTATATAGTTATAGTTATATAGTTATAGTTATACAGTTATAGTTATAGTTATAGTTATAGTTATAGTTACTTATAGTGCTGTAACATTCCAAGAAACTTGAGGGGGCTGAAGGCCTCAAGTTTCTAAGCCACTATTTACTCTCCTGCTGCCCAGCATCATCCCACCTCATTAAAACAAAGCACTGATCTTCCAATCAGTGCCTTCCTAACAAGATACACAGTCTATCGGGCAGAGAAATAAAGATTTCCTTATAATATACTTTACCTCTACAATGGTTAACAGGGTTTCCTGAGAGTTTCTCATAACCTCCATGGTTTTCTCACAGCATCTACAAACACATTATAAATATGAATCTTATTATACACCAACATTTTCAACATATCTTTACCTCCTATATACTCATGTTTAGTATGCTGAGACTATTCTTGTTAATAATTCCCAAATTAATATCTCAAAGAGCATAGTACTTGGCAGAGTGGGTTTTCAGTAGATGTTTCTAAAATGAATACAAATATATTTGTGAATATGAACTTAGCATTTATAAGAATAACACAATACTACTATGAAACATGTCTTTCAGTTGATTATTATGGTAATTACAGTTTACTTTGACTAGAATCTGCCCTGTTAAAAGATGAGTATGTAGACTTAAAAAAGAAAGAAAGTTGAGTATGTAGGCCTATGCTGGGAAAACTACAGGGAACTGCAAAGTTCTTTTAGCAGAAATTGGTACCAGATCATAAGCTCCTTTAAGATAATTTATATACCCAAGAATGAGCACACAAGAGAAGTTCTGATCAGTAAACAAAGAGTTAGCGAGGACAAAGGTGTGAAAATTAAAGGCGGGCTGCTTCCAGAGGCAGTAAGGGAGGACAGTATGTGTGTCATATTGGGTGAGGTCCCAGGTGGTCTGAAGGAAGGGGAAATAATTACTGCTTTTACCCAAGGTCTTTTCCTTAGTACTGGTAAAGCACTGGAATGTATAATAATTCTAGTAAGGGTGAACTCTATAACCTATAGAAATCAATAATCCAAATAATTTCAACACCAAAAATCATCTGCCTTACCTTACCCTATTTGACTTACCTTCTGAAGACACCTTCTACACCAGTAATGCCCATCCCATCCACAATATCTCTGGTGAGTCTAAAGGGAACTGTTTCAGGAGTAGGAAGGATTTTACCCTGTTCAAAAGCAACTCCTGAAGTAAAAAATACAGTGAGGTTAGGAGGTCCCATAGCTAATTTACTTTCCTCAACTGGTATGTGAACTTTGCAGAGGCACTAAATAATTTGTCACCAATATTCAATCAGTACTAAAACACACAGTCATTTATTCTGTTTCTGCTCTGCCTGCCTTCTTCATCTCCAGCATTCTCGAGGAGATCCACCTCCAATTTTAAAAAATCAAGTTAAAAAAATTATTTATTGATGTAATTAGAGAATTCTATGTTAAAGGGTGACTTTTAAATATGAGGTAGTGAAGGGTAGAATTTAAAATGCAGAAGATATATATATATATATATATATGTGTGTGTGTGTGTGTGTGTGTATCTATATCTATATCTATATCTATATCTATATCTATATCTTTTATCCACTTTTCCCCAATGGCAACATCTTGCAAAACTACAGTACAATATCATAACCAGGATGTTGACACTGATACAATCAAGATATAGAATATTTCCATCAACACAAGGATCCCTCATGCTATATTAGCCACACCTACTTACTCCCAAGGCCTACCCCTACCCCCTGCTCTTCCAGTAATAACTAATCTGTTTTCCATTTTTATAATTTTGTAATTTCAAGTATATCAATGGAGTCAAACAGTATGTAACCTTTGAGGATTAGCTTTTTTCACTCAACATAGTTCTCTAGAGAATCATCCAAAAAATGGAAAATAAAATTTTCACCTGGTTCTCTTTTATATCTCCTATTTCTATGTTGAAACTATTTCTGTGCTGAGACTTAGCACCTTTTCACTTGTTTCAAACATGTTTGTAATTGCTTCTTGAAGTATTTTTATGATGGCTGCTTTAAAATCTTTGTCAGATAATTCTAACATCTTTGTCACCTCAGTGCTGACGTCTATTGTTTTTCATTCAAACTGCAATTTTCCTGACAAATGATTTTCAATTGAAATTTTGACCTTTTTAAATATTACATTATGAGACTCTGGATCTTATCTACACTTCTATTTTTGCTGGCTTTGGGAGTAACCACCTTATTTACTGCTAAGTCGTGGTAGAAGACCAGGTTCCCCACTTGGCCTCCTCTGACATCCAAGAGGAAAGGGGGCTCCTTGCTACAGATTGGTGACACGGGAAGTCCAGGCTCCCCACATGGTTTCCACTGACACCATGGGTGAGCTGAAGGAAAAACAAGGTTTGGCATAAGTGATACAGTGAGATAGTCTAATGTTGTTATTGGAGTCCCAGAAAGAGAGGGAAGAATCTGGATTGGTCGTATGACACTACTCTAAGAGAATATAGCAGAAGTGACACTGTGCCAGTTGCAAGCTAACCCTTAACTTCTACTTCCTTCCTCTCGGAGCTCTGAGATGCTTTGTAAGAAGTTCAGGTTACTCTGCTAGACAGAGAGGCCACATGGAGGAGCAATGAAGCATCAAATGTGTAAGAAGCCATCTTGGACACTGGCCCAGTTGAATCCTAAGGTAAATTCAGCCCCAGGTGCTGACTACAGCTGTGTGAAAGATCATAAGTGAGAATTTTCCAGCTGAGACCAGTCAACGCATAGACTATAAGATATAGTAATAGTGGTTTTAAGCTACTAAATTTGGGGTGGTTTCTTATGCAGCAACAGATAATCAAAGAGATACACAGAAAAGTGTACAAATCATCAAAGTCATTCAAGTGTGTGGCTAATTGAGATTTTTAAAATGAACAAACCCATGTAACCAGCATTCCAGAAGCCCCGCCTCATCTCTCTATGAATCACGAAACACCTCTTCAAAGGCTTACCACTATCCTGACTTCCAACACTATAGATTAATTTTATCAGTTTTATATTTTACATAAATGGAATTATACAGTATATATTCTATTGTATCTAGATTCTTTCACTTAAGATTGTATTTGTGAGTCTTCCATGTTGAGTGTGGCTATAGTTCATTCAATCTCATTGTTATATAGTACTTCATTTTATGAATACAATAAAATTCATTCATCCATTCTCCCATCCAAGTACTCACCAGGCCTGACACTGCTTAGCTTCCAAGATCTAACAAGATCAGGTGCGTTCAGGGTGGTATGGCTGTAGACTGTTCATCCATTCTATTTGTGATGGGGGTTGGGGCTCTTTCTAATTTGGGGCTATTATGAATAGTACTACTATGAACATTCTTATACACATGCGTGCATTTTTACTGCAGTGGAATTGCTGGGTCACAATTCCCAGCTTTAGCAGATAATGCCAAACAGTATTCCAAACTGGTTATACCAATTTACCTTTCTCATTTATAGATGTGTTTAGCATGGCCTGGACATCGGTTGGCATACTCTTATCTCTACTTTGCAGCTTCCATTGCACTGCCCTTTTGTTCTCATGCAAAATTTCACTCCTCTACTGAGTTCCCACATTCTGGCTCTAACAACTCCACTCATCCTCATATTTATTATAACCCAACATCTAAGATTTCCTATCAAATTCATTGAATGTTGGTGTGGACCTAGCTCACAATCTTCCTCTCTGTCCTAACTCTGGAATTCATTCTGGGGAAAACCATATAATATTCTTGATCTTCTCTGTTCTAATGAAATTCAATTTACTCTCTGTTAGCAAACCACTTAGCAAAAACTTATACTATAGAACTTATAATCTCCTAAAACTGTACTTTCTAAGAAATCTTAAATTCTACATTTTACTTAAAACCTCTTCTCCTTCTACCCCTTTATTCGTGTTAAATAATCTTCAAACTCACTGAGATTTCTAGTCTTTTAGTCTCTCTTCCTTCCCTACTCAGCTCAGGGTATAGCCTGCAAAGTTGATTACTCTCACTAGTAACTCAAATCTTCTTGGCCCCTTGTTCCTCCACACTTACCACTTCAAACTAGAACTTAAATTCCAGGGATGCTGAGGGTGCTTGGAAGAAACCATATGATGACACTACAAATTTGGGATTATCACCCTAAAATGCCCCTTAAAATTCTTGGCATGTCTTTTTTATTTATGCCTTTCTAGCCAGCCGTTGGTCTCATTTCCATGGTACCCACTTTTAAAATTTTATTGTTCTTTTAAGGCCAATTACCATCCCTCCAATTATTAGCAAATAAACATGCTTTCCAGTTCTCAGAGAAAACAGAATAGCAAATATAATTTCCCTCAAATTCTTTCCCCTCTAGCTGAAGACTTTCCTATTAGCACTCATCCTTTCTTCTCTTGGAGGAAAAGCTAACACGCTTCCAGTGTAAAGCCAACGCTACACCTTCACATACTTCATGATTTCCCTTGCTATTTCAATTATCTTTGTCTCTCTCCTATAAGTATCTCCCATCTTAAGAAAGCAAATGAACAAGAACAAAAAACCCTCAAAACCAAAAGAAGTGGGGGGAGGGGACCAAATGTGTGTCTCCCATCTCTGCAGCAAATTTCTCTTCATTCTTCCCTTACTTCTAAATTTCTTGAAGAACAGTTCCAGATTCTTAGCCTACACATCCTTAACTTCCATTTAATCCTTGCCTTTTCACAATCTTACTTCCTCCATTCTATCCAAAGTTTACTAAGATTAATTGTTAAATTCAAAGGTCTATTTTCAGCATTCATCTTATTTGACCTTTCTGTATCAGATACTACTGAGCACAGCACTTCTTCCTCCATGAAAATTTATCCTCTCTTGTCTTCCAAGATATCCCTACCTCTACTTTCTATGACTTGTTGGTTATTCCTCATTTTTTTTTTTCTTTTCTGACTCAGCCTTTTTTTTGGCCTCGCTGTGCAGCTTGTGGGAACTTAGTTCCCCAACCAGGGATTGAACCTGGGCCCTCAGCAATGAAAGTGCCGAGTCCTAACCACTGGACCACCAGGCAATTCCCAAGACTCAGCCTTTTTAATGCTGAGATTCCTTACAATTCCATCCTTAGTTCTCGTCATCAAGGATGATGTACAAGATTAGAACCTCCTCTAGTCCAATGACTTCAACTAAAATCTATTTGCTGAAAAGTTCTACATCTCTTACTATGTTCAACATCTTTGCTTTCCTATATATTAAACTGTCTACTTCCCCTGGAAATCCCAATAATACCTCAAAACAACATACAAAACTAAACTCATCAGTTTCTTATTCTCTACAAAACCTGCTGTTTTCCTTAGCTAGAAACTTCAGTTATCTTGGAGTTCCCTCTCCCACTATTTCCACATCTAATATCACTGGTGCAAAATTACTACAAAAATGTCCCCCAAATCCAACTCCTGTTTCATACAACTTTAGTCCAAATCATTTCTTTCATTATCTCGTCTAAACTATTATAACATATCCTAATTTGTTTTCCTACTGCACAGATACTGTTCCCCAAATTATCTTTCCAATAATCAAATAAGATTATGTCCTGATTAAATGTATCTTCATTTACTTCCCATTGTTTAACAGATTAAAGTTGAAACTTCTTGGCCTGGCTTTTTATAATCTAGTACCAATCTATACCTCAAGCTACTCAACTACATGCAAACTTCACTCAGCCACATTTAATGTCTCACCATTCCTAAAACATGCTACAACTTCATTATTCCTCCCTTCATATCTGCTCTATCCTCTCTCTAGATTATCCTTTCTTTCTTTGAGATCTGGCTTAAATGTCACTCATTATCCAAGGCAGAATTAGCTACTCCCTCCAGCATCATTGTGTTTATGCTTTTTTTTAAACAATATTTATTGTTTTGATCTCTCTCTCATACTTGCAATATCCTGGCAGGCAAACAACATTTCTTGATGACCAAATATTTACTGAACAAAGAAACATATCTTTTGTTACTTACCTAAATCTATATGTACAAGTTCTGCTGACTGCTCATTTATCAAGATATTCTGTACATGTCTATCACCAAGTCCAAGTATGTAACCAACTAGAAAAAAAACAATCTGAAATTACTGATATCATCTATTTCTATAACACAATTAGCCATAATTTCAACTAATACCACTGA
The DNA here is from genome assembly GCF_011762595.2 of Tursiops truncatus. NCBI lineage: Eukaryota > Metazoa > Chordata > Mammalia > Artiodactyla > Delphinidae > Tursiops > Tursiops truncatus. Next base: position 24,156,740 of record NC_047041.1, read on the forward strand.
CTCTATATAATTTTTAAGTAGCTTAGGCTTTTTTGCCTACTTGAAGGAAATTATGTACATAACTGGCCATTTTCAGTTTAAGTCAAATCTTGCCAGCCATTTTCATTTATACTGCATTTTACAAATCCTAGATGATTTGCTAAAAAAGTTTTCCATTTACTAATAAGCACATATATTAAAATATTAATACTTCAAAATTGAGTGTGGTTAAAATTGAGACCCATTATTTACCAGGGCCAAAGCAGTGCACTATATACACTCAAATATTTATTGAGTATACTTTTAAACTGAGGCGCCTATGGGTAAATTCTTCATTCTTCAGTGAAACTTTCTTCTGCTTGATGAATTATATTTAACACAAATTAGTCAATAATTCATCAGGTATATATCCAGGAAAAACTACATTTCTGTTTTTAACACAGATGATAACATGTTTTAAAACTGCTTTTAACCTAATGAAACACACTATAAGGTGTTACAAAAAAATAGTGGAAAGGGTGTCAGGATGCCTGGGGTGCATGGCTAGCTCTGTCATTAACTGGGCCTACTTTCTCGTTTGTAAACTAAATTAGTTGAATCAGATTAATGATTCTCATTGTAGAAAAAAAGAGGGTTTCATTATTACCTAGAAAATTTTCAAAATATACATGTCCTGCCTGGTGTATTGTACCTAAGTGATGAAAAGAGTGGTCTTTAATTAAAAAACAATAGATCACTGGTATTCCTGTTAGTTCTCATACTCTAAGATTTTGTTAACTGCCCTATCTAACTATTCCAATCTCTCAGAAATAAAAAAAGCCAAAATATATATTGTACACAGAATATTTAAATATATATCATTATTCCTATTCCAAAACCAAAATTCTATTAAACAGAATCAATCTTTGGGTGTTAATATCATGGTATTATAGAGGCTGTATGCAAGAACAATAATAATTAAAGAAAATAACTTAAATGGAATTATCACGAGTTTTATTATTTTCCAAAGAAAATCCCAGAAAATAATACATTGAGGGGAAAGAAAATAAGCCATATTCACTATTAAGCAATGAAGAAAAATAACCAGTCTTTATTTCCCTACCTGGAAAAAAGAAATTCTCTCCTGCCAAAGCTAAGAGCTACATTTAGAAGCTAAGAATCAGGATGAAAAAGAAACACAATGATCTAATGATGAAGATGGTCTGATTAACAAACACCAACACCACCACCATCCCCCTGTAACTCAGAATGTAGGAAGTGCTGAATCTACTAAAATGTATAAGAAGGTTACCAATAGAAGAAGTAGCAACACTCCGAGTATAAGCCAATCGTTTCTCAAACCAAACAGCTGGATCCAAGAATTTTTCCATGCAGAAGTAGCGGAAAACTGGTTGAAAATTTTGGCAAATCTCCATGAAGGTTTCATATTTCTCTTCAAAAGACTTTTTTTGTACATCCTTTAATAGATAAAATATAAAATTATTTTCTGAATATTCTGTTCAACTAATTTAACTGAAGTCTACTAGGAGTTTCAATAGGAAAATAGTATGATAGAAATAAAGGCAATAAAAAGATGAACAAGATATTATCTCTACCCACAAGAAGCTAAAAGTCTGGTCAGGGAAGCAATTAATAACAAGCTATAATCCCTTTAGGGTTTTCATGTTAATTTTAGGGGAAGGTGGCATACCAACAGTGACTGTTATCTGTTTTAATTCAATTCTAATTTGAATGATTCTGTAAGCTATGTGGAAGTAAACACAAAAATGCCAAAGGTAGCTCCAGATAGTCTTAGGTATATCCCAGCACTAGGGGTGTGATAGGAAACAGGAAAAAGAGAAAGAATGGAAAAATCAATCCCGGATGGATGGCAAAGCAGCTGACACATCTCAGATCTGTCCTTCAACATTTCCTTACTATATAATAATTTCCTGAAGCAAAGCACATCTACTTCAAAAGGCTCAATCTTCATCTATGGACTGATACTTCCAAATCTGTATCTTTGGCTCAGGTATCTTTAATAAGCTCCAGCCTGATGTGCCTCTCCAAATTCCCACTCAACATCTTCACTTGGATCATTTCCAAATCCAAACTAATTCACCTTCTCATCTTTGGCAAAACCCAGCCACTTCCTCTATTCACCAACACGGTAAATAGCTTCTCCACCTACTCCATCATACCAACCAGGAAACTGGGTGCCACTGATACTCTTTTTTCATCAACCCCACTTCTAAACAGCAACCAAATCATCTAAGTTTTGCCTCTTTAATATTTCTTATATGAACTGCCTGTTCTCCATTCCTACTGCTATTACTCTTAGTTCAGACTCCGCCTCATGCCTCTAGTCAGCTTTCTCAAAAATATAACCCTCAAAAATATAAGTGTTGTCAGAGTTTTCTAAAATGCCAATCTGATATTACTATCCTTCTCAAGGGTTCTCTATTGCCTACAGGATAGAGTGAAAATTTCTTAACATTTCATAACATTCCATTTTTTGACTAACGACTACTGCTTCAATCTCATCTATTCCTCCTCAAAACCTAAGCCTATGCTATCTATACCTGCCTGTTCATGCCTCCTTCCTTTTTGTTTGTATGTTCCTCTGCTTGGAAAACCAATTCATTTATAAAACTCAGCTCAAATACCATCTCCTCTATGAAGTCTTTCTTGAATCTGATTCTCTCCACTCCTCCCTGTCCCAGGTAGAACTGATCACGTCCTCCTCTGTGCCTACACAGTACCTTTCCATCACAATCCCTATAGTACTTTACCATACGTTTTAAAAAACATATAACAGAAAGCACAACAAAAGAAAAAGTAAATGGATTTTAGAGTTGGACAGACAAGGTTTAAATCCTTGCTCCACTATTTATTAGCTCATTGACCTGGAGTAAGCAAAATTTTCAGAACTTCTTCTCATCTTAAAATGGGATAAGTATGATGGTGATTAGTCATATTTGTGAAGTCTCAGCATAGTATCTGGTAGAGAGGACACATTCAATAAATGTCACTGATTGGGTGAATGAATGTCAGACCAGATGGCCAGTGTGATGTGGCAAATGTCTTTGAATGTCTCTATTTCATAATTTTTTTTTTTTTGGTTTTAGTTAGTGTTTTGTTTGTTTTGTTAAGAATTAGCTTACCCCAAACTGGAAGCAAATTTGCATACACTGAATAATGTTAAGTTCTCATAGGACAAGGGTTGACACTTATCATAGTTTAAAAACCTTCCTTTTTCACTCACACACACTTTCATTCTGGTGAGCTTACTTTCTTATACTTACTGTCATTAACAATTACCTGATGAAATTAAAACTTTTTACATTCCATAACATTTGGTATCAGTTTTAATAAGCTATTAGATAATCTTGCAATAACTTATATTTTTGAGTGTTACTCACCATCATTTTCTTTTGACACTGATAGGCACTGAAATCCTTTGGCCTGTATCTTTTATGAGCACCACTCTCATTGTTAACAAGAAATTCACCAATAGGGACAGTTCCTGTGCACCATTCAAGAACACCACTTCGCTGAGAAAGGGGAACCACCTGAAGTTACAGATTAAGTATGTTTTGATTATGGAAAGGCATTAAAGAGCATGTGATGATTATTCAACTATCAGAGTCAGTGTGAAGCATTTTTTCAAGTTATACTATTATTTTTCTGTCCATAGGAAGAAAGCAACTGAAAATAAACAAGCTCAAAGAATAAGATTTTCTAGTCTGCTGCATAGACTTCTGAGAACCTGCTCTTCTCTCAATCTCCATGATCCCTGAGAGGTCAATCCTGTTAATTATACTCATCACCTGTGACTGAGCCATACTTAGTTTGTTCCATTTAGCAGAGGAATTAACTTTGCTTTCCTATACTTTTAATGTCAAATTCAAAGAATTTCACTTTGGAAAATATCAAATGTAGTGTCAATTTTAGTATACTTTAATAATTGAAAGTGTATGCATTCTTGCTTCGGAGTCTCGTTAGCTTCACCAAGAGGAAATGTATTCCTAAACATAAAAGCAATTTTACTGGGAAGATTAAAAATTATGACATTTTATAAATATACATAAAATGTAGAAAATAATATAAACAAACACCCTTTTACCTACTAAACAGCTTTATCAAATCTAAGATTATTCATATTTGCTGGGAAAGAGACAAAGCTCTCTTTGTACCCTTCACTGACCTTATGCCCCTCCCTACCAACAAGATGACTGCTAACTTGCTTATCATGTTCCTGTATTTTTGGGTATACAGTATTTTTATTTCAAAGCTATACATACATAAGTAATTGTAAGCTTTAAATAAAGAGTATTTACACTATATGTATGTTTCTGCAATTTGTTTTTTTCTCACTCAACACTGTTTTACCTTAACTGTGTTAGTACATTTAATCCTAAGTCATTCGTTTTAACAACTGTACTTTGTATAAATATGCCACAATTATCCAATTTATACAATCGGAATATTGATTAACATTTACATTATTTCCAGATTTCCCTGAAACACTGCTGCAATTAATTAATCTACTAATGAATATATTTCAGTTTCTCTAGGGTATACACATACCTGGAAATTGAAGAGCTGGGTCGGTCATTCGGGATACGCATCTTCAACTTAGTTAACCATATATTGCCAAGTAACTATACAAAGTAGTTGTACCAATTTATATACCCATTAGCAGAGTTTATTCTATAACCTCCCAATGTATTGTCAGACTTCTATACTTTGTCAATCTAAGAGGTGTGTAATAGTATCTCACTGTGGTTTTCATTTGTATTTTCCAGATTCCCAGTAGAGTATAATCTGATAAGACTTATTGGCTATTCAAATGTTTTCTTCTTGTGAACTGGCTGTTTGTATTCTTTACCTTTTTTCTTACCTGCTTGTCTTTTTATTACTAGTCTGTAAGAGCTATTTACATATTCTATATATAAATTTCTTGTTGTTAGTAGTATTATAACAATCCTTTTTATGTTTAATAAATTTTTTAAAATTCATTTTCTCAGCCACCTGTCTTTACAGTATCTTTAATTCTATATTTTTAATTTTAATGTACTCAAATATGTTTTACTGTTTTATATTCTGTGTCTTAACATGAAGGAGGTCTTTCATTAATTTATTAACTGTATTTGTTGAGAGTCTATTATGTGTTACACATGGTGCTAGGGCACTGAGAATAGAGTGGCAACGAGGCAGATGAAGACCATGCCCTCATAAAGCTTCATTCTGGTGTCAGACGTATACACTAATAGACATTTAATGATGCCAGGTAACAAGTATTATAATAGAACAAAACATACATTTAAAAAAGTGAGTAATAGAGACATGGTCAGAGAAGGCGCCTCTGAAGAGGTAACGTTAAGAGAAAAACCTAAAAGAATAATAATTCATGCAAAGATCTGAGGGAACAGTATTCCAGGCAGAGGGAAGTGAAAAGCCCTGAAGTGAAACAAAATTAGGATATAGGGAATAAGATGCTTCTGTCTTAAGTCACCACTCCCCCCACCTCCTTGCCTGCACACATACCCCTACTCTCTTCTGCCCACTCTGCCCTTCCCCTGAAATGGTCCTCTACAGCTGTGATTCCAGAGCAGGGCTCATGTTTCTCTCATGGGGGCTCTACCCCAGCTTTTACAGTGTCTGGGTCTTGAACCCTTTACGACTGTCCTCTCTAGATGAGTAGGCTCAGGGCCAGCACCCTGTCTCCAAGATGCCAAAATGAGGCTAGTTCTGGATGAGCTAGCTGGTGGGGCTCAGCCTTAGGAACATACTGCTGCTCAGATCCTAAGGCTAATTCCTGGATGTTCACAGGCCCAGGTCCTGGAGGCTGTAGAACAGAAGCCATGCCCTGAAGTTACTGAGAGGGGCCCCTGCAAAAGGCTTGTGCTTTAAAGCCTTTTTCAGGCTTCCTTCTGCTCTGTGTCCACCCACTCTGATTAAGGGGGTGAGTGGAAGGGCTTGCCAAGGATCATGGACACAGGGTAGGCCCTGGTACCATGGGTTTCAGGCTACTTATCAATTTTCTTATAGGAGCACAGTCAGAGGCAGATGAGGCAGGGCAGAGAGGGCTGGTCCCTCCTTTCCTCTCAAACTCCCTCGGATGTTAAATTGTCTCCAGCAGCGGAAGAAGGACAGTGGCTGTGAATCTCACGCTGTGTATCCTTCCTGAGCCTCTGCTCACTCTCAGGGCCAAGAGGCTCCCAAAATGGAGCCCTTTCTTTAGAAGCAGGGCCATAATCTGAGGAGCAGTGCTGGATTACAGGCATTTTAGTAAGCAACCACTAAACAGGTTCTGGCTGCCTGTTAATGCAGTGAGGCCTCCTAATTGGGTACAGTGAAAAACAAGCTAGAAGAACCCTGGCCCAGAAGACTCTGCTTGCTCCAATAAGTCACAGTGACCCTGTGGGTGACGGCCTTGTGTTGAGGGGCCACTGGGAGTTGGTGCCCAAGCCTCTCCCTGTTCTGTGCCCTGGTGGCACTGGAGCTTCTTCCTGCCCTCAGCCTGGGCCTTCCCCAGTGGTGTTAAAGATAAGCATTATTCCTCTATCTTTAGCTTTTTTCATTCTCTAAAAATGTACTTAACACTTTGCATTATAATTGTGTGTCTGTTTCCCCTGGTGAGCTCCTTAAGAACTAGGACTATGTTTTATTACTTTTATATCCCCAGCACCTACTAGAGTACCTAACACAACACTAGGTGTGTAAATAAACAATTATTGAACAAATGAATGAACAGATCTCATAGCCTTTCTAACCGATTTTCCTTCCTGCTGAAGTAGCTCTAAATGCCTTCCTTCCAGAAAACCCAGCCCTATCTTTGAGCTAGCTGTGACCCCTAATGCTTGATCACATTAACATTCTTGCCTCCTAGTATATTCCATCAAAGATACCTTTTCCAAAATTACTCTCTATTAATATCTAGTTATGGGGAAAAAAATCAAACCCTTGCCTTTTGTTAAGAGACTGATCTAGAAAGGACCCGGTTGGTTTTTTTCTATCTCATTTCAGAATTCAACTGTGATGTTGGTTAATGTAAAAACAGTTGAATTCAAGTTTCAAAAGGCAAATGGCAGTGTTTCCTCAGGTACTAAGATTCCCTGGAATAGCCTATTTCATCTGAGTATCTGAGTATTTTGCCTGGGCATCACAAAAAATGATTAATGACTATTTTCTCAAATTACCTCAAGGTACATAGCTAGTACCATCCTAGGTACATAGAAATGAAGTTAATTCATTAAATACAGTGAATGCCTTAGGGAATTACAACTTCTCTCCCAGAATCCTGACTGAGAAGGAAGATATATCACAAAGAAGAAAAATTATTTATTGGCATAAGGCATAATGAAGAATTAAGTACGAAGCTTCTTTCTGCACGTAAATATTGTTTATATAAGACTTTGATTTTAAAAAGTGAATCCTCTCATATCTAAGACTTTAGAATAGTTGTTCAATATACTTTCTAAAAATGTAGTTTTGGTAGAGATAAATTAGTCCAGTCACATGAATTCTAGTTATCAGAGGGCTATGTCTCAGCGTCAGCATATACAATAAGAACTTTGTCTTCCTTCATCTCCATGTGATTCTCTCTGATGAAAGGTATCTGGTGTGCCTCAATATACAGGTCTCTCCTTTTGAGGTTGTATACTGACATTTGGGTACCAAGAGCTAATTTCAGGAAGTCAATGACCCTTCTTGTTGACACAATGATCACAGGACACCTGAATGCCAGATTGGGAATGACTCCACAGAAGACCTGGACTAGGCAGACTGCTTCCCTACATACACTATAGAACTTCCAGGAACATTAACTGAAATCAAGAACAACTAGCAATATAGTTATAACATAACTTTCACATTCTTGGAGTAATCTCAAAATAACATATATCTATTGGCCCAGTATTATAATTCTAAACAATAAAGTCAAACCTAAACTCTCATATTAAGTGATTATTTTTTAATATTCAGATGTGTAACATTAAATAACTCCACTATTTAATCGGTAAAATAGTTCTCTGTAAAACTCAGATATTGAAAAAGTCATAAAGTAGAAATAGAGTTTAGTCGTTTCTGCCTTCAAAATATTTTAGATTAGGGCGTTCTCTCTCTCATGCTTTATAGCAATGAACTTTGGAAGCTAAACTGTGTTACTTGCTTGGAAACCTGAGTGGCTTTCTGAAAAAAACAGGGGATCTTAGAGCCCAAACTTTTTGCAACACACTGTATCCCAGTTCTTCAGTCATCATCTATGCTATCTAAAAGTCTGGCATTTAGAGCATAAAAATTTTCTTTCATTCATGTTACTGAATATCTGCCCTCTAAAAACTTCTCAGCAATCGTTAAAGTACCTGCCACATTAAAGTACCTGGACAGTTAACAGCTCATCAACTTTGTCCTATAATTGAGCTAGATCAAATGACAGCAAAGTAATTAGACTGGTGAGTCTAAAAGTACGGTTCCTGAAACACTGCTGCATCAGCATCACTTGATACCTGGCTAGAAATGCATATTTTCAGGCTCCATCCTAGAATTAGAAATTCTAGGGGCTCAGCATCTGTGTTGTTTTTTTTTCTTTTCCCGGTACGTGGGCCTCTCACTGTTGTGGCCTCTCCTGTTGCGGAGCACAGGCTCCGGACGCGCAGGCTCAGCGGCCATGGCTCACGGGCCCAGCCGCTCCGCGGCATGTGGGATCTTCCCGGACCGGGGCACGAACCCGTGTCCCCTACATTGGCAGGCGGACTCTCAACCACTGCGCCACCAGGGAAGCCCAGCATCTGTGTTCTAACAAACCCTTCCAGGGATTACGATGCCTGCTAAATTTGAACAGCACTGATCTAAACCACACCAAAGAAGTCCTTCTGCAGAATAGATCTCACAGATCTTTTTTAAACTTTTGCTCTTAGCATTCCATAAGAACTTGTTTTTTTGTTAACTGCTAATAGAAAGCATCAATTATATTAGTTAATATCCTACAAAGTTTCACATGACAAATTTCTCACAAACTTGAAGGTATTATGAAAAAGTGTGCTTTTCTTCATGCTTTCCCACCCCTCAACCTCACCCAACTAACAAGTGAGTTTTATATTTCTATTTCTGTAGGCAATTAAGAAGCTCTAAAAAAGTTCAGTTTTCAATTACAATAGCCTGACTCAATCAGAATTTTGGAGGGTAGATCTAATTTCTTTTTCCCTACTCCCCTAACTATTTGGTGTTTTTAGTTTAACAATTATTTTTATAATTTAAAAAAATGTTCATTTAGGGCAATTCAAAATATACTAAAAAGCAGGTATTACCCATAATCTCATCATACCCAGAGTTAATAGCATTTTTAGGCTTATTCAGGAACTTCCTAAAAGTCAAAGCTATATACTGATTTCTTATAAATGTATATATAAACATCCATTTCAAGGCTATTAATCTATTTTTATGTCATGAACTATATCATCTTCATTACTAAAGCTTTACCATTCGCTTTCATATGATTAGACAGAGTCCACTTTCACCTGTTGCCTTTATCAAAGACATTTCAGTCATTCTCACCGATATATTTTTCAAGATAAACTTTTAAATCATGTTTCCATGATATAAAAATTTTTACTGGAATTTCATTGTCTATGCATTAATTAGAAATGAGCTGACATTTTTCACTGCCTTCCCATTTAAGACATGGGACTTCTCCCTTATCCTAGTTTTCCTTTATTCTTTCTTGCATTAGTTTTGTAATTTTATTTTATACAGTCTTGCATGTTTCTTATTAACATTAATCCTAGGCAGTTTATTCACATTATATACATTATATTATTGTGAAAGGGACTTTTTTCTATTATATTTTTAAACTAGTCTTAGTTGATGGTTGGGATACCTCGAGGTTAAGTAGGGTTAACTCACTAGAGAAAATAAACACTTGTGGTATATACCATTTTGCAGGTTTAAGAAACAGATATGGGACTATCATAAAAGTGTCTCTGAAAGGTTGCTTCTCTGCTATATAGTAATTATCTTTATTTATATCTTCACAGAAATAGAAACAACGAATAAATAAATAAGCCTTGTTACAGCAGTAACATAAGAATAAAAAGCAAATAGGAGATACAGGAATGAAACCAGAAAGGAACACCTACAAAAAACAGGCCCTTTGGGGGAAAGGGGGAAGATGGCGGAAGAGTAAGATGCGGAGATCACTTTCCTCCCCACAGATACATCAGAAATACTTTTACACGTGGAACAACTCCTACAGAACACCTACTGAACGCTGGCAGAAGACCTCAGACCTCCCAAAAGGCAAGAAACTCTCCACGTACCTGGGTAGGGCAAAAGAAAAAACTGAGACAAAAGAATAGGGATGAGACCTGCACCAGTGGGAGGGAGCTGTGAAGGAGGAAAGGTGTCCACACGGAAGCCCCTTTGCGGGCGGAGACTGCGGGTGGCAGAGGGGGGAAGCTTCAGAGCCACGAAGGAGAGCGCAGCAACAGGGGTGCGGAGGGTAAAGTGGAGAGATTCCTGTAAGAGGATCGGGGCCGACCAGCACTCACCAGCCCGAGAGGCTTGTATGCTCACCCGCCAGGGCGGGTGGGGGCTGGGAGCTGAGGCTCAGGCTTCAGTTGGATCGCAGGGAGACGACTGGCGGCGAGAACACAGCCTGAAGGGGTTAGTGCACCACGGCTATCCGGGAGGGAGTCCGGGGAAAAGTCTGGACCTGCCAAAGAGGCAAGAGACTTTTTCTTCCCTCTTTGTTTCCTGGTGCGCAGGGAGAGGGGATTAAGAGCACTGCTTAAAGGAGCACCAGAGACCCGCAGGAGCCGCGGCTATCAGCGCGGACCCCAGAGATGAGCATGAGACACTAAGGCTGCTGCTGCCGCCGCCACCAAGAAGCCTGTGTTCAAGCACAGGTCACTATCCACACCTCCCTTCTGAGGAGCCTGTGCAGCCCGCCACTGCCAGGGTCCCGGGATCCAGGGACAACTTCCCCGGGAGAACGCACGACGCGCCTCAGGCTGGTGCAACGTCCTGCTGGCCTCTGCAGCCGCAGGCTCGCCCCGCACTCCATGCCCCTCCCTCCCCCCGGCCTGAGTGAGCCAGAGCCCCCGACTCAGCAGCTCCTTTAACCCCGTCCTTTCTGAGCGAAGAACAGATGCCCTCCGGGGACCTACACACAGAGGCAGGGCCTAATCCAAAACTGAGCCCCAGGAGCTGTGCCAACAAAGAAGAGAAAGGGAAATCTCTCCCAGCAGCCTCAGAAGCAGCCGATTAAATCTCTGCAATCAACTTGATGTACCCTGCATCGGTGGAATACCTGAATAGACAATGAATCATCCCAAATTGAGGAGGTGGACTTTGAGAGCAAGATTTATTATTTTTTGCCCTTTTCCTCTTTTTGTGAGTGTGTATGTGTATGCTTCTGTGTGAGATTTTGTCTGTACAGCTTTGTTTCACCATTTGTCCTAGGGTTCTGTCTATCCATTTTTTTTTGACTTAAAAAAATTTTTTTTCTTAATAATTATTTTTTATTTTAATAACTTTATTTTATCTTACTTTATTTTATTTTATCCTCTTTCTTTCTTATTTTCTTTCTTTCTTATTTTCTTTCCTTCTTTCTTCCTTCCTTCCTCCCTCCTTCCCTCCTTTCTACTTTTACTCCCTTTTATTCTGAGCCATGTAGGTGAAAGGCTCTTGGAGCTGCAGCCAGGAGTCAGTGCTGTGCCTGAGGTGGAAGAGCCAAGTTCAGGTCACTAGTCCACAGAAGACCTCCCAGCTACACATAATATCAAATGGCGAAAATCTCCCAGAGATCTCCATCTCAACACCAACACCCAGCTTCACTCAACGAACAGCAACCTACATTGCTGGACACCCTGTGCCAAATAAATAGCAAGACAGGAACACAACCCCACCCATTAGCAGAAAGGCTGCCTAAAATCATAATAAGGCCACACACACCCCAAAACACACCACCAGACATGCACCTGCCCACTAGAAAGACAAGATCCAGCCTCATCCACCAGAACACAGGCACTAGTCACCTCTACCAGGAAGTCTACACAACCCACTGAACCAACTTTAGCCACTGGGGACAGACACCAAAAACAACAGGAACGACAAACCTGCAGCCTGCGAAAAGGAGACCCCAAACACAGTAAGGTAAGCAAAATGAGAAGACAGAAAAACACACGGCAGATGAAGGAGCAAGATAAAAACCCACCAGACCTAACAAATGAAGAGGAAATAGGCAGTCTACCTGAAAAAGAATTCAGAAAAATGATAGTAAAGGTGATCCAAAATCTTGGAAACAGAATAGAGAAAATGCAAGAAACATTTAACAAGGACCTAGAAGAACTAAAGAGTAAACAAGTAATGATGAACTACACAATAAGTGAAATTAAAAATACTCTAGAAGGGATCAATAGCAGAATAACTGAGGTAGAAGAACGGATAAATGACCTGGAAGATAAAATAGTGGAAATAACTACTGCATAGCGTAATAAAGAAAAAGAATCAAAAGAACTAAGACAGTCTCAGAGACCTCTGGGACAACATTAAACGCACCAACATTCAAATTTAGGGGTCCCAGAAGAAGAAGGGAAAAAGAAAGGGACTGAGAAAATATTTGAAGATATTATAGTTGAAAACTTCCCTAATATGGGAAAGGAAATAGTTAATTAAGTCCAAAAAGCACAGAGAGTCCCAAACAGGATAAATCCAAGGAGAAACACGCCAAGACACATATTAATCAAACTGTCAAAAATTAAATACAAAGAAAACATATTAAAAGCAGCAAGGGAAAAACAACAAATAACACACAAGGGAATCCCCATAAGGTTAACAGCTGATCTTTCAGCAGAAACTCTGCAAGCCAGAAGGAACTGGCAGGACATATTGAAAGTGATGAAGGAGAAAAACCTACAACCAAGATTACTCTACCCAGCAAGGATCTCATTCAGATTTGATGGAGAAATTACAATCTTTAGAGACAAGCAAAAGCTGAGAGAGTTCAGCACCACCAAACCAGCTTTACAACAAATGCTAAAGGAACTTCTCTAGGCAAGAAACACAAGAGAAGGAAAAGACCTACAATAACAAACCCAAAACAATTAAGAAATGGGAATAGGAACATACATATCGATAATTACCTTAAATGTAAATGGATTAAATGCTCCCACCAAAAGACACAGACTGGCTGAATGGATACGAAAACAAGACCCGTATATATGCTGTCTACAAGAGACCCACTTCAGACCTAGAGACACATACAGACTGAAAGTAAGGGGATGGAAAAAGATATTCCATGCAAATGGAAACCAAAAGAAAGCTGGCATAGCAATTCTCATATCAGACAAAATAGACTTTAAAATAAAGACTATTAGAAGAGACAAAGAAGGACACTACATAATGATCAAGGGATCGATCCAAGAAGAAGATATAACAATTGTAAATATTTATGCACCCAACATAGGAGCACCTCAATACATAAGGCAAATACTAACAGCCAGTAAAGGGGAAATTGACAGTAACACATTCATAGTAGGGGACTTTAACACCCCACTTTCACCAATAGACAGATCATCCAAAATGAAAATAAATAAGGAAACACAAGCTTTAAATGATACATTAAACAAGATGGACTTGTTTGATGTTTGGTATTTATAGGACATTCCATCCCAGAAAAACAGAATACACATTTTTCTCAAGTGCTCATGGAACATTCTCCAGGATAGATCATATCTTGAGTCACAAATCAAGCCTTGGTAAATTTAAGAAAATTGAAATTGTATCAAGTATCTTTTCTGACCAGAACGCTATGAGACTAGATATCAATTACAGGAAAAGATCTGTAAAAAACACGAACACATGGACGCTAAACAATACATACTTAATTATGAAGTGATCACTGCAGAAATCAAAGAGGAAATCAAAAAATACCTAGAAACAAATGACAATGGAGACATGACGACCCAAAACCTATGGGATGCAGCAAAAGCAGTTCTAAGAGGGAAGTTTATAGCAATACAATCCTACCTTAAGAAACAGGAAACATCTCGAATAAACACCTAACCTTGCACCTAAAGCAATTAGATAAAGAAGAACAAAAACATCCCAAAGTTAGCAGAAGGAAAGAAATCATAAAGGTCAGATCAGAAATAAATGAAAAGGAAATGAAGGAAACGAGAGCAAAGATCAATAAAACTAAAAGATGGTTCCTTGAGAAGGTAAACAAAATTGATAAACCATTAGCCAGACTCAACAAAAAAAAAGGGAGAAGACTCAAATCAATAGAATTAGAAATGAAAAAGGAGAAGTAACAATTGACACTGCAAAAATACAAAGGATCATGAGAGATTAATACAAGCAACTCTATGCCAATAAAATGGACAACCTGGAAGAAAGGGACAAATTCTTAGAAATGCACAACCTGCCGAGACTGAATCAGGAAGAAATAGAAAATATAAACAGACCAATCACAAGCACTGAAATTGAAACTGTGATTAAAAATTTTCCAACAAACAAAAGCCCAGGACCAGATGGCTTCACAGGCGAATTCTATCAAACATTTAGAGAAGAGCTAACACCTATCCTTCTCAAACTCTTCCAAAGTATAGCAGAGGGAGGAACACTCCCAAACTCATTCTACGAGACCACCATCACCCTGACACCAAAACCAGACAAAGATGTCACAAAGAAAGAAAACTACAGGCCAATATACTGATGAACATAGATGCAAAAATCCTCCACAAAATACTAGCAAACAGAATCCAACAGCACATTAAAAGGATCCTACACCATGATTAAGTGGGGTTTATTCCAGGAATGCAAGGATTCTTCAATATACGCAAATCAATCAATGTGATAAACAATATTAAGAAACTGAAGGAGAAAAACCATATGATCATCTGAATAGATGCAGAGAAAGCTTTCAAGAAAATTCAACACCCATTTATGATAAAAATCCTGCAGAAAGTAGGCATAGAGGGAACTTTCCTCAACATAATAAAGGCCATATATGACAAACCCACAGCCAACATCATCCTCAATGGTGAATAACTGAAAGCATTCCCACTAAGATCAGGAAGAAGACAAGGTTGCCCACTCTCACCACTCTTATTCAACATAGTTTTGGAAGTTTTAGCCACAGCAATCAGAGAAGAAAAGGAATCCAAATCGGAAAAGAAGAAGTAAAGCTGTCACTGTTTGCAGATGACATGATACTATACATAGAGAATCCTAAAGATGCTACCAGAAAACTACTAGAGCTAATCAATGAATTTGGTAAAGTAGCAGGATACAAAATTAATGCACAGAAATCTCTGGCATTCCTATACACTAATGATGAAAAATCTGAAAGTGAAATCAAGAAAACACTCCCATTTGCAACAAAAAGAATACAATATCTAGGAATAAATCTACCTAAGGAGACAAAAGACCTGTATGCAGAAAATTATAAGACACTGATGAAAGAAATTAAAGATGATATAACTAGATGGAGAGACATACCATGTTCTTGGATTGGAAGAATCAACATTGTGAAAATGACTCTACTACCCAAAGCAATCTACAGATTCAATGCAATCCCTATCAAACTATCACTGGCATTTTTCACAGAACTAGAACAAAAAATTTCACAATTTGTATGGAAACACAAAGGACTCCGAATAGCTAAAGCAATCTTGAGAACGAAAAATGGAGCTGGAGGAATCAGGCTCCCTGACCTCAGACTATACTACAAAGCTACAGTAATCAAGACAGTATGGTACTGGCACAAAAACAGAAAGATAGATCAATGGATCAGGATAGAAAGCCCAGAGATAAACCCACGCACATATGGTCACCTTATCTTTGATAAAGGAGGCAGGAATGTACAGTGGAGAAAGGACAGCCTCTTCAATAAGTGGTGCTGGGAAAACTGGACAGGTACATGTAAAAGTATGAGATTAGAACACTCCCTAACACCATAGACAAAAATAAGCTCAAAATGGATTAAAGACCTAAATGTAAGGCCAGAAACTATCAGACTCTTAGAGGAAAACATAGGCAGAACACTATGACATAAATCACAGCAATATCCTTTTTGACTCACCTCCTAGAGAAATGGAAATAAAAACAAAAATAAACAATGGGACCTAATGAAACTTAGAAGCTTTTGCACAGCAAAGGAAACCATAAACAAGACCAAAAGACAACCCTCAGAATGGGAGAAAATATTTGCAAATGAAGCAACTGACAAAGGATTAATCTCCAAAATTTACAGAAAACACTTGCTGACCCCTGCCCGAATAATGGTGTCTTTTACATGTCCTTAATGAAGCAGAAGTATAAACTAGTTACCTTATATGTACAGATAGTCAACTTCCTCTTCCTGGTTTCAGTATTTCTCTGCAGCAATGTATTACACATCTGGAAAACCTGCTGCATGACAGCATCTTGTCTCAGGTCATCGCGGCCCTTCAGAATAATCAAAACACAAATAACTAAGTGTAGTTCATTTTCTTTATTATAAAATCACACGAAGAGTCATCTGAGGACAGCCAAAGGGAACTTAGAAATCAATCCGAGGATTGTGCTCCTCATAATAGTCTCTTAAATAATTAAGACCTAATACTATTCTTTCATTTAGAATAAGCTATACCACTGGGTAGGCAGACCAATTTAGAAATAAGAAGTTTCCCCCCACTTGCTGCTTTTGTAATTAAAATAATTGGAATCCCTCCACTTGAGGGCACACTGTAAAATACAAGTGTAGAAGAGCACTGTTGTTCCTCTACTACTTCCCAGCAAGGCCCAAAGAGCTTAAGAGCAGAGTAAGGGAGGAATGCTGTTGCTTTCTGATACATTTAATAGCACTTAGCACAGTGCCAGACTCAGGATATTGAGGCAAGGGCCTTCAGCTTGAACTATTCAAAAAAATAAGCTACACTCACCAGAAATCTTTTTTCCCATAACAAGCAGGTTGATTGTTAATCTCATCATGTCTGTACATGTTAAAAGTATTCTTTTACTTCAACCAACTATTATAATAAGGCTGGTCTTTCAGAGAGACAAAAAAATGAGGAAAAGCATTCTGCTTCTAGAAAACAATATATTTCTAGTTTATGTTTTCCTTATTCAGAATAAAAATAAAGACCCAGGGCTTCCCTGGTGGTGCAGTGGTTGAGAGTCCGCCTGCCGATGCAGGGGACATGGGTTCGTGCCCCGGTCCGGGAGGATCCCACGTGCCTCGGAGTGGCTGGACCCGTGGGCCATGGCCACTGGGCCTGCGCGCCCGGAGCCTGTGCTCCACAATGGGAGGGGCTGCAGCGGTGAGAGGCCCGCGTACCGCAAAAAACAATAAAAAAATAAAGACCCAAAGTAGGAAGAAAATATCAACTAAAGTTTTCTATTTGACTTTTTTCATTAACAACAAAAGGAAAATCTCACCTTGACAAGCTGTCTCCTTTCCTTGCCATCAGAACCCAAACAATCTATTATTTTTGGTAAATTTAAACCTCCTGCTAAACGAAATTCTGCTTTAAATGACTGTATAGTCACCAGATTTCCATATTCCCCCGTGGGGTCCACCTAATAAAATGTATAAATATGACAATAGCTCAGATACACAATTTGCATTTAAAGAAAAATGAATTATAAATGACAATTTTAATATTAAACAGAGG
Organism: Tursiops truncatus; assembly: GCF_011762595.2. Taxonomy (NCBI): domain Eukaryota; kingdom Metazoa; phylum Chordata; class Mammalia; order Artiodactyla; family Delphinidae; genus Tursiops; species Tursiops truncatus. The sequence continues at coordinate 24,174,361 of NC_047041.1, forward strand.
AATGAATGACAATGTGCTGTTGGTTAAGAACTGAAGTGGTAACTTTATAAATGAAAGAAAGAAGATCTGACATTGGAAAGGCTTTAAAAACTGACATAGATAAAATTTACCTCCCTAAACATCTCTTAATAAAAGTAGGGCATACAAAGTTAGAATAGTGTTACTGAAAAACTACTGAAAAACCCTGGTTCAGGTCTTGCCACTGACCTGTATATGTTAAGTCATCTGTATAAATTAAGTCATCTCCTCACAAAAACAAGGTACATTTTAGAAAAATATGGAGAGGAGTTTTCTTGGTTGTAATTGCTAAATCTGGCATTTTCAGGAAATATTCAGCTAAATAATTTGCTGATAGGTTAATCCACATGATGAAGCTACATTGCAAATCAAACAACTACAGATATTAAACACTAAACTACAAACTCAAAGGAGAGATTTTACAATGTAGTTAAAATGATCATTTTCTAAACTGTAACCTTTATCATTACATATATCCCTGGCAACACCGTACTTCTAACAATAAAAGACCATCAGGACATAGCTGAAAGTGTCATGTATATTATAGTCAATTTAATATTGTAATACATATTGTATTATTTAATACCGTAATACATCACAGTCAATACATTCTAATGCATACACAATTTTAAAAACCAGTATAAAACAATTAGGGACTTTCTTGCTCAGTTAAAACTTAATTTTGGCATAAACACATGAAATCTTTCCTTCTTCTGGCCAATAAAAATAAGTCTATAGACTTCTTCATAAGAAAGATGAAAGCTGTAAAAATGAAGGCAAAAGAAAAGAAAGCAGGAGAGGACTTTATATATTTTAATTCTTGGGCAAAGGGAATCCAATAAAGAAAAAAAACTATAGGCTGAGGACTCCCCTGTGGTCCAGTGGCTGAGAATCCACCTTCCAATGCAGGGGATGTGGGTTCGATCCTTGATTGAGGAACTAAGATCCCACATGCCATGGGGCAACTAAGCCCGCACACTCTAGAGTCTGCGTGCCACAACTAGAGAGCCTGTGCACCGGGACTAGAGAGAAGCCCACACTCCGCAATTAAGAGCCTGCGTGCCACAAAGAAAGATCCCGCATGCCACAACTAAGACCTGATGCAACCAAATAAATAAATATTAAAAATAGAACAAACTATAGGTTGAAACAAGTGAAACTGCCAATATTTAACCAATTTTGACCTACAAAAAAAGGCTATTTCAAATGGTTTAACCTACTAAAGAGTAATTTAGCTTGATTAAAAAATCAGGGGCTTCCCTGGTGGCACAGTGGTTGAGGGTCTGCCTGCCAATGCAGGGGACACGGGTTCGAGCCCTGGTCTGGGAGGATTCCACGTGCCGCGGAGCAACTAGGCCCGTGAGCCACAATTACTGAGCCTGCGCATCTGGAGCCTGTGCTCCGCAACAAGAGAGGCCGCGATAGTGAGAGGCCCGCGCACCGCGATGAAGAGTGGCCCCCACTTGCCGCAACTAGAGAAAGCCCTCGCACAGAAACGAAGACCCAACACAGTCAAAAAATAAATAAATTATTTAATTAAAAAATAATCAAAACAGTTAATGGTAGATTACCTTAATTTCCATAGTAGGAACAACAACATCTTCTAAATTTTTAAGTTTGATAATGGGCTGGTCTGCCGGAATACTTATGCCTTCTGTATTTAAAATAAAGAGGTTTCAGTGACAACTGCAAATTGAGGAATAGTACTGAAGGTAAAGCAGGAGAATTCAGCATGTACCATAAACCCAAACTGTGGCTAATCTGTGGTTCAGGCCCTGATTTAGAAATGAAGACCAAGGGCTCAGGACACAATGCCACTCAGGGTCAGGGCATAACAATGGTTAACATGGCTTACAAATGAATTTGCAGGTTACCTGGCGCTGGTAACTAGACCAGATTTACCTGAGGGGTCAAATCGAGCAACTTAAGATAATTATATACAGTGTAAATAGCACATAGATAATGTACTCCTGTCATATTACTATTAAATCTGACTAAAGGACATGACAATAGTCTTTGTTTGCTTAGAGAGGAACACTATGAGAAGCCTCATTCTTATTTTAAAATAATACAAATTTAAATGTGAAGATATGATTCTGAACAGAAAAAAGAATACAATTATTAAAGTATGGGGAGAGAGATACAAATAACCAAATATTATAGCAGCTTATAATTATTTAAATAGACACAGCAAGAAGAATGATGGAGAAAATGATAAGGTCTTCCCATTTTTAAGTCCTAGAGTGCAGTCACCTATTATCAGTTCCACAAAAAGATATTAAGTAAAAAAGTGACTGGAGGGGTGTTGAAGCTATTATACAAAAATTAAGTTTTGAATCATGTGTAAGTTGTAATCATCAGGACATTCACATCTATAATTAATGTGTGTGAGTTGAACAGATTTACATTATTAAGCTCTATAATTAATACATCCCTACAGAGAATAACACAGCAAGAAGGCAACACTCATTCTTTCAAACTGCATACTTCTCTGAGCCTTCCACTGAGTGGCATCTAAATTTGCTAGTATAATGTAAGCATCACAAAGTGCCTCAACACTTCTGACCATCTGAGGTCTCCTGCTTCTCATAGTACGTATTATTTTGTTTGCAGCCTCGGTTCGATCCTATTAATAAAAAACAAACAAAAAATATTACATAAGCAAATACCCAAGACTTAAACTTTTCAGAGTTATAATAACAAAAGGAAAAGTAATTTATGCACAAAGCTAGACAATGGAAGGACTATAATCCCTCAGAGACCAAGTCATCTTATTATGAATGAAATACATCAAAGATATAATAATCTCAAGAGTAAATGACTTGGGTGCCTTGTAAAATTTATTTTTTCTTTGCTCATTGCTCTGAGGAAAAAAGGTAAAAATACTTTTGGTATTTCTTATGCTTTGAGAAATATTCAGGAGTTTTCAACCAATTTTAGGTAGCATCACAATAACAAAGGATTTACAATCTGAATACTGTCAAGAACACACACTCCTAGAATTCCTGAGACTTAAGAAAGGAATATTTTGGGAAAAAATGAATATTACAATTCAAAAAGGTATGCATGTTCAATCCAGATACCTCATCAAGCTGAGAGCTTTGTTTAGGTGCATTTTTAGTTATTCTACTCCTTCTTGCTGCCTCTGGTTTGGTCAAAAATTCATCTTTGTTTGCATTTGCTAAAGCCAGTATAATAAACAAAGTATGATGAGGGTGATCCATTGAAATTCTAGAGATGAGCTGTCATAAAATTAAGAACTGTTAGTTTTATGGAAACCAAAAAAAAAGAAAATCCTTTTAAATTTTGCTTAACATTAAGATATGTGTTACTGTACTAGATGCTGCCGTGGGTGGACTGTGTGAGTATGGGTATGTATGAGAGAGAGAGAGACAGAAGTACATGAGGAATAAGAAAGAGAAAGAAATTGAGTAACTTATGTGGAGCATGAGAGGAGACAAAAGGGAATCTTTATTCTTGCCCTCATATATATATATATATATAGCATAATAAATATGAGTGACTAAACTTTTTTTGTATTGCCACTTCCTGGAGTGGAACAGTAGTATATAATAATATAAAAGAAAAGCAACTGTGGTTTGATTTTCAGGTTTACTTACATTATTGAGGACTTCATGAAATCCTAGGCCTCCCATCATCTTAGTCCCCATTCTAGCAGCCAATTGGTACATAAGAGGCAAAAATTTATATGATGGAATCTTCATTCCATCTCTCTACCATTAAAAAGAACACAAAATTAAAAAAACAATGCATGTCAAATAGTCTCACAACTAAGCAAATAAATTATTCTAAGAAAATGCTCCTCTACTAGTATAATCATCTAGCAGATATTAAATAAAATTTCACTAATCACATATTTTTACTTATCATTTATCTTAAAGTCTAGATTGATTCACTGGTCAGTCATAATATTTGAACCTAAATCAAACTGTATTCAGAACTGGAATACTTGGCACTGCTCATATTCCAGTGAATCCAAGGAGAACAAATGTGGATCTAAGGACTATTGTAATCTTGACTCCTGAGAAGTCAGTGTGAATAACAGGGAATAACTATTTTTCCCTACATGCTAAAAGTAACAGGATTTAATGTACATTAGTAGCAGAGGTTGGTTGTATCATTCTCTTCAGCCAGAAGAACCATTTTACTTCTAAGCTTCAAACTGATTGCCAATATATACCTTGCCAACATAACTTTAATATTAGGTGTCATCAATAAAACCTAAGATTTTTTAAATAAAAATTTACAAAATACTGCCATTTTAATGTTTTCTTAAAATCTTTTTTTCCATTTACAAAAATAATTTACCATAAAAAATCCCAGAAAAGAATTAAAGCAGGGGAAAAATACCCAACCTGTGATCACATCATTTTTAATTGCTTTCTAAATCTCCCAGTCTAGCATTCTGAGTACTTTCCTATGGTGATTGCAAAGATATAGGAAAAGACTGACCTAAATTCTCTCATAGCCACATAAACCTACATCATTAGAGCTAATTAAGTACCTACGTGTAGAGCCCTGAACCAAGTGCCAAGGATACAAAGTATACAAAATCCATGACATTGAGGGGCTTATGTCTAAACTTTTAAAGCACAGGCTAGAATATTGGGTTGAAAAAGAACACTTGCCTTCATCATGCCATTGACTTCAGAAACTCCAGAATTTTCAAGCCAGAGGGAACAAAGACGGAATATCCACGTATCATGCCCTTCTCCACTTAATAAGCAATTGATGTAATTTTCAACTGCCTTACATAAGAAACGTTTACGATCTTCTTTCAATGCATGGAGTGCACATTCATCCAACTCCAGCTCTCGCTGAACCTTTACTGTGTACCTTACATTGGATAATTAAAGCAAAACACAAAAGCCATCAAATTTTATAGAACTACAACATCATATAAGATATACAAAGTAAATAAAAAATCTGGTGTCCACCTTAGGAGAAAAAGCAAAATTCTAAGAATTATAAAGGGGAACAAACTTAGTTTTGTCTTAAAGTAAGTTTGTGCAACTCAAAAGCTATCTTAGGCAACCAAAGACAAAGTGGACTCTATCCAAGGTATTTCGTGAATGTTATTCTCTACTTACACTAAAATATATAGACCAAAAGCAGGTTTGAATAAAGGATTTAATGACATCAAAATAGGTAACTCCTATTTAATTTCAACACCTATCTCTTCTTCAACTGTGATACCAACAAACAAACTAAAAAAAGCAAAACAAGAAGCTAACATCAATATACTTTACAATTAGCTTAGAACCAGAGCATGAATTCTTATCTGGTTCTCTATACCTGTATATATACTGTATATCTGTATATCGTGTCACTTGTAGACCCCTAGTTACCTGTTGGTCTGAATTTTATGTTCCCTAAGAAGGCCAACTTCCTCTTTAGCTCTTTTCAGGAGAGCTTGCTTGTTTTCAAATTCTGACGATTTCATGTAGTTTTCAATTCTTTGGTACTGAGTATCTGAGAACCGTGCTAATGAGAGAAATGCCTTCATTTTTCCATTTCTGAGCCCATCATTGCTTTCTCCATCATAATTTCCAGCAACTTCCACTGCCTTCAAGAAAAAACAATACATTTATATATTTACAGATACTAAATACATCTAAAGAATTACTCAGATCAAAGAAATATCCACACTAAAGTTTAATTTATATATATGTATATAAGCTAAATTATATGAAGTACAGTATTTTCTTGACTTTGCAAAACAACTTTGACATGGCAGAAATAACCAAAATAGCTAATATTTGCAAAGAACAGTGCAAAAACAAAAAGCTCTATAAAAGTTTTTAAAAATCATATTATGGGGGGCTTCCCTGGTGGCGCAGTGGTTGAGAGTCCGCCTGCCGATACAGGGGGACACGGGTTCGTGCCCCGGTCTGGGAGATCCCACATGCTACGGAGCGGCTGGGCCCGTGAGCCATGGTCGTTGAGCCTGCGCATTGGAGCCTGTGCTCTGCAACGGGAGAGGCCACAACAGTGAGAGGCCCGTGTACCGCAAAAAAAAAAAAAAAAAAAAAAAAAAAAAAATCATATTATGCTTTTCATGTTCATTTATTTAGTGAAGTAGCTATTTCTAAAATTAGCTAAACTAAATAAGAGGGAGAAACAGGAAGGTCAAAAGCAGTAGTAGCACTGGAGTCCCAGTCCTACTTGTAGTGTTGGGCTACAAATGAATAATAAAGGTTGACTTGCATATTACTTAATCACCTATTTTTACAAATAAGTTAAGTGGAGAAATTATCAGAAACTTAGCTTAGAACCAGAGTAGTTTAAAGAGTAGCTGGTGATGGGGGTAAAGAGAAGACACATTTGGGCTTACTTTCCAAACATGCTCCTTCTTTTGTAACATTGTTTCATTCTGCCCTGAAGAGTATACAGAGCTACAACAGTAATAATATTTAGAAAAGTGAAGTCATGCTTTTATTTGCCTTTGAAATACATCTGATCCCAATAAAAACATCAAATGTGTTCAAGCTAAACAACTCTCTTAAGGGCTGCTCAAAAATCTTACCTTTTCTAGATAGGTCTGCATGATGACTGCAGGATTTTCTAAGCAAGTTTCTGCTAACCAGGTGCCACAAACCCTCAGACATTCTGTGTATATTAGTTTTAGGTTGGGATCATTCTGTATATGAAAGCAAAATCTTAAAATGTAATTCATTATCATGACTATATAAAAGAATCATCCACGTAGGGGGAAAAAAGCAGGTTAAAAATGTCTTTCCTCATTTGCTTTTACCTTACAACTATTTTAATAATTCCAAATATGTAGGTTTATAAAATAATCATTCTCTACTGTTTATTATTATTACTATTATCAGAGCAACTCACATTTATTGAGTACTTTCATATGCTAGGCATTTCTACCAGCTTTATGTATAGTAACTCATTTAATCCTTAAAAGAACCCTATGAAATAAGTACTATTGTTATCCTTAATTAGAAAACTACAACTGAGGTCAAAGAGAGTAGGTAACTCCCTGGAGTCCACATTGTTAAGCAATATTTAAACAACATATCATATGAGTTCCCAGGGCTTTGGTATAATGATGAATTCTCTAGTGATGGAGGATGTAATATAAGTTTCCATTATCCAAAAGTACAAAAAGTTGATATTCACCAAGTAGGTTTATGTCAGAGGGACATCATTGTGTCCAAACCTTTAAAACACTTCATGATTCCTACAAATGCTGCTACTTTGCCCATCATATGCTGGAGATAGAGTTGAAGAAGCAACCAAGTTTACAATAACTAATATAGGTAATGTTAGATAAAATATTAGACATGATGTTTTCAAGGTATTTGGATTAGCAACCCAATTATTCCAACTTGCTTTTTTCTAAAAGTTTTGTTCTCTTATGCATTTCCTCTTCCATTTTTTTTGTCATTTCAAATTTATAGTATCTATTTCATCTCTGTTTCCCACATACTGTAGAAAGTTTAAAAAACTGAGGCTTATCACTGGGATAGATTAACCGACAACAAGATGGACTGATAGAAATGCTATAAATAGGAAAAATGAATACTTTCTAAACTTCTTTTACAAATATTAATTTTCAAGACTCCTTTTAACAATTTCTTGTTCATGGGTCAAAGCTTTAATAAAAGTTTTAATAAAATTGGTAATTACTTTAAATTTTATTTTAAATATTTTAATGCACAGTCATTTTTCTTATAACAGTAAAATACGAATTTAGCCAATAGAAAAAAAGTGAACCTCTGTACAGCTGGCACCCAGCTTCTTGATCATTTGCTTGAGAATACTCAGGGCAAGACTCTGTTCCTTTTTTGCCCAGAATACTTGTGCTTCCTCCAGCTGCCACTCAGAGACTCCACAACTAGCTGAATTATACTGTTTAATTTGAAATATTGCCCTTTCAGGAAGCTGAAATGAAAATGACAAATAAGAATAAATACTTTTACTATTACTAATACTACCACTACTATTACTAATAAAAGCAGTTATTACCATTCACTGAGGACTTGACTATTTGTCAGGACTGTCTTAAGTGCATCTCTGATTGCCTTCCCCAGGCCCGATGTCGGCCTATCTGTTTTTCTCTTTATATAAAGACATCTATCTAATTATGTGTGTTTATACACAGTATATAAAATTGCTGACTTGTTATAAATACAATGAGTAAGTTAGGTAGCTTCTCATTTTTTTAACCAGGCAATTGAGGTTTAGAGACGGTGAGTACCTTGTTCAAGGCTCAAACTCAGGTCTAATTCCAAAATGGGAAATCTTAAACAATTATGCTATACAATGTTTTAATAGCAATCTCTGTCTCTCAATGACATTTCTTTTTTACTTATGCTTTCTATTTTCTGGGTAATAAAAGGCAAGGTCAAGAGGTGAGATGACATAGTCTTAAATCTGATTACCTGAGTGTTCTTGAAAGTTCGGGCTAATACAGATAGTTCTACAAGATGCTTGGTGAGAATATCCTTAAGACACTCTCTTTGCGAGTCTTCCATTTCCTTTTCCATCAAGATCTCCAAAATGACTGTGCGTAGAGCCATTATAGGCTCCTGAAAACTAAAATCACTGTCTTTGAGAAGCTGGGAATGTTTCCACCACTTAATGTATACTTCAGAGGGCTGCCTATCTGTTATTGATCTGAAAAGCCAAATCACAGAATTCACATAAGAGAAATGAAAAAAAACCACAAAAAACCCTGCTAATATGCAGGTTCTGAAACTTAAGATTTAATAAACACAAAGGAATTTTTTTTTTTTTTAATTGACAAATACAGGCAGTGGGCCGGATTTGGCCCGTGGGCTATAGTTTACCTACCCTTGACCTGGTCCAACATTTTCTCTTTTTTTTTTAACATCTTTATTGGAGTATAATTGCTTTACAATGTTGTGTTAGTTTCTGCTTTATAACAAAGTGAATCAGCTACACATATACATATATCCCCATACCTCCTCCCTCTTACATCTCCCTCCCATCCTCCCTATCCCACCCCTCTAGGTGGTCACAAAGCACCCCTGGGGGGCAGGACACAAAGGAATTTTTGCAGTAACATGACTGGAACTTCTAAAATAATCCAAAATAAGGACCATAGTTTAGAAACCTACAATATGGTCAGACCTCTGAGGGTCAGTCAGCAGAGAACCCAACACATGATGAACACTTAAAGATTTTTTCCTTTCTTTGTTTAAATTGGAGTATTGTTTATGTTAGTTTCAGGTATACAGCATAGTGATTTAATATTTTTATAGATGATACTTTCAAGATTTTCTTAAAAATACTCTTCAACCTCACAAAAAGCAACACTTCTAAACTAACATTCTTCTGAAATGAGAACACATTCATCAGGCCTGTCATTCAGAACATCTATACCTCTTGTCCAGCTCCAATGTTCCCTGTGGTAAAAAGGACAGTCAGCAAGGAAATGTAATAAACTCATTATCTACTGTGCCTGCCACGCACAGGGCATGACTCTATGCAAAATAGCAGCTGTTAAAGAAAGAACAATCCAATGAAGGAAATGCTGGCACCTGGTAAAGGTTTCATATACCGATACTATTTATTAAAGGAAGAGAAAATGCATATTGTACAATTAGTTTATATGAACAGAGTGCTTCCCAGATGTTCAACTAAGCAATACTGTCCAATCCTTTAGGCCTACTATATGAAGAGAAATTAAGATGAAGCAAGGAGACTAAGATGATAAGGTGATGACTAGGAAATGAAAGCTCTTTTAGTTGCTTGATAAAGAAGGAAACAGTAACATAAATTCACAGGAACCAAAACTTTAATTCCTCCCAAAATGATCCTAGAGCAGCAGGTCTCAAATTTTCTAATCTCAGGAATGCTTTACACTCTTACAAATTATTGAAGACCCCCAAAGAGCTTTTGTTTATTGGATTATACCTATTAATATTTACCTTATTAGAAACTAAAACTGAGAAAAATCTAACATGTATTAATTTATTTTAAAATAACAATAGTAAATCGACTATATATCATATATCATAAATAACATTTTTTATAAAAAAATAACTATCCTTCCCAAAACAAAACAAATTTAGTGAGAAGAGCACTGTTTCACATTTATGCAAACCTCTTTGATGTCTGGCTTAATGGAGACAGTTAAATTCTCATCTTTGCTTCTGCATTTGGTTTGCTGTGCTATGATGTTTGGCTGAAGTATATGAAGAAAATCTAGCTTCATACAGATACATAGTTGGAAAAGGGAGGAGTATTTTCATAGTCTTCAGATAATTGTGGCTATTCTCTGATACCTCACCAAAACTTCACTATACCTCATGAGAGAATGAGAGCAAAAATACCAGATAACATTTTGTAAGAACAGTTTTGATTTCATGAACTCCTGAATGGATCTTGGGAAAACCAGGATCTCTACACCACACTTTGCGAACTGCTGTCCTAGAGCATAGGTATTTGGTACCAGCTCATCAAACTTTCCCTTTCTTCCTTATAACTCCCTAGCAGAGAAAGATCCAGGAACACTGGAAAGTGAGATCACTTCCTTTTCACCATTATAAGAGGCAATCTCCCCTAAACACTCCATATTCATTAACATTGACTGTTTACTAAGAATTGGTCACCAGGAAAAAGCACTAGGGATACAAAGGATTCAAGAATAAATAAGCCCTATTTTTAGGGAGCTTCTAGTACAGCATGGCAGAGTATACATAAAATGACACCAATGCAATGTGATACTAAAACAGAATGGAGTATAATGTGCTATGGTAAAAAACATGAGGAAACAATTTCATCTAGGGTTGAACAGGGAAAAAGTTGTAAAGAGAAAAACACAATAAGTTAAATTTTAATAACCTGAATTTTTACAATGAATATTTTTGAAAATGTTTATTTTAACAAGATCACAGTTCATTAGGTTAATTTACTTATATCTTGATAAAAGATATTGAAATAAACCTATAGCTGATCTCTATATAGTTTTTATTTTTTAAAGTCCCTATTGGTAACAGAAAGGTTATACTTTGGAATACACAGTCATTTCAATCACATACCTTGAGAAAAGCTCCCCAATGTTTTCGAGCTCTCCGATGGCCTGCAATCTGCTAAGTGTAGGGTAGAGGGAATACACAGACTCAAGACTGCCCTTACACAACTCTTCCACTTCTTTAACTCTAGTGGCAGAAAAGACAAGACACTTAAAAACTAAGAAGAGGTTTGCAGGAAGATAAAAGTTGACTTCCCATTATAGGCCTTGGTGTCGATCTAATAATACTAACACTCACAAGCACAAGCATAAGGTAGTGGAAACAAAGTAAGCCTTGGAATTGTACAGACCTAATCTAAATCCCAGTTTTGCCAGTAATAGCTGAATAGCTTTGGGCACATTACTGGATTCCTCTGAACCCAGTTTTTTCACTTCCAGTTGAAAATTAAAGAATACATACAGAAAAAGCCTAACAAAGTGGCCACCACATGATAAGCACTTAAATGGTAGCAAGTATTACTTCTGTAATAAAGTACAGGATTTATTAGATCACAAATACTGTTAAACAAAAAATGTGTTACATTTGTTTAGCCTGTTAGAGTTAAGTTCTTTGTTGTGTATTATCTCATTTGTACCTCATAACAAGCCTTTAAGAATTGACCATTAGTCACCATTTTATAAAAAGGACACTAAACGTTAAAAGAGGTAAATGACACATAACTACTAGAGGAGAAAAGATTAAAATTCTCAGTACACTGGTCCCGGAAGAAAACAAAGGAATGGGAAACAAGAAGACCTTCTTCAGTGTTCTGCGTAAATAATTGATCAGGGCTCCCAAAGGGAATTTTATTTTTAAAGGTAGAATATATCTGAACCACATAAGCAAAGAAAAAGTTATTACATAAGAAAAAAATAACTTACACTTTATGTAAGTACCTAACATATGAGCATGCTCTTACATCTAAAACAAAAACTTAAAACGTAACATTGGTTATATATATATAAACATTTGTGTGTATATATATGTGTACATATACATATCAAGTGTGTATTAAAGAATTCTTTTGTACAAAATTTAAAATATGAAGTACAGAATACAATTATTAAGACAAGAATACTCATAATTCTTATGAAAACATGCTTGCAACAGATAAAATTCATCTGAGCACTCATTTCTCAGATATGTAAAAGCTATGAAATTCTTAATTGTTGAATATTTCCTCCCACTTTTGCACTACTTTGAGTTTCAACACTGACTAGTATGAATTATTAATTACACAGGGAATTTTTTTAAAGGAGGAAAAGGGAATGACAAGGAAACAACTTGACCACAGCCACCAGGTCTTACTCCTTCACCAGTGCAAATCCTTGTGTTGAAATTATTCTTCAAGTTTTCAGAAAAGAAGCCATGACATTAAATATTAAAATACAGTAACTCTTTCTTTTTATAATACCTGGCATATTTGAGACTTTCATAAAAAGTGGAGAATTCCCCATCTCTTAGAGACTGCAGAGCATTATACAATGATTCATGGTAACTGGTTCCTTCTATTCCTTTGCTGTGAAATAATTTTAAAAATAAAAGAAAAAGACATTTAAAAATAGAGACTCCTAAGATATGTATGCATAAACAGCTTCACCAAAAGGCAAAATTTTAAACTAAAATTAAGATATCTCCATTTTAAAAAATGCATTTCTAGAAAACTTGGTAAGAATTACAAAGAATTTTGTGGATCATTTAAATTCTTCAAGCAGAAAAAAGTGAATTTCTCAGATATTTTTCCTGGCTCTAAACATGTTATATTCTCATTTATTTATTTGATGAACACCTATTACGTGCCAGGCACTAGTCACCAGGTTCTAGATGCAGGGAATCCATTAGTGGACAAGTCAGATCAGGTCCCCATTCTCATGGAGTTTATGTTCTGGTTTGCAGATGGACAATAAATAAGAAAAATACCAGACAGTGACAAAGGACATATAGGAAAGTAAAATAGGGTAACAAAACAGAATGACTGGGTGGCTATTTTAGAATGGACAGTCAGAAAAGATGTATCTGAATATGTCACATTATTAAACTACAGTCTGAATGACAAGTAGCCACCTTCACAGTAACAGGGGAAAAAGAAGATATAAAAACAGCCTGGCTTGATGGAAAAAAACATGGGAGAAGTGCTATGTGGCTGAAATATAGTATGCAAGGGGAAAAACAGAATATGGAGATTCACAGAGACAAGTAGGAATCAGCTCACAGAGTAAAATGTTTTTAAAATATGAGTGCATATCTCTAATTTTACAGCAATCTAACAGTTTGAAATCTGAAAGACATTCTAATTAATGAAATTTTTTTCTATGAAAGTGATTAAACATACAATGAATATGATTTAATTTTTTTGCTTATATCATCAAAAGACTTTTTACATAAATACACAATCTTTTATTAGATTAGGTGTTTGGCTTTTCATTCAGAACACATGGTGATGGTATATGTAGGTTATAAACGTTTTCTTCCCGTGCTAGTGATTTAGCAGTGTTTTTTTTAATAAAAGAAAATATTTCACAAATAAAGATAAACAGTCTTTCGTGTACCATCCAGCCAATAAAAGTGCCATCTAACTAAATAAAATGTTTGCAGCAGGAAGTGAGAAGGGAAACGCCTATATTTCTCTTTGGATTTATAAACAATAAGTGAATAAGATTCTCATGAGAAAATAATTTTTATATTTCTATTTTCAAAAATATCTTGAGGGTGGAGGTGCCCTAATATAAGAAGAGAGTGAAATTCAGCCTTACGTACACTTACTGCATACTGCTGTATTATTTAAGCATTTAGCTTACAGCATCTACAAAACATGAAAACATAACACCTGCTACATTCATAGAGCAAGATAAAAACAGTTCATTATTCATAGCTAGAGAAATGGCAATTAAAAATGTCTGAATTCTTCTTACTTGACAGAAATGCAGTGGTCCCACTGCATATTCCTCCATGCTACTTGGTAATGAAGTTCCTGTAGTTCAGCACACCACTCTTTATTTTCATGATCTAATCCCCTTAAATAGACGGAAAGGATATGGCAGAGTCCCAAATTCTGCAAGGCCTATGCAGGAGTTAAAAAAAAAAAAGGAATAAAAAATAACAAGAATACTAGAGATACAAAAAACAGCAAACATAAAAAGTAACTTTCGGGCTTCCCTGGTGGCACAGCGGTTGAGAGTCTGCCTGCTAGTGCAGGGGACATGGGTTTGAGCCCTGGTCTGGGAGGATCCCACATGCCGCGGAGCAACTGGGCCCGTGAGCCACAACTACTGAGCCTGAGTGTCTGGAGCCTGTGCTCCGCAACAAGAGAGGCCGCGATAGTGAGAGGCCCGCACACCGCGATGAAGAGTGGCCCCTGCTTGCCACAACTGGAGAAAGCCCTCGCACAGAAACGAAGACCCAACACAGCAAAAAAATAAAAAATAAACTCCTACCCCCAACATCTTCTTTAAAAAAAAAAAAAGGTAACTTTCACAATTTTAGTAGTTCACAACATCACTTAAAATGCCAACCTAAAACACAAAGATAGAGCTCAAAGGGTTCTGATATTGGATAAAAGAGTGGCTAAGGAATATTAGCCAGTAACAGAAATGACAACTCCTGGGACAAACTCTAGTGCAAGCTATGAGAAATAGTTTACATGAGGTTTTCCATACAAAGGACTTAATTCACTACCGGGCACATTGTACACAGTCAAGAAATGTCTTCTACTGTTAGCTAAGAAGATTATGACCAACAAATCTACACTATCTTTCAGGTCAGTGACTTTTCCAATTTACCTGTGTATCCCTCTGAGTTTTAATCCCAGTGCCTAAAAAAGAACCTTCAGTCTTACCTCTACAGTTTATCTGGTTGTGTAAATATTCCACTGACATACTGAAATAATCTGAGCACTACACTAGTAGTGCTTTACCAAAGCAGAAAAAAAAGTACCTGGATTATTCCTGCCTGGCGAGTTGAGGAGGAGATTGCTGTCTCAAGGTCATATGTTACTAGGGCTTTCCCCCACATTGCTTCATGTTCATATGTTCGCAGTCTGTAAGAAAAGAGTTTTTAAATGCTTTTGAGTTTTACATACATGTAACTTCTTTCATAACAGAATGACTATAGCATTATCTATAAAAAAGCAATTTACCTAGTAAGGGGTTGTAATATTTTCCCTCCACCACAACCATAAAGACTATCTGGCTCTCCTATACTTCTGTAGATTTCTAAGAGCAGATCCTAAAAACGTGGAAACAACAAAAATTGGAGGGGAAAACTATCAGTTTATGAATTCAGCAAATTTGAAATTATATCATTACCATCATGTAACTCCCAACTCTACATGTTATGTTATAAAAGTAAAATATAATGATATTTAAATATATACTAAAGATACTGATCAGCAACACAACAAACTGATCCCACACAACAGAATGACTGTGGACTACCTGACAAGAATTGCTCACGATTTAGTGAATTAGATAAGAAATAAATCCCAACCTAACAGGCTTCTAACACATGCAAAAATAATCATAAAAACAAAAGCAAAAAAAAAAAAAAAAGCAAACAATCCCATCAACAGCTAAAACTGACATGGGAAAACGAAGTCCTGCAAAGTCTGACTCTTGAAAACTGAGTTTGGTAAAAATACAAGCTGTAAAGGTTTTCTATGAGAGAAAATTCAAAGTTGCACTATGTTATAATTGGTAAAATGTGATATGGATAAAGAATTGGTTTGATGACTCAAAACTCTGTTATAAAATTCACTCAGGAAAGAATTGATTCTGCTTAAAATAATCTCAGTAAAATAAAAATTAAAATAGCAAACAAAACAGAAAGAAAAAAAGGAAAAAGAAATCAAAAAAGAAAACAGAAAATTAGAAACTGCATTGCAGAGAAAATTGATCAAGCAATTTAATTATCTTAATGGTACTTGCTCCAGGAAATACTTTCTAAACACAAATTGATATTGGCATAATTCTAGTAAATCAAACTGTTTCTATTCATAAACGTGAAATCAAGCCCTCAGTATTGGAACATTCAGTTCAAAAGCCTAGCACAGTGCCTGAAGCACAGGAGATACTCCAGAAACTCAGAAAAGAGGCTAAGACTATAAAGAAGCAAAAAAAGGAAAGAGAAAAATCAGGAGAATGGTATCAAAAAGGTAGATAGAACATATTTCAAGTAAGGCATGGTTGATGGTGTTAAGTGTTGATGAAACATTAAGGAAGAAGTTGAATGAAAGGTGACCGCTAGACTTAGTAACATGAAGTTTATGACTGACATTAGCAAGTGCTATTCAGTGGAGAGAGTAAAAGGAAGGAAATGGAGACAGGAAATACAGACAACTTTTTCACAAGGTTTGGCTGTGATGGAAAGGGAGAAAAAAACGATGTCACCTTTAAGAGAACATAGGGAAAAGGGAAATGATTTTGTGTCCGTTTGAAGGAGAATGTTTTTAATAAGTTTGAAAATTTGAATATGTTGAGGAGCACGGCACAATAAAAAAAATGTTCCTGAGAAAGAGTTGATGAAAAACAAAGCACAGAAAGAAGGACAGAAGGAGAAACTTTCTCTGCTTTAACAAGAGGAAAGATTACAATGGCAGCAGATGCAGGGAGATTTCTATGTTTGACAGTGGGATGTGGTGGGACTTCCTATAATGTCCCCTATTTTTTCCAAGAAGTAGGAGGAGAGACAAACAAAAGACAGAGAAGAGAACATCAGAGGTTTAAGCAAACTGAAGAAGATGAAACTCATTTTAGAGGAATTAGGTGACCAAAGAAATTCAGTAAGAATGGGTCAATTTAAGAGTAAACATTAAAAAATTTACAGAAGAAGCAATCTGCCCTGAGATGTGACATACAATAAACAAGTAAACAAATAAAAATATAATTATAAATGTTAAGTGCTACAAAGAAAATGAACAGAGTACTGTAGGAGAAAATACATGGTATAAATTCACCCTATGAGATAGGTGGTTTTACTTCCATCTTTCAGATAAAGGAACTCAAGGTTGGAAAGGTTAAGTCATTTGTGCAAGATTACACAACTAAGTGGTTGAGTCAGGGTTATAACTCCAGTTTGTCTACTCCAAGGCCTAAGCCTCAAACCATGAATTTATGTATATGACAGTCCAAAAAGGTAACTTCAGTTTGAAAATCAAATGACAAATCAAATCTATACAGTCTCTATAACAAAATAATAGTCCAAAGTATAAAACAAATATTATCACTTATAATAAGGTCAATAATATTTACCTGTAAACTTATTCCAGTTTCTTCCTTACTTTTTTCACTCAAACTGGAAATAGTTGTACTCTGGCTTCCTTCTTCAAACGTAAGACTTCTGTTTGTCACAAGAGCACCTCTTTTAATGGGAATATACTATTTTTAAGCTTGCTAATACATATACCATACACTTTGACAGAAAAAACTAACAAAGATTACAAATAAAATATAATGAACCATTTATATTTAAAAACAATACCAGTTAGACCTAGAATAGAAAAGGAATTTGTTAGTATTAATTCTTTGAATGAGAATTACATTTGAATGACAGTCTCGTTTATGGGAAGGCTATATGCCAAAATATGCTTATTTACAGAGCTTAAAAATAGAGAAGTCCCTGAGTTCAATTCCTAAATGTTCTGTCAGTGGTTTTACCTGAAGTTTAACCTCATTAATAAACACAGGCACACAAAATTAAGACCGTACTTGAGACACCACTTAACACTTGATAATTTGGCAAAAATTAAGAAGTCTGATAATATTAAGTGTTAAAAAGGAAGTGGATCAGTAACAACCAAGGTAATAACACTAGTAAGTGATAGTCAGAATTAGAATTCAATTTCTCTACTCCAAGGCCTCAGCTTTACATATGCATATGATACTCAATCCTATAAATAATTTCAATTCTAAAACCATGCCAGCTATACAATGTTTATGACAATAATAATCCAATGTATAAAATAAATACTATCATAAGTGATGTTATCTCTATTATTTACCTATACTTATTTCAGTTTCTTCTTTACTTTTTTTACTCAAACTAGAAATAGTGGTAGTTTGAATCCCTTCTTTAAATGTGAAGCTTCCTACTGAGCCACTTCTTCGTGAACTACATTTCTGAGTTGGTATAACCACTTTAAAAACCAATTTGGCACTATCTTATAAGACTGAAAATTTGTATACCCTGCAACCCAATAATTCTACACCTATCATTAACAGGGGAATGGTTAAATGAATTGTGGCATATTCTCCCACTGGTATATTATGTGGCAGTGACAAATTAATGAACCACAGCAACACACAACATAGACAAATCTTACCAAAAAACTGAGGGAAAAAAACAAGTTGTAGGAAAGCACACATATAACTTCTTAGGAAGCTCAAAAATAAGGAAACTAAACTATATTTATGGGTTTCTACTCACATGAAAACAGTATCATCCAAACAAATGAGCAACACAAAACATGAGATAACATTTACTTCTTGGAGGAGCACAGAGAGGTGGGATAGAGGAGACCCACTGACAAAATGGCACTGACAACATTCTATTTTGCTTTATAACCTTTATATGTAAATATTACATATATTTTCCTTATTGGTAAGTTATGCAGAAAAAAGTTTTTAGAGGAGAAACTTGGAAAGTAGGAACAACAGTATTAGAGTCTATGATTTTGAGTCTAGAGCTATAATTCATCTAGGCAAAAAACAGAGTTGCCAGGACTTCTGTCAGGCATTGCCTTAGGTATTAGGAATACTAAAATGACTGAGGTGTGAACTACGACCGGTTGTCTAAATCCTGTTTGAAGGAGTTTTGATTTCTTTCTAAAAAAAATTATGGATACTAACTTTGAAGGCTCATACTTTCTCAGGAGCAAGTTAACAAATAAAACTCTGTATGTATTCCTGAATACCTAGTATAAGGCACTTTGCTATTAACTAACTCGAATAGAAAACCTAAGAGAGCAATTCAGTTTTCTGACCTAACAGTGTTTGTAAACTGTTGATCTGTATTTTGCTTTTATACTTTTCCTGATCACTTTAGATTTATAAAAGTCTCAGTTCACCTGAGTCACTGAAGAAAATTAGCATTCCCTGCCCTCTCTATACACCTTATGTCTGTTTGCCCTCCCCTTCCCATCAGGCATCTGAAAACAAAAAAAATCAAAATCAGACTGTCAAAGCAAACAGCAAGCCCCATTTGTCAAGCACTTTTCCCCTAAAGTTAACAAAAATAAAATCCAGGCACTCCTGCTTGTTAAACAAGCAATTTTGCAAAAATGTCCCACATTCTATATGATCACCTATCCTCAAATTAAAAGAGCTTTTATTTATACTCAAATAAGAGCTCAGTTATTCACTCCTGATTAGTAAAAAAAATATTATTCTATGGAACCAAGATACCGAGGCACATTCAGATTAAAACTACTACTACTAAGTATGCAGGATTTTTGCCAAATTTTTAAGATCAAGAGTAGGCAAAAATCAATTTCTTACTCATTTCATACTTAAAGGACAACATATCAATACTTGTCTTTGTACAAAGTCTAAGTGATCACAAACATATCACTTACATTATACAAATGATCTACATATTGTAGATTTTTAATTGTTTTCAATTGAAAAGTAGAAATTAAAACAAACCAGAGAGTTAAGAAATCAGTCCAAGCCTACTAAGTTAATTATATTTGAACTAGGCTCTGAATTCCGGTTCCCGGTTTTTCACAGTCCAAAAACCATACTGCTTCTAGCTTAATGACAATCCAAAGTAGAAATTATAAGTAGCAAGCATAAGAAATGCATCAATATAACACCTCTTTGCTAATTTTGTAATATGAGTGATTTTGTGGTGGAAAAGTGAGGATAACTATAAAAATAAACACTAAGCTATTTGAAATAAAGACTTGAGAAGGGCAGTTGGGACAATAAACTGTATATTTTTTACTCTTCGACTTTCCTGGCTATTTTTTGCTTTTCCCTATTATCTAAGATACTTGTTAGACTTTTATGAAAGTTCTAACTCAGAGGAAAAGCAAATTAAAGTAGTAGAGATACGGGTAGATAAAATAATGAAAGTGATTTAGTCACAGAAAGCAATCAGTTACATTACTTCTAGTCAATAAGTAAAATGGATCTTCAATAAACTGAGGGAATAGTGGTAAACAATTTAACTTAAGTTAGAGAATCACTCAACCATTTGAAAAATAATTATTGATCACATATTAAGTTCCCAATGCTAGTTACTATGGGGAATACAGAGGAAAATAAGGATGATCTCTGTCCACCAGGAGCTTGCTATGTGTATAATTTTTGTAATTCTTAAGTAATAAACATCTCTATTTCAGAGGAGAATTGCTTATTTCTTTAAAAAATTTTTATTATCATTTCTCTTTAAAAGGTAGACACCGTCTATCTAAAATATCTTTTAAATGGGAGTGGCAGTAAACAAATGTTTAATATATACCTTTAATGAAACAATGTCAACACCAATTTTACAAACAAAAACTTCCAAATTCCATTACCTTTTCTCTTGATCATCCATATTCTTCTTATCTGCATAGATTTCTGCATAGAGCAATGCTGTAAAATGAGCAGCACAAGACTGAGCTACCTTGGCAACCTCTAGATAATTCAATTCCAGCCAGAAAGCATCATCAAAAACTGTTCCTGAAGAAGGTCTAAAGAAAAAAATTTAAATATCTAGTCATGTCCATTTCTTTAACTTAAATGCCAAAAGAAAAGTATGTTGATATAGAATCCAATGGTAGCAAATGCTAGTTAGAAAGAAAATGACATTTAAATAACCAAAAACAACATACCCCCAATATATAACTATGAACATCTAACATAACATAGCTGAAGAGCTCTGTCACTCTTTTTGGATCACACACCTCTTAGAAAGTCTGATGAAAGCTATGAACCATCATCCCATACAAATTTGGGGTTCATATACGGACTCCACTGAGGGATCCATCGATCATAGGCTAAGAATAGGCTATACAGAATAACTAATAACACATACACGAGTGTTTTTAAATGGCCAATTCAATGAAAATATTGTTTCTTTTAAGACACATTTACATGTCTTTCCTATTGCTGTTAATTTTCTTCTTAGTTGCCTAGGTTGAGGTTATTTTAAAAAAATCTTCCACTGTGATAACAATAGGCCATAACTGGAAGGGACCGTGATATTATCTTTTTCAAAACAAACATTATAGAGATGTGACATGGTAGTGGTTAAGAGCACTGGTATTAGCGTAGGATACTCTAGCTAGGTTCAAATCCAGCTGGTTCACCTACTACAAGCGGTATGAATTTTGGCAACTTAACTTCTTAAGGCTCAATTTCTTCATTTGTAAAACGCAGAAACAATATATACCTCAGAGAATAGTTGTAATGAGTAAATAATGCTTACAAAGCTGGTGAATAAAGTGCCTATCACATAGCCAAGGCTTAATTGTAGCTGTTCTGAGAAATGTGAACCTGAACTCAGGTCCTTACCCTTTATTCTATGTCCCAGTCATATTCTCTCAAGGAATCTTCCTCAAGGTTGTATTTGGAATAATTAATGTTGAGAAACGTTATCTTCTCCAAGGCCAACTAATGTCAATACCACTCTAACTCAATGATAAATAAAAAATGAATGATTCAGAAACTGCCTCCCAACACTGAGAAAAGACATGTTTCCAGCTATAGTCAAAGCTTCTTATGGGCTTTCTCACAAGAGGATTCAATACAAAACAATATGGTGAATCAGTAACTTTCTAACCAGAAACACAAACCCTGAAAGGTCTAACACTTCTTTTTCTAAGAATGGGATGGAAAGGAATGAGGGGGATATAGAGGAATTAATTTTTAAGATGTAAATGCATTTAGGTTAAACAATTTTTCAGTTTTCCCCTACCATTCCCTCCCATTTTTATCAACCACTGCCACTACCACCAAACAAACTAATGAGACATCAATGACTACCTATTACATTATTTAGACCTACTACATTATTTCTTCAAAGTTCTGGTCAACTCTGGAGCAGTACAGATCAGTCAGACCATCCTCTCTAGAAATTCCTGCACTCACTGTTAAAAATCTCAAGAGAAATAATAGGAACAAAAATACTATATTATAAAGCAATCGAGAAAATAAACACTGCTATAGCACAGCATCACTATACAGAACCACAGATTTTGAAGACCATGGTACACAGTAAAGAAACTTATGTTTCATAATAAAGATACATGCAGGAGGTTTTACATAACTCTAGCTACTTCTGAGACAAAATGTAAAGAGAAACGTTAAAAGAGGAGTAATGCAACTAAAAGTAACCTGGAAAATCACTTACTCCTTTCCTTCACTGTAAATGAAATAAACTAAAGCCCCCAAAGAGTGAATGATTTAGCAAAGATAACATTGTTACTATTACAGTTGGGGGTCAGAGTTCCTATAGTATTCAATATCTTGTAATTTATTTCATAATAACCCATAATGGAAAATAATCTGAAAAAAACCACATATATATAACTGAATCACTTTGCTGAACACCTGAAACTAACACAATATTGTAAATCAACTATACTTCCATGAAAAAGAAAAAGAATTCAGGGTTCCTGACATTGATTTCACCAAAGTGCCACCCTAAATATGGATTATTACAAGGAGATATAAGCATCACACATATTAAATACAGCAACTTGCAGTAGCATTACCTCAAAGAATCATGTTAAAATTCAGCCAGCAATAACAAGTTACACTTCTAAATCCCCAACTCAAGAACCAATAGTTACATTACCTCTTTTGTCTCCTCATGTAGTCCACAACAGCAAGCATTGTTCTTTGTGATTTTTTATCCAAATGGCATCGGAAAAAGTGCTCTGACTCTGAAAAACAAAGATTATGTCCTCTCAGTCCCAGGCAGACTTGCTTAAGCACTTTCTCCCTTTTGTTTGTGTATCTGTCTTCCTCTACACTATAAGGTTCTAGCACAAAATTGGTTTTCAATAAATGGAATTTAATGGCATTTCTTTTTCTTTTAAAAGAAACTATTGAGCTTAAAAAAACTGAGAATTTAATAGTAATTTATATTTTATTTCTGAAGAGGACTAATTCATTGATTCAAAAACTATTTACCTAGGATTTTTCAGTGTACTAGGGGCTCAATATACAACCATATAACAAAGACTATTTGTGACCACACAGAACTCACCAACTAGCCTAAGAAACTTTTTTTTTTTTTTTGCGGTACACGGGCCCCTCACTGTTGCGGCCTCTCCCGTTGCGGAGCACAGGCTCCGGATGCTGTTAGCCAATAAAAAGGAACATACATAAATAATAAAACAGAGCAAAGTAAAGTTTAAATGGCAACACGGTCATGTCATATAAAGGCTGTGGTAGTGAAAGTAAAAGGAAGTAATCGGGAGAATCGAGTAATCACAACCTATGTCAAAGCGACTGGAACCATAGTCAAAGTTGGGAAGAATAATTTAGCTGCAGCAAAATATCACATTAACTCAATACTATTCTTATAATTATGTTGGTCTTGAAGTACAGTAAGTGAATTTGTACCTAGTTTTATGTTTGTACATAAAATACATTAGTAATATGCATCAATATTAAAGACAGTAAGTTAACATTACAAATCTGTAAACATTTTCCTTTTTTCAAATTTAGGTTTGAAAATCTGACCCATGATGAGCCCTCAACTATGTATATATGTATTATGTGTACCCAATTCCTCATTGAATTTTTCCTGCAATAAGCTCTTAGCATGGGAAATACTTCTTATATAGCATGGAAGGAAAGTAGGTTATAAAAGTAAGTAAAGCATAATCCAATTTTTGTTTTAAAAAACTGATGTATAGGGCTTCCCTGGTGGCGCAGTGGTTGAGAGTCCGCCTGCTGATGCAGGGGACACAGGTTCGTGCCCCGGTCCGGGAGGATCCCACATGCCGCGGAGCGGCTGGGCCCGTGAGCCATGGCCACTGGGCCTGTGCGTCCGGAACCTGTACTCTGCAACGGGAGAGGCCACAGCAGTGAGAGGCCCGTGTACCGCAAAAACAACAACAACAACAACAACAAAAACTGATGTATATATACCAAATGTTAATTGTAGTTATCCTAGATGACAGAATTATGGGTAATTTAATTTGTTTAATTTATGCCAATTTTTCTGTATTTCCCACAATAAATATGATTTTATTAAAAAAAAAGTTGCTTTTAAAAAATGAGTTGGCCATAGCTCTAATATAAAATTCCATCACATCTCCAGCACAGTACCTATAATATGTGGTTGCATTCATTTGTCTGCTGTTTCAGTTACAAGAATGTAGGGCTATGTCTTGCTCACATCCTCACTGCCAGTGCCAAGCATGGTGCTTGACATACACTGAATGCTCAATTAGTTGCTCCATTAATAGTAGTCAATATTTCCTGAAGGGATACTATGCATCAAGTATACTAGTTGTTTTACATACATTACCTCATCAAAAACTTGCTACAACTTTTATCTCCATTATACAGATAAGAGAACAGATGATTAGAGGTTATGGAATTAAGCCTACAAGGGCCTTGATGGGATTCAAACTATTTTTCCCTAGAACTGAGATGTTAACAGTATAAATTTGAGAAATTTAACAGAATACCTGAATCCAAATTTGCAGGAGTTGTGGATCGGCTTGTTTCTGAGCAGTGTCTGAAACAGTTAGTGAAAAATCCCTGAATGTGTGTAGAAAGCAGATTTCTCCATGATTCATTTGTATCTTGGATTAAAATGTCATGGATCAAGTATGGAAGCACAGTCTGACAAAAGTCAGTTTTCACCTAGAATATACAAATACATCCAGTCAATAGTTTTCAGTAAAAATATTTTACTTAAAATTTTCATTCCCTGTTACTGACATATTAAGCTTTTTTAAAAAATGACAGATGAATCTGTCATGAACTCTATGTACTACTAAAAAACATACAAAAAACATGTGTACTAGGTAGTGTTAAAAAAAAATCAAACTAACCTAGAATATCTAAATCAAACCTATACATTACACTGCAAGTGTTCATTTTCAGTCTAGGCCACTTGCATATAATAAAATAGGACATTGTTGACAAATGAAATTATGTCACTACTGTAAAAAAAATTTCACAGTTGAAAAGTGTTACTAATAACAGAAGCAGTTTTCTAATTTGATAAAAGGGAAAATGGGGATCAAAATTTAAGAGAAAAGCTGAAAATTTGATTTTTGAACATTTTCTACATTCAGTGAAGAGCTACAACAGTCATGTTAAAATGTTTACTTTTTAATAAACCCCAATTTCTGGGCATAAAATTAGGGTACTTATTTGTGGTATACTCCAAAGTATAGAAAACTACTTTAATATATGTGATACATTAAAACAGTACTCAACTTTATTTTTGCCAAGACATCATCATGAAACAGATTATGGATTACCAATTGTACACTTTTTCCCTTTCAAACTAAAGACAAACCAAAAAGCCAGTTTTGGGGCTTCCCTGGGGGTGCAGTGGTTGAGAGTCTGCCTGCCAATGCAGGGGACACGGGTTCGTGCCCCAGTCCAGGAAGATCCCGCATGCCACAGAGCGGCTAGGCCCGTGAGCCATGGCAGCTGAGCCTGCGCGTCCGGAGCCTGTGCTCCACAACGGGAAAGGCCACAACAGTGAGAGGCCCGCGGTACCACAAAAAAAAAAAAAAAAAAAAAAAGCCAGTTTTGGAAATACAGAAGTTAAGTAACTAAGAATTGTGTGTGTGTGTGTGTGTGTGTGTGTGAATGTATATTCGGAACATTTTATCTTTTGGCCCAAAGTCAGAATGTTCTAAAAATCTTACGGGCTTCCCCAGTGGCGCAGCGGTTAAGACTCCACCTGCCAATGCAGGGGACACGGTTCGAGCCTTGGTCCGGGAGGATCCCACATGCCACTGAGCAACTAAGCCTGTGTGCCACAACTATGCAGCTTCGCTCTGGAGTCCATGAGCCACAGCTGCTGAGCCTGTGTGCCGCAGCTGCTGAAGCCCACATGCCTGGAGCCCATGCTCCGCAAAGGGAGAGGCCACCACAATGAGAAGCCCACGCACTGCGACCACGAGTGGCCTCTGCTCGCCACAGCTGGAGAGGGTCCGTGCACAGCAACAAAGACCCAACACAGCCAAAAATTAAAAAAATAATAAAATAAAATAAATTTATTTTTTAAAAAAGTGTTTAAAAAATCTTAGGTTTATTCATTAATGAGAAATGAGTTGTGTGTGTATCCAGGGTATCACTCACTTTTTTTTTCAGAAGATGTTATTTATTATATCAAACACATGTTAGGGTGCTTAACTCTATGCCAGTATGCCAGACAGAGGCAGGATCAGCATGCAGTGCAGAAGGTTTACTAGGGAGTGCTCTTGGGATCAATGTCTGTAGAAGGAAGGGAAGGAAGAAGCAGGACTGGAGTGAGGGAAAAGCTGGGGTATGGTGCGGCAGCAACAAAGGCCTCCACCAACCCTGTGGGGAGCTCAGAAGCTGAGATGGACCTTCAGAGCCGTCTTGAGTTGTGGTAATGGTACAGAGCTTTTATACTCTAAGGTCAACCAGTCATTGAATGCAGGTTGCCCTGGGAATAGGGTATGATTTGGGGTGAAGCAACTCTCTATTATCAAGGCAATTCTGAAGGGTGTTCTAGCTGGTAGCACTTGCAGCAGCTGAGGGAATAAGTCCTCTGAACTGCTACGAACGCAGTGTAGTACTGCAGAGTGTGATGATTTATTCACTGTTAACATTTTCTCTGTCGAAACAAAGACTGCTTTACAAACTGCTTTCAATAGGGTACTTTACCAAAATATTCACTTCTTTATCAGTTATTTTTAATTGGTAGATGTTTAACTAGTCAGATATTTTGTTTTCATACTTCTGTTGAATCATGCTTGACAGTATTATAAATTAGGTTAGCTTTTAAAGTCTTAGAGCATCATCACATTGTGTTGTTTTAGATGATACATTTGATAAAAGCGTATAAACTTTTTGTTTGACCTTGGCAGGTACCATTACTCTCTAATGAAATAAATGGTAGTGTACCCCCCAAAATAAAAAAGCAATGCTAACTGCAACCACACCTCTTTTCTCACTCAAGAAAGCATGTCACAGAATTCAAGCAGAAAAAGCTTTCGACAAAATGCAACACCCATTTAGGATAAAAACTCTCCAGAGGGAGAGGGAACCTACCTCAACATAATAAAGGGCATATATGACAAACCCACAGCAAACATCTTTCTCAATGGTGAAAAACTGAAAGCATTTCCTTTAAGATCAGGAACAAGACAAGGATATCCACTCTCACCACTCTTATTCAACACAGTACTGGAAGTTCTAGCCACGGCAATCAGAGAGGAAAAAGAAATAAAAGGAATCCAAATTGGAAAAGAAAAAGTAAACTGTCACTGTTTGCAGATGACATGACACTACTATACACAGAAAACTCTAAAGATGCTATCAGAAAATTACTAGAGCTAATCAATGAATTTGTTAAAGTTGCAGGGTACAAAATTAATACACAGAAATCCCTTGCATTCCTATACACTAACAACAAAAAGATCAGAAAGAAAAATCAAGGAAACAATCCCATTTACCATCGCATCAAAAAGAACAAAACACCTAGGAATAAATCTACCTAAGGAGGCAAAAGGCCTGTACTCAGAAAACTATAAGACACTGATGAAAGAAATCAAAGATGACACAAACAGATGGAGAGATATACCATGCTCTTGGATTGGAAGAATCAATATTGTCAAAATGACTATACTACCAAAAGCAATCTACAGATTCAGTGCAATCTCTATCAAATTACCAACGGCATTTTTCACAGATTTAGAACAAAGAATTTTACGATTTGTATGGAAACACAAAAGACCACAAATAGCCAAAGCAATCTTGAGAATGAAAAACAGAGCTGGAGAAATCAGGCTCCCTGAGTTCAGATGAAACTACAAAGCTACAGTAATCAAAATAGCATGGTACTGGCACAAAAACAGGAATAGAGATCACTGGAACAGGATAGAAAGTCCAGAGATAAACCCACACACCTATGGTAACCTAATCTATGACAAGGGAGGCAAGAATATACAATGGAGAAGACAGTCTCTTCAATAAGTGGTGCTGGGAAAACTGGACAGCTACATGTAAAAGAATGAAATTAAAACACTCTCTAACACCATAGACAAAAATAAGCTCAAAATGGATTAAAGACCTAAATGTTAAGGCCAGATACTATAAAACTCTTAGAGGAAAACACAGGCAGAACACTCTCTGACATAAATCACAGCAAGATCTTTTTTGATCCACTTCTTAGAGCAATGAAAATAAAAACAAAAATAAACAAATGGGACCTAATTAAACTTTTAGCTTTTGCACAGCAAAAGAAACCATAAACAAATGAAAAGACAACCCACAGAATGGGAGAAAATATTTGCAAATGAAGCAACAGACAAGGGATTATGCTCCAAAATATACAAATAGGCCATACAGCTCAATATCAAAAAAACAAACAACTCAATCAAAACAAATGAGCAAAATATCAAAATAGACATTTCTCCAAAGAAGACATACAGATGGCCAAAAAGCATATGAAAAGATGCTTAACATCACTAAGTATCAGAGAAATGCAAATTAAAACTACAATGAGGTATCACTTCACAACAGTCAGAACGGCCATCATCAAAAAATGTACAAACAATAAGTGCTGGAGAGGGTGTGGAGAAAAGGGAACCCTCTTACACTACTGGTGGGAATGTAAATTGGTACAACCACTATGGAGAACAGTATGGAGATTCCTTAAAAAACTAAAAATAGAGCTACCATATGATTCTGCAATCCCACTCCTGGGCATATATCCAGAGAAAACCATAATCTGAAACAATTCATGCACCCCAATGTTCACTGCAGCATTATTTACAATAGCCAGGACATGGAAGCAACCTAAATTTCCATCAACAGAGGAATGGATAAAAAAAGATGTCGTACATATATACAATGGAATATTACTCTCAGCCATAAAAAAGAACGAAATAATGCCATTTGTAGTAGCAACATGGATGGACCTAGAGATTGTCATATTGAGTGAAGTCAGTCAGAGAAAGACAAATAACATATATCACTTATATGTGGAACCTAATAATATGGTACAAATGGTCTTATTTACAAAACAGAAATACAGTCACAGATGTAGAAAACAAACTTATGGTTACCAGGGTAGACAGTGAGGGGGGCATAAACTGGGAGACTGGGATTAACATACACACACTACTATATATAAAATAGATAACTAGTAAGGACCTACTGTATAGCACAGGGAAAAAGAGCGGATATATGTATATGTATAACTGATTCACTTTGCTCTACAGCAGAAACTAACACAGCATCCAATATGTAGCTACCCCGCAGCTGAAACCTACTGCATAAAGTTCTGGCTAAATAAAGACACCCTGTTGGATGGATTCACAACAGCTGAGTATAGGTGACGCTGCATGAAGATGATGTGCAGTACAAAGCACTCTTTTTATATATAGGCCATGAACATTCACACAAAAGAGAAATGGAATGAGACCATCAAAGAAAATTATTATGAGAAAGCACAAATGAAAAAAACAAAGTTAGAAAGGGAATAAGTCAGACTAATTAATCTTCTTACCTCACACATTGGCTTTAATAACTGAAGAACTTCACTTTTTGTGCCTCCACTATTCAAAAAAGCACAAGTCAGTGTCTTTAACCAAATGTCATGATTTTCACTTTGAGGAATCCACAGGCTTGTATCATCCAAGCCTTCTAAAGGACTTTCTTTGTCAAGTCTAGGTACTTCTAAAAACTAGAAAAAAGTGATGAGAAAACGTAAATAAGGTAACCAGAAATACATTTTACCTTTCCTATGCCAAACAAATATCTAGGAATAAACAAATCTGTTTCCAAATAAAACTAAATATGCTTAAAACTAAATCTTGAGGCATCAGTTACCTTTTAAAATTAAAATACATTTATGTTTATGAGAGGCAGAGTCATCTGGTGAAAAATTACTGATCTAAACACCAGGAAACTTAACTTCTACTCTTAGCTCACTAGCGGTATGTTAAATAAATCACAGATTCTCTGCCTCATCCGTCTCATGTATGAATCCAGTCTAAATCTACCATACAGAGTTGATTTTGGAATGAAATGAAATTTTAAAATGTTAAAACTACAGTGTTTTACAGGTTATACTATTAGTTTTATTAATAGCTTATATTGTCAATAATTTCACTGAGACCAAAATTATATTACGATACATTAAAAGTATCATTTCAACGATGGGTGTAAGCCCTGAAGTTAAATTGGTGAAAACTTAACAGCATATTTCTCAGTTGCTTTATGAAAAGAAAATATTAAACAAAATAAAGGAGAAGTAAGAGTTCTTAAGTATCTTTCATAGAGTACCTTTAGTGGAACCTTGTTATGATATCAACAATGGAAAAGGGAGAAATCTATAGGCCATCTTAAATTTCACTAGAGGGTTGTGATACTTTAACTTGCTATGGAAATAAACACTTGCTTGTTGATCACAATATCTATAAACGGCTTTCATGGGATCAAAGTAAGGGTTTTCCACTCCTAAAGAAAAAAAGCCTGTCATTAAGAACTCCTACCAGGGAATATGGGAACATGTGTATGCATATGGCTGATTCGCTTTGTTGTGCAACAGAAACTAACACAGTATTGTGAAGCAATTATACTCCAATAAAGATCTATTAAAAATAGATAAATAAAAAAGAACTCCTCCTATCCCCCCAAATCAACCATTATTTCTTTAGGCTACCTATCTCAGCTTTTCCACACTGCCATAACTAAAAATACAAATCCCTTCGATTCAAAAAGCACAGCTAGAATTATTTCCAAGAAAGGTTAAATGTTAGTGTAAGTAAGCAATATGATATTCATATCCCACAGCAAATAGAACTGTTCTAGATATAGTGGATATTCAATAAACATTCATTATTTGAGAGACCTTTTTCCTTGATGTTCGAAAAGGCTGTAGATAGATCAGCATGGGATCACTTGTCATCTTATAAATCTCCCAGAAACTATGTCCAGTTTTTGTGGCTAAAATGCTTTTCAAACAGGTAACAGCTGCTGATCGCACTTTGACACTGAAAAACACATATAATTCAAATGCCACAAAGTATATCAACTATTAATCTTGATGAATGTTAAGCAACTCCCAATGAAAAAATTAAAATCTAAAATTTTAAATTTATATTAGGAAATGTTTACGTTTATTAGGAAATTTTACATCTATAAAATTCTATAACGTCAAAGCAAAAATTATCAAAGGATTTTTAATATTCCTAGAGTAAACATGAGTTACTACTCACTGTAACAGCAATTCCCTTCATTCAATATAATAAAGTTTATATTATGACTACTATAAATTAAAAACTCATAAAAAGAAATACTTCAGAATAACATTGACTAATAAGAATGAGTAATAAGAATGACGGAATACTAATTCACCCAAGAAAAAAATATTTTGATACCATTTTCTCTAAGAGGTACAAATAATTTGGGGTAACACAGAATGGAATTTCTCTACAAATGATAAAATTATTGTCTAGGACAATTTTAAACAAACAGTAAGTATGTACTTATTCTGACCAGGAGCTAGTTGAAATCATTAGGTAAGGCATCTAAAACCTCTAATAAAAAATTGAACGTCCTTCTCTTTTGCAAAAAATTAAGTAAAGGAGGGCTGCAATACAAGAGTACTGAAAATATGACAACTGACAAAAAATGTTATAAAGCCTGATACTATAAATGATGATGAGCTGTCAAGTAAAGGCTTAATTCTATGTCTCAATTTAAGACATAGAAGCATAAACCCTAAACTTGGATTCATCTCTCATTCCTCTTTCTTTCCTTCCCTCCTCCACATCCAATTCATCAGCACGTCCTGCTGCCTCTATGTTAAAAACATACCCTAGTTCCATCCGTGTCCCATCTCATCTCCATTACCGCCACCCTTATCCAAGTCACCATGATTTCTCCTCTGGACTACTGCAATAGTTTCATAATCAGCTTTCTGTTTCCATTTTTGCCCTATCACAAGCCATTTGCCATATATGTCAGAGTCAAAATGTAAGTTGCATCATGGCACTATTCTGCTTAAAACTCCATGGCTTCACTATATATTTCAAATAAAATCCAAATTTTTTAATCAGAATTAGTCCTACCTTTCTAATTTCATTTCATACCATCTTCTTCCATACCAGGCTTTTTCTGATCCTCAAACACATGAAGCTTATTTCCATTCTAGCTATTCCCTGTATGCAATATTTTATCCCTAACCAACTTCTAGCTGATTCCTGGTCACTCAGATCAGCTAGATGACACTTCCTCAGAGAAGTCTTCCATGATTCTGGGAATTCCTTTGTCAACATTCCCTTTGTATACCTGAGGCCCCTCAAACATGTAATGATTTTCTTCCTCTTACAAAAAAGACATGAAAAACAAATTGTACCTATCCCTGTGGTTCTCAAGTTTAAGTCACACTAATATTTCTGTGCACCTTCTTCAGAAAAACCAATTGCAAATTACTGTGTAACAAATGAAACACTGCTTGCAAATTTTCTGTGGAAAATCTCTTCAAAAGCTGTGCTAGATATAATTTGAAATACATTTTTAAAAATGAGATAGATTAATAAATGGATAGGACGATGGCTAAATGTGATAAAGCAAGGATAATAATAGTAGAATCTAGGAAGACTCTAGGTGGTGAGTATATGGGTATTTACTGTAAAATTCTTTCAATTTTGCTGTAGGCTTGAAAATTTTTGTAATAAAAAGTTGGGAAGGAAATCATACCAGCCTTTTTACTGTAACAACAACAACAAAAGAGTGAAAGATACATGTAAATTAAATCAACAATTAAAACAGAGCAGGTAGACATTATTGCCAATCATTTATTCCCCAAGAGAAGCGGGGGGTGTTATAGGGAAACGGATGCAAAATACCTATTTACTTAAAATGATGCCCAATTGTGGGCAAAAATCCTTTGAACCCAATCTCCAAAAATGGTGGTGATAAGGTGCTCAAATATATCAAAATAAATACATCTGGACCTTGAACAACGAGGATTTGAACTGTACAGGTCCACTTATACATGGATTTTTTTCAACAGTAAATACTACAGTACTACACAATCTGCAGTTGGTTGACTCCTCGGATGAAGAAACACGGATAGGGAGGGCCAACTATAATTATACATGAATTTTCCACTGAGCAAAGGGTCAAGCATCCCAACCCCCACATTGTTCAAGGATCTGTAAATAATAAATAGATAACTGCAAATAAACAGATAAATGGGGAGTGGAAGACGGAGAAAAAGTAATCTCATAATCAGCAAGCTGAAATTATACTATCTGTTGCAATTTTGTTTTGCATTTTATGTATTAATGGGCAAAAGAAAGCCCTGTCTGATTAGCTTAAGACTTTTGGAGTTAAAAAATTTCTGCTCTATGACTTATTTTAAAAGGATCAAAATGTCTAACCAGGAGGAGAGTGGCACCTTTGATTCTGACAAGTGCACAAAATAACCCCATTTACATTCCCCTATCTTAATGTTTTGTGTGGAACCACTTGGTAGTTTTCATATTGTTTGTCTAGTCTACTCTCACTAAAATTTAACATGGATCTTGTCTGGTATATCTATCACTATACCAAGTTACCTGGCATATAGCAGTAGGGTTTTAGTAATTATGTGAATTAATAAAAATACAATGATATTCATTAAATATTTAAGACTGAAAGTATGGCAACTAAAAGGAGAATGCTTTAGTTATTGGAAATGCTAATTCATATGAGGTATCAATCTTGAATGTCAGATTAAGTGCTATCAGGTACAAGGTATCATTAAATACTCACCAATCTTCTACCAGTGTATTATTCAGGTAGGTCAGCATTATGAAGGTCCACTGAAGTTCTTTATCTTCAAATAACTCAAGGGCCTTGGTATAAGATGTATCTTTACTATATTGTATAGCTATTGTAGAGAAATCTATAGGACCCACTTCTCCCAAGCAGCTTCCAACAGCCTCTATATATAGAAATTCCATTTCAGTAAAGTTATAGCTAAGAGATCATACATAAAACAGAAATTTTCTAATTTCAAAAATATGTTTTGTCATCCGTTAAGATTTAAGTGTTTTCTCAAAGATGTTGAATAGATTAAAGAAGCTACAAAATACTGTATCATTTCCTTTACATATCATCCATGTCGGCAATATTTTCCCCTATAAAATCATATCCAAGAGATAGATTAACTAGTAGAATGTAGTTTTTAAGGAAAGTCTAAATATAGCAGCTGTATGCGAGTATCAATTTTCTGGGGGGTATTACATAAAGACCACAAATCTTAAATACTCAGATCAGTGAAAATTCACACACACACACATACACATACATGCAGGAAAACACAATTTCTTTCCCACCTGTATTATCACTACCCAGATGAAGATAGATGTTTTCAAGATGCCAGAGGGCCCCCTCATGTTCTTTCCCAGTCATGATGGAATTTAATAAAACATGTTAAAAAATTATTTGATAGTCCTCCTTTCAAAAGGTGGAGCCTAATTCTTCCCTTGAGTGTGGGCTGTACTTAGTGTCTTACTTCTAAAAAACAGAATGTGCACAAGTCTTTCACCTCCTTAACTAAAATTATCCCAGGTATTTAATTCTCTTAGATGCTATTATAAATGGAATTGTAAATGGAATGGAATTTTCTTCTTAGATTGTTCATTGCTGGTGTACAGAAACACAAATGAATTTTGTGTGTTGATCTTGTATCCTGCAACTTGGCTGAATTCATTTATTACCTCTCTTATAGTAACTTTCCTATAGATTTTCTGGGACTTTCTATATATATATACAGTAATGTCATCTGTGAATAGAGATAGTTTTTACTTCTTTGCTTTCCAGTTTTTGTTCAATTGCTCTGGCTATAACTTCCAGTACAATGGTGAATAGCAGTGGGCAACTTTGGCTCATTACTGATCTGAGGAAGATATTCAGTCTTTCACCATTAAATATGACATTAGCTGTGGGTACTAATCACTAAGATTTTATGCTATGTAGGAAAGCCACTTAGGCCTCCTGTAGCAAGTGACATTTGTCCCCAGAAGCAGTGCTACTATGGACAAAGGGTAAATTCCTTGGTCAAAGGAAAGTTCTAGAGTACTGATAAGGTTCTGTTTCTTGGTCTGGGTGCTAGATGCACAGGTGTGTTCTCTTTGCAAAAAATTCTTCAAGTTATACACTTGCGACTTTTCTATATGTAAGATATATTTCTATAAAAAATTTACAAGAAAAGAAGTACCCTAGACACTAGACCTCCACTGAGAAGTTAAGAAAGACTCTGTTGAAAGACAGTAGAATCTGTGAAGCATCTCTTACTTCTCCCACTTTTCTTTCTTTTTTTTTTTTTTTTTTTTTTTTGCAGTACGCGGGCCTCTCACTGCTGTGGCCTCTCCCGTTGCGGAGCACAGGCTCCGGACATGCAGGCTTAGCATGGCTCACGGGCCCAGCCGTTCCGCGGCATGTGGGATCTTCCCGGACCGGGGCACGAACCCATGTCCCCTGCATCGGCAGGTGGACTCCCAACCACTACGCCACCAGGGAAGCCCCCCACTTTTCTTATTTGAAGCAATTATTTCATGACAACTTCAAGCTGACTTTAATCATGTGATGTTTTCCATCCTGTGATCACCAAATATAAAACACCTATACCGGGTATGATGCTGGCTATTTATCTTACATTAGGTTACCCCCAAATGGTGGCAGAAAAGGACTTGAATATGGTTTTAATATCTGAGCTTAATATAGCCCTCCAAGTCCTCATTCTTTCTGTTATATAAAAAAGATATTAAGTACCAGTCAATCTATAAAATGTATCAGAAGTCAATTTATTTGCAACTTAATGCTACAAATAGGTTTTTCTGACTTTCCTAAATATTCACAAGGCATTTTCAAATTAATAGTTATGCACATGTGTTAATCACTAACTTTTTACTTTATATGAATGTCTAAGGGAGGAAAATATGAAAGGAGGGCTGCTTAGGGAGACTTGAACTAAACAGAAATATAAAAAGCCTCTCACATTTCCCCAATATTCCAAGTAACAAACTTTTACTGATTTTTAAAATGCTATGAAGATGACCATCCAAACAAAAAAACTCATATTCACTCAGCCAAACAGTTTACCTAAAACTTCTCTTTCACCAGTGTGGTTTACTGCCATCTTGGATAACTGCAACAAGCTGACAACTAGCTTCACCATTACGCCATCTGGAGGGTTATCTAGAAGCAGTTTTGAAAATATTAGTTTAAGCCACAGTGAAGACAACACTTTTCTTTATACTATGCTCATATATTAAATTGTGTGACTAGAAAACTTTTACAAAGTTTTTAAAAAAGATTTTCAATTGTGAGCATTTCAAAAATATGAGGTGAATGAATGTATCTGAACTTTCTTCTTAAAGAGAATCATGTAAAAATTATCAGCAATATTTGGCAGACAGAGAGAGAAAAATATCTTACGTTGTGCAGAGAAATCAATACCTTAGCCAAATCACAGTTAGAAACACATAATCATTCAACATTAAACTAGAAGGAACCTTGGGAGCATGCCTGGTTTTTTAGCCTCTTGCATATAGAATAGACCAGCACTGTCCAACAGAACTTTCTGCAATGATGAAAATGGTCTATAATCTGTGCTGTCCAAAGACAGCCACGAGCCACATGTTACTACAGAGAATTTGACATGTGCTAATACAACAAAGAAATTTAACTTTATATTTTATTGAATTTTAATTCATTTAAATTTAAATAGCTATAAACATCTATTGGCTATATTGGTCTGGATCAATAAAATACCCAAACACACAAGAACAGGAGATAGAAAGAGGGGTTCATGTTTTTATATATATATATATATATATATGTATATATATATATATATACACCTATCTCAAGAACAAATATACTAGAAACTCAGATTTCGGATGGTCGAAACAAAATTAATTTTTAAAAGTACTGAGGATAAAAATATCACAATAGAAACATGAAGTCAATGAGCTCAGGAAGATGAAAATCAAAACATAAGCAGAAAGAGTTTCCACCAAGTGCAGTACTATAATAATCTAAACTCAAATCAAATCAAAATAAAATGGATTTTTAAGTAAAAAAACCAAAAACCTAGAAACACATATAAATATGTGTATATATACAAAACGCACACATATATACATACACACAAAACACATACATGGCTAAGATGTTTAAAATAAAATGAAAAATAACATTTCTTTTATTTAAATAAATTGGGGTAGTAGGCAGAGACAAATTACCTTGCATGCCTGCTCTAAGGAATTCAAATTTTTCTTTTAGGCAGTGGCAAATTGTTAACATTTTTTAAGCAGTAAAATAATATGATTTGGACTTAGAGAAATCATTCTGGCAGAGGTGCAGAGAACGGATAAAATGGGAGTAGTTCAAGGTGAGGAGACCACTTAGGAAGTCTTTCATAACTAAATGAGAACTGATGGGGGTCTGAAATGAACTAAATCTGTGGCAACTAAACCAAGAGCAAGAATTTATAAAAGATTCTTTCAAAAAGAAATGGGTACAAATAACCCAAGTCATTAAAATTAGTACCCTGAGATGCTCTCATAAGATCCATCATCTGATCTTTATGTTGCTCTAGTTGTCTTCGAAGATCCTTCAATCCTTCAAGCCTTGTCAATGGAAGTGCATCATAAACATTTACTGAGAGAAAATGGTTAATTTCCTAAAAGAGAAAATCAGCTAAAAATGTAACTTGCTTTTGACATGTATTGGTTGAGTCTGTAAAATAAAACTCAAAAATTTTTTTAAATTAGTGCCTTCTACAGATACTGATTCATAATACTGTTACTACAAAACAAGGTAGAAATAAATTACTTATTTCACTTCAAATCCTACAATGTTTTTTTTTTTTTCCTACAATGTTTTAAACATTTAAATTGCAATAGACTCTCTCATGATACAGTATTCAGAGTTTAAGATTGTTATAGCATACTCAGAGGGAAAAGCTTAAATTTCTATTTATTTAGTATTGCAACTCTAGTTTTATCTTAATATATTTAACCACATTTTCATACTGATTATAGTCAAATGTAGAGTATAATTTTAAAATTATAATAAGATTTATAAAGAAAAATCTATCTGAACATAGTTTTGAAGTTTATAAAGGTTAAAACAAGATTAAAACTTGAAAAACTCTTCAGAAAGTTACATATCTTTTCTAATTCAAACATTATATTGTCCGACAGAGGGTCAGATGGTAATTTTGAGATATTAATGAATCTTATGTGTATGAAAATCAAGCATATTTTATATCATATTTCTTCAATACTTAAATTCAGATCTTTTTCAAGAAATTTTGAATTTACACTTTTACTGCAATGCAAGAGTATGTATTAAGATTCAGTTTTTTATCTGCTAAGAGGACAGATTTCATGTTATGTTTTCTTTAATCACAATTTTTAAAAAAGACTGGTTTACTTTCAGAGCATTAGAGGTACAACCTCTCTAATACAAAATAGCAATATTATGGAATAATTATTACCTCCAAAAGTGAAAAGGGTCCTCTACTGTATTTGATTTTCTGCTGAGTAATACGCAAATCTCTAAAGACAACATGGTCAGGAAAAGGATCTAAAAGTTTAATCGTGATATAGAGATTTTCATTATCCTTGTTATCAATCACTAAGTATTTCAACAAGTCCAATACCTAAACATAATTAAAAAAGAAAAAATCATGAGGAGAAATGGATTAATTATATTTTAAAGTAAAACAAGCAAAGCCATTGTAATAAATGATAAAAACTCTACTTGTTCAGATAAAATCACTTCTAAGGCACCCAGCTACTACCGTTTCTGTGCTTTCAAATAATTCAACAAATATGTAAGGCCTTTATTACAGGATGGACACTGAGGTATACAGTTGTCAATACTACTGAAACATTTTATATAAGTAATACCTCACACACCATCATAGTGGAGTGAACTACATCCTTAGTTTTGACTACCTCTACACTTCAGCATAAGTAAGAGATAGAAATCAGGTTATTTATTAGATCAAAATTACTAGGTGCTCTGTAATTAAATGATTACAAGGATTAATTCACTGAGAATGTTTTCCCCACCATTTTTCAAAGAATATTTCCACTAAAATTACTGATTACACCAAGTAAACATAAAACACTCAGCTCCTTCCAACAATACTTTATCAATGTATTTCAAATATCATTTTGAATATGATTTGGGAAATTACCTGTTCCTGAACCTCCATCTGATCATCCACAAGGGGTATAAGTGTACCAACAATAACATGGAGATGACTTTCTAAAGCATCCTTACAGTAAGTTACTGCTGTGTGGCAAACCCGGCTTAACAGGTCACAACAAAGGGAGAAGCTACGTAATGACACATCCATGAAATGAGAAGGCCTAACACAGGGAAAAAAAAACAGTAAGTTCTAGGACACTACTTTGACATAAACTCATTCAAAAGTCACTTTTATTCAACAGCTCTAATTCTGATGTGGCTTGACATAAAAGTCACTTTCACATCTAAGTCCTTAGTAGTTTAAAACCCAAAAAGAGAAGTGACATCAGCAAAATGACACAGTAGGAAGCTCCAAGCTCCCCTGACAGAAACACTGAAAAACAAGCAAACTGTAAGAGCTTTGTTAGAATTCTGTAAAACAGTCAAAAGTTTACAGCAATCAAGCAATCGTTGATATCAAGAAAAAGGAAACTTAAAAACTAGGAAAGCTTTGTGGTGATTTTACTTGCCCTTGCCCCATGACGCCCCCAGCCTGGCAATAGTCATGAAAATTGCAGTCCCCATTTCCAATGTGGGATCCTGGTCCTTAGTTCTGAAGGGAGCAGAGCATATTTGATTCACAAATGATAGTGTATATCTGTTCTTAACCTGTCTGGGAGCTACCTGAAGGACTAATGTAAGGTGCTTGGCTCTTGTTTTTCCTAACTTGGGTCTTCTACAGGCTGGAAAAGCTGAGGGCACTGCTTGAAAACACTGCTTGTTAAGGCTAACCAACAACCCACAGCTGCCTGGGATAACAGACTGCCTAATGCCTAGGATGAAAAGCTAGAGAGAGAGTTTCCTTGTAAAGTTAGAACACTCACATTCACTCACATTGAGCTTCCCTGGTGGAGCAGTGGTTAAGAATCCGCCTGCCAATGCAGGGGACATGGGTTCGAGCCCTGGTCTGGGAAGATCCCATATGCCACGGAGCAACTAAGCCTGTGTGCCACAACTACCGAGCCTGCACTCTAGAGCCCACGAGCCACAATTACTGAGCCCACGTGCCACAACTACCGAAGCCCACGTACCTAGAGCCTGTGCTCCACAAGAGAAGGCACCCCAATGAGAAGCCCATGCACCGCAACGAAGAGTAGCCCCTGCTCGCCACAACTAGAGAAAGCCCACATGCAGCAACGAAGACCCAACACAGCCAAAAATAAATTAAAAAAAAAATTTACTCACATTTTCAGAGAATTTATAAAGTCACACACCTGCCCAGGGTAAGGAGCTTGCTCAAAAACTACCTAAGACCATAATCTTTCACTTTGGGCTTAACCTTAGGCTCAGTGCAAGCCGAGCTAAATGCTGAAGGAGAGTCTTAACACAGAGCCAATCTGCAAAGACTAGGAAAGCTTTCTCTCTCTCTTTCTCTCTCTTTGGCTCTTGGTATTCAAGGAAATCTCTGTCAAAACGCTACCTGAACGCAAGTTAAGCAACAGTCTTCAGTGACTACAATGGCAAGGAATACGCTCTCTAGAAAAACAGTTGAGTAAATTCATGAAACAAATGTACCACTACAGCCTTCAACAATTCAAAAAAAAAAAAAGTCAAACCTTGGGGAAGGGGAAAATCTGATTTCCACAGGTAATATATCATAATAGTAAAATGTCCAGTTTCAACAAAAAAATCACAAGGCATTCAAAGAAATAGGAAAGTATGGACCCTTCAAAGGAATAAAATACATTGACTAAAACAGTTCCCAAGGAAGGTCAGACTGGAATTATTAGACAAAGACATTGTCAAACAACTGTCTTAAACATGCTAAAAGAGCTTAAAGACAAATGAAAATGAAGATACAGCATACCAAAACTAATGGGATTCAGCAAGGGCAGTGCTGAGAGGAAACTATGTTACAGTAAACAGCTACATTAAAAAAGAAGAAAGACTTGAAGAACACTACAAACACTTAAGAATTAACACCTCAAACTCTTCCAGAAAAGGGAACAGGAGGGAATACTTCCTAACACATTTTATGAGGCCAGCATTTCTCTGATACAAAAGTATGATAAAGACACCACAGGAAAATTATAGTCTCTAATACTCTGATGAATATATATATACACACATATATATATATGCAAAACTCCTCAACAAAATACCAGCAAACTGAATCTAACAGTGCATTAAAAGGATACACATCAGGGCAGGAGTCAAGATGGCGGTGTGGGAAGACGCGGAGTTAGTGTCTCCCAACAACTAGGGTGCCTGCTGGCTGCTGCTGGGGGACTCTGAACCCCAAGGAGACAAGAGGAACCCCAGAGTGAACCGGCAGAACATAGGGGGACCGAGGTGGGGAGAAGCGGAGGCGAGACAAGATCGGCGCCCCTGAGGCTGGGGAGATCAGGAGAGGCAGGTGGGAGGGACTCTCTGGGAAGAGCAAGCGAGGAGCATAGGGCAACTGCCTGGCCCACTCGGGCCGGGGGGCCTGCTGAGCTCCCAAGCTGGTTTCCCCCCTCCAAAGCCCAACCAGGCCACGTGCATCCTGGGGGCACAGGAGGGAGGCCAGGGAGATCAGGAGTGGCAGGTGGGAGGGGCCCTTGGGGAGGAGAGGGAGAGGAGTGGTGGGCAATGGCCTCACTCGGGCACTGGGAGGCTCCTGAGCTCCCAGGCCAGTCCCCTGCCCTACAAGGCACCCCTTCACACCCCTGCCCGGCTGCATTGGTCCTGCGGGCATAGGAGGGACGCCGGGGAGATCAGGAGACAGAGGCGGTAGGGGCCCTCCCAGACCCCAGACCAGAGGAGCAGGAGAGGAGAGGAGGGTGTTTGACCCGCCCACTCAAGCCCAGGAAGCCTGCTGGGCTCCCAGATAATCCCCTGCCGTCTGAGACAAGGGGTGGGGGGCACACCTGGGGCCCTTCAGTTCCTTGAGCCTAAGCCCCACCCCCCACAGCCCCCAAGGCTTTTTCCAGTGCTGTGGGTCCTGAGCATTGGCCCTGCCCACCACCCAAACCTCCCCCTTGCTTAGGGCCCACTCTCCACAGCCAATGCCTTCCCCCTCCCGCCCTCCACCTTTTTTTTTTTTTTTCTGCCATACGCGGGCCTCTCACTGTTGTGGCCTCTCCCGTTGCGGAGCAACAGGCTCCAGACGCGCAGGCTCAGCGGCCATGGCTCACGGGCAGAGCCGCTCAGCGGCATGTGGGATCTTCCCGGACCGGGGCATGAACCTGTGTCCCCTGCATTGGCAGGCGGACTCTCAACCACTGCACCACCAGGGAAGCCCCACCTTTTTTTTTTTTCTCCTTTTCCCTCCTCCTCTTTTTTACTATGGTGGTACTGATGTACCTTCTTGTGGTTGATTCATCTATATTTTTATTTTTACATTC
Source organism: Tursiops truncatus (assembly GCF_011762595.2). Lineage (NCBI taxonomy): Eukaryota > Metazoa > Chordata > Mammalia > Artiodactyla > Delphinidae > Tursiops > Tursiops truncatus. The sequence goes on from NC_047041.1 coordinate 24,217,144, forward strand.
TTTCTAACATATCTGTTAGTTTCCTAGTATAATTTTATTTTTTACTTTGTTATTGCTCTTTCTTTTTTCTTCCTGCCACCCCACGGGGCTTGTGGGATCTTGACTGGTGAGCCCGGGGTTGGGTGGAAGCTCCTGTGGTGGGGTTCCAAGTCTGAAACACTGGACTAACAGAGAACCTCAGACCCCAGGGAATATTCATTGGAGTGAGGTCTCACAGAGCTCCTCATCTCAGCACCAAGACCCAGCTCTACCCAATAGCCTACAAACTCAAGTGTTACAAGCCTCAGGCCAAACAACCAGTAAACCAGGAACACAGTCCTACTCATAAAAAAAAAAAAATTAGATGGCAAAAAAATACGTCACAGATGAAGGAACAAAGTAAAAACCTACAAGACCAAATAAATGAAGAGGAAATAGGCAATCTACCTGAAAAAGAATTCAGAGTAATGATAGCAAAGATGATCCAGAATCTCGGAAACAGAATGGAAGCACAGAATGAGAAAATACAAGAAATGTTTAACAAAGATCTAGAAGAACTAAAGAACAAACAAACAGAGATGAACAACACAATAACTAAAATGAAAAATATACTAGAAGGAATCAGTAGCAGAATAACAGAGGCAGAAGAACGAATAAGTGAGCTGGAAGACAAAATGGTGGAAATAACTGCCAAGGAGCAGAATAAAGAAAAAGGAATGAAAAGAATTGAAGACAATCTCAAAGACCTCTGGGATAACAATAAACACACCAACATTAGAATTATAAGGGTCCCAGAAAAGAAAAGAAAAAAAAAGGGTCTGAGAAAATATTTGAAGAGATCATAGTTGAAAACTTCCATAACATGGGAAAGTAAAGTCACGCAAGTCCAGGAAGCACAGAGAGTCCCATGCAGGATAACCCTTAGGAAAAACACACCAACACATATATTAATCAAACTAACAAAAATTAAATTCAAAGAAAAAATATTAAAAGCAGCGAGGGAAAAACAAAAAATAACATACCATAAGATTATCAGCTGATTTTTCAGCAGAAACTCTGCAGGCCAGAAGGGAGTGGCAGGATGTAATTAAAGTGATGAAAGAGAAAAACCTACAACCAAGATTACTCTACCCAGCAAGGACCTCATTCAGACTCAATGGAGAAGACAAAAGCTTTTCAGACAAGCAAAAGCTAAGAGAATTCAGCATCACCAAACCAGCTTTACAACAAATGCTAAAGAAACTTCTCTAAGCAGGAAACACAAGAGAAGAAAAAGACCCACAAAAACAAACCCAAAACAATTAAGAAAATGGTAATAGGAACATACATATCGATAATAACCTTGAATGTAAATGGATTAAAGGCCCCAACCAAAAGACACAGACTGGCTGAATGGATATAAAAACCAGACCCATATATATGCTGTCTACAAGAGACCCACTTCAGACCTAGGGACCATACAGACTAAGAGTGAAGGGATGGAAAAAGATATTCCATGCAAATGGAAATCAAAAGAAAGCTGGAGTAGCAATACTCGGATCACATAAAATAAGACTTTAAAATAAAGACTGTTACAAGAGATAAGGAGGGACACTACATAATTATTAAAAGATAAATCCAAGAAGAAGATATAACAATTATAAACATTTATGCACTCAACATAGGAACACCTCTATACATAAGGCAAATGCTAACAACCATGAAAGGAAAAATTGACAGTAACACAATAATAGTAGGGGACTTTAACACCCCACTTACGCCAATGGACAGATCATCCAAACAGAAAATAAATAAGGAAACACAAGCTTTAAATGACACAACATACCAGACAGATCTACTTTATATTTACAGAATATTCTATCCAAAAGTGGCAGAATACACTTTCTTCTCAAGTGCACATGGAACATCCTCCAGGATACATCACATCTTGGGTCACAAGTCAAGCCTCGGAAAATTTAAGAAAACTGAAATCGTAACAGGCATCTTTTCTAACCACAACACTATGAAACTGGAAATCAATTACAGGAAAAAAGATGTAAAAAACAAAATACATGAAGGTTAAAAAGTGCACTACTAAATAACCAAGAGATCACTGAAGAAATCAAAGAAATAAATACACAGAAACAAACGACAATGAAAACACGACGACCCAAAACCTATGGGACGCAGCAAGAGCAGTTCTAAGAGGGAAGTTTATAGCAATTCAATCTCACCTCAAGAAACAAGAAAAATCTCAAATAAACTATCTAACCCTACACTTAAAACAACTAGAGAAAGAAGAACAAAGAAAACCCAAAGTCAGTAGAAGGAAAGAAATCATAAAGATCAGAGCAGAAACAAATGAAATGGAAACGAAAGAAACAACAGCAAAGATCAATAAAACTAAAAGCTGGTTCTTTGAGAAGATAAACAAAATTGATAAACCCTTAGCCAGACTCATCAGGAGAAAAAGGGAGAGGACACAAATCAATAAAATTAGAAGTGAAAAGGAGAAATCACAACTGACACTGCAGAAATACAAAGGATTATAAGAGACTACTACCAACAACTGTATGCCAATAAAATGGACAACCATGAAGAAATGGACAAAATCTTGGAAAGGTACAATTTGCCAAGACTGAACGAGAAAGAATTAGAAAATATAAACAGACCTGTCATGAGTAATGAAATTGAAACCATACTTTAAAATCTTCCAACAAACAAAAGTCCAGGACCATATGGCTTCAGAGGCAAATTCTATCAAACATTTAGAGAAGAGCTAACACCAATACTTCTCAAACTCTTCCAAAAAATTGCACAGGGAGAAACACTCCCAAACTCATTCTACGAAGCCACCATCACCCTGATACCAAAACCAGACAAAGATATCACAAAAAAAGAAAATTATAGACCAATACCATTGATGAACGTAGATGCAAAAATCCTGAACAAAATACTAGCAAACACAATCCAACAGCACATTAAAAGGATCATACACTATGATCAAGCGGGATTTATCCCAGGGATACAAGGATTCTTCTATATCAATCAATGTGATACACTACATTAACAAATTAAGGAATAAAAGCCACACGATTATCTCAATAGATGCAGAAAAAGCTTTTGACAAAATTCAACGCCCATTTATGATAAAAACTCTCCACAAAATGGGCATAGAGGGAACCAACCTCAACATAATAAAGGCTAAATATGGCAAACCTACAGCAAGCATCATACTCAATGTTGAAAAACTGAAAGCATTTCCACTAGGATCAAGAAGAAGACAAGGATGTCCACTCTCGCCACTCTTATTCAACATAGTTTTGGAAGTCCTAGCCACAGCAATCAGAGAAGAAAAAGAAATAAAAGGAATACAAATTGGAAAAGAAGAAGTAAAACTGTCACTATTTGCCGATGACACGATACTATACATAGAAAATCTTAAAGATGCCACCAGAAAACTACTAGGACTAATCAATGAATTTGGTAAGGTTGCACGATACAAAATTAATGCACAGAAATCTCTGGCATTCCTATACACTAACAACGAAAAATCAGAAAGAGAAATTAAGGGAACGCTCCCATTTACCACTGCAACAAAAAGAATAAAATACCTAGGAATAAACCTGCCTAAAGAGGCGAAAGACTTGTACTCAGAAAACTATAAAACACTGATGAAAGAAATCAAAGACGACATAAACAGATGGAGAAATATACCATGTTCTTGGACTGGAAGAATCAACATTGTGAAAATGACTACACTACCCAAAGCAATCTACAGATTCAACACAATCCCTATCAAACTATCAACAGCATTTTTCACAGAATTAGAACAAAAAATCTTACAATTCGTATGGAAACAGAAAGGACCCCGAATAGCCAAAGCAATCTTGAGAAAGAAAAACGGAATTGGAGGAATCAGGCTCCCCGACTTCAAACTATACCACAAAACTACAGTAATTAAGACAGTATGGTATTGGCACAAAACCAGAAATATAGATCAATGGTACATGATAGAATGCCCAGAGATAAAGCCACGCACATATGGGCACCTAATTTATGACAAAGGAGGCAAGAACATACAATGGAGAAAAGACAGCCTCTTCAATAAGTGGTGCTGGGAAAACTGGACAGCTACATGTAAAAGAATGAAATTAGAACACTGCCTAACACCATACACAAAAATAAACTCCAAATGGATTAAAGACTTAAATGTAAGACCAGACACTATAAAACTCTTAGAGGAAAACATAGGAAAAACACTTTTTGACATAAACCACAGCAACATCTTTTTTGACCCACCTCCTAGAGTAACAGAAATAAAAACAAAAATAAACAAATGGGACTGAATTAAACTTGAAATGAAACAACAGACAAAGGATTATACTCCAAAATATACAAACAGCTCATGGAGCTCAATATCAAAAAAAAAAAACAATCCAGTTAAAAAATGGACAGAAGACCTAAATAGACATTTCACCAAGGAACACATACAGAGGGCCAAGAGGCACATGAAAAGATGCTCAACATCACTAATTATTAGAGAAATGCAAATCAAAACCACAATGAGGTATCACCTCACGCTGGTCAGAATGGGCATTATCAAAAAAGCTAGAAACAATAAATGCTGGAAAGGGTGTGGTGAAAAGGGAACCCTCCTGCACAGTTGGTGGGAATGTAAATTGATACAACCACTATGGAAAACAGTATGGAGGTTCCTTAAAAAACTAAAAATAGAACTACCATATGACCCAGCAATCCCACTACTGGGCATATACCCTGAGAAAACCATAATTCAAAATGAGACATGCACCACAATGTTCACTGCAGCACTATTTAGTAGCCACCAATAGCCAGGACATGGAACCTAAATGTCCATCGACAGATGAATGGAAAAGAAGATGTGGCACATATATACAATGTATACAAACTCAGCCATAAAAAGAAACGAAATTGAGTTATTTGCAGTGAGGTGGATGGACCTAGAGTCTGTCATACAGAGTGAAGTAAGTCAGAAAGAGAAAAACAAATACTATATACTAACGCATATATATGGAATCTAAAAAACAACAAAAAAATGGTACTCATGACCTAGTTGCAGAGCAGGAATAAAGAGGTAGACATAGAAAATCGACTTGAGGACATGGGGTGGGAGGACGAAGCTGGGGCGAAGTGAGAGTAGCATTGACATATATACACTACCAAATGTAAAATAGTTGGCTGGTGGGAAGCAGCAGCATAGTACAGGGAGATCAGCTCAGTGCTTTGCGATGACCTAGAAGGGTGGGATAGAGAGGATGGGAAGGAGGCTCAAGAGGGATGGGATATGGGGGGACATGTGTATGCATATGGCTGATTCGCTTTGTTGTGCAACAGAAACTAACATGGGGGCTTCCCTGGTGACGCAGTGGTTGAGAATCCGCTTGCTAATGCAAGGGACATGGGTTGGAGCCCTGGTCCAGGAAGATCTCACATGCCATGGAGCAACTAAGTTCATGTGCCGGAACTACTGGGCCTGCACTCTGGAGCCCGCAAGCCACAACTACTGAAGCCTGCGTGCCTAGAGCCACAGGCTCCGCAACAATAGAAGCCACCACAATGAGAAGCCTGCGCACCGCAACAAAGAGTAGCCCCTGCTCGCCACAACTAGAGAAAAGCCCACATGCAGTAACAAAGTAATTTGTTTAAAGTAATTTATATAAAAAAAGAAACTAACACGGTATTGTGAAGCAATTATACTCCAATAAAGACCTATTAAAAAAAAAAAGGATATATATCATGAGCAAGTGGGATTTATCCCAGGAATGTAAGAGTGGATCAGTATAGGAAAGTCAATCCATGTAATATACCACATTGATAGAATGAAAGAATACAACACATGACCATCTCAACAAATAGAAAAGGCATTTGACAAAATCTAACATCCTTTCATGAGAAAAACACTCAGAAAAACATCAGAATAGAGAGAAACTTTCTCAACAAAATAATGGTAACCTATGAAAACCCAAAGCTAACAACATAATGTTGAAAAACTGAAAGCTTTCCCACTAAGATCAGGAATAAGACAAGGATGCCCACTTTCACCACTGATATACAACATTGTACTGAACTTCCAGCCAGAGCAATTAAAAAAGAAAAAGAAATAAAGGGCATCCAAATCAGAAAGGAAGAAGTAAAACTAAATCCAGATGACATGATTCTATATATATAGAAACTCCCAAAAGAATCCACAATAAATCTACTAGAAGTAACAAACAAATTTAGCAAAGTTACAAGTCACAAAATCAACGTACAAAATTATTTGTTTCTATACAATAGCAGTTGACAATCTAAAATGGAAATTGATTAAAAAACTCCATTTACAGGGCTTCCCTGGTGGCACAGTGGTTGAGAGTCCGCCTGCCGATGCAGGGGACATGGGTTTGTGCCCCGGTCCGGGAAGATCCCACATGCTGCGGAGCGGCTGGGCCCGTGAGCCATGGCCGCTGAGCCTGCGCGTCCAGAGCCTGTGCTCTGCAATGGGAGAGGCCATGACAGTGAGAGGCCCATATACCGCAAAAAACCAACCAACCAAACAAAAAAAACTCCATTTACAAGAGCATCTAAAAGAATTAAATACCTGGGAATAAATCTAACCAAGGATGTGAAAGGCCTGTGCACTGAAAACTATATAGCATGGATGAAAGAGATTAAATAAGTTCAACTAAATGGAAAGACATCCTGTGTTCATGGATTGGAAGGCAAATTGTTGAGATGTTAATACTATCTAAATAGTCACATATTCAATGCAATCTCCCTCTAAATTCCAACAGACTTTTTTGCATAAACTCACATGGAATTGCAAGGGACTGCAAACAACCAAAACAATCTTGAAAAAGAAGAACAACACTAGACGACTCACACTTCCTGATTTCAAAAGTTACTATAAAGCTGTAGTAATCAACACAGCATGGTATGGCACAAGTAAAGACCAATGGAATAGAATTGAGAATTCAGAAATAAACCCATACACCAATGGGTAACTGATTTTTGGCAAGGATGCCAAGTCCCTTCAAAGGGGAAAGAACATTCTCTTTAACAACACGCTGGAACAATTAGATTTCTACATGCAAAAGAATGACATTGAACCCCTAACTCACACCACATATAAAAATTAAAATGAATAAACAACCTAAATATAAGAGCTAAAAGCATAAAACTCTTAGAATAAACTCTAAGGATAAATCTTTGTGACCTTAGATTTGACAATGAATTCTTACATATAATACCAAAACCACGTGAAACAAAAAAAAAACCAAACAAGATAAATCAGACTTTATCAAAATTAAAAAGATCTGCGCATCAAAAGACATTATCAGGAAAATGAAAATTTTATAGGATGGGAGAAACTACTTTCAAATCATATATGAATTCAATATCCAGAATATATTTGCAAATCATATATTAAGAGTTCAACACCAAGAATATATAAAGAACTCCTACGGCTCAACAAAAAGACAATCTAATTTTAAAAAATGGGCAAAGGACTTAAACAGACATTTCTCCAAAACAGATATACAAATGGTCACTAAGCTCATGAAAAGACGTTCAATATCATTAGTCCGTAGGAAAATGTAAAATCAAAACCCCAGTGAGATGCCACTTCATACCCATGAAACAACCCAAGTGTTCATCAGCAGATGAATGGATAAACAAAATGTGGTACATATATCCAATGGAATATTACTTAGTGATAAAAAAGTATGATGCTGGATGAACCCTGAAGACATGCTAAGTGAAACAAGCCAGACAGAAAAGGAAAAATAAGTTATGATTCTATTTATATGAAATATCTGTAACAGGCAAATTCATAGAGACAGGAAGTATATTAGAGGTTATCAGGGGCTTACAGGGAAGTGGTAATGTGGAATTATTGCTTAATGGGTACAGAGGTTCTATCTGAGGTAATGAAAAAGTTTTGGAAACAGTGGCGATGGAAACACGAAACTGTGAACATAATTAATATCACTGAATTGGACACTTAAAAAAATGGTTAAAACTGACAAATTTTATGTTATATATTTTACCAAAATAATAAAACCTAAAAAAAAAATTAGTGCTGGAAAAAGACTGAATGACTATACAAACATGTGACTTAAATTAAAATAAAAATTATAAAATATTTTTTAAAAGCCAAAAAAGAAAAATATGAGAAAACAAAATGGAAATAGGTACCTTCATGTGCTTTGAAGGACTTAAATTTATTTGATGGCTATGTTATCTACTAATAAGAAAACAAATAATAGAAACATCATTAAAGTCAATGGAAAGGAATAGAGATGCTAAAAAGAACATACATCCCCAAATCTATAGTAACTGTGATGTTGTGATTTATAATAAGAAATATATATTTGGTCCCCATTTCTGGCACAGAGTTCCTAAAACTCTTGGAATTTCCTGTGACAAGAACAATAAAGGAGTCTTTTTTTATGTTAATGAGTAAATTTGGGGAAGCACCTAAGAATGGGGGCTGGTTGCCAGGAGTACCAACCCTGTGATTAGAGGGTTGGAACTTTCGGTCCCACCTCTCTGACCTCCAAGAAGGGCATAGGGAGATGGAAGCTGATTCAATCACCAATGACTGTGATGATTTCATCAGTCATGCCTATTTAATGAGGCTTCCATTAACACCCAAAATGATGGGGTTTAGGGAGCTTCTGGGTTGGTGAACACTTGCCGGTATGGAGAGAGTGAAATGCCTGGAGAGGGCATGGGAGCTCCATGCCCCTTCCCCATACCTTGCCCTATGCATCTCTTCCATCTGGCTATTCCTGAGTTATTTCTTTTTGTAATAAACCGGCAATCTAGTGAGTAAACAGGTTTCTTGAGTTCTGTGAGCCACTCTAGCAAATTAATCAAACCTAAGAAAGGGGTCACTGAAATCTGTAGCCACTGATAACCTGGGCTTTCAAATGGTGTCTGATGAGGTTGGAAAGGACAATCTTGCAGAACTTGAGCTCTTAACCTGTGGGATCTAACACTATCTACAGCTAGGTATCCGCTGATGTCTGGATAATTCCCTGGATGTGTACAGGGAACCCCTCTCTGCCCCCTACCACACACACTGTAAGTGGTGACCAGAACTGCTATGGTAATATATGCATTTATGGCCATCTAAAATTAGAATATTTAAAATGTTGAAGACCCTTAATACTTAAAGATTTCTAGAGTTGGAGAAGTAGTGATGCACTTTGTAAAATATAATAGGTAGATATAATATATATTAAAAAGGCAAAATTCAGAAAACAATACTCTGGCTTCTACCTTGTAGAAGTATATAAATTTTCAATTAAGATAAAAGGGTAGAAAAACTACTTACATATTGGTCTAAATATATTATTTACCTTTGGTTGATATAGTGAATCAAAGTATAAATAACGTCTCGAAGAACAAAGGCCCAAGCTCCTCCTAAGCCACTCTTTATATCGTCCATTAATAAACTAACAAACAGGTGATATATTTTAAGAATTCTATGTTTTTTATAAACATTATTTGTCTCAACTGCTTGCTCACATATGGCCAGAAGAATTTTCTGATAGGAATCCTAGAAAATAAAGATACATTTAGTAAAAACTTGCCTAATCACATATACTCAGCCCATAATACATACATTTTTTATTCAAAATACAGAATTCTAAATTATAGAATTTTGTTTTGGGTTTTGATATCAAATGCAAAATATTAATTAAGAAAATTACTATCTTAAACCTAAAAAACTACTGTCAATTTACTTAGTTTTCAGAGAGTAAACAATAATAGTATATCCTTAAAATATACATTATATATATGTATATATTCCCTGAGCCAACATGACTAAAATGTCATGAAATTCAGCCCTCGTATGTGACATCTTTCAATTAATACTGACAAGTAAAATACCAAGATATAAACTTGTAAATGAGTGTTTTTCTTAATTTATTCAGATAAATTTTCCATTTGTTTACTTTTTTTTCTCTTTAAGATATACAGATTTTCTAACTGAAAAAGAAGGAATTCTCCCTTCAGTTATTATACTAGTAATGTATACTTACAGGGCTTTTGGAAAGAATTTCTAAAATGCTTTTAAGCTTGGTTTTGTGGCAATTGCTGATATAGGCAAATGTCGCTTTAATCACATGTGATGGAAAATGAGGTGGATTAGGAGCAGGATCCAAATCCCTAAGAGTTACAGAAAAAAATACAGTCATTTTCAGAAAAAAATTATCAAGAAAAAACATTTTCTTAATAGACAAGTGAAAATCCAAAAAGAAAATTTAGATTACAGTAACCCCAAATTTTGAAATTATTTTCTACTGAAAACTAGACTTTTAATGAAATCACAAATGACATATCACAGACTATATACATCAATCAGAACACCTAAATACTTTAACTTTCTAGGACTTAGTCAATTTTAAATAATTTGCTTAAAAAATCTTTTATAAAGTTAATGGAATTCCACAAATGAGACTTAATACCAATTCACTTCAGTTATGAATTAAAGCTCTATGGTAGTACTATAAACACAATAATATCTTAAGACACAGCAATCAAATACTACATCAAATGAAATTACATATGTAAAAGTATTTTAGTAGATATTATTACTATTGTATACGCTTAGCATTGTAGAGCATATAAAAGAAGTTAAGGGCATTTTCAAGTAGCTTACAATCAAGCTGAGAAAATAATTTTAACATTCATATACAACCAAGTGGGTTTCACATCCAAATGAAATTATAGTACAGTAAGATTCCCCTAGCAAAGGAGCATGATAAAGCAAAGGTGATACAGAAAGCCGAGTCATAGATAAGAAGCGAACAAAGAATAATGTCATGAAGAAGAAAATTTCATGAGACAGGAGATGGCAGAATGCTCAAATATTACAAAAAGATTGAGGAGAAAAAGGTCACTGAATTTGAGAATAAGGTGGTCAATTAAAAGATCAATTACTGTGGAGAGGCTACAGTAGAGCAGATACTTCAGTTCAAAGGTAATTATTTTTAAAGAAACAGAATTTAAAAGCAGAGTACATGCCTAACAACTGAAATGGACATTTGAATGTGTTAACCAATAAACTTCTCAAGGTTCTGAAATTGCAGCTAATTCTCTAAGTTAAAAATACCCATACCCTGAAAAGTCACAGGGGTCAGTGCTTTGGCTGGCACCAGAAGTTGCTGGTTCATGTAACGTCATTAATAACTCCACCACAATCTCTGGTAAATTACTAATGAATAAATGATCAATCTGCAAGGATACAAAATTAAAATATATTTAAGTTTTCGTGTCTGTGATCTTTAAGACAGCTTAAGGGGCTCATGTTACTGCCTCATTTCCAAAATTATTCAAAGTGACCAAAGATCTAAGATCTGCAAGACATACAGCTAACTCCACTTTTTTCTGTTATGCAGCCAACCTACAGACTGAAAGGAAAATAGGGAAATCATACCAAACAAGATTCTCTTAATCCAACTCTTTCGTTTAATTTTAAAGAATCATTTTAAGATATGGGGATATATGTATATGTAGAGCTGATTCACTTTGTTATAAAGCAGAAACTAACACACCATTGTAAAGCAATTATACTCCAATAAAGATGTTTAAAAAATAAAATAAAATGAACCATTTTAATGAGTAAGGCTTCAGGTCTAGCCTAAAATTCTTCAACCTAATCATTTTCCTGCCAACCAAATTCCCCACTGATCTATACTGCTCATCAATCTACATTTTACTCTTATTTGAGAACACTACCTCACTTAAAGAACTTTACTAGTAAGAATTCTCGGTGACTGGCAATAATCATCCCTTTGTTCCCTGCATAACTTTTCCCCAGATTTCTACTTGGTTGATATCCCAAATTCTGCTACCCACATGCCCTGTCATCAATAGTAGGCTAAATACTCCTGGACAGGAACAGACCCTTCATCATCCACTTCCTGCCACAGGTAGCCTCACAAAAGGCATTAAGTTCTCTAAATATAAAGAATGGGTGTACTACATTACACCTCAGCCGAATGAATGAGAACTGTGAAGTCTTAAAGGTGGATTTGTTAGCTCTCCAAATAAGGAATTACAGTGCTTTAAACCAAAAGGCAAATGGCTGATTTATTATCTCTACTATCTTTACCTCTTCCACACAGAGGTTTGGAAACACTTCCTAATATAACAAAAATATTCTGGAATGTGACACTAAAGAAATCTAACGATACTAGCCTTTCCCTGGGCTTACACATTAGTTGTCATGTCATCATTTCCAAGGTTTAAGCCCTTTTAAAAATCCAGCCCCGAGGCTTCCCTGGTGGCTCCGTGGTTCAGAATCCACCTGCCAATGCAGGGGACATGGGTTCGAGCACTGGTCTGGGAAGATCCCACATGCCGCAGAGCAACTAAGCCCATGTGCCACAACTACTGAGGCTGCGCTCTAGAGCCCGCAAGCCACAACTACTGAACCCACCCGACACAACTATTGAAGCCTGCGCATCTAGAGCCCATGCTCCGCAACAAGAGAAGCCACCACAATGAGAAGCCCATGCACCACAACGAAGAGTAGCCCCCACTCACCACAGCAAGAGAAAGCCTGCGTGCAGCAATGAAGACCCAATGCAGTCAAAAATAAATTAATTAATTAAATACTTAAAAAAAAATCTACCCCCATTTTCAGTATATCTGGAATAAGTAAGGACAAACTGGCCAAATCTGATTAATATCAGAGGAAAAATTAGTGAGTTTCCACGCACACAGATGACAGCTGACTTCATTAATTTCATGATTCTCTAAGCCAGATCTGTAATGTTTACCTAAGGTACATATAAATTATTCAGATATCTAGGTATAGCTAAACAATCTTATAACTGTAAATATTCTAAGCATTCAACAACGGACAGTTTTAGAAGACTCAAAGACTGATAATAGTGGTACCAACACTTATCCACAGAAAAAGAATCTTGATTGTTTCAGAGAAACTGCATATTAGAGAAAGAAAAAATTAACTTATAATGACGACGCTAAATGAAATTGAGACTAATAAAAATTAGATTTATGTCTTTAACCAAGAAGCTAAGAAATTATTTTTAATTTTTACCTCTCTTCATGCTTGAGACTGGTGTTTTAATCAGGGTTTAATGTAATCACGCTTCCCTTCTAGACTTATTCTGACTCAAAACTGCTCTTTTGGTTTGAACACATAAAGAAGAATAGTAAGAGTAGGCTTGCTCAGAAGTCTAAGCTGGGAGATTGAGTAAAAGGGCCTAGAGGCAGAGTGTCTTTCGTAACGTCCATACCCCCTGGCATGCCAACATTCTGTTCCAACTGCCTTTTGGGCAAGGAGTACCTCTACTCACCATCTGCCTCCAGATTACAGACTTAAAACCAGTTCTGACTGGGAATGGCCCACCTAAGCAACTGAGAGTCTTGCTGTTCCACTTCTTGGTTCAACACAGATAACTGGGCAACAAAAAAAGAGTCTCTTGAAGTTTATCCAATTGTAATACTAATGTTGACCAAGCTTGGTTAGTCATCCCTTACTCACATTAAAAAAAAAATTGGAGTGACCAATCCTCTTTTACCTTAAAAAGTTTCCATATGTATTTTAATATAAGTTGCCTCAAATAATTTTATATATATATAAATTACTACAAAACAAACAGAAGGGCTTCCCTAGTAGTGCAGCGGTTGAGAATCCGCCTGCCAATGCTGGGGACACGGGTTCGAGCCCTGGTCTGGGAGGATCCCACATGCCGCGGAGCAACTAGGCCCGTGAGCCACAACTACTGAGCCTGCGCGTCTGGAGCTTGGGCTCCGCAATGAGAGGCTGTAACAGTGAGAGGCCCGCGCACCACAATGAAGAGTGGCCCCCGCTTGCCGCAACTAGAGAAAGCCCATGCACAGATAAGAAGAGCCAACACAACCAAAAATAAAAATAAACAGAAATTGTTAGTTCCTTTTTAACTTTACTCCATCTTTCATCAAATAATGAGAACTCAATATATACTAGATAGTTGGGATACAACTGCAAAAAAGAAGAAAGAAAAAAATCCTACCTTCACAGTACTTATAGTGGAGAAGATTGATAAAAACCAATGAACATAATTCATAAGTAAGTTACATCATATGTTAGAAGGTAGTAAATGTCATGGAAAAAAACAGGATATGGTAACTTGGGATTGTACTTTTCCATGAAAAGTGAAGGGCTTAATGAGATTAAAGAGGAAGTGAAAAAGATTTTCTATACCTTGTTCAGTATTGTTTGAATTTAACAACCAGCTTGCATTAATGTATTACTGCCAATTAAAACAAAATTTTAAAAGAAAAAGTGATAAAATTATTCCAAACTTTTAAAAAAATTTCTGATTAAAAACATTTCATTTCAAAGCTAATCAAAAGGAGAGAACATTGTACAACAATAACAAAAAATTAATGGACTGCCTATGTTAGATAGTGATTATCACATAGTATTAAATTTAATTGCATAAATGATGAATAAATAGCCTTAAAGTTTTAAAGTTACACCTCAGATCAATTAGGGGATAAAAAGTACAGCAGATGTTGAAGTCATACCTGTTTTCCTAATAAGTTTTCATCTTTAAGCATATCATAGACTTTGGTAGCAATCTTTCTTTGCTGTGCCATCCCACTGTCTCCTGTATCCTCATAAGCGAAGTATGGAAGAATATTTACAATAATCTTTGGAAAGCAGTCTGTCAAAAGACTTTTCCAATCCTTTTGAATCTGATTAGCAATGGACTTTACCTCATCAAAATGACTTCTAATCACCAGATGTGGAATCAAAACTTTATAACAAGACCTAAAAATATAAAAATAACAATGTATATTAAAGTATATACATTTTTAATATACATTAAAATATAATGTTTCAAAGTAAAATTTTATAATATAGTCCTTAAAATAATAAACTGGTTTTGGGAATTCCCTGGCAGTCCAGTGGTTAGGACTCCATGTTTCCACCATGGATTTGATCCCTGGTCAGGGAATTAAGATCCCTCAAGCTGTGTGGCACAGCCAAAAAAAAATAAAAATAAAAATAAAAAAATAAAATGGTTTAATAAGCATTAGAGCATCACTGTATCTAGATCATTAAGCACCCTTACTCTAATTTTATAAATGGAGAAGTGAAGTGAATTCTAAATAGTCACACTAAAAAAAAGAGATCACCCTAATAGTGTGATCAAAAACAAGTGAAAATTGAATTTATTTATTCCACATAATCAATTTATGCAAAATTATTGTAAAGTGAAAGCAATTAATAAATTCGAAGAATAAATGTAAATATTATTATTGCCAAAATGAACAAACAGTAAGGACCACTAAACAATTACGAATTGCCTTCCCATCATCCTGATACCTAAACATTATTATTTAGTTGTTTCAAATCTCTCCATTTTCAAAATTTTCTTCTCCAGACTTGGAGTTAGCAAAATAAATACTTGTACATTAAACTTTAAATCAAACAGAAATAATGACTAAATGGCCCACAGTTAAACAACAAATAAGAAAAATAAGGCTGAAATAATCAGCCACTAATAATTTACCTTTGATTTTTCATAGGGAAGATTATTAAATATTAAAGCTGAAAGAGACCTTAATGATCTCTATATGTAACTCCCTTACTTTAAAGATTAAGAAACCGGGCTTCCCTGGTGGTGCAGTGGTTGAGAGTCCGCCTGCCGATGCAGGGGACACAGGTTCGTGCCCCGGTCCGGGCAGATCCCACAAGCCACGGAGCGGCTGGGCCCGTGAGCCATGGCCGCTGAGCCTGCGCGTCCGGAGCCTGTGCTCCGCAACGGGAGAGGCCACAACAGTGAGAGGCCCGTGTACCGCAAAAAAAAAAAAAAAAGAAAAAGATTAAGAAATCAAGTCCCAGAGGGTGTTCATGTGGCTTGCCTGAAGTCATGTAGCTGGCTACTGACACAGCTAGGACCAGATCCTAAGTCCACTTCAATACATTTCCATTAAAAAACGCTGCAACACTCACATTATGATTAATACCTAATTTTAAATTAAATATATTTCACATGTGACAGATGTAAACCTACCTGTAGAAATCTTCAATGTTTGTGTAGTTTAATAAAGTAAAAGGAAAAGAAGATAAGCTGTATTCAGTATCTTGAAGATTTAGCCATTGCAGTACCAGATAATCCAAATGAGAAGCCATGAAGTCTTCTAAATGTCTATATCCAAAAGTTTCAGAAACTTTCTGTAAAACCTATACAAATCAAAAAAGAAGTCAATGTTTTAAGAAAATAATGAAATAATAAATCATTTAAATCCTTAATATTTATTTACAGTATGACTTTAAGTATTCATTTAACTTTTCTATTCCTTGATTCACTCATCTATGAAATGGAGATAATAAAGAACCCACTTCAGCAAAATTCAACAAGAAAAATGTATTTAATGTAATTACTCGGTGCCTGGTACACAGCAAACCCTCAATAAATGTTAAATGAATAAAAACAGAAAAATGTTTCAATTTTCAAGATTTGATTATATTTCATTATAAAGTAAAACAATTCTTCTCAGTCCTAAACCCAAATGAGAAAAATCCAAACACTATATTCCACGTACAATAATAATTAGGTAGTGTAACTGTATAATTTTTTTTTAAAGTAACCTCTTACTTTAATACTGAAAGGTAAAAGTTTAACTATCTAGACTGATTACTTATAGGTTGGCCTATTGTAAAGCGCCACTGGAAACCATGCTAGTTATATCAAGCCATGATCTATCACTGGTTCATCATGTAAAAATCTAGGATGTAAAGGCTTGGAACCTCCCAAACCATTAATGCTGAGGTGTTGGAACAGGGGCAGGAGTAAGCATTCTACAACACTGTGTTGGACCCTGGTCTTCCTAATCATGCAACTTAAAAGCTTTATAGCTCTAAAATTTGACTCCTGGCCCCGCTAGATCCCAATGTCCTGCTCCAGAATCCACTAGGCAAAACACGTACTACTCCTTTTTTCTCCGCTTCCCCCAATAAATACTATTCCAGAGGGCCTGGTCTGCATATGATAGGTCACTTACTCTCGTTAGTTCAATAACTGCCTTGTAAAATGCTCTTAAACTTAATGTAAAAAATGACACTGTATACAAATAAATACACTATTTTAAAAGTTACTGCTTTCTAATATTCCAAATCTAAAAAATAAAACTGCCTCTAAGTCTTTAATAAATGCCACATTAAAAATCTAGCTTTAACCTTAATTGTTTAAAAGTTACCCAAGGAAGATTATAATAAAAAATATTAATCCACAGTTACCTTTTTAATGAGGTGAGGCTCTAATCCATTCTCTTTCACAGACTTGCATAGGGCGAATAAAGCCTGTTTTTCACATACAGGGCTATAGTATAACACCACAGCTATCATCATCAGTAAAATGGCCTTTCTATTACAAAGCTCATCCAAAATTTCAGAGTTTTCAGCTCTGTGGGACTTGGGAATAATTTTAAAAACAATATGCAATGTTAATATTTAAATATTCCAAATAAACCAACCAGACTAAAACCAGAGTACACCACGACAACATCTAAGCAGCCCGTGAACAGTTTTAAATCCTATAGTGATGGAGCTAAGAAGAGATATTATCAGAAAGGACCACAGTTTCTACAGAGAGAAAGACTGCTTTTGATAAGATCTTATAGAAAGAATTGCCAAACATTTCAATGGGTATAAAGCACTTTAAAGAAAAAAAAAGAGAAAGAAAGAAATTGCAGGAAAGTGAGAGACTAAAAGCTCTTCAACTACCAAGTATTACCTCCTAAGATGTTTACCATTATAACTTAATTATAGCTCTTTATTCTTTAAAATTATCATATATATTACTAAAAAGACCAATAAATTCATGCAACTAGATAGAATGATATATGCTTCTAGTTTAACAACCAATCATTTTTCCAATAGACATGTACATTTTTTGACTTGCTATACTTGGTAGAAGTTTCTCTTCACATTTGGAAAAAACTGCCAGTCACTGATCCTATTGCTATTTTTGGTACAAAAAAAAGGAAGGACCTAATTCCTTTACTAAATGGCAATCACTGACATGTTTGAAAATAGCTATGAGGTTCCCACTAAGTCAACTCCTTTACCTATTCCTTATAAAAGACAGATCTACAGACTCTCTAATATTCAGACTCTCTAACATTCTAGCAATAGTTAAAAATTCAGTTTTACTGGGAACTAAACCCAACATGCTATCAAGAGGGAGGAGATATGGGGATATATGTATATGTAAAGCTGATTCACTTTGTTATGCAGCAGAAACTAACACACCATTGTAAAGCAATTATACTCCAATAAAGATGTTAAAAAAAAATGAATACAAGATTCAAGTTCTTTCTATAAACTTGTTCATTACAGTCTGCTTCTATTAATGACATCTAAGACAGAATTTGCTTTTTTTTGATAACAATGTTGATTCATATTATGCTCTCAAGATGTAAAACTTCTTACATCTTTCTCCAAATTAACTGCTGTCAGGTCAGTATTCTCCCTTTTTGCACATGACAGGCTGATTTTAAAATATATAATATGTTATTTCTAGTAAATTTTAAATGAGTATTATTTACACTCATTTTTCCAATCTATTGAAACCTTTTTCTAAATTCACATTCTTTCATGCAACTTTCCTTTTCAGTTTGGTGCTGTCACAGAATATATAGTCATTTGACTAACTGCTTCACACACTTTTAATAAACAAATCAAGGCATAGATAAATGAATAAATTCTACCACTAAGACAATTTTTGCCATTTTAAGAAAAATATTATCTACAGAAAAATATGAAAATCATAAGGTTCATTAAGGAGCACAAAGATAATTTGATCTTCCCAATTAGAACATTTTTTCCTCAATCCATTTCTTCCTCTTGTCACCTGTTCTGTGAATTAGCTTTTAATCAGATCTTACCAAAATATAGTTTTTAATTAAAAAATAAGCCATTTATACTCCTATAAAAACTCAGTAAATTCTGTTTTTCCTACAAAAATGCTGCATATAAGTTGAACCAAAAGAAACTGTCATTATTCAACCAATTCTGACCTATAAATAAAGTAATTTCAATAAATTCATATAGCTGTTCTAGTCTAAATTTATATTGTGAACTACTGGATATATACTGTCTTAGGCCAAACTTGGTAAAGTAATATGTGGCATATTTATAGAAAGCATATGATAACAGCAAATAAGCATTACTAAAATTACCACTTCTCTCATTCCTTCCTGAGCTTTCAAGTATGAATTTTCAAATGCTGCTTGCTGAAGCTTCAAAGGAAGTGCTTTCAATAATGTGGAAGGACCTCCTTTTTTCATATGCTGAAATAATCTTAAAAAAAAAAAAAAAGCAAAAAGTGAAATATAAACCATACTTTCCAAAGCATATTTACAGGGCAAAAATAAATCACTCTGTGAGACATACTAACATATTAGATTTTCTTTCAAAAGACCAAGGAAATGTGAGTCTATTTAAAGAGGTTCAAATCTACTGCTTAATATTAGGGTCTTTACCATATACTCCATTTTCTCCTAGAACTGAAAAGGGTCTCAACAGACCTTTTAGATTATTGCCCAAACCTGAATATCCCTTAACTCTAACTAACCAGAAAAGAAAAATTGTCCTCTGGTCAAATATCAATTAGAAGCAGCCACAGACTCTTACATCAACCTGCTCTAATATTTAATCACAACTTAAAAGTGGATAGCTTTACTATCTTGATATTCCATTACAAAAATTTTATGTGATAGGGAAAAGCTGATCAGCTTTTTGCACAATGTACAATCATATTTAAGGACAACTCTTTAACCAATTTTGTCCTTTACCCTTTTTTACTAATCAAAATTTATGGAAGTATCAACTTTTTTGGTGTTCCTCTGACTCCTTCAGTTTCTCTAATCTCTCTTAAATAGTCTAATATTAGATATCTAACAAGTAAACAACCAATAAATAAATGCTATGCTCATGTCACTCATGAATTTATACATTTTTGAATCTTAAGAGATTTTTTTAATGCCACCACTACCTTGCTTTATTATATTCAACTTATGATCCTCTGTAACCCCAGATCTTTAACTTTAGTATATATTTTCTATCTTTTTTAAGCACTTGAAGTAAGCACACATTCATTAGCAAACCTTACAATGCTCTATGGTTTTTATTAAAAACAGTCCTAAGCCTGAGCTTACTTTACCAGACACGACTAACTTATGAAAACATTGTTGTCAGAAACTAACACAACATTGTAAAGCAATTATACTCCAATGAAGATGTTAAAAAAAAATATTGTCAGCATATCCAAATTTTGGACACATCTAACACATGTATTTATGTGACTGCTGGGCAAGTTCTTTATAGCATTCTTTAATTATTGGTCACTTACATTTGAACAGTAAAATTACTTAAATGATTTTCAGCTTTGATGTTTTTAAAGCATAATGTAATTTTTTTTCAAATGTTCATTGATTTTACAAATTATTAAACAACTGGCACATTCCAAGTATTATTCTAGGTACTAAATATACAAGAAAAGAGAAAAATCAATGCCCTCTAGGAGCTTATATCCTAGGTAAATGTGCTAAAATACAATTATTTCAACTGGTGATAAATGCTACAGAGAAAAATAAAGCAGAGAGGTGCTTTATTTACAGGAGTGTGAGGTAGGAGAGGCAGAGGTAGGTTATAATTTCGAGTTTTAAAATCAAGTTGATAACCTGATAAACATGCAGTTGTTGAAAAATTAATATTTGCTTCTTCAGGTACTCAAACATAAAACACATCCCTGTGAGAGAAACACTCCAATGTCTAACTCTATGTTCACTTGAATAAATATGATTGTAATTAGCACAATGTAAAATGTGCTAATTTTCATTTTACAAACTCATATAAAATCTCAGTAATATCCAAACATCCTATATCTCTTGTAAGTGGGAGTAGACACACCTAATTCAACTCAACCACTTACTAGCTGTATGGCACTGAGCAAATTACTTTATCTGTCTAAGCCACAGTTTTCATTAATAAATTGGAGAAAATAATAGTATCAAAGTGATACAGTTGTCAGAATTAAGAGAAAACATAAATGCCAGGCATACAATATATGCTCAGTAAACGTTAACTATTTTTAATATCACAACTAGTGAACTATGACTGTCCTGCACATTGAATTGCTATCTGCAGCACTCCAGACACTTCATGAATACTTGACCCATTACCTATTGATTGACTGTGCAGCCAACATGCGAACTTGGTGATGATTATCAGCAAGAAACTGTGGAAATACTTCATTTACAGGAAAGTCTTTTCCCATTACATTCAGAATAGCCCATTTTGAATAAGGATCAGCCTATGGGAAAAGAACAACTGAGGTTAAATGTGAAATACTAAGAGAAAAATCACCCATTAACAAACAGAAACAAAGACTGCTTTAAAAATGCCAATGGAGACCATACTAATAACTGAAGTAGAATAACTCACCTCAAGCAAAGTTTTAAGGCATTTTACTAGTGCCACTCTTACAGAGAATGCGCATTTTCCCTCCTTTGTTAAGTGCCTGAAATAAAGTATGTGTCTTAATATCAAGTAATTATTCCAATAAAAGCACAGTAAAAAAAAAAAATCACTGGACATTAAGGTTATTCTAGGCTGCTTCCAAAATTTCTTTCCATGCTAAATTTAATTCTCACTATGTGGCATATGCCAATATTCTCACCTTCCAAAAATTCCAGCTAAAATAAATTGGTTTGAAAAGTTCATTTTAATGTATGTTATTTGTGTCACATGATTATGCCTCATTTTGGGGCTATTCCACTTCAGCTAACCATGTTATAGAAAACTTGCTTTAAAAGGAAAACATTTTTAAAGTTGCTGTGTTGTTATATCAAAGACTTAAAAACGACATTCTATACTGACTCAGAAGTCCTTGCCCACCAAATGGTAGGAGGGCTCTAAATTACATATATGTGCTCCTCTATAGGTGTCTTGGTATTAACTCACACTATGACTATATGCATGAAATAACCAGAGAATGACAAGGCCAATTTGTCCACTTTAGGAATATAAACTACTCAATTGATTTAGACTTGTTGCACTTTGCTTTATTCATCATATATGTCAAACTATTAAGAGATTCAAAATTCGCAGGGAAATACACTAAAACCACTTTAGGAAGCCAAGTCTTAAGCAGAAAACAATTCAGTTCTTCAAGCAATTAAGGAGGGAAACACAAATTACATGTCACTATTGTTAAAAGATGTATATAGTTACATTCGAGGATTAGAAGAAATGCAAAGTTTGCATTTGTATGCAGAAGTGGCAAAAGAAAAGTAACTCCACAAAATGTCTATACCCACCAAAATGCTTCAATCACTGTTAGAAACTGTCCTTGAGCATCCCTTGTGTTCTCAGCATCCATATTTCCTTGACATAGGTTCGTCACTATGTGAAGGACATGGTTTAAAATGGTTTTACAAACATCTTGGTCACGGCGATACAAAGAACACACATTGCTGTGATGGAAAAAAATTTAACTTTATCAGCATAACAGAACACACCAGTTTAATCTACAAATTTAGAGTGAATATTTTATATGGTTTTAATGTCTTACGATAGCGGTTTTAGAAGTTCAACAACATCTTCCATTGGCAAGGGATATTCTTCTCCAGGAAGGTCCTTTAAAAGCACTAGATACTAAGATAGTTGGGTGGGGGAAATTAGTTGTTGTTCTTGTTTTTTCATATATCATTTATTTAAATAAGTACATATATGTAACCATAAATTCATATATAAACACATGTGCATACACACACACACACGAGCAGTGAATTTTTATGAAGCAATATAATTTTAAAAAAGGGGGAGGCAGGGGTGTTTTGAAGTCAAACAGAGCTGGATTCAAATCCCCGTACCATAACCTGTTACTACTTGAGTGCTTTAAAAACTTGCCTTGTCATCTGAGTCTTTGTACTCCCAGCTTTAAAATGAGGATATAGCACTTACCTGGCCAGATTACTGTGAAGATTAAAGGAAATGAATGTAAAGGTCTAGCATTTATTGTAGGAATTCAGTAAGTGACAGTGTTATCACTGTTGGAGTTAAGTGCCTGAGCAAGAGTCTGAAACTATATTATGTCACCACCCTCCGAAAACAATGCTTGGGGATAACTTCAATGGTTAAACACTATTCTATTAATGAATTCTGGAAAGCAGAGATAATTATGGGCAGTGAAGAATCCAAATACCCTGACTTATCTTCCTATAAGGCAACCTTGTAAGGCTCTCTATGGAACGATGGATATAAAGGGCTACTCAGCAACTACCGGTTGTTATAGTTGGTAGTTATAACGAGGCAGCCAGTTTCTGACAGCTGACAAATAATTTTCTAGCTGTATTAAGAATCAGAAGGCATTTTTTTCCTATCATCTGTATGTAGAAAATTGTTTCTTACTCCTTCTGATACTATAAAAGAATATTAAATTGGACCATTTTAAATATTTGCCATGTGTGATGTTACTAAGTGTCTTGAAGTGACTTTGAACATCAAAGTCCCAAGAAAAGCATACAGCCCTCCCCACTGGTTGGGGCTAGAGACTTGACTAGAGTATTTGCCAGGGTTGAAACCAGGGAATCAAACAGGGCTCAAATAAGCATATTTGCCGGGGCTAGGGGATCAACCAGAACGTTCACCACAGCTAGAACATGACAAGGAATTCTACCAGGGACTCAACCTGAATGTTTCCAAGAGGTTCTAATTAGGGAATAACTTGGCATGTTTCCCAGGGCTGGGGAAATCACTTGCCATGTTTGCCAATTTGCTGGGACTAAGATATGACCATGGACTCATCCAGGATATCTGCTGAGACAGGAGCTCTCCCCACATGTTCACCAGCACTGGGGCTAAGGGTATGGCCCACATGGTTGGGAGATAAGTTACATGTAATAATATTGAGTAAACAAGTAAATGCACTGAGGTTAAGTAGGAAGCCTGGTTTCTTACTGTTGGAAAAGGGAGCTACAAATATGGACACAGAAAATAAATCCTATGATGTTAGATTGGAATTGGAGATATCTATCAGTAGATGAGTAAAGTGATGAGAGAAGGGAAGGAGAGAGATTACTTTTGTTAAGTCTAAATCTAATCACGAGGAAACATGAGATAAACTCAAAGCGACGGATTCCATACAGCAAGTGGCTGTACTATTCAAAAATATGAAGGTCGTGAAAGATAAGGAAAGACAAAGGAACTGTTCCACACTGAAAAAAACTGAACAGACCTGACAAGTAAATTCAATGATACAATGTTGATTTCCTGATGATTATACTATGGTTATACAGGAGAGTATCACTGTTTTTAGGAAATACACACTGAAGTAAAGGGGCATCACGTCTGAATATTTAATCTTGAAATAGTTCAGAAAAAAAGTGTGTGCTTGTGTGTGTTTGTGTGTGTGTAGTGTGCAAAGAGAGAGAATGATAAGTCAAATGTGGTAAAATGTTAA
Source organism: Tursiops truncatus (assembly GCF_011762595.2). Taxonomy (NCBI): domain Eukaryota; kingdom Metazoa; phylum Chordata; class Mammalia; order Artiodactyla; family Delphinidae; genus Tursiops; species Tursiops truncatus. The sequence continues at coordinate 24,241,626 of NC_047041.1, forward strand.
CTACAGAGGCTTATGAAGGAAATATGGGAGTTTTGTAGTATTTTAACTTTACAGTCACTTTGAAATTACATTTAAAAATTTTAAAGCATATAAACCAAGGTCAAGGCAAGATTCAGACTTCAACAACAATGTTATATGAGTATTATTTTTACATTCAGAGTCTGTGGCTCTTGGCCTAGTTTAAAATAATAATAATTACACCCAAAGAGAATAAATCTATCCAAGTCCATCCAAGTTTTAATGTTTCAGTATCCACTTAAATTTTTTTCACAATTAGAAGAAAAGTGTATTTTATAACTAGTCTCAGATTCATTTCTCAAGGAAGCAATTTCAAGTCTTCAAAGGTACTATAAGATTCTAATATGTCAGTCCATTACATTTAGCTAGCAACATCAGACACAAATGAAGCACTTCTTCATTTCACTGAACTCACCATGTGTAGATGGAGAGATTTGGTAAGGTCTAGCATGCTAGAATCAATTAACATTAACAATTTCCTTCGAATGTCAGCTGCTCTAAATGATACAGTATTGGTCTGAGCAGTGGTTACACACATACACAAGAACTTGAGCATGTCTAAAAAAAGTAGATCTTGCTTTGACAGATGTTCTTCAGCTAAAGGATTCATGGCACCTAAAAATAAAAAGCACTTATTAAGACTAACAGAGGTGTGCAACAAATACATACATTGACTATTAACATAAATATCTTCCCCTTGAACAACAAAAAGAGATAAAAATATATGGAAAGCAAAATTATGATGAAATTGATTACACACTAAAAGCTTCAAAATTCTTCATAAAAGGTTACCCTAGGATTCTGTCATCAATAAATAATCTATGGAAAAATCTATATAGACAAATATTCACTGCAATACTGTTAGAAAGGAATCTAAATTTCTGACAATAAAAAAGTGGTCCAGTGGTTAAGAATCCACCTTCCAATTCAGGGGAAGCCAGTTCGATCCCTGGTCGGGGAACTAAGATCCCACATGCCATGGGGCAACTAAGCCCACACATCTCAACTAGAGAGCCCACGTGCCGCAAACTACAGAGCCCACATGCTCTGGAGCCCACACGTCAAAACTACAGAGCCCACACGCTCTGGAGCTCTTGCATAACTAGAGAGAAGCCCGCGCGCCGCAACAAAGAGCCCGCACCATGGGGCTTCCCTGGTGGCACAGTGGTTGAGAGTCCGCCTGCTGATGCAGGGGACACGGGTTCGTGCCCCGGTCCGGGAGGATCCCATATGCCGCAGAGCGGCTGGGCCCGTGAGCCATGGCCACTGAGCCTGTGCGTCCAGAGCCTGTGTCCCGCGTACGGCAAAAAAAAAAAAAAAAAAAAAGAAGAGCCCACACCACAATGAAAGATCCCATATGCCGCAACAAAGATCCCGCGTGCTGCAACTATGACCAAACCCAGCCAAAAAATAAAAAATAAATAAGTTAAAAAAAAAAGTGCTCTAGTAAATTATGGTATGTATGTTAATTGGGATATTATAGAGCCATTAAAAAGTATGATTATCAATATCACAAGTACCTAAATGAAAAAAATGCTTACAGTTAATGTTGAAAGAAAATAGACAAGGTATAAAAAGGCATTTGAATGTTAATGCTGATTATAATTTTGAAAGGGTCTATGTAGAATAACAGAAAAAGGTAAACAATGATGGCATTATGGGTGCTCTTGCACTATCCTGCTTTCTATTTTCCAAATAACCTATTATATGTTTTTATTTATTTAATAATTATTTTAAATTCCCCCATGAAGAATAAAATAGGAAACTAATAAATTCAATTAAAAATCAGGGAATTCTAAAATGTATAGAGGTGAACAATCTCAATAGACTATACAAAAAGGAAATAAAATGCGCATAAAATTAGTATCTATGAGGCCTTTCATAATACCAAATCAATGTAAAGAGGTAAAAAAAAATCCCATGCAGTAAAAATATATTTACCAATAGTAATTTGGCTCTCTCCAGATTCATTTGCATCAATAACACTACTAGCCGGGTAATCATTAAATAGATTCATGGATGACTGATCCTCCATCTCCATTAGATTTTCATCAGTACCATCTTCCACTGATTCTACTTCTCCAAAGTCAAATGGCTTTTTGATAATGGATACCTTCAAATCAGAGAAAGAAAGACGTTCCAAGTTGGCTTCTTTCAGAAGCATGCTGTTGTTAAAACTGACCTAATCAAACAATTCAAGATTCAAGTGTATGAAACCCTGCAGTATTATTTCTATTAAATGTCCTGCAACAGGAAAACAGATATATAAACTGTATTGTCTACACAGCAGAATAATACACAATCTTTACAAATGATTTCTTATATTAAGAAGTTTCATACTACCCCAAATTGATGAGGGTGTAGGTAAAATTATAAATTGGTAAGACTATTTTGGAGGACAATAACATTATCCATCGAAAAGTAAAATTTACATTCCTTTTGAACAAGCAATTTCACTTCTAGAATTTATCCTACATCCTTCATAGGCACAAATAGAAGGAGATGAAAGTATAAGAAATTTACTGCAGAATTCTTTGTTAAAAAAAAAAAATTTAAAATTTTAATTAAGATTAGTTGGGTTAAAATACATATATACTATTCCCATATATAATGAAATACCATGGTACTGCCCCCCAAAAAAAAGTCTACATAGGTATACCCCTATGTAGTAGCAACATGGAAAAATGACCAAGATTTATTATTAAATGAAAACACTCAAGTTACAGAACATTCTTTCACTCATTAAATATTTGAATATCTACTATGTGCCAGGCACTGTTCCAGACAAAAAAGTATGTAAGCCCATTTATATGGAAAAAGAAATATAAATATTACGATAAGAATATGTTGCTTGTCTGGCAAGGTTTTTGTTTTTATTTTTAAGAATAGAGAATTATTTTGAATTTTGGTACAATGTCATATAGAAAAAGGTACTGAGTCCGGATGATTAGTTCCCAATCACTTGGTCTATTATTATTTATTGAGAAATTAACAGCCAAGCACTATGCTAGGTATTGATATTAAGAAGCAATCAAATACATTCCCCCCTGCAAACCAAATAACTTTATTTAATTTCCACATTTTAAAAATATAACATACCATATTCTGTGAGGTGCATCCCTTTTCAAGAGAGATTTCAAAGTTATAAAAAGCATCTTAGAATCAATGAAATATGGTAGTAAAATAGGAAGCATACTTACTAAACTTGTACAAATATCTGCAATATCATTCATTAGCTTTGATGTTAATAATCGCAGGAAGAAGCCAGATGCAATCTTATTTGGACAGTGCTGTAATTAAGACAAACAAAACACCAAGCAAACAAAGAAATAAAAACAAACAATTATTCTTTGCAGATAATATTTTCTCTATCTTGAATGAAATGCAGATTTTATTTTACACTGGAAATTATCAGAATAAGCATGGATAAAGAGTTTACTATTAGGAGCAAGATATGACTTGCTTCAAACATACAAACCTCTTTTCTTAAAGTAATAATAACTATAGCAAATATCTTTCATTGAGCATAAATAACATTGAAGTAAAATACCAGCTACTGCCCCTAAACATAAGCAAGCAATAATCATAGCTTAGAGTTTATTCATCCACTCTCTCCTTCCCCATTTATACCAAAACACAAAAAAACACATTAAAAATCCAAAAATACATGCTGATAATATTGATATATGGCCATGTACTTAACATTAGCTTTAAAAAGTGTTTCTAGTTATTATCAATACTCTGGTTTGGCTCAGCTACCCCTCAGGCCTGCTCCAAATCAAAACAAAGATTACACACAGTAGCACCCTTTCTACCAAATGCTATGTAAGACTACCTGGGCAAAAGAGAGTAATGTATGTGCTAGAACTGTTTATCTTTGCAGTGCCCACTAGCCCTCGTGTACTGGTATGCACATCACATACTTAGTAGTCAACAAGATTTTACTAAATAAATGAAAATACACTGGCAATAAAAGAGTCACCAATCAGTTGTATATTAAAGGGGTAAAATAATCTCAGAAACCTTCCTGAGAAGGTTAGTTTCGTGCAGTTAGTTTCATGAGAAACTCATATTACCTGTTGCTTTTTTCCTCTGGATACTATCTTAATTTACCAATTTAATTTAAAATCAGTGTATCAACTTATGAATGGACCCAAAAAATAGTAACAGCACCAACCAGTTATCATCCTCCTAGGTAGGCTATGCTGTCAAGTAGGAACATCTTACCTTGGTACAGTTATGTAAGCAACATGTACATAGATGCATCATATTTCTCAGTGAAACAATTCTAGATTCTTCATTTGTCTTATTTTTAAACAAAGTGATACTTTCTCCTGCATATTGCATTAGAGACTATTAAAAAAAAGGAGGAAAAATCCAAATTTCAGTTAAAATCATAGCTGATTGATTGCTTTTTTGTTTTACTTAAGAAGTAAAAGTAATCATTTTAAGAAGTTATACTTGGTTATAAAATATAATTAAAAATGAACAAATTTTTAAAAACAACAAATCTTATATCTGTTATCCTTACAAATCACACAACTGACAGAACAGCACCCAGAGATAAAAGTCAGTTTCATGGTTAGGGCCTACTAGATTAACACTCCTGGTTAAAAATTCTTTAGGATAACTGATCCGGGAAAAAAATTTTAAAGTACAGATAAACACCAGTACTTTTGTTAATGAGATTAAATTTTAATGTGATATAATTTCAATTACTGTATTTATAGCTGGCTTAAAATAATTTCAAATTTAAGGAAGGAGATACAACTATCATTTCTTCTCAGACTGCATAAATGAAAAAGAAAGAGCTAACCTACATAAAAATTTGTTTTCCAAACAAATATACCAGTTTTCCCAGGAATATATTTCATTCAAATTAATCCAAAACATTATTGACATAAATCTTCCTACCTTGGCTTTCTGGAATAATTCTGATTTGTATGCTTCCTCTTCAGCTATTACACCCACATAACAATAGCAGCCGAGAACACCCACCAAAAGACTTGAACACCGGACAAGCGTTTCTGAATTTGAAGTCTTAAAGTAAAACCCAAATAAAAAATTTTTATATTTTGTAAATCATTTCGAGTACTATTATCTTTTGTAAGAGCAAATTTTATGTACATATTAAAAAACAAAAGTTCAGTTAATTGAATTAATAGTGGCATAATTCTGATCATCTCTAAAACCATCTGAGGGATCCCTGCAGAGTTGTGATAACCAGGGTTCTCAGGAAAAACAGAAGTAGTATGTCCTAATGGCCAAGTAATATATCTCTTCTTAAAGTGGCTTAATGTACTACACACACAAGCCCTTAAATATCTGAGGTAAGGAGAAAAGAAAGAAAAAAAACTGATAGGCAAATAAATGTCTGTAACTCTTAGAACATGAGTAGAAGTTAGATTCATAATAAGAGACATTAAAATGACGTTTTGAGCTTCTAAGAGATAAGAACCTTGATTTATTCAGCTTTTTACACTCCACAGACTAGCACAAGGCATTTTTGCCAGTAGATACTGCTTAACCAATTTTATAGAATTATGTAAGAATGTGCAAAGGTTACACAGAAAAATAAAATTTTCAGATTTTTCTGTTCCTATATTGTATGAAATATCATTTTAGGGGAAAACACGGAAGATCTCATTACTTTGTAATGAAAATGGTTACAACTATAATCCAGAAGTCAGTCAGTAATAGGGGCAAGATAGAGCAAATAGGCACACTGTCTCTTCTCTGGCTGTTTGTATCATTAATTATGGCTACTGAATCAACCCCTTTGAGTAGCTTGTAGGTTTTATTTTAGTCAACAAATATTTTATCATTTATCATATAACTAAGCACTGCAGAAGATACAAAGATTAATAAAAATTATATATGCCTTTTAATGAGCTTCTAGCATAGTTTAAGAGATATTTGTGTATATGGTACAAAGAAGATGCTAAGTGTCATTTAAAAATAGAAATATTGGGCTTCCCTGGTGGCGCAGTGGTTGAGAGTCCGCCTGCCGATGCAGGGGACATGGGTTCGTGCCCCGGTCTGGGAAGATCCCACATGCCGCAGAGTGGCTGGGCCCATGAGCCATGGCCGCTGAGCCTGCGCGTCCGGAGCCTGTGCTCCGCAATGGGAGAGGCCACAACAGTGAGAGGCCCGCATACCACAAAAAAAAAAAAAAAGAAAAGAAAAAGAAATATTAAGTACTATTAAAATTAAAAGATGTATGGCTGAGATTATCTAAGAAAGGCTTTAGCAAGGATTTTGACATATGGATTATCTGAACACATAGAAATGGGTAGAAAGACACAGGAGTTTTGGCAAGAGAACAGCACACACGAAGAGAATTTGTGATTTTAAGAGGACAAAGGAAATGATATGTGAGACATTACTAAAGGACCTCTAAAATATGGGTGACTGCTAGTTCATTTATTAATGACTTCTCCCTCTTCAAGTGCAACCAAAATCTATTAGATCAGTTTATATTATGTCATTTTCTGTTATTGTAATATTTCCCTCCTCTGTATTGAGGTTCTTTTTCATCAAACAATCACTATGCTCAAAACCTTTATTACTACTCATCAACTCACACAAAGAATTCTACTTCTTTAATGTCTATGAGAATTCCTGGTAAAAGAAAATAGTCAAATTGTTTTTCTTCAGTTTTCCTTTTTTTCATGCTGAATTTTCCCTATATATAGCCATGTGCTACTACTTTGCTTTTAAAATTAAGCTTCCTAACAGTCTACCAAAGTAGAATCAAATATAGGCTTTAGTTTGTTTTGAAAATCTCACCTCAGATGAGTAATTATTTAGAAGCTGTTCTGACAATCCCAGAAGATAGCGATCCAGTGATTGCTTGAGATTTTGGTGGACAGAAAAGCCTACACTGGATTGGTGCTTTTCTGCAGTATGTTCTTTCACAATGGTTAAAAAATCCATCTTGTCAAAAGTTGTCTGAAGAAATAGTTCTTCAACTTCTGAGAATGAAGGTTCTTCTGTATCTTTTTGGTGTTGCTCACTTCAAAGAAATAAGATTCTTAATTTGTAAAATCAAATTATCTATTATTTCACCTTCATATAGCAGCAATCTATTACAAATAAAAACATTAATAGCATCTATATTATTCAAAGACTGCTTATACAATTAGTGAATTATTCTTTTAAATGCTTCTCTTCTTTGGATTTTAATAATTACTTGTATAGAATTTCATTATTCAGTAGCAAATTTTACTAATAAACAAAAAAATAAAAGTTACAGTTTCAAAGGCAAATTCAGAAAGTATTAAAAAAAATTAACAACAGATATAAACACTAAGAATAACATTATCTGAAAGCAGTTCCCTTTTTTCACCTTCGATTTCTCCAAAATATAGATCTTTTTTCATCTTATGCCCTCTGGAGGAAGAATAGGAATCTTCATGGCAGTGAATCATTTTCAGTCACAGTGATAAACATAAGCCTCTTGAGTCAATCAACTAAAATGAGGTTTTCAGATTTATTCTTGTTTCCCTTATCCTCAATTATCATTAGTTTTTAGCGAAGAGTCAGATTTTATTTGACATATAAAAATGGGTCACATCTTTAAAGAACTCATTTCCACATGATGTTTATGTTCTTAATATCCCAGCATAAATATAAACTATAGGATATAAAGTATAATTATTGAATTAAAAGAAACTTTTCCCTTGCTAACAGTTATGATTTTTTTAATTGACCAATTCAGTTCATAATTTTTAAGATGTAGCTACTACTCTGCTAAAATATTATCTTTGTTAATTAAAGCCGTATCTTAAAATAACACAGAACTCTATTAGATAACATACCATTCTGGCACACTTTGGAAAAAATTCATTGCAGCTTTACAGTTTTTCATAGTGAGACTCACAAGAATTTTCTCCAGGGCAAGATGAGGAAAATTACTATAAAGTAAAATAAAAATCTTTACTTAGAAGACCAAAAGCCATTTAAAGCATTCTTAAACTTAAACACCCAGGTTTAGCTATAAATATTGACCTCTAAAATTTGGATCCAAAATTAAAACTACTTTCATCTCTACTGAATTTAACATCTGAAAACAGGTCTTAAAGAGCATACATTTCACGTTACTATCATTTTCAACACTTCCTAGAAGCAGGCTCATACTGAATTTTTAAAGAGCATAAACAATTATGAAATAAAAGTAGGACTTCCCTGGTGGTGCAGTGGTTAAGAATCCGCCTGCCAATGCAGGGGACATGGGTTCAAACCCTGGTCCAGGAAGATCCCATGTGCTGCAGAGCAACTAAGCTCGTGTGCCACAACTACTGAGCCTGCGCTCTAGAGCCCACGAGCCACAACTACTGAGCCCACATGCCACAACTCCTGAAGCCCATGTGCCCTAGAGCCCATGCGCTGCAACTACTGAAGCCTGCACACTCTACAGCCCGCATACTACAACTACTGAAGCCCACATGCCTAGAGCCTGTGCTCCACAAAGAGAAGCCACTGCAATGAGAAGCCCATGCACCACAACAAAGAGCAGCCCCTGCTCGCTGTAACTAGAGAAAGCCCACACGCAGCAACAAAGACCCAACACAGCCAAAAAATAAAAAAATTTTAAAAATAAAAATTTTTTTTAAAAAAGGCATTAAAGTAAAATCACTAGGATCCAGAGGTCTGTCCTCCAATCACTCAGTTCCATTTACTGACTGTGGATAGGTTAAGTGGGCAAACTGCTCCCATCCTAGTGCTTAAGTCCCATTTTGACTTTTTCTCATTTCTTCCCCTCATTAAAATATTTCACCTAGAAGATACTCTCATTATGATTCCAGGATATACATGAGTTGGATATATGTTCAGATGGACCTATTTACAGACGATCACAAAGGAACATATAAGTGCTCAAAGAAATATATACATATTTTTCATGCACATCCCCCTTATTCTCACTGTCTAGGCAGAGAGAAAACAAAGTAAAAGAACTTGGACAAAGATCCAGGCACAAAGATACAGAACACTATAAAAACAAAGGGACTGTTTAATCTCTAGGACTAATTCTGGGAAATCCTGTATGATCACTGTAAAATAAAGCCATCTAATATCAAACAAGAAATGGAGGGCACCTTATAAAACAAAACAAAAGCCAGCAGCATGCTAACTGAACTCAAATTACCTGTGAAGAATTGGAGGCAGCTCTGCACTGTCTTCAAAGTCATCCTCTAACTGATGGAATAAGAGCCATTTCATTATCAATTCCTTTAAAGAAAAATTTCTGTTTACATCATATATATTCTTCTCCATTCCTGTTTTTACTGTTTCTGGAACTACACAGATGGTCAGTGCCAAAGTCAAACAGCATACTGCAGGACTACAGCAAAACAAAGGACAATTAATATTAAAAGTAAGCTCTTTGCATAGAAAACAAACTTATGGTTATCAAAGGGGAAAGGAGGTGGGGGAGGGATAAATTAGGAGTTTGGGATTAGCAGATACAAACTATTATATGTAACTCAAAAACAGTCATGTACCACAATGTTCACTGCAGCTCTATTTTCAATAGCCAGGACATGGAAGCAACCTAAGTGTCCACTGACAGATGAATAGATAAAAGAAGATGTGGCACTTATATACAATGGAATATTACTCAGCCATAAAAAGAAACAAACTGAGTTATTTGTAGTGAGGTGGATGGACCTAGAGTCTGTCATACAGAGTGAAGTAAGTCAGAAAGAGAAAAACAAATACCATATGCTAACATATACATATGGAATCTAAAAAAAAAAGGTTATGAAGAACCTAGGAGCAGGACAGGAATAAAGACACAGACATAGAGAATGGACTTGAGGACACAGGGAGTGGGAAGGGTAAGCTGCGACGAAGTGAGAAAGAGGCATGGACTTATATATACTACCCAATGTAAAATAGATAGCTAGTGGGAAACAGCCACATAGCACACAGAGATCAGCTCCGTGCTTTGTGACCACCTGGAGGGGTGGATAGGGAGGGTGGGAGGGAGACGCAACAGGGAGGAGATATGGGGATATATGTATATGTACAGCTGATTCACTTCGCTATAAAGCAGAGACTAACACACCATTGTAAAGCAATTATACTCCAATAAAGATGTTAAAAAAAACCTATTATATGTAAAATAGATAAACAACAAGGTCCTATTGTATAGCACAGGGAACTGTAATCAATATCCTGTAATAAACAATAATGCAAAAGAATATGAAAAAGAATATATATATGTGTGTGAGTGTGTGTATATATACACAGACACACACACACATATATATAAAACTGAATCACTTTGCTGTACACCAGAAACTAACACAACATTGTAAATCAACTATACTTCAATTTAAAAAAAAGTAAGCTCTTTCAGGGACAGCGACCTTGTCTATCTTATTTATCACTGTGCCTCCAATGCTTAGGGCAGTGCCTGGCATGCTGTAGACATTTAGTAAACTTCTATGGACTAAATGAACACAAAAAAATTCTAAAAAGTCTGACTACATTTGAGAAAATTCTTGATTAAGAACTATCTCTTATTGTAACAGTATGTAGTACTAAAAAAAAATAAAGTTTATGAAGATTGAGCAAAAAATAATTGTCAATTACAAATAAAAGAAATATAAACACTTAATTCTTTAAAACTGGCCTTAGTAATCTCTTCACATTTGAAACTAAATTACACTTATTTATTTATTAAGACTTCCCGGACAAGCAACAAAAGCATCTGAAACAGAATTTAACGTATCTTTAACTGAAGTTAGAAATTACAAAACTCAGGGGGGAAAAAAAAAAAAAAAATATATATATATATATATATGTTGCAAAATAGAATACAATCCATAGTCAACTTACCATGAAGGTCTGCAGGCTGACCCAGTAAATAACTTCCAGAATTCTCTGTCAACTTCAACTAAACTGCCTTGAATTATGGCTCCAAGTAAGCCAAAGTTTTCAGCTTGTATTTGTTCAGAACTTATACCACGAAAAGTAATAGACCAAATTTTAATCCAGAGTTTCAATAAATCTGACTTTTGAGAGCTTTCTAGGTTTGATTTCTTGCCTTGACACAATGCAACTTCCATAAGGCATCGTAACACATATGGTGTGCGTTCCCCATGTCGTTGTTGAGGTAGAAGCTGGTGTAGTATCATTAGTAATGGTGACAACTCACAGTTAGGTAAACTTGAAGGATATTTTGATATTAATTGAGTTGCAATCTGTAACCTAAAAAAAGTATAAATAATTTGAAAATTATTCAAATCCATTAAGAGGCTAAAAGAAAATATATAGACATAGTACTCTTATAATATCCTAATTAGAATATTATCATCATCATTTTCCAGACTACTCTCATAATAAACTGGCTCTTAATATTTATTAGGCCCTACTTCCTAAAGTGGCAAGAAGATTGAAAACATTTAGGCTAGCTGGGTAAGCTATCATATTTTGCTTACACAGTAACTTTAAATAACTAAATTACCAACATTCTACTTCTTACTTATCACACACATCCCTGCTCTTCGGCCACCAATAATATTCCTCTAGAACAGTAAAACAAACAAAAAACCCCAAAAACTGTTTTCCCTTGACGTTAATTCAGTTAATTCAGTAAGTATTTGCTGCGAGTTCTCTAAAATGAGTGCTACTCAAGAATAGGAACTATATCTTGTTCACCCTCTATCCCTTATGCTTGGCACATAGTAGGTGTTCAATAAATGACTTCACTAAGTGGACAAATTAAAGAATATGAAATTGGCAACATCAACTATAGAAAATTTAGCAATAGGTATCTAAATCAATACGATTTCCTTCCACAACTCAATTATATTTAAACATTACATCAACAGAGGAAAAATCAAAGAGCACTGTTAACAAAAGTATGACTGTAATCTACAAATTTCTAACTGTCCTTACGCAAGCTGCTTAACCTTTCTCAGTTGCAGTTGTCTTTTTGATAAAGCAAAAAGGCTGAGCTGCATGAATTCTACAGATTCCTAACAGACCTAATATTTTGTGATTCCAAAGAATTCCACAATTTATTTAATTACTTAAATAACTGCAAATGCTATATGAGACTAAAGAACAGAGCAAATGGAACTTCCCGGGTGGCGTAGTGGTTAAGAATCCGCCTGCCAACGCAGATGACACGGGCTCGAGCCCTAGTCTGGGAAGATTCCCACATGCCACGGAGCAACTAAGCCCGTGTGCCTCAACTACTGAGCCTGCGCTCTATAGCCCGTGAGCGACAATTACTGAGCCCACGTGCCACAACTACTGAAGCCCATGCACCTAGAGCCCATGTTCCACAACAAGAGAAGCCACTGCAATGAGAATCCCACGCACCACAAAGAAGGGTAGCCCCCGCTCGCTGCAACTAGAGAAAACCCTGTGCGCAGCAACAAAGACCCAACACAACCAAAAACAAATAAATTTTAAAAAAAGAACAGAGCAAATAGTAAAAAATAACCTTTATCATGGCATAAGGTCCAAATTATTCTGTGATTTCTGAATACTATCTTTAATTTCTTCCTAATCTAATTCTATTAGAAGGTGCCAAGCATGGTAAAATTTCTTTGTGTTGAGGTATACAACTCAGTGAATTCCACGAGGCACACAGTACCGATCGCCTACCAAGCAGCCATTCTCCTTCTTCCTTGCTATGGCAATATGCTTAGGAAAGGTGCCCTATTCCTGGCTTCCAGCAGATAAACCACAGTGGTTGATCTCACATGTCCTAGTAATCACCTTCCCCTTTGTCAGTCATTGCTTTGGGAGTGACCTAGTTCTGGCCAGGCCAATGAGGTAAAGGAATATACCGGGGTCTTGTGAGAAAAATTAATGAGACTAAAATGATATTGAAAGAGAAAAAAACAATATTTTACCAAGGCACAATGTTAAAATCATTCTGTGACTTCTGAAGATGATCTTTTATTACTTCCCAGCCTAATTCTATTTTCTTCTTTTTGCAAGGTGCATTGTAATCACTAAATTCTCTTTGTGTGGTTGTGTAAGACTGAGAAATCTCCAAAGATCTAGTATCTTCATTAAAAACCTGTAAAACAACAAAAGGAAAATCTATTTTTTTAATACTGCTATTGTTTCTAATAGTTCATTAGGAAAAAATGTTCCTTCTTAGATGAAGATACAGGTTAGTCATAAAGCAAGAGTAATAAACTACAGAAATATATGAATATGAAAATATGGTGACAAACATTTTGCAGACAATAATGGCTCTCTAGAAAGCAGATATTACCAAGTAAGTTATTAGTTTTAGTTCCTGAGAAACTTTACTAAAAGCACCAAAACATCTAAAAGTAAAGCAAAAACCTCTATTTTCAAAGATATTAAATCATAACCTTAGTGTTAAGAAAATATTTCACATGTGAAATGGATGGTAACCAAATCTCTGGGGAAAAGTTTTACTTAAGAAACATTGTCTCTATTTCATTTACTTCTGCTCTGATCTTTATGATTTCTTTCCTTCTACTAACTTTGGGTTTCATTTGTTCTTTCTCTACCTCCTTTAGATGTAAGGTTAGGTTGTTTATTTGAGATTTTTCTTGTTTTCTGAAGTCAAACTTCCCTCTTAGAACTGCTTTTGATGTGTCGCATAGGTTTTAGACAAATGAAATAGAGACTGAAAAAATAATAGAAAAGATCAATGAAACTAAAAGCTGGTTCTTCGAAAAGATAAACAAAATTGATAAGCCTTTAGGCAGACTCATCAAGAAAAAAAAGGGAGAGGGTCCAAATCAATATAATCAGAAACGAAAAAGAAGTTAAAACTGACACCACAGAACTACAAAGGATCATAAGAGACTACAACAAACAGCTATATGCCAATAAAGTGGACAACCTAGAAGAAACAGACAAATTCTTAGAAAGGTACAATCTCCCAAGACTGAACCAGGAAGAAATAGAAAATGTGAACAGACCAATAACCAGTAATGAAATTGAATCAGTAATTTTAAAACTCCCAACAAACAAAAGTCCAGCAACAGATGGCTTCACAGGTAAACTTTACAAACATTTAGAGACTTAACACCTATCCTCAAACTATTCCACAAAACTGCAGAGGAAGGAACAATTCTGAACTATGAGGCCAGCATCACCCTGATATCAAAACCAGACAAAGATATCACAAAAAAAGAAAATTATAGGCCAATATCACTGATGAACATAGATGAAAACATCCTCAACAAAATATTAGCAAAACGAATCCAACAATACAGTAAAAGGATCATACCTGGGACTTCCCTGGTTGCGCAGTGGTTAAGAATCCACCTGCCAATGCAGGGGACACAGGTTCAAGCCCTGGTCCGGGAAGATCCCACGTGCTGCGGAGCAACTAAGCCCATGTGCCACAACTACCGAGCCTGTGCTCTAGAGCTTGTGAGTGAAAACTACTGAAGCCCGTGCGCCTAGAACCTGTGCTCCGCAACAAGAGAAGCGACCACAATGAGAAGCCCACGCACTGCAACGCAGAGTAGCCCCCGTTCTCCGTAACTAGAGAAAGCCTGCACGCAGCAACGAAGACCCAACACAGCCATAAACAAATAAATAAATAAAAATAAATTTATATTAAAAAAGTAGGATCATGTGGGATTTATCCCAGGGATGCAAGGATTTCTCAATATTCGCAAATCAATCAATATGATATAGCACATTAACAAACTGAAAAATAAAAACCAAATGATCATCTCAATAGATACAAAAAAGTTTTTGATAAAATTCAACATCCATTTATAATAAAAACTTTCCAGAAAGCAAGCACAGAGGGAATATACCTCAGCATAATAAAGTCCATATATAACAAACCCACAGCTAACATCATACTTAATGGTGAAAAGCTGAACGTATTTCCTCTAAGATCAGGAACAAGACAAGGATGTCCACTCTTGCCACTTTTCTTCAACAGTTTTGGAAGTCCTAGCCACAGCAATCAGAGAAGAAAAAGAAATAAAAGGAATCCAAATTGGAAAAGAAGAAATAAAACTGTCACTGTTTGCAGATGACATGATACTATACATAGAAAACCCTAAAGATGCTACCAGAAAACTACTAGAGCTCATCAATGAACTAAGTAAAGTCGCAGGATACAAAATTAATATACAGAAATCTGTTGCAATTCTACACACTAATGAGCTACCAGAAAGAGAAATTAAGGAAACAATCCCATTTACCTTGCATTAAAAAGAATAAAATACCTAGAATAAACCTTTTGCCTACAGGAGACAAAAGACCTGTCCTTGGAAAACCGTAAGACTGTGATGAAAGAAACTGAAGACGACACAAACAGATGGAAAGATATACTGTGTTCTTGGATTGGAAGAATCAACATTGTTAAAATGACCATATTACTTAAGGCAATCTACAGATTCAATGCAATCCCTATCAAAATACGAATGGCATTTTTCACAGAACCAGAACAAATAACTTTAAAATTTGTATGGAAACACAAAAGACCCCAAATAGCCAAAACAGTCTTGAGAAAGAAGAACAGAGCTGGAAGAATCACACTCCCTGACTTCAGACTATAAAGACTACAAAGCTACAGTAATCAAAACAGTGTGGTACTGGCACAAAAACAGACACATAGATCAATGGAACAGGATAGAGAGTCCAGAAATAAACGCATGCACTTATGGTCAATTAATTTATGACAAAGGAGGCAAGAATATACAATGGAGAGAAGACAGTCTCTTCAATAAGTGTTGCTGGGAAAACTGGACAGCTACATGTAAAAGAATGAAATTAGAATGTCCTCTTATACCATATACAAAAATAAAATGAATTAAAGACATAAATGTAAGACTGAATACTGTAAAACTCCTAGATGAAAACACAGGCAGAACACCCTCTGACGTAAGTCATAGCAATACTTTTTTGGATTCATATCCTAAAGAAAAGGAAATAAAAGCAAAAATAAGCAAATGGGACCCAATTAAACTCACAAGCTTTTGCACAGCAAAAGAAACTATCCAGTGAATGAAAAGACAACCTACTGAATGGGAGAAAATGTTGGCAAATAATATGACTTATAAGGGGTTAATAGTCACACATATAAACAGCTCATACAGCTCAACATCAAAACAAACAAACAAACAAACAACATTATTAAAAAATGGGCAGAAGACCCGAACATACATTTTTTCCAAAGAGGAAACGAAGATGACCAACAGGCACATGAAAGAATGCTCAACATGCTAATCATCAGGAAAATGCAAATCAAAACCATAATATCACTTCACACCTGTCAGAATGGTTATCATGATTATCATCAAAAAGAACACAAATAAAAAACAGTGGCAAGGATGCGGAGAAAAGGGATCCCTCATACACTGTTGGGGGGACTGTAAATTGGTGCAGCTAATGTGGAAAACACTATGGAGGTTTCTCAAAAATTAAAATTACCATATGACCCAGTAAAATTCTCCTGCGTATATATCCAAAAAAACCAAAACCACTAATTCAAAAAGGTACATGCACCCAATGTTCACAGCAGCATCAATTGCCAAGATATGGAAGCAACTTCAGTGTCCATCAAGAGATGAATGGATAAAGATTGGTGAGTGTATATACATATGTATATATATACACATACACACACACACAAAAGACTACTACTCAGCCATAAAAAAAGAAAGAAGTTCTGCCATTTGCAGCAACACGGATAGACTTGGAGGGCGTTATGCTAAGTGAAATAAGTCAGACAGAGAAAGACAAATACTGTATGATATCACTTACATGTGGAATCTAAAAAACACAACAAATTAGTGAATATAACAAAAAAGATGCAGACTCACAGATACAGAGAACAAACCAGTGGTTACCAGTGGGGGATGGGGGGTAACAAACTATGAGTGGGAGTTTATTGTAAGGATGTATTGTACAACACGGGGAATATAGACAATATTTTGCAATAACTGTAAATGGAGTATAACCTTTAAAAATTGCATAAATTTTAAAATTTCTTCTATGGAGAAAAAAAAAGAAACATTAAGCCATCAACTGATGAATGGGTAAACAAAATGTAATATATCCCTACAACTGAATATTACTCAGCGATAAAAAAGAATGAAATACTTATTCATGGTACGACATGGAAGAACCTTGAAAACATTATGCTTAGTGAAAGAAGCCAGACACAAAAGACCACACATCGTATGATTCAATTTATATGAAATGTCCAAAACAGGCAAATCCACAGAGGCAGAAAGTAGATTAGTGGCTGGTTGCTAGGAACTGGAAGCAGGGAATTGAGGCTGACTGCTAATAGGTACAAAGTTTGTTTTGGCAGTGATGGAAATGCTCTGGAATTAGTGGTGATGGTTGCACAACAGAGTGAAAATGCTAAAAACCACTGAATTACACCCTTTAAAATAATGAATTTTATGTCATGTGATTTCTAAATCAGGAAAAAAAACAAAGAAAGAAAACACATAGGGTTAGGATAATCTTATTGCTTGTAGACAGTTTTCTTAAGAATGGAAAAGTTCATCATCAGTTTTCCCTAAGTTTATATTTGCAAGATAGTTACCTCTTAAGTTAGAAGGGCAATGCTAAATATTTATGGTGTTTAGAAAGGAATAGTTACATGTACCGAGTAATTTTACACGCTTTTTACAGGCCAATAAAAGGAGAATGAGAAATTTCAAAATGTGACAAGATCTACTATACCTGGTGACAAATATCTGCCATCAATTCAATCAAGTTTTCCTTGACAGCAATATTACGAGATCCTGAAGAATATTTCCCTCTGCTTCCTATATGACTTATTTCATTAACTAGCAGATCATATACATTGTATAAGATACTCTTCCACTTTCTTGATGCATAGGCACCTGTAATTTTAAAAAATAATTAATTAAATTAAAATATAATTTATACATACAATCCATTTGCACCGCCAACTCCCACAAAACTATTCAGCTGTTAAGGTGGAAACATTAGAAGACATCTGGTCCAGCCTATTTAGTACTAATGGCTCTTCTGACAATATCCTTACAAGCTCTACTTCATAATGATGTCCATTTCACACATTTCACACTCAGTTAACTGTATTTCTTATAAAATTCTTCCATATTCTCATCTATCTCTAACCAATTCAATCAAAATCTCAATCAAACTTTCTTTAATTTCTTCTCTCCCCCAAAGCAAATTAATACTGTCCCTCTTATACATAAGGACCAACTTCTCTGTATGTCTTTAAGAGAAAAACACTACCAGTTCCTTCAACGAGTGTACAAATAACATGTTATCCAGACTTATCATCATCCCAGTCATCTTTCCCTAGACACACTCCAGTCAACTTATGTCCCTCTTAAAATGATGACTCTACAAACTCTGGTAAGCATAATATTCCCAACCACGATCTAACAAGTATGGGGAACAATGGGGCTGTTTCCTCCCACAAAACGAAGAACCTATTTAAAATCTATTAATGAATTTAATTAATCTATTAAAGAACCTAATAAAGTCTATTAATGTATACTAAAACTATATGCGTGTTTCTGACAGCCTCATCATCTGCCAATTTTCAATTGATCCTAAACATGCACTTAACTAAAACCCTAAACATGTCTCACCATCTCTTAATAAGCCTGATTTTCATTCTGGTGAGAGCTATGTGAAAGATGAAAAACTAAGGAAAGCCACCATTCTTTCACCTCCAGTGGTTTCATGGGCTACAAATACATCTAACTATACATACTAGAAGAGCCCATGAAACATACACAGCTGCTTTTGATAAAAAGTGGCTACAAACAGTTTTCCTCTATTTTAGCTACTATTCAATTAATGTCCTTAATAAGGTCATTACACTAGCCATGATGAATTGGTCCAAAGGCTAGTACAAGCCAGATTCAAAACATAGCCTAAGCATGAGAGAACTCATTCAATTCTAGTTCCACCCAGTAAAGTTCCTGTCTACTGAATGGAGCTACATCATCCATGCAATACCCTTTTGGTGAAAGACAAACATAAATGAATGAAGGGAGGATAAGTCATTCATTTCTGGTTTCCCTAGCAAATATGTATTTATCTTCCTTGGGAACTGACTAATCTGGCTGGTTCAATCCACATTTATCTATTTTATTTTCTAATAAAAGCAATATGTAGATAAACAAGATCCTGTCTTCTCTAAATTCTTTTACTCCTACAGTCTGCGTCACACCTCTTAGCACCTAATTATTGCTGCATAATCAGCTCCTAGAGGGAATAGTGTCTCATATTTGTTTGTATTCCTCACAAAACGTAGCATTGTACTAAACAAATGGTAAGGCATGATATGATTTGCTACCTACCATAGCTTCAAATTAAAAAAAAAAAGTGTGAAAAATATCCTCATGACTGACACTATTACCAAGCAAAGCAATCCAGAGGAAGGTCATAACCTCCTATAACATACAGATTTCATACTTAACCCTCTATATTTCAATGAAGAAGCAAATTCAAAATAGCAAAAACTTTCTTTATACCTTTTTCTTGAGTTTTGGCTCCCTTTGGATGATGGATATAAATTTGTAGTTGAAATAACTCAATAATTACTTCTTTTAAGGAATCATTAAGTCTATGTTGAGTCCAGATATAAAGTAAGGTAGGAAGAATTTCATCTCCTAATTCACATACTCGAATTCGAAAGTTAACAGCCAAAGTTTTGAGGAAGATAATAAATGCTGCTAAGATATGATTTAGACCTGCAGAGCTCTTTTCTTGTCTGTAACAGAAAATAAACAGACTTAATATAACAGGGGAAAATGCAGAAACTGAAGACAGTAATGAAGTTGCGTGCTGAAAGAAAAAAAGTTCTGATTTTCAAATAATAGTAGCCTTACTTTCAGAATTATTCAGAAAAATCACAGCAGCACTACTTAGCAACAACAAAAAATAGTTCCTATTCGGCATTGGGAGATCACTCTGTTAGCTCTCCCTGCTGCTGAAACACTGTCTAAAATTATATAAAACTAATTTGTAATACCTACCATTTATAAAATATTTCACATTATAAATTGGGTAATGCCACACAAATATAAGATACTGATATTTCCAAAATATATTCCTATTTCATTTTATTCTTAGCACATTACAACTATCTTCAAAATTCAGGAAAATAAAAATATTTAGAGGCCATATAGCTTTTCCTGTTATTAAAAAAGCAAGACAGATCTAGAACATCATTACATGTTCTGCATATTGGATATTCAGGAAGTGCTGGACCTAACACTTTCCTTGGGAATCCACTAGTTCTACTATAATCGGCCAATGATGTTTTCAAGTTGGTAAAATTTAGTTACTCAATCTAAAACACAGTCTTGTAAAAAGATCAAATGGATTTCCAATACAAAACAAAAACAGATTAGATTACCTTGCATGCTGAATAGCCTTAGAAAAAAAATCCAAAAATTTGGAATTTAATCCATCAGTCTGCGAACAGCATCCTTTGGTCACAGCTTCAATTATTCTAGCCACCAAAACTCTATTAATGTCTTGTGAAGGTTTAAGATACAGCTGGAAGTACACAGAGAACAATTCTTAAAAAAAAAAAAAAAAAAAATGTTAGTTATGTTTTTAAAAAGAAAACTATCGAAACATTTAACTTAGATGTCAAAATTCAATTTAAATTTCAATAATCCCACAGACAAAAGATTAAAAATTATATTAATTTATACTTACTACAGTAAGAGCATTCCATCAATATTTATTTTTATAAATTAAACTGCCTTCAAGACAGGAACTACAGGCAGCAGAGTATGTGAACACCAGTTTAAGAGCCAGATCTCAGATAAGCTACTTAACTTCTCTATTCCTAAATTCCTTCAGCTAGGCCTAACAAAGCACTTGACAGTGTACTCTCCACAGTTTTGTTTTGTTTTGTCTTAGTGCTATTTGATTAATAATGTGTGTAAAGTGTGTCAAGAACTGTGAAAAATCTGAGACTTTACGCTATTTGTAACCCAACAAATTAGAATGCCAGTTTCACGGATGTTGGCAGAAGACATGAAATTCCTGATCAGAGAAAGAGGACAATTTATTTCTCACAGCAATGAGAGTAGCCAGAGTACCTTCATTTTTGCATAAATTCCTCAATCTCAAAAGCAATGTGAAGAGGGACAAGTGACACAGTTCAAATGATGAGCTACCATACAGGAGAGATATCCCAAGCAATGAGCTGCAAGCAAACCTTCCTTTGTTCTGGAGGAGGCCATCATCTCTGTCATCTCTATCTTCCAAGGCTCACTGTACATACTTTAAAAAACAGTCTGGAAAAGAATAGTCAGTGTCATGTCTTTGACATGACATGCAGAAACGTGAAATGCATTGAGAATTATCTCCCAACACAATGAAAAGCAAAGTTGCTAAGGCAGGATTTTCTTCCCATAAAGAGATAATTAGGAAGTCCTCAGTTAGCAAAGTGACTTAAGAATAATTTCAACTGTATATGTCAAATAATTCTGCAGAAATAGCTTAAAGTCAGAAATGTTAAATTCAAAAGAATAAGGACAATATAAAAACCTCAAACATCAAGTAGTAAGAAAAATGATTCCTATCATATCTGACTTTATAGAACTCTACACAAGTGCTTCCCAAAGTTTTTTCACTACATGCAATACCTAAATAATGGTAAAAACATGAATTAACACACACAAATTTGGAGACAGAAAAACAGGAGGCGTTATCTTTAGCATTTCCTTCTTATTACTTGGCAAGAGCAAAGTGCTGAAACAGGAAAAGCCAACAATGCAACTCTCTGTCTCTGATTAAATCTCAACTTTCAGGGCTTTTATTTTACTTGGGGAAATTATCCCAGTTCTCACAGAATCCAACATATTCCTCTAGTAAGTGGGTAAAAAAAAAAGCTAGTATAAGACATTCAACAAAAGAGTCCTACTTCTCCAAAAACGGCGGCAGTGCATGCCTCCAAATGAATTCCCTTTCTCCATGAATTCAACAACAAAAAAAGCTCAAAGAGCAGATAGCAAAACAGCATGATATTAAAAAGCAGTTTCTGCAGACTCACAGACATAAAGAACACACCTGTGGTTGTCAAAGTGGAGGGAGGTGTAGGGGAGGGAAGTATTGGGAGTTTGAGATTAGCAGATGCAAACTTTTATATATAGGATGGATAAACAACAAGGTCCTACTGTATAGCACAGGGAACTATGTTCAATATCCTGTGATAAACCATAACGCAAAGAATATGAAAAAGAATGTATATATGTACGACCAAGTCACTTTGCTGTATAGCAGAAATTAACACAACATTGTAAATCAACTATTCTTCAATAAATTTTCTTTTAAAAGGAGTTTCTGGAGTTAAAATAAAATAAAACCCCAAAAGACATCATTAAATGTAGATTCCTTGGAATTTTACACATAGACAGCCATATCATCTACAAATGTGAAGTTTTATTTCTTCCTTTCCAATCTGTATGCCAATTATCCTTTTCTTGCCTAACTGCCCTAGCTAGGACCTCCAGTACAATGTTGAATAGGAGTGGTGACAGTGAATACCCTTGTCTTGTTCCCAATTTTTTAATGAAAAGTTTTAAATTACAGATTTGATTTCTTTACTCGTTACAGAAGTATACAGATTACCTATTTCATACTGGGTGAGTTTTGATAGTGTGTGGTTTTAAGGAATTGTTCCATTTATTTTCAGTCATCAAATTTATGTGTGTAGACTTGTTTATAGCATTCCCTTACTATTCTTTCAGTATCTGTGGAATCTGCAATTATATCCCATTTAATTCCTAATATCAATAATTTGTGTCTTTCTTTACCTTACTCACTCTTGCTAGAGGGTCTAGATTTTGATGTTTTCAAAGAATCAGCTTTTTGTTTCAATAATTTTCCTTTACTGTTTTGTTTTCATCGATTTCTGTTCTTATCTTCTGCTTGAAGTCTTTGGATTTGTTTGTTTTTCTAGTTTCTTGAGATGGAGGCTAAGATTATTAATTTGATATCTTTCCTCTTTTCTAATGTAGGCATTTAATGCTATAAATTACCCTCTCGACATAACTTTAGCTACATTCCACAAATTTTGATATGTTGTAATTTTCATTTTCATTCAGTTTTAAACATGCCTTGAGAATTTTCTTTCCACCCATGAATTATTTAGAAGCGTGTCATTTATTTTCACAAAAGTACTATGAAGGAAAGAGTACCACAGTAGAAAATAAAAAGAGAGGAAGAAATTAGGAAAAACAATCAGAAAATGGCCGTGACATGTAAACTGAGACTTGAAGGACAAGAAAAAACAGGCCATACAAAGGGTAGCCTCTGAAAAAAGAACAAATGCCACAGGTAAGAAAGAGCTTATACCTTCTAAACAGGAGTGTGTGAGATGATCCATAGCTATGTCAGAAGAAAATATTAGCGCTCCTATTTTTTAATTAAAACTAATTACAAAAATTATGCTTTACTGATTTTTAATATAGAAATCGACAATGGCCACTCTGGAAGACAGTTTGGCAGTTTCTTAAAAAACTAAACATACTTTTACCATATGATCCAGCAATCACGCTCCTCAGCATTTACCCAAATGAGTTGAAAACTTATCTGTACACAGATGTTTATAGCATTTTCATTCATAATCTCCAAAACTTGCAAGCAATCAACATGTCTTTCAGTAAGTGAATGGATAATTAAACTGTGGTAAATCCAGACAGTGAAATATTATTCAGTGCTAAAAAGAAATGAGCTATCGAGCCATGAAAAGACATGGAAGAACTTTAAATGCAAATTACTAAATGAAAGAAGCCCCTCTGAAAATACTATATACTGTATGATGTCATACTATATGACATTTTGGAAAAGGCAAAACTATAGAGACAGTTAAAAAGATCAGTGGTTGCTAGGGATCAAGGTGGAGAGAGGAATAAATAGGCAGAGCACAGAGGATTTTCAGGGCAGTGAAACTATTCTCTATGATACAATAATGGTGGACACATATCATTATACATTTCTCAAAAGCTACAGAATGTACAACACCAAGAGTGACAGTGTAAACTATGGACTTTGAGTGATATGAGGTGTCAGCGTAGGTTCACTGACGGAAACAAATGTACCGCTTTGGTGCTGGATGTTGCTGTGTACGTGTGAGGTCAGGGGATATATGGGAACTCTGTACTTTCTGCCCAATTCTGCTGTGAATCTAAAACTGCTCTAAAAAAATAAAGTCTATTAAAAAAAAGTTTGAAAATCACTGGGTTAGAGAATCTGAATAAAGGCCACTGTAGCAAGAGCATAGAAATTAGAAGGATGGGGTGGGCTTTAAGGTCAGAGAGATAGGCAGAAGCAAAACTACGTAGCACTTCCAAGACCTGAAGGGAAGTCCATATCTTATATTAGTTATACAAGAAAGCAACTGAAGGTTTTTAACTTTTCTTCCTTTCTACCTAATTAGAAAAACTATTTTCTTCCTTAGGACAATCTTAGGGCTCTTGCTTTGGAATCCCTTCTTCTCAGAAAACATACATGAGCAATTTTCCTGTGTATTCAACTACTCTCTCTTCACTGAATCCTTCTGATTACATGTATATATACTTCAATCACTCTCTTCTTTAATAGGACCCCCCTTTCCCTTCCCCTTGTAACCAAAACTTTTGAAAATGTTGTATTTGTTAATCCATTTTCTCACTTGTCACTCATGCTTTCACACCAGTTTGTTATACAACTGAACACCATCAACCAACTGACTCTAACTGCCATGTATAGAATAATTCATCCAACAATAGCAGATACACATTCTTTTCAAATGCATATGGAACACTCACCAAGTTAGACCTTATCCTTGATCATAAAAGAAATCATAACAGTTATAAATAATTTTGGTTATAAAAAGCATGGTCTCTGACCATAACATTAAACCACAAAAGGAAAACAAAACAGGAGAATTACCCCAAATGAATGGGAATTAAACAACATACTTCCAAATAATCCAGGGTCAAAGGGAAACCCTCAAAAAAACCTAGAACATATTTTGAACTGAAGAAAAAGAAAAAACAACATTGTCAACATTTGTGAGATGTGACTAAAGTAGTGTTTAGAGAAAAACTTATTACATTAAATGCACATATTTGGAAAGAAGCTCTCAAATCAATGATCTAAGCTTAAGAAACCAAAGAAATGAAATCCAAAACAATCAGAAGTAAGGAACTAATAATTATAAGATCAGACTCAGTAATGAAAGAGGCAATACCACTACAGAGCCTAAGCACATTAAAAGGATAATGAGACAATAATGTTCAAGAACAACTTTACACTCATACGTTCAACAACTTATATGAAATGAACAAATTCTTAAAGAAACAAATTCCAAAGGTCACTGAAAATATGTAACCTAAATAATCCTGCATCTATTAAAGAAATTGAATTCATAATTAAAAACCTTACAACCACCACCACCTCCAAATTCAATCCAGTAACATACAAAATGGATAATACATCATGCCCTAATAGGGTATATCCCAGAAACACAAGGTTGACTCAACCTGTGAAAAACTGATCAACATAATTCACCATACCAATAAACTAAAGACAAAAAAACCCATGATTGGGCTTCCCTGGTGGCGCAGTGGTTGAGAGTCCGCCTGCCGATGCAGGCGACACGGGTTCGTGTCCCGGTCCGGGAAGATCCCACATGCTGCGGAGCGGCTAGGCCCGTGAGCCATGGCCGCTGAGCCTGCGCGTCCGGAGCCTGTGCTCCGCAACGGGAGAGGCCACAGCAGTGAGAGGCCCGTGTACCGCAAAAAAAAAAAAAAAAAACAAAAAAAACCAAAAAAAAACATGATTATCTCAATATATACAGAAAAAAATTCAATTCATATCCATTCAATATCCATTCATGATAAAAAACCATGAGCAACCAGAATAGAAGGGAATGTCCTCAACCTGTATTAACAGCTAATATGCTGAACTTCCCTGGTGGCACAGCATATAAGAATCCACCTGCCAATGCAGGGGTCATGGGTTCGAGCCCTGGTCCGGGAAGATCCCACATGCCATGCAGCAACTAAGCCCATGTGCCGTAACTACTGAGCCTGTGCTCTAGAGCCCGTGAGCCACAACTACTGAGCCCACAAGCCACAATTACTGAAGCCCATTCGCCTGCAGCCCGTGCTCCACAACAAGAGAAGCCACCACAATGAGAAACCCGCACACTGGAGCAAAGAGTAACCCCCGCTCGC
This sequence comes from Tursiops truncatus, assembly GCF_011762595.2. NCBI lineage: Eukaryota > Metazoa > Chordata > Mammalia > Artiodactyla > Delphinidae > Tursiops > Tursiops truncatus. Next base: position 24,267,827 of record NC_047041.1, read on the forward strand.
TGCAACTAGAGAAAGCCCATGTGCAGCAATGAAGACCCAACGCAGCCCAAAATTAATTAATTAATTATTTAAAAATAGCTAATATGCTAATGATCAAACACTGAATATTTCCCCCTAAAACCAGGAACAGGACAAGGAAGGATGTCTCTTCTCACTACTCCTAATCAAAATCATATTGGAGGAAAAACTATAAATCTCTTAGAAGAAAACACAGGGGGAAAGTTTCATAACATTGGATTGGCAATGATTTGTTGGAAATGACCCCAAAAGCACAGGCAACAACAACAAAAAAATAGATAGACTGTATTCATCAAAGCAAAACCTTTTGTGCATCAAAGGACACTATCATCAGAGGTAAAGGCATCCCGTGGAATGGGAGAAAATATTTCCAAACCATGTATCTGATAAGGAATTAATATAGAATACATAAAGAACTCCTACAATCCAACAAAAAACAAACAACCCGATTAAAAACTGGGCAAAAGATTTGAATAGACTTTTGTCCAAAGATGATATACAAATGGACAATAAGCACATGAAAAGTTCAACATCACCAGTCATTAAGGAAATGCAAATCAAAATCACAATGAGACACCACTTCATACACATTTACATTAGGATGGCTATTATCAAAAAAAGAGAGAAAGAAAAAGAAGTGTTGAGGAGTTAGCGACAGGGAGGGCAGGGGGCCTGTGCTTTGTTCTGGGGGAGGAGGTGGCCAGTTTAGGGTCTCAGGGGACAGGTGGGGGAGATGGCAGAGTTAGATGGGACTGGGGGGGTGAGGGTGCCAGGAGAAGGAAGGTTGAAGGGGAGACTAGATGTTGGGGGAACTGTGCTGGGAAGAGCTGCGTCAGAAGTGCCCACAGTAACCCGGGGGGAGGACAACACCCAGGCCTGGCTGTCGCAGCTGCTTGCTGGAGAAGGGGAGCCTGACCTCTAGGAGGGCGCCGCTCCTGTACAGAGCATTGTGAACCCGCCTGGGGATGAGGCCTGGTGTTGTGGAAACTGAAATTAGCTTCGCGGGGCTGACAGTTCTGGCCCAGGGCGGTGGCAGTGCACCCCTTTAGACTTTTCCTCTAGGTTCCATGCTTACCTCTTCTGTGACCTCACTCTGCCCCTCCTCCTCCCTCTTAACTCTCTCGAGGTTACCCCTTCACTTAAAACATTGCTTCTGGTAATCTGTGTTCATCATGGCAAGCTGATGGCAGCAGGAGAAATGGAGCCCCTGTCCAGTGTGAGTCGTAGCAGTGCAGGAGGGGAGACCCTGGAGGAGGAGAGAGCCCGCCTAAATTGATGTCTACAGATTGAATTTCCAGAGGCTTAGGAGGAGGAGTTCCCCATTGTCCTGTTTCCAGGCCTTGCTCAGGAAGCCCTGTATTCATTCAGGAGACCATCCTTTAACGTTTTCAGATGAGCTTATGAGGGGGCAATCTTTAAAAGTCCAAAGCAGATGCATCCGGGGCCTTCAGCAGATGCGTTGCTTTGAGTGTGTAATCCGGGAGCAGCGATCTCTGGGCACGTGAATGCCACCAGGCACCTGTCCTGTTCTGGGGTGGAGGTTTTCAGATGCTGCATCTTCTAAATTCAGCCTTCTGTTGTACTAGTTTTGTGCTACGAACCTTGCTCCCAGAGGACTCGTAAGCTGTAGAACATTTTAACACGATGCCACAACACAGAGTGCTGCCTTGTAGATGGAGCTTGCAGATGCATCCCAGTGACCCTCTCATCTACCTGCCCGCCTTCCTGTGCATTGGTCGGAGGAATTCTTAGTGTGATGATATAATCTGTGTGTTGGGAAAGTGTTCAAGATGGAAATGCCTTAGGCAAATACTTAAATGAGCCAACTGGCAAATTGAGGGGGGTCATTGTACTGTGCTGGAGATACGAGTTGGTCATGCCCCAATTATGATAGAAATGGCAGGTCTAGTTTGGGCATTCCTACTAAGAAGGGAGTGGTCAGGGTACCGATAGTGATCTTTGATTCATCTTGCTCTATGTGTTTTTTAACTTCGATTTTACTTGATCAGATTTCAGAGTAATTTTAGTGTTCAAATGGGAGGACCCTGAGGTGAGGGGTGGTGGGGAGGGAAAAGCCTACCACAGGTGCTGGGAGGGGTGGGCGTGAAGAAAGGGAGAAGGGGGGAGGGTTGTGGTTAGGTGTGGGTTGTAGAGGGTGGGAGTGGTAGGGAATGTGGGTTGAAGGGAATTCTCTGAAAAGATCAGTAGGCAGAGCTCTGGGGAATTATATAGAGCTCATGGGCCAAGAAAATACTGGTTAATAGTAAATTGTTAATGCTAGTTAAATTATCGCTTGGAAGCAAAAAAAAAGTCACTTGGAAACTTTCTAAAATGCTTAGAACTCTGCTAAGTGCAGGGGAAAAAGCAAAATTGCTTTGCTGCAAGATGGGGAGGACTGAAAAGGTAACTAAGACCTGGTTATTGGTGGCTTGAAAGATTGGTGTCAGAAATTTGCATCAGCAGGTTAACATCCTTCACTGCTTTCAAGCTCCTTACGTGGTTTATCTGAAGATGTGTGGTATTTGGGAGAGGTCTTCGAAAAGACTTTAAATACCCATATTGTGGGCTTTTAAAGTAAGCTTGAGATTTTGGAGTGCACTTAAGATGGTGAGATGTACTCTTCTGGGTTTTCACTGAGGTTTTGCAGTTGAAAACTTGAGCAAAGTGAAAATGCAATGACTTCTAAAGGAATTTTGTGTTACTTCCTGCCTTAAAAGCACATCTCTTCTTTGTGATAAGTATTAGAAACAGCAAGAGTTTTTACTTTTCGTCGTCATTGTAATAAGGAGAACCTAATGACTTTTTGTGATCACTGTAAAATTACTGTAATATTTGGTAGCAAACAATCCATGTAGGCTTGCTAAGGTTACAGTTAGTAATCCACTGTATCTTTAGTTTTGAATGTTTGTGTTTTTTAAGTGATAACCGTATTAGAGAGGAAGCTATCAGCCAAAATCAGTTTGGGAAATAAGCAAAACTGGGGATGGGGAGGTGCTTTATTACTAGATTATGGTGTGCTTGTGAAAATTCAGGGAAAGATCTGAATTCTTTGTGATAAAGTAATACCAGTGGCTTTAAAAAAAAAAAAAAGCATTGGTGAAGGTGTGGAGAACTTGGAACACTTGTGCATTGCTGATGAAAATGTAAAATGGTGTAGCCCTTGTGGAAAACAGTATGGTGGGTACTCAAAAAATTAAACACAGAGTTACCGTACGATGCAGTAATTCCACTTCTGAATATATACCCAATTGAAAGCAAGGACTCAAAGAGCTATGTGTATACCATGTTCATAGTAGAGTTATTCACAATATCCAAATGTAGAAACAATCCAAGGGTCCAATGACAGATGAATGGATAAACAAAATGTAGTATACACATACAATGGAATATTATTCAGACTTAAAAAGGAAGAAAACTCTGACATATACTACAACATGGATGAACCTTATACATTATGCTAAGTGAAATAAGCCATTCAGAAAAGGACAAACACTGTACAATTTCACTTACAGAAGGTACTAGGGTAGTCAAATTCAGAGACAGAAAGTAGAATGGCTGCCAAGAGCTGGAGGTGGGGAGCAGGGGAAGTTCCCGTTTAATGGGTACAGAGTTTCAGCTTGGAAGATGAAAAAAGTTCTGGAAATGAGTTGTGATGGTTGCATAACAATGTGAATATACTTAATGCCACTGAATTGTATATGCAAAAATGGTTAAAATGGTAAATTTTATGTTATGTCCATCTTACCATTAAAAAAAAAATCATACTGAGGTCCTAGTCAATATAAGGTAGAACAAAGAAATAAGGCCACATGGCTCAGAAATGAAGGAACAAAAAACTCTCTACTTGCAGATGACACAACTGTCTAAATAGAAAATTCCCCAGAATGAACAAAAGAGCTCCTAGATCTAATAAGCAATTTTAGCAAGGTCCCAGATCAATATGGTATACAAAAGTCAACAGTACTTCTGAACAACATGGAAGAGAAAATGTTTTAAAGAGACAGTAAAATTTACAAACTACTGCAGTATAAATCTAACAAAAATATACAAATTCTATATGCTGATAAATCAAAAAAGACGTAAATAAATGGAGAGATATACCATGTTCATGGACTGGAAGAGTCTATGTTAAGATGTCTATTGCTCCTTAGTTCAATAGGTCCAACGTGATACCAATAAAATCCCAGCAGGATTTTTTGTAGAAATCAACAAGCTGATTCCAAAATTTATATGGAAATGTTGGTTTAGAAGACTAAGGCCATCTTCTCATCTCACTCTAAACTCTCTCCCTAGACAATCTAATCCATAACCATGGCTTCAATCACCACCTCTACCAAATATATTTTGAATGTAAACTTCACTTCTTGAGCAGGCTTCATTAGAGAAGTAAATTTCAGAGACGGTAACTAACTAAAAAAAAAATTCAACAAAAAGACTGACTATCAGAAGTGAAAGTAGTTTGCTTAAAAATAGAGAATTTCAGAGAACATGCCAGATGATGGAATCAGAGTAAAGAGACTACAGGAACGACTGCCTTTGTTTCAGAGACCCATAGTTACAAGTAATAATCTAAAATGTACAAATATTCTAAATATTTAGGCTGAACCATTTTGGTGACAGACGTGTCGGTGTACCCTAGATATCACTGGCCTATTCTCTAAAGGCTGCCACTAGGCTTACTGAGGGCTCTGTTTGGAACAAAGCCTCCTTTGTGTTCAGAGCAACAGCAAAGGCCCCAGATAAGAAATTAAGCAATAGCTAAGAAGGCCTTTATTCATGTGGGAACGGTGGAATACAATGTAGACCACTGATTAGGTCATGGGTTTATGGTCCACAAACATCTTATTTTGAAATGATAAACTGATGGTAAAAAATATAGATAAATGTCTTTTAAGTTAGCACAATTTATCTTGAATACTTCTCAATGAAAAATACTGAGTTTCTAAATTTTCAGAGGTGGCTGTATTAGAAGACTTTGACATCTGGCTTAAAGTCACCTCATTAAAGCCAAATACCATTTTCACCCATTAAGCCACCCAGAGCCAGAAATACTCCACTTTTGAAATCAATAAACTCAAAAATTTCAGCCTCTGACCAAACTTCCTTTGTGGTCTCTTAGTACCTCTCACCTACAAACTGTCAACAATACCTCCATGGTACCCCACTCTACTTATCTTGTAAGTCACTGGGTCCTACATATTCTATTCTAATATTTCATTTCAATTACCTTACCAGTGACCTGCAAACTGCCTAGTCCTAATGGATACTTCCACATCTTATTATTTCTACAACACTTTAAATGTCACACCCCTTCCAACTTGAAATTCTCTTGCTTTCCCTTTATGACATCTCTCTTGGTTTTCTTCTTTCTACTTTAATCATTGTTGCATTTAGGTGTCACTGATCTGTGAACTCACTGCATTATAACTTTTGGTTTACTTGGTTTTTTCTGTCATTGGACTGTCAAGTCTTTGAGGACAGGTATGGCATCTTTCAATTCTGTAATTTTAGTTCTGATAGCAGGCACCAAATACATTATTAGTGACAATTTAAGAAGTACATAATACATGAAAAGTGTCAGATTCTATAATCATTTAATTTCACTAAGGTACTGTTAAACTGTGAGGTCATTTGGGGGATATAAATAGACTCTGAATGCTCTTTTGGTGAAATTTCATTTCACAAGGAAAAATTCACAAATAACAAACTTCAAAACATACCTGTCCACTGTTGCTGAGATATTTCACACCAGTACTTTCTCACTGAAAGAATGTCCTTCAGCAATATGTTGCTACAATCAGCTCCATAAATGGCACCATTAGATGAATCTTTCACTGTCTCCATGATATAATTCAAGAGTTCTTGACATTTTAGCCTGGGTGCTCCTATTTAAAAATAAAACAAACAAACAAAAACATATAAATCTTAAGAAAAGTAAGTTAAGGATGCTTGGAATGGCAATTGTATAAATAATTCCATTTGGGAACTTACTATTAACTAACCTCCTTCTCATAAAACACGGATTAGCAAACTATGGCCCAGGGGCAAAATTCAGCCAACCACCTGTTTTTGGAAATAAAGTTTTTTGGACCATAAACATGTCTATTCATTTACATATTGTATATGGCTACTTTCATGCTAAAATGGCAAAGTTGAGTTGTTGAGACAGAGACTACATAGCCTGCAAAGTCAAAAACATTTACGATCTGGTTACTTTACAAAAAAAATTTGCCAATCCTATAGGATTATATAGCAAAAACAATCATTCATTCTACCTTAATAATTCACAATTTCTGACATTAGACCTTGAGTGACCCAAAGTTTCCTGGTATTTTTTATAAAAACCTGATTAGAATAAGATTATAAAGAGAATACTATTTCCTTTGAAAAGCAAAATTACTTCCAAGTCCTATAATAGCATTTATTATATATACATATGTAAGGCTATAATTTTTAGTTTTATTTAATTATTAGAGGTCCTGAAAATTCAGAATTAATGGATATATATATTTTTTAATGGAACTCTTTTTCTTTTAATTTATTTATTTCTGGCTGCATTGGGTCTTTGCTGTGCACAGGCTTTCTCTAGTTGAGGCAAGCAGGGGCTACTCTTCGTTGCGGTACACGGGCTTCTCACTGCGGTGGCTTCTCCTGTTGCAGAGCAACGGGCTCTATGCTCGCGCACTTCATTAGTTGTGGCACGCAGACTCAGTAGCTGTGGCTTGCGGGCTCTAGAGCACAGGCTCAGTATTTGTGGCACACGGGTGTAGTTGCTCCGCGGCATGTGGGATCTTCCCAGACCAGGGCTCAAACCCGTGTCCCCTGCATTGGCAGGCGGATTCTTAACCATTGTGCTACTAGGGAAGTCCCTGGATATATATATATTTTTTAATTTATTTAATTTATTTATTTATTTTTGACTGTGTTGGGTCTTTGTTACTGTACGCAGGCTTTCTCTAGTTGCGGTGAGTGGGGGCTACTCTTCGTTGCAGTGTGCGGGCTTACTGCGGTGGCTTCTCTTGTTGCAGAGCATGGGCTCTAGGTACTCGGGTTTCAGTAGTTGTGGTGCGTGGACTCAGTAGTTGTGGCTCGCGGGCCCTAGAGCACAGGCTCAGTAGTTGTGGCACGTGGGTTTAGCTGCTCCACGGCATATGGGATCTTCCCTGACCAGGGCTCAAACCCACGTCCCCTGCATTGGCAGACAGATTCTTAACCACTGCACCACCAAGGAAGCCCTGGATATATTCTGAAAGGTAACAAAAGTACATTTAAAAGTTATTTGTTACTTTCAGTAAATCGTATTGCTGTCACAGCTGAAATTTTTCGTATTTCAATATTAACAATCTTAAAATTGCATATAAATTTTTTGTTGTAAGTTACGAGCAGGGTGCAAGTCATTATGTATATTTGAATATATTCTAGTTTAGGATTTTTTATGATGAGACTAGTTATTTAGAAGTATGATAAATAAATATACACGGGTATAACAAAAAATCATCGCTTCTTGGCCTTTTGGCTAAGATCAAGTGTAGTTTCTGTTCTTATTAGTTTAAAAAATCATTTTTACTTATGGCTTATAATTTTAGGCATCTGGCTAATGATGAAATGCACAATCATAATATCCTCTGCTGTAACACCCTGTGCATTTCTCTCTTATAGTCTTCCTAACATTTTCTTAACTATAACATCTGTTATAGTTGAACAATATTTGCTTACTGGTTCCTTCCCATCTACCTCTTTTTTTCTGATCTCTGTTTCTTTCATCATACCTTGGGTACCAATGTTAAGCAAGTCTGGCAAAGTCTGGACATGTGTTTAAATTCTCATCAACCCTCCAACCCTTTAAAAAAAAAACTGAATAAGTGAGATGACACGATAGTAGCTCCTGGTTTTGCTCCGAGATTAAAGATGTTTAAGTTACAAGGTAAAACTTGAAAGAAAAAAAAGCCTTGAATAAAAATATCATTTTTCAACCATTTGAATAATCTTACACTGAAAATTTCATCCATTTATTCCTATAAACCAACATATTGATACTTTCATACATTTTTAAATGTGATCACGGGCTTCCCTGGGGGTGCAGTGGTTGAGAATCCACCTGCCAACGCAGGGTGTATTCCTGGTGGATTCCAGGTTCGACCCCTGGTCTGGGAAGATCCCACATGCCGTGAAGCAACTAAGCCCGTGCGCCACAACAACTGAGCCTGCACTCTAGAGCCCGTGAGCCACAACTACGGAAGCCCACGTGCCTAGAGCCCATGCTCCGCAACAAGAAAAGCCACCGCAACGAGAAGCCCGCACACCACAACGAAGAGTAGCCCCAGCTCGCCGCAACTGGAGAAAGCCCATGCTCAGCAACAAAGACCCAACGCAGCCAGAAATAAATAAAATGAAAATGTGATCTCCATTGTTAATTTTGCAATAGAAGGTTTTTTTCACTTTAAAGCAAAATTCTAAGCTGCAAACTTTTCTGATGGGCTACAAATAGGCTACAAATATCTTTCTCTCACTCACTCACAAATTCTGTCAGACCATATTAAGATCTATTAAGAGCCCAGCATTAGTAGCTAGGAATACAAATTTTAATGGATGCAGAGCAAAAGCAGGTGCAAAAATATTTCGGTGTAGCTTTCTTCTGTCTATGCTGGAGTCCCTGCTCAGGACTTGCAGCTACCCACACAAAATGGCATCTCAGAGGAGCCAAAAAACTAAATTTTTGCTAAAGCCACTGTCTTTTAGACTCAAGTCTCATACCACCATTCTGAAACATCATTCACTAACAATCTATATCCTTCTACTTAATAATGTTTACCAACATTGGGCTTTTCTGATTCTTAAACTAAACCTGGCATCACAAAGCCACTTTCTTATCTGTGAAAAACAAACGAAGTTTGAGTCCAAGTCCCTAAACAAACATTTCCGCCACTAGCTTTTCAGCATTGTATGAAAACCATTTCCTTACATAAGCCTACTAGGATTCTGCATTTTGGTTCAAAAATTTGGCTTTTCAAAACTGTATAAGTTCAAAATGGGAGATATGTGGCTCATCAGGAGCAAAAAAGAACTTGGGGTTTTTTTTAATCAACAGTAAGCATGCTATTAGTTAAAGAGTGTGGTTCTGACTGCCAAGAAAGCTAATGTGATCTTGGAATGAATCAGTAGAAGTATAGAATAAAAGATATGGAAGTCCTGCTCCACTCCATACAAATAAGAATATGCCTATAAGATTGAGTCCCACACTTTAAGAGACAGGGAATTAAACTGAAGAATATTCAGAAGTGACACAAAAACTAGCTCGTATGAGCAACAGGAAGTAGGTCTGTTTAGCTTAGAGAAGAGGACTCAGGGGAAATATCATGGGTAACTTCAAATATCTCAAAGGATATTTGAAAAAAGGATATTGAAAAAACTGAGTTAGTATTTTTCTGTATTATCTCAGCAAACAGAAGCAGTAACAAAAGGAGACAGGTTTTCACTACTATGAAAACTACTAAAACAGAAAAGAAAGCCTCAAAAGGCATGTTTTATCATTAAGGCTACCTAAGTGCCAGGGACATATAGATGGGATCCAAGAAAAATGGGTAGATGAAATAATATTTTTTAATCCTTCTAAACCCTGAGATTCTATCATTCCATGCTTGTATAAATTCCTCCAAATATTTGAACCTATAGTATTAAAAATCAGTATATGTACTAGAAATTAAGAGTTAGCACTGAACTTTTATCTCACCATATTCAGACCAAACTCATGTAACAATAATCTATTAAGCCAAGTAACAGCACTTACTTTTATTTGCACATTTGATGAAGTATTTGACTAAGCTACTGATTTCTTGCATCTTTTTCTGCCTGGTGGCTTGTGTTGAGGTTGATACATTTGGTTTTGCTGTTCTCAGACATTCCGTTTCTTTCTGAATATATTTCTGTAAAACTCTTCAAGAAAGTGCAATGTAATTTCAGAAACTCATTAAATACTTAAATTATTATAATAGTTTCAAAAAGTCCTTCATGCCATCATAAAGAGCATTGTTTAAACCACATTGCTTCAATCAATGTACCAGCTAAACAAAACAATTACATTTCTTTTTTAAGGCCTAAGCCCTCAACACCAATTTAAAGTCTGGCCTGCAAAGCTCTTAATCTGTAACCTCCAGGATTTTCTATTGCTTTCTTGCCTGCTTTCTCATTTTATCACTAAAAGCTTGCAATGCTATTAGGGGCTCTCAATTCTTTCTCAACTCTGTTACTCTGTACATGACCTATCTCTTTCCTAGGCAGTTGGTAATGTCTCTAGCCTTTAAATGAAGCCTGCCTATAAGATATTCATGATCAGCTGGGTACGTCAGGTGCATATTTGGCCTACATGATCAGCTTATGCAAAACAGTATTCATCTTTAGATAACTATATTTGTGGTATTTGAAATAAAGTAAGTAACCAGAGGAAAAGAAGTATATATTTTTCATGTTATCTACAATGATATTTGCAATAGTCTATCTAGTACCAAATAAGAGCTAAAAAATAAAATAGATTATCTGTTCTAAACGTTCAAGAACAATACTCATATTTCGCCTTGACTAAAAATGTTCTTTCAAGTTTATCAGTATTCTATATTAATTTAAAATATTTTATTCATCTTTCCTAAGTCTTACAATCTATTTCTAGTTATAAATGGACTTCGTAATTGAAAATTATGTCTTAATGTAAAAAGCATCAATTCTGTTTGCCACTCCAGTTCAGCAATGAATTGTGTCTTTCCAATGCCAGAGTTTTGTGTTTGTTAACTGCATTCATATAGAGTTTTTCTAAAATTCCTTTTTACTTTTTTATTATAGTTTAACATATGGCAGTTACTTAGAGAAATATTTAAATATGTCAAAGTAACAATAAAGGACTTGATATAACTTAATTTTATGCTCTAATTTGAAATAAAGTCTTATGAATGAACTGGTATGAATGAAATTCTCTCTAATCTTGAGTGAAATATGTCTAAGACATTTTATTGAACAAATGATTCAAAAATTTTAACTTTTTCTATATGAACATCCTTTAAAAATTATATTTCAGATAAATATTGAGCACCAATTTCCTATGCAAGGCACAAGGGTACAAAGGGAGCAAAGATAAATTAGACCTACATAAACAAAAAGAATCACAAGAGAAATAAAAATGAAAAAGAAAAATAAAGACAGTAAAAAAATAATGGAATACCTAAAAACAGCATCCCAATTCAAATATTTCCCTTGTTTGGAATCTGAATGCTGATCTAAATGTTGAACGGTTTCAGGATCCTGAATCAGGCGCTTAAATTTCTCAACCTCTTTCTGAAAATGAAAAAAGAACAAAATGAGTTACCAATCACACATCTGTTTCAAGGAAAGATTAAATTTAAGTAATTTACTACCCTTCGTTCTGTAGGTCTATCATGTTCTAGTTGACGGCAGCAAATAAGCAGATCATTAAGTGCTAGACTCATGATTCAGAATTTCAGAAAACACATCATCTGTAAAAAAAAAAAATACATATGTAAAATTATTTCAGACTGTGGTATTAATATATAGTTAGATCTAACTGTATAGCTAGAGGCATACTATAATGCACAATGATTTTTCTTAATACTTCCATATTTAAATGAGATTTTCTTAGAATATATCAAAACAAAGCCTTAACATGCAAATGTGCGTTGAATGTGTAGCAGGATAAAAATAAGTAAGGTATAATTTACTTTATTTTTCTGAGACCTCTTCTAAGAAGAGGATCTCTTAGAGGAGAGACCTTTTCTTCTTCTAAGAAACATGACATTTAAATTGAAATATAAAAGATGAAAAAAAGGCAGCCAGGCAAAGAGTAAGGAAAATAGCACTTAAGGATTTAACACTGTCTGAACGATTTAAAAGGACGCTTTCTTTTTTTTTCTTTTTTAAAATTTCATTTATTTATTTATTTTTGGCTGTGCTGGGTCTTTTCTGTGCGTGGGCTTTCTCTAGTTGTGGCGAGCGGGGGCCACTCTTCATTGCTGTGCGCGGGCCTCTCACTGTCGCGGCCTCGCTTGTTGCGGAGCACAAGCTCCAGATGCGCAGGCTCAGTAGTTGTGGCTCACGGGCCTAGTCGCTCCGCGGCATGTGGGATCTTCCCAGACCAGGGCTCGAACCCGTGTCCCCTGCATTGGCAGGCAGACTCTCAACCACTGCGCCACCAGGGAAGCCCAAAAGGACCCTTTCTTATACGTAGTGACTTGCCACTTTCCTGAGCCAAAAGCTTAAATTGCTTATGCTTTGGAATGGATATGTAAGAGGTTATCAGAGCTAGTAAGCCTTGCCTAGCACTTACATCTCAACTGGCTTTATGGTTCTCATTTAATACATAAAAGTAGAAGAAAAATGATATTATTGTTATAAAAGGAAACGAAGGAAATTATATGCTATAGTGATATACCTTGCAAATGTCAAAGGTCAACTATATTTTATATATCTTAATGCCATTGCAGTAGACCTCCTCCTTTTAGATTTTCTGATATAATCAAACCTTCCTTTGATAAACTTAAAAATCTTTCAAGAAAAGCATTGTTTTAGTATTTCTGAGCCTTTTTACAAAGAAGCTTCACTTTTGTTACTATGTTTATAAACAAGGAAAAAATGTACGTCTGTCTATTATATCTACACTACATATATATCTCAAGAGGAAAAAAAGGTGGGCAAAGTCCTTTCCCCATCCATCCACATAAATTCTACTCAATCTTTCAAGATCAAGTATATTACTCTGCCCCTGCTTAATCTCACAGAATCTTAAAATTGGAACGAACTGAGAGACCATGTCCAATCTTCCTACAAAGGAAGAAATCTCTCCAACAAAATTATTGACCTCTCTTTAAACACTCTCACTTAGAACAAACTTCCTAGTAACACTACCTATTTTATTGGCAGATAGCTCTAATTCTCTTCTCCATTTATATCCATAAGTCGTTCTGATTCTTTTACCCCTATAACAACCTCCTTTTCTATGCTGTAGAATACAGGTCATTATTTATTTGATTGCCTTTTTCATTTGATTGTATACCTCTTGAAGACAAGGACTGTCGTTTTTACTTTTCCATTCCTTATAGTTGTATCTAGAACTCCTCTCCCTTCTTGCTCAATCTTAGTTTAAAGGCTTCCTGAGTCAATAAGGAAAATAAAATTGGGATTCTAACCAATGAAAACACCTTAGCAATATCCAAAGAACCGTAAAGGCAGGCACCTATATTCTTTTTTTTTTTTTTTTTTAAGCGGTATGCAGGCCTCTCACTGTTGTGGCCTCTCCCGTTGCGGAGCACAGGCTCCAGACGCACAAGCTCAGCGGCCATGGCTCACGAGACCAGCCGCTTCGCAGCACGTGGGATCTTCCCGGACCGGGGCACGAACCCATGTCCCCTGCATCGGCAGGCGGACTCTCAACCACTGCACCACCAGTGAAGCCCAGGCACCTATATTCTTAATGTTATTTGTAGTGTGAAAAAAAATGCATGTTTACTGAACATGTGACACTTCCAAGAAGTGACAGCCCTAAACTTTTTTTTTAAGCTGTGGCTTTTCTGAACTTGCTTTTCCCCTTATCCAATTCTCAGAGATTGATTACTTTCAAGAAAACAAAACAGTTCAGTATTATCTACATAAACAGGAAATGTTCATTCACTGCGACAAGCAACAATATTTACTGGGCAACTACTATGTGTGAGGTGCTATGTTAGGGGTAGTTAAGACACATAATGAACTAAATAGACACAAATCCTACCCTCATGGAGTCATGACTAGTGGGGAAGAATGACAATAAACAAGTACACTGATAAATCAATGCATAATTCCAAATTGTGATATATGACTCAAAGGGAGCAAATATACATTAGCAATGGAATGGATCATTTTTTATAAACTATCAAGGAAAATGTATCAGAGGAAGTTACAATAAAGCCAAGATCTGAATGAACTGGTGCCAATCACAGAAAGAGTTAAAGGACCAACATCTTAGAGAAGGAAACTAGCACAGCCAAAGGGTCCCAAGATGAAAAAATGCAAAGTATGTTGGAGGAACTGAAAGATGGCCAAAGGAACTAGAGAGTAGACAGGCAGAGTAAGAGTGTCACCAGATAAAGCTGAATTCAATTAATACATTAATCCACAACAATTAAGGTTCTACTCCCAACCATGCAACTGGCATGGTACATGTTTCCTAGGTAACAGCTTCTGAACTGGAAAATCCGTTGTTCCTTTTCGGATCTCAACCAAGTTGGTCCCTTTGCAGAATTTGACAATGATGCTTATATACCAGCTTCCTAGATCTAATTCTACCTGTAGCATGCCATTCTTTTCTAACGGTAAGAGTGTGGAGTCTGTGGTCAGATTGTACTAGTTCATAACCTGGTCCTGCCACTTACAAGCTGTATAACCTTGGGCATGTTAGCTAATCTCTCTAAACCTCCGTCTTCTCAATGATAAAATGAAAAACAATACTAGAACTGAACTAGATCTTCAAAGAGTTACTTATTGTAAGGATTCGTGTCCATGTTTAACACTGCCTGGGACACAGAAGTTGCTCAATAAATGTTAGCAGTTATCATTATTCCCTTTCTGTTTCACAAGTCTCTTTTGATGGTTCTTTTTCCACCCACACCTGAAAGAACATCCTTGTCTCCTTACTTCTCACTGTATGTTCTCACAGTAGGATCTCATCCATTCCTATGACTTCAACACGTGAAAAATGCCCACATCTATTTCATTCAGTGCAGGACCTCACTCTTGAGCTTCAGGAACCTTTTACACGTTGTGCCTTTATATGCGTTTTCCCTTCTGTCTAGAAGGTTCCTATCACCCTCCAGGACAATTTAACACTGCAAGGTCTCACCGCAAACAGAATTGATTCTCCCAGGCTACGTTTCTACAGAACCTCATCCACTCCTCTACCACCACAATCCTCTTCTATCACATTTTCATTCTTAATACTAATAGTCTTGTTACTTATCCGTACCTGATAAAAGCAGCCACCAACGCTCTTGAGTGCTCACCACAGGACAGGATTATCACAAGGAAGACAGTACAGCGAGGTCACACAGCTAGCTGACTCGAACTCCGGGAGTGTGATACCAAAGCCCACGCTCTTAATCACGAGACTGTAGTTTAAGCCCAAACAAATTGCTCGCTGATTAAAACTACTAATTATGAGAGGAGAGAAAAAGATGATTACTCAAGCCATCTAGTTACATCTGGACACGGGAAGGGTACGCGCACGAAGGTTCAATTCTGGGCATTAAGAAGCAGCTTCAAGGCTATGTCGGCTGGAGCAGGAAGGGTGGGCGGACGAGAGCGATAAGGGCAGTGGGCTGGGCAAGATGAGGTGAAGAGAAGGAGTGAGTCTGAAGGCCAGGGCTGAACGGCTCAGATACGACTGAACTCCCCAACGCAGAAGCCACTGCGCTGCTTCCGCGCCCCTACCGCTGGACTCGGATATCCAAGGCGGAATCTCTGGAAGCGGCGATGGCCGAAGCCTAGAATCCCGCTCAACTCGCCTCCCTCACGAGCCCAGCCTTCTGTCCACGCACTATTTCGGCTTCCGGATCAAACCTGGCGTGACCACGCAGCGTGCGTCTCCGTCGGAAGCAGTAAGGCAGACGGGCGCCCGGACACTGTCTGCCCATGCGCGCCAAACGCTACAAGCTTCAGCTCCCAGCACTCGCACCCCCAAAACGACCGCTGCGTTCGCCGCTCGCACTGCCCGCCAATGGCGTGCGACCCTGCCTTCGCCGCTCGCCCGCTAGCTCGGGCTCCGGCTCACTCGTCCCGCCTCCTCGCCCCCTTCAGCCTCACCCCTCCAAATATGAGGACGGATATGACGACAGTTCGAAGGAGAACCAGGCGGGTTTCATTTCGGCGCCTTTCTTTCTCCGGCGGAAGCGATTGGCTGGCGAGGAGCTAAAGAGGCGGGACAAATCGCCGCGGGTTTAGTGCCGCCACTGGAACCGGGAGATGCGGCGCAGAAGCTGTCGCTGTGTTGGCTTTTACCTGGGTCTCGTCTCTTATTGTGGTTCCTTCTGCGGCTTCGATCATGCTGTTACCTTCGGACGTAGCCCGACTGGTATTGGGTAAGCGCCGACGCTGGAGGGAGGGGTATTGAACCAGGCTAAGCAGGACGGAAGGACCTTTGGGGCCAAAGGTTTTCCTTGGGTGGGGAAGCTTTGGGGCTTTGCCTCCCCGCCTGCAAATTCAAACTGGAGGTGAATCTTCTTCAGTCGGAGGCTCGGATGGTTTAAGCTTCTTTGTGTGTGGATGCTCCTCTCTTCCGAGGCTCCGTGGCGAGGGGAGGCTGAAGAGAAGCTCGGGGTGAAACACCTGAGGCCCGGATCCGGTGGGAAAATCAGGCCTGCACACTTAATTAGGATCCCTGCAAGGGGAGTTGCCTATGTGATGGATGGACTGCGTTTTTCAGCCTTGGGCTCACTTTCCCGTGTCAGAGCTGGGACCGAATTAGGAAAAATAAGAACTTCCCCAGCCACCCAGCTTTGTAGAAGAACCTTCTTGACGACCTTCTCATAACTAGCCCTTAGAACTACGAATTTGGGACAAATGGGGTGATCTTCCTTCTCTATCCCCCACCCTCCCGCAAGAAGTCGTAGAGTGTAGAGGTTTGAAATGCCAGTTGCATACTTTAAGACAGCAGCAATTCCTGTTCTTTTGATTAGCAAGAATTTTCACAGGGGAAATGCCTTCCATTTAAACATTTTAACATTTAAACATTTAAACATTTCTAGTCCTAGTTAGTTTTTCCTCAATTTGAAAAGAATTAGTAACACTGCCTGTTGTCAGACTGTATTGTCTGTGTGGGAAACGGGTTTTGTTGTTTTTCCCCTGAAAGAATAAAGAGGATTGTACTGCTGGGAATGAGAGCCACATAAATCTCAAAACCAGAGCCAGTGATTTACAGACATCATATATGAATGGTAAATGGTAAACATCTGTGATAAAACTTCCCCTGGCATCCACGGCCATTACTACCATTATTTTATTGCCAAAAAAATCCATTTCGTATTCCATTTTAAGTACTCAGCCCTGTCCAAAAAAAACGGCTTTTGTGCACAGGTTCTCGATGAGCACATTTTGCAGAAAACATTAGAAGGTAATGGTTCTACCATATGTTTTTGGAGAAAATAATGACTTAAGTTTAAACTAATATTTTGTTAATGTTTGGTTAATCTTTTGTGCACTTTATCAGAACTGAATATCAACAGTTAACCTACATCATCTAAGGAAAAAGCTAGCTATCTTGTAATTGTTATATTAATTAGGCTTATATGTAAACAGATCCAAAGTAGACTTTCACAAAGTTCACAATAACATTGACATACTTTATTATGGGTAGCTGTCTTGTGCATTGTGGGATGTTTATCAGCATCCCTGGCTTCTATCCATTAGATGCCAGCAGGACCCAGTCCCCACCCCCACCCAGTCGTGAGAATAAAAAAAGTGTCCAGATATTGCCAGTATGTTTCCTGGAGGGCACGAACCACTGGTCTTAAGAAAGCAGTACGATTTTCTAACTGGAATAATTTACACCAAACTTGTATTTATTCTCCACAAACCAGCTACTCTCCTAGACTTCCTCCTTTTTTTTAAATGGATAAAAACTACAGAGATTGTTTCTTACCCTAAAATTCTTATTTGTCATTCACATTCCATTTTCATTGCCACCAATCCTAGCAGTATGCATCCCATTACTTCTCTTTTGGACTGTTGTCATGGCTTCTCATATGGTCCTGCAATTCATCTTATTTACTGTTACAAAAATCTGCCTAAAGCATTCACACTACACCTCCAATTCTGAAAGTTGAAAGAGTTGTGCACTTAAAAAATTTCAAGTTGTGCAAAAGAATAATACCAAAAAAAGCAAATCTCCCCACACTCACCACTCTTGCTTTTTTCATTTAGCATTATCATATCAACATGGAGATCTGTGATCACACAACTTAGTGGCTTAAAATATTAACAGTTTTATTATTTGCTCATGTTTCTCCTCCTGTCAGTACTCCCTCCCTCTCAGTACTCCTTCAGCCCCTCTCATTGTTGGCCCCTTTTCTTCATTATGTCCTTTCAGCAAATCTTTGGGTGGTAGTATGTTCCAGGCACTGTGCCAAATGCTAAAAATAGAGTTCTTCCCTTAGAGTTTACATAATTGGGTTTTTTACCCTTACCCACACACACCAAAACATTTTCCTAGACCCCACCTCACATTCTATCTAATGCTCTATCTATGTCATCCTTTCACAAGTCAGATTTATTCAAAGAATAAGCTCTACTTAGTTGCTCTATTTCCTCACTTAGCTTTCATTCTTCAACATACTGTGCTTTCGTACCTCACTACTCCACTTAAATAGCCCTTGCTACTCTGCTACATCCAGCTATTTCCTTGCTGGAATTTCTTTAAATATTGTACAGGCCAAACTACATCAAAGTGTTGTTTGTTGCCTCTGGGCCACCAGTTTTGGTTTTATTAGTATGTCATACAAGGTGCTCTGTGGAACTGATCCTACCCATCTCTCTTGCTTGATCTCAACTTTTCGACATAGGCCCTATGCTCCAGGCATACCAAACGACTTGCAGTTTCTGCAGATACTCTTCTTATGTATTTTGTTCTCTCTGCCTGCAATGTTTTTCTCCCCTAGTACACTTGTATTCAAGGTTCAGGTCAATTGTAATCTCTCAAACTTTTTCCAGCAGGTACAGTTAGTACTTTCTCCTTACATGCTCTCATGGCATTGTGGATTACTTCTGTCATACTCTTACCATGTTTTATTGTAGCTTTGTGTTTACTTACTTTTTTTTTTTTTGGTAAAATAAAACATAACAAAATTTAACCATTTTAGCCATTTTTACAGTTCTGGGACATTAAGTACAATCACATTGTTCTGTAACCATCACCATCATTCACCTATAGAACCTCACCTTACCAAAATGAAACTTACTTTTTTGTCCTATGTAGTATTCTTAATCTGGGATTAATGGACAGGCTTCAAGAGTTCTGTGAGCCCCCAGACTATCTATAAAACTTAATGTATAGGTGGGGCATTTTTTTTATGGGTAAAGTATCCAGAACCTTATTTAGATTCCCAAATATGTTTGTTCCTTCCTGTGTGAGTCAGCATCCATTCAGGAAAACTGAAAGTAATCTGAGTATTTAACATGGAGGGATTTAATGAGGGAATTGGTTACACTGGTGATAGAAAAGCTAAGACAAGCTGCTTACATGAGCCAGCTCAGAGAGTAGCAACAGCAGGAAACCACTCTGATAATCAGTAAGACAAGGAGAGATGAAACCCAGAGGCTGGTTTCACTGTGGAAGCTGGAAGGTAGACTTGTCTGGTGTGGGAGCAGTAGTAGAGGAGATTCTACCATGGCAAAGAGGAAATGGAGGAAAAAAACATGGCTGCTTCCAACTGCCCTCCAATCTCCAACTGGTGCTTCCCATTGATTGAACCCAACCAGAAGCTAGCTGACATGGAGCCCAGGAAATTGCCTGCAGGGGCTCAGGTTTCCTGTCCTACAGGGCAGAGCAGGGGAAACAGGAAGAGTAGATTTGAAGGCAAACAACCAGGACTGCCATACCTCTGAAAGTTGAAGAGCCACTGGTTCTATTCACCTTTATATCACTAAGACGTAGATATTTAATAAATATTTACAAAAGTGTAGCTGTGATCATGACCTTCCCCTTTGTACTGAATAATATCTGTCATTTTTTTCAGATTCTGTTTATTCAGATTCTGTTATTTATTCATAATAATATGTCATTGCTGACATTTACAACATTTTATGGTCCTTACCCATTCTGTCTTTTCAGCTGTATTTCCAGCTGTTCTCCATCATATACCTAGTTCTTCATCCAAAACAGGCATGTTCTTCAAACATGCTCCATATGTGCTTTCCATCAGCTTCGTTGGGATTCCCCTACTGTCCTTCACTATTTGTCTCTTCCTTGAAACATGCATAGTATTCCCCAGTCTGTTAATACTTTCTCTAGCCCCTATGAAGTAACTCCAATTGTCTTACCACCTTTCCTTATATTACAGTTATTTGCATGTATATCTTTTGGGTCCTTGTAGATTATAGCTTCTTTATAGAGAGATTTTCTTTGTTATTTGTGGATCTAGTAATATAAAGCACTGTAAGTTAAGTATAAAGCACTGCAAGTTAAGTCTTCCCAAGAATTATTTACATTTTTTAAAGATCTTAAACTACTGATATTTGGGGGAAATTATTAGAATATGTGAAGGAAATATTTTCAGGTAGGGAGGTTTGCTGTCTCTTGCTTTCTTCATCAGGTGTATCTCTCTTTATCTTTCCCTCTCTATAAATAGGAAGAAGAGAGGGCAGACTGTTGGCATCCTAGGTCCTAAAATTCAAAAACCCTAGATATAGCTAGGATTTTGTCTTTCCTTCTCTTTTTCAATTATGTTTTCCCTTCAGTCTATTTGTTACTCATTACTACCGCCACTGAAAAGCAGGCAGAAGACAATATTAAGAAAAAAAGACATTCAAATTACCTATTTGAACATTGTTCAGTAAGTTTACACAAAAGATGTAGTTATTTTAAAGTTTTTTTTTTTTTTTTTTTTTTTTTTTTGTGGTACGCGGGCCTCTCACTGCTGTGGCCTCTCCCGTTGTGGAGCACAGGCTCCGGACGCGCACGCTCAGCGGCCACGGCTCACGGGCCCAGCCGCTCCGCGGCACGTGGGATCCCCCCAGACCGGGGCACGAACCCGCGTCCCCTGCATCGTCAGGCGGACTCTCAACCACTGCACCGCCAGGGAAGCCCTAAAGATTTTTTTAAGGAATAAAAAGGAGAAACAAATTAAACTAATTTTGATTGAAGAGTAACTATTTGTATTATTGTAATAAAAGATAATTGGCCCCTATTGTGTATTTTCATTGTAACATTTTAGATTTAGAATAATTTGTACCTAAAATTTCCCCCATTATTCTGATTGAGAATTGGTTACAATCAGGTACTTAATGATGATAAATAAGCTTTTCGTAGGCAAATAACTGGTTAACTGTAAGTGTAATAATAAATGAGCATGAAAGCAATCAACTGTTGCTTTACCACATTATTTTGGAACTTCCCAGACTAAAGTAAAGCAGAATACATCAAGTCTAATCCAAAATGGGAATTCTGGATAGCCCAAAGGTGGGAAGTTTTTTGAAGAGCAGAAGAGTTATATCAGATATTGCTATTTAAAAATGTATCATAACTTTTAAACACTGTTGTAGAAGCAATCTAGCCTTTTAACAAAGGCTTTTCTCAAATGTATACTATACAAAAGTATAATATCTTACAAGAAGCCAAAAACTATCTGGTCTTCATTGATTCCTTTTTTTTTTTTGGCTGCGCCGCTAATTCCCTGACCCTCGGCAGTGAAAGCACGGAGTCCTAGCCACTGGACCACCAGGGAATTACCACCATATTTTTCTAGAAAGGTTAACTGTATATCACTATATTCTGTCTTGGGCAGCATTTCTCAACCTCTATTTCGTTATCATACCCTTAGGAAGTATTTTTAGACTTTTTTTTCCCCTAATTGCCCCTTGCATGAGATTTTAATGTTACAAATACACTGTTTATATATTGTATGTATATCTGTGATTTATGCATAAAAAGAGTTATATTTTATTCATTCCCCTTCCTCCCCAGTACCAATTTTCACCCCCTTGGGACTATGTCATGCGTTTTGAGAATACTTGGTCTAGAAAAAAGCAAATCTACTTTAAGGAATTAGATTTCATAGCACCAGCTGTTAGAAGTCCCAAGTGATTGTCAATGTCTGGGGTGATTAGTACTTTTGAAACTTTCTACCATGAAAAGAAACTGTTTGGGGTCTTCAATTTAAGTCTTGAAGCATGTAAAGAAAAAGCTCCAACTGCCCTGATTCCATGAATGATTCTAGTGATTTATAGACATTTAAAATTCTAACTTCATGAAATCCTAGTGGCAGCTGACTTACTTATTCCAAATAATGTAACTGTTAGAAAGCCAGTCATAAAAAATGATTTCTTTTCAGCTGGCTATAGTTTTATTGGGGTTTATATTGGGTTGTTTATTTGTGAAAAATGAAAAACCAAGGAAAATAGCAGTCTATCTTTGATCCACATTGAAAGTGATTTTATATTTTCAGTGAAGGGGATATTGAAGTGGTAGTATCTGAAGTGAAAGGTTTCTTCTGATTTCTAAATGCTTTCTCACACTCCAAACGACAATGTCTTTGGTTGTTTTTTTTGTATGTTTGTTTCTCCCTGTAGCATTGATTAGCAAGAGGTTGGAAAACTGATTCATCAACTATGAGTACAAACTGGTGAATTGGTTCCCAAATCCCAGGTAGGGCATTCCCTAAAATAGGATGACAATTTCCTTGCCCTTTTCTTTTTATAATGCTCGTATATAATAACTTTGTAGGCCCTCTCAATTTTTTGACTTGAAGGGCCTGGTTGAAGATATCATTCCAGGTGAAGAGGGTAGACCTTTATAATTTTAAAGTTGGGAAAGACCTTAGTAATAATTGCCTTAGTAGTTATTAACTATTATACCAACACCAAGGTAAATATACTACAAAGGGAATCTAGTATCCAGTAATAGGATTTCGGTACATAGGGAATTCAAAAAAAGATTCTCTGAGGAAGTGATAATTACAGTAGACCTGAAGAATGAGTTGGAAAAAAAAGAAAAGGAAAAAAAAAAAAAAGAATGAGTTGGAAGTAGCTAGGCTAAGAAAAGATAAGCTGCCCAAGCAAAGGCAATAAAGTATACAGTAGCCTTGAAATAAGAGCATTTATGTATTGAAAACATGCTCAACATCAGTAATTATTAAATAGAAATCAAAACTACAATGAAGTACCACTTCACAGCAGTCAGGATAGTCATATTAAAAAGTCTACAAATAACAAATGTTGGAGAGGGTGTGGAAAAAAGGGAACCCTCCTACACTGTTGGTGAGAATATAATAAGTTGGTGCAGCCACTATGGAAAACAGTATGGAGGTTCCTCAACTAAAATTAAAGTTGCCATATGATCCAGCAGTCTCCCACTCCAGGGCATATAAACAGACAAAACGATAATTCAAAAAGATACATATACCTGTATGTTCATAGCAGCACTATTCACAATAGCCAAGACATGGAAACAACCTAAATGTCCATCAACAGATGACTGGATAAAGATGTGGTACGTGTATACAATGGAATACTACTCAGCCATAAGAAAGAATGAAATAATGCCGTTTGCAGCAACATGGATGGACTTGGAGATTATCATACTAAGTAAAGTAAGTAAAAAAGAGAAAGACAAATACCATATGATATCACTTATATGTGGAATCTAAAGTATGACACAAATGAACCTATTTACAGAACAGAAATACTCTCAGACATAGAGAACAGACTTGTGGTTGCAGGGGGGAGGAGAGGATGGATTGAGAGATTGTTGTATAAACAACAAGGTGCTACCATACAGCATAGGGAACTATATTCAATATCCTGTGATAACCATAATGGAAAAGAATGTTTTAAATGTGTGTGTGTGTGTGTGTGTGTGTATTTATTTATGTATAACTGAATCACTTTGCTGTACAGCAGAAATTAACACAATATTGTAAATCAACTATATTTCAGTTTTTAAAAAAAGCATTCATGTATTCATGAAATTGAAAGACCGGTTTGGCTAGGAAAGACGGAATGACAAGACATAAGGCTAAAGAGGAAATTAGGATATAAAACAAGTAGAGCCTCATATGACATATTAAGAATATAGGATTTTTTCTCATTGAGATATAATTCACATACCACAGGGTGTAAATTTCAGTAGTTTTTAGTACGTGTTGTGCTACCATCACCATTATCTTAATTCCAGAACATTTTATCACCCCGGAAAGAAACCCCATACTCGTTAACAGTCACTCCCAATTTCTCCCTTTTCACATCTTCTGGCAACTAGTAATTTACTTTCTGTCTATAGATTTGCCTGTTCTGGACATTTCATGTAAATATGATTATACAGTATGTGGCCTTTTATGTCTGACTTCTTGAATTTACCAGTGTTTTCAAGATTCATCAATGTTTCAACAAGTATAGATAATTCCTTCTTATGGATGAATAATATTCTGTTGTATGGATATACCACATTTTGTTTGTCCATTGATGAACAGTAGCTTGTTTCCACTTTGGGGCTATTATTAAAAATGCTGCTGTGAACATTTGTGTACAAGTTTTGTTTGGGCATATGATTTCAGTTCTCTTAGATATATTCCTAGGAGTGGATTAGCTTGATTGTATGGTAATTCTATGTTTACTATTTTTGAGAACTTAACATATGGTTTTCAAAAGTGTCTGTACCATTTTATGTTCCTACCAGCAATATATGAGGTTTCCAATTTCTCCACATTTTTGCCAATACTAACTACTGTCTGTCTTTTAATTCTAGGTATCCTAATGGGTATGAATTAGTATATCTCATTGTGCTTTTGCTTTTACATTTTCCTAATGACCAACGAAGTTGAGCCTCTTTTCGTGTGCTTATTAGCAGTTTGTGTATCTTCTTTGGAGAAAGGTCTGTTCAGATCTTTTGTGCATTTTTTAATTGGGTTATTTGTCTTGTTATTATTGTCTTGCAAGAGTTTTTTTAATATATTCTGTATTCTGGTCCCTTATCAGATATATGATTTGCAAATATTTTCTTCCGTTTTGTTGGTTGTCTTTTCACTTTCTTGATAGTATCTTTGGAAGTACAAAAGTTTTTAATTTTGATAAAGTTCAGTTTATTTTTTTCTTTGGTTGCTTATTCTTTAGATGCCATATGTAAGAAACCATTATCTAATCTAAGGTCAAAAAAATTTACACCTGTGACTTTTTTCTAAAAGTTATAGTTTTAGCTCTTATATTTAGGTCTTTGATTCATTTTGAGTTACTTTTTGTATTTAGCATGAAGAAAGGGTCCAACTTCAGTTTGACAACTGGTGGCTATCCAGTTGTCCCAGCACCAGCTGTGAAAAGACTATTCTTTCCCCCATTGAAGTGATGTGGTACTTTTCTAAAAACTCAATTGACCATAAAAGCTTAGACTGTTAATTCTGTTCAACTGACCTACATATCTATCCTTATGCCAGTACACAGTTATCTTGATTACTATAGCTTTGTAATATGTTTTGAAATAGGTAAATGTGAGTCCTCCAGTTGTTTTGTTTTCGAGATTGTTTTGCTACTCTGTGTCCCTTGTATTTCCTTACAAATTTTAGGATCAGTTTATTAATTTCTGCAAAAAAGGCAGGTGGGGTTTTGGTAGGGATTGTGTTGTGTGTGTAGGTCAACTTTGGGAGTATTGATATTCTTCGGGTCCATGAACCCAAGATATCTTCCCATTTATTTAGTCTTATTTAACGTCTTTTAATGTTTTCTAGTTTTAGTGTACTCTTATTTTGTTAAACTTATTTCTAAGTATTCTTTTTAATGTTATTTTAAATAGAATTGTTTTCTTAATTTCATTTTTGGATTGTTCATTGCAAGTGTATAGATATACAGTTGATTTCTGTATAGGCATCTTGTATCCCACAGCCTTGCTGAAGTCATTTAAAATTTTCTATATGTGACATCATCTCTTCTGGAAACAGAACTGACTTTTGGTTTCATTGATTTTTCTCTATTTTTTAACTCTCTATTCCTTTTTTTTTTTTTTTCCTCTAATATCCATTATTTCCTTCCCTCTGCTTCCTTTGGGTTTAGTTTGCTCTATTTCTAGTTTCTTAAAGTGCAAGGATAGGTTATGGATTTGAGGTCTTTCATCTTTTTAATACAGGTATTTATAGCTATAAGTATACAAATAAGCAATGCTTTAGCTGATAAGTTTTGGTATATTGTATTTTTGTTTGCATTTATCTTAAAATATTTTCTACTTATTTATATATTCTCTGACCCTTTGATTATTTAGGAGAGTGTTTGATTTCCACATATTTGTGAATTTCCCATTGTTTCTGATTTCTCATTTAATTCCATACTCAGTATGATTTCAGTCTTTTTTCATTTATTAAAGACTGGGCAATTAGGAGAGAAATTGAAATAACAAGCATCCAGATTGGAAAGGCAGGAGTCAAATATCTCTGTTTTCAGATTAGATGATGTCTTGACCAGGCTAGAACTTTCAGTACAGTGTTGCATAGAAGTGGCAAGAGCAGGCATCTTTGTCTTGTCCTTGATCTTGTGGGGAAAGCTTTGAGTCTTTCATCATTGAATATGACGTTCACTTGTCTTAATGTCCACTTTGTCTAATACTGGTGTAGCCTCTCCAGCTGTCATTAGGTTACTGTCTGGATGGTGTATCTTTTTCCATCCTTTTATTTTCAACTAATTTGTGTCTTTAATCTAAAGTATGTCTATTGTCAAGAACATATAGTTGGATCATATTTTTATTCATTCTGTGAGTCTCTGCCTTTTAATTAGGTGCTTAATCCATTGCCATTAAATGTAATTACTGATTAGATGTGGATTTTGTCTGCCATTTAATTATTTGTAGTCTATACATCTTACTTTTTTTTGTTCTGCTATTCCTCTAGTACTGCCTTTTTTGTATTGAGTAGATCCAGTTTAACATTCTAATTTCATTGTTTCCTTTTTATTTTTTATGTTTAAGTTATTTTCTTCATGATTGCTTAGAGATTACAGTTAACTTAAAACAATTCTATTTGGATTAATATCAACTTAGTTTCAATAGTATATTAAAAATTTTGCACCTTTATAATTCCA
Source organism: Tursiops truncatus (assembly GCF_011762595.2). Lineage (NCBI taxonomy): Eukaryota > Metazoa > Chordata > Mammalia > Artiodactyla > Delphinidae > Tursiops > Tursiops truncatus. The sequence continues at coordinate 24,294,641 of NC_047041.1, forward strand.
TTCCCTTTCCCCTTCTTTTTGCTGTTAAAGTAATATAAATTACATCTTCATATATTGTAGGCCCATCAAGACAGATTTATAATTGTTGCTGTATGCAGTTGTTTGGTTTTTTTTTTGAACATTTTCCCCCTTTTTAATTAATTAATTTATTTTTTATTTGGCCACATAGCGTGTGGGATCTTAGTTCCCCAACCAGGGATGGAACCCACGCCCCCTGCATTGGAAGCACAGAGTCTTAACCACTGGAGCGCCAGGGAAGTTCCTGCAGTTGTCTTTTAAAGCAGAGAGGAGAAAAAGGATTACAAACAAATATCATTTATACTATTTTATTCTTGCCTGTGTAGTTACCTTTACCATTTCTCGTTAATATTTTAGTGTGGATTTGACTTTCATTTTAGTCTGAAGGACTCCCTTTAATATTTCATATAGGGCAAGTCTGTTAGCAGCAGATTATTTCAGTGTTTTTAATCTGGGACTATCTTAGTTTCTTAATTTTGAAGAAGTCATGCTAGATAATAGAATTCTTGGTTGACTTTTTCCTGTCAGCACTTTTAATATGTCATCTCACTGCCTCTGGCCTTCATGATTTCTAATGAGAACTCAGCTGTTAATCTTATAGAGGATCCCTTGTATGTTATAAGCCATTTCTCTTTCCACTTTCAAGATTCTCTCTTTTGGCAATTTACGATATATCTAGCTATGGATCTCTTTGAGTTTATCTTACTTGTAGTTTTTTGGGTTTCCTGAATAAGTAGATTGATTATAGTTTCCTAAAATTTGGGGTGTTCTCAGCCCAATATTTCTTCAAATATTCTTTCTACCCTTTTCTGTCTCTCAGTTCCTTCTGGGACCCCCAGAACATATGCTTATGTTGGTACATTTGAAAAAGTTTCACAGGTCTCTGAGACTGTTCACTTTCGTCATTCTTTTTTTGTTTGTGTTCCTCATACTAGATAATCTCATTTGATCTATGTTCAAGTGCACTGATTCTTTGATCTTTCTCCTCAAATCTGCTATTTATTGGCAAATTTTGTACTTCAGTTATTATGTTTTTTGTTTTCAACTCTAGAATTTCTACATGGTTTTTTTCTTTTAATTTCTTTCTCTTTTATTTCTTTTTCATAGATGTTCTCATAATTTTGTTTAGCTATTTAGGTATAGTTTTCTTTAGTTCTCTGACCTTATTTTAAAAAGCTGGAAGTTTTAAGTCTAGTGCCTTGGCTTCCTTAGTGACAGTTTCTACTGACCGTACATTTTCCCCCTTGTTTATTAGCCATACTTTCTTGTTTTTCTGCATGTCTCATAATTTCTTTACTGAAAATTGAGAACTTTAAAAGTTTTCAATTGGTATAGTGGTAGAATGTGACAACTCTTGTAATCTGATTCACCTCCCTCCTTCATGTTTGTTATTGCTCCTTGTTGTTGTTTAGCAGTTTTTTTTTTAACGATTAGTCTCCTGAACTAATTATGTAAAGTCTATATTCTTTGAGTTTATATTCTATGATTGGACAATGATTTTCTTAAATGCTTGGAGTCAGTAAATCTCCCACTGTTTGCTAGGGGGCTGTGTGTACATTGGGGTATGCTTCAACATTCAGCTAAGCATTTGACAGCTTTGCCTTAGCCTTCACTTCCTGCTTGTCAGAGGCTTATGGTCAGCCAGAGGTGAGTGCTTAGGGTTGTCAGATCTTTTCTGAATACACATGCTACCCTACGTTTGCACATGGCCTTCTAGTGTCCCAGGAGTATGTCAGAGCCTTTAAAATCCCCCTACAGACTTCTCATTCCCCAGCTTTTCTTTTTGAGTTTGTTTGTTTGTTTAGCTTGTTGTTTGTCCCAACCATTATCTCTGTCATAGGCAGCTGTAGTGTTAACCAGTTTCTGCTGATTGATTTAACAAAAACACCTCCAAGGAGAAGGTTTACAGAGGGTGAACTTTGATTCAATTCAAAGACAAGCCATGCAAGTGAGGTTTTACATGAAGTTGTCACACAAATCAAATAATGACAGTTTCTGGGAATGGGACTTGGGAAAGATTCCAGCTTCATCTGATCTGTCCGTTTTCTACTGGGCTGCTGGTTTTCACTGCATTTGCAGGCTGTTGATTTTCAAGTATACCACTCAGTTGGAGAGATGAGCATGAGAATAGAGGAAGTTAAAATGCCACAGTGTTCATTGTCCTTACTGACATTCAGCCATTTTTCTTAATAAATGCTCACAGATTTTTTTGCAAGACAATGATTATTTTCAGAGTTCTGTAAAAGTTTAATAATTTGTGCCAGTGTTCTCATTGCTTTTATAGAAGAGAGGACTTTTGGAGGTCCTTACTCTTCCATTCCTGCTGAAACTGCTCAGGATTTAGAAGTTTAACCTGAGAGCTGTGGGAAATGATGTGAGCCCTTCAGCTTTACACAAGGAAATAACTTAAGCAGATTTGATTCACAAGTCAAGGCGGGTGTGATGCCTTATAGATGAAGTATCTTACTCTGGAATAATTTAAGTGCTTTTTTTCCCCAAAGCCACAATGCTTATTTTAACACGATAGAATAAGAACCTGGTCTCCTGATATCCTATCTAGTGTTCTTTTTCTGCTGTACTACTGCTTATAGAGTTGGTTAGTTGAACCCCAGTGATGCTAAGAAATAAGTAAACAAGGATAGGATGCTAGTCAAGACAGTGTTCATATATATGAAAGTACAAAGCACTGGTACATGATATTGTTTCATAAATGTCAGTTAGGTGTGAATATTAAAGTTCTGGTTGAAATAGTTAATGCTTTGATTCCCAAAGGGCAGAAATTAAAAAGCAAAGGAGTGCCTTTCTTACATTTCATACGAAGTAGGTCTTCTCTTCAATTTTTTTTTTAAACCATTAGGCAAATAAGTGAAATATACAGGTAAATTGCAATGTTGAGAGAATGTAATTTTTTTCATAATCCAATAAGTTAATTTATAGCATCTACTCACCTAGTTAATGTGGAGGCTATGGAGTAGAACATTTATCACTTATTGGTTCTCTTGTTATTTATTGTTACTTTATTGTTTCTCCTGTAAGCATTACTGTGCAGTAATTGCGCTTTATCAAACACCTTATTTTTCTGGGTTAGCTAGAGTTTCTGGGAGTTTTGGTTTTTTCCAGTTTTATTGAGATGTAATTGATGTGCATCACTGTATAAGTTTAAGGTGTACAGCATAATGGCTTGACATATATATTGTGAAATGATTGCTGCAGTAAGTTCAGTTCGCCTCTATCATCTCACATAATTACAATAAAAAGAGAAAGCAAAAAAACAAATTTTTTTTTCCTTGTGATGAGAACTCTTAGGATCGATTAAATCTCCTAACAATTTTCATATATATCATACAGCAGTGTTAAGTATAATCACTTAATATATTGCAGTGTACTTACAGTACCTAGTATTTACAGTTGACCCTTAAACAACACAGATTTGAACTGTGCGGGTCCACTTACATGTGGATTTTTTTTTCAACAAACACACACTACAGTACTACACAATCCATAGTTGGTTGAATCTGCGTATGTGGACCTCGGATTTGGAGGGCCAACTATAGTTATACATGGATTTTTCGACTGTGTGGCGGGTCGATGCCCTTAGCCCCAGCATTGTTCAAGGGTCAACTGTATTTATCTTGTAACTGGAAATTTGTACCTTCTGACCACCGTTTTCTGATTGCCCCTCCTTCCATCCCCTGCCTCTGGTAACCACAAATCTGGTCTCTTTTTCTGTGAGTTCAGTTGGGTTTTTTTGTTTTTGTTTTTAAGATTCCACATATGAGTGAGATCATATAGCATTTGTCTGTCTTGGCCTAAGTTATTTCACTTACCATAATACTCTCAAGTTCCATCCATGTTGTCCCAAATGCCAAGATTTCATTTTTTTTTATTAATGGCTGAATAATACTCCATTGTGTGTATATATACACCACAACTTATTTATCCATACATTCATCAGTGGACACTTAGGTTGTTTCCATGCCTTGGCTATTGTAAATAATGCTGCTATGAACACAGGGGGCACAGATATCTTTTCAAGATAGTGTTTTTTCTTTCCTTTGGATATATTCCCAGAAGTGGAATTGCTGGATCACATGGTAGTTCTATTTTTAATTTTTTGAGAATCCTCCATACTGTTTTCCGTAGTGGCTGTATCAGTTTTCAATCTCACCAACAGTACACAAGGTTGAATTGGATAACTTGGTTTCTTGTTCTTGAATTTTATGAGTTCTTTATTTATGTGGGTTATTAACCCCTTATCAGATAGATATGTGGAAATATTTTTCCCATTCCATAGGTTGTTTTTTCATTTTGTTGATGGGTTTCTTTTGCTGTGCAGAAGCTTTTTAATTTGATATATTCCAACTTGTTTATTTTTTATTTTGTAACTTGTGCATTAGGTGTCAAATCCAGAAAATCACTGCCAAGACCCATGTCAAAGGGCTTTTTTCCTGTTTTCTTCTAGGAGTTTCTTGCTTTCAGGTCTTATGTTTAAGTCTTTAATCCATTTCAAGTTAATTTTTGTGAGTGGTGTAAGATAAGGGTCTAGTTTCACTCTTTTACATGTGAATATCCAATTTTTCTAGCACCATTTGTTGAACAGATGGTTTTTTTCTCCATTGAGTATTCTTGGCTTCCTTGTCAAATTTAGTTGACCGTTTATGCTGTGGATTTTTTCTAGGCTCTCAATTCTGTTCTCCTGATCTATTTGTCTGTTTTTATGCCAGTACCATACTGTTTTGTTTACTATGGCTTTATAGCATATTAGCTAGAGTTTTTCTTTTCGAACAGTTGTTTTATGAATTCTGCTTTGTACTGCAGCACAAACTGGTGTTTCAGGCAAGGCTGTAGAATCCCGTCATGTTCACCTGAAGTTACATTTATGATGTGAAACTGCTGTAGTATTTTCAACAGCAGTTTTAATTGAAAGTTCAGCATTTACTGAAATTACTGAGTTACATTTTATTTTTCCTTTAGGTTACTTACAACAAGAGAACCTTACTTCTACCTGCCAGGCTTTTATTTTGGAAAGTTCAAATTTAAAAGAATATGCAGAACACTGTACAGATGAAGGTTTTATCCCAGCCTGCTTACTGGTGAGTGATTTGTTCTTTAAGGAAATATTTCATCATTGACCCACATAAGACACTATAAACATGGTCTTAAAAATCAGCCCATTAGCAAAATCAAAATGGGCAGAAATTTTGATAGTTTGTATTCATGCATCGGTGGAAAGACCTAAAGAAGGCCAGCTCTTTTTTTCATACATTTATGTCTAAGCTGGGAAGTGAATTCCAACTTTGAGAGTCAGTTTCAAAATGACACCCTCATTTCTAATTAGTTTCACTACTGCTTGTTTTGGGGCTTACTTGTTTACTGCCTGTTATGGACTAAATATTTATATCCCTCCAAAATTCGTATATTGAAACCCCACCCCTCAGTGTGATGGTATTTAGAGGTAAGGCCTTTGGAAAGTAAATAGGTTTAGATTAGAATATGAAGTTGGGACCCTCATGATGGGATTTAAAAAGTGAAAGACAGAGAAATTTCCACGTGCACACACATCAAGAAGGGGGATGTCTACAAGCCAGGAAATAGGTCCTCACCAGGAACCAAATCATCTGCCAACTTGATCTTGGATTTCCCAGCTTGCAGAACAATGAGAAACAAGCCACCTGGTCTATGGCATTATATAGCAGTCCAATCTTTCCTATATTTGCTTTTCCTATAGTTGCTTACTTCAGACAAATATGAAACATATTTTGATATCTTGTTGTCACCTCTTTTTTAAATATCACTAGACCAGTAGAGCATTGTTTGGTATTTAATGGGTATATGCTAGAACTACATTATTTGAAATGGTATTTTGTCATTTTATTTTATTTTATTTTATTTTGCGGTACACGGGCCTCTCACTGTTGTGGCCTCTCCCGTTGCGGAGCACAGGCTCTGGACGCGCAGGCTTAGCGGCCATGGCTCACGGGCCCAGCCGCTCCACGGCATGTGGGATCTTCCCGGACCAGGGCACAAACCCGTGTCCCATGCGTCGGCAGGCGGACTCTCAACCACTGCGCCGCCAGGGAAGCCCTGTCATTTTATTTTAAACATGGGTCTTTAGATTCATTTCAGCTGTCACAGACAACATGATTATCTACGGAGGAAACCTAAAAAAACATTCAAAACTGCTGGAGTTTAGCAAGGTCACAGGATACAAAGTGTACGAAAGTCCATCATATTTCTTTATACCTACAATGAGCCATTGGAAGTGGAATTTAAAAAAAAATACCATTTATAGTAGCACCCAATAAACAAACAAAAATAAAATACTTAGTTAATATATCTAACAAAATATGCGTAAAATCTGTATGCTAAAATCTACATGAAAGAAATCAAAAGACTTGAATAGAAAGAAAGATACACTGTGTTCATGGAATGAGCAACTCAATATTGTTAAATGTCCATTCTCCAAATTTTGATCTATACATTCATTACAGTCAAAATCCCAACAAGTTTTTTGTTTGTTTTTGTTTTGAAATGGCCATTTACTGACTATGTCTGATCTGCAAGGTACTATTTACATCCTATTGTTGTTCACATAGTTTTTTCAAGAATAAACAGAAACTACATCTAATCCATTCATTTAAGGGGGATGGCTAACGATGTGACACAGAAAGCCCTGTGTCTGCCTAGGGGAAATAGAGTAAGTCCCCTACATAGGAACCTTCAAATTGCAAACTTTCCAAGATGCGAAATGCTACTACCCAGACATCACTGGATCGTTTTTTCAAGAGGATAGATGGAATTGAATCCAGCAAGGAACCAGAACCTGTGCCATCAACGTCAGGCGTGAGTGAAATTGTAGTTTGCCCTCTGTCTCCTATTGCTGATGATCCTTCAGCTCAACCATCTCCCATCTCCTCTCCCTCCTCCAGTCAGTAACTCTTCTTGCCTTTTGACTCAAGCCAGCCCTGTGTGCCAGCTATTGTACTGTACTACTGTACTTTTCAAGGTACTGTACTGTAAGATTAAAAATGTTTTCTTTATTTTTTGTGTTTGTTTTTTATGTATTATTTGTGTGAAAAGTATTATAGACCTATTACAATACAGTACTATATAGCTGATTGTGTTAGTTGGGTACCTAGGCTAACTTTGTTGGACTTAACGAATGCGCTCTTGGAATGGGACTCATTCATATATAAGGGACTTACTGTAATCAGCTTTCACTATGATACGAATTAGGAAGTGATTTTCCTAATTTACTGAATATCTACCAGGTGCACACTCAGCATCAGCAAATTGATGATAACATTTTACAAGAGTGATCCAGATCCACAACTCTTTTGGCAGCAGGACCTAATCTGAACTGATATTTATAGTTTTAAAAATCCCACTCTCTAACTATTTATCCACTTAGTTGTAGAAATGTTAATTTTAGATTGTGGGATGCTGCCCCAACCCCACAGGCGTTATTACATAATACACAGTTTATGTCCAGGTATAATAGGCATTATCTCAAAATCTGAAAAAAACTAAAATTTAATACACATTTGGGAGTGAGGCTGATAATAGGTGGGGCATTGCATTTGTTGGAGCAGGAGTTTATGGAGAATCTCTGTACCTTCCTCTCAATTTTCTTGTGAACATTAAACTGCTTTTAAAAATTAAATAACCCATATGATCCCAACAGTTTCAAGGATTTTGGATCTTCACTGCAAATGATTTGATACTGTTGGGCTCTTCATTTATTTAATGACAATAATTTTAAAGAATGAGGGTATTCAGAGAAAAGTACTCAATAAACTTTTTATTAGACTTTTTTTTTTTTGCGGTACGCGGGCCTCCCTCCACTGTGGCCTCTCCCGTTGCGGAGCACAGGCTCCGGACGCGCAGGCCCAGCGGCCATGGCCCACGGGCCCAGCCGCTCCGCAGCACGTGGGATCCCCCCGGACCGGGGCACGAACCCACGTCCCCCGCATCGGCAGGCGGACTCTCAACCACTGCACCACCAGGGAAACCTGGAATCACATTCTTAACATTAACTTGCAGTCCAGTATCAGATTTGCTTGTGTTGAATTGGTTTATTGACAATAGCTGATTTTTGTTAAAGTAGCACCCACTTAAAATATCATTGATCACTTTATCATTATGAAATGCCTTTCTTTGTTTTTGTTTTAAAGTCTGTTTTATCTGATACAAGTATTGCTACCCCAGCTTTCTTTTCATTTCCATTTGCATGGAATATTTTTCCATCTCTTCATTTTTACTCTTTGTGTGTCTTTAGATTTGAACAACCGAGTCTCTTGTAGACCGTATATAACCTTCATACTAGCTTTATAGTGGGTGATCCACTACCTTTACTATGTATTTGACTCTACCAGTGAGATATTTTTCTTTCATAATTTTCTTATTTCTAGTTTTGGCCTTTTCTTTTCCATTTAAAGTCCCTTTAAACATTATTTATAGGGTCAGTTTAGTGGTGATGAACTCCTTTGGCTTTGTTCATCTGGGAAACTGTATCCTTCACTTCTGAATTATAATCTTGCCAGGTAGAGTATTCTTGGTTGTTCAGTTATTTTTTCCAGCACTTTCAACATGTTGTGCCAGTCGCTTCTGGCATTTGAAGTTTCTGCTGAAAAATCCTCTGATCATCTTATAGGGGTTCTCTTGTATGTGACTAGTTGTTTTTCACTTGCTGCTTTTAAGATTCTCTGTTTCTCTTTAACTTTTGACATTTAAATTATAATGTGTCTTGGTGTGGGTCTCTTTCGGTTCATTTTGTATGGGACTCTATGCTTTCTGTATTTGGATGTCTTTTCCTTTGACAAGTTAGGGAAGTTTTCAGCCATTATTTCTTCAGATAGGTTTTCTATTCTTTTCTCTCTCACTCTTCTCCTTCTGGAATCCCTATTATGGGAAAGTTAGTGTGCATGACGTTGTCCCAGAGATCCCTTAAACTATCCTCATTTTTTTTCAATCTTTTCTGTTTTAATTGGGTGATTTCTGCTACCTTGTCTTCCAGATTGCTGATCCATTCTTTTGCATTCTCTAACCTGTTGATTGTCTGTAGTTATTTTCACTTCGGTTATTGTATTCTTCAGTTCTCATTGGTTCTTTTTTGTATTTTCTCTTTGTTGAAGTTCTCACCTGAGTTCATCAATTCTTCTCCCAAGTTCAGTGAGCATCTTTATGACTATTACTTTAAACTCTTTAGCTGGTAAATTGCTAATCTCTGTTTTGTTTAGTTCTTTTTCTGGGGTTTTATCTTATTTTGTTTGTAAGGTATTCTTTTGTCTCTCCATTTTGCCTAGCTCTCTGTATTTGTTTCTATGTATTATCCTGGTCTTGAAAGAGTGGCTTTATGTAGAAGGTGTCCGGTGGGCTCAGTGGTAGAATCCCCCTGTCACCAGAGCCAGGTGCTCCAGGGGTATCCACTGTGTGGGCTGTGTGCAGCTTCCTGTTGTGGTTGGGCCACAGCTGCTGTGGGTGTGCTGGTGGGCAGGGCTGTCCTTCAAACTGGGGGTCTGAGATCTAGCCACTACTGCTGCCAGCTTGCTGATGCACAGTGCTGGCCTCTTGGAGTAGGAGCACAAGTACCACTTAAGTAGTGTTGTGGCAGAATAACCCAAACAGTTCTTAAAAAGGATATGTTCAAGGACTCACACTACTCGACCTTAAGACTTACTAACCAGCAATAGTAATCAGGATTGAGTGGCATTAGGAAATAGGTATAAGATCAGTGGAACAAAATAGAGAGTCCAAATGTGATTTTTTTGACAAATGCACAAAGGCAATTCGCTAGAGAAAGGATAATCTTAACCACAAGTGGTGATAGAACAATTAGACATCCAGATTTTTTTTAAAAAAAAGAAAAAGAAAAACCTTTACACATACCTCATACAAAAAATTAACCAACAGTGGATAATAGATCAAAATGTAGAACATAGAACTATAGGAGTTTCAGAAGAAAACATAGGAGAAACTGTGCAATCTTGGTTTTGGTAATGAATTTTTAGACATGAAGCCAAAAGCGCTGACTGAAAAATGGAAACTTGATAAATTCAACGTTATAAAAATTTTAAATTTTTGCTCTATAAGAGGCAGTATTAAAAGAATGACAGGCCATAAGCTAGGAGAAAGTATTTGCAGCTCTGAAAAAAGGATTGTGCCCAGAATATATAGGAAACTTTTTTTTTTAACTGAATTTTTTCTTTAGTGGGCAAGAGATCTGAAGACCCTTCCCCAAAGAAAATACAGGAATGGCAATAAGCATGTGAAAAAAATACTCCACATTATTAGTCATTAGGAAAATGAAAATTAATACCCCAGTCAGATACTGATACATACATATTAGAATGACTACTATAAAAAACAATTTTTAAAGTTTGTCAGATTCTTGGTGGCAAAGATGCAGAGCAACAAAAACTCTTATTCATTGCTGATGACAATGCAAAATCATACAGCCGCTTTGCAAAACAGATTGGCAGTTGTTTATGAAGTTAAACAACTGGGCCGCACGTGACCCAGCATTCATACAACCAGATATTTACCCAAGTAAATTGAAAAACTTATATTCACACAAAAACTTACATGCTGATGTTTATCTGTGGTGGTCAAAAACTGAAAATAACCAAGATGTCTTTCAGCAAGTGAATGAATAAACAAACTGGTACATTCCTACTAGTAAGCAGTAAAAATCAGCACTATTGATTCATATAATAACATGAATGGATCTTAAATTCTTCTGAATTCTTCTAAATTAGCAACTTTAACAAGTAAATTAATATAGATAATGGGAGCCAGGTTTCTCACTCTGTGAGAGAGAAAGTACAAATAAGCATAAAAATAAGACCTGTAGCATTAAATTATATAGTCAGAGATATCAGTTATGAAGTTTATTTTAATATATGTATAGTTATATACAGAAATACAGATTTTTTTTTTTTTTTTTTTTTTTTGCGGTACACAGGCCTCTCACTGTTGTGGCCTCTCCCATTGCAGAGCACAGGCTCCGGACGCGCAGGCTCAGCAGCCATGGCCCACGGGCCTAGCCGCTCCATGGCATGAGGGATCTTCCCGGACCGGGGCATGAACCCGTGTCCCCTGCATCGGCAGGCAGACTCTCAACCACTGTGCCACCAGGGAAGCCCCAGATTTTTTGTATATGTGGATTAGCATATCTGTGTGTGTAGCTCTGTGTGCTGTGGGGGCCTAGCTGCAGTAATACCCTAGTAACTACAAGCAAATCTACCACCCAGATTCTTACTTCTCATGGTTCTGGAGGTTGGAAAGACTAAGATCAAGTGCCCCTGTTTCCGATCCTGGTGAAGGCTGTCTTCCTGGCTTATAAACAACCACCTTCTTGATGTGACCTCACATGAATTTATGTGGACATAATTCATTATATAGCATTCATTCAGCAATTGTTTTTTTAGCTACTAAAAATAAAGCAAGGTATAATGATCCAGTTAGTATTAGGTGTATCCCTTAACTTCTCAGACTTTAAATAACACAGAAGCCACTGTACCACAAGCAACTCTATGTCACTAAAATGGACAACCTAGAAGAAAGGGATGAATTCTTAGAAAGGTACAATCTCCCAAGACTAAACTAGGAGGAAATAGAAAATATGAGCAGACCAATCACAAGTAGTGAAATTGAAACTGACTAAAAAACTCCCAGCAAACAAAAGTCCAGGACAAGATGGCTTCACGGGTGAATTCTGTCAAACATTTAGAGAAGAGTTACCTATCCTGAAACTATTCCAAAAAATTGCAGAGGAGGGAACATTCCCAAACTCATTCTGTGAGGCCACTATCACCCCGATACCAAAACCAGACAAAGATACCACAAGAAAAAGAAAATTACAGGCCAGTGTCACTGATGAACATAAACGCAAAAATTCTCAACAAAATACTAGCAAACCAAATCCAACAATACAGTAAAAGGGATCACACACCATGATCAAGTGAGATTTATCCCAGGGATGCAAGGATTTTTCAGTATACACAAATCAATTAGTGTGATATACCACATCAAAAAATTAAAGAATAAAAACCATGTGATCATCTCAATAGATGCAGAAACAGCTTTTAACAAAATTCAACACCAATTTATGATAAAAACTCTCCAGAAAGTGGGAATAGAGGCAACCTACTTCAACATAATAAAGGCAGTATCTGACAAAACTACAGCTAACATCATACTCAGAGATGAAAAGCTGAAAGCATTTCCTCTCAGATCAGGAACAAAAACAAGGATGTCCACTCTTGCCACTTTTATTCAACATAGTTTTGGAAGCCCTACCCACAGCAGTCAGAGAAGAAAAAGAAATAAAAGGAATCCAAATTGGAAAAGAAGAAATAAAACTCACTGTTTGCAGATGATGACACTATACGTAGAAAATCCTAAAGATGCTACCAGAAAACTAAACTCATCAATGAATTCAGTAAAGTTGCAGGATACAAAATTAGTACATAGAAATCTCTTGCATTCCTGTACACTAACAACAAAAGATCAGAAAGAGAAATTAAAGAAACAATCCCATTTACCATTGCATCAAAAAGAATAAAATACCTAAGAATAAACCTACCTAAGGAGGCAAAAGACCTGTACTCCAAAATCTATAAGATGCTGATGAAAGTAAATCAAAGATGACATGAACAGATGGAAAGATATACCATGTTCTTGGATTGGAAGAATGAGTATTGTCAAAATGACTATACTACCCAAGGCCATCTACAAGTTCAATTTAATCCCTATCAAATTACCAATGGCATTTTTCACAGAACTGGAAAAAAAAAATGTTTTAATTTGTATGGAGACACAAAAGACCCCAAATAGCCAAAGCAATCTTGAAAAAGAAAAACGGAGCTGGAGGAATCAGGCTCCCTGGCTTTAAACTATATTACAAAGCTAGAGTCATCAAAACAGTATGGTACTGGCACAAATACAGAAATGTGGAACAGGATAGAAAGCCCAGAAATAAACCCACACACTTATGGTCTATTAATTTATGACAGAGGAGGCAAGATTATACAATGGAGGAAAGACAGTCTCTTCAATAAGTGGTGCTGGGAAAACTGGACAGCTACATGTAAAAGAGTGAAATTAGAACACTCTCTAATACCATACCAAAAAATAAACTCAAAATGGATTAAAGACCTAAATGTAAGGCGGGATACTATAAAACTCCTAGAGGAAAACATAGGCAGAACACTCTTTGATATAAATTGCAACAATGTTATTTTGTATCCATCTCCTAGAGTTATGGAAGTAAAAATAGTAATAGACAAATGGGACCTAATTAAACCCAAAAGCTTTTTCACAGCAAAGAAAACCATAAAGAAAATGAAAAGACAATCCACAGAATGGGAGAAAATATTTGCAAATGATGCAACCAACAAGGGATTAATCTCCAAAATTTACAAACAGCTCATGCAGCTCAATATCAAAAGAACAAACAATGCAATCAAAAAATGGGCAGAAGCCCTAAATAGACATTTCTCCAAAGAAGACATACAGATTGATAAGAGGCACATGAAAAGATGCTCAACATCGCTGATTATTAGAGAAATGCAAATCAAAACTACAATGAGATATCACTTCACACCAGTCAGAATGGCCATCGTCAGAAAGTCTACAAACAAATGCTGGAGAGAGTGTGAAAAAGGAACCCTCCTACGCTGTTGGTGGGAAGGTAAATTTGTACAGCCACTATGGAGAACAGTATGGAGGTTCCTTAAAAAACTAAAAACAGAGCTACCATATGATCCAGCAATCCCACTCCTGGATATGTATATGGAGAAAAACGTGGAAGGATACATGCACCCCAATGTTCATTTCAGCGCTTTTTACAATAGGCAAGGCATGGAAGCAACCTAAATGTCCATCAGCAGATGAATGGATAAAGAAGATGTGGTACATGTATACTATGGAATATTAGCCATTAAAGCAAATGAAATAATGCCATTTGCAGCAGCGTGGATGGACCTGGAGATTATCATACTAAGTGAAGTCAGACGGAGAAAGACAAATATATCACTTATATGAGGAATCTTTTAAAAAATGATATAAATGAACTTTTTTACAATACAGAAACAGACTTAGAGAACAAACTTACGGTTACCAGGGTGGAGAGGGGGGGAGGAGGGAAACTAACACAACATTGTTAATCAACTATACTCTATTATAAAATTTAAAAAAAAAATTTTTAATGACACAGAAGAATAAAATAGGGATCTGCTATGAAAGTTCAGGAGGGGAAAGGGAAGTAATCACCTATGTGTTAGACATTGTCTTAGATATGTTACATTTATCATCAATCTTCACCACAAAAGATTGTATTAATTAAGAAGTCATATGTCTTAAGTCATTAGGAAGTCATTTTTATATATGAAAGTAAGCCTTAGAAAATCTGGGTGATTTTTCACACATTCAGTAAATGTTGAACTTAAAACCAGAACTGTCTGCTCTAAAAATCCTTGGCTTTTCCCTGTTCTATTATATGACCTCAAACTTGAGGTAATAAAAGCCTGCCCTTTAATTACTGATAGGAATGGGGGCAGTGGGGAATGACTTTATGAGATGGTAGAAGTGAAAATAGCAAGGTACTGATTCTTGGGAACGATATCTCTTACACTCAATTTTTTTTACTTTGTTCTTTGGCAGGTTCCACATGGCATTCAGGATAGAAAGGGCAGACTAGGAGTGGGTCCTCATTTGTGTGACTGGATCCCTACCTCCCAACTGAAAACTGCATTCCTGCCATTGTACTATCTTAGCTAAAGAAACAGTCACAGTATCTTATTCAGACAAGGTTCTTTACCCTTAAAAGATTTGATTCACCCCCTGACAAGCGACTGTTTCCATTTTGATGACCTGCTCTTCACCATTTCTTTATCATCTACTCTGTAATCCAGATCTTTTATTAATTTTTATGGTGAAATATTTTGTAGTGGGAAATTATTGGTAGTATTATTTGGTTTTGGTAATGCTTGATCTTTTTCTTTTCAGTCTTTATTTGGAAAAAATTTGACAACAATTTTGAATGAATATGTAGCTATGAAAGCAAAAGGTAAGAATTCAGGTTCAGGGATTTTTTTGTTAGTTTTATACAGCATTTAGCTAATATTTTTAATTAGAAATAATTTTTAAAGGATATTAATACTTCTTAAAAGCCATAAGAAAACTTGTGTCAACTATGATGAGATAAAATTTACTGTGAAATATCTAATTAAATAGTTCATTTTTATTGAGTGATAAGTATAAAATAAAACTTTCCTAAATTCGTGTCTTAAGGAGAAAGTTAGATTTATTCTCTCATATTGGTTATTTCTGTAGTTTACAACATGTTAAGAAAAGACTCAGCAGTAAAGAATTAGTGTAAATGATAACATTTTTTTTAAAAAGCTTAACATTTATTGAGTACTGTCTATTGCAGCATTGTGCTATGTGCTTTCATAGGTTTTATCTCAGTCCTTAAAATAATCCAGTGAGAGTTGTCGATTGTTTAGACCTGTTCTTAAGTATCAGAAAATTGAGGATTAGAGAAGCCAGATAACTTCCAAGATCACAAAACTAGAAACTGTAGAGAGTGATAAGCCTTCAAGTTCAGGGCCTGAAGATTTTCTTTTCCCAAACTATTTTCACTATCTTACAGGAATGTTTAATGTGTAAATGACCTCAGAAACAATATGTTATTGCAATACAAAGGTTTATATCCCACTTTTATGTTGGGTAGCTTTCTCTGGTTTGAGCTTTTATAAGTATATAGTAAAGAATTTAAATACCTTATGAATTTCCTATCATTGTGGCTTTAGAACACATCCTGAAAAAGACTAATTAGTCCTGAGGAATTTTACCTGTAATTCTAAGTAGAGTAGTTGCTGAGCAGTCATGGTGATTTGTACATGAAAACATTGGATGTAGAAAACTAATTTCCACACTCCACGGGGGTTTGTATAATTTTATAAATTTAATTTATAAATCAAATTATTTTAATTTACTTTCAAATGTCATATGATAAATAGAAGAAAGATTTAAAATAGTTTGTCTTTTTTATTTCAAAGAAAATATAAAATTATTGATCTAAAAAACCTGCATAGTTTTCACAAGTTTCCTCTTCCATCGTATTGTATCTGATTCTCAATGGCTTGAGCAAAGAAAGCAGCCTCGTTGTAGCTTTGCAGGTCTTTTACAAGATAGGCTTATTTCTCAGTTCCCAACAAAACGTCAACAGCTGAGAGATAAGTTTTCCTTATTGATTTTCTGTGTCTGTTCAAATTAAATGATGAATTTTCTCCAAATGTATTTATTATGAAATGTTTCCTCTTATGATTTAGAAACATCAAATGATGTCCCAGCAATTTTGTCATCTCTGTGGAAGAAGTTAGACCATACACTTTCTCAGATCAGGTAATAAAAAGCTTATACAATAAGCTTATCAGAATGTGCGTAATGATTTTGGAATGCAAGCGCGTGTAAGAATCACTTCACATATAAATCTTATGACCTACATTGTGCATTTATATAACACTGATCTAATTTTGAAATTATAGGTTATTGATATTTCTTTGTCTTTGATTGAAATAATTTGAAATTAAGTTGTGTATTTTAATAAAATGTTTAAAAATGAGGAAATTAATGGCACTCCCGGGTTCCCATAACAATTTAGAGGCAGATCTCTGGCTGAATACAAATCTAGTCCCAGTCTTGGTGAATGCAAATCTCCTAACGTGGGCCCCATGTGACTTCCCTTATACAGTTGTATCTTCATTACACATGCAGAAAATTGATATGTGGAATCCATGCCTCCTTTGTTCTTCCCTTATAAAGAAACAAACTTGAATAGTAATACTTCTGAATCTTCTGCTTTTAGAATTATCACATGGGACTAATCTGCCTTCTACATATGTCAGGGCCTTGGAATGCCAGTTTCACCAGCCTTAGAATAGGTATCAATTTTAGAATGTATCTTATTTAACTAGAGTCTAGTATGAAAACCATAGTTTCTTACCCTTCTCCAACAGCTACAAGTGAATACCCCACTTAAGGAGGGGCCTTGTTTCTTTCCTCAGTTTAAACTGCTAGAATGGCTCCAAATGCTGTCTGTGTAACTCTGTACCACATCTTATTTGGTAGTCTTACTTTTTTTTTTTTTTTTTTTTTGGCTGCGTTGGGTCTTTGTTGCTGCGCGCAGGCTTTCTCTAGTTGCGGCGAGCAGGGGCTACTCTTTGTTGCGGTGCATGGGCTTCTCACTGAGGTGGCTTCTCTTTTTTTTCTTTTAACATCTTTATTGGAGTATAATTGCTTTACAATGGGGTGTTAGTTTCTGCTTTATAACAAGTGAATCAGCTATACATATATCCCCATATCTCCTCCCTCTTGCGTCTCCCTCCCACCCTCCCTATCCCACCCCTCTAGGTGGTCACAAATCACCGACCTGATCTCCCTGTGCTATGCGGCTGCTTCCCACTAGCTATCTGTTTTACATTTGGTAGTGTATACATGTCCATGCCACTCTCTCACTTCGTCCTAGCTTTACCCTCCCCCTCCCTGTGTCCTCAAGTCCATTCTCTACGTCTGCGTCTTTATTCCTGTCCTGCCTCTAGGTTCTTCAGAACCTTCTTTTTGGTTTTTTTTTTTAGATCCCATATATATGTGTTAGCATACGGTATTTGTTTTTCTCTTTCTGACTTACTTCACTCTGTATGACAGACTCTAGGTCCATCCAGAGGTGGCTTCTCTTGTTGTGGAGCACCAGCTCTAGGAGCATGGGCTTCTGTAGTTGCAGCACGCCAGCTCAGTAGTTGCAGTGTGTGGGCTCTAGGGCTTGTGGGCTTCATTGTGGCGCACGGGCTTAGTTGCTCCATGGCATGTGGGATCTTCCCGGACCAAGGGTCTAACCTGTGTCCCCTGCATTGGCAGGCAGATTCCTAACCACTGTGCCTCCAGGGAAGGCCCAGTAGTCTTTACTCTTATTCCCCTTTCCTGACCCTCATCTTTCCTCGCCTTGCAAACATCCTCAAAGACATTCATAGTTTAATTAACACCTATGATTATTTATAAGTTACTGCAATATTTTATTGACAAGGTATTACATAAAAGAAGAAGGTTCTTAGCCAGGTGTTCTCCAAGATTGGTTCATGCAGGGGACACGGGTTCGTGCCCCGGTCCGGGAAGATACCACATGCCGTGGAGCGGCTCGGCCGGTGAGCCATAGCCGCTGAGCCTGCACGTCCGGAGCCTGTGCTCCGCAACGGGAGAGGCCACAGCAGTGAGAGGCCCGCGTACCGCAAAAAAAAAAAAAACAAAAAAAAAACAACTGCTTATTCAGGACTTCCCCGGTGGTCCAGTAGTTAAGACTTTGCCTTCCAATGCAGGGGACGTCGGTTCCATCCCTGGTCGGGGAACTAAGGTCCCTCATGCCATGGGGTGTGGCAAAAAAAAAAAAAAAAAAGTGCTTATTCGATTTGGTAAGTTTCGTGGCTCTTGTTGGTAGAGATTTATTTGACAGATTTTTGAGGACAATGGCACAGTGTCTTACTGTTTACAAAATATCAATACATGGGTAACTTCAGTTCATAGTAAAAGGAGAATCAGCTTGTATTGTGAATTTTCTTATCTGTTTGCTTTGTTCCTTCTTTAGAGCTTCCATGAAGTAATGTCATAGTCATAAATTTGATGAAAGCAGGATCTCCTTTGAAATCAACTTGGATTCTGAAGTATTTATGTATGGAGTTATATGTAAAATCAGAATTTCTCTGGGAAGGCATCTCTATAGTTATAAAAGATAATTGATAATTGTAAAATATTATATATAGCTTTCTTAAATATATTGAGTTCCTAAATTCAAGTCAAATTGTACTCATAGTGGGATGTCAAGGCTCTCTAATGCTTATTACACTGGATAGAAACTTGGTTATTAAAATTATGTATGTGTGTATGTTTATATGCCATTGTTTTTCTCCTAAAGCAAATAAGATTTGGTTACCTAGAAAAAGTGCTTATCTTTTTTGTCTGAGAGAGATTTCTTGCCTTTTGACTCATAATTTACTTAAAGTCTGACTGTAACTAAATCAGAATGTATTCGGCAACAGAAGTTTTTTAATGTCAAACTACTTTTGTTTATTAGGAGCATGCAAAGTTCCCCAGGCTTTGCTGCCAGTCAGAGAGGTTGGTATTCAACTTTAAACTATAAATAATGTTCAGAATTACTTTAAACTCAAACTTACTGTCAGATGAACATTTTAGTTAACAATACATGTATGCTAAGTTTATATTTTGTTTAAACTACTGCTTTTCTAAGTACTGTTACCATATTAGGAAATAATATTTTCATTTATTGTAAAAATATGCATTTTAAATATTCCTTATTTTTCTCATTGACTCTCATGTATTCACATCTTTTAATTCTCATTCCATAAGTCTGTTTCCTAATTTGTGGAGATGTTATCAGTGTGAATTATTACAGAAGAAATGTATTCTTGGATTTTTAAAGTTTGAATGTACTCAATTTTAGTTTGTTTCTTTTGAAATTATCATGTAAACTTAGTTGATATTTTTAAGGGCTGTTTTTCAGTCCGTAGATCCACCATGTTAAACATGTAGCAGAACACATATCATGTAAACTTCTTAAAATTCCCAAAATACTCTGACATTGAGTTAATTTTTTTAAATGCTCATGTGTTTCAGCCCGAACAAGAAGTGGAATTGCGGAAATCAAACGGCAGAGAAGGCTTGCATCTCAAGCAGCTCCTGTCAGTTCAGAGTTGCTGACTTTACCGTATCTTTCAGGGCAATTTACTAATTCTCCTTTGACAGCTACACAAGTTGTTCGGCCAACTGGCCAGATTTCAACTCCTTTGAGGTCAAATTTTGTAGTGGTCAGCCATTCACAGTCACAAGACACTATGACCCGTAAGTTTACATTCTGCACTCTTAAATTTTGTTTTTAATCAAACTGTATAAATGAGATGATGTGCTAATGTCTTTATATTCATGGTATAAAATTATAGCAAAAAGTAGATAAGAGGCTAGAAGTAGAATAGACATTAGGTAAATCTGCCATTAAATATGCGTATTATTAAATCTATGAAACATTTTAATCTAGGATTCTTCTTATGTCTGTTCTAACTGAAGTCCAACCTTGAACTCTGTTCTAGTTCTCAATTCTCTTCATTAATAGAAAAGACCCTGTTATTTGATTTTAAAAGGAATGTGCATTATATTTCACCACCTTCTTATCTTTGTTCATGGTAGTCTGTCCTGCTGGAATGAGGAATGTTTTTCCAGCTCTACCTGTTGAAAATCCTGTATATTCCTGGCTGAATCTTAGAGCTAGGGATAAACTTAGGATCATCTGATACTTCTTGCTTCTTATAAACTTGAAATTATTATAAACACATGATATTAAGGGGCAAAAGTCTAGTTAATAACAGAGTTGGGGTTAGAACTGAGGTGCCACCTCTCAGTTCTTAGACCAATCTCTTTTCTCTTCTGCACAGGTAAAATGTATTGACATCCACTATGTTCTCCCTTATTTCCATCTTTTCTCCATCCTCTTTAACACCTCTGGGTAAAAACACTTACCCAGTACACTTAGTTTATACTTCTTATAATTATTCTGTTCTGCCATGATATTTTTTGTTGAGACTATTCTGTATACTGTACTTTGTATTTTATCATAAAACCTTAAGTCACAGAGACTATGTTTTATATATCTTAATATCTTCTACCGTGCCTTGCACAGAGTAGGCACTCAGTGTATACTAACTGAATTTAATATAAAATAATAATCACTTTGTAGTGCTATTTATTTCATTAATGCAAGTATAGAAAACTATTCAGTTTCCTTGACTTACTGCTTTATTCTCTTGAAATACAGCTGGAGAGGCTTTAAATATCATTCCTGGTCCTCAGGAAAGGAAAACTCATGCCAGTTTAATGTCTCCTGGTAGACGCAAAAGGTAAATGCCTTTTAGAAGGACAAGTTTCCAATAACCTTCCAAAAAAAAAAATTACACCAGGATATTTACATTGTGAATAAGGTAACAAGATTGCATTAAGTACTTGAGACTATTTACTATTATATCCATTTCAAAACACTTTTTTTTTCCCACAGTCTATCCTCCCTGAAAACAGGTTGTGTTTTATAATCACTGACCTATTCACTGTTTCATTAGAAATATTTTTTTTCTATAGTGGTATATAGAAAGGTATATCTTAAAATTGATGTTAACTCAAATTTTTTGAAATAAGCATTCTTTTAAACAAATATAAATAATATCTGCATGTTTTAAGGTCTACAAACACACATTTAAAGTTCTAAATCGATGGTTAAAAACTCTTCTCAGGGACATTCTCTGAGAAAAGTTTCTTTCTGTCCTATTTAGCCCATGTGTCTTTGTTTGAAGGATATTTCATAAAAGAGAGATAATAGTTTAAAATGTTTTTTCTGTTTTCTCAACTGCCATGCCATGGGTATTTTTGTTGGAATTTTTACTGTTGATTGTCTCTTATTCAAGTCTGACCTCATCCTCCTTTATGGCAAGGTTTCTCACTTAACCACCTAAAACAATAGAACTACTATAATAGTATCTAACATTTATAAGAACCTTGACCTTTTTATAAAGTCTTTACATATACTTTATTGAATTCTTTCATAAACCCAATAATGCAGTTGGTTTTATCCCATTATAGAGTGGGTCAGAGGGTACCTTGCTACAGACCATATAGCTAATAAGTAATAAAGCTAAGCCTCAAATTCATTTCTTAATTCAAGTCTATTAATGCTTTTCAACTCAACTGCCCTTTGTTCCTACCACAAATAGAGAAAATATCTTTTCCACCATGATCTTAAGATTAGTCTTTACATGTAATTATCATTGAGTTGGTTATTCATACTAGTTAAAAGACAGGCTTTTAAAATGTGTTTCAGTGAATCTCAAAGGAAAAGTATCACTTTGTCTGGACCTCATTCAACAATACGGAATTTCCAGGATCCAAATACATTTGCAGTAGAAAAAGTAAGTGACCTTCCCAAACTTTGCAACTTAAGATATTCCTGAGTTTATAACTATTGATACATACACAAATATATATATATATATATATATATATATGTATGTATGTATGTATATTTAGATTATGTGTGTGTTTGTGTGTGTGTGTAAAATACAGTATTTCTGTAAGACTTCAGTAGAGGGAGTTCCCTGGCGGTCCAGTGGTTAGGACTCCGTGCTTCCACTGTAGGGGTTCAATCACTAGTTGGGGAACTAAGATCTTGCAAGCCATGCAGCATGGCCAGAAAAAATACTGCGATAGAATTGCCTTGGGATAGACTGTAGTGAAATTTAACAGTAGCAGATAGTCCAGTCAGAATAGATAACGTGTGCAAATACACCAGGTAAGAAACAGAAGTGTGTTTACGAAACTGTAAATACATCATTGTTGCTGGATTATGCAATATAATAGGGCATTTTTCCTAGAATAGAGACAGGTTATTAAAAATCTTGTGTGAAAAGCTAAAGAGTTTGGAACTGTATTTTGTAGTCAGTGAAGAAAGAGTTGGTGAAGGATCTGTGAAAACCCTTGTAAGTGGTTAATGTATACTAGTCAGGTGTTAATATCGAAGGAGCCACCATAACTTTTTGAGTTTCCACCTAGATTTATTAAAACTATCCAGCTTCCATTGATTCTTTTTAAATAAATAACATAATACTCTATCCTATGCTTTTGCTAATATTGACTTTGTTTTCCAGCAAATGGTTATTGAAAATGCTCGAGAAAAAATATTAAGCAACAAATCTCTTCAAGAAAAACTTGCAGAAAACATTAATAAATTTTTGACTAGGTAAGCTGTTTGTGTTGAAAATATCTGATTGTTTTTGCCTAATTGAGAACTATGCTAAAAATTTTCCTTTCTGTATTAACAGTGACAACAATATTGCTCAAGTACCTAAGCAAACAGATAGCAACCCTAGTGAACCAGAGACTTCAATTGATGAACTCCTGGGACTTCAGGTATGGGTAAGGGTGTGTGTGTGTTTGTGTGTGTGTAGTACATATATTCATAGTTAAAACTGATGATATTCTTGTTTCATTTCAAAACCATTACTAACAGATATATAAAATGATTTAAAATAATAATTAAAATATAAATTTCCTTCATTATCCAAATGTAATCTGTTCCTGAAAATGTGTTAGTGAATTTTCAAGGTCAAAATTGCGGTTTTACGTAAGGTAGATAGCTAGTGGGAAGTAGTCGCATAGCACAGGGATATCAGCTCAGTGCTTTGTGACCACCTGGAGGGGTGGGATAGACAGGGTGGGAGGGAGGGAGACGCAAGAGGGAAGAGATATGGGAACATATGTATATGTATAACTGATTCACTTTGTTATAAAGCAGAAACTAACACACCATTGTAAAGCAATTATACCCCAATAAAGATGTTAAAAAAAAATTGCGGTTTTATTCCAATTTTATTGAAAAATAATTGATATCTCTCACTGTATAAGTTTAAGGCATACAATATGATGATTTGATTTACATATATTCAAATTGTGTTATTTAGATGGTAAATGTAATAAGACATTCCTAACCATCTAATAACTAACCAACTCTTCCGTATATCAATAAAACACTTTTCCTGTATCCATACAACAATGTCATGTATTTCTTAGTATTTAATAATTAAAAATTCATTAGTGGCTATATTTTTGTGCAGTAAGCAGTACTGTACAGTGTATACAAAATAAATTACATTTCTTCTGCACCTGCTACAAACTGTATAAAAATATAAAGAAACAATGAAATAATATGTTAAAGATATGTGATGAATCCAAGTAATATTGAACAAAATAAAATGAACAAGATACTTTAAAAAAAGAAAGGATACTAACTAAATGAATAATTGTCTGTGAGATTTATTGCTAAGAGAAAGAAGATAGGGGCTATAGTCACTTGCTATTCAGTGAGAGTGAAGATGAAAGAGGGTGAGCTGGTAAAAGAAGAATTTAACAATATGAGTTTTAAGATTTGTCCAGGTGCAAATACCTTTTTGAAGAACAGCTGAGATTTTGGCTATTGCATAGCCTTTTGCTTGGACTCTCAGATAATACATTCAGTTTTGTTGCTGTGCCACAAAATGAATTCATTATAATGAATTTATGGTAGTAGTTTTCTTTCAGATGATGAATTCTGGGTGAAACCACTGAGGTTTTTTTTCTTTTTGTCAGTTCCTTCAGAATACTATAAAAAAATTTTTTTTGGATACATTTTCCCAAAGTGAAATTCAGTAAATTTAAGAAAACATGACAAGCTTTTGAAAGCAACCTTTAAATTATTTAGCAGTCTTCTTTAAAAAACTTCTCCTGTCTTAATGTTCAACATATCCCCTGTTCTAAATTTTATAACCTTCAATTCCTTATATTTTCTCCACAAAATAATTAGGTACTTACCATAATCAAGACACTCTATTAGATACTGTGAGAGATTATAAGAAAGTGAAGACACAACACTGTGTTCATGGTGTTCATAATATTGTATATTGGGGAAAAGTTAAAAATTCAGATTTCAATAACTTTGAAAGTACAGCAATACATAATGCCCAATGGAGTAGTATATACATAAGCTTCACTAAGAGAACAGAGCCAGTTGTACAAATAGGTGAATTTTTAAAATGTTTTTACGCATCTTTGTGTCCTTGGGGTAGGCAAGATCTCTTTGGCTACACAAATCGCTGTGTTTTTTTTTTAAGACTTCTGTAAAATTCAAAATATCCGCTTGTTAAAAGCATCATTAAAATTAAAAGGCAAACCACCAACATGTATTCCAAGATTCCTTCAATTCTGATTTTTAAAGTTTAGACTCTAATAAGAAATTTACTAGAAAAATGTGTTTCTTCAGCAGTAACTTTTGTAAGAGGGTATGCACCAGTTCATAGTTTGATTAACATTGGATTGTTGACTCTTGACATTATTTATATTACTGTAAATTTTTAAGTCCATCGATACAGAAATAATTTGTTCAAGCTCCTGGCTTTCTCCTAAATCACATTTCATGAAGAATTATTGATGTTCTCTGTATATCTTCGTTGTCAAGGTTAACTGGTTCTTTAACTTCAAGTTTCTCTTTTCATTTTATGGCCATTTTTACTTTAAAAATCCAAGTTTTTAATCACTTCATGAGAGTTCCACCTTACTTCTTGCTCCACATGAATTTTCTATCCCTTGGGATCCAAATGTATGCTTCACCAAAATTGAAGAAAATATAGCATTGCAGAAGGATTTACAGATAAGTTTGTCATTCCATTTAAATCATATTGATCTCCAAAAAAGTTCAAATGTTCATAAACATGGAAATGAATTCAATAGTAAAGAAATACAAATTAAGACAACAGATTACTTTTATGTCTTAGACTGATAATGCTTAAAAATTGATATTGCCCATTATAGGTAAGAGCATGTACATTGTTACATAGAACAGAACAAGCATTCCTTTTTATTTTTGATGGTGATACCATTTTATTCATTGCTATTTACCAATAAAACTGATAATTAGTATTACCTATCCTTTCAGTTTATATATACATAAATTATTTTTTTTAATTTAATTTATTTTTATACAGCAGGTTCTTATTAGTTACCTATTTTATACGTATTACTGTATATATGTCAATCCCAATCTCCCAATTCATCCCACCACCACCCCCCCACCTCCTACCCCCACCCCCCTCCCCGCTTTCCCCCCTTGGTGTCCATACGTTAGAACAAGCATTCTTATACAACTTTTCTGCAAGACTTCTTGACAGGATTTCTCAAAATTTTAAATGTATATATTGTTTGACCTAGTAATTTCACTGATAAAATTAATCCCAAAGAATGAACAAATGCTTGGATAAAGATTTTCACGTATTATTTACCATAACTGAAAATTAGAAAAAATGCAAATGTACAAAAGTGAGAATTGGCTAAATGTGGCAGAGTTATGTAAACAAAAGAGTTCTTTCCCTTTAGAAGGATAGTGGGTTAAACGTTTAGTTTTGTACCCTACGAAAAAGACAGTATAGGGAATTTTTAAAAAGCATAAACCCACAGGGGCTTCCCTGGTGGTGCAGTGGTTAAGAATCCACCTGCCAGTGCAGGGAACACGGATTCAAGCCCTGGTCTGGGAAGATCCCACATGCCGTGGAGCAGCTAAGCCCGTGCGCCACAACTACTGAGCCTACACTCTAGAGCCCGTGAGCCACAATTGCTGAGCTCACGTGCCACAACTACTGAAGCCTGCATGCCTAGAGCCCGTGCTCTGCAACAAGAGAAGCCACTGCAATGAGAAGCCTGCACACCACAGTGAAGAGTAACCCCTGCTCGCCGCAACTAGAGAAAGCCCGAGCACAGCAACGAAGACCCAACACAGCCAAAAATAAATTTAAAAAAAGAAAAAAGCATAAACCCACAAGGACAGAGAAGAGGAAAGGACAGAGAAAGAATTTTTTAGAATTTGAAATGGACAGGTGGTACCTGACTTAGCAGACCCAGGATTCTAAGCCAGTAAAGGCAAAGTTCAGGTAAAAGCCACTTTACAAAAGACTTGACTCTAGTACCTCTGAAAGTAAACGTAAAGATAGGGCTACAAACAGGATGATAAGTTGTAAAGTTTAGGAAGTATATAGTTAAACTCGATATCTTTTCCCCATTCACACTGTTCCTCAGAAACACTACTTCAGCCATAAACTGTCCCAGCAAGAAATCTAACTCACTCAAATAAGAAAAACTAAAAATACAGATGGTTCTGTAATTATTCTATAGCTTAGACTATAGTTGACAAGGTCCCTGCCTCCTTATTGGCACAGGGTTTAAAGACAGCTTTTGGCATGCTCCTTTTAAGTGTGAGCACATAAACAAGGATTGTCCAACATTTGAAAGAAGTATTTAAAATGAAGAGACAGGGACTTCCCTGGTGGTCCAGTGGTTAAGACTCTGTGCTTCCATTGCAGGGGGTGCGGCTTCTATCCCTGGTTGGGGAACTAAGATCCCCCATGCCGTGCGGCACAGCCAAAACTTTAAAATTTTAAAAATAATAAAATGAAGAAACCAAAACAGATAAAAAGAGTGAGGTAGATCTATATTGAAGGCCCTAGAAAGCAGTGTACCACAAACTTATGTGAAGAAAGCAGGTTAAACAACATTATTAAACCAATCTCATAGAAAAAGAGGTCAGAGGTGGAGGAATTGGATAAAGGTGGTCAAAAGGCACAAACTTCCAGTTATAAAGTAAATAAGTACAGGGGATGCAGTGTACAACATAATGACTATAGTTAACACTGCTGTATGGTATACAGTTAACCCTTGAACAACTTGGGGTTAGGGGTGCTGACTCCACATGCAGTCAAAAACCCACTTAAACCAAGGGGGAAGGGGGGGTGGGATAAACTGGGAGATTGGGATTGACATATATACACTATTGATACTATGTATAAAATAGATAACTAATGAGGACCTACTGTGTAGCACAGGGAACTCTACTCAGTGCTCTGTGGTGACCTAAATGGGAAGGAAATCCAAAAAAGAGGGGATATATGTATACATATAGCTGATTCACTTTGCTGTACAGTATAAACTAACAATATAGTAAAGCAACTATACTCCAGTAAAAATAAATTTTTTTAGAAAACCCACTTAAAGGTTTACAGTCAGCCCTCCATGTATCCTGTTCTGCAAGTGCAGATTCAACCAACCTTGGATCTTGTAGTGCTGTAATACATATTTATTGAAAAAGTTCTGCATATGAGTGGACGGACCTGCACAGTTCAAACCTATGTTGTTCAAGTGTCAACAGTATTTGAAAATTAAGAGAGCAGCATATCCTGGGGCTTCCCTGGTGGCGAAGTGGTTGGGAGTCCACCTGCTCATGTAGGGGACACGGTTCAAGCCCTGGTCCGGGAGGATCCCCCATGCCGCAGAGCAACTAGGCCTGGGCACCACAACTACTGAGCCTGTCCTCTAGAGCCTGTGCTCCGCAACAAGAGAAGCCAGCACAATGAGAAGCCCACACCGCAACTAGAGAAGGCCCACGCACAGCAACGAAGACCCAACACAGCCAAAAATAAATAAATTTTTAAAAACAATAAAAATAGCATATCCTAAGAGTTCTCACAAGGAAAAAAATATTTTTTTCTTTTTCTCTCTTTTTAAAATATGTATATGAGATGATGGATATTAACTAAGCTTATTTTGGTATTATTTCACAATGTATGTAGGTCAGGTCATTATGCTGTACACCTTAAACTTACACAGTGGTGTGTGTCAAGTAATAAAGAACATTATAGCATGGTTTTATTCTATATTTTATTTTAATGTTTGGGGATATAGTCACCAAAGTGATTAATTAGTGGTATTAGGGAGCATTCACTTTCTATTTTCTAGTCTTCCTGTTTTAATTTGTTTTAAGTGAATAGTGTTACAATCAGAAGAAATTTTCTTGGAAGGGAATACTACATAAAAGGTACAAAATATCAGATATCCTCTAATTACTTTGCTGGTATTAAACCATACTAATTCAATTAGGATCACTTTTTGTTTGTTTTTTGTTTTTGCAGAGTGAAATCCACATGTCTGAAGAAGCTATACAGGATATATTGGAACAGACAGAATCCGATCCAGCATTTCAGGCACTCTTTGATCTATTTGACTATGGTAAGTAGAACATTTCTATCAAAGCAGTTAGGAGAAAAAAGTTTCTCCAATTTCTCTGGAGAAACAGCTTAAACAGAGTAAAACAACATTTCCCAGAGCATCTGGAAGAAAGTTCCTATTTTCATTAAAGCAAACATATGGATATGAAAGAGTTTTTTTGTTGCTTTTTTGTTTTAGTTTTTTCTTAAAGATACTTTAGCTGTAAAAATAAAGAACAGTTTTGGGGGTGAGGGGGGGTTAGTTGTGGGCAGTTTTGCCAGTCATCAAAAATGTGTTGAGGTCTACTCCTATACATATATTATACTAAACACAGTTGGATAATACAAGAGGAATAAAAAGATTTGTCTATTGCCCTCCATCTTATGGCCTAGTGCAGTAGTTCTCAAAGTGTAGTCTCCAAACCAGCAGACCAGCATTGTCTGAGAACATGTTAAAAATGCACTGGTCTAGTGGAAAAATCATACTTGTCAATGATATATAAGGCAACATGTTAAAAACTATAATTAAAAAAAAAAAAAAATTAAAAAAAAAAAAAAAAACTATAATTAAAGGACTATAATTAAGACCAAACTTTAACATTTGCTTGACCACTGTCAAGCTGTATTAATTGATGCTTATTTTTATTTTGGTCATTTAACCAATTGTTTCCCTATTCCCTTTTTAACAGGTAAAACAAAGAATAATAAAAATATATCACAAGGCATTTCCAGTCAGCATATGGAAACCAATCTCAATGTAGTCTTAGCAGGTGAAACTAATCTAGCAGTTAAAGGTTCTTTTGAAACAGGAGAATCTGGTAAGAATTTGATTTTGTTAATATCAATCTAAATCCTAATATCAGTCTCAAAATCTCAAAGGCAGAAAATGTTGTTTAATTTGAAAGTTGTTCAAATTACCACATAGATCATTTTTGTGTTTCTAAGTTTTCTCTTCATTTAAAAAGAAAAAATTATTCCCACGCCTTTAGTACTTTGATTAAAAGGTGGATTTTTAGTACTCATTCCTTCATGATGCAGTAGACACGCACAAATTGGTGTTAATAGTGTTGACCAGTTCAACCTGTCTGTAACATTTAACATAATTTTTTTGAGACACATATTCAAATCCCTAATGTGTAAGGTTGGTTTGTGGTATTAATCATCCAGCCTCGTAAGCAAGCTTAGCTGAGTGCTCAGTATCAATATCTCACTTATTTAGAGGAAATTGTATACTTGCTGATAGTCCTGAATTATGGGTTTTATGAGGTTTTAGGTTATATTCCTATGTGTCTACTAGTCAGTTCTTTATGTTTCTGCCTCCCACAGAGTACCAGTATGGCACATAATTGTCCCACAATAACTACTTATGAATGAGGGAGGGCAGTGAATATGTCTATCCTAGAGGTTTTAAATATTGGCCAAGTTTTTTAAAATTTCATTTTTGTGAAACATAACATGCAGAAGTGCACAATAAAAGTGTACTTTAGCTCATTGAATTATAATCAAGCAAATACCCACATAACCATCTCTAAAGTCAAAAAATAGAATACCGCCAGCACCACAAAAACATCTCTTCGTATCTCTTCGCAGTCACTACTCCTTTCATCCCTGTTCCTCGAAGATAACCATTATCCTGGCTTCTCTCACATTATCCTGGCATCTCACACTTGCTAAACTTTATGCCTCTTTGGTACCACCTCTATCCATTTCTGTCTATGCCAAGCTATGCCACAATAATCTTTTCTGTTCATCTATTCTTAAATTCCATGACCCCTTCCAGCTCCCTCAAAAGACTTCATGGCTTCCAAGTTTCACATCACGCCTTCCAAAAACCAGTTTTGGAATATCTCAGACTATATTCCTATTTTGAGTCCTTTGCCTGTACCCAAACCCAATCCTCCATTTCTTCTTAGGCTGAATTGTAGGAGGGCGTGTCTTTCTCATATATATTATGTGTGGAAGATTGTGCTTCAGATAAGCTCTACCCTGCACAAAATGAAATTTGAAATCCTATTTTCTCAGAAAGTCTCTTCCCACTTCGTTGAAACTGACTACCCCTGAATTTATGTGGCCTGTATATAATTTCCACTGGTTTCCCCACAATAAGGATTCACATGTGCTCCATACCCACTATTATTTTACCAGTGTCACATTAACAGAATTTTATGATAGTTGATATACATTTTTCTGGATTTTTCCCAATATTTTTCATATTGTTAATTGTTATTATTTTCTGTCCTAAACTGTGAATGATGTATGACACAGTATATCAGTATTTTCTCAAATGCCCTTTCTTCTTTTTCCAACTATTAACACTTTTATTTGTCAAGATCTCCTCGTACAATAACACTTTCTCACATCCCATAGGCCAGAAGAGGTGCCTTTTGTTCCTATACTGCTATGGTTTTTGGCATGTTTCATTATGACTTTCTGTCCTATGTCTGCCTCCCTTAGACTGATATCACCAAGGGTGGAGACTGGGTCATTCATCTTTGTATCCCAGTACTGGTCATGTGGTTGATCTTCAGTAAATGTGTAATAAATGTTAAAGTGTATACAATAACATCAAATGTTGATCATGCAAAATGTAATTGGCCCCATTTCACCTTCAAGAATATATCAGATGAAGTATGGTCAGTAGAAATGGTAGAAGTTGAAAAGTCAGTTGTTTTGAAAAAACTATGTTTGTAGCCAGTTTTTTTTATATATTAGTACATATTAAATGTTCTTAAACATATATACTTTTTCCTTCATTGTGTCATCTGTTTTCTAAAAAGCTTGAAAAACAATTTGGCACTTGTTAAAAAAGGCATCAGTAATAAGAAAAGTACCTGTAAGTGTTTTGATACTCAAAAAATGAGAGAGTGAGTTTATCAGACTTCCACTTGCTGGTATGTCAAAGATTAGTTACTTCCTTGGCAAAACAGGTTTTATAGTAAAGATGACTGACTACCTTAAAAGCTGTTACATACTCACCATATCTTTCTGCCATCCTAATATTTTGCAGATGATCAATCTGGTCAACCCCCATATTGTACATCCTATCAAAATGAAGACACATCAAATGTTTTGAAGAATGGCAGCAACCATGATGAGCTTAGACAGGAAGCCCAGGAACATTTTTCCCAGATAGACTCTAGCATCCAGAAAAAGGCCTTTAAAACAGTAGTATCTACTGAACAGAAGTATAACCTTGATATCACCTTTGAGTCTGTGCCTAATTTGAATGACTTTAACCAAAGAGTAAACTCTGATGCTGAATGTAATCAGCATTGTGCTGAATTATACACCAGTCAGATGTCTACTGAAACTGAATTGGCTATGGAAGTTGAAAAGAATTCTTTGTCTCCAAGTGTGCAGAATGAATCTCGATTACAGCCTGATCAGTCTGATATACCAATAACTTCATTTGTTTCCCTTGGTGGTGAAACTAACAATGCGAACTTAATTCTCTCTGGAAAAACTTCTCAGCTTTTATCCCAAAATATTCCATTAACTGGAAAGCCATCTAAAAAAGGTCAATTTTGTGAAAGTTCTGACGATACAAGAAGACTTACAACTAATTTCCATGGTTCCAAGTCACCAGATTCTAGAGAAATTCACCAGAGTAAAATTGAAATTAATAATGTGTTACCAGTTGCATCACAGCAACTTTCAGATTGCCAAGATAATTCTTCGCTTCAAAGTAAAATATTACCTGTGTCTGTTGAAGGTTCGGGTTTAACTATATCTGAACAAAAAGTAGAAATTCACCTTGGAGATTCAGTATCTTCAATTAAACAACCATCTAATGATTCATCATCTGTTAAGTTAAATCATACAGATCATGAACCTCAGCCCTCCACGTCTGAGAAAGTTGCTTTGGGTTCACAAGAGCCTTCATCTTCTGTAAAAGAAGATGGAGATAGTATTTTTCTATCTTTAGGTGAAAATAACTGTGAGGAAGTTACATTGATATCCCCAGAAGCTAATCCTATAGAAGATATACGTTCTCTTCCTTCAGAATCTGTGTGTTCTTCAATGAGGGATTCTCACCCTGAGTCCCAGAATACTAGTGATAAACCTGCTGGCAACAAGTCAGCAGAGATAGATGCATCAAATATAGTCTCTCTCAAAATTATCATCAGTGATGATCCATTTGTTTCCTCAGATTCTGAACTTAACAGTGCTGTTTCTAGTATCAGTGGAGAAAACTTGCCAACTATAATTTTGTCTTCTCCTTCTAAATCACCTGCCAGAAATGCAGAATTAGTTAAATGCCTGTCTTCAGAAGAAACCACAGATGCTATTTCATCTGCTGAAGGAATTGGGGATTCAGCCTCAATGGAACAGAGCCTTTTAGCACTCAAACCTGAAGACTCTACAGTAAACAACGCTCAGAATGAAGAGAGCATTGCTTTTTCAGCCAATGTTACACCATGTGTTTCCAAGGATGGAGGATACATACAGTTAATGCCAGCTACAAGCACAACTTTTGGCAATTCAAATAACATTCTGATAGCTACTTGTGTAACTGATCCAACAGCCTTAGGAACAACTGTCAGTCAGTCAAATGTGGTGGTGTTGCCGGGAAATTCTGCACCTGTGACTGCTCAACCACCACCTCAGTTACAGACACCCCCAAGGTCAAACAGTGTATTTGCTGTCAACCAAGCTATGTCACCCAGCTTTTCACAAGGTAACTTTAGAACATATTGAAGTTCATTTCTCTGGAATGGGATCTAATTTCTCTTGTGTGTGCTGTTATTGACTAGAAGGTAATAAATCATGGATGAGAGTATAAGAAAAGATTCAGAAATTTGTGATTATGGCTTCTCTTTACAGAATTAATTCAATCAAAATTTTTTTTAATCTGCTAAGCTATGGAATTCAGTGGTTTCATTTTTTGTTTCTTTTTCTTTCCATAGTTCTCAATCCATGGCTAAGCTATCAATACAAGAAAAAGACAGGGGGGGAAGACTAATTCATCAAATAGCCATATACCTACTAAAACCCAGTGTTGTGGGAGATTTTTCTTAAATAGTTATTATAGTCTTAGTTTTCAAGGAATTTATTACCTATTTGGAAAGACTTTCAAGACACAACTTGAATTTCTCCCTGAATAATACCCTTTGTAATTTCTCACTATCTTCCACATTTGAAAATTGATCCCTGTCTTTAGAATTCTTTGTTTATAGGAGCACTTGTGGCATTTATTACATGCCACACTATCTTCTCACTATCTTCCACATTTGAAAATTGATCCCTGTCTTTAGAATTCTTTGTTTATAGGAGCACTTGTGGCATTTATTACATGCCATTTTATGTGTAGTTAGTGACTGACATGCCTGTCATAGTGGTCATTCTTGACTGTATGTTCCTTGAAGGTGGAGTTTATGGCACATTCATCTACACTTCCTTAGATATTGATTCCCAAGCTCCTTTCCCCTCTTTCTTTTTTTACATTTAGGCATACAATTAAATCAGATTAAATATCAGCAATTAAGTATTAAGCCTGATGGATCTATTTCAAGTGCTGTTTAAAATAAGATAAAGGAGGGATCAGAATTGGTAGAAAAGGTGGAACTTGAGCTGAAGCTTAGATAAATAAGGTAGTATTTGGAGTAAAAGGAAGGGAATCTTAAGCAGTACAAGGATAGGTAGGTATTTGAGAGACTGAGGTAGGTGTTCAGGAAAGTGAGGAAATCAGCCTTACAGGAGAGGTTAATGAATTTATTAGGAAAAGATTCATTTACAGGGCAGGGTTAAATTATGATAGCCATAGACTATATTGTTGACCATGTAAACATTGTATTTTCTCCCACAGTTTTTACTGGTTGCTCACTTATCTGGACCCTTTCTGACAAATACCATTGAGATTGTATTATAGTTTGGGGTTGTGAGTAAGTCTTAGACTGTCAGTATTCAGTTTGGACCGTTATTTTCTGGTAAAAGATTCAGACTTGAAACCTGCACTACCAATTTTTTGATCAATTTCACTATTCTTTCTAGAGGAATCAAGGTACAACTAAAATATGATCTCCGGGCTATAGAGTCTTATGCTCATTCATGATGTTTACTTTGACTAATTGCCATAAGAATAATATTCAGATTGACTTTTTCTTAATTTGTTAGCCTTGTTGTTGTCCCTAAATTAATTTTTTTAAAGGAGAGTAGGTTATATGAAAAACTGATTATAATTATATAGGATTTATTTCAAATTAATAATTACTGGGGCTTCCCTGGTGGCGCAGTGGTTAAGAATCCGCCTGCCAATACATGAGACATGGGTCCGAGCCCTGGTCCAGGAAGATCCCACATGCTGCGGAGCAACTAAGCCCATGCGCCACAACTCCTGAGCCCACATGCCACAACTACTGAAGCCTGCATGCTCTAGGGCCCGTGCTCCACAACAAGAGAAGCCACTGCAATGAGAAGCCCATGCACTGCAACGAAGAATAGCCCCCGCTTGCTGCAACTAGAGAAAAGCCTGCACGCAGCAACAAAGACCCAAGCAGACATAAATAAATAAATCAACAAATAAATAAATTTATTTATTTTAAAAAAACACAAAACCTTTAAAAATAATAATAATTACTTTGGTGTCTTGTGTTTATTCCATTTTATTGAGAATTGTTGGTTGTTTTTTTTTTTAGGATCTGCCATTATAATTGCTTCTCCAGTCCAACCTGTACTTCAGGGAATGGTGGGAATGATCCCTGTATCTGTGGTTGGACAGAATGGAAATACCTTTTCTGCTCCTCCTCGGCAGGTGAGATTTATGAACTGAAAATGGCTCGGTGCTGCTTTTCAAACAAAGTATAATTAATGGCTTCTCCTCCAGGTCCTTCATATGCCTTTGGCAGCACCTGTTTGCAATAGAAGTATCCCTCAATTCCCTATCCCTCCAAAATCTCTGAAGACTCAGGGACTAAGAAACAAGCCTTGTACAGGTACATTTTTAAGTTCATTCATGTCAGCTTTATGTGTGTGTACTCCTTTGTTTGCAGCAATATGACGGTATTTTTTTTTTATTTTTTGGAATACTAATAACTTTCCTAACAGGTGGTTGTCCAACCTTTGCTTAAAGTTTTTTGCAGTGATTAAAAAAAAAAAAGAAAAAGACAAATGGAACAAAATAGAGTTTAGAAAAAGACCGTGTATTTATAGCAACTTGTACATAGTAGAGGTAATGTCAGAAGTCAGAAGGGATAGGATGGTTTGTTTAGTAAATGAAATCTATTGGCTATTATATATATTACAGGGAAAAAATAGATTTCTTCCTCACAACATATATAAAGGTATGAACTCCAAGATGATTAACACCTGAAAGTGAAAAGCAAAACAAATAATGAAAGAAAATGTAGGAGAATATCAAGATGATGCTGAGATAAAAGATTGCTTTTGAAAAATGAAAAAATTTGATAATGCTGACTACTCCAAAATTAAAGATTTAGTTCAGTAAAAGACAACATATACAAAGTAACACGAGATTTTCACTCATGAATGAAAATATTGATGAATGTTGTGGTGAGTTCTCAAACTTCTCTACCAGACTTCTCCATCTTCATGGGTGACAAAATGCCCATGTTGTTAACCTAACAACACCCTAACCCTCAGAATTGTTGACCCCTTTCATTTCTGAGTCTTTAATCTTCACTTCAGCCAACCTGTCCCATAGCTTTACCTTTAATTTTTTCACTACTTGTTATTAGACCTATATAATTTATAATGGTCAATAAACTCTCTCAAAATACTTGCATTTCTGTATATCCATTGAATCTCTCTTCAACCAATGAGAGCTCCTATTACTTGAATCCTTACCTTTACCTGAATTTTCACTTCCTTTCTGCATTCATTTCCTTCCCTATCCAGGCTAAACCCCACAACCCACCACATCAGCCACTTTTCCCAGTACTCTTATACACCTTCATATTCACATTCTTCTACCATATCCACTTAATACCCTCTAGCCCTGGATCTATCCAGCCAACCATTTCTCTGCCTTTACACCTGGGCTTCTTAGCATTGCTTTAGGAGTGATTCCATTCAATAACACTTAAAACTTTCTCACCCTCACTGCCACTTAGCAATTATTTTAAATGTCTGCCTATCTTCTTTCTCTCCCATTCCTCCTTAATACTATTTCAGACTTCCACAGGTCTTCTCAGATCTATCAGTCAGCACTTTCCTCACTCTAGGCCAATGATTTTGATTTTTATGGGTAGTAAACTCCATTTTCTCACATTACTCCCATTTAATATGTACATGTTCATCTAAAATCATTCTTCCCTTTTCCCTTCTTAGAGGAATGATTATGTCATTCTTTCTAAGGTTAATGCAGGGTACCTTCTCTCTTCTCTGTATCTTCAGCTTTTCTTTTTTGGCTTCTTCACTCTGTGGCTGTCCAACTATGGATACAAGGATCATTCCCATCATTCCTTTAGGTTTTTCACATCTGCCAGCCCTTTATCCCCGACCCCTCTTATTTCCCATTACTTCTTCATCCATATTATTGTCCTTTCTCATGTTTCCACTAAAACTGTTTAAAGTCACCAGTGGCCTCCTAATGCTGCCATATGCATTGGACGTTTTCCAGTCTTACCTTACTTTACTTCCCTCTAACAGTTAATACTATTGGTGGCTTCTAGAACTACTGTGCTCCTCCCATTCTAATTTTATGTAACTTAAGATCCACATACTCTACATATCTAAGTCTCACCTCTTCTTCCTCAAAAACCGCTTCTGCCTACCTTTCCCTCTTGGTTAATGTCACCATTTATTCCTCATTTACTGTTCATGTCCATGCGAATGCCCATTACTGTCTCTAAGACCTTCATCATCTCCTACCTTGAATATTTATAGCAATCTAACTAGAATTTCTGTTTCCAGTTTTCTTTCTTCTCTAGTTCATCTTCTACACTGCTGCCAGAATGACTTCCTAAAACAAATCTATTCATGCATCGTCCCTATTTAAAACTCTTAAGGATTCTCTATAAAACCTTTTGCATAATACCCAAGGTCCTACACGATATCATCTTTGCTTTCATTTCTGGCTTCATATCTTGCTGCCCTTCCACATAAACTCATATAAGTCCATGGAAATTAAAATATGGCTATTAAATAATAATAATAATAATAATAATAAAATAAAATATGTCTATTAAAACTCCAGAGCATGTGCTCTGAGTGACATAGGCTTACAAACATGACATTTAAATGGGCAGAATTTTTAAATAGGTATAATATAGTGTTTTCTTTAAGTAACTTTTTGGATCTAAGTAGTACCCTTAAATGCTATACTGAGCATACTAATTTGTAAATCAAAAGACTGGATTCATATTTCCCTGAAGTTAAAGCAAGTCATTTGCTCCATATTTATATTTCCTCAGTAACATGAATGAGTGATCGTCTCGTGTATATTACAAAGCTGCTTTTTTAGACCCAGTATGTGAAAGTATTTCATTTGTACATTAGCTATAGCTTAAATTTTTCTCATGGTGTCTGATACTGTGGTCTGTTCTGTTTTCTTTCAGAGAAATATACTTTCAGGAATGTTTTTCTTTTCTAATTAACTTAACTTATAATTCCAGGAAAACAGGTAAATAATTTGGTGGATTCATCAAGTCACTTAGTTGGATGTCATGTACAACGGTGAGCATAAAAGTAGTTTCTATCATAGCGTATTTGAATGCTCAAGTTAAAAGCATAAAGAATTTCTTTATGTTGCTAAGAAAAATTTTTTTTTCTTGTAGAACTGAAGTTCCTGACAAGAATATGGCCACAGATCTTGGGAAAAAATTGGAAGAAATAACAGTTCCCTTCTCAGTAGAAAGTATAGTTCCAACTAGCAAAACCTTTGAAAGCCACAGGCGTGTGCTCTGTTTTGATAGCACTGCTTCTCCTGTGGCGAATACACAGGGGACAAATCATAAGACGGTGTCCCAAAACAAAGAAAGGAATGACATTTCATTTTCTAATCTTGACTCACCCATTGTTTCCTCCACCTTAAAACCCCCTTCTAATAACGCTCTCAAAAGAGAGAGAGAGAAACCTCCTGTGCCTAAGATTTTATCTAAATCAGAAACTGCCATTAGCCGACATACCATAAAAGAAACTCAGTCAGAAAAGAAAGTTTCACCCACAGAAACTATACTTGAATCTTTCCATAAAGCAACAGCTAATAAGGAGAATGAACTATGCAGTGATGTGGAAAGGCAGAAAAATCCAGAAACTTCAAAACTGTCTAATGGGCAGCAAACTGGGGGTGTACGGAATGAGAAAACTATAGCTTCACTGCAAGAGCTAACCAGAAAACAAGGCACATCCTCAAACAGTAAAAATGTCATTTCAGTAGGTGCACCTGTGAAGGATTTAAAACAAGAACAAACCAAGTCTGCCAGTTCTTTGATTAACCCACTCACCAAGCATACCACAGAAATGTTACAAGATATTCAGTGGCATAGCCCAGTAAATAGACTCGCTGATAGTACTGACTTATCTGTACCCCGGACATCTGGCTCAGGAGCAGGGGAAAAACATAAAGAAGAACCTACAGATGTTATCAAGGTCCCTTCTAGTAGGCGTTATGGTGAAGAGAGTAGCACACCCAAAGTAATGGTCCCTCCTGTCACCCCAGACTTGCCCGCCTGCAGCCCTGCCAGTGAAACAGGGAGTGAAAACAGTGTAAACATGGCTGCCCATACATTAATGATTCTCTCCAGAGCAGCCATCTCTAGGACTACTTCAGCTACTCCTCTAAAAGACAATACACAACAATTTAGAGCATCTTCAAGGAGCACCACAAAAAAGCGGAAGATCGAGGAATTAGATGAGCGTGAACGACACTCCCGTACTTCTAATAAAAGTCTTGCAAATTCATCAATACCAATGAAAAAGAAGAAAATTAAGGCAAGTTTGAAAGTCTTAATTTCAAAACCACACCTTTCCCTTCCTTCAGTGCTCAGATTAAAGATCTCATCATTTTTTGCCATAGCTACCTAACTGAACATTTTGGTCAAGATAGCTTTGAATTTTGATTGACAAAATACATTCTCTAGGGCTTCCCTGGTGGCGCAGTGGTTGAGAGTCCGCCTTCCGATGCAGGGGACACGGGTTCATGCCCCGGTCCGGGAAGATCCCACATGCCACAGAGCTGCTGGGCCCGTGAGCCTGTGCTCCGCAATGGGAGAGGCCACAACAGTGAGAGGCCCACGTACCGCAAAAAAAAAAAAAATTCTCTAGCAGTATCTCTCAGCCAGTGTGGTACTCAGAAGTTATCTAGATGAAACGTAGCATTTTCAAAACAGTTGCTAAGGCATGTATTTATAAACATCTTCCTTGGGAAAAGGAGGTTTTTGTTTCTGTCATGGTAGGACCCAAGGTTTGGTGGGGAGAATGACATAACACATGAAAAATTGGGAAGCCATTATTGTGTATGGAATTACCAAGTGAAAACTGCTTTGCAACTCCTCCATCTTAGGTTTGTTCCACATGTCCTACCAGCTCTTCCATAGATTCTAATGTAAGTTAATGTGTTGGAGCAGTATAAAAATTAAATTTACCTGTTTCTTCTTTAACCACGGTTATCTGTAGGAAAGTAATGTAGGATTATCACTGATAAGTTAAAGCCATTTTTCCTAAATCTGTTTAGCCATTTAGTAAGTGGATTGAATAGAAAGGTTTAAAATGTCATAGAGGAAGTATTGTCAGGGAAAGAATCTTGGCTCTGCTGCCTTGCAAGCCTAGGTTGAATCCTGCATCTCCTGCTTATTGGTTCTTGACTATTGTTAACCCAATAACATGAGTCTGAGCTGCATCATTTGACATGAGGTTACCACACATCTTACCCAATGGCTGTGAGGACTAAATGCAGTGTTTGTAAAGTGCCTAGAGTATGTTAAATGTTTGGAACTAGAAAAGTACCTGTTAACTCTTAAAATCTTAGTAAAGCTTTCTAAAGTTTACAGTTTAGCAATAATGACCACCTTATAAAAAGCATGTTCTCTCTTGTCTCATTCAACATTCATACACTCTGAATTTGTATAATGTCTTGTGCTCTAAAATAATGAAATATCATTGAAGTATATTTTATTAACCTTGGATTTATAAAAATTGTCTCTACTTCTCTGTATAACTAAAATGCTAATGAACTAAACTGTTTTGGCAAAAATTTTGGTAGTATATGAAAGTACCTGATATGAGGGTCTATGTGACTTAATAAGAAAGCTAGCTTTTTGGCCTTGTTTGAGTTCAATATGTTAACTTAGGTTTATTTTTTCTTTCTTTCTTTCTTTTCTTTCTTTTTTTTTTTTTTGACAGAAAAAGAAGCTACCCAGTTCATTTCCAGCTGGAATGGATGTGGACAAATTTTTGTTATCATTGCATTATGATGAGTAAATATTCTGAACATATAAGAACAGTAGCTATTTAAAACTACTATTCCTTAAACTATGAGTGTAGGGAATGAGATACTGACAGAATCTGAAAGCATGACCTGCACTTTCATTGTACTGAAATTTCACTTTATTTCTAAATCATGCTGTTTCTAAAGCAGCTTCCTAGTTTGTAAATAGCTTTACCTTGGTATATTTTTATTGTGGAAAAAACATTTGCAGAAATGTGAGTAAAGCCAATCTGCAAAACTGTATATCTTTGACAATTGTATATTGTAAATACTGTGTAAATCTTGTTGAAATAGAGCTTAAATCAACCTAATGTTCTTACATTGTATTTTTTGGCTTCTTATGATCTCTAATTCTGAGGCTTATTCATCTGGAATAGTTTCTCACTTTGAGTGGGAAAAGTATACTTTTCCTTATAAATTGCCTTCAGTAATTGTCCCACAAGATATCTGAAGACATAGCCACTAATTAGTACAAGAGTGATAATGAATTCAAATGGTAATAAAGTAACCAGAAATTAACAATTTGGGGTTTTTTCTAGAGTGAATACTTTGCCGCCCCTTCTTATAATTGCAGTAAAGATAATGTTCCTAAAATTGTACACTTTATTTCTTCTGGTTGTTCTGGTCTCTTTGTTTTAAAGAGAGAATTTTGTAAACCATTTGAGTGTTCTGATCTTTTGTTTATAACTTTTAAGATCTTTTACATAACTTTAAGCGTTTAGACTGTTGAGCCATAAAAAGTTTGGTTATG
The DNA here is from genome assembly GCF_011762595.2 of Tursiops truncatus. Lineage (NCBI taxonomy): Eukaryota > Metazoa > Chordata > Mammalia > Artiodactyla > Delphinidae > Tursiops > Tursiops truncatus. Next base: position 24,336,465 of record NC_047041.1, read on the forward strand.
TAGTAGTTGAGATTTCTTGGTATGTATATACTTTTCCCCTAAATACTGGGGATTTAAAGAACTGCACTAATTCATAGAACTTTTTACATAGTAGAGACCAATGCACATTTAATTTAAATCTTGTGTTGTATGTTAAAGCTTGTATGCAGGATTATCTTTTGTCCTTTTAGAAAGCCATGTCCATCATAAGATGTAAAAAGAGAAATCATAGTTTTCTATTTTAATTTAGTTTCTCCTAAAATGGGCTGTGTTACACTTGGATATAGTACGTTGTCTCTGTACCCCTTAAAGTATTATAGAGTTTCTCTCAGAAAGTCCTTAAGGAGAATGAAAGAGGTGCCTTCTCTGTATTAGACTCACACACATCAGTCAAGTTGAAGAACTGGTTTAAACCTTTAAATGAGTACAGAAATTATAATTCGTACCAATTGTGCCTAGATATTAAAGTATGTTCTCTTAAGTGCTTTCTGTTTTGTTAAATATCAGTATACTAAGGGTTTTTTCTGCAGGTGTATATATTTATGAGTCATTTTCCTCAACCATTTTTTTTTTTAATACTGGGCCTTTAAAAAACTAAATCCATCACTACATTTCTCAATTTGGAAATCACGTCTTACTAGCTGAACCTTACTGCAGAAATTTGTGTTGTAATAAATTTTTATGATGTGGCAGTGGTCTGTTCCTAAGGAACCAGGAATTAGTACAGTTAATGTTTATTTAACTCAGCTTGATACTGTACTACAGTTAGGTTTGAATAAATATTTTCATTAACTTCAAAAGTTTGAATTCCTTCATATTGGCAATCATTCTCTTTTAGATACTTTGAAGAAATTCCTTTGCAAGTCAATTCTTGTTTTCAGAAGTTTACATAATGCTGAAAATTATAGATTTTCTTCTCATTCAGTTAATTTGTATGTGCTAAGAATTCATATACAAATAAAATAAGTTCACTTTCTTCAGAATTCTTAGTTCACTAGCCAGGAGCCACTAGATAGAGTCCAAAGACAACTTGTATTTGGAGCTTTCATTTATGTTCAAGAATAAAACCATAGTCCCCATTTTATCCTAAAAGTCCCAATGTGCTAGACTTAATTATTGTACCCGGTAATCTATTTTAACAGTCAGATGCCCAGTTGACTACATTTCAGGGTTAAAGTATACCACAGACAAGTTGTGGCTACTTCTGTAACTACATGTAAGGATCCATGCACTGTTTATTTTTGGACATTACTTAGTGCAGCAGTCCCCAACCATTTTGGCACTAGGGACCAGTTTCACTGAAGGCAATTTTTCCACAGAAGGGGCGAGGATGGTTCAGGGTTCAGGCGGTAATGTGAGCGATGGGGAGCGGCCCATGAAGCTTCGTTCACTCGCCCACTGCTCACCTCCTGCTGGGCGGCCCGGTTCCTAACAGGCCATGGATTGGTACTAGTCCAGGGCCCGGGGGTTGGGGACCCCTGACTTAGTGTACTCAGTTGTATGCCAAATTTGAGAAGTCTTGTAATTAAAATATTTGATTAGTTTAGCCCTGGATATTGTTGGAACCCTTTAGTAAGTATGTTGAAATTTTACATGAGTAAAGCATCCATCAGCATTCAGCCAAAGGCTAGATGTCATGACTATTAGGAATACCAAGATTAAGCTTTGATAAGGAGTAATTTCAAAAGCATGGTGCTATATATTCTACATTCATCATTTTTCAAGCCACCATCTTTCAGCCTCGGGCTTAACTTATTGAAATTATATATCAAATTTTGACCCTAGTAGTATGCATTCTCTTTTAATAGACTTTCCTATTTTTATAAATATTGGTTAACATTTTTGCATACTTTACTAGTCTTTTTTCCCTAAATTATTTTTTCTATATAATTGAACTTAAACTGTAAATATAACTTCCTAATGCTTTTTTTACTTCAGATAATATCAGGCACTATCCAGTTTTTAGCTATTATTTTTAAAAAACTAGCAGTGAACATGTTTGTAAATAAATACTTATTTATGTTGTCAGTTATTTCCATAGGAGATGCTTTAGAGAGTAGAATTACCAAGTCAAAATTTAGTGTACATTTTTTTAAGGACCTCAATACATTTTGCCAAATTTCTTCCGGGAAATTACTTTAATTAATATTCCTGCCAGGAAATTGTCGTTTCTTCCATAGTATATGCTTATACCTTACCAGAGATATATTCAACTGTATCATTACTGGTTTCTATTGGTTTTTTATTTCTTGATTTGTTGAAATTAGGATAAGCTCCTAATCCATATATAATTTAGTTTGATACCTGATGTGAAGAAAGAATCAGTACATTTTTTCCCTAAATATTTAACCACTTGACTCATAAAACTGCTTAAAATAAGGTTTCTCTCCTCACACACATTTATGTATAATGTCTCTCTTATCCTCTACTGATTCGTAATCTTTTTTATTTACAATTCTAAAATCCAAAATGTTCACAAGCAATTTTTTCCCTTAAGTTGAGCATCAAAACTCATTTCAAGGCAAAACGTGGCCTGATTTGACATGAGGCTACATTAGTCTTTATCTCATTTGGTATGAATATTCATATTTTGCTGGAAAAATAGCAATGTGCTTAATTAGTGTACCGTTTCAGATTCAACTGGGGTATATGATATATACATTCTGTTACTTTTTAAAAATCCTAAATATTCTGAACTATGAAACCCAGCTAACCAGAGAGGTATGAAATCAAAGGTTTTGGACCTATATTAAATTTATACACATATACATGCACTACATAGTACAGTGTATAGATTATTTTGTGCCATTGATGAAAGTGTTGTAGCTTTATGTCCATTATAACTTTTCTGATTTTTTTCAGGTATTTGTCTCTTTTAAGCTTCTGGATTTACTTTAGAATCACTTGTATTTTTTCCAAGTTAAAATTTTATTGGAATATCCATTTTGAAGTACATTAACCCTATGAGTTAACTGGTACTGAAAAGCTAATGGTAACATGGTATATATCCATAATTTTGTAGTTATCCCTATCCTCACAAATGTCTTATTAAACTGGGTATTTTGTTGTTTGTTGCTATTATTAGGGAAGTCTGCATTCCTTTGTTTTAACTGATTATTGCTTTTTTGTTAATGTAAAATTTTTATGGAAGGATAAAGCAGAAGAAGTGCAGAAACTTATTATACAGTTCAATGAATTTTCTAAAGGTACACAAATCCACTTAATCACCCAGATCAAGACTACAATTGGTACCCTAGAATCCCCTCATGCTTCCTTCTAGTAACTAACTGCTAATCCCAAGGATAATTATTCTGACCTCTAGAGCCATAGTTTCAGCCTTTTGTAACTTTGCATAAATAGATTTATGCAGTATATAGTCTTTTTTTAACTTCTTTTGCACAAAATTATGAAAACCATTCATGTTGTATGTAATTCAGTTGTCATTCTCAGTGTTGTGTTTTTTCATTGTATTTATCCACAATTTATTGTACCACAGTTAATCTATTTTACAGTTGAATATTCTTGTACATGTTTTTTGGTGAATGTATTACACTTTTCACTTGGATATATATTTAGGAATGGAGTGGCTGGGTCATCGGGTTTCATATACCCAACCTTATTCAGATTTTTCAGTTTTCCAGAGTGGCTGTACCAAATCATATGACTATCAACAGTGTAAGGAGAGTTCCAATTGTTCTACATCATTGTTAGTACTTGGTATTTTTGTTATAGCCATTTTGGTATCACATTGTGGTTTTGATTTGCTTTTTCCTGATAAAGTTGAAAACCATTTCAAATGCTTTTTGGCCATTCAGGTTGTCTCCTTTGGTGTAGTATCTGTTTATCTCTTTGCCCATTTTTGTATTGGGTTGTCTGCCTTTTTCTTACTGATATGTTGCTGGTCTTTCTGTATTCTAGATTTAAGTTCTTTCTCGGATGGATATCTAATATCTGAATATTTTACCATTTTTTCTTCTAGAAGTTTTTTTGTTCAGCCTTCTGTATTTTGATCAATTATCCATCTGTATTGGATTTTCTATCTGAATGTCCAATTAACTCAGCACCATTTATTGAGAAAGACTATCCGTTCCCAAATACGTTCCACTGTTACCGCTGTCATAAGCTGGTAAACTGAATATGTGTGGGTTTGCTTCTGGACTCCCGATCTGTTCCATTGATCTATTTTTCTAAAGATGTGCCAGTAACACAACATCTTAAGTACTATAGGAAATATATTTTATGTTTTATTTTCTAATTAGGCCCCTTACTGAATGGACTTTATTAGAGCTAATGACTTTCCTGATGCTTATTTTTTATTTACTAAAGATATATCATCTTGAAATAATTATTTTCCAGTTTCTTCTTACTATACTCATAGTATTTCCAGTAAAACTAATAATGATCAAGATAGGCTTTCTCATCTTATTCTTTATTTTAATAGAGATGTTAAGTATAATTTTGGCTTTTGTTTGTAGTGTTTTAAGTATTTATATCAGGGGGGCGTTCCCTAGTGTCCTACTGGTTAGGATTTTGGACTTTCACTGCCATGGCCCGGGTTCAATCCCTGGTCAGAGAACTGAGATTCTGCAAGCCGTGCAGCACAGCCAAAAAAAAAAAAGTAAAAAGAAAATTTATATCAGGAGTATTTGTTCAACCTAATTGGATGCTCTTTTAACATCAATTAAACTGTTTTCATTAAATCCATGAATTTCTTTTTATATTAATAACCCTAATATTGTGTACTTTGCAATCTTAATGATTCTTTAAATATAATTAAATTTGATTTGTCCACTTTTTATTTAAATGTTTACTTCTAGTGAGATTGGTTTCAAGCTTATTCCAATTTTTTAAATGAACTTGAAACTTTGTCTCTTTCTAGTGTATCTGAATATTGGAATAATAAAGGGTGCCTACTTTTAAATTAATGTGATATTTAAATAAGGTAATATATGTAAAGCATTTAGGTCACTGGAACATAATAAGCGCTTTAACATCTAGCTGCTACTCTAGCTGATGCTGATTTTTATTCTTATTTTCTGCAACAGTTTTTTTTTTAATTGACGTATAGCTTGTTTACAATGTTGTGTTAGTTTCAGATGTACAGCAAAGTGATTCAGTCTTATATATATAAATACTGAGTATAGTTCACAGTGCTATATAGTAGGTATATAGGTCCTTGTTGGTTATCTGTTTTATATATAGTTGTGTGTATACATTAATCCTAAACTCCTAATTTATCTCTCTCCCCCTTTCCCCTGTGGTAACCATAAGTTTGTTTTCTATGTCTGTGGATCTACTTCTATTTTGTATATAAGTTCATTAGCATATTTTTTTTAATTTCACATATAAGCAATATCATATGATATTTGTCTTTCTCTGGCTTACTTCACTTAGTATGATAATTTCTAAGTCCATCCATGTTGCTGCAAATGGCATTATTTCATTCTTTTTTATTACTGAGTAATATTCCATTATATATCATGCCTTCTTTATCCATTCATCTGTAGATGGACATTTAGGTTGCTCCCATGTCTTGGGGCAAGTTTATTTATTCAGTAGAGTGGGATATGTGTTCCTTCAAACTAAAATCACCAATAAATCATCTAAGCCTGAAGGCTTTTGCAGAAGAAGTTCAGGTTTTTCTCCCTGATTTTCTTCCAATCTTGTCAGACTTACGAGTCTTTTTACTGAATTAAATTATATTTTTCTCTGTAATTTTTGCTTGTGTTCTCTTTAAATTAGATGTGACTGATTTTTTTCTGACAAAATCACCTCTTACATTTAACAACTGTATACTTTTCTGATTCACTGATTTCTTATTCTTTGTCTCCTGTTCTCAGAGTTCTTTTTTCATATTCAACTTCTTAAATTGAAGAGTTTTGATTTTTTTCCTAAGCATTTAATTAACACTAAGAACTTAGTTCTGGGCTTCCCTGGTGGCGCAGTGGTTGAGAGTCCGCCTGCCGATGCAGGAGACACGGGTTCGTGCCCCGGTCTGGGAAGATCCCACATGCCGCGGAGCAGCGATGCCCGTGAGCCATGGCCGCTGAGCCTGCGCGTCCGGAGCCTGTGCTCCGCAACGGGAGATGCCACAACAGTGAGAGGACCGTGTACCGCAAAAAAAAAAAAAAAAAAAAAAAGAACTTAGTTCTGATTTCAATTTTAGACATCAGACTTTGAAAGATGGGGTAAGACTTTCATTTTCTTGGTTTTTTTTTAATATCTTTACTTAGAATAAGGTAGCATGTTTTTTATATGTATATTAATTTATTTATTTGCTTATTTTTTTGTCTGCGTTGGGTCTTGGTTGCTGCACACACACTTTCTCTAGTTGCAGTGAGCGGGGGCTACTCTTTGTTGCGGTGCACAGGCTTCTCATTGCGGTGGCTTCTCTTGGTGCGGAGCACAGGCCCTAGGCACGCAGGCCTCAGTAGTTGTGGCTCGCAGGCTCTAGAGCACAGTCTCAGTAGTTGTGGTGCATGGGCTTAGTTACTCCACGGCATGTGGGAGCTTCCCAGACCAGGGCTTAAACCCACGTCCCCTGCATTGGCAAGCGTATTCTTAACCACTGCGCCACCAAGGAAGTCCCCTAGCATGCTTTTTAATTTAAAAATTTACAGTATTTTTATTATTGTGGTCAAAAGATAGGTTAAATTTTCTGTAAGTGTTGCATGGGTGCTTAAAGACAGGTGTTATGTTTATAAAGGTATAAGGTTTGATATTTATTTAATCTTATCAAATCCCATCTAACTTTGTTTTTAATACTTGGCATAAACATTTAATTTCCCATTATAACTATCTTGGACGTAGTTTTTACTTCGATTGTTTGGTATTATTACTCAGTGATAGTCTGTAACTTACATAACTTTTTTTTTACCTTTATTGAGATATAATAGGCAAAATTGTAAGATATTTAAAATGTACTGTACATCATGATTTGATCTACATATACATTGTGAAAGTCCCCTCTAGTTAATTATCATGTCCATCACCTCACATATTTATCCAGTTTTGTGTGTGTGTGTGTGATAATAGTTGAGTTCTCTCAGCAAATTTCAATTTCAATTATATAATACAGCATTGTCATCTCTAGTCACCAGGTTATACATTAGACCCTCAGACTTTATTCATGTTATACCTGAAATTTTGTACTCTTTGACCTCTCCCTATTTTCCTCTATACCCCCAACCTCTAGCAACTGCTTTCCTACTGTTCCAGTTTTTTGTTTCTTTTTTCTTTTTTTTTTCTTCCAGATTCCACATGTAAATCATACCATGCAGTATTTGTCTTTCTCTCTGGCTTATTTCACTTAGCATAATTCCCTCAAGATCCATCCATGTTGTCACAAGTGGCAAGATTTCCTTCTCATGGTGGAATAATATGCCATTGTATTTACCACATCTTTTACTCATTCATCTGTTAACTGCCACTTAGGTGTTTCCTTACCTTGGCTATTGCAAATAATGCTGCAATGAACATGGGAATGTAGATTTATATATATATATATATATATATATATATATATATATACACACACACACACACACACACACACACACACGTACACAATACACACACACGTGTGTGTGTGTGTGTGTGTGTGTGTATCCTGTGTTCATTTCCCTTGGATATATACCCAGAACTGGGATTGCTGGATCATATTTTTTTCATTTTTAAATTTTTGAGATATCTCCATACTGTTTTCCATACTTGCACCAATTTACATTCCCACCAACAGTGCACAAGGATTCTCTTTTCTTCACATCCTCAACAACACTTATCTTTTGTCATTTTGATGATAGCCATTCTAATACATGTGAGGTGAAATCTCATTGTGGTTTTGGTGACTACTGATGTTGAACATCTTTTCGTGTACCTGCTGGTCATTTGTATGTCTTCCTTGGAAAAATGTCTATTCACATCCTCTGCCCATTTCTAATTGATTTGCTTTTTTGCTATTGAATTGTGTCAGTTCTGTATATACTTTGGACATTAACCTCTTGTCAAATAGATGGTTTGCAAATATTTTTTCCCACTCCATAGGTTGCCTTTTCATTTTGTTTATGATTTCCTTGGCTGTGTAGAAGCTTTTAAGTTTGATCTAGTCCCACCTGTTTATTTTTGCTTTTGGTGTGAAATACAGAAAGAAAAAAAAAATTCTCAAGACCCATGTCAAGGAGCTTATCTCCTGTGTATTCTTCTGGGAGTTTCACAGTTTCAGGTCTTGAATTTCAGGCTTTAATCCATTTTGAATTGATTTTTGTATATGGTGTAAGATAGTGGTCCAATTTCATTCTTTTGCAAATGGCTGTCCAGTTTTTCCAGCACCACTTACTGAAGAGACTGTTCTTTCCCCACTGTATATTCTTGGCTCCTTTGTTGTAAATTAATTGACCATATATGCATAGATTTATTTCTGGGCTCTCTATTCCACTGATTTATGTGTTTATTTTTATGCCTATACCATACTGTTTTAATTACTATAGCTTTATAATATAGTTTGAAATCACGAATATGATTTCTCCAGCTTTGTTCTTTCTCAAGTTTGCTTTAGCTATTTGGGGTCTTTAGTGGTTTCCTACAAGTTTTAGAATTGCTCTTCTGTTTCTTTGAAAATTTGCCATTGGAATTTTGGTACAGATTGCAATGAATCTGTAGATGACTTTGGGTAGTATGAACATTTTAATAATACTCTTCCAGTCCATGAGCATGAAATATCTTTCCATTTATTTATGTTTTCAATTTCTTTCATCAGTGTCTTATACTTTTCAGTGTCCAGATCTGTTACTCCCTGGTTAAATTTATTCCTAGGGTATCTTTATTATTTTTGATGCAGCTGTAAATGGGATTATTTTCTTAATTTCTCTGATAGTTCATTGTTAGTGTATATAAATGCAAAAGATTTTTGTACCAGGCATACCTTGGAGATATTGCAGATTCAGTTACAGATGACCACAATTAAGCAAATATCACAAGTTGCACAAATTTTTTGGTTTCCCAGTGCATATGAAAGTTATGTTCAGAATATACTGTAGTCTATTTAAAGTGTGAGATAGCACCATGTCTAAAAAAAATATACATACCTTAATTTAAAAATCCTCTATTGCTGGGAGTTCCCTCGTGACCTAGTGGTTAGGATTCCAGTCTTTCACTGCCATGGCCCAGGTTCAATCCCTAGTCAGAGAACTGAGATCCTGGAAGCTGTGCAATGTGGCCAAAAAAAAAAAACAAAAGAAAAGAAAAAGGTAGCTCCAATAAACTAAAATTAAATAAATAATAAGAATAAATTTTTTAAAAAATTTAAACACTTTATTGCTAAAAAAAAAATGCTAAGCATCATCTGAGCCTTCAGCCTTTGCTGGTGGAGGGTCTTACCTCAATGTTGACTGCTGCTGGCTGATCAGAATGATGGTTGCTCAAGGTTGGGGTGGCTTTGGCAGTTTCTAAGGCAACAATGAAGTTTCCTGCATCAATTGACTCTTCCTTTCATGAACAATTTCTCTGTAGCTGTTTTATAGCATTTTACCCACAGTAGAACTTCTTTCAAAATTGGAGTCAGTCCTCTCAAAACCCTGCCACTCCTTTATCAACTAAGTTTATGTTATATTCTAAATCTTTAGTTGTATTTCAAGTCTTTACAGCATCTTTACCAGGATTAGATTCCATCTCAAGAAACCACTTTCTTTGCTCATCCCTAAGAAGCAAATCCTCATTCATTCAAGTTTTATGACGAGATTGCAGCAATTCAGTCACATCTTAAGCCCCAATTATAATTCTAGTTTTCTTGCTGTTTCCACCACATCTGCAATTACTTCCTCCCCTGACATCTTGAACCACTCAAGTTATCCATGAGGTTGGAAACAACTTCTTCCAAAACTCCTGTTAATGTTGATGTTTTGACCTAAAGGCATGAATCATGAATACTCTTTTTTTTTTAACATCTTTATTGCAGTATAATTGCTTTACAATGGTGTGTTAAGTTTCTGCTGTATAACAAAGTGAATCAGCTATACATATACACACATCCCCATATCTCCTCCCTCTTGGGTCTCCTTCCCACCCTCCCTATCCCACACATCTAGGTGGTCACAAAGCATTGAGCTGATCTCCCTGTGCTATGCAGCTGCTTCCCTCTAGCTATCTATTTCACATTTGGTAGTGTATATATGTCCACGCCACTCTCTCACTTCATCTCAGCTTACCCTTCCTCCTCCCCATGTCCTCAGTCCATTTTTCTTTTTTTAGATTCCATATATATGTGTTAGCATATGGTATTTGTTTTTCTCTTTCTTACTTCACTCTGTATGACAGACTCTAGGTCCATCCACCTCACTATAAATAAGTCAATTTCCTTTCATTTTATGGCTAATATTCCATTGTATATATGTGCCACATCTTCTCTATCCATTCATCTGTCAATGGACACTTAGGTTGCTTCCATGTCCTGGCTATTGTAAATAGAGCTGCAATGAACATTATGGTACATGACTCTTTGAATTATGGTTTTCTCAGGGTATATGCCCAGTAGTGGGATTGCTGGGTAGTTCTATTTTTAGTTTTTTAAGGAACCTGCATACTGTTCTCCACAGTGGCTGTATCAGTTTACATTCCCACCAACAGTGCAAGAGGGTTCCCTTTTCTCCACACCCTCTTCAGTATTTATTGTTTGTAGATTTTTTGATGATGGCCATTCTGACTGGTGTGAGGTGATACCTCATTGTAGCTTTGATTTGCATTTCTCTAATGATTAGTGGTGTTGAGCATACTTTCAGGTGTTTGTTGGCAATCTGTATATCTTCTTTGGAGAAATGTCTATTTAGGTCTTCTGTCCATTTTTGGATTGGGTTGTTTGTTTTTTCGATATTGAGCTGCATGAGCTGCCTGTATATTTTGGAGGTTAACATTTTGTCAGTTGCTTCGTTTGCAAATATTTTCTCCCATTTTGAGGGTTGTCTTTTCATTCTTTTTATGGTTTCCATGAATGCTGTTAATGGCATCTAGAATGGTGAATGCTTTTCAGGTTTTCAATTGACTTTGCCCAGATTCGTCAGAGGAATCACTATGGCAGCTATAGCTTTACAAAATATATTTCTTAAATAAGAAGACTTAAAAGTTGAAATTACTCCTTGATCCATGGACTGCAGAATGGATGCCATTTTAGCAGAATTTAAAACCATGTTAAGCTCACTGTACATCTCGATCAGAGCTTTTGGGTGACCAAGTGTATTGTCAATGAGCAGTAATATTTTGAAAGAAATTTTGTTTTCCTGAGGAACAGTTCTCAATACTGGGCTTAAAATATTTGGTTAACCATGTTGTGAGCAGATGTGCTGTCATCCAGACTTTGTTTTTCCATTTATAAAGCACAGGCAGAATAGATTTAGCATAATTCTTAAGGGCCTTAGGATTTTCAGAGTGGTAGATGAGCAATGACTTCAAGTTAAACTCACCAGCTGCACTGGCCCCTAACAAGAGAGTTAGTTAGCCTGTCCTTTGAAGCTTTGAATCCAGGCATTGACTTCTCCACTCTAGCTATGAAAGTCCTGGATGGCATCTTCTTTCAATAGATGTTTCAATAGCTGTTTCATCTATGTTGAATATTTGTTGTTTAGTGGAGCCACCTTCATGAATTATCTTAGCTAGATCTTTGGATAACTTGCTGCACCTTCTACATCAGCACTTGCTGAATCTTGCACTTTGATGTTATGGAGCTGGCTTCTTACCTTAAACCTCAAGGACCAATCTCTGGTAGCTTCAAACTTTTCTTCTGCAGCTTCCTGACCTGTCTCAGCCTTCACAGAATTTGAGAGAGCCAGAGGCTTGCTCTGGATTGAGATTTGGCTTAAGGGAATGTTATGGCTGGTTTGATCTTCTAGCCAGACTAATAAAACTTTCTGCTTACAGTGAGTCCCCCACATACAAACCTTCAAGTTGTGAACTTTCAAAGATGCGAACATGCGTTTGCATGTCCAGTCACATGTTAGTTCACATGTCTGGTGTATATTGTCACATTGCGTGCATCCTCTACAAGTGGTTGTGCTTTTGTCCAGACCCTCCATCTCCTATTGCTGACAATCCTTCAGCTCTACCATCTCCCACCTCTTCTCCATCCTCCAGTCAGTCACCTGTTCACTTGATGCCAGCCCCTGTATGCCACCTGTTGTACTGTACTACTATACTTTTCAAGGTGCTGTACTGTAACACCTAAAATGTTTTCTTTATTTTTTGTGTTTGTTTTTTATGTATTTGTGTGAAAACTATTATAAACCGATTACAGTACAGTACTATATAGCCGATTGTGTTAGTTGGGTACCTAGGCATTGGACTTACGAACAAATTGGACTTATGAACTCGCTCTCACAACAGAACTTGTTCATATGTATGAGACTTACTGTATTAGCAATGAGGCTGTTTCACTTTCTTAACATCCCTGGGTTCACTGGAGTAGCACTTGGTAACTGGCACAAAAGGCCTAGCTTTCAGACTATCTCGGCTTTGTACATGCCTTCCTCACTAAGCTTAATCGTTGCTAGCTTTTGATTTAAAGTGAAAGACATGTGACTCTTCCTTTCACTTTAACACTTAGAGGTCACGTAGGGTTATTAATTGGCCTACATTCAATATTGTTGTGTCTCAGGGAGTAAGGAGGCCTGTTCCCTCCCCTCAGGGAGAAGGAGAGAGATGGGGAAGTTGACAGTTGGTGGAGCAGTCAGAAGACACAATATTTATCAAGTTCACCATCTTGATATGAGTGCAGTTCATTGTGCCCCAAAACAATTACAATAGTAACATCAGAGATCACTGGTCACAGATCACCATAACAAATATAATAATAATGAAAAGTTTGAAATATTGTGAGAATTACCAAAATGTGACATAGAGACACAAAGTGAACAAATGCTATTGGAAAAATGGTGCTGATAGACTTGCTTGATACACAATGCAAGGTTGCCATAAAGCTTCAATTTGTTGAAAAACAAAAAAATACAGGCATATCTCGGAGATATTGCAGGTTCAGTTCTAGACCACTGCAATAAAGCAAATCACAAGTCACGCAAATTTGTTTCCCAGTGCATATAAGTTATGTTTACACTATAGTCTATTCAGTGTGCATTAGTATTATGTCTTAAAAAACATTATGTATACCTTAATTTTATTGCTAAAATATGCTAACCATCATCTGACAACACAGGATTGCCACAAACCTTCAATTTGTTTAAAAAAATAAAGCAAAACAAAAAAAACCACAGTATCTACAAAGTGCAATAAAATGAGGTATGCCTGTATATTGACTTTGTATCCTACAACTTTATTATATTCATTTATTATAACAGTTCTTTGGTAGAGTTTTTAGGGTAGTCTATATATAATATATCATCTGCATTTCATCTACTTCTTCCTTTTGTGGAAGCTTTTTATGTCTTTTCCTTGCTTGCTATTTTAATTGTTCTGCTTAGGATGTCTAGTAATATGTTGAATAAAATTGGTAAGAGTAGGCATCCTTGTCTTGTTCCTGATCTTAGAGGAAAACCTTTCAGCTTTTCATCGAGTATGATGTTAGCTGTGGGCTTGTCATATATAGCCTTTATTATGTTGAAGTACATTCTTTCTACACCCCCTATATTGGGAGTTTTTAACAAGAATGGATGTTGAATTTTATCAAATGCTTTTTCTGCATCTTGAGATGATCATATGATTTTTATCCTTCATTTTGTTACTTGGTTTATAACATTGACTTATGGATACTAAACTATGCTTACATCCCTGGAATAAATTCCACTTAATTATGGTGCATGATTCTTTTAATGTGCTTTTAATGTGCTGTAGATTTGTATCTACTTTCATCAGAGATATTGGCCTGTAGTTTTCTGTTCTTGTAGTGTCCTTTTTTGGTTTTGGTATCAGGGTAATGATGTCCTCATAAAATTTGTTTGGAAGGATTCCCACTTCTATTTGTTGGAAGAGCTTGAGAAGGATTAGTATTAATTCTTTAAATGCTTGGTGGAATTCACCGATGAAGCTGTCTGGTCCTGGACTTTTCTTATTTTGGAGGTTTTTCATTACTGATTCAGTCTCCTCACTAGTAATTAGTATGTTCAGATTTTCTATTTTTTCATGCTTCAGTCTTGTAGGTTATATGGTTCTAGGACTTTTTCCATCTCTTCTAGTTTGTGCAGTTCATTGGTGTATAATTGTTCAGCATACTCGCTTATGATTCATTGTGTGGTACTAGTTGTAATATCTCCTGTTTCATTTATAATTTTATTTATTTGAGGCTTCTCTTTTTTTAAGTTTAGCAAATGATTTGTCATTTGTTTCTTTTTTAAAAAATCAGCTCTTCATTTTTTTTAATGTTTTCTATTATCTTTTTAGCCTGTATTTCATTTCTTTCTGCTCTGATCTTTATTTCCCTGCCTTCAGCTAACTTTGGGCTTAGTTTGTTCTTTTCCTAGTTCCTTGAGGTGTAAAGTTAGGTTGTTTGAGATCTTTCTTGATTCTTAGTGCAGTATAAAGTTCCCTATTAGAACTGCTTTTGCTCCATCACATGTCTTGGTGTGTTGCATTTCTATTTTCATTTGTGTCAGAATATTTTTTTATTTCTGTTTGGTTTTCTTTTTTGACCCATTGGTTGTTCAGTAGCATGGTTTTTAATCTCCACATATTTGTGAATTTTCCACTTTTCTTCTTATAATTGATTTCTAGTTTCATAGCATTGTGACCAGAAAAGATGCTTGATGCAATTTCAGTCTCCTTAATCTTAAGACCTCTTTTGTGGCCTAACATATGCTCTATTTTGGAGAATGATACATGTGTACTTGAGAATATGTATTCTGCTGCCCTTGGATAGAACGTCATAATGTATCTAAGTCCATCTGGTCTAACGTATCATTTAAGTCCAGTGTTTCCTCATTGATTTTCAATCTGGATGAAATATCTATTGTTGAAAGTGTGGTATTGAAGTCCCCTATTATTGGATTACTGTCTCTTCCTCCCTTAGGTCTCGTTTCCCATCCCCCCACCACCACTGGCCACGCTGTGCAGCTTGCAGGATCTTAGTTCCTCAACCAGGGATTGAACCCAGACCCCAGCCGTGAAAGCACCAAGTCTTAACCACTGGACTGCCAGGGAGTACCCTCAGGTCTGTTAATAAATGCTTTATATATTTAGGTGCTGCAATGTTGGGTGGATAAATATTTACAATTTTTTATTCTCTTGTTGGATTGACCCCTTTATCATAATATAATGACCTTTTATCTTCCTACGTCTGTGTCTTAAAGTCTATTTTGTCCAATATAAATATAGCTACCCTGCTTTCTTTTGGTTTCCATTCATGAGATATTTTTCCATTCCTTCACTTTCAGTCTCTATGTGTCCTTAAACCTGAAGTGATTCTCATGTATGCAGCATATAATTGGGTCTTTTTTTTTTTTTTCCTTTCAGTCATTTAAGGTTACTATTGATAGATATGGACTTACTATTGCCATTTCGTTCATTGTTCTCTGGCTGTAATTCCTTTGTTCCTTCATGTCTTGCTTTCTTCTTTTGTGGTTTGATGATTTTTTTTTGTAGGGGTGTGCATAGACTCCTTTATCTTTTGTGCATCTACTATAGGTCTTTGCTTTGTGGTTACCATGAGGCTTATATAAAACATCTCGTATTTATAACAGTATATTTTAAGCTATAACAACTTAATTTCAAATACTTAAGTTCTACACTCTACTCCCCCCTCCATTTTATGTTTTTGATGTTACAGTTTACATATTTTTACCTTATGTATCCATTAAAAATTTTTGAAGTTATGCTTTTTTTTTTTTTTTTTTTTTCTGTACGCGGGCCTCTCACTGCTGTGGCCTCTCCCGTTGCGGAGCACAGGCTCCGGACGCACAGGCCCAGCGGCCACGGCTCACGGGCCCAGCCACTCCGCGGCATGTGGGATCCTCCCAGACAGGGGCACAAACTCACGCCCCCTGCATCAGCAGGCGGAACCCCAACCACTGCGCCACCAGGGAAGCCCTATGCTTATTTTTAATCATCTTGTCTTAACCTTCACACCAGAGTTATAAGGATTTACCCACCACCATTACAATAAAGTATTTTGAATTTAACTATATATTTATCTTTACCAGTGAGACATACTTTCAAAGGTTTGTCACTAATTAGCATCCTTTGATTCAGGTTGAAGTCCCTTTAACATTTTAATAAGGCTGGTCTAGTGGTAATGAACTCCTCCAGCTCTTGCTTGTCTGGGAAACTCTCAATTCTGAAGGACAGCTTTCCTGGATAAAGTATTCTTGATTGGCAGTTTGTTTTTTCTTTCAGCCCTTTTGAATATATCATACCACTCCCCTCTGGCCTATAATGTTTCTGCTGAAAAATCTGCTGATAGTCTTATGGGGGTTCCTTTGTTCATGACAAGTTTTTCTCTTGCTGCTTTTAAGATTCTCTGTCTTTAACTTTTCACAATTTAATTATAATGTGTCTCCATGTGAGGGCTCTTTGGATTTATCTTTTTTGGATTTCTCTGTGCTTCCTGAATCTGGTCTGTTTCTTTCTCCAGGTTAGGAAAGTTTTCAGCTGATATTTTTTATAAGATTTCTGCCCCTTTCTCTTCTACTTCTGGGACCCCCTATAATGCATATACTTTTTTGCTCACTTGATGTTGTCTCATAAGTCCTTTAAGCTGTCTTTACTTTTTTTCTTTGCTCCTCTGATTGGATAAATTTCACTGCCCTGTCTTTGAGTTCACTGATCCTTTCTTCTACTTGTCTGCTGCTTAACTCCTCTATTGAATTTTCAATTCGGTTAGTGTATTCTTCAGCTCTCTGATTTCTGTTTGGTACTTTCTTATATTTTCTACCTTCTTTGAAATTCTCACTTTGTTTAAACATTGTTCTCCTGATCTGTGAGCATCTTTATGACCATTATTTTTAATTCTTTATTAGGTAAATCACTTATCTCTGTTTCATTGAGATCTGTTTCTAAAGTTTTATCTCATTCTTTTGTTTGAAACATATTCCCATTTCTTCATCTTCCTTGACTGTGTTGGTTTCTGTACCTTAGATAAAAGAGCCACCTCTCTCAGTCTTGACAAAGTGATCTTAGGTAAGAGAACCTTATACATCAGCCTGACCAGAGCTCTTTATCTCTTAAACATTTTTGATTTTCCATGCTGCCTTCTTTGTTCTTAGTGGCTCCCAAAGGGGAAGACTACAGTCTGTACCTAGATGCAAGTTGATTGAAAGCTGTACTTGTAGGCAGCAACTGGGAAAGTATGTAGTTAGGGCCCTCTCATGGAGAAAACTGGGAGATGGGCTTTTTTGCATGTTGCCTCTGCACTGGGCCCAGGTGTATACCCTTGGGAGGTGTGGGCAGGGCTGCTATACCCATTAATGACTGATTCTTTGCTACAGTTCTGTGGCACCCATAAGTATAAAACCTGCTGGCTATCAGAGCCAGGTGATCCAGGGGCCTCTCCCTTCAGTGGCAGCTGCAAAAGCAATGTGTACTGCACCAGATGTGTACTAGGCTCAAGTGAGAACATAGAGGTGGTATCTGCTGGCTTCCCCAGTCTCCAGGGAGGATGCCAATCAGCTCCTAAATGCATGCTAAATTCTCATGTCATCCTTCATAAAAGCCACTTCTTCTATGACCCTCTTTGGATTCTCCATAACTTCATTTTGAGTAATCTTCTTTACATGGAATAGTTCTTGTCCTATTTTAACACTTTCTGCCTTGATGTCTAATAATTTGTGATATACACCAGCCATCTTTTACTTTGTAATTGGGTTTTTCAGCTTTTATCTTCTATAGTAATTTAAAATGTGGAACTCCTTTTTACATTCCAATGGCATTTCCCTTTATTTAGCATATATATATATATATATATATATATATTTTAACCCTTGTTTCACCCCTATCTTCCCTTGCTCCCTAGTCAATCCTTAATCATTTTTTAAAAATTTAACTTTCACACTCCCAAATTCTTGATTATTCTTTCCATGTGCTGATAAACCTTTGTCATTTTTGGAGGAAACATCACAGTGCTACATTTTCTAAGCTTTTGCATGCCTAGACACTCCTTCTAGTATCTTTATCACTCTTACTCCATTAAAAATATGTAGATGTTGGTCACTTGTCTTCTGACAGTTATAGAAATAAGGACTAAGGTTACCAATTTTTCTACCTAGCTGTTTGAAGAATTTTTTTCTTACTGTCTTTTCCATAGAACATTAGTGTGATTCTGTTAATTCTGTTAATGAAATAAGGCCTTCTAAATCTGCACACTTAGTAAAAATCTGAGTTTTTCTCTTACATTGTAATTATTGCTTCAGAGTACCTTTCTTTTTCCTTTTTAATAAATACCATTTACTTGCTGGTTCTATGTCTTTTCTTTTTCTCTCTTCATTTACTCCCAGATTTAAGTTTTCCAGATGACTGACTTTTGGATTCGTTGTTAATTCTGCTTATCTTCAATGAAGTATTCTAAATATTTTGGGTTGGATTTTTTTTTTCCCATGTATTTTACCCAGTTCCTCTTACAGTAGGGCAGCTACTTATCTG
The DNA here is from genome assembly GCF_011762595.2 of Tursiops truncatus. NCBI lineage: Eukaryota > Metazoa > Chordata > Mammalia > Artiodactyla > Delphinidae > Tursiops > Tursiops truncatus. The sequence continues at coordinate 24,355,005 of NC_047041.1, forward strand.
AGACTGAGAAGCCAAACATACTGAGTTAAGAACTTGGGCTCTGGAGTAAGACTGCCTGGAACTGAATCCATCTCAGCTACTCACGAGGTATTTGACCTTGAGAATTTATTTTACCACTCCACGCCTCAATTTCCTTATTTTTATAGGAGGGATAATAATGGTACCTACCCTATCGAGTTTTTGTGAGGATTAAAGGAGTTAATACAAATAAAGACTCTAGGACACTACTTAGCACATAATGAGCTGCAAAAGGGAGCTGTATTTACTATACAGATATTTTTGAAAGTAGTCTTTGAATCTTAAGAACAATTTTTTTCCATGTTATCTATCTTTTTTTTTTCCTTCAACGATAAGTATTCACTGAATAATTCACTGAATTATTTGCCATGAGATAGATGTAATACCACTTTTCTGTCCTCTCTACTCCCCAACTATTGTCAACATCAACTTAAACAGGTTTCCCTTCTCAGAACTGCAGCTGAGGTTGGTGTGCATAGCCCCTGCCTACAGTGTGTTTTTTTTCTAGATGAGATGCAACTCAAGATACTTGTGCTGCATTTTCTTCTGCTTAAGAACAGGCATTGTGGCATAATGAAAGTGACGATCTCTTCCCTTCAGAAATCCATTCAGTTGAGCAGTTTAGTTTCCACCTTCTTTCCCACTCTTTGTGCTACTGTAGTAATTCAGAGCAAAAACCCTAACCCCCACGCCCAAACAAATTCTGAATGATGAGGTTATGAAAAATTGCACCCACTTCAGACCTGAGCACACGGGTTCCTCCTGTTTCTAGCAACACTACAGTCTTTGGCTTCTTGACTAATGATATGAGGCATTCCTAGTTTGCACAGAATAACTGCTCTTACTTTGAAGGGTCTATTAAATCTAAATTAGTGATAGATAACATTCACTTAATCTTTAACAGTCTTCAAAAATGTAAATTAAGATTTATTCTCTAAAATGGAAGCTTCTAGCTACTTATAAGTCACTAATATTGCACAGTGGTATTTTAAACAGTACAGCCTTATAACAAAAATGTGCTCAAGATTAGAAACAATGTAAATTAGAAGAAAAAATTACTGTGTAATCTCAAAAGGTTTGGGGATTTGATTTTTTATCTTATTTTTTTAAAAAGAGTTGAAAATAATAAAAAGTGAAACAGATTATTTTCATACAAGCTGACCCAGGGTAATCAGTCACCCTGATTACAGCAGGCCTTTCTGGCTACATAGGGTTGTTGCCTTAGACAACAGAAGTTGTCTACAGCTTTTGGATCAGCATGGCAGAAGCACCTCCTCCTCCGTTGCAAATACTGGCAAGACCATATTCTCCTTGCTTCAAGGCATGAGCCAAATGGACGACAATCCTGGCTCCAGACATCCTAGGATTAAGAAAGCATTTTGGTACTTTAATGGTTTATAGACTGTATGAATAACCAAATTAGCCATTACTTATAGCTGAATTTAACTACTTTATTTTAACTTGGGAGACTTGTTTCAAGAAGGGTTACAGCTTTTTTTTTTTTGGCTGCACTGAGCAGCACGCAGGACCTTAGTTTCCCAACCAGGGATCGAACCCATGCCCCCTGCAGTGGAAGCGTGGAGTCCTAAGCACTGGACCACCAGGGAAGCCCCAAGAATGGTTACAGCTTTTTGAAAAGCCCAAGCATAGATTTTACTCTTAAATTATCTTCTTCAACATAAAACAATATTAGTTTTCAAGGAACAGATGTGATAGATCTGTGTTCAATGGGGATCCTATCAGAAATGGTATTTGCCCTATGAAGGATGTGTGGGAAGAAAAACTGTTAAACCAAGAGTAACAAGAATTATCATGAAGCAGTTTAAGTTTTGATAGGAATATACAAAGGCAGCCATTAACCTAGGTATATTTTTCTTTATAATTTTACCTACCCAATTGGATGTCCAAGAGAAACAGCTCCTCCATTGATATTCACTTTTTGGGGATCAATCTCTAGCATTTTAATGTTTGCTAGTACGACCACACTAAAGGCTTCGTTTATTTCCCACATTGTAATATCTTCTTTTTTCAATCCTGTATCTTTAAGAACCTAAATTTTTTAAAAATATAGATTATGTTCAGATAATTAAGTCAAAACTTATTTTCATTATCTTCTTGAAATTCTGCAATTTTCGTTTATATTTCCCTTTGATGTAATACATAAATATGGAGTTTCTTAGTTTCCAGGAGGAAGGGCCCTTTTATTTTCTGATTTTAATTTCTCATCTTTTGTTTTTGTTTTTGTTTTTTTTTGCGGGGGGTGGGGTGCTGCACAGCATGCAGGATCTTAGTTCCCTGACCAAGGATTGAACCCATGCCCCCTGCAGTGGAAGTGTGGAATCCTAACCACTGGACTGCCAGGGAATGCCCTAATTTCTCATCTTATTGCATTGTAATCAAAGACTTGTTTGCATTATCGTATTTCTATTATTTTGGAGAGAGAAAACTTCATTTTCTTGATCATTCCATGGATAACTGAATACTCTTTATTTAGGGGTACACAGTTGATACATATTCTTAAGATCTACTTTACTGATTATATGTTGCTTAGTTCTAGATTTTTTATCTGTCAAATGAAAGAGGTATACTACTCTCTACTAATTTTTCATTGCATCCCCTAGAGTTTCTGCTTTATAAAAGTTGCTGTGGGGTTATCTGGGGCACAGTTATTCAGAGCTATCGTATTTTCACTGTAAATGATTTATTTAAAGTCTTATTATATGATCTCTTGTTTTGATAGTTCCTCAGCTATTGCAGGAGGGTGTTTATCTTTAGAAATTTTTTTGTTCTGAGCAACAATAATATTAACGTGAAACTTCTGTTCCTCCTTGCTCTCTTCCTCCAGCAGGCTCAGGTAGCTTTCTAAGCTGTACAGCTCAAACAGCTTCCTCTAGTTCCAACACCATGAGACAAAACATGGTACCTACCTAAGTGTAGCCACTTTTCTAGCTCTCAGAATCTAGCTGAGAAGTGTTTATCACCCTTCCTTTCCAATGTGATGCACATTCACTTTCAGAAGCTGTATAACTGTGTTGCTTTCTGAGATCTGCCACCTCTGGACAGATCAGCACTCCCTGTTGTTTCTGATCCTTCTCTATCCTTATTCCCCACTGATTTTTTTTTTTTTTTTTCTAATCTGGGTGCCACCCTCAGACATTTTCTTTCAGGGTGAGGCCCTCTACTTCTGAAAGGGAACATTTGCTGGAGTCTTCTGAGATCCCTTAACCCCTAAACCAACACAACACTGTCTCCTTTCCTGGGACCCCTTAGTAACTTCCCACAAAGACTCAGACTGACAATTGGAGCAGATAGGTCCTCTCCATCTCCAGTTTTACTCTGAGACCAGCTCCCATGAGGTTCCCTTTCAGGATGAAGACTGCTCCTTCTAGTAATGAATATTTGCTTTGAATTCTAGAACCCTGGACCCTCAGCATTCCCTTCTTTTCTCTGCTGCACCAACCTCCCACTTTGCGGTTGCCATTCCAGGTATGTGAGTTCCACACAAGGAATTCAATCATGTAGTTTTTATCTGCTCCACTGAAAATATAGTTTGTGGGCTGCCCCTTTACTTTTGTTGTTGTTATCCTTGTTGCTCTTTAATTGTTTTCAGGAGAAGTGAGAAGATTTGAAACTAAGCTACCTCTATGCTTTGGTGGATGAGTAACATGTAAAATCTAAAACATGCAACCTTGGTATAAGCAAAAACAGAAATTGGCACAATAAGTTATGGTCTGTTATTTTGTTCTCACCTTAGGTACAGCATATGCAGGTGCAACTGGAAAATCAATAGGTTCTACAGCAGCATCAGCAAATGCTTCATTAAAAAAAAATACGTCGTTAAAATCTTTTTATAAGCACCCAAAGCTATATCTAACAACTCATATAATATGCAAAAATGCAAGTTTCCTAAACATTATAGTGTATTTAAATGTATTTGTGCCTTTTCTAAGATTCTACACTTTACAAGATTATACCAGTCATCTAAGCCATTGACTTTCACAGATAGGGAGTTAGGGGAAACTGCCTCCAGGGACACTGACATTATCTAGAGATATTTTTGGTTGTTGCACAGGTGGAATGCCACTTATTGTAGTATCTAATGGGTAGAAGCCAAGCTGCTAAACATCTTAGAATGCATAGAATAGCTCCTACAACACAATTATTTCTTGTGAAATGTCAATGGTGCTGAGGTTAAGAAACCATGATCTAAACAAAATGGTATCTGTTTAACTCCTTATGAAGAAGGCAAGGCAGATTTTACAGCTAAAAAGTCTTAAGGAGACTGAGGACATGCCAAGACCACACAGTTAATAATTAATGCCAGTACAATTAAATTTTTTGTATCTCTATACTCCTAAGCCCATATTCTTTTTACTCTACCTGGCTACCTTTCCCCACAGTGCCAGGGGAAAACATGTACCCTGTAGTCTCCCACACATCATCCAGGATAGGGAAAGATTTTTAAAAGCTTTCTCTTATACAAATCAAATACTAACGAAAATATTGAAGGAGGTTCTATCTCAATTAAAACATGTACTAGTTAAATTCTGTCACAAAGTACAACCTACAGACAGAAACAGCCAACTTCAATATTACGTATAATATTACTGGCAAAGAACCTCAATTTCAGGAAGAATATAGCGGTTTAGGAATAAACAAGTTCAGAACATTTTCTACCTGCTATTCTTGCCAGTGGTTTAACACTGAGCCTCTTGGCTGCATCTGCAGTCATCAGAACCATAGCAGCTGCTCCATCATTCAGTGTGCTGGCATTGGCAGCTGTTACTGTACCTGAAAGTATCAATGAGCATGACATCAGAACATCCTTTCACATTGAATTCGTTTGGATCAATTTAACAAATTTCTGCAGAATACTGCCTGGGTTGCTAGATGCATGAAGATATGGATGGAGATAATTCCTGCCCTCAGGAAAATACACATAATTAAATGTGTATGTATATAACACAATTAATGTCAGTATGCCTTTTTACGTTAGATTTTTTTAAATATATATTTATTTATTTATTTATTTGGCTTCACCGGGTCTTAGTTGCTGCCCTGTGTGGGATCTTCGTTGTGGCATGTGGGATCTAGTTCCCAGACCAGGGATCGAACCCGGGCCCCCTGCATTGGGAGCGTGGAGTCTTAACACTGGACCACCAGGGAAGTCCCCTTACGTTAGTTTTTTGTAACAGTTTATTCAAAGCTACCTCAAAAGGCATGTGTGATGGCACTGGGTAAATGCTGGTTCATAATTCCTCAAAGATAAGGACCACTTCATATTTTTCCTAACAAACACTAAGTCTTTGCTTATTCACAGTAGAGCGGGCACTCATTATATATTTTTCAAATCAGTGTCAAAATCAGGTATTTCTTCTTCTCTACAATCACTTGAAGTTAAATGAATAATAAAAGTCACTAAACTGTACATTTTAAACAGGAGAATTTTATGGTATGCAAATTATATGTCAATTAAGCTGTTGTTTTCTTTTAAATACCAATGAAGACCCTAAAATAGACTGCTGCTAAAATTATAAAAATATACTTTTGCAATATAATTTTTTTTTTCTTTTTTTGGCCAAGCTGTGAGGCTTGTGGGATCTTAGTTCCCCGACTAGGGATCAAACCCGTGCCCCTGCTGCGGAAGCACAGAGTCCTAACCACTGGACCATCGGTGAATTCCCTGCAATATAAATTTTTATATGATGCTTTAATAAAAAAGATTAATCCACTCCTATAGTTAGTATTGAGAAATTCAATCAAAAAAGGGAAAAAAGTTATTTCAGATTATTATCGCAGCTGTATACAGCCAATTTTAAAAGCAGAACTGACCTTTTCTCCTAAAAGGATTTAGTAACCTGGGATCCCACTTACACTAACAAACATTCAACATTTATTTGTTGAGAACCAGGCACTAGAGATACAAAAATGAAAAACATCTATCAGCTTAGTCCTCCAGAGGCTTACAGATATTTAACATAATATGTAAACTTGACTTTCATATCATGAAAAACTTTCAAGATGAAGTGCATATGAAAAACTGTTCTACATCATTCTACAACCTGTTCCAGAGGCTTTATATATTGAAAGTATTAACTGTTTATATAAAATAAATAACTAATAAAAAACATACTGTATAGTACAGGGAACTCTACCTCAATACTCTGTAATGACCTATATGGGAATAGAATCTAAAAACCAGTGGATATATGTATATGCATAACTGATTCACTTTGCTGTACTGCAGAAACTAACAACATTGTAAATCAACTACACTCCAATAAAAATTAATAATAAAAAACAAGTTCAAACACACACAGACACGCAAAGAAAATATTAACTGTTAAGCAATTTTAAATATACTTTGGATAAATATCATACGTTTTGTTACCTTCACTTGAGCCTGATACATTGAAAATGTTAAATACCATCTAGTTGTTTTCTAGAATTTTTTTAAATCCTCAGGCAGTTCTAAGACGAGATATGGTACACTGACTCTTTTTTCTTATGCTTCATTTCTTAATACTAACCATTTTCTTTTTGGAAAACCGTCTTCAGCTTTGGAACTCTACTAAAATCAACACGTTTATATTCTTCATCTTCTTTCACCACTACATCTGGTTTACCTAAAACAAAAATCTTTTAAATTAAGTAATCTTAGCAGTGAAGATAATAATTAGTTGCTCAGTAAGAAATGGTACACAAGGTGCCTGGTAGTCTGTGCTTCCCTGTATGCCCACATACCTTAAACCATCCCAAGTAAATTCCACTCAAGAATCTACCATCAATAATTTCTGTTAGTGTCTCAAAGAAGAGTTTATTAAGTAGCCTGATGCAATTTAAATCTTCTATTTAGCCACATCCCATTCTCTTCTCTCAGCCTCCTTCTATGATCACAGACCTCATTCTTCTAACCCCAGGGGTAGATGTCCAACCTAGGCTGGATAAGTTTTGGTACTCCATCATTCTCATCACAGTAATTATTTCTAGAATCGAAATGTAACCTAAACCAAGTTAATTGAGTCTTTACTGTGGATTTATTCTGCTGCAATTGGTGAGGAGGTCTCTTTCCTTTGTGACTGAGAGCCCTACAGATGTGACCCTGGAGATGGAGGCAGCACCACAGAAAAGCTGAGACAATAAAGAACAAAAGCAGCACGGAAAAGCCAAGACAGCATGTCCTAATGGTACTGACTACCCACTTCCAATTCCTGAAGTTCCCAGAGCTGACTGGTTGCTGCCATACATCTTTCAGTTCTGGGACGAATCCCCAAGTGGCCTTCTAATAAATCCCCCCCTTTTCACTTAACTTAGTGTGTTGTCTGTTGCTTATATTAGGAACAATTATATTAGAAATTAAATTAAATTATATTAGAAATTAAATTTACCTCTGAATTAGCAACATTTCCCTTTAATAACCATAAGCAGCAGTGTCAGCGTCCTCAGTTGAAATTAACAAAGATAAAAATGTACTAAAACTCAAACATAAAATATTTAGCAACACACAAAGTCTACTAAAAATTAAAATCTATTTATTCTTCAACCTTTTACTGTAATTGTGACAGGAACAACTTCATTTCCAAATTTTCCAGCTTCCCATGCTGCTTTACTTCTGGTATAGGAGTTAATAGCATAAGTATCCTGTTCATCTCGTGCAATATTCAGCTTCTTTGAAGTATTTTCAGCACAGTTGCCCTGATAGAAGTTGGAAGTTTTAAAAAACTAATTAACTTTGCATAACATAAAATAGTGGTTAGTAGTTAAATTTAGTTTCTTAAAATATACTTCTTTCTGTACTAGGTAATTTTTTTACTCATGTCTCATCCTCAAATACTTGAATTAGCCCAGAAGTTGCTATTTTGAAGACAAATAAACACCTATGGAATCCATTATTAAATGTCAGAAAATGTCCTATTTCAGTGTGGGGCAATTTATTCAACAGTTGAGCCAAGTTGATGCAATGAGCTTAGAAAAACATTTTCCTAAAATGAATGGCTCAATCAACATTTATATCCTTCAGTTCAGTTTCTGAGATATATATATTGGACTTTAGTGGTTACGAATCTACCTGCCAATGCAGGGGACATGGGTTTGATCCCTGGCCCAGGAAGATCCCACATGCTGTGGAGCAACTAAGCCCGTGCACCACAACTACTGAGCCTGTGCCCTAGAGCCCGCGAGCCACAACTACTGAAGCCCGTGGACCTAGAGCCTGTGCTCCACAACAAGAGAAGCCACCGCAATGAGAAGCACGCACACTGCAATGAAGAGTAGCCCCCGCTCACCACAACTAGAGAAAGCCAACATGCAGCAACAAAGACCCAATGCAGCCAAAAATAAATAAATAAAAATTAAAGTATATATATATATTTTTTAAATCAAGCAGTATTTTATATACATGGCATTTCTCCATTAAAAAGCAATAATTACCATATGAATTTTATTGTAGACATCAGTTAGCCCATCTTTTACAATCAAATCTTCAAGCTTTATGCCACCATATGGTGTTGCTCCTCTGTTCATTACATAGGGAACATTGGACATGCTCTCCATCCCACCTGCCACCATCACATCCTGCTCAGCAACACACAAAAACCCAATGTCAATTCAAGTAGTACTGTTGACTTCTGAACAACACCAGGATTAGGAACGTCAACGCTCCACACACTTGAAAATCTGTGTATAACTTCACGGTCGGCCCTCCCTATCCATGGTTCTACATCCACAGATTCAACTGTAGTACATGTTTATTGAAAAAAATTTGCACATTAAGTGGACCCAGGCAGTTCAAATCCATGTTTAAGGGTCAACTGTAGTTGCAAACCCATTATACCCTTTACACAGCTACAACAAACAAGTATTCTACATGGACTTTATTAAACATTTGCTATACAGTCACTATAGGAAGTACCCTCTTGACACTGGTAAAAGGAAATGGTCTGAAACGTGTAATGATAATTAAGATCAGAATCAGACATTAATAAGAATGCCAGGAATCTTCAATGTAGAACCATCTTCTGAAATTCTTCTAACCCTTCATTTCACTGACACTGCCAAAAACGTAATCTCAGTTCTCGGAAATAATCCGACTTCCTTGATTGTGATCCTCCCAATCAGCTCTTCCCAGACAGCTATAGTAATTTTCTACTTGATCATCTGATATGCAGCCTGTCCTTCCACCCAAGTGTCATCTACACTCATCTGAGTCATTCTGGCTAGACTGTAAGTCTGGTCATTCCACTCCTTACAGGACTCACCAGCATAGCACATAAGGCCCTTTACAATCTGACTTCTCATTCCCTTTCCAGTCTCATGCCTGGACCTACACCTGAGGTCATACAGAACTGTTTAAATATCTTCAGAGATTTCCCTGGTGGTCCAGTGGTTAAGACCCTGCACTTCCACTGCAGGGGGCACAGGTTCAATCCCTGGTCGGGGTACTAAGATCCCACATGCCGCAGAGTGGCTGGGCCCGTGAGCCATGGCCGCTGAGCCTGCGCATCCGGAGCCTGTGCTCCGCAATGGGAGAGGCCACAACAGTGAGAGGCCCGCGTACCACAAAAAAAAAAAAAAAAAAGAATAAAGACAAACAGAAGTTCTGTACCAAAGAAACCTAAATATTTTGCCTGTTTTCAAATATGGAGAGTCTCAAATAGTTCTCATATAAGTTTTATTCTGCTAACCTGAAATACTGAGTATTTTCTGGGGATGATGGCAATAATAAGTGACAGAAATTAAGTTATCAATTATTCTACAGAATATAATATAAGTGACCATTCAAAATAAGGCAATTCCTAGTATTCCTCTAAGTCAGATAATTTTATACATGCACAAATGAATCAAAGAACACTAACTGAAAGCATTTGCTAGAGAACCACAAAAAAATCAACTGAGACAAAATTTTCCTTGTCATTCAAACCATTCTGAAACATCTAAACAATTTCATGACCGTTTGACAAGGGTTTGGTAATACCTGATGTCAGTGTTACCTTGTGTATAGGCAAACAAGCTCTCATAAGCTATGGAAAATATGTAACTGGTTTAACTTTCATGGAAAGCATTTGAAAATATCAAAATTTTTAAATCTCTGACTCCGAAATTCTCCTCTTAGGAATTTTTCCAAAAGACAGACTTGCACATGATGAGGTTTTTTAACGTTTTGTTCACCAATCTCCAGTGAATGTCCACATAGTAGATCCTCAGCTAATGATGAGCAAAACCAGGATTTGAAATTAGTCTGGCTCCAGACTTTTTGTTCTTAACCACTACACTATACTGCTTAGTACAGTGAATTAACAAGAACTGATTTAAGTATTTATAATTACACAAAGATATATATAGGGGTACTCTCTGCAGCATTATTTAAAATAGTGAAGAACTGGAGACAACCTAGATGTCCATTCAATAAGGACCCATAAGTATATTATAGTTGTTCAGGTCAATAGAGTACTATCTTATGTGCTGATACAGAATGACCTCCAAGACATTACATGGGGCACTGAGTTTAAGAAACTTCCCCAAAGTTTCTCTGCTTTTCGGTGGCAGAATACACAAAAAAGTGATGAATAAGTCAGAGATTCAAAGTGGGGCAAGAAGAAAGAAGATTTTTCATTTTATACTTTTCTATACCATCTCAGTTTTTAGCATGTGTATCAGGTATCACTCTTTTTTTTCTCTTTGGCTTGCCTTACAACTGGAAACAAAGCAAGGGAGGAGTAACAGCAAGGGTATGCATAATTATGATTCTTGTACATGTAAGAAATAATCTGCAAACACCTCACAACTGATTTTTACCTTGGTGTGTTATACCCTGATAGGCTGGAATGCACTAGACAGGGATAGGGACACCTGTTTTCTAATTTTACCCCTGTAACTGTGTTTGTAGTCCTCTCAACCTCTTTCCTCAACTGAAAAAAAGGCTTGGATCTGATAAACTCTTAGGTCTACGAGTCCAGGTCTAGCCTCCTAACATCCAGCATATGTTTGCTGAGCAGCCTATCTCTTGCTCTGGTAAAGACAAGATCAAAATCATCAAGGCCAATAGAAAGCCTGCACAATTTTACAGCTGAACCTGAACATAAGGAGCTATAAATTAGTCATCAATTTTGGGCTCAATCAACGATTTGATTCCCAGGGTCAGCACCTTATTCTCATTTATGATAAAAACCCTTCTCATTCTAGCACAGATAAAATTTACGGTGTCTTAAATCAACCAGAATCCTAAGTAAAGGGGCACCCAAAGACAAAAATGTCCTGGCTGAAAACTACTTTTTAATACCAGACACTTGAGCTATCATTTTGACCTCTACTTCAAATGGAATTGGCAAATCCAGACACTCCTGAGTGTCTGAAACAACAGAGCAACTGCACTTATGAGAAAGAATCTCACTTCTAGAGTATGAATATGCTTAGATTTTTAGTGTTTTTTAGCACTGCATATTATTTTAGTTATAAAATGGAAAAGAAGGTACTTCTTACCTGATGTCCACACATAAGATTCTGAGAGGCCATCATGATGGCTTTCATTCCTGAGGCACAAACTTTGTTTACAGTGGTACATGGAGTAGAAATAGGTAAGCCTAAAACCAATATAAATCATACTTTTGAAGAACAAAGATATTCTTCAAATAAACTGTAATAAAATAGAGCATGTTAAACTATAATCTGCAACATTTCTTCTGCCGATATAAGTCTATTATGCATTTAACATTTTATTTAAGCTGAAATGACCTCCATTTTGCCATGTCAAACATTTAAGTATAAAAGCAAAAATGTAGTCCTAATACCTGCACCCAGTACTGCTTGCCTTGTAGGGGCTTGTCCTTCACCTCCTTGTAGAACATTACCCATGTATGCTTCTTTCACTTCTTCTTTTGGAATCCCTTTTTTAAAAAAATCAAAAAGACATTTCCATATTTTATTCAATTTAGTAATTACCTAGTAAAGTATGTGACATTATATAGCAGGAATGGTTTCTTTTTCTTGTCAGTTTTGAGCTTCATTCATAACACTCTAGTACAAGGATTTCTTTTCAAGGGAATTCAGAAGTGTAGACATTAATTCGTTTCTAAGTGTTACGTATATAGTTAAGTGCAAAATAAACATTTGTTCCATTGAATCACTACCCCTCAACACAAAAAGTAAAGCACTACTAACCTGCCTTTTCAATGGCTCCCTGAATTGCAATGGAACCAAGTTTAGTGGCTGGCAGAGAGGAAAGGCTGCCTAGAAAGGATCCAATGGGTGTTCTTGCAGCACTTACTATGACCACTTCCTGGCAAGACAGAAGATGGTAAAAATTATTATATTTAAATATTTTACCCACATCATCTTTCATAAATAAACAATTCATAGATATATTAGCCAAAAAACAGACTTTTTATGAATGACTAATTACCCATCAAAGATGAAAATAATATTAGAACAGCCCTAAAATCAGTTCAATTCTGGTACTTTATGATTTAAGACCTAATAGAAAACCTAAGAAAAACCATTTCTAAAATAGGCATAGACCAGAAGCTTAAGGTTCAATTCTATTCCTTAGTCAAAATTTAAGAAATGATCAGTTTACCCTTGTTAACTGCATAAAAAGCCCTAATTAAAGGGCTTCCTTACTGAAGGCAAACTCTGGTCTAGGGTCAAGACCTGTATGTTAGTGGGGGCATACCACTTAACTAGGACACAGCCAGAGCCATACTTCTTAAACTATTAATAAGACAATATAAAATTTAAGAAAAAGATAAAAGCTCTCTTAAATATTGCAAAACACTATTTTAACAATTCTCTCCTTACGCTTGCCTTCTACATGCTCTTAGATAAATACATACATACATACATGCATAAATTCTCATAGATAATAAGAGAACCATACCCTAGATTCTGGTCGAAGGCTATTACTAAGTCTTTTTAGAAACCGTTATGAAACAAAAGGAGGACCCCTCAGGAAGCACTAGGTGACCAGGTGATGGTCCTTCCTGTCTAATCCCCAATCTCCTTCAGCCCCTTTCTTCTAGTATCTTCCATGTGGCCTCTGCAATGTACCAACCAACACAATATAATGGGGGTTCCCAAAAGTAAAGGAAGAACACTGCCTAGTTTTAGAGAAGGTTGTTTACCATAGACAATGACTGGGGAAGAAGCAGAAATTATGCAGGGTGCTAGACTGAAATTTTTTAGGGTAATTTGGGAGTCTGACTTAATATTTCAATAATTAGCTATTCCTAACCACTGAATCATCCCAAGCTGACCCTCATCTATACATGCTTTAGAATATGCATTTTTAATAGACTACATTTCCTTTAAATTCTTGAAATTTTAAAGCACAATTTAAATTTATACTTACATTCAAAGTGGGTTTTGATACATAACTTCGTTCCACGTATCTTATTTCCTGTAATATAAATATTTGTTATGATGTAAAAAATATTAACCTACATCACTTTGTACTTCTCAGTAATGGGATTATGGTTATTTCTTTTTGCTGCATTATACTTTAATTTCCAAATTTTCCTGTTCACATATATCACTGTTACAATTTTTAAAATTACTTTTGTAATATTCTCGTCTGATTAACTGTTCATTGGAAATGTATGTTTTAACTTATGATGAATTTATCATCTTAAAATTTCTAAGCCTTTTTAAGTATAAACTTTATAAAATGTAATTTTAAGTTAAATCTAAGTTCTAAATTAAGTAAGCCCAAATTGGGCTGCTGCTTATATAACCTACTTACACTGAAGGATTCTAGCATATTATCTGTGACCCAACTCTGAATTTAAATTTCCTACTTGTAGTAAACATGCCAGTCATTGCCTCTCCAGCTACACCCCTTTCTCCAAAGGGTCTGGAAGGGACAGTCCTAAGTACAAGGTGATTCCCATCGTCCTCCCACTGGCCAGAGCTGACAGGACCAAAAATGGAATGGACTTTGAACCAAGCTAGCACTCTCAGAGACCCAATCAACTGAATGATGATGGGCACTTGAAGTGAAAGGCCCAAGGGGCTGGAGTTAGTCAGCAACACCATGTAAAAGCAGAGGTTACAGCAAAGAGAAAAGCCACAAGTAAGCAGAGAAGCAAAGGAATGGAACATATACACTCAGAAAAGGAAGAAAAGACCATGCCACACTACAAGAGACAAAAGAAGATAACATAGTTAGTGATTTTCTAGTTAGGGTTCCAGCAAGGCCAGCTTTACTTTATTTCCTAACCTTGGATGTCCAAAGAGCTTGCCTATTGTATATCTTCAAAAAAGTCCCTTTCTACTTAGCTAGTGTGAAATGGGATATTGTTCCTTGCAATCAAAGGGCCTTTTCTAAACCACTTTAAAGTCTCTGGTTCTGTTTAGTTGAAGGTTCCCTGGTTTCTCCACTTTGCCCTGGATCCCATTCCAGTTGCCTTTTCAAAGATGCCACATCTTCCGTTATCCCTTCCCTCTCCCCAGTATCATTCATCCCCTTTACTCCTGGATTATTCTGTAAGCATAGTAATAGGCTTCCTCCCACCTGAAAGAATTAAAAACAAACCTCTTAACCCAGACTCCCATTGAGCTTTCACCTCATTTCTTAGTTCCTCTGTACATGAGAAGTTCTCCAACAAGTTACCTACAATTTGCTTCCTTGTCCTCACCTCCTATTTACTGTTCAACCCCACCCAATCTGGCTTTTATCTATCCTTTTGTTGGCTCTGACCAAGATCAACAATGTCTGGATAGCAAAATCCAATAAAGACTTCACTATACTCATCTCATCCATTCAGCAACCTGGGACTCACTTTTCTCCCTGGGGAAACATGCACAGTGGTTAAGAGCCTAGGCTTACTAGCTGAGTATTCTTGAGCATTAAGTTTTCTAAAATACTCCCCACATGTTGTTGTGAGAATCAAATGAGGTAATATGTGTAAACCACTACACAAACCCTCCAATTTCTTGGCTTCCATTTTAACACAATCTTATAGTCTCCCTCCTATCTCTCTAGTTATTTTTCTCAGTCTTCTTTGCTGTTTCATCCTCCCCTTCCCAACCTCTAAGTGCTGGAATGTCCCAGGGCTTTGTTCCAGGCCCCTTTTAATTTTCCATCTTCACTGTCTCCTTAATCATATCTAGCCCTATAGCTTTAAACAGCAATTATGTCCTGGTGATTTCAAAATTTCTATCTCCAGCCTTGACCTCCAGACTCATATATCCAAGTGCCAACTTGATAGCCTGAATTTAATGTCCAACTCATGTCTCTCAATTTCCACCCTAGAACACTAGTTGCTTTTTTTTTTTTTTTAAATGGTGGGAGTGTGGTTTATTAAGCTGTGCCTTAGTACAGGCTCTGAGGTTTGCCCATGGTGCTTTTAATGTACAAAATGTTCTGCCAATTTTTTTCTTTTTTTTTTTAAATAAATTTATTTATTTATTTTTGGCTGCATTGGGTCTTGGTTGCTGCACACGGGTTTTCTCTAGTTGTGTCGAGCGGGGGCTACCCTTCGTTGCAGGATGTGGGCTTCTCCTTGTGGTGGCTTCTCTTGTTGTGGAGTACGGGCTCTAGGCGCATAAGCCTCAGTAGTTGTGGCACGTGGGCTCAGTAGCTGTGGCTCGCGGGCTCTAGAGCGCCGGCTCAGTAGTTGTGGCGCATAGGCTTAGTTGCTCTGTGGCATGTGGGATCTTCCCAGACCAGAGATCAAACCCGTGTCCCCTTCACTGGCAGGTGTATTATTAACCACTAGGCCACCAGGGAAATCCCCTGCCAATTTTCTTGAGCAATGACACCGGGAAGTTGACAGCTAAGTGGATGTTGTACACAGCTCATCATCTGTCATCTGCATGTGGCCAACAGCCACTGCCAGACACAGCACCTTCTTCATCTGGAACTTGATCGTGGACTTCACGTCATCAACTTTGGCCACGATGTTCTCATTGTGGGTCATCACGGAAGGAACTTGCCAGCCTTATTCAGGCATGGGTCCAGGATTCGTGGGATCTTCTTGATCAGAGACTCTGAAGCCAAAAAGGCATCATACTTCTTGGCCAGCTTCTTGACCAGTTTCTTATTCTTGTTGAGTTTCCTTAGCACCTTGATGCCCATGTGGGGTATATCCACAGCCTTGGCCTCATCACAATGCTGCTGGTCCCCCAGAACACATATGGAGAACTTGGGGCAGGGAGTGGACTTAAGCCCAGAGCATCCACATTCACCAACAGCTAGTCTGGCTTCCCAAACTAGCCGGCAGGCTCAGCCAAGGCCTCCCCACACCTCCCCTCTTGTTTTTTTTGTTGTTGTTGTTTGTTTGTTTTTTAATTTATTATTTCTTGGCTGCGTTGGGTCTTCATTGCTGTGCGCGGGCTTTCTCTAGTTGCAGCGAGCAGGGGCTACTCTTGCGTTGCGTTGCACGTGCTTCTCATTGCGGTGGCTTCTCTTGTTGTGGAGCACAAGCTCTAGGCACACAGGCTTCAGTAGTTGTGGCACACGGGCTTAGTTGCTCTGCAGCATGTGGGATCTTCCAGGACCAGGGCTCAAACCAGTGTCCCCTGCGTTGGCAGGCGGATTCTTAACCACTGTGCCACCAGGGAAGTCCCTCCCCTCTTGTTTTAAGACCCAGTGTGGGGGTCTGTCCAGCCACACCTGCCTGGAGCAGGGGGTCTGAACTACCCAGGCACTTCAGTGCCACATGTGCCAGGCCATCTCAGCCTCAACCAGAGCCTGAAGGGAGGAGACGGGCACAGGGACACTGAGGGCTGGGTGGGATGAGAATGGTGCCAACCTGGCAGTGCCCAAGAAGCATTTGTCCTTCTGAGGGTCACAGTTGTTCAGGCTGATCTGAAGCTCCACCATCTCCAAAAACTTCTGGGACTTGCGCTGGCTCCCATGCAGGACTTCCCGTACCGCCTCATAGAGGGTGTCACGGGAGACTTTACTGCTCATGGTGCCTCACGCCGTGATAACCGGAAAAGTAGAACACTAGTTTCTTTCCAGCATTTCCCTCCTCAAGATATCACATCACAATCTGTCCAGGTGCTAAGCCAAAATCTTAGGACTCACCCTCCATCTGTGCCTAATACCTAGAGATACTCTATCACAGGTACTGTCAATACTGTCTAAAATATACCTAAATTCTTCCACTTCGCTTCATCTGCACTACTGCCACCTAGTCCCAGCCACGATCTCTTGCTACTGTAACAGCCTTTTACTTCATTTCCTGCATCCCCAGCTTCCCTTCTTCAGTCCATCCGGTTTTTAAAACGTAAATCAGGGAGTTCCCTGGTGGTCCGATGGTTAGGATTTGGTGCTTTCACTGCAGTGGCCCAGGTTTAATCCTTGGTGGGGAACTGAGATCCCGGGGGACTGAGATCCCACAAGCTGTGTGGCGTGGCCAAAAAAAACACAAAAAAACAAAAACAACCCCCCCTCCCCACATACACACACAAATGTAAATCAGATCACATCGCTCCCCTGATTAAAATCCTTTGATGGGGCTTCCCTGGTGGCGCAGTGGTTGAGAGTCCACCTGCCGATGCAGGGGACACAGGTTCGTGCCCCGGTCCGAGAAGATCCCACATGCCGTGGAGCAGCTGAGCCCGTGAGCCATGGTCGCTGTGCCTGCGCGTCCGGAGCCTGTGCTCCGCAGCGGGAGAGGCCACAACAGTGAGAGGCCCGCGTACAGCAAAAAAAAAAAAAATCCTTTGATGGCTTTCCATTGTTCTTGGAATGATATCCACAGTCTCACCCTTATCCTACAAGTTCCTGGCTCCTGGAACTGGAGCTCCTGATGATCTGGATGGTATGGTATGATCTGGCTCCTAATGTTCTTTCCTTTTTCTTTTGGTCTTCTTTTCTAATGTTCTTTCCAAACTCATGCCACTCTTGCTCTGTGCCAGCCACACCAGCCTCCTCTTTGTTCTGAACCCATTCCCACCTCAAGCTCTTTGCAGTGTGCCTCTGCCAGTAACAGTCTTTCCCCAGCTTGCCTTGGCTGATTCATTTTTGTTCTTCAAGTCTCAGCTCAAATGATACAACCCCAGAGTGCTTCTCCCTGACTATTTAAAGTTGGCTTCTATTTCAACATGATTATTTCCTTCAAAGCACCTCTCACACTGTGTAAATACAGGGTTCACATATTTAATCTCTCTCTCCCCGTATAATTAATGCAAGCTTCTGAGAGCAGTCCTGTCTTTCCCCCTTCCCTTCCTCCTCCTTTCTCGTTCACTGCTACATCCTTGTCACTTGGCATAGTGCCTAGAGCTCATTAAATATCCCAGGAATGACAAAATTATAGTAGGATCAAGACACTGAACATAATGTGTGATAAATATGTGATAAATGAACACAACTAGTTAAGTTTTATTTGCATATCACAATCATCTTTCAAGGACAGCTCAGCTGCCCCAAGAACTCTAGAGACCACCCTTGACAATGCAGGCAGACGTAGACACTCCAGTCTTAGCTTCTGCACACCCTGTGCACACTCTATTTGTCCCAAACACATAATTCTGTAACCCTCACTGGCCTGTCTCCCCACTAGACTGTAAGTTTCAAGAAGAGACTGATTTTATTTTTTATCCCAATGATGGCAAGAAACGCTAAACAAATGAACAAAGTCTGGTGCTTACTAGCAGCTCTGAAAAACATTTGAGGGGCTTCTCTGGTGGCGCAGTGGTTGAGAGTCCGCCTGCCGATGCGGGGGACACGGCTTCGTGCCCCAGTCCGGGAGGATCCCACATGCCGCGGAGCGGCTGGGCCCGTGAGCCATGGCCGCTGAGCCTGTGCGTCCGGAGCCTGTGCTCCGCAACGGGAGAGGCCACAACAGTGAGAGGCCCGCGTACCGCAAAAAAACAAAAAACAAAAAACAACAACAACAAAAAAACATTTCAAGTAGGGTAAATATATTTTGAAGCAAACAAAATGGGATAATGAGCTACAGAGTGAGGGCCTACTTTACATGGGATGTTCCACAGAGGGCTCTCTGGAGATGTCACTGGAGCTGAGAAACTGAATATTAAAGAGTCAGCCTGGGGGGACTTCCCTGGTGGCGCAGTGGTTAAGAATCCGCCTGCCAATGCAGGGGACATGGGTTCAATTCCTGGTCCAAGAAGATTCCACATGCCGCGGAGCTACTAAGCCCATGTGCCACAACTACTGAGCCTGCGCTCTAGAGCCCACGAGCCACAACTAACTGAACACACACGCTGCAACTACTGAAGCCCACGTGCCTAGAGCCCATGCTCCACAACAAGAGAAACTACAGCAATAAGAAGCCCACACACCGCAATGAAGAGTGGCCCCCGCTTGCTGCAACTAGAGAAAGCCCAGGCGCAGCCACGAAGACCCAACACAACCAAAATAAATAAATTAAAAAAAAGAGTCAGCCTGGGGAAGATCTAGGGAAAACAGCATTTGATGCATTGGGAAGAACTAGGACAAAGGCCTTGAATTAGAAACAAACTTGGCGCATGCTAAGTATAGAAAGTGGAACAGTATAGTGGGAGCCACATACTCAGGAGAACACAGTCTGAGCTGAGACTAAAGAAACAAGCAGGGACCAAAGAGGCCATGAGAAGGACTCTGGATTCTAGTCTGTGCAATGAGAAGCCACTGAAGGCTTTTCTACTATAAAAACAACACTCTGGCTGAAGTATAGAGAGCTGATTGTAGGAGCAGGAGTAGAAAAAGGGAAGGAGACCAGGCAAGAGCTCATGTGGCTAGTGCTAAGGAGGTCACAAGAGGGGTGGATACAAACAGATGTATATGGAATATGTTTTAGATATAGAACCAGCCAATGGGTGGGTATTAGTATTCTTATTTTACAAGTAAGGAAACTAAAGCACAGGCAGGTCAAGTAACCTGCCCAGAGTCACAGAGCCAATATGGGGCAGACCTGGGATTTCAAATCCAAACACTCTCACTCTATTATACATATAGTTTACATATTATACATATATACATATTGTATTATGCATATTATATATTTGTTATACATATTATATATTTTATTTAAAATAGTAATAAAATTTAGGAAGCTGAGGCAACTGCTCTTTCCAAAGTACTGCACTATTTTTGAGTAATTAATGATTTGCTTATGATATTCTTCACTAATCAAGCGTGTCATCAGTGATACTAATTTTTCATTATTTCTGTTCACAGGAGACAAATTCATGAGAACTATCCATATGCCAAAATAACTGTAAAAAATCAGTAAAATGAATTAGAAATTGAGCCATTATCAAGGAAACATTTTGAGAAAACAGATTAATCATTTAAAAAATTTTTCAACTTCTTAGAGGATTTAGCAGTTAGTACTCAAAATACCTTGTGTTTATGCATATTACTGTCTGTATGGGGAAGCAAAGTTCCCTTACATAAAACTGATATCCCAAATCTGTATTTCTTCAGGCCTTTATAAAGTTCTCCAAGTATTAAACAGTTATGCTAATTTCAATCAACGCTTTCCATTTTATGTATATGTTCATTTTATGTATTTCATTTATATAATTCCTTTGTTAAAATCTTATATAAACACTTATATTAAATTTTTACATTGTTGAATGCTCCCTCTGTTATGGGTTGAATTGTGTGCCCCACCCAAAAGAAGTCCTAATCCCCAGGACCTTAGAATGTAACTTTATTTGTAAATGTGGTCCTTACAGAAATAATCAAGTCAAAATAAGTTCATTAGGGTGGGCCTTAATCCAATATGACTGATGTCCTTATAAGAAGGGGAAAT
Organism: Tursiops truncatus; assembly: GCF_011762595.2. Lineage (NCBI taxonomy): Eukaryota > Metazoa > Chordata > Mammalia > Artiodactyla > Delphinidae > Tursiops > Tursiops truncatus. The sequence continues at coordinate 24,375,725 of NC_047041.1, forward strand.
TTGAACACAGAGACATTTGCAGGGAAGGGAAGTGAAGACACAGGGAGATTGCCATGTGCAGATAGAGGACTGGAGTGATGCATCTACAAACCAAGGAACTCAGATTGCCAGCAAACCACAAGAAGCTCAGAAGAGGCACTTGATTTCAGACTTTCTAGCCTCCAGAACTGTGCAACATATCTGTTGTTTTAAGCTGCCCGATATGTGGTATTTTCTTACAATGGCCTAAGGAAACTAATACACCCTCCTTCTTGGAAATCTCCCCTCCCTTGGCTTTCAGGTGACACTACATTCCTCTGGTTTTCTTCCACAACACCATCCTCTCTTTTCATTCACCTTCACGGGTTCCCACTTGTTCTGCCTGTCCTGAAATAGTGTCTCCCAAAGGCCCTGTACAAAGCCCTCTTCTCTCCTCTGTCTACACACTTGCTGTAGCTGGGCTCATCAAGGCCTGTGGAACTCCTCTCTCAGCCATTCACAGCCAATCAGTCATTAAGTTCAACAGATTCTATCTCCATGCTATCTCTTGAATCTATCCATTTCTCTCGGTGTTTACTGCCAATCAGATCACTATCACCACTTACTTGCTTACCAAAACATTCTGTTCTTTTTTTCTGTATAAGGCTGAGAACTGAGGTTCAAAACTCCACATGGTGAAAGGGAATGGGAAGGGAATGCAAAAACCATGAGTATCCATCAGGCTTCAACCAGGAAAATAAAAACCATTCTATGTGAAACAGAATTTAATGCAGAGAATTAAATGCACAGGTGAGGGACTTCCCTGGTGGCACAGTGGTTAAGAATCCACCTACCAATGCAGGGGACACAGGCTGGATCCCTGGTCTGGGAAGATCCTACATGCCGCGGAGCAACTAAGCCCGCGACCCACAACTACTGAAGCCCGCACGCCTGGAGCCCGTTCTCCTCAACAAGAGAAGCCACTGCAATGAGAAGCCCACACACTGCAACGAAGAGTAGCCTCCTCTCTACACAACTAGAGAAAGCCCACACGCAGCAACAAGGACCCAACACAGCCATAAATAAATAAATAAATTTTAAAATAAATAAATGTACAGGTGACAGAAGAGCTGAGAACAGGAGACAGCAGCACAGAGATTAGCAACAGGAAGGCACTAGCATGCTCAGGCTGTTAAGACAAAGGGAAGAAGCAGGGTTACCAAAGCCAAGGGGTCAGGGTCACCTGGCAGAAACAAGAACCAAAGGACTGGCAGACATTGTCAGAAACACAATCTAAGGCAGAGAGAGGAAAAAAATAATTATCCTGACTTCTCCCTTATCTCCCAATCTTCCACCAGTTTCTGAACCCAGACAGAAGCCAGATGATGCTGGCACCTGCAAGGGTCGGCCTCACAGCAATACAGAAAGAGAAGAGAAGATGAATCTGGGAACAAATAGGCTCAGGACTGGCACAATGCAGGATTTGTTTTTTTTTTTAAGTCTGAGTATTAAAGGAAAATTATCTTGGTTCAAAATAGCAAGACAGGACTTTAAAGGAGGGAATGGTCAAAAGTGTCAAATATAGTACAAAGAAAAGTCAAGAAGAAGAAGAAAAATTACAGGAAAAGAAAATCACTGGTATTCTTCTGTTGAGCAGTACAGAAATCTAACTGCAGAGGTTTAAGGAGAAATGGATGTAAACGAAGGTGACGAGGAGGACTACTCTTTTGACCATAAGAAAAAAGCAATTCCAGCTGGAAACCAACAAGCTCTGATAAAGTCCATAAAGGTTTCTTGACCGTAAGGGAGAGCTGTGTGTATCTGAAGGCAAAAGAGAAAAAGCCAGTTTAATGGGTTAGAGATCAAGTTCCATTCCACAAAATGGCACTGAATATTGAAAACCTGTTAAGACAAATGGATTTCCATGGTTCATTAAATGACCACTTAATTCAAGTAACAACCAATACAACTAATTCCTAGAGTTCAATTAAATGAACACCACAAATCATATGCTACATAACCTACAACTTCATTTTTCTCATCAGCAACAATTGTGTTTGATTTTAAGCTCCCAGTTAAACTATAAATTAAGAGGGTTCTCCATTTGGTTTATGTTTTGTTTTGTTTTTTACAAAATTAGAGTACTTATTTCACCTAATTCACCAATAAATGTTGGTTGAAACTCAGGATGACCCAAGTACATTTTTGTGATTTCCAACATACTAACAAATATGCTAAGAACTCATGTTTCCTGGAAACCCACTCCTCCTGACTTTTCTATTACCTCAGTCACCCAGGATTAATTTTAGACTCTTCCTTTTCCCTTGGCTCCCACCCTCACTCTGCATTTGTCAAGTTCTACACTTATTCTTTCACAATCTCTTGCATAGTGCTCCTCCCTTTCAGCTCCTACTGCCAACACACCCGTTCAAGTTACATCACACCTAACAGACAATAGTTTTTTCCCCACTTCAATGCTCCTATACCTCTAATTATGACAAGAGCAAAAATATCAACGGTCCTCACTGACTTTAAGTCAAATCCAAACTCTTACAATATGACTGGATTTCAAACTTTATTGCTCCAACCAAACTGGAAAAGTCAAGCTTCACCAACCACACCCTGAACTTCTCTACCTACTCTTTAGCTTTTGCCAGACCCTAAACATGTGGTGCAAGCTAGCTTGCTTTGATGTACAGAAAACAGTAGATTCTTTCAAGGCTGTCGCTCCTGTGTTCCCTAAACACAACAGCCAGAGGACAAACACGGCTCTGGACGCCCTTAATACGTAAGCATTACTCATCAAGAAAGTGAGTAGCCATTTATTTTCCCTTATAGGTTTGAAGTTGCTCCGAGTCGGTACATCTTTTTATTATCACCCTGTAAGCCCATAATGATTACCTATTGCAGGAAATCAAAATCTCTTGACAATAACGCTCACAAACATGTTTTAAAGAAAAGCTCGAAAACAGCTTTACGGGCCTTCCCTACCCGTCGGGCAAGGTCAGAACCAAGCCCGCGCCTTTCTGCCTGTCAAAATACCTGCCCCACCTGACACACCAGAAAGCAATTATCACGATCCGGGAGAGCCCCCCTGAGAATGGAAACGCCCTGTGCGAGCCGGCAAGTCTGAGCGCGTGGCTTTCGGGGCGTGGGTCCCTCCGGGGGCTTCCTCAGGCCTGCACTTACGGCTCCTTCCGGCCGCGAGGCCGCACGCAGAAGACTTCCGAGGCGAGACCCGAGTCCCAGTCCCTCTCACCTGCATCTGCCTCCGAAGCAGGGGGCTGCGCCCACGGGCGCCACCACGCAGAAGCGCCGCCAGCACAGCCATGGTGGCCGAGCGCCGAGCGGACAGATACCAGCGGAGAGATGTGATCGCAAGCGGCGGGTCCCCGACCCCGCTTCAACCGCCGACCCGGCCGCCTCCTCCAATAGCAGCCTCGGGCCGCGACGGCCGGCGGCCATTGGCCGGCAGCATAGGAGGGGAGGGACGGAGCCTGGCGCTGGGACGCCCGAGCGGCGCGTGGCAGGAAGCGCTGGCTTAGAAGTCTGCTGATAAGGTGCCAGGTCCCCTTTCCACTACTTCTGACCTTCTGAGACCAGTGGTTTATGTGTAACCTGGGCCTTTTCTGTTCACTGGGCCTGCTTCTCTCACTTAATACCCACAAAGCACAAAGGAAATTCATGAAAATATTTTCAAGCAATCCAGTTAGCTTTTCATTTCTGAGATAATTTTGCAATTGTTTCTTAGTAGGAGGAAGAAGAGGAATAGGAAACATTAATGCCTAACTTTGAACAATTAATAAAATTATATTAACCTTCACAAAAACTCCATGAATTAGATGCTATTATTATCCACCCTTAACTAATGAGATAACTGAGCTACAAAGAAATTAACTTATTTTTCCATGATGGCCTGGAAAGTGGTACAGCTGGGGTCTGAACTGATAGCATTACATGGCATTGCTTTCCTGTACCTATTTCCAGAGAATGATGTGTTAGGTATGATGTTCTCACGTTTTGGGAACCCACTGCTTAATTTTGGATCTTCAGCTGGAGACAGCAAATTTTTGTGACTTTGTAACATTGTTTTCGTTTATATTTATTTTATTTATTTATTTAATTTTTTTCTATTTCTTTAATTTTGCTTGTTGTTGTTTTGGCTTTTTTTTGCCCAAGTGGCTTGTGGGATTTTGTTCCCCAACAGATATTGAACCCAGGCCCACAGCAGTGAAAGTGCAGAGTCCTAACCATTGGACCACCAGGGAATTCCCTGTACTTACTTTATACAGAAGATAGGAGTGACAACATACAAAGTGAGCACTTTAACCCTACTTACTCCAAGCCAAACCCAGGTTTTTCCTAAAGTAAAATCCCCACCCTTAATTATGTTTTGTAACAAGTGGGAGATTGTATTTTTCAAAGTTGGCCACACCAAAAGTTAGTGTTGGGCTGCACCCCAGCAGGACTTCAAAGCTTGTAATTGCCCAGCCTCAAGATGGAAAGAATCCAGAGTTAGCGACAGAGACATCAATGGTTTATTGGATAGGGGATCTTACTTACACCCAAAGCAAGAGGGTCCTGGAGAGACACACCATTGTTGGCAGCAGATGGCAGGCTGGCAGTGGCAACAGTCTTCCCTACCGGAAGAAGAGGGAATTGTTACGGGGGAATTGATATCAGGTTGCCTCATCAGTTACCAGGGAAACCAGCAGAGGAGACAACCCTCACTGCCCCTTTGATAAACCATCTTTGTGGAGCTGTTCTGATTTAAAGATTACAACACTCACTAGCTGGGGTCAGGGCAAGTAGGTAGGCATTTACTGATCAGGCTCTATGATTAAGAGGGAAGGTCAGTCAGGTGAGTAGGGTATAGGTGAAGCAGGGTCTGGTTGAGGGATGTACAGAGAGCAAGAGAACAGCCATCTTGGGTGGCCTAATCATACAATTAGCCTACCCTACAAGCTCTTCTTTCAATATGACTCATGCTCACTCCTCCAACCAGAGGTGGGGTCGGTGTTCCCTCCCCTTGAATCTGGGGAGGGAATACTGACTGCCCTGACCACGGAGTATCACAGAAGTGAGGTATGTGACCTCCCAGGCTAGGTCTAGCCAGAAATATGGATTAAAAAAGCTCTCTGATGACTTCCAGTCCCAGCCTTCAACCTTCCAGCTGAGACCCCAGACATCATGGAGCGGAGACTAGCCATCCCTTCCTGTGCCCTGTCTGAATTCATGATCCACAGAAACGAGAGAAAATAAATAGCTATTGTTGTTTTAAGCCACTATGTTTTGGGGTCATTTTTACATAGCAATAGATAAATACAGCACCCCTATCTTTACTTTCCCAATCACCCTAGGTTGGTCCCTTAGAGTGGTGTGTAATACCTTCACCTACCAGATCCTCTATAATCAATAAGTCACCAAGTCCTGCCTACTTCCTTTGAATGTCACGCTCAAGCCTTCTCTCTTGCTGACCCTACTGTAGGCCAAGCACAAACTTTTTCGTACCTACGGCTTTAATGGCTATGAAAGGAAATCATTACAATGTGTACCAGTGCTGAAATTGTGTTTGTGTGTGTGTGTGTTTGTGCATGTGTGTGAAATGTACAAGATATATCACATCTTTATCTGAAAAAGTTGAATTTTAAAGAAATAACTGAGAAAATTAAACAGCTAGTCTGGCCTAATAAACAGAGGCCAAGGCTAATAATTACACTAGGTGAACAAACAGCAAAAGATGACTGGTTATAATAATAGCTCCTTACATAGTTCTTAGTATGGGGCACTTCTTTCACTGTTTAATTCTTTAATCCTCACAAAAACCCAATGAATTAAGGAGCTTTGTTACTCATTTTATAGGTGAGGAAACTTAGATTCCATAAATTGTCCAAGGTCACAGAGCAAGTAATTAGTGACAGAGCTACAATTTGAACCCAGGCTGTCTGGTTGCCAGAACTAGGCTCTTAACCTCTACACTAGTTTTGCCTTACGAGAGACTTGCCTTAGAAGCACAGGGGTCAGCTTTGGACAATTCTGCTGTCAAAAGCACTATCAGGAAATATTGCCACTATGTTGGACAGGATGACTTCTAGAGAAGTTCAAAGAGACTTAGGGGCAGTTGGGAGAGAAGGAGAGCAAATTTACTCCTGAGCTACAGCAGATAGCTTCCCTTCAAACTAAAATTCAGAAAAATAAGGCAGCCAAAATGTAGTTAATAATTTCATTTAAGAATCTAGGAATTTGGAAAGTCAAATTTTTTTTTAAAGAAAATAGGGAAATTCACTGCAACAAGAATAATTGTAGCACTTGAGTGGCTTACACTTAGACTCCTAAATAAATAAAATCTAATTCTGATCTTTATTTACGTTTATCAAAAAAATTTAATTAGGAATCCATTCAAAGCATAGAATTGGGAGTTAGGGCAAAGAGGTAATTGTTGACGGTATTAAATAGATGAAATTACCCAAAGAGTCTACAGAGAAAGAAACTTGGGGAACACCTGCATTTAGGTGGAGGAAGAGGACTCACCAAAGTAGATGGAGCAAGAATTATAAAAAGAAAGGTAGCAGAGAATCAGATTATGCTGTGAGCTGTGTCACGCTGCACCCTCCACCTCCACTTCTTTATACATCTGTGATAATCCCCATTCACACCCCGGATGTGAAGCCACAACCACCCTGAGGGGAAGCAGAACCAAAGCAAACAGACAACAGGACACTAAACTTTTTATTCCAGAATTCTAAAGTCACAGTTCAGGTAGAAGACAACAAGTATTTGAAATCCATTTTTCCTACCCCTATCCAATACTAGTTAAGTAGAACTCAGGGGAGAAAGGCTAGAGCTGGAGAGGAAGCCAGAGGATCAGCCTCTGAGGAGTGTCCCTGATCTCTGTCTCCTCCTGCAGCCCAGCCACAGGGGAATGTGACATTAGAATCATCCCCTCTATACACACACACACACACAGAATAAATTCAGTGGTATGACGGAGAGTAGATCTCAGTTCCCTGATTCAAACCAGCTTGTCTGAAAAGGTAGCCCACATGAGCACTTGAGGTTAAATGGAAGATTGCTTAGGGTGCTTGGATATGAGGAGCCTAAGGTAGCCTCACAGAAAGTCCCCATGACCCAAAGAGCCCCCCCATACAGCTAAATGGGTGATTTTCCTGTTATAGCTGTGAAGAGTACAGAAGTTAGCTGAACTGGAGCTGGTGATCCTCAAGAGGCTCCACTGTTGGGAAACAGGGCCTCACCATACAAGTCATACAGGCGTTACCAGGCTGGATATGAGGCAGACCAGGACGATATCATACCCAAGATAGAAGGGGTGAAGGGAACAATCCTGAAAGTGACAAACCTTTAACTTAAAATTTATGAAAAGATAACTGAATTTGACTGAGTTTAGGTGAAAATGACTAGATTAAAATTTCTTCCATGAGATAGAAATGAAGTGTTTGAATAAAAAAAAAAATTAAGTCCAGTTTAGAGAGAATTTAAAGCTTTTTTTTTTTTTGCATATCTGAATTTGTAGCTTCAAGTTATCATTCCTATCACATTAGATAACACAGTGTCTGGACATAGAGTCGTTAATAAAGACTACATCTTTCGAAATGTACCTCATCTTGGATTCTAAGTTAACTACATTTGTTAGAGATCTAGCCAATAAGTGTAAGTGGAGTCTTATGTCCTGGAAAGTATACTATCAGTATTGATAAAATAAACTTTTTGGCCTCTTCCTCTTTATAAATGTCCGTAACTATAGTCATAAGCCCCAGAGTGCTTTTCTAAAAGTATAAGTTAGTTTTAGGAACATTAGAATAATATTTTCATAGCAGAGAACAAAGTGGAAAATAAACAATTTTCTTAAGAGTTTAGAAAAAATGCATGTATTCAATTCACAATACAAGGATATTTGTTATTCACTTCGAATTAAATTCTTCTATAGCAAGTAACTTCTATCATAGTTAGTCTGTTGGAATAACTCGTTGTACTAGCTTGACTAGTGTCCCCCACAAATACTGCCTGTGAATGACTTTATTTGGAAATAGGGTTTTTGCAGATGTAATCAAGTTAAGATGAGGTCATACTGAATTAGGGTGGGCCCTAAACTAAATACAATGACTGGTGTCCTTATAACAAGAAAGGACACACACAGTGAGAGGGCCATGTGGAGGAGGCAGAGACTGGAGTGATGCACCTACAAAAAATGAACCACCAAGGAATACCAGCAACCACCAGAAGCTAGGAGAGAAGCATGGAATAGATTCTCCCTTAGACCCTACAGAAGGTACCAACCCTGCCAACACCTGGATTTCAAACTTCTAGCCTCCAGAACTGTGAGAAAATAAATTTGTTTGTGGTATTTTGTTATGGCAGCCATAGGAAACTAATATACTCATCCTGAGTCAAATTACATGTCACTTCCTTATGTTTCCTAATTATATACCCCACAAAACATCTCCTTTCTTGAAATCCTGGGAAGGACAGTGTCAAGAGCTTCTTTAGCAGATATCTAGAAATGTTTGTACCCCATTGTTGAAATAATTTTCCAAGCCCAGGGTGAAGCTCCTCCTGCCTAGGGTGCCATGTCAGCAAACTGAAACTTAGATAATTTTCATGTCCCTGTAAATGCTTCACTTGAGCAGAAATAGAGTATATCAAACCAGCCAACCCCCAACTGCCAAGAATTTGTAATAACTTCTTTGTTCTAAGTAAGGTCAGATATGCAAACTCAGACAATTAACTAAGCCAAATACTCTTTCCTTATTCCCTGATTGACCTGCTAGCCTTATAAGGAAATCCTTGACCTCCAAGCCAATCATGCTGTTTCCACTTTGCCACTTCTAAAGGTCTATAAAACTCGCTCTTGCCCCAAATCCCTCAGGAAGAGTACTCCGCTGCTTGTGAGGCACTGTACTCCCCCAAATCCATGGGGAGTACAAGTTTTCCCTTGAATAACAGATATCAAACTCGTTATTAAATTGTCCTATTTTTGTCATTTGACAACAGGTATTCAACAAGAAAATGATTACAATAGGAAGATGGCGCAACAGAAGAGAGTTCCTAAAAATAACTTTCATATGATTTATCTTGGGGTTTAGAACAAAAAGATACAAAAGAAGATATTTTAGGAAGTTCTTAGTAAGTGTAAGACAGAAGTCCTACTTGTCCCAAGAATGACTTTTGGGCTTGTTACATGTTCCTCTACCTTTAGGAGGTCTGCTCAACAGTGGCTCCCAAGCCTTTCAATTCAATTTTACAAGTAGTGGGCCCCTAATTGAGCAAGGAACTGCACTAAAAAATGTGGGAAATTTTTTAAATGATGAAAGTCCTTTTCCTGCTTTTATGTTTTAGATTTGGAGTGGCTCCTCAGCCACAGGCTAAAAGGAATGACCCAATTTACATCTGCTGCTGTCTTAGGCCTCAGACATTGAGGTATGAGCTCAATTAAGAGAAAAATTAGAGCTAGGCCAGTGGTCCAGAAATGCCACAGATTTAAAGCAAACATAATCTTACTGACCACTACTTATCACTCAGTACACTTAGTCTACTTCCAAACGTAGGCTAAGAAGCAACCCAACAGCTAGTATAAGCTGTTCACCTAGTATAAGCATACTATGAAATGTTCTTATTCATTCAGTGAACACAGAAGTAAAGGCGAACAAAGGTCAGATTCTAGAGATAATACATAACTAGAATCAATAATGTGGTGTGGGGAGGGGGTCAATAGACAGTCAAATGAAGGTTGCTAACCTGGAAGATGGAGATAGTTATTAAGTGGAGCAAGTCTGTGATGGATGATGAGATATTCAAGAAATACCTGGAAATACATGTCGATCTTGCAAGCAGTTGCAGACAGTCTGAAGCATCAACATGCAGACGGTGGTTGAAGCCACAGAGGTAGATAAAATTACCCAGGAAGAGTATGTAGCTCAGCAAGAGTAGAAATGGAGATGAAATTCTGGGATGTGCAGGCAGAGGAAGAGCCAGAGAATGAGACTGAGAAAACTGAGAGATAAATGTGGGACCAGGAAAGAATGGTATCTTTGAAGTCAAGAGATGAACAAAATTCAATAACCAGGAGTGTACAAGGTGCAAATGCTGTAAGGAGGTCAAGTTAGAGAAAGATTGAAAATGAGCTTCTGATTAAGCAATAGGAGGTCACTGATGACCTTGGCAAGAGGACCAGTGAGGACATAAGCCAATGAGTACTAAGTAGAAGAAATAGAGACAGATTGTGGACTATTCTTTCAAGATGTTTAGCAGAAAATGGAGGAAGGAGGAAAACAAGGGTCATAACTTGACCAAGGTAGGGGAAGGCATTTTTTTTAAGGATGGCGGATACTTGAATGTTTGTAAGACAGTGGTTCTCAAACTTTAGTGCATCAGCATCACCTGGAAGGCTTATTAAAATTCAGATCGCTCAGACACCGCCCCCCCACAAAGACTTTCTGAATCAGTAGGTCTGGGGTGGAGCTCAAAAACTTGCATTTCCAACAAGTTCTTGAGTGATGATAATGCTGCTGGTCTGTGGACCAAAACTTTGAGAACCCCTGTAGGAGGCTAAAGAGGAAATAACTAATAAAAAGATGTTTGGAAGATACAGGAAATGTAGGTATTCTGGAGCAAAACACAGAAGCAGAAGGAATTCAGGAAAAGATAAAAAAAACAGTTGGCCTCGAGTAAGAAGTGAGGCAGCCCTTCCTCTGAGATAGGTAGGCAGATGAAAATGGGCACTGTTAGAGGTAAAGTTTAGAGGTAGAGAAAGCAAGTTATGAAAGTGCATGCCTGAAAGCCTTATTTTATTTTCTCTGCTTATATTCCCAAAGTAAGGTCATCTGCTGAGAATGGAGGAGGTAAGGTAGAGTAGGGGGCAAGAAAATTACACACTTAGCAGCCCTAGGAAAAGGGCCTTGTAAAGGTAGTCCCAAGCCCCACCCCTTCTTAGAGGTATGATAATTGTGGTCTCTTAACAGGAGTGTTAATTTTCAAACCTGGCTTGTTGCAAAGTTGGCTTTCCTCTCTGCCTTCCTGGTTCCCACTGCTACCCTTCAACCATCAACCAGTGTCAAAGAAACATGTAAGTAGTATCAGTCTGCTTCAGCAACCACAATAATAAAATACTGCATTTATCATTAATGAAAATAGCAAACCCCAATAACACCCAGGGAAGTCTCCTGTCATTCTTTAGATAAAAACAGACAACAACTAGTATAGATCTAAGTTTGAATCAGCACTTGTGACATTAAGCTGTTACCAATTCAGAGAGCAGGCTGCTACTTACTCTCTTTACTCACTGTGGGATCTCATTATCAAAGATTTTTAATCTTGAGTGTTGGAATACTTAAAATTTATAAACAGAATTGTCCGTATCTTTATATGCATGTCTTTTTCTTTAATCAGACGCTCATAAAAGTCTGTAACTCCTCAACAGTCTAAGACCCCTGTTCCATACTGTCCATTGGTTAAAATAGAAGTTTAGTGACATGCAAAGTCCGTATTTGATTTTACAGTCTAGAATAGGCAATTAGAAAATAAACTCTTCCCATTTAAAACAAAGTATTAAACTCTACTCTGTTCTCAGGCACACACACCTCATTCATTCAATCCGCACTTGAATGCCTTCTGTGTGCCAGACACGTTTCTTTTTGCATTCAGTTTTAGCAGGACTGGATTCAACCTTGGATATTTAGGGGATTCTCTTTGAGAAAAATAATATAAATCACAAATACAAAACTCTTAGGGTCCCTCCTAGTGCCTTGGGAGACATGGGCAAGTAAGGGGCCCAGAAGCTTCTGCCTATTTCTATGCCTAACCTGTTTCTACGTTCTGGGGAATCTTAAACTGAGGCCACACTTTTCTCTACCTTCATTTCCAAGTCAATTTCCCCCCACCTCCAAATCCCAGAAAGTCCAAGGTTGATTTTAGGGTCATTATGAAGTGCTAAAGACTGAATGTCTGTCTCTCTCCAAAAATCCTATGTTGAAACCTAATCCCCAATGTGACGTTATTGGTAGGTGGGGCATTTACTTTGGGAGGTAATTAGGTCATGAGAGTGGAGCCCTTGTGAATGGGATTAGTGCCTTTATAAAGGAGACCCAGAGCTCTCTAAACCCTCTTTCTGCCATGTGAGGACACAGAAGTCAGCAGCAACCTGAAAGAGGTTCCTCACCAGAACCAACCATGCTGGCACTCTGATCTCAGACTTTGAGCCTGCAGAACTATGAGAAATAAATTTCTGTTGGTTTATAAGTCATGCAGTCTATGGTACTTTGTTACAACCACCAAGACTAAGACACAGTCCATCTTCGTAACCTTATTACAACTATCTCTAGCTTTGAAATTTAAATATTCACAAACTTCCAAAAATATACAAAACATGAAATAATTTGTGATATATTTTTTACTTTTGTCTGATATAAAATTTAAATTTTGGTTATGACATGACCTATCTAAACGGATGAATGAATGCATTAATCACTTTCAGGTTTGAAATTTTGACCTCTTCCAGGCATGATAGCCCTATGCCATCATCAATGGAAAAGCTACATTCCTGTTAGCTTTCATTTTGAACTAGATTTTGAAATTTAAAAGAAATAAGTGGGTTACTTTTCATATTTCTGATTCCTAAGGCTGGCTAAGATTTACTATTTCACAATTAAATATATAAATATACCTATTATAAAAATTTTAACTAAACTCTTAGAAACTATTTTACAGTAGAACATCAACATTTTCTTGATAGGTGAAAGCTTTTATATTACATTTTTATTTTGCAAGAAAATAAATTATACAACTTAAAAAATAAAATCCAAAAATTAAGCAGTTCATCAAAATATTTCAGCCTACTGCATACAGAAACTGCTACCATTTAAAATTGTACAGCATTATCATCTCAGTATGTAGTGGCACACATTCAAAATTGTATATACGAGGATAGATTACAACTTAGGAACTCAAATTTGTTCAACACTCCAGACAACATATATAGTGTAGATGACAGGAAAGCTCTCATTGTAATGTTTATTTCACAAACATGACATTGGAAGAGTTTATAAGATAGCATCCCAGTCATTTACATGAAAATAGAAAAAACAAGCTTGAGTTTAAGATAGCAAATCTTTCTGGAAAACTAGCAAAACTTTCACCCAAATTGAATTTTTAAAATTTGCCCTTTGAGCAGGGCCAATGACATCCTACTGCAAATAATACAAAATACTTTTAAACTACTCCGGTCATAGTTTGTATTAAATTTAATAAAAGGTAAAAATAAGAAAGCTAACATTTCATTTTTGGAAATTTTAACATTTATGCACAAAATAAGAGAAAGAGACTTAAATAAAGTTTGCCAGAATGCAGGGACCCCTCCAATAAATGTAAAAATTGGAAGACTTCAGAATTTATTTCAGGATACTCATTAAATCATTAGAACAGTAATACTCTAAATATTTAACTCATTGTAAGCATTAAAATTGTTCTGTATTTTCACTTTGTAAGTTTTGTTTCATATCTACTTACTCTGGCAATGAGATGGCAATAAAGGTTAACATTTTCAAGATGGCTCCACCTTTATATTAGAAGATCAATGTTCAAATCTTAACCTCTGAAGTGTCCTATTGCCATACTGCTCATGAAAAAAATATATGCACATATATGTATATATTTTTCCCCTTAACTATATCAGAGTTCATCCCTGCTCAGATATCACTAATTTTAAGTGCACATTAGAGAAAAGGGACTTAGTAATAAAGGATACTAACTGTGATTCTGTATCTTTAGCAAATTGCTGGTAGTTTTTTTTCCAGATCCTTTTTTTTTTTTAATTAGCAAATCTGTTGTCAAAATATATTTAAAGAAAATTCAACAATGGTATAGGCACCTTGTCAACTAAACGGTTTTCATAAACACCAAAAAGTAGTCAGATATACTTTTGTATACATAATGAACAAAATGATGAAAACTGTAAGTCTACAGTATTTGTTGCTGTTCTATTCCCCAAAATACAATTAGGACATAATTAGCAATTTAAAAATTTATAAAATTATTAGAAAACTTTGCTATGGATTTAGAGTTACCCACTTTTGCATTAAATTTGCCTTTGTAAATCAAAACATCATGGCTCTCATTCTTAAATGACTAAAAAAAGATTAGAAATTCCAAAAAAAGTTCTGAGAACTATTCTGGTTTAAAACAACAACAAATCTTAAACTTTAAGAAATGGCCTGTAATTTTTCTTTCCATTGCTTCCTCCTTTGGCGCTCCTTTATCAGATAAGCAAATATGCCAATACCAAACTATTTATTAAACATAAGGGCCACAATTATTACCAAATTATCAGTTTTTAAAAATTTTGAATTTATCCATTGTTAACAGTCATCTAATTAGAGAAAACAGTGAGTGCTAATTTAGTTTAATCTTCACAATATGCTTGGTCTAATAACTGACATATGCTACCTTAGAGCTCAAATGTAAGATTTTAAATTAGAAACAAAATTCCAATTTCTTATGAGTTTCAGAATAGGCCTTTGACTATAGCCAGCAAAACCTTTAAAATGTTTTAAATTTGCTGTCCTTCCTTTCAGCAGGCAGCTCACAAAGTCTCTTGGGATTGGGGACAGATTCCATGAAATGCTCTTGAAAGCACTCTGTAATAATACTGTACGCCTTTCAACACTCTGGCACTCCATTTCCTACTATCATCAAAATAATTTAAAATATTACTTAATATCAAATAAAATATAAAATAATTTGCAAGAAAATTTGAAATGTGCACCACAATGAATAAAATCCATGTTGAGCCATTCTTTCCCAAAGGGGAGTAAGTTTTTCTCTTTTAAGTTGTTCATGTCCTCAAGTCCTAAAATCTCCATTACTCTGGGTATTCAGTTGCCAGCAACTAGTAAGTTGCTACTTTGGATTGACTAAAAGGAACAAGGTAAGTGTTGCCTTCTGAACATTTTTTAAATGCTTATTTTTAAAATATATAAATATATATATACATATATTTGGCAAGTTTACTGCTCATATTAAGATTGCAACAATTTTGCTTATGCTTTTCAGGTCTATGTTGTGGTTTTTCTCTTCCTCCTAGGTGACTGATACCTAATTATTACTTTTTAAAACAGAATGTCTTCCTTTCCAGAAACCTGAGGTTATAAATCCCTAATCATGAGACTTTAAAATTTCAAAATATTTCTATGCTACAGATTAAGAGGTCAGTTACATAACTGTATTATATTAAAGCAGGAGATTTCTGTCTTGTTTTTAATAAATTTGAATATGGCATAATAAATATTAAGTATATAAATATTAAGTGTCTTAGTAAACACTTAAAATGCTTATTTTGCTGTTTTGACTCTGCAGTCGACCAACCTATCTCCATACATTTTTTTAAACAATTAAAATAATAATTAATATGAGCTTCACTTTTTCAAAACAAGCTCTTAGCCATGTAAGATTTAAAAAACTCTTCATCATTTAACAATAAACAACTAAGACAGTAGTCTCCTGCTTAAAGAAAGCCAACATTTTTTAGTTGGAAAAATTTAATACCATTTTTAAGTCACCACTAAAATCCAGCTGCTATACTGAAGCAGTGTTTGAACATATAATTTGATACTATTATAAACTTATCTTTTCACCTATATCTGCCCTGTCCCAATGTTGTGTAGACCAGCTCACTCTTTTGATCAAAAGAAACCAAGAGTGCTATTTCTAGTTTTAATTGCATTGTTCAAAACAAAACGTAACAGCATTTTTCAGCACACAAACATCTGAAGATCCTTCCTTGTGCAAGTACATTTTTGTAAGAGAGGAAAAAAAGAAAAAAAAAAGAAAAAAAAAAAGCAACAAGAACCCCACTTTCACCCTTCCCAACTGTATTTCTTCCGGTGGGTATAAATCAGATTTTTAAAAGTTCATTATGGGCTCTTCATGAATGCAAGTTTCTCCACAAAACGGCATGCTGTTAAAACAGAGTGTGCAACATGAAGGGAATGCCACCATGCTAACTAATGTGATTGGCAAAATATAGTTGTTTTGTTAGGTAAGGCAGAGATTTTAATATTTATGTAATCAAAGTCCAAATAAACCTTCCTCTAGCACAAACTGCAAGAACTTTCTGCCCAAGCACTCCAAAATTTTGGTTCTTAATACTGTCCATGATATTCAAAATTATGCCATATATATGAAAGTGTTGATATCAGATTCATCTCTTCTGATGTATTTGTGCTCTATTAGCCATTCTATTTGCTCTTTTATCATTTTCTTTTGTGGCAAGAACATGTTTTTCAAAATTTCTACTAATTCAGTCTGCAGCTGAGCATTACTAATTTTCTTTCTCATCTTCATTATTTGTATGATAGCTTCCTAAAAGAAAAAATAAAATATTAAATTATTTTAAGTAAAACAAAACAAAAAATGACTTTTAATGTATTTTATCCTCTATCCAATACCTATCCAAATGATTAGCAATCACTAGATCAATCTTGAGACCAGTTATCTTTTTTTCACTCTGAAAAATAAAATCTGCATATTATGGAGATTTTAAAAAATGAGGAAAAACAAAATTACCCATAACTTCTCTGATGAAAAGAAAATCACACCTAAGGTTTTGGTGTATTTCCTTTCATTCCTTCGTATCCACACTATGTACATTTAAAAAGTTTATTTTACCTGTGAACACAATATGTATATAACCTGATATTGTGTTAAGAATCAACTATCAACTAAGATACAACAAACCCCTTACACATACTTTTTCCCTTGTATTCACAGTTACTTCTTTGTATAGCAGTAGAGGCCAGTTGCTGTCTGTTTCAAAAATTGATAATTCCTATTCTTTATAAATTTATCAGATAATAAACTGTACTTGTTATAAGTATCTTCAGTTTGTACTGACTCAATTAAACGGTTTAACTTTCTGTAGGAGTAAGCACTTTTCATCTAAATCAATTTTATCAATAGCTTCCTTAATAATTTCTTTAATTATTATTATTTTTAATAAGGAAAATTAGAAAATTACAACATATTTTCTCTTTTGCCTTTTCCAGTACAAGGTGTCTGCTTAGTCAACAAAAGGCATTCATCTGCCTTAGTGGAGGTTAGAATTCATTATAAAAGAAATGTGAAAACAAAAAAAGGAATCAATATTTGCTTTTTAACATTGAAAATGGAGTTTGGCTACAAGGCAATAGGCTTGGGAGTCAGGCACTACTCAGTGTGAGAAAAGTATACCTTCAACTTCCCCTGTACAGATATGAGGATTCCTACACTGCCACTAGGAGGTCAGGTGAATTACTCCCAATGTCAGTATGTCCAGATCCAGGCTCTTGATCACAGGGGTTTATGTCAAGGGTCCAGAGAGAAAGAAAGAAGATGGAAAAAGTCTGTCCCCCTACAGGCACTTGTACATTACAGAAACCAGTAAGTAGGAGATGAACAACTGTAAATATTCCAATTTCTCCTATTCTAGCTTCGGTAGAGGTGAAGATGGCTGTGTTAGAGATGTTAAGAGAAAAACAGAGGGGTTCTGGCCCTGGTCCCATTTAATAGGTTGGAGGTCACTTGAAAAGTGGCATAATATGATGGAAGTAATTTGCACTCCTGAATTTCTCTCAGTTCCCATATGATTAGAGTTTAGAGCCAATGGACCTGCCACAGGGCCTTCAGTGTCAGGAGAGGGTGATCCTGTAACAGCAGATGATAACAGTGTGCCATGTAGGCCAACGGCCACAAAGAAGATGTAGCAGAGGCTCAGAGGGCTCAAGAGCTCAGTAAGAGCAGAGGACAGGCAGCCAGAACAGGAAAGAGGCCACGTGGTCCTTACCAACTGGAAAAAGAATAAACCATAGTTCATCTGCTACAGACATCAGCAATAGATAGCAATAGAAAGTCAAATTCCCATAGGTGACAGATAAAGCACTCTAGAGCTGACAGATAAAGCACTCTAGAGCTGACAAGACCAAAAACCTAGAACACTGTTACAACTGTACAGATAGGACAATCCCTTCACTGTCACTATGAAGTCAAGTGAATTTCTCTCAACCTCAATACATGCAGATGCCATCTGTGAAAACAGCAAAGAACAAGGATGGGTGGAGTAGAATCAGGGAGAAATAAGTCTGAGCATTACCTAAAGGGATAGCTTGGATTAGCACATTGAGCATTATTATGAATCAGTTTTAGATAAAACAAAAAAACTTCATTTTCTTTGCACATCTTATAGTATGACTATACCTGCCCATTCCACTTCATATCTCAACTCTAATCCATCTGTATTTATCCTGGTGTAGCCATAAACTAAGACTATATCATGCTTTTTCCTCCCAGAAGTAAAATTTTCCAAAATCTCTTACTGAATAATACATTCTCTTTTCATGGGCCATGGAAATGATTTCCTTTACTGCAAAGTTCATCTACACTTATATAGGAGGTTTAATTCTGAGCTATTTTCTTCTATTAATCTGTATGTTATGCTATTTTATTTTTGTAGATATTTTAATAAGTTTTAATATTTGGCAAGGCAAGTTCCACTACCATTAACACCTTATTTTTTTAAGGTTCTCAATTACTCTCATCTATTTGTTCTTTCTGATAAAACTGAGAATCAATTTTTAAAATTCCAAAAATATTCCTAGTTGAATTTTTATATGAAATTCAGTAGACTTGTTACTAGTATGGGAAGTTATTCAGCCTTATCATTAAAAAATATGGTATTTCGGACTTCCCTTGTGGCACAGTGGCTAAGAATCCATCTGCCAATGCAGGGGACACAGGTTCGATCCCTGGTCTGGGAAGATCCCACATGCCACAGAGCAACAAAGACTGTGCACCACAACTACTGAGCCTGCGCTCTAGAGCCTGTGAGCCACAACTACTGAGCCCATGTGCCACAACTACTGAAGCTCGTGCGCTCTAGGACCCATGTGCCGCAACTACTGAGCCCGTGTGCTGCAGCTACTGAAGCCTGTGTGCCTAAAGCCTGTGCTCCACAACAAGAGAAGCCACCACAATGAGAAGCCTGCGCCCTGCAACAAAGAGTAGCCCCTGCTCTCCGCAACTAGAGAAAGACCGCACGCAGCAACGAAGACCCAAAGCAGCCAAAAAAAAAAACAACAACAACAAATGGTATTTCATGTTAAAAAGAAGCCAGATACAAAGAGTACACTGTCTGATTCCATGTATATGAAGACCAAGAACAGGCAAAACAAAGCAATGGTGATAGGAATCAGGTGGGTTGAAGGGGGAGACTGGCTGAATGGAAACATGGAGAAATTACTGGAGTGATAGAAATGTTCTGTATCTTAATTGAGGTGATGGTCACACAGGTATACACATTTAGCAAAACACACTGAAAACTATGAAATATGTATTCTATTATATGTAAGTTATACCTCAATTAAAAAATTTAGTAAGAAAAAAAGGAACATGATCTTTCTATTTATTCAAATCTCCTTTTGAATCTCTCAGGCGAAGGCCCCTCTCTTCATACAGGTCCAACACACTGCTTTTTAAAGAAATGCCTGTGAATTCTATGGTTTCTTCTTTTATTTTCTTAAATTTATTTATTTATTTGTTTATTGATAAATAGAAAAGTATTTGATTTTTATTTATCTTTTCTCTGTTCCTTTATCATATTATATGATCTACAAGACATGAAAAATTTTAATCTTTTCTTCTTTTTTGTTTCATGCTTGACTGCATTGGCCAATAGTTTCAAACAATATTAAATGAAAACAGTAAAAGTAGGACTACTTGGTTTTAATAAGACTATTTCTAAAGTTAAAACAGTCATACATTAGTTTGCAATAGGTATTCCTTATCATGTTCAGAAGGTATAAGCCTAGTTTTAAAATACGTTTTTTAAAGTGTCCCTAATTTCCCATTACAATGGAATTAGAAGTGTTAAAATTAAATTTTAAATACTCAATCCTAGAATCGTACTTGTTGCTGATATACATTTATTCTCTTTGACATGCAGTCAGAGAAGCATAACCTAAAACCAAGATTTCTGCCCAACCAACAGAACCTACCAGAGACCACCAACTCATATAGACATCTCTTTGCACAACTAAGAGAATGTTACTAATACAATTTTTATATTTCAGTAAATTGAAAATTAGCTCTTCTGCACGAAAAGTGTGAGTACCTACATTCCTTTAATTTTAAAAAAAGATTTGAAGATTAAAAAAACAACATTTTTCAAAATTTAGACATTGTGTCTTAATATTACAAACCTGGGTTCTCAGTATTCTTAGTTGAACTATTCCTTCATTCTCTTCTTCTCTCATCCTTTCTGTAGTGAGCTGCAAGCGTCCAATCAAGTTGATTTTACCCCTTTTCTGAACTTTTGCATTTTTTCTATAAAAAACATTAAATCAAATATTTTACAGTGAAAGGCTTTTTAAATATCATATTATAGCAGCAATGTCTAAAAGAAAATATTTAGAAATAGTCTAAAAATTAATATCCAACACTGTTTAAGGGAAAAATAACAAATAACCAACATGTAGCTTTATTAAAATGAACCCTATGATTTCCCTCAAACATGATAAAAGCTCTGTTAATAAGTGTGACTATGCTCCCTGTAATAACAAAGTTAATATAATTTATATTGCCATGAAAGTGATCAGATAATTGAAGATATGTGGGTTGTAATTCAACATTATCTTCTAATTGGATCTAAAGGAAACAGTACTCCGTGTGGATAAAGCTGCTTTAGAGTGCAAAAGGATGTTTACTTTAAAGATGAAAAGCAATATAGTATGTCAGACACCAAAACGTATCCATGAAAAATATGTAAAGAAATAATAAACATCTCTAGTTCATTAATATGTTTAATAAACAACTAAATGGCATAAATCTAAAGTGATGACAGCATACAGATGTTTTAAATATCATGTAAGGAAAATTATTTTGCTAAAAATAAAATATTAAAATTCAAACAAGGTATTTTTATTTTAGATCAATCAACATAAACCTTACATTAAACTGAACTCCTGGTTCACTGAGAAGAGGGTACCTTCTGTAAAGTCTTTGGGTGAGTTGACTTGAGGTTCATACAATAAAACTTGCCGTTTGAGCTTTGGGAAAGCTACTAAAGACTATGAAGAATAAAGAGAAAACAATTAGCTTCTATAAACACTATAGAATACCAAGATCAATTTTACAACATGACCAATAAAGATGAGAAAAAATTATGAGCACAAATTCATAATTCAAAATTTTATTTGGTACTTCCATGAATATAACAATGTAAATGCATAATGAGGAAAGATAATGAGGAGAAAAGAGTTGGTTATGAGGAAGCAATAAATGCTCTCTTTACAATAAGACAATGAAAAAAAACACAACAACGACAAACTAGAGGGATTGGTCATATATGACCACAGCAAACATCATTGCCGGTTATAAACCAGCTGTTTCTCTCTAGGTAATAGTTTATTTTGGAACTTTTAACAGGCATATGGAGTAGGGGGTAAAATGTAGTTTTGAAGAGAAGGCTAATAAGTACATTTTACAGGGCCTCAAAAGGACCAAAGTCTTCTTATTCTTAGAATTTTGGTTATCATAAAAAACTTTGAACACATTTTCAATATGAAATCTTTGGTCATGCTCTTCACAGGCAAAATTTAAACACCAACTCAATCTCTTTCTTTCTCTCTCTCTTGCCATTCTCTGTCTTAGTAACTTGCTTATTTTCAATTTTTTTTTCCATAAATACCTCACTAGTGTATTTTTCTTGCCTAAAAGTCATTTGAGTGTTATGAATTCATAAATTTATTATAACACAAGCCAACACATGTTTCCTGCTATGTGAGAGGATGCAATGTTAAAAACAAAAAACATAAAAACAAACCAACCCATAAAGTTCTTCTAAGCTCAGCATCAGGGAGTTCAGTTGCAAGTTTTAGATTTTCAAAGCTGATTTTCTCTCTGGGTCTTTGGTTCCATGCAAACAATACAGCCAGCTGAAATGTTGTTACCTCCAAATCATATTGACCTACTTCATTCTTAAACGTTATCTATAATAGATAAAATAGTTAAAAAAATAAGAATCTCTTCATGATGATTACCATCTATCTACTATAATATCTCTTATATGAGATTATATACAAAAAGACTGCGAGTTGTCTTTCAATATCCATTCTTCCTTTCTTACATGGTAATAAAAATTTTAGCAGACTTTAATGACTGTCCAGAATAAAGGCTCACCTCCCAGCTTTCCTGAGCAAAAATGTGGCCATGTAACTAAGTTCTGGCCAATGAGATTTGAGTGGAAATAATGGGGAAAACTTCTAGAAGTTGCCGTTCAAGGAAGCTATACCCTCACATCTTTCCCTTCCTGTTGGGCTGGAAGACAGACATAGTGAGAGGATCATACTGGATTCTGCAGGCAAGGGAATACCTTAAGGATGGTGCTGTAACCAGAAGTCTATGTCCCTAACAACTTCATGGAACAGATCTACTATACCCGCTCAAACTTTCACTTGTGAGAGAAGGAAAGATCTATCTTGTTTAAACAAGTCTTATTTGGAGTCCTGCTACTTTCAGCCAAACCAATATCTGAACTAACACACCATCTACTTACAATTCCATTTGACATGAGATGATGCCAATGTAATTTTCTACCACTATGGTTTTTTTTGTAGAATTCTTCTACTTCGGGTATCAAATCCTCCAGTTCAGTAGGAAGTGAGACAAAGACTTTTTCAGAGCTTCTTGACCAAGCACCAGCATTCAGAATTTTTATATTAACTGAATCAGCTATAGGAAAGTATATCAGAAAATATAAAGCAAATAATCTTGACAATGGGTAAAATACATACACAGAGGATAAGCTTTGGTGAAAAATAAGACTCTAAAGATTTTGTTAAAAGTGTCTTTCTGTTTCAAAATAAGAGTTAGTAAATCTAAATTCTGCTTTGTAGGATATTTTCAAGGAATGTGGACTTTTTAACATCTTTGTCTCTATTACTGCTTAGTTTTATTTTTAATTTACTAGAAAACAAAGATATTCTTTTGTAAAATGTTTAAAAAAATGTATGTAATTATAAAATAATACCTGGTAAAGCCAATTTATTATTTTTGTGCATTTCCTTAAAAGCTTGGTTCAAATCTTCAGATACTTTAATGTCCTGAAACATTCTAGCAAGCTTGTTTACATAATCTGCTGGCATACCAACTTCCTATGAAAACCAAAGACAGAAGAAGTAATAAATAATAAATAATCTGATATACTATTAGGAAAAATTTTAATGGAAAACTAAGTTTTAGATGCTTTAATACAAAATTCTTCTTCTCTCTTATATTTATAGAATGTTTATAATCTAATACCTATTAAATTTGATTCTTAGAACCTAAACAGAATATACAGGCAATCCTGGCTTTCTGTGCATGATTCCAATATGCATGAATTTCAGTTACCACAGTACAGTTAAAAGAACACCAGTACCCCAACAACACTGTTCAACTTTCAATTACCATTATATATTAAACGTGAGTTATGCATAAAGCACAAATTTCACTTCTAGCTCCTCAATCTACAAATCACTAACAAAGCACATCATATCACTGACCAATCACAATATTTCTTTCAAAATCTGTTAGTCATCTGTTTATTCAGTTCACCCACAGACAGCAAAGCATGTAGCTTTGTTGCATTCATGTCTTTCACTGATAAATCCACATGACATTTTACAAAAACGGATGACTGAAAGGGTATTGGTCAAGAAAGATGATAAAAGTACACCAAAAAAAAAAAGAAGAAGAAGAAGAAAAGGAAAGGAAAGAAAAGGAAGGGAGGGAGGGAGGCAGGAAGGAAGGAAGGAAGGGAATAATGTTGGAAATGAAAATAAAATAGAACATAAATGGAGTTTCTGAAGAAAGAGCTAACTGTGGTTGTAATGTTTGTTGATAATGCCAATGCTGAAGAGTCTAAACATGCAGGTACAAGGAACTTAATGAAGGCAAATTATCAACATAAATGAGAAAAGTGGTAGTGACAAAAAAATTAAGAAGAGGAAGTGATGCCAGCAAAAACTTTGACGACTTTGAAAGACCAAAAGACAAAAGTTTGGAAGCTGATCCAAACTTACAGAGCATGAGAACTCTTCAAAGTATACAAAAGGTGCTCACTAAGTAACTTGTAAGTTACATGACAAGAAGGCAAGTACTAGTCAAACTACTCTTCATTTTAGTAACAATGTTGAGATATAAATCACGTACCTCAAAATTTGCCCTTTTAAAGTGTACAATTAATCAGGTTTCAGTATATTTACAGAGTTATGCAACCATCACCACTATCTAACTTTAGAACATTTTCATCATCCCCAAAAGAAACTCCATACTTACTAGCAGTCACTCCCCATGTTCCCCCACTCCTCCATACCTGAAAACCATTCATTTATTTTTTGTCTCTACAGATTTGGCTACTGTGGACACTTTGTATTAGGGAATCATATAGTATGTGGTCTAACTGGCTTCTTTGCTTATTAGCATAATATTTTCAAAGTACATCTATATGGTTGCATATATCAGCACTTCATTTATTTTTATTACCAAAAACACTCCATTATAAGAATAAACCATATTTTATCTATCAGCTGACTGATCTTCTGGGTTATTTTCACTATTAGGCTATTATGAATAATGCTGCTGTGAACATTCATGTACAATTTTTTGTGTGCTCATTATGTTTTCACTTCTCTTGAGTGGAATTACCTAGGAGTAGAACTGCTGGGTCAACTTTATGTTTAACTTTTTGAGGAACCGTCAGTTTTCCAAAGTGGCTGCACCATTTTATATTCCTACCAGCAATGCATGAGGGTTCCAATTTCTCCTCTTCCTCACCAACATCTGTTATTGTCTGAATTTTCAGCTATCCCAGTGGTTTTAATTTGCATTTTCCTAATAACTAATGATGTTGAGCATCTTTGCATACACTTATTGGACATTTATATATCTTTTGTGAAGAAATGTCTATTCGAATTCTTTGCCCTTTTTTTTTTTTTTTTTTTTTTGGGTACACGGGCATCTCACTGCTGTGGCCTCTCCCGTTGTGGAGCACATGCTCCGGACGCACAGGCTCAGCGGCCATGGCTCACGGGCCCAGCCGCTCTGCGGCATGTGGGATCTTCCCGGACCGGGGCATGAACCCGTGTCCCCTGCATCGGCAGGCGGACTCTCAACCACTACGCCACCAGGGAAGCCCCTCTTTGCCCATTTTTAACTGAGTTGTCTTTACTGTTGAGTTGTAAGAGTTCTTTATATATTCTAGATACAATATCAGACATGTGAATTGCAATAGCACTTTTTTCAAAGAAATACACTTTAAATCTGAAAGTTTGTTTTAAATTACAGTGTACTAAATACATATTAATTTTACTAATTTTTTCTTTCTCCTATATACTTAGATAATATGAGATTTTTAATATTTTGACAAAAATTTCGAAGTCACAAAGCAGTAATTTTTCCCAGTGATTGTTAATATTAAGATCACCTGAACAGTAATTTTTACTATCCCACACTACCAGGCAAAACAGGGCTATCTGCAAATCTTTAATTTGAAATACACATATAAATGAAAAAAATATATATAAAATACATATAATTATACACATTATAATAGATGTTTTATTATCATATATTAATGTAATATTATATATAACACCATATGTATAAATGAAAGACATTCATTTATGCTATACTGATATAACTCAAATTCCATTAAAATGGACTGAAAGGAACAGACGTAAAATATTTTAACATGGGAATTTAGCCATAATTAGCGTTAATTAACCTAAATAAGCCATCAACTTTTACCTATTTGTTCTTTTTCCTTAATAGATGTATTTATTTACAAACATCTCTATGGTTAAATATTTAGTACTAAAAACAGCTTAAAAATGAAACGATTTGTCCGTTAGTTAAGGTCAGTTCAAATGAGAGCAGAGATACAAAAGAGTGAAACAACAGAAGCAAAGCAAGAGCAAAGGTGCTTCACCAGAAGTCTTCATTAAGAAAATATACTTTATTTTATATAATTGATGCTATATTCTTCTAAAATGTTCCGTATTTCTTCAATATTAACAATATCAACAAAATGCATTACTTAAGCACACATATGAAACGTGCTATTTTAAGAAAACCAAATATTTTTTAAAATTTTACTTACTCTTAGCCACTCTACCATATTCTCTTCAATTTCACTATCAGCAGAGATGTCTAATATAAGACGTCGTGTCAAATGAGCTTTGTGATATCTCATAAAAACGTCTTTGTTTTGTACATATTTAAGTACCAAGAGCTGTACAGAAAAAAAAGTTACTTTCAATTTACATACATTCTTATCCATCCCTCTCATTTAGACCTTTCTACATCCCCAATTGTCAAAATTCAGAAATTTATATAATCAAATACAGAGAGAGGTTTAGTAAATTGCCCATCTCTGAAAAATAACCAGTCCTGAAATACTACAATACTTTAATACTTCAAAAGTTAGCAAATTTGAGACTGTAACCAAATAACCTTTTAGTTCTTAGAAACATTAAGTTTTGAGATTTAATATAAAGTGTGATAAAACTTTACATGAAAATCAATGGTTCTTCCCCATTTTTTTCTTCTACATTTCTTCTTCACTTTATTCTAATGCTAATCTTCTCTCTAACCACCCCCCACTCCACCCCCCCCGCTTTGCTGGCTGCACCATGCAGCTTATGGGATCTTAGTTCCCTGACCAGGGATTGAACCTGGGCCCAGCAGTGAAAGCAGTCTTAACCACTGGACTGCCATGGAACTCCCCCCCTAACCCTCTTTGTCTATACTTTCTCTATATCTTTACTTACTAATTTTTTCCTCTTTGATATGATGTCCTTGGCTTATATCATATTACAATAACAAGCAGAGACAAATAAATATGAAAGCAACTAACTTTTTATCTACATTCATTTATCCCTGGCTATCTATTTTGGGCTCTCACAAAAAAAAAGAAGTGAAAAACTCCTGGTCTCTCAAATATCATTCCAAATACTACCAGCTAGCTCCATTTTCCCTTTTTTTGTCCTTTAATACAAGCTAGAATTTAACTGACTTTTAAAAATAATCAAGAAAGGGGAAGAATTAAAAACTATTTCCCTTTCTGGCAGCTACAGAATAAAAATTTTCAGTAAGAAAAATAACTGCTCTATAGAGATCTTGCACTGGTAAAATTTCATAATATTAGTTGCTTAGAGATATACGTTAAAAAAAAAAACTGAGGCTATCACAGAAAGCCTTATAAGCAAAACACAAATTCAAAGATAATTCAAAAATTTCAAGTTAAAAAAATTTTATGTACCACTTCTTTAAGCTTTGCTTCAATCTCTTCAGAGGTTAGTTTTTTGCTTAATGGCGTTTTTCTTAGCAACATGTCACAGTAATTGGCAAGCAGCTCAGGGCATTTTGATTCAGGCTGAGTTTTTAATCCCACCCTAAAAAAGAAATTAAAAGCAGTTGATGAAAATGACTGAATCTGCAAATATTTTTTCTAAAGCCAATTTTTCACAGATTTCTTATGTTGTATAGATCCAATGGGACTAGGGTAAGCAAGTCTACATCTAGGGTGCATAGTTTAAGGAGGCACTCACTCTTAGGTTCCCATAAGTGCACTTGGAGAACACTGAGAGTGAGACCTCCTTGTATTTTGTAACCTATGTGCCACCTTGCCTCACTCTAGTGGCAGCTTTGTCAATGATCTTTAAAAGATTTTATTAAGATGCTTCTAAAATAGTTTTGAAAAACTGTGTAAATCCTTGCATATTTATAAGTTAACATTTAAAACTTTTTTTTTAAAGCACTCAGTGTTCGATTTATTTGCAAGATGTCACACAGGTAGCATTCTCCCCTGTTTTTCACGATCTGATTCAGAACATCAATCAATTTATGTTAAAACTGTTACTTCACTCTTTGAGACATATCCAATGTAACCTAAATTTCACAGTGATATGATATATATCATCCTTCATTAAAAACAACTGTAAACAAACTTTCCTTAAACAATGAACTTACATCTCTATTTCACTTTCTTAACAAAACTTTAAAACGAGTGTATCATATTTTATGTTTGAAAGTCTTTCATTTATTCTTTATCACACTTCTCTAAACTATATATGTAAATAAATTTAAATTCAACATTTTAAAACTCCTTATATATAAAATTCAACTGTTATCAGAAATGAGTTGTCCAAATTATAAGTACACGACTTAACAAAACAACATAATTATATTGTGTGTGTATAAACCATATGCATATGCAAAATTTTGTCTATGAAGTGGATGAAACTTTTTTCCCCTCCCAATTATGAATGCAGGAAATCATCAATTTTACTTCTACTTTTTGTATTTATAAATTTATGTCTTTTACCTAAAAAATCTTATTCATATTTATAGATAGGACTAGAAGAAGTTTTTCTTATAATGTTACTCAATTCATTGAGCACCTCCTGAGTTATTTGCTAAAAAAACATATACTGATCTAACAAAAAAAGTTATTTTTTAATAATGGATCAAATTAGCCATCAATTGTGTTGAAAGCAAATAATTAGAAACCATTTTACAAAAGGATATAACATCTAGTCATTAGAAATTCATTTTCTGTACAACAATACCAATATTTCAAAATATTCCTTTCTTAAACGACTTGGAGGCATTTTACAATTCAAGGCACATACCATAGTAAGAATGAAGAGAGATATGCCTTTCTTTACAAAATAGGGAAGAGTAATTCTGGAAAGGAGAAGTGAAAGGAGAAACTGCAATACTTCCACCAGAGAGTTCAATTTCAGAAAAAAGTAGATGTGGAAATTGAGGATTTAGAAAGTGATTTCCTTAAAAGTAGCTACACTGGCATACTCTTGGGAATTCTTTCTGTATCCCTCGAGGTAGATATAGCAAGTCTAAAGACCACTAACTTACTTCATAAGAATCTATCCATCTCCTCCAATCTATTCACATTGCCAATACCTAGCTAGCTTCTATATGAACTGCTGTAATAACTGCAGTAGTCTATCTCCCTTCCTCCAATTCAACAGGTTGAGAAGACAGTTTTCAGTCTTTTATTGTTGTTTCTTTGGTATTGTGTCATTCCCCCGATCTCTGGCTTTTTGTGTTTTGTTTTTTTCCAGTTTTTAGCTGTTTTACTATGATGTACCTAGGAATGGTTTAATTTGTAGTTATCATGCTTGAGATTCAAAGAGTTGCTTGAATACAAGTTGGCATCTTTTGGCAATTTGGAAAAATTTTGGTCAATAGCTCATGCCTCCTTTTCCTTTCTCTATGATTCCAATTACATATCGCTATAGATATTTTACCTTTTCTCAGGTAACAATTTCCACCTATTTGTCTATTAATATGTATTACTTACTCATTATTATTCATGACCTATTTAAGATTACTGAGATATAATTCACATACCATACAATTTATCCATCTGAAGTGTGTAATTCAATGTTTCTTTAAAGTATATTCACAAGGTTGTACAACTATCATCAAAATAAAATTTTAAACATTTTCATTACCCCAAAAACAAACCCCATACTCATTAGTAGTCAAATCTCATTTTCCAGCTATCCCTCCCTCCCAGTCCCTAGTTATAACTAATCGACTTTCTGTCTCTATGGATTTCCTTATTCTGGACATCTCATATAAATGGAAGCATACAATATGTGACCTTTTGTGACTGGTATCTCTTACTTAGCATAATGTTTTTATGATTCATCCAGATCATAGCACATATCCATTCATTCCTTCAAAAAATTATCCTTTTATCATGGTCAAAAGATTTAGCATATTAGCCATTTTAAGTGTACAATTCAGTGGCCTTAAGTACATTCACAATGTTCTGCAAATATCATCACTATCTATGTCCAGAACTTATTCATTATCCTAAACAGAAACCCTGTACTCATTAAACAATAACCTTCCATTCCCTCCTATCCCCAGTTCCTGGTAACGTCTATTCTACTTTTCTGTATCAATAAATTTGCCTATCCTAGATACTTCATATAAATGTAATCATAAAAAATTTGTCCTTTTGTGTCTGGCTTATTTCACGTCTCAAGGTTTCACTCAAGTTGTAGCATGTATCAGAATTTCTTTCCTTTTATGACTAAATAAAATTCCATCGCATAGATATACCGCATTTTGCTTATCCATCATCAGATAATGGACATTTGGGTTGTTTCCATTTTTTGGCTATTAAGAATAATGCTGCTATGAACATTTATGTACAAGTTTTTGAGTAGATATATGTTTTCACTTCTTTTGGGTATATACCCAGGAGTGGAGCTGATGGGTCACATGTTAACTTTATGTTAAACTTCTTGAGAAACTACAAAAGTGTTACCACAGTAGCTGTGTACCAACTATAATGATCCCAATCTCTCTCCGCATCTTCACCAACACTTGTTAATGTCTTTTTAATTTTAGCCATCCTAGTGGGCGTGAGTGATATATCACTGTGGTTAAATTATTAATCTTAATTATTTTAAAGTCCTTATCTACTAACTCCAATAGTGGGATCACCTGAGAGTCTGCTTCTGAAATTATTTTTCTCTTAGTTGACCATAAATTTCTCTGCCATCACAGGACTAGTAATGTACTGAATACTACGCACTGCATATAAAAGAATCATGAAGGGGGAGAGGGATAAATTAGGAGTTTAGGATTAACACATACACATTATTATATATAAAACAGATAACCAACAAGGATCTACTACATAGCACAGGGAACTATACTCAATATTTTGTAATAACCTACAGGAAAAAAGAATCTGAAAAAAATATAAATGTATAACTTAATCACTTTGCTGTATACCTGAAATTAACAGAACATTGTAAATTAACTGTACTTCAATTAAAAAAAAAAAAAAAGAATCACAGAGGCACCAGACTAGTTTATCTTCCATTAAGAATGTGTGTTCACCCTTTGTTCTGCTATGGCAGAGGCTGATCACTTTAATCCAATCAAACTATTTTGGTTCAAGGATGGGTTGTAGTTTTGGTAAGAATCAGTCTACCTCTGGTTACCCACTGAATCTAAGGAATGTCCCTCCTGGGCTTTCACTTGAGATCCTAGTTGAGTTTTGTCATTCCAGTCCTGTGTGACCACCAAAAGCTCTACTGTCCCCCAGCAGTACTGCTCAGCCTGAGTGAAACCTAGATTCTCAGTTACTTTTTTTCAGGGAAACACAGCTACAAAGCATCAGCTAACTTCTGAAGGTTCTCTCTCATTTCTATAACTTTCATTATTTTGTTCTAGTTGCTTCTGTAGCTCTTTGATAATATTAAAATGACTATTTCCTAAATTTACCTGATTTCCCTGATTGTTCTCAGTGGAAGCACTGGCTCACCATGAACTACTATATTCCTCCTCAGAAGTGACTCTCCCAAATAACCTGGATGATACTAGCAGCTTTATTCTTCTAGAACATTACCTCTACCACCTCCAATAGCTACAACACTCATGTTCTGCTGCCTGAATCATCTAATAATACTCATTTTATTCCACAGAAATTTTCTACTTAATCTGGAGCTAAAGACAGGATCTGGTCACCTTAGAATAAAAAAAATAAAGAGAAAGTAATCCCCACTTCTGGGAATTTAGACTGTAGAAACATATAAAATGGCAACTGTACAATATTATTCACTGGAGCACTATTATTAGTAATAGCAAAGTATCAGAAAATACTTAGTGTAGAAATAAAGGATCAATTAAATAAACTATGCTATATGTACCAGACATAACACCATGCTGCTATTAAGAATAACGAAGTTATGAAAAAAACTACAGCTAACATACTAATCAGGAATAAGACAAGGATGTCAACATTCACCACTGCTGTTCATCACTGTGCTAGAAGTTCTATCTAGAGCTAGAAGTTCTAGTTAGAGCAATTAGGCAAGAAAAATAAAGACATCCAAATTGGAAAGAAAGAAGTAAAAGTATCTCTATTCACAGATGTCATGAGCTTCTATATATAAAGTATTAAAGAATCCACAGAAAAGCTACTAGAGCCAATGACTGAATTTATTAGCAAAGTTGCAGGGTACAAGATCAACACACAAGAATCAGTTGCGTTTTCATACGCCAGCAATGAACAATCCAAAAGGAAATTATATAAACAATTTCATTTATAATAACATCCAAAAGAAAAACATACCTAGAAATAAACTTAACCAAGGACATGAAAGCCCAAGCAGAGTAAAAGAGCCATCCTTGCAGGTCTGCAACTTTGCATGAGGTGTCAGAGCCACTAGAAAGGCCTAGCATCCAGGCATCAAAGACCAAACAGTTAAGGGGTGTGTTGACATGAAGGAGTGGCCATGTATGGAGTATGAGAGAAGAGACCAAATAGGTAAGGAGGGTGTCCATGCAAGGAGAAGGTACAACGGGAGGCATTAAGGCTCCAGTTGGATGAGGAAGGCATTCATGTAGGGGGTGGCCCAGTCTGGGGAGTCAGAGCCTCAGCAGGGTGAGGAATGCATCCACAAAGAAACAAGGCCAGGTACTGTAGTTGCAAATGCATATGTGTACCTTTAGCTTGTCCACTGAGAGGCTCTAGGAGCAGTGACACCACAATAGCAATTAATACACCTAGCAACAGATTTTGTCCACTAAATACCAACGTCCACTAAAAGCAACTAGAGCTCTGTGAAAAAATGGCTAACCCTGAGGCTAAGGCAAGGGAAAGTACAAAATGAATCTGGAAATCTTCACATCCCAAAAAGAAAGAAGAATTTACTTTAAAAGGACCCAGAAACCAGCTCCCATTAGTGAAATCTAGGATAATCTAAAACTCAAAACAAAGAATAAAAGTAAATTATGGGAGTTCCCTGGTGGTCTAGTGGTTAGGATTTGGTGGTTTCACTGCTGTGGCCTGGGTTCAATCCCTGGTCAGGGAACTGAGATCCTGTAATCCATGCAGCACAGCAACCCACCACCCCCACCAAAAAAAAAAGTAAATTATAACCCATTGAATAAAAATAGTAAACTATGAGTTCATACTGAGATGATAAATCAATGTACAAATTGAAAATTTAATGAGCAATGATGGGATCTTTACAGTTTTAAAGTACCTGTCAAAAAATACTTAATTACAAAAAGAAAAAGAATGAGTGGATAAGTCTGGCATATACCAACTTAATTAGGTAATCAAACTAAACTAAATCAGTACTGGGATAAATCAAAATCATGCACCCTCCCTCACATAAGATGCAATGACGGAAGTCCCTGGTGGTCCAGGGGTTATGACTCCATGCTATCACTGCTGAGGGCCCAGGTTCAATCCCTGGTCAGAGAACTAGGATCCAGCAAGCCATGTGGCGTGGCCAAAAAAAAGATTCAATGAGAATAATAAACTTTCACTTCTGCCAAAGATGCAAACCTGAATCTAATCATAAAAAACATCAGATTAACTCACACTAAGGGACATCCTACAAAATAATTGGACTGTAATCTTCAAAATGTCAAGATAATGAGAGTCAGAAGAGAGACAGTTCCACACCAAAGAAATAGGAATATAAGAACTAAATGCAACACATGATTCTGCGATGGATCCTTCTGCTATAAAAAATACAACATTATCAATAAATTTAAAGGGATCTGAGGAGTAGATGGTTATTATGCATCAAAGACAATTTTCTGACTTTGATAGTTGTATTGTGATTATATTTGTAGAAAATATACACTAGTGTACTTGGAATAATGAGCAACTTACTCTCAAATGGTTCCAGAAAAAAAAGTTTTAATGTATTTCCAAAGAGAAAAGGATAATAAACTTACAACTATATGTACGTTATTTCGACAACTGAGAAGAAAAGATTCCTTGTAAAGCACCACTTCACTAAAACTACAACTAGATTAAATTTAAAATTTTGAAAAGCCTGTATCTATTAAAGAAATCGAACTTGTGATCAGTACCTGCCCACAGAGAAAACTCCCGACCCAAATGGTTTTACTAATGAATTCTACCAAACATTTAAGGAAGAAGTAATGTCAATTAAACTAATTCTTTTAAAACATACAAAAGGAGGGAATAACTCTCAATACTTTTTGAAGCCAGCATAATCCTGAAACCAGAAAAGGACAAATATCAAAAAAATGAAAATTGTACAAGGCACAAAGGCCAGAAAGAAAATGGTAAATCCACAAATATAGACAAAAAATATTTAACAAAACACTGGCAAATTAAATCCAGAAATATATAAAGAGAATAATACAGCACGACCAAGTAGAATTTATCCCAAGAATTCAACCTTGGTTAAATGTTTTCTTAAAAAAAATCAATGTATCCTGAAGAAGAAAAACGGAACTGAAGGAATCAGGCTCCCTGACTTCAGACTATATTACAAAGCTACAGTCATCAAAACAGTCTGGTACTGGCACGAAAACAGAAATATAGATCCATGGAGCAGGATAGAAAGCCCAGAAATAAACCCATGCACCTATGGTCAATTAATCTATGACAAAGGAGGCAAGAATATACAATGGAGGAAAGACAGTCTCTTCAATAAATGGTGCTGGGAAAACTGGACAGCTACATGTAAAAAAATGAAATTAGAACACTCTCTAACACCATACACAAAAATAAACTCCAAATGGATTAAAGACCTAAATGTAAGACTGGACACTATAAAACTCTTAGAGGAAAACACAGGCAGAACACTGTTTGACATAAATTGCAGCAATATCTTTTTTGGATCTACCTTCTAGAGTAATGAAAATAAAAACAAAAATAAACAAATGGGACCTAATTAAACTTAAAAACTTTTACATAGCAAAGGAAACCATAAACAAAACGAAAAGACAATCCACAGAATGGGAGAAAATATTTGCAAATGAAGTGACTTGACAAGGGATTAATCTCTAAAATATACAAACAGCTCATGAAGCTCAATATCAAAAAAAACAAACAACCCAATCAAAAAATGGGCAGAAGATCTAAACAGACATTTCTCCAAAAAAGACATACAGATGGCCAAAAAACACATGAAAAAATGCTCAACATTGCTAATTATTAGAGAAATGCAAATCAAAAATACAATGTCACCAGTCAGAATGGCCATCATCAAAAAGTCTACAAACAATAAATACTGGAGAGGGTGTGGAGAAAAGGGAACCCTCTTGCACTGTTGGTGGGAATGTAAATTGATACAACCACTATGGAGAACAGTATGGAGGCTCCTTGAAAAACTAAAAATAGAGCTACCACATGACCCAGCAATCCCACTCTTGGGCATATGTCCAGAGAAAACCATAATTTGAAAAGATACATGGACCCCAATGTTCACTGCAGCACTATTTACAATAGCCAGGACATGGAAGAAACCTAAATGTCCATCAAAAGAGGAATGGATAAAGAAGATGTGGTATATATATACAATGGAATATTACTCAGCCATAACAAAGAATGAAATAATGCCATTTGCAGCAACATGGATGGACCTAGAAATTATCATATTAAGTGAAGTAAGTCAGACAAATATTATATGATATCACTTACATGTGAAATCTAAAAAAAATTAATCAAACTTATTTATAAAACAAAGAGACTCACAGACTTCAAAAACACTTACGGTTATGAAAGGGGAAATGTGTGTGGGGGGGGGAATAAATCAGGTGTCTAGGATTAACATATACACACTACCATATATATATGGTGTGTATATATATATATATATATATATATACACACACACATACATATATATAAATAATCAACAGGACCCACTCTATAGCACAGGGAACTCTACTCAATATTCTGTAATAACCTAAATGGGAAAAAAGTCTGAAAAAGAATGGATATATGTATATGTATAACTTAATCACTTTGCTGTACACCTGAAACTAACACAACATTGTAAATCAACTATACTCCAATATAAAATAAAAATTAAAAAGCAGAACTGATGTTTCCCTCAGGTTTCTTTCTGAGAAGAAATTCTGCCCAAAGATGTATAATAATTCCTGCCCAAGAATTTCCAGGCTGCTAGCCTGCCCTACAAACTTTGGATTTGCCAGCCCCCACAATTACATAAGCCAATTCCTTTAAATAAATCTCTCTTCTATCTCCCCACACCCCTCCCCCAAATCAATGTATTTCACCACATCAAAAGAATAAGGAAGAAAAACCTTCTGGTCATTTTAAGACAGAAAAAGCATTTAATAAGTCAACACCCATTCATTATCAAACTTTCAGCAAATTAGGAATTAAAAAAAACCCAATTAAAGGCATCTATGAAAAACCCTCACCTAACTTTGTACTTAATGACAAAATATTAAGGCTTTTCCCCTAAGCTTGCCAAAAAAGGCAAGGATGTCCACTCTCACTACTTCTGTTCAATACTGTACTTATGATCCTAGCCAGTGCATCAATCCAGAAAAAGAAATAACTGGTATAAAGATGAGAAAGGAAGAAATAAAGCTGCCTTATTCAAAGATTACATGATTTTTTACATAGAAAATCTCAAGAAATCTAAAAAAGAACTACTAGAACTAATAACTTTAATAAGGTAACAGGAGGTAAGATCAATATACAAAAATCAACCATATTTTTATATACTAGCAAAATACCAGAATACCAAAAGCACTCAAGGAAAAAAAAGAACAAAGTTATACCAGCTGACTTAAAGACTTACTGCAGAACTATATTAATCATGGCTGTTTGTAATGGCCAAAGGATACCCATTTAATTCAGTGGAATAGAATAGAAAGTCCAGAAAAACATACATATTTTTAAGTCACTTGATTTTTCACATAAGACACTAAAGCAACCCAGTAGGGAATGGGAAGTATTTCCAACAAATGGTGATGAAACCACTTGCTATCCATACAGAAAAGAAAAAAATGAAAGTTAATCCCTAACTTACACTATATGCAAATATCAATTTAAGGTGGCTCTTAAATGTAAATATGAAAGCTAAAAATTATAAAGCTTCTAGAAGAAAACAGAAGGTTATCTTGTCCTAGTGTCAGAGGTAGACAAAGGTTTCCTAGACAAAACATAGAAAGCAAAATCCACAAAAGAAAAGCATATATCTTATAAAGGACCTACATACAGAATATATAAGGACTCACAGCTCACTACTAAAAAGGAACAACCCAATAGAAAAAAAACAGGCAAAAAATCTGAACACTTTTTAAAGAAAATAAGAGTACCAAAAATACCAAAAAAGTGTTCAATATCAATAGACATGAGGGAAATGGGAATCAAAACTATACTGAGATAATACTACATACATCCAGAATGACTAAAATTAAAATGACAACACTAAACACTGGCGAGAACACGGATTAAGTGGTATTCTTATACTTTGCTGGTGGGAGTGTAAAACAGTACAACCACTTTGGAAAGCAAACCACTGTGATACAAAAAAACATGGATAAATCTTAAAAACACTATGCTGAGTTGAAAAAAGCTGTACACAAAAAGTACATATTGTATGAATTCCATTTATATGTAGTCCTAGATCAGGCAAAACTAACCTATGTTGAAATAATCAGAACAATAGTTGCCTTCTGGAAGGAGGTGGAACTGATTGGGAATGGACATAAGGTAATTCTCAAGGATGATGAAGATATTGTGTATCTTAATAGGGATGTAGGCATTTGTCAAATCTGACAAAATTATACACCTAAGATATGATTTATGGATATGACTGTAGGTAAATTTTACCTCAAAACAAACACAAAATTCAATTAATGACTGCATGCTAAAGTGTTTAGGGAGCAAAGTTTACTGATGCTTGCAACTTCTTTTGAAATGCATTTAAAAGTTGACTGATGGATGTATAGGGAGATACATATAAATAAATATACATATATATATAAATATACATATAAAGATACATATACATATAAATAAAGCAACAGAGTGACTTTACTCTTCAGTTTGAATATTTTCATTAAAAAATGCTGGGAGTAGTGGAGAATAAGTAAGACCTTTATGTATTCACATGAAGAGATCTCCAAGATGTGGTGTTATATGTTTCATATTTATAAAGAGAACACAATAAATGCCCTTCTAAACAATGCCAATAAAACTGTATGACCCAGGTAGGTGTCTTCCACTGTGATGGCACTCAAATAACTTACACGGTTCAAAAAAATACAAAATGAAAATGATTTTTAAAAAAAAACAACAAAGCCCTGAACAATTACTTTTCCTTCTTGAGAAATGCTATTTTTGAATATTTTAGCATTGTGTATAAAATTTATTTAAGATTAAGAAAGAAGTTTTTCCAATTAACCTTTAGCACTACTTAGTACAACTCTGAAGATACTATAACTAGCTCAGATTAATTAATATTTCATTAACTTTTCATTTTCAGATTTTCTGTAATAGTAGCACAAATAAATCTATCTTACTTGAGATTGAGATCTCACCAATGAGAGATCAACTAAAAAAAATATATAAAAATTTACGTTAAAATTGATTTCCCTTAAAATCAGTATGGTGAATAGAGTCATATTCTATGCTTTTGTAGGTTATAAAATAACTTTGGTGAATAACGAGGAGGGAAAAATCAAGAAGAGATTCAAAAAGATTAAGAACAAAACGTTTTTTACTCAAAAAAATAAGGTCAACATTCTTTGGTCATAGAGGAGATAATATAAAATTTAAAATCAAGACAGAATTTTTAATAATCAAAGGCGGCAAAAATCATAAAAGTTAAAAAAATGAAAAACAAACCTGACAGGATTAGGGAAACAGGGCACTTTGCATATCCAATAACATATAATACACTCCAAAAAATTTAAGAATTTTAATGGTAAAATTTTAAACATATGATTTAAAAGACTTACCCTTTCTGCTTCAAAGGTAATTCAAGTTTAAATATGGTAGCATCATTAACAACTGCTTTATATGCCTACAAATAATATAAAATAAGATACGAACATTATTTTTAATACTTAAAATAGATAATTATAATTCTAAAAATACATAAAATACAAATTAGTTTTTATTTTTAATGATGTATCTGGCCAAGTCAATGATTTCAACATGCTCTTTCTCATGTCATGATTATCATTATTCTCAAGTGAGGTATTAATGCTGCCTGACAACCATAACATTTTCTCTTGTCCACACATTCTCCTAGAAAACATTTTCATACCACTTCCTTTCTCTTCAAACCTCCAGTATTTCCTCTCCCATGCATACTCTCAGCTGATGATGTGGCTTCCTAATTCACTGAGAAAACCAAAGTAATCAGAATTCCCTCCTTTTTCTCCTGTATCATCAATTTTTCCCCCCTCCATTATTTCTACAGCCTCAATATGCATACATATTATTCTTTAAATCTTAAAAACTCTCTCTTGGCTTTGTCCACCTTCAGCTACTTCCCCATATTTCTCTCTCTCTAAGCTAAACTCCTAGAAGAATTATCTAACTCACTGTCGCTAATTTCTCTACTACCATTCTTATCTGAAACTGTTCTAAACAGGCTTTCACACTACTACTCCAACTAATCATTCTTGTCAACCTCCATGTTGCTGAAGACAATGGTTAATCCCCATCTTATCTGACCTATCAGCAGCATTTTAAAACAGCAGATCCTGCCCTCCTCCTGGAAAGTGCTTTTTCCACTTGTTTTCTAGCACAGCACTCTCCTGGTCATTCCACTCATTCGCCTCTCTCCTCAGGAAAGATGGCTGGTTCCTTATCGTTATGATAACTAATTTTAAAATGCCCCAGACCAGTCCTTGGATCTCTTCTCTTTGCTATCTTCACTCTTACTCTGGAGATCATAGCCACTGTCAGTGCTTTAAAAACCATCTATATGCTGAAGCTCCCAGATTTATTTTTGCAGGCCCGTCCCCTCCCTTAAGCTCCAGATTTGATGTTGCCATATGGATGTTTAACAAGCATTTCAAAGTTAACTTGTCCAGAACTGAGTTCCTAATCTCTCTTCAACCATCTCCCCAAAACCTGCTTCTCACAAAGTCTTCATCTTCCCTCATCTCAGCAAGCATATACTTCTAATGGATCAGAACAAAAATCTGAGTGTCATCCTTGACTGATATCTTTCTATCACATTCCACATCTGATTCCATTAGCAAGTCCTGTATAGCCTATTTTTACAATATAATCAAAATCCAACCACTTTTGACTACCTTCACCTACTATCGTTCTGAGCAGAGCTTCCATCATTACTTAACTGAATTACTTAAATCGATTCTTAACCCATTTCCTTGCTTCCTCTCTTGCCCCCTTCAGTCTATTCTTTTTGCAGCAGGCAGGTGATCCTGATAAAAATGTAAGTCAGATCCTGTCATTTGGTTCAAGATATTTCTATGACTTTCTATCCTACTCAGAGTACAAATGAAACTCCTTACCATGGCTCAGTCTTACATGATCTGGCCTCCTGTTATCTCTGACTACTTATCTCTGATTTCCTACTATTCTCCCCCTCACTCAATCCACTCTGGCCACAATGATCTCTTTCTTCTCTGGTTCTGGAACATGACAGGTATAATCCTGCCTTAGAGCCTCTGCATTTGCTCTCCCCTCAGACTAGAGTATTATTCCCTCAGAGAGCCACATGACATATTCCTTAATCAACTTCAATCTTGATTTGAATGTCACCTCATATAAAGCCCTTTGCAGGCCACTCAATTTAATATTTCAAATGATCTCATTACCTCCATACTCCCTTAACCCTTTTCCTACTTTATCTACCTAGGTACCTACCTATCTACCTTTCTTTCTACCCAAATATTTATCTAAAGGTAGACAGTAATTTTTAAAAAATGCTACTGGAGGAAGTTGATTGTGTTTTTAGAGTCTAGAAAATAATTTCACTTGGGAAGTAAGGAAAGGTAGTTGAAGAGGGGGAAAAACTAATGGTAATTCTAGTGATAGGTTTATGATATTTAAAAAGATACGGGGCTTCCCTGGTGGTGCAGTGGTCAAGAATCCACCTGCCAATGCAGGGAACATGGGTTCGAGCCCTGCTCTGGGAAGATCTCACATGCCGCGGAGCAACTAAGCCTGGGCACCACAACTACTGAGCCTGTGCTCTATAGCCCGTGAGCCACAACTACTGAGCCCTCGCGCCACAACTACTGAAGCCCGCACACCTAGAGCCCATGCTCCGCAACAAGAGAAGCCACCTCAAGGAGAAGCCAGTGCACCACAACGAAGAGTAGCCCCCGCTCACCGCAACTAGAGAAAGCCCACGTGAAGCAATGAAGACCCAACGCAGCCAAAATTAAATAAATAAATAATATAATAAAATAAATAAATTTATTTTAAAATAATAAAAAGATAATGACGCTAAGGATAATACTGTTTCATTATCATTATCCTAGACTATAATGATGGGAAAGAAGGTATGGAAAGCAAGAATAAATGTGATACAACTCTCACAAGAGCCCTATGAAAGGAAACAGGACAGAGAAATCAATTCTGCTTGGGATAGGATGTGGGGGGAGGCAGAGTATCAAGGAAATTCCAGGAGAAGTATACTTTGAGCTGAGTCTTAAAGGAAGGATGAATAAGAATTCAATAATCAATAATATTCAAAAACAGGAAGACATTCTTGAAAAATTAAGAAAGCAACTTTCTAGCTAAATTCTGGTTCACAAGCATACCCAATGCTTACAAAAGCATATAAGAAACCAAATATAATATGGTTGCCCTCCACTGATGAAAAATCAGAGTTGCTAGGTTTTTTAGTTTGTAATTTAATAGCATCATGATGCAAGTTTCTTATTAAAATTAAATTATGACAAGTGTTAACATACAGGAATATATACCTTGTCTCTTGCAGTAAGAAATCGTGGATCATCTTGAAAAGCTTCTTTGACAAGTCTACTAAATCTATTAAACAGTGTAAGTAACTGCTCAACATATTTCTCAGAGTCCTAAAAATAAAGTGTTGTATATTAAGTTGAGTTTAAAAATAAAATACAAAAAATGAGAAAATATAAACATAATTCTCATAACACACTATAGCTTTAAAATTTGGTAACTTTTCTGAAATATTTTTTTCTTATTAAGAAAGGTGTTCCAGCATTACTGTTTTACCATCAATTTAAAATACCCGATTTTAAATACCTTATCCTGCATTTACAAAATAACTTTGATATATATCTATCATTGTCATTGAGGAGAACTTACAGTAGTAATAGTTTCAGCAGCTGCTACCATATCTGCCAGGCCTGCACTGATGATATGTTCCTCCAAGTCTTTCAACATTGGCTCTATCCCATTAGGAACTTTGTCCATTAATGAAAACATCAAATGTAATTCTGAAACGATAGAACACACCCATGTAATCATTTCATCCATCAGAACAGACTTTCTCTTTGATTTGTATCATGGATCTAGAATGCCTATGATAATAAGAGTGTGGGGAAATATTAGCTGGAAGTTGATAGCTTTAATAGTATTCTGTGGGTGCAGACTAGTTTAGGACTTGTTATCGTTAAGTACTATAACTTCCTGATCTACCATATCAGTCTGACAAAAATTATTTTTAAAAGAAACTCTAATTAAAGTGATCACACACTGCAAAACCCAACTCCTCTTAAAAGGTGAGTCATTTGACCTTCAATGCAATGGAATATATTTATTCTAAGAAATACAAAAGTCTACACAGAAAATTAGTTACATTTCATAAAGTAGATGCAATGTTAAACACACAATACACAGTCACATCACTAAGGGGTAAAATAATGTCCTCAGATTGTTCAGAGTAACAAGG
This sequence comes from Tursiops truncatus, assembly GCF_011762595.2. NCBI lineage: Eukaryota > Metazoa > Chordata > Mammalia > Artiodactyla > Delphinidae > Tursiops > Tursiops truncatus. The sequence goes on from NC_047041.1 coordinate 24,418,432, forward strand.
TAATATACAACTGTATTCATAAAGAATTTTTCAGTTTGCAAAAAGCACTTTCTCCTATTAACCCATTTAATTGACCTTCACAATAATCTTACCTCACAGAATGGTTACCACTAAATAAATCCTTCTGAAGTGAGTCCACCTTGGATCAGACATAACTCTACTTAGTTTGGCATACAGAAATTCAAATATTTCATTTATGCCAAATGAGAAACTTGCTTTTACTCCAAAATACTTCTGAAGAGCGTAAGACTTAAGTGAACTGAAAAACGTACTTGAAAGACAACTAGAGATTAAATAGGACCTTGCAATTTTATGCAATGAAATCTAGAGAGTAATACATCAAAATGTTAAAAGTGGTTGTCTCTGAGTAGTAAGTATATGGGTAATTTTTACTGTATGCTTTTTGGTATTAATGTACTTGTTACCTCCCAAAACAGAATTTTATCATATTTAAGTAATAAAAAAATAACATTTAAGTAATAAAAAATACACTTCAGAAATCTTAAATTATAAGATATTTTGGGGGAGAGGGATGAAGATTACCAACATAGAGTGTTTTATTACTTTTTAAAAATATTTGCCACAAGGTTCCACACAAAAGTCAAAATACCTAGTTCTATCCTATACCATACGTTTACCATTTAAATTAGCCTTTAAAAGTAGCGTCCTACTTTTGGGAACAAATTGAAATTCGCATGTGAACGCACACAAACATACTGATACATAACGGGGAGAAATGCTTAAAATATAAGTTTATAAAGAAGATTTTCTTTACAGTGTTTCTAACTATGCTAAATATTTTTATCATTTTCTTTATGCAGTTTGCCATAACAAAAATACCTATGTATAAAAGAATGATCTAACAGCAATTTATTAAAAGTGATGTGCTTCAAAGATATCCTCTTAAAAGAGTATGAGAACTTTATGTGATGTTTTACCTACTTTCAGTTTCATTTCTCTTGATCATGCCTTGGCACTCTGCTAAGATAGTCTCTTTAAAGGATGTCACCAGGGCATTTACACAGCATTCCATGAGCTGAAATACATCAAAAATTGGTCAAGGCTATTATAAGCAACAATAAGGCACAGATCTATTCCACTCCATTTTGCTTCATAGTCCCACAAAACCACAATGTTCAACAACAGCAAAAAACTAAGAATACTGAAAGTAGATTTTACTTACCTTTACTAGAGGATTACTGAAGATGGATACTCTATTTTAGTTTACCAAAGCATACTTCCCCCTAAGGAAAAGGCTATAGCACTTAGGTTCTCTTTAGAAATTTTAATGAAAGTCCCCAACAAGGGGAGGAGAAAAAACTTTTTAATCTACAAAACAAACTGAAAAACTAAACTTTAATGAACTCTCATCTGGAGAGAACCTGTGTTGGAATTAGATTCTAAAATGCTAGAAGTATGAACATCCATTCAACACATAGTAGGTTTCATTGCTGTGAGCACCAAAGAAGTGTTAGGATACAAAGAATAAGCTATACCCTCTGCTTTGGAGAAGATCACTGTCTTATTGAGGGTGGGGAGGGAAGCAAACTTTAATAAATACAACTCAGTTAAGTGGCAAAACACACACACACACAAACAGAAACAAACAAAGGAACTACTATTTTTTTCTGGGTAGTTAAAAAGGTCTCATCCACAAGAAGAAATCTAAATTGGATATTGAAAAGTACAAATCTTAAAATGGATTGGGTATTCTAAGAAAAAAAAGCTGAATATGAAGAGAGTGGGAGAGAAAGGTAGACTGGAGCCAGATTATGAATGAAAACCTATGGTTTGGGATTTTACTCTATAGGTAGGGAAGGTTTTAAACAGAAGATAAATGTAATGAGCTTCTATTCCCCCACCAAGTCATTTTTAAAAGGTCAGTCTAATGTCAGCAAGGTAGGTGGTACTGAGTGGTGGTGGGGAGACTGGCAAACATGGCTGTTGAAAGATTGCAAGTTAAGATGGTCAGGGTCTAATGTTCTGGCTGGCTCCACTCCACCACTGCTCCTTCGTGTCATATATTTATTCTTCTTGCAGGTATCAAAATGAACAGGTTGTGATTACTAACACAAGGTACATTAAGGCTGATACCTCTCTTCTGAAAAACAGATCATTTGTCTGTATTAAGGAAGGGAATTGTGTGTGCCTTAAAAGTTCTTTGCTAAAAATTCCTCTTGGAATTGACATAATGTTGTTATATTACTGAAGTTAAATTTATGTAATGGAGATTCATTATATCACTGTTTCCACTTTTTAAAATGTTAAAAAAATTTCCACAATAAAAGGAATTTTTTCAGATCCCTCCCTCTATGAGAATTACACTAATGACTTTAAAGTCCATGTATGTCAATTTCTGTCCTAAGAACAACATACATATGAAATGGTTGAGAAATTTCTGCCAGGGTGGGAAGCTCTGCCCCAATTACTGAGTAATCTCATTCTATACCAGCCCTGGAATATGCACAATGGAACACTCCCACCTTCGACAGAGAATAGGTAAATCTAACTATATACAACTAATGAAGAAGAAACAAAGTGTAATCAGATTAAGCTCTGTTTTCTAAAATAAGCTCTATTTTCTGTTTTCTAAAATAATCTCTGTTTTCTGTTTCACTGAAAATTTACACTTGAACATAATCTAGTTCAGGAGTAGTCCAAATTTTGCAGACTCCAAAAATCATGTGTCATGTGTTTCAAACTGTTGTGAAACAGCTTGTTTTTTTTTTTTAATATAGAACAGAACAAAAAAAAAATCAGAGTGCATCACATACAAAAACAATATTATTTCATAACATTGTTTCAGATATGAGCAAATAAACAAAGCATATACTAAGTCACAATAAAAAATGTATTTCTTATTGTGGGTTACAATGAGGATTTAAAGGAGAGACCAAGGAGGCTAGGTGTCCAGTGGTTAGGACTCGGGCTCTCACTGCCATGGGTCTCGGTTCAATCCCTGGTCAGAGAACCAAGATCCTGCAAGCCACGTGGTGCGACCAAAAAAATAACATAACATAACATAACATTACATAACATAACATAACATAACATAAACGAGAGGCTAAATTGACAAGATAGTTGAAGTAAACTGAGCAGAATTTGGTAACTGCTTAGATGAAAGGAGTTAGGGATATAAAGGTTACTGAAACACTTTCTAGCTTGAAAGGTTAAACAAGTTATTATAATAACAAATATCTTTTAATGAGTACCTACTCTGTAAATGCTTTACATACATTATCTGATTAACCCATATGTCATTTAACTCATGAAAACCTTATGAAGCAGATATTTAACATATGAGGAAACAAGCTTACAGAGGCTAAGTAACTTACAAACGTTACACAATTAGTTCATAAGGTCTTGAGCTGTAATATGAGGCCAGGTATGTGACTCCAAGCCTACAACTTTTGATACTACATTAAGAGAGCAAGTATATACTTAGTAATGGCTATGTGCTCAGAAATGAGTTAAGTGTTGTAAGGAATAGAGAAGATAAAACATGGTTTATACACTCAATGCTCTTACAATCCAGTTTGGGATATGTAACTATAGTGTATCTAAAATGTGTGCATACTTCATACATAACAGAGGTATATGAAAAGTTCAATTTCACCAATAAAGCAAAGAGATGGAAATAAACACATTATTACTACACTATAAATAAACTTCACAAGGACAGAGACTGTGTTCCATCCAGCTATATATTCATGGACTCAACACATTTGGTGCTTGATAAATAACACAACAAAGTAGCCTATAATTTGCTACTAAATCAAGTTGTAGAAACAATTGGTACAGTGGGAATTCAAATAACAGGAAATGGATGAAGGCTAGAGTATTTGGGGAGACTCGCAAGATGGGCTTTAAGAATTCTGAAGGATTTGAATAGGCAGAAAAGAAATGTAAAACATTACTTAAAAAGAATGAATCCAAGAAAAAAACGAATAGAATGAGGTATATGAATAAGAAAATATTCCTTATTGGGTAGAATGACTCCTACTGGACAGTATTAAGTTAGAAAAATAAGTTATGGCCAAATTATGAAGGGCCTTGAAAATCAGAGATAGGAAATCAAGATACTATGGTTTTTTGAATAAAGAAGTAAAATAATGAAAGAGTAGCCTCAACTCACAAAAGAAGAAATACAAATGGTCCATAATAAGAATAAAGTAGTGGAAAATCCAATGTTCTTAATGATAGGAACTAGCAGATGGATATTCCCTTGAATTAAACAATTAATGTCAATCCTAAAAAAATAAAGATACCCAGCCTCATTAGCATTTTTGGGGGGGGGCTGCACCATGCAGCATGTGGGATCTTAGTTCCCCAACCAGCGATCGAACCCGCGCCCCATGCATTGGAAGCGCAGAGTCTTAACCACTGGACTGCCAGGAAGTCCCCTAGTAATTTTTAAATGCACGTTAAAAAATATTTTAAAATCTATGACACTGGGAAATTGGCAAAATTAATAGACTGAAAAAACCCAGATCAGCAAAGATAAACACGTATATTGTTAATGGGAATCAGAATTACAACAACATTTCTGAAAATCAGTTTGGTCTTATATAGCAATCTGTAAAAGGTGCATACCCTTTGCTTCAGCAATCTCATTTCCAGGAAATTCCATTCTAATAGAATGCCACATGTAAGAAAGATGTATACATAAAGATTTTAAAAATATATCAGGATATAAGATATAAACATGTAAATACATTCCAGGAAGTACTATTTATTAAAAAAAAACCATAATAATAACAAATAATAATGAAAATTCCCATCATTAGAGAAGTAGTTAGGTATATTATAGTACATATATATGATAAAATATATACAGGCAATAAAAGTAATGTTATAATATAGAAGTGTTTAGAGTAAAAATGTACATCATAACTTCTTTAAATGCTAGAGGAAAGGAAGAAAGAGAGAAAAGAAAGAAAAGATGGAATTCCCTGAAAGTCCAGTGGTTAGGACTTGACATTTTCACTGCCAGGGCCCAGGTTCAATCCCTAATCAGGGAACTAAGATCCTGCAAGTTGCACAGCCTGGCCAAAAAAAAAATTTTTTTTTTTTAATTTAAAAAAAATAAAGAAAAGAAGGAAAGGGAAGGGAAGGAAAAGAAAGGATAGGAAAGGAGGAAAGGGGAAAAAGGAAAGAAAAGAAAAAAAGGATCAACCAAGCAAGTATGACAAAATGATGATCATTGTTGCTGGCTAGGTTTGGAGGGTGGGGTTCATTATACTATTTTCTCTACTTCTGAAAATATTTGAAAAGTTTCATAACAAATATTTTTTTAAAAAATAAAGAGAAGGGCTTCCCTGGTGGCACAGTGGTTGAGAGTCTGCCTGCCGATGCAGGGGACACGGGTTCGTGCCCCGGTCTGGGAAGATCCCATATGCCGCGGAGCGGCTGGGCCCGTGAGCCATGGCCGCTGAGCCTGCGCGTCCGGAGCCTGTGCTCCGCAACGGAGAGGCCACAACAGTGAGAGGCCCGCGTACCGCAAAAAATAAATAAATAAATAAATAAAAATAAAGAGAAGAATCATGGTATAGATCCCTGTGTATTGAAAATCCTTTAGAAAACTATTTTATGTAGGCAAAAAGAAGAAAGGGAGGTTGCTTGATAGAGTTGTCTCCTTATCTCCAAAGAGTCTTGTCTTAACAAGAGGGTCAGTTTCTTGAGGGCAGGGACCATGTTATTCCTCTTTTGTATTTTTCTCCCCATCATTTACCAAAGTTCTACATACAGAGTCAACCCTGAGTATATACTTGTTATTTGAAAAATACGTCTTGAATGGAAAGGATAGTGATAAACCATCTCTCTCACCTTGTATTCCCTTTCTGTCTCCTTTTGCTAGCTTCCGTGAAGAAAAAAACTTTTTGCCATATGTCATCAACTCCTGTATTTTGCCTGAGATGAGCACAACTTCTAAATCCATAGCAATCTCCCCAGAGGTCTGCAAGGTGAAACACTTTAACTATCAATGTGCTTGATGTTTTACCTTCCTTTATAGCAAAACTCTTCAAAGATGATGCCTGCCATAAAACACAGCAGGCACTCAGTATTTGTTGAATGAATGAATGCATAGCTCTGTGAAGATGAGAAAGGTGGGATAGGTAGGCTAACTGATGTACTAGAGTCTTTTTTTAGTGATATTCAATTTGCACAATGCTACTTCACTGAAGTTTAATAAAAACAATAGGAACAGTTCTGATTTTTGTTAGTTATGTAATTCCCTGTAAGTTATAATTTGCTTTTGCCTTAGCTATAAAATAGAGGAGTTGAATTAAAAATCATCCTAGATTACTCCACCTTAAGATTCTACTTTATCATTATCAGGTCTCTAACCATACATGGATATGGTTATGTATTCAAGAATTCATTTATTCCATGTGTGGTAGGCTATTCTCAAAATTAACTTCTTTTTTTTTAAAAAGGTTTTTTTAAACCTTTATAACCAGTGTTTCTTGCTTCACTTCTCAACTAGTTATACAAGTAACTCTCTACATAGACCAATGCAGTCAGTTAGACTCACCCTGACTTTTTAAATACCACCCTTAATATACTTAAATACTGAAGGTTAACAAGTACTTTACTTACTTTAATGTTAACAACTTATGACTTGTGACCTTGTTGCTAATTCCATTTTTTATCAATATTTTGCACAGGTAGCAAAATAGTGTCTATCTCTCTGAGAATCAGTAAGCAACGTCTGTAAACCACAGCCCTAACAGTAAAAACTACCATGCCAGGCACAGCACTTAATGTTTTGATATAGTAGTTCATTAAACACAAGTGGGTATCACCCCACTTTACAGTTAGGAAAACAAGGATTACAAAGGTTGAAGAAATTGACAAAGGGCACACAGCTGGTAAAATGACAATGGAATTCAAATCCTCATCTTCTTCCAACATGTATGTCCCTAACCAGTGTAATACACTGCTTCCCTATCAGAGCTCTGGTCAATGAGAAGAAATGAAGACCTGCCATCACCATTTCACTCTCTATTCCATTATTCCACTGTATAAACAATCCATTTTATTCTAGTGTTACTTTGAAGATAGGAACCCGTTCTACGTTCTTATCCCCACTAGCACAAGGCCTGACATAGTTTAGGTGCACAATAAATGACTGCCTTCAGGTAAAACCAAGCTATACAGGACTATCACCTAAAATACTAATAGCCACAGAAAAAAAATTTTAAGTAATTTTTAAAAATATTTTTTCTCATTCTTTTCTTACTGTTACGTGTCACTTTTCTGTCAATAATGCCTCTTCAAGCAGCACAGCTCTGAAGCCTCTTACCTGGTTTTACTAATATACGGTGCTCATTTGCTAGAGGCCCATCCAGTGATAATCAAGCTCATTAGAATTGTGTTGGGGCTAAGCTGGATCTGGGTGGGGCTAAGTTGTTCTCCTATAAGCAAAAGTTGAAGACTGGGCCTGTCAGACACCTAATGCAATGCAGCTGCTCAGAACTCTTGGCCTAACTTACTGTTTAAGTTCTCCACTGAACTGCAAGTAGCTAAAGTTGCTAAAAGGGTTATCTTCTGGATGAGTCAAGTATTACTATATCATACCTACTACAAACACATTGACAACTCAAGCATGCTTGCACATGTGTACAAAGACACACACACAAAGCATTTGATCCAAGTTTGGGCACTCAACCCAAGCTAGGCCAATTAGAGCTAGGCTAATTAAAACCGGTGGAACAAGACTCCTCTCAGGTCACAAACTGGAGGGACAAACTGGCAGCATTCATGGTCCTGACCTCAATTTAACACAGGTTCATTGGTGACACAGATACCATGAGCAGTATCACTATAGATGATATAAATTTCCAACAGTGAAAAAAATTTAAGATTCCAAACAAAAAATATATTTTCATTGCTCAATTTACACAACAACATACCTAGAAAATGAAGTGTATTACTAATATCATGCAAAAATGTTCTGGTTTAAAAGTAAAATGAAATTAAATTCTAGACTCAGATATCTAAGTGTAAACAAGATTTTCATTTACATGAGTGGCTACGGGAGCACTGAATATTATTTTTGGGATATGGGCTAATTCTTATTTATGTGGGACAGTCTGAGCACTGTGAGACATGTAGCATTCCTGGACTCCATTCACTAAAAATCAATCATTGTGACAACCAAAAAAAAAAAGCCTCCACAAATTTCAATAACACTCTCTGGAGGTAGATACTATCTTCATTGAAAATCTCTGGCCTAGAGATTTCAGTTCAAAATATCAATATATTACCCTATCCAAACAGCATAACTCACTTTTCTTCAATTCATCTCTATTAGAATCTGCTGTATTGACAACAAGCAAATCCAAATGAAAGTTGAATTAGGATAAATCTATAAAAGGATCCTAAAAATATTGTTATTACATGCTAAACCAAACATTTAAACATTTTATATATAAAAAACAGAAATATCTTGAGAGTAACTTTTATTGGCTATATATAGTATATGTCAAAATCCCTTTGGGGTATAAATTTTTATCCATTAAAAATGGGACTTTGGGACTTCCCTGGAGGTCCAGTTGTTAAGACTCCACACTTCCATTGCAGGGGGCACGGGTTCAATCCCTGGTTAGGGAACTAGGATCCCACATGCTGCACAGTGTGGCCAAAAAAAAAAGACAGGGGGACTTTCTGTTCTATCCTAAAATGAAAGAATGCTATTATGTTAGGAACTCTGTTAATGTGATTTCCTGAATTAGTTCAACGGAGGAAAATGCCACATGATCATCTCCACTGATGCTTCCCAAATAATAAAGGCATTCTTCACAATATTCTTTATTTTTTTACATTTTATTTTGATTTTAGCCTTACATAAAAGTTGTAAAAATAGCAGAGAGTACCTATACATCCATCACCCTATTTCCCATAATGGTAACTTTTTACATAACTACAGCACAACTATCAAAACCAGGAAAATAATATTAGTACAATATTATTTAACTACAGACCTTATTAGAAATTCACCAGTCTTTCCTATTCCAGGATGCTATCTACAAACCCAGATTACATTTTGTCGTTAGTTTTCCTAGTCTCCTCCAATCTGTGACAATTTCTTGGTCCGTGTGTGTGTGCTATGATCCGGACACATTTAATTTTTATTGGCATATAGTTGCTTTACAATGTTCTGTTAGTTTCTACTATACAGCAAAATGAACCAGCTATACATATACATATATTCCCTCTTTTTTTGGATTTCCTTCCCATTTAGGTCACCACAGTGCATTAAGTAGAGTTCCCTGTGCTGTACAATATGTTCTCATTAGTTATTTATTTTATACACAGTATCAATAGGGTATATGTCAAACCCAATCTCCCAGTTCCTCCCATCCTCCTCTTTCCCTCTTGGTATCCATACATTAGTTCTCTACCTCTGTGTCTCTATTTCTGCTTTGCAAACAGATTTCATCTACACCATTTTTCTAGATTCCACATACGTACGTTAATATACGATATTTGTTTTTCTGACTTCACTCTGTATGACAGTCTCTAGGTCCATTCACATCTCTACAAATGACCCAATTTCATTCCTTTTTACGGCTGAGTAATATTCCATTGTATACACGTACCATATCTTCTTTACCCGTTCCTCTGTTGATGGACATTTAGGTTTGCTTCCATGTCCTGGCTATTGTAAATAGTGCTGCTGAGAACATAGGGGTGCATGTGTCTTTTTGAATTATGGTTTTCCCTGGGTATATGCCCAGTAGCGGGATTGCTGGGTCATATGCTAGTTTTATTTTTAGTTTTTTAAGGAAACTCCATACTGTTTTCCATTTACATGGCTGTATCAATTTACATTCCTACCAACAGTGCATGAGGGGTCCCTTCTCTCCACATGCTCTCCAGCATTTGTTTGTAGATTTTTTGATGATGGCCATTCTGACCCGTATGAGGTGATACCTCATTATAGCTTTGATTTGCATTTCTCTACTAATTCATGATGTTGAGCATCTTTCCACATGCCATCTGTATGTTTTTTGGAGAAATTTCTATTTAGGTCTTCCACCCATTTTTTGATTAGGTCGTTTTTTTGATATTGAGCTTCATGAGCTGCCTGTATATTTTGGAGATTAATCCTTTGTAAGCTGCTTTGTTTGCAAATATTTTCTCCCATTCTGAGGGTTGTCTCTTTGTCTTGTTTATGGTTTCCTTTGTTGTGCAAAAGCTTTTAATTAGGTTCCATTTGTTTATTTTTTGTTTTTATTTCCATTACTCTAGGAGGTGGGTCAAAAAAGATCTCACTTCAATTTATGTCAGAGTGTTCTGCCTATGTTTTCCTTTAAGAGTTTTATAGTGTCTGGCTTTACATTTAGGTCTTTAATCAATTTTGAGTTTATTTTTGTGTGTGGTGTTAGGGAATGTTCTAATTTCATTCCTTTACATGTCCAGTTTTCCCAGCACCACTTATTGAAGAGGCTGTCTTTTCTCCATTGTATTATATATTTTTGCCTCCTTTGTCATAGATTAGGTGACCATAGGTGCGTGGGTTTATATCTGGGCTTTATATCCTGCTCCGTGGATCTATATTTCTGTTTTTGGGCCAGTAACATACTGTCTTGATCACTGTAGCTTTGTAGTATAGTCTGAGGTCAGGGAGCCTGATTCCTCCAGCTCCGTTTTTCTTTCTCAAGACTGCTTTGGCTATTCAGGGTCTTTTGTGTTTCCACACAAATTGTAAAATTTTTTGTTCTAGTTCTGTGAAAAATGCCATTGGTAATTTGATAGGGATTGCACTGAATCTGTAGATTGCTTTGGGCAGTATAGTCATTTTCACAATATTAATTCTTCCAATCCAAGAACTTGGTGTATCTCGCCATCTGTTTGTGTCATTTTGGTTTCTTTCATCAGTATCCTACAGTTTTCTGCATACAGGTCTTTTGCCTCCTTACGTAGGATCTTGACACTTTTAAAGAATAGTAGCCAGTTATTTTGTACACTGCCCCAAAAATAGGGATTCTCTAAAATTTTCTCATTAGAATAAGAGTACTGATTTTTGACAAGAATACAACAGAAATGATTTTGTACTCTTCTTAGTGTATCATATGAAGGGGTACATAATATCAATATGTCCCATTACTGGTTATGTTAACCTTGATCACTTGATTAAGATAAGTGTTTTTTGGGTTTCTCCATCGTAGTAACTATTTTTCCCTTACCAAGTATCTTGAGGAAGATACTCTGAAACTGTCAATTCTACCTCAAACCTTTGGCCACTGATTTTAGTGTCCATTAGTGGAGCTTGTCTGCAACAACTATTAGTGTGATCGTACCTAATAGTGATCGTCAATTTCCCTCCACATTTTTAGAGAATTCTTCTCTAAAACTCTGAACATTTTTCATGTATGATGGCCAGTATTAAGTATATATCTGCATCTTTTTTCCAACGTTTTTCTACCAGATATTTATCATTTTTTGTTCCCCAATTTTTAAAAGTTCTTTGTATAGTAGAACTTTATATAGTAGGGATATTGGGCTTTTGTCTGTGACATATATTTCAAATACTTTTTCCCAGGTTGTGAGCTGATTTTTAACTTTGCTGATTGTGCTTTTTGCAATTACATACTTTTTAATTTTTAAAATTATTTTAATTTATTTTTATTGAGGTATAATTGCCATATAACATTAGTTTAAGGTGTGCAACATAATAGATAATTGTATACACTGTGAATTAAGTCACCACAATTAAGTCCAGTTAACATACATACATAACTACGTAGTTAAAAATTTTATTTTCTTATGAGAACTTTTAAGATTGCAAATTTTTTACTGTATAGTCACATTTGTCAGTCTTGTCTTTTACTGACTCTGAACTCTGAGTCATAAAAAAAACCCTCTCTCTACGCCAAAGTTAAAGAGGAATTCTTCTAGTACTTGTATGATTCCATTTTTAACATGTAGATCCCTGATCTATTTGGGGTTTATTTTTCTGAATGGTGTAAAATACAGATCTAAAGATCTTTTTCCAAGTATCTGCTGAGTCATCCCATCACCATTTTTTAAAAAGTCCATCTTTACCGCCACTGATTTGACATGCAACCTTTGTCATATATAATTCTGCACTTTCTATACCATTCCACTAGTCTACTATCTATTCATGGGTCAATATCACACTATTTTTTTTAATTTATGTATTTTTATTGAAACCAATTCATAGTTGATTTAAAATATTGTACTACTTTCAGATAGGTGTACAGTTAGTTAGGTATACAGCATAGTGATTCAGTATTTTTGCAGACTATACTCCATTATAGTTATTATAAGGTAATAGATAAAATTTCCTGCACTATACAGTATATCCTTGCTGCTTTTTTTTTTTTTTTTTTTTTTTTTTTTTTGCGGTACACGGGCCTCTCACAGTTGTGGCCTCTCCCGTTGTGGAGCACAGGCTCAGCGGCCATGGCTCACAGGTCCAGCCACTCCACGGCATGTGGGATCTTCCCGGACTGGGGCACGAACCCACATCCCCTGCATCGGCAGGCGGACTCTCAACCACTGCGCCACCAGGGAAGCCCGCTTATCTATTTTATATACAGTAGTTTGTATCTGTTAATCCCATACCCCTAATTTATCTCTCCCCTCTTCCCTTGCCCCTTTGGTAACCACAAGTTTGCTTTCTATATCTGTGACTCTGTTTCTGTTTTGCATATTTGTATCGTTTAGATTCCACATGTGATGCCATACTGTGCATGTCTTTCTCTGTCTGATTTATTTCATTAAGCATAATGATCTCTAGGTCCATCCATGTTGCTGCAAATGGCAATATTTCATTCTTTTTTATGGCTAATATTCCATTGTGTGTGTGTTTGTGTGTGTGTGTACACATACACCCCACATCTTAATCCAATCATCTGTTGACGGGTACCTGGGTGGCTTCCATGTCTTGGCTATTACAAATAGCACTGCTATGAACATTGGGGTGCATGTAACCTTTCGAATTAATAGTTTTCATCTTTTCCGGATACATAACCAGGAGTGGGATTGCTGGATAGTATAGTAACTCTATTTTCAGTTTTTTAAGGAACCTCCATACTGTTCTCCATAGTGGCTGCACCAACTTGCATTCCCAACAACAGTGTACATGAGTACCCTTTTCTCCACATCCTCCCCAACAGTTGTTATTTGTGAACTTTTTGATGATAGCCATTCTGACAGGTGTGAGGTGGTACATCAGTGTAATTTTGATTTGCATTTCTCTAATAATTAGCAATGTTGAACATCTTTTCATATGCCTTTTAGCCATCTCTATGCCTTCTTTGGAGAAATATCTATTCAGGTCTTCTGCCCATTTTTTGATTGGGTTGTTTCTTTTTCTGATATTGAGTTTTATGAACTGTTCCTACATTTTGGATATTAACAAATCCTTGTTAATCCCTGTCGGCTGCATCATTTGTAAATATTTTCTCCCAGATTGTTTTTGTTTTCTTGATAGTTTCCTTTGCTGTGCAAAAGCTTTTAAGTTTAATTAGGCCCCATTTGTTTATTTTTGCTTTCATTTCTTCTGCCTTGGGAGACTCATCCAAGAAAATATTGTTACGATTTATGACAAAGTGTCCTGAATATATTCTCTTCTAGGAGTTTTATGGTTTCAGGTCTTACATTTATGTTTTTAAATTACTTTGAACTTATTTTTGTATACGTGTGAGGGAATGTTCTAATCTCATTGTTTTACACATAGCTATATAGTTTCCCCAGACACCACTTGTTGAAGACAGTGTCGGATTGCTTTGGCAATTCGGGGTCTTTTGTGGTCCCATGTAAATTTTAGGATTATTTGTACTAGTTCTGTGAAAAATGTCACAGGTATTTTGAATAAGGATTGCAGTAAATCTGTAGATTGCTTTGGGTAGTATGGCCATTTTCAAAATATTAATTCTTCCAATCCAAGCAAGCATGGGATATCATTCCACTTCTTCGAATCATCTTCAATTTCCTTCATCAATGGTTTATAGTTCTCAGAGTATATGCCTTTAATCTCCTTGGTTAAGTTTATTCCTAGGTATTTACATTTTTTGATGTAATTTTAAATGAGATTGGTTTTTAAATTCTCTGATATTTCATTATTAGTGTATAGAAATTCAACAGAAATAGAAATACATTAATCTTGTATTCTGCAACCTTGCTGAATTCATTTCTTAGTTCTAACAGTTCTGGGGCGGAGACATTATGGTTCTCTATACAGAGTATCATGTCATCTGCAAACAGTGACAACTTTACCTCTTCCCTTTAAATTTGGATACCTTTTCTTTTTCTTGTCTTACTGCTGTGGCTAGGACTTCCAACTAGGTTAAATAGAAGCAGCTAGAATGGGCATCCTTATCTTGTTCCTGAATTTAGTTGGTAACCTTGCAGCTTTTCACCATGGAGTACTATGCTGACTGAGGGTTAGCTGTAAATGGCCTTTGTTATGTTCCCTCTACACCCACTTTGATAAGAGTTTTTACTATGAACAGATGTTGAATTTTTTCAAATGTTTTTTCTGCATCTACTGAGATGATACTGTGATTTTTATCTTTCCTTTCTTTAATGTGGTGTATCACACTGATTTGCATATGCCGAACCATCCTTGTGACACGGAAATGAATCCAATTTGATCATGGTGTATGATCCTTTTTACACATTGTTGTATTCGATTTGCTAATATTTTGTTGAGGATTTTTGCATTTGTATTCATGAAAGATATTGGCCTCTAATTTTCTATTCTTGTAGTGTCTTTGTTTGCTATTGGTATTAGGCCTCATAGAATCAATCTGAGAGTGTTCCCTCCTCTTCAATTGATTTATTTTTTTATCTCTGTGGTATCAGTTGTTCTTTCTCTTTCACTTCTTATTTTGTTTATTCGGATCCTATCGGTTTCTTCTTTGTGAGCCTAGATGAAGATTTATCAATTTTGTTTATCTTTTCAAAAAAACAGCTCTTGGTTTTAATAATCTTTTCTTTTGGTTTTTTTAATCTTTATTTTTTTTCTCTATGATCTTTATTATTTCTTTCCTTCTCCTGACTTTAGGCTTTGTTTGCTCTTCTTTTTCTATTTCTTTTAGGTATTAGGTTACGTTCTTTGAGATTTTTCTTGTTTCTTGAGGAAGGCCTGAAGTTGCTATGAATGTCCCTCTTAGAACTGCTTTGCTGCATCAGATAGATTTTGGAAAGCAGTGTTTCCATTTTCATTTGTCCAGATGTATTTTCTGATTTCCTCTTTGAGTTTCATCATTGACTCACTGGATTTTTAGCAGCAGGTTGTTTAGTCTCCACATGTTTGTTATTTTCCCACTTTTCTTTCTATGGTTGATTTCTAGTTTCACACTGTTGTGATTAGAAAAAACTCTTGATATAATTTCTATCCTCTTAAATTTGTTAAGTCTTGTTTTGTGACCTAGTATGTGACCTATCCTAGAAAGTGTTCCATGTGCACTTGAAAAGAATGTTTATTCTGCCCTTTTTTTTTTGATGGAATGTCCTGTTGACAACAATTAAATCCAACTCATCTATTCTGTCATTCAGGATCTTTGCTGCCGTATTGTTTGTCTGGATGACGTGTCCACTGATGTCAGTGGGGTCCTACTATTACTGTATTAACTGTCAATCTATCCCTTTATATCTGTTAGTATTTACTTTATACTTAGATGTTCCTGGATTGGGTGCACATATGTTAACAAGTATAATATCCTCTTCTTGTATCAATTCCTTTATCATCATATACTGCCCTTCTTTGTGATTCATCACGATCTTTGTTTTAATTTTTTCTGAAATGAGTATTGCTACCCCTGCTTTCTTATCGTTTCTGTTTGCATGAAATAACTTATCCCATACCTACTTTCAGTTTGTGTGCCCTTCATCCTAAAGGGAGTCTCTTGTAGCCAGCATACTGAAGGGTCTTGTTTTGTAATACAATTAGCCTATTTTTTTTTAAATTTATTTATGGCTGTGTTGGGTCTTAGTTGCTGCACACGGGCTTTCTCTAGTTGCAGTGAGCAGGGGCTACTCTTTGTTGCAGTGTGCAGGCTTCTCATTGCAGTGGCTTCTCTTGTTGCAGAGCATGGGCTCTAGGCATACAGGTTTCAGTAGTTGTGGCAGGTGGGCTCAATTGTTGTGGCTCACAGCCTCAGTAGTTGTGGCACATGGGCTTAGTTGCTCCATAGCATGTGGGATCCTACTGGACCAGAGCTCAAACCCATGTCCCTTGCACCAGCAGGCTGATTATTAACCACTACGCCACCAGGGAAATCCCATCCCTCCCTATGTCTTTTGATCAGTGCATTTAGTCCACTGACATATAGAGTAATTATTGGTATGTGTTTACTTAGGCCCTTTTATTACCTGTTTTCCAGTTGTTTTTGTAGTTCTTCTCTGTTCATTTCATCTTCTTTTTGTTTCTTCTATTGTTATACCACACCACTTAATTACAGAGACTTTATATAGTATGTTTTATGTCTGGTAGGGCTAGTTCTCTTCTAAGTTTTTATTTTCCAGTGTTTTCCTGGCCATTCTTACATGTTTATTTTTCCACATGAACTTTTTTTCAACTTGTCTAATTTCAATAAATAGTTGTTGGTATTTTTATTGGAATTACAGGAAATATATAAATTAATTTAGAGAAGAACTGATATCTGTACCATTTCAAGTCATAGAATTTAAGAATAAGAGATATCTCTCCATTTTTTCAAGTCTACATCCGTGTCTTTGGAGTGTCTAAAACGTTTCCTCTTACAGGTTTCACACATTTCTTACTAGACTTTTCCCAAGTATTTAATTTTCTTTGTTGCTACTATAAGTAAGGTTTGCCCTAACCTTATATCTTCTGTTTATTATTTGTGTATATGAAGACTGATATTTGTATGTTAATTTTATATCCTGCCACTTCCCTGAATTACTTTACTGTTTGAGTTTTATCATCAACTGTGGAGTTTTCCAGACAAAGTACTATCATATCATCTCTAAAATGAGACAGTTTTCCTTTTGGCTTACCCATTCTATGCCTCTAATTGATTTCTGTAGTTTAACTGCATGGGCTAATACTTCTAATGCGCTGTTCAATAGAAGTAGAAATAGTGGGTGTCCTTGCCTTGTTTATTATCTTCATGGAAATGCCTCTAATGATTCTCCATAAAATAAGATGGCTTTAGGGCTAAGGTAGATAATTCCTGATAATATTCTTAATAAAAGAAAAATAAGTACTTTCTTAGCATCATAAAATGCATACATCATGCTAGAAAGAAGCATCATGCTTAATGGTGCTTTAGAAGCACCATTTAGAAGCACTCCTATCAAACATTGAAAGAAGACAAGGATCCCCAATATTATTAACATTTTCCTAAAATAAATCATTAACAGATTTAATCAACTGAAGGAAATAAGAGATATTAATGTTACAAAGATATAATCAGATGTTTAGAATACCCAAAAGAACAAAATAAAACTCTTATAAACAAGGAAGGGAATTCAGTAAGCTGCTAAGCACTATATGAACGTTACTTGAAATGTATATTTGGCCTGTATTAGGCCTGGCCTCACAACTGGGTACTACTTAGGTGAGACTTGCTCTATTATACAGAACACTGGTCCAGGAATTTGTTTTCCTAGGATATTGAAAAGTAATCAGGTTTAGAAGATTAAGATCAAGACTTACAACATTCAAAA
Organism: Tursiops truncatus; assembly: GCF_011762595.2. Classification (NCBI taxonomy): domain Eukaryota; kingdom Metazoa; phylum Chordata; class Mammalia; order Artiodactyla; family Delphinidae; genus Tursiops; species Tursiops truncatus. The sequence continues at coordinate 24,436,105 of NC_047041.1, forward strand.
AAGGTAAGTGATAAATCATAATAATTTCCTAATTTTCAGAGAAAACACAAATGTCGAAAATGTACATACTTTAATATTAAATTCTGGTGTGCAACACTGTGTAGCCCCATATGAGCTGATAGGTAATTGTCTTCCACTAGTAATAGCCTAATAGGTAAGGAGAGATGAAAACTATTATCAATAAAGCATTAAGATATAGCATAGCATGTTCTAATGGCTGATAATTCCTGTAAGACAGAATTTAGGGCAGTAAGTCTGCTCCGAATAATTTTCAATTATGGAAGTCACTTTTCTTAGTAACTATTCAAATAATACTGTTCATACTTTATGCATATTAAATTAGAACCCCGGACTTGGTGATTTTTTGGTTTACTGTTCCTTCCATTACAACATACTTCACTTTAACACACCATTTCTCTTTGGAAACAGAAACTGTAAATTAACAAATATATAACAAATATTATGTATATAGTATAATGGCCTTAGCTCAGTAAGGTATATAATACAGTAGTGTATCTGCATTAAACCTTAAATTCCCAATGTTACAATTAATTCTATATTTTTCGTGCTTAATGTCTTCTCTGCACCAAATTTTCCTGTACAGACTATATAGTGGTCACTGATTAATATTAATCTATGTTCTTAAGAGATAGGAAAGTGATAACCTTTGGGAAAAAAAGATGGTAATAATACTGTGGAGGGAGCATGATGGAATGTTTCTTACTTGCTGATAATTCTTTTTCTGGTAATTTCACAGGTATGTTCACTTTGTGATAACTCACTTACACTTGAGATTTTTGTAACTTTTGTAACTTTTCTGTATCAATCAAAATAGTTGATTTAAGAAAAATAAGCAGAAAATCAAAACAAACCATACAAACAGACCTCTTACTTCCCCAATAAGGCACAATTTCTTTGCAAGCACATTATATTGCACTTAGGGTCTTTGTTGAAACAAAACAAAAACTTATCTTTAAACTCTAGAATCATTCAGCTTGGTAAGATGTTCACACTTGGTATCCATGGAAGCACAAATTCACATCTTCTATTTCAAGTTTTTCCCAAAATGTGTGTGTGTATTTTAAAGTAGAAAGGGAGACTTAACTGTTCTATACAAGTTTTCATGTGTATTTATTTATCTCTACCTTTCTCATTCTCTTTTTCTTGCTCTCTCTTATTCACTGTATTAGTTGGACCTCTATAGTTGAACTTCTTTAAGTTTACTATAAATATGATACAACTAAGATGTATAAAATAGAGTACAAGAATAGAAGAACAACTCTATCTTACAAACTTACAACATCCCCATCCAGGAGGTATAGGCCCACCAATCAATTCAAAATATTCAAATCCCTCTAATTAAACTCATCTTTTTTCCCTCACAACGAAGATTTATTCTTATACCTGATCTTCCCGCAGCAGCACAATTCTCCCAAGCCAAAACCTTAGAAACACTGTTAACTCAGTTCTCTCCAATATCAGCCCCATTCATATTACAATGTTCCACCTCTGGGAAGTCTGTCTCTACCCTCTTTCTTTCCATTCCCATTGCTATAACCCTACCTGGCACTCCTAATACCTTGCTTGAATTATTGCAAAAGCCTCCCACTTCCTATTCCAAGCTATTCTCCACTCCAATTTTTAAAAATTTATTTATTTGGCTGTGCTGGTCTTAGTTGCAGCACACAGGATCTTCAGTTGTGGCATGCGTGACCTAGTTCCCTGACCAGGGATCGAACCCAGGCCCCATGCACTGCGAGCACAGAGTCTTAGCCACTGGACCACCAGGGAAGTCCCCCCCACTCCAATTAATCTTTCATACTGACACTAGATTAATTTTTCTGACGGATTAAGTTTGAGCATAGCATTATTTGTTTAAAAAATATTCAATGGCCTCCCTACCTTCTGAATGAAGTTCAAGCCTGGCTTTAAATCTCTATAGAGAACTTCTATAAGCAACCACTAAATCTGCCCCCTTCCCTGGCCAATATCAGAGTTATATGAAAGAGGATATATACTGTACATAATAAAAAGCAAAACAAACAAAAAAGGGAAAAACGATCCAACTCAGTCCAATATCTGAACAAATAAACATGACTATCACTCAAGATGGAAGAAGCCAAAGAAAAATCAAAAGTAAGGAAAAAAGAAATCCCATCCATAGTTGAAAAATGTCTGGTTGTAAGCAAACTGGAATGTTACTTCTTTGACTGTGAATCTAAATCTAGTTTGTAGGCTCCAAAGACTGAAAGGAACTGGAAGAAATATTATTGCTATATTTGAGCAATTTCTAAGACTCTATCCAAACTTGATTCTTAAATTCCTTAACAAAGCACACTAAGGTCATCATCCATGTAAAAGAAAACACCAGAATAGACACTGTAGCATGGCTACTACCTCTGATCATTTCTTTCTTTTAATGAGGAACTTACAACATAAAATAAATAAAAACTATTTAAAAGACTGATGTTCTCTTATCAAGTAATTAATATTTTATCTCATGACAAGAAAAGTTTGAAAACACCCTCACATAAAAAGAAGAAATATCCCCTAGTAGTAACGGTTTGGTGCTCATTCATTCAGTATTCGCAGCCACTATTTTACAGAATGTAATTACCATCAATACTGAGAATCAACTGTATCTCTCAGGAGCATACTTTACTTGATACCTGAAAATCCCTAATATGGTTAACTTTAGGTAGGCACAAAACATAATAGAAGGAGATTGATTAAAAATTAAGTACATTAAAGTTAGAAAAGTCTAGAGCAGGGATGGCAAACAGATTTTATCTTGCACATTAGCTCTGAAGAACAATGAGTTCTGAGTAACGTGCCTTCTCAAGTTGTACTGGGAACGAGTACCAAAATCAATTAGTAATATTGGTCACAGAAGTGAGAAAGGATAAATAATGTTACTTGTTTCATGTATATACCACCCCTGGGCTACTGTACTTCAAGTAATCTCAAAGAATAAACAATTACAAAATTACTTACTGCTTCAACAGAGTTACATTCTCGCCTTGTTTCTAAATAACGTAGGGCTCGTTTTTCTTCTTCTTTTAATTTAGCATCTGCCTGTCCAGAAGCAAAATAGCAATCATTTTAAGAAAATCAAGAAAATAGCTCAAATTACCACACATACTAAGTTCTCACTTACATATTTCATATAATTCTGTACACCATTTTGTTGTAAATACGAAGGTGCCTGTGTTCTATAAAATCTCTCTGTTGAATCCAAGTATGCCTTCTCAAAATTGTCCCTATAAATTTGAAGCTTATCCTCTGGATTAGAACAAAGGTTAACTGAAAAACAGAAAATAAAATTTTACTCTAATTATGATTCAAATCAGTATTTTGAGTACAATAAATGAAATAACAAATATTGAGGAGTCATGTTCAAGGAACTGTGACAATGCTCAAGAGAACATAAAGCCATGAAAGACAAAATCCTTCTTTATGAGAAACTTAAAAAGATAACAGTATAGAGTAGTAAAGTGACAAATAGTATAGATAACATGAACTATTTTATTTTTGAATAAGAAAGAGACTGACTTCAAACTGGATGATCAAGAAACCATTCACAGAAAAGATGGGATTTGAGTTTGAGCCTTTAGGAACAAAGTAGGATTTACACTGATTAGTAAAGGAAGTAAATATTCAGAAGTAGAACAACACAAGATCAAATCGAGGTATAACAACGAGGTTGTCTGCGTGGATTGTAAGGTTAATAGAAGGTAAGGTAGAATAGTAAGTTAGGAATGGTTATGGAGAACCTCAAATCTCTGGCTAAGTAACCTGAATTTAGCATGGCCTACCACTAAATGGGTAATAAAAACACCAATAAAATTATACTTAAAAATTAATCTTGTAAAGTATAAGGGCTAAATGATAGCAATAACATCACCATAAGAAGACTGTTTGAAAAGTCTAGAAGTAGAATTCAAAGAAGTCTTAACTGGTGGCAGTTGAAATAAAAAGAAATAAATTTCAGGGACATGGCTAATGGAAATCTAGACTTGATACCTAAAGAAACACAATGGCAATGGAGAAAGCAAGTCAAAGATAAATAAAGGTTCATTTATATAAAACTTTCTTGTCGACAACTATTTTGCATCAGGCATTCTATGTTCAGTAAAGATATAGTGTCAAGAACACAGTTAAATACACTGAAGTATTACGACAGAGAAGCACAGGTACTATGAAGCACCTAACCTACTCTGGGAATTAGGAAAGGCCTCCACGAGGAAACAGAGAATGAGGATGAGTTAGCAAATAAAAGAGGAAGAAAAGTATTCTGGTCAGAGGAAACAGTACATTTGATTGAACGAAAAATGAGAGTATCACTATCAGACACTAAAAAGTTTAGAAATTCCAGAACGTATACATGGAATAAACTGATGTCCTAAAAATATAAGTGCAAAACCAGTTACCTTTCATAAGCTAGAGACTCGAATCTACATTTCTCTAATATAGGTTGCTAAAGATTCACTAGCCAAGAAATGAGTGAAATGGAGAAAATAAATATTAACCACACGAATATAAACTTTTGTAGCTTTCATTAAAACAGAATATCTTTTATATACTCTTAATTTCATGTGGCACTAAAAGTAGATGTGACTATATTCTAATAAACATAACTTTGAGACTACTATTCTATAATTGTCTTAATTTCCATGAAAAAGAAATTTGATCATAAAGGTTCAGAACATACCATAGGATTCTCTTACTCCAATGACAAGCTGAGAATCAAAAGCTTCTCCTAATCTTTCAGCATGTACCAGCTTCATTGCACTATCTTGAAGTCTGTTTTTTATATTTGAAAAGATTGACTCATTCCATGTATCAAGCATGAGCTAGGAAAAAAAGAAGAAAATATGCCATCATTTCAATTATTAATATACCAAGTACCATAAATACACACAAAAAATTTTAAGTACAAATGCTAAAAAAGGAAATAAAATTCTTAGACCTACATTCACTTGAATACTACAGGAAAGCAACATATTTATTTATTTATTTTTATTTTTGGCTGCTTTGGGTCTTCGTTGCCACGCGCAGGCTTTCTCTAGTTGTGGTGAGCGGATGTTACTCTTCATTGCGGTGTGTGGGCTTCTCATCGTGGTGGCTTCTCTTGTTGCGGAGCACAGGCTGGGCGCACTGGGCTTCAGTAGTTGCAGTATGTGGGCTCAGTAGTTGCGGCACTCAGGCCCTAGAGCACAAGGGCTTCAGTAGTTGCGGTGCATGGGCTCAGCAGTTGCGGCACGTGAGTTCTAGGGTGCACGGGCTTCAGTAGTTGTGGGACACAGACTCAGTAGCTATGGCTTGTGGGCTCTAGAGTGCAGTCTCAGTAGTCGTGGTGCAAGGGCTTAGCTGCTCTGCGGCAGGTGGGATTTTCCCGGACCAGGGATCAACCAATGTCCCCTGCACTGGCAGGTGGATTTGTAAGTACTGCGCCACCAAGGAAGTCACAGGAAAGCAGTATATTTAAATTTGGTAACTATCATGTGGTAAATACTGACAAAAGAACAAGTGTTTCAGAATCAAACACAACTGGATTTGAATTCCAGCTGTTACTTATTTGCCTGCTTTCTCTTCTGTAAAATAGTGAAAATAACAGTACAAATTTCAAGTGGTTGTTGTAAAAATTAATATGGTAATACATGGAAAATGTCACCTTCCCTATAGTTCCAAGGCTGTATTTCAGAGATACTGATATGTGTTTGGGATGGTCATATGAATGTTTGTACAAATACATGATAAATGTGAAAAGTACCAAATGAAAATATGTTTGATAATGAATCTCAAAAAGAAAAGAATATACAAATCCACCCTATGGATGTTCTGTTTAAATGATGAAAATGGCATATACGTATTCATGAGTATGCTGTCAGCATTAGTACAAATTTTAAGGCTGGGAAGGGGCAACAAGGTCCAAGACACTATTGAAATGCCTGAGCTGATTGCTAGAACCATCACAGCAAGCAGTGAGTTGTTCAAAGTTCAAATGGCATTTTTTACTATTCAAATCTGTGGTTCCATTTGATTCTCACAAGTAGAAATGTGTGTGTGTGTCTGTGTGTGTGTGTGTGTGTGTGTGTGTGTGTACTTATAAATATGAAAAATGAGGACAGCAAGCTTAGGACATTATTGACCGAAGAATTGAAAGGGAAACCTGGGACTCTTCAATTTCAGAGCTGAGTTCTTTCCATTAATTCATGAGTTGTTACTGGGCACAGAGCTTTTAACTAGAAACTAGGCAAAATATGAAAATAAACATGGTACGTTCTGAGTTTATAATAACTAGAATTAAGTAAAAAAATGATAAAGATGACAGCAGTTTAGCCACAATTAAACACAAAGATACCAGAAGGTAACCTAATAAGGAAAGACTTTTTGAACAGAAAAAAATTGAATTTATAGAAAGGTAAAAGTACAGAGAAAGAATAATGAAATAAAATTATGAAGATAAAACTAGGAAAAGGAGAAAAGGAAAAGCAAATGAGGTAATGTTTGAAGACACAGATTTACAGCTTAAGACCACATAAAAGATGAAAGAGAACTGAAGCTAAAAAAAGACGAAAGAAAACTAATATTATTCAATAAAACCTGGCAAAAGCTGAAAAGGAACTTATATGGGAAGTAGAAAAACTCATTTCAGTGTAAATTTCTTTCAAAAGTCTTCAACTCACCCTATTTCTGAAGAACATTAGGGAAAAATGGGAAAACTAACTTACCTTTCGAACAATACTGTCTTCTACATTTGATTTTTTATTGCTGCCCTGTTTACCCATTAAAGTAATCTCTAGTTGACAGAAAGGCTTCGGTAAAATATCACACTGTGTGAAGAATTTTCGCCATTCAACAATATAAGCTTTTAGCAAAGCTGTATCATCTTGATGGCTCAGTACTCGCTGAAAACAAAGAATCATACCAATTTTAAATAAATACAGGAGCTTTAAAGAATAATGGAACACATTCATGCCATAAATTTAAAATATTTTATTTACTGTATAACCTATATTATACCCAAAAGAAATTAAAACATATATATATATATATATATCAAAGAGAAATTAAAACTTGTTCACATAGCCTTACTGTAATGAACATTTCACAATATATACATATATCGAATCATGTTGTACACCTGAAACCAATAAAATGTTATATGTCGATTATACTTCAATTAAAAACCCCCTATATCCTTTAGCTATTACCTTCCTACCTTCCTCCCTTCCTAGTTCCCCCGCTCCCCGCCCAGCCCTAAGCAACCACTAATCTGTTTTCTGTGTCTATGTATTTGCCTATTCTGGACTTTCATATGAATGAGATTATATAATATGTAGACTTTGATGACTGACTCCTTTTATATGGCATAGTTTTTCAGGGCTTGTCCAAGTTGTAGTATATGTCAGTACTTTATTCTGTTTTACTGCTGAATACTATTCCATTTTATGGACATACCACACTTTTTTTATCTGTTTGTCCACTGATGAACATTTGGGTCATTTCCACCTTTGGCTATAATGAATAATGCTGCTATAAACATCTGTGTACCAAAAAAAAAAAAAAACCACAAAAAACTTGTGCACACTCACCAAGAAGGGGACACAAATAACTAAAATCAAAGATGAAAGAGGAGACGTTACAACTGATACCACAGATATACAAAGGATCATGAGAGACTATTACAAACAATTAAACACCAACAAATCTGACAACCTATAAGAAATGGATAAATTCCTGGAAACATATAATCAAAAAAGCTCAATGGTGAGGGAAAAAAAATCTGGTAGATTACTGGTAAGTTATCAAGACTGAATTCATAATCAAAAAATTCCCAACAAATGAAAGTCCAGGATCAGATGGCTTTACTGGTGAATCTTACCAAACATTTAAACCAGAACTAATACCAATCCTTCTTAAACTCTTCCAAAAACCAGGGAACACTTCCAAACTCATTTTATAAGGTTAGTATTACCCTGATACCAAAATCAGACAAAGATGCCACAAAAAAAGAAAATTACAAGCCAGAATCCCTAATAAATGCAGATGTAAAAATTCTGAAAAAAAAAATACTAGCAAGCCAAATTCTACAGCACATTAAAAGGATCATACACCACGATCAAGTGGGATTTACTCCAGGGATGCAAGGATGGGTCAACATTCACTAATTAATCAGTGTGATACACCACATTAACAGAATGACTAAAACTCATACAATCATCTCAATAGATGCAGAAAAAGGATTTGACAAAATGCAATATCTATTTATGATTAAGAACTCTCAAAAACGTATAGAGGGAATGCACCCCAATGTAATAATGGCCATATATGACAAGCTCACAGCTAACATCATATTCAATGGTGAAAAGCTGAAATCTTTTCTTCTAAGATCTGGAAATAAGACATGGATGCCTACGCTCACCACTCCTATTCAAAGCAGTACTTGAAATCTTGTCCAGAGCAATTAGGCAAGAAAAAGAAATAAAATGCACCCAAATTGGAAAGAAAGGAATAAAACTCTCACTATTTGCAGATGACATGATATTATATACAGAAAAACACTAAAGACTCCACCAAAAAATAACAAATGAATTAAGTGAAGTTGCAGGATAGAAAAATCAACATACAAAAATCTGTTGAGTTTCTATACACTAATAACAAACTACCAAAAAAGAGAAATTAGGGGGAAAGAATCCTGTTTAAAATCACATCAAAAAGAATAAAATACCTAAGAATAAATTTAACTATAGAGGTGAAAGACCTACACTGAAACACTGATGAAAGAAACTGAATAAGACACAAATAAATGAAAAGATATTCTGTGCTCACAGACTGTTACAATGCTATTGTTAAAATGTCCACACTGAGACTTCCCTGGTGGTCCAGTGGGTAAGACTCCACACTCCCAATGCAGGGGGCCCAGGTTCGATCCCTGGTCGGGGAACTAGATCCCACATGTATGCCACAATTAAGAGTTTGCATGCCACAACTAAGAAGTCCACACGTCACAATGAAGATCCTGCATGCCAAAACTAAGATGCAGGGCAGCCAAAATAAATAAAAATAAATAAATAAATAAAATGTCCACACTACTCAAAGTAGTACAGATTCAGTGCAATCCCTATCAAAATTCCAATGACATTTTTCACAGAAATAGAGCCAAGAATCCTAAAATTTGTATGGAACCATAAAAGACCCCACATAGCCAAAGCAGTCTTGAGAAATAAGAACAAAGCTGGAGGCATCATGCTTTCTGATTTCAAATTACATTACAAAGCTAGTAATCCAAACAGTATGGTATTGGCATAAAAACAGACCACACAGATCAACGGAACAAAACAGAAAGCTCAGAAATAAACCCACGCATAGTTGGTCAATTAGTTTATGACAGAGGAGTCAAAATATATGTGGGGAAAGAACAGTCTCTTCAATAAATGGTGTTAGGAAAACTGGACAGCCACATGCAAAAGAATGAAATTAGACAACTATCTTACAAAAATTAACTCAAAATGAGTTAAAGACTTGAACATAAGACCTGAAACCATAAAACTTCTAAAAGAAAACATAGGTAGCAAATTCCTTGACACCAGTCTTGGTGATGATCTTTTGGATTTGACACCAAAAGCAAAGGTACAAAAGCAAAACTAAACAAATGGGACTACATCAAACTAAAAAGCTTCTGCACATCAAACGAAACCATTAACAAAACAAAAGGCAACCTATGGGAGAAAATATTTGCAAATCATATATCTGATGTGGGGTTAATATGCAAAGTATATATAAAGAACTCACACAACTCAATAGCAAAAAAAAAAAAAAAACAAAAAAATTCTGATTAAAAATGAACAGAGGGACTTCCCTAGTGGCACAGTGGTTAAGAATCCACCTGCCAATGCAGGGGACGTGGGTTTGATCCTTGGTCTGGGAAGAACCTACATGCCATGGAGCAACTAAGCCCCTGTGCCACAACTACTGAGCCTGCACTCTAGAGCCCGTAAGCCACAACTGAGCCGATGCTCCACACCAAGAGAAGCCACTGCAATGAGAAGCCCCAGCACCACAGCGAAAAGTAGCCCCTGCTCACCACATCTAGAGAAAGCCTGCACTCAGCAACGAAGACACAGCCAAAACGAAGATGCAGCCAAAATAAATAAATAAATAAACTAATTTTTTAAAAAATGAGCAGAGGATCTGAATAGACATTTTCCCAAAGACACAGAGATGGCCAACAGGTACATGAAAAGATGCTCAACATCACTAATCACTAGAAAAATGCAAGTCAAAACCACAATAAGACATCACCCCATCCCTGTTAGAATGGTTATTATCAAAAAGACAACAAATAAGTGTTGTTGAGGATGTGGAGAAAGGAAACCCTTGTACATTGTTGGTGGGAATGTAAATTGGTGCAGCCACTACGGAAAACAGCATGGGATTCCTCAAAAAATTAAAAATAGAATTATCATATTTTCCAGCAATTCCACTTCTTGGTATCTATCCAAAGAAAACAAAAACACTAATTCAAAATGATATATGTACCCCCATGTTCACTTCAGCATTATCTACAACAGCCAAGACATGGAAACAATCTAAATGTCCAACAATGGATGAACTGATAAAGAAAATGTGGTATATAGACACAATAGAATATCATTTAGCCATACAAGAGAATGAAATCTTGCCATCTGTGACAACATGGATACCTTGAGAGCATTACGCTTAGTGAAATAAGTCAGACAAAGACAAATAAATACATTATGATCTCACTTACACGTGGAATCAAAAAACAAACCCCCCAAAACCCAAAAAACCCAACAACCCCCCCCCCAAGCTCACAGATACAGAGAACAGATTGGTGATTGCCAGGCAGAGGGATGGGGAGGAGAGGGATCAAAATGGGTGAAGGGGGTCAAAAGGTACAAATTTCCAGTTATAAAAATAAATTAGGGGGACTTCCCTGGTGGCACAGTGGTTAAGAATCCACCCGCCAATGCAGGAGACACAGGTTCGAGCCCTGGTCTGGGAAGATCCCACATGCCCCGGAGTAACTAAGCCCATGAGCCACAACTACTGAGCCTGTGCTCTAGAGCCCACAAGCCACAACTACTGAGCATGCATGCCACAATTACTGAAGCACGCGTGCCTAGTGTCTGTACTCTACAACAAGAGAAGCTACCGCAATGAGAAGCCCATGCACCACAACAAAGAGTAGCCCCTGCTCTCCGCAACTAGAGAAAAGCCCACGTGCAGCAATGAAGACCCAATGCAGCCAAAAATAAATAATAAATTTAAAAAATTAAAAAGTCACAGAGGTGTAATGTACAGCATGGTGACTACAGTTAATATTATTGTAGTATGGGCTTCCCTGGTGGCGCAGTGGTTGAGAGTCCACCTGCCGATGCGGGGGACGCGGGTTCGTGCCCCAGTCAGGGAGGATCCCACATGCCGCGGAGCAGCTGGGCCCGTGAGCCGTGGCCACTGGGCCTGCGTGTCTGGAGCCTGTGCTCTGCAACGGGAGAGGCCACAGTGGTGAGAGGCCCGCGTACCGAAAAAAAAAAAAAAATATTGTAGTACACATTTGAAAGCTGCTAAGAAGAGTAAATCTCAGAAGTTCTCATCACAAGAAAAAAAATTTGTAACTACATATGGTGACGGATGTGAAAGTAGACTTACTGTGGTGATCATTTTGCAATACATACAAATATTGAATCATTATGTCATACACCTGAAACTAGTATCATGTTATGTGTCATTATACCTAAAACAAAACTTGTGCACAAATGTTCACAGCAGCATTATTCAAAACAGACAAAAAATAGTGAGAACCCAATGTCTATCAATGACAAACAGGTAAACAAAATACAGCACAGTCATACAACGGAATATTATTCTGCCATAAGAAGGAATGAAATAGTGCTAAATGCTACAATATAGATGAACCTTGAAAACATTATCCCAAGTGAAAGAAGTCAGTCATAAAAGGCCACATATTGTAGGATTCCATTTATAGGAAATGTCCAGAATAAACAAATCCATAGGGACAGAAAGTAGACTAGTGTTCGCCAAAGTGGGGGGGGGGGGGTCATGCGGAAGTAACTGCTAATGGGTACAAAGTTTCTATATGGGCTGATGAAAATGTTCTAAAATTAGTGGGTGATGGTTGTACAACTTTATGAATATACTAAAACACACACAATTATACACTTATTAAAAGCGTGAAATCTGGTATGTAAATTATATTTCAATTTTTTTTTTTTTAAAGATCCTAGTCTATTTCTCCACCACTGGACTTTAGCTGGTCCTGTGACTAACTGTGACCAACAAAATGCTGTAGATGTGACATTGTGAGACTTCTGAGCCAAGACCTGAAGAGATTTGCAAGATTACACTATCACACCTCAAAGACTGTTTCCTTGAGAACAAGAAACCATGTGAGGGGGAAAAAGCCCCAGAGGGAAGCCAGGATGGTACCAAACACCAGGAATATGAGAAAAGCTCTCTTAGACCATCCAGTCCCTGAAGAGCCTTACTGCTGCCATATTAATAAGCTCAGGCAAAATCAGGTGAGCCTAGCCCAAACTGCTAAGCCACAGAATTATGTATTGGGTTGGCCAAAAAGTTTGTTCAGGTTTTTCCATATGTCGTTACAGGAAACCCGAACGAACTTTTTGGCCAATCCAATACAAATAGAAGGGTTACGTTAATCTTAAAAACAAAACAAACAAAACAAGAAAAAATTCAATATCCTAATAACTTTCCAAGCATTGCATATTTATTTTTATTTCTCTTCGTCATTTTCAATAATGCTATAATAAACATTTTAATGCTCACTGTCCTATTTGGGAGATTTGGTCCTTCCTAACAGGATAAACAAAATTAGTCTAGTAATTGACTAGTAAACTCACAAAGCTAGATCTTCTTAAAAGTTTTTAAATGTTTTAAAATTATACACCCATGTCTGGCACTGCCAGTCCTGGAATTTAACTGCTCTGAATTAGTGGCACTAAATCCCATCCTCGAGTTTTTGCTAAGGTCTACATTCCAAACTTTTCTGGATCGTTCCAAACATCATTCCAAACCCTGAACATACTTTGTTTTCTAGTGTGAAGTATATTTCTAAGATGATTCTTTGTGAGCCCATTTCCAGAAACTAAGGAATAATGCTCTATCAATTTGAAATAAACATAATTTATCTTCACTAAAAGTCATAAACAGATAAGCTGATATGCTTTCCAATGCAAGCAGAAACTGTTTTCCTAAATCAGTTCTAGAAAAATGTATGTTTTGATTAAACTGTGATATTGAAACATTTAATTTTTCTAAGCAAACCTGATGATTTATTTTCATTAAAAGATAATTTCCTAAAAAAAAAATTTCCTTATAAAACTCTAATTTTTAAACAATCATTTATCAAGACTAATGGTGTCATCAATAAAACATTTTAACAGATTAATGACATTAACAGACATTAACAGACATTAACAGACATTAACAGATTAATGGTGTCATCAATAAAACATTTCATTTTGTAAGTAACATCCAATGTGACATCATTCTTATTTTATCATGGTAGTGGCTACTAACAATTAAATATATACCAATCATATATTCAATTTCAGTATCTTCCTTTAAGTTATATATTCATTTTTAATTTCCAACTGCTAACACTTATTAATATTAACAAGATTTCTAACAGACTTTTACTAATGTTGTACAAGACAATGATGTAAAATTTCAAATAAAGAATAACAAATTCTAGCTCTCTAGTTTTCAAACTTCATTTTATAGAAAGGAAAATAATCTCATGTCTTTAGGCCCTTCTCCAAAGTGGTAAAGGATGCATTAGTGATGCCAGAGTTGATCTGAAATAATACTTTACCTCTGCATTAATTTTTCCCAAAAAACAAAGGTGTTAATAAAAACAAACTAGCTCTTGCATAACTGACCTAATGCCTAAATGAACTGTATGTTCATTTCAATAATATTAAACACTTATACATATCATCAACTCAAGAGTGCTGAATTTCAGCTCAGCAGCAGCAATGCAAAGGACAGTCCAAGAATTACAGTCGGAGAAGTATTTAGAATTGAAGAAAATTGCTGTCAGCTTGAAAAGAGTAAGTATTAATTGTGAGGAAAAAAATAATTTATGTGAACTGATGTGTGGCCAAAAAGTAATGGTGGTGGGGATTTCTAAAGAATGTATTAAAAATGAAATTCTTTTTATAGCACATTTTAATTGAGGATAATAATATATTCTTTTGAAAGAAATGTCAGTGAGGGAGGGGGGGAAAAACAACAAATGACAATCATTTCATTAAAAAATTTATTTAGCCAAGTGTGTCAAAAGTTAATGTGAAAAAAAAAAAAGTTAATGTGATATTTTAAAATTACTTCAGGAAGCCCTACATTCAAAATCAGAAAATATGATATTCTCTGAGTAAAGTCTTAAATAATATATAGATGCAAAACTTACTGCCTGTGCTTGCTTAATAAACTCAAGAATATCTTCTTTTAAAGCCTGATGAATTTTTGCTGGGCCTTTATCATCCCAGAGACAGACTGCATGTACATCCCTGTAAAAATAAAGCAGGTAAACAAACATTAACACTGGAAAAAGAACAAAGAACTCTGTTCTGTTTCAATACAGTTTCCATGGACCATGGACACCCTTCCATGGACCATTCAAGGGTGCTTGAATCCATTCACATGAACCAAGCATTCTTTGTAAGCCATCTCATATATAAACATTTGCTTCTATTTTCTTTGTCATTGCTTTCCTTAAATCTTTGCCACTTACTGATTAAATTTTTAAATTATAAAAGGATCTCCCAATCAGATTCCCAAAGTTAAATACTATCAATATTTTCTTGTGCAAAGACAAGTATAAATCCTTTAATATATAACACAATATATATAAACTATCCTTTTTTAGAAAATTTGTAATTTAAATACCATTACAGCAAAATTCCTAGTTTCCCCCATACATTCATCACATTTACACATCAATTACCACTGTGCCTCCTTTATTTAAAATAAACAGAAACAAAAGCTCTTTAAACTATAAATCTGACATATTTTACCCAAAGATCATTCATTATAGAAATATATTTAATATTAATACATGTTCACAGAGAGAATTTTTTAATTACTATATTGTAGAGCAGGGAAATATAACAAAAGGATAGAGTCTTATACTGGGGATTCTTTTATTCAAAAAATGTTCCCCAGTACTTTATAGAGCTCCTACCATAAAAAATGTCAAAAAAACCAAAAAATATCTCTAGAATTGTAACATTATAACAATGGCCAAATAGTCTGTTTTACATTCAGATTCTTAGGGACATAATTATAATCTAAAGTTCTGTCTGCATATTAATTTGAACTTGCTTTCATCATTTGTTAAATTCGGCTTAATAGTGGTATCTGGACCAGAGCAGATGTAGTAAGCACACAAATATCTGTTAAACAACAAGATAATAGGTAACAGCTAACTGCTTACTATATGCCAAATACTATTCTAAGCTGTTTTAACTCACTTAACCTTCACAGCAACCCTGAAGTAGTACTATTTTATTGCCATTTTACAGATGGGGAAACTGAAGCAAAGAAAGGTTAAGTAACATTCCCAAGATTACCCAGCTAGTATATGGCAATTACACGGGCAATTGGGCTCTAGAGCCCACATCAAACCATTTCCCTTAATTTACTCTTGCACCCCTCTAATCCATCCAACAGTAGCTAAAGTGATCATCATAACACTCAAATTACATCTTACTGCCTCTATATTTCAAGTCCTCCAACGGTTTCCCATTGCTCTTTGAATAAAGTACAAAATGGTTAATTGACCCCTGTAATACCTCTGCAATCTCACCTCATGGCTAAAGAAATCTAGAGTCTAAAAGAAGAAACTGATACAAAAATAGATTGATTATATTTCAATGTTTACGACTACTAAGCCTATAAACGTAAGACGGTTTAGGAACCCAAGGAGAAGGAAAGGATGGAAGTGACTGGTAAAGAGAAAAAGGGAAGACTCCCTGGAAGAGCTGATTCCTAAGCTTATCTCAATGAACAAGTAGGATTTTGCCAGGCAAAAGAGGGTGGGGGAAGGATATTTTATGAAGTCACAATGTGAGTAAAGAACTATAGATCACTAGGGTGTATGCAGTGAACTATTAACAAATCAGTGTGGCTTGGCTGTCAAGTGTGAAGTGGGGAGTGATAAGCAAGAAACTGGGCAAACTAACCCTTTTATAATTCAATCACAGTCCTATTGTATCCATCAGCTAAATGTCTCTCCAATTTGGACATTTCCATCCATCACCACTACCACAGTCAAAATTACCATCATCTCTTACCTAATTTACTATAACACAAACTAGCATGTATTGACTGCTTACGATGTACCAAGCACTTCACACATATTGACCCATGCAGTGGTTTAGGTTTCCCAAAAAAGAGATGGGATCAGACATGCAAGAGAGATTGATTGAGGGTAATGCCTGTGAGGGACAATGGGAAGTGAGCTACAAGAAGCTGGGCAAAACATAAGCTCACAATGCTGGTCTGATCCCTGTAGGGAAGAGTAGGAAGGATGAAGGTTGGGTAGCAAGAGTCTTAGACTACACAGCAGTTCTAAGAAAGTTTGGTAAAGCTATTTAAGAGTTTTAGAGCAAAAGTCACCCATCAAAGGAGTTCCATACCTCCCCAAAATAGGATTACCTTAGTATCCCTGCCTACTCATACCCACTGCAGGTACATGTCAGAAGGGCTCAAACGTGACTTGAGTCTCATAAGGCAAGAGGGAATGGTGTTGAGTTGGGTACCCAGGAAAGAGTCAAACTTGTGATCAATACATCTTCTCCAGCTCCCTTTCCTCAACCTCCAGGTGCTCCTATATGTTGTTACATCATGGAAGAATATCTTCAATACATTCTTATTTGAAACACAATACTTCTCACCACCACACAATAGAACATGTCAAGTCTCCTGGTCAATTTTCATACACATTTTGAGGAAGGTACTGTAATATACTTGAGGACTGTATGATGATAATACCCTTAAAGACCTCTATGTTCCTCTCCCTAATCCTACTCTCTCATCCATCCCCAGAAGTAACTAAGCCTGAAACTGTCATTTTATTTTCAAGTTTTACAACATACTATGAGGGTTTCTGAACGTTATAGAAATTATATCAAATAATTTTTTCAAATAATTTTTTTACTCAACACGTTTCTACTATTTACTCATATAGTTGGATGTACTTCTCGTTGATGCACTTTATCTTTTTTTTTTTAAGATTTATTTATTTATTTATTTTTGGCTGTGTAGGCTCTTCGTTGCTGCGCACGGGCTTTCTCTAGTTGCGGTGAGTGGGGGCTACTCTTTGTTGCAGTGCGCGGGTTTCTCATTGCAGTGGCTTCTCTTTGTTGCTGAGCACGGGGTCTAGGTGCGTGGGCTTCAGTAGTTGTGGTTCACGGGCTCTAGAGCACAGGCTCAGTAGTTATGGCACACGGTCTCAGTTGCTCCGCGGCATGTGGGATCTTCCCGGACCAGGGCTCGAACCTGTGTCCCTTGCATTGGCAAGCGGATTCTTAACCACTGCGCCACCAGGGAAGCCCATAACTAAGTGTTTTTAAAAAGAGACATGCTGTTAAGGGAAATTCTTTTTATTTATTTTTAATATTTATTTATGTATTTATTTATTTGGCTGCACCAGGTCTTAGTTGCAGCACACTGGATCGTCATTGCCATGTGCAGGATCTTCGATGTGGCATGTGGGATCTAGTTCCCTGACCAGGGTTCAAACCCAGGCCCCCTGAATTGGGAGCATGGAATCTTAACCACTGGACCACCAGGGAAGTCCCAGGGAATTCTTTTTATTTTATTTATTTATTTTTAAAATATTTTGTTTATTTGTTTATTTATTTATTTTGGCTGCGTTGGGTCTTCGTTGCTGCACACAGGCTTCTTGTTGCAGTGGCTTCTCCTGTTGTGGAGCACAGGCTCTAGGCGCACAGCTTCAGTAGTTGTGGCACACAGGCTCTAGAGTGCATGCTCAGTAGTTGTGGCACACAGGCTCAGTTGCTCCACAGCACGTGGGATCTTCCCGGAACAGGGCTCAAATCCGTGTACCCTGCATTGGCAGGCAGATTCTTAACAACTGCGCCAGCAGGGAAGTCCCCCAGGGAATTCTTTTTAAATACTTAACTATATTAGAAAAATCAAGTGGTTGGGGAGTGGGAGAATGATGAAGTAAAAACTTTTTAAAGGTTTCAAGAAGACAGACAGAAGGGATGAGAGAAGAGGAGGTAAGAAATATTCCAAAGTATTTCAACTTCCTCAAGTTAAACAGGGAGTAAAAGAGAAATAGTGTGACCCTGGTGCAAAAAATAGGTATTCTGGGGACTTCTCTGCTGGTCCAGTGGTAAAGAATCTGCCTTCCAGCGCAGGAGACGCAGGTTCAATCCCTGGTCGGGAAACTTAGATCCCACAAGCCGTATGGCACAGCCAAAAAAAATACAATTAATGGCTATGATTTATTAGGTAGAGATTCTT
The DNA here is from genome assembly GCF_011762595.2 of Tursiops truncatus. NCBI lineage: Eukaryota > Metazoa > Chordata > Mammalia > Artiodactyla > Delphinidae > Tursiops > Tursiops truncatus. The sequence goes on from NC_047041.1 coordinate 24,454,672, forward strand.
GCAACTCACAAAAATATAATTTTTTCCTAAGAGCACATGCATACATACAAAATTTTAAGAAGATAATTTTATAGGCTATTTCTCTGATTATAATCCATAAATAATTAAAAATTTCACTATCTAGAAATTTAAGCTCCTAGATAATGCATGGATTAAAGGAAAACAAAAAGAAAAATCACTAACAATCAAGAAAGAAATAAAGGGGCTTCCCTAGTGGCGCAGTGGTTAAGAATCCTCCTGCCAATGCAGGGGACACGGGTTCAAGCCCTGATCCGGGAAGATCCCACATGCCATGGAGTAACTAAGCCCGTGTACCACAACTACTGAGCCTGTGCTCTAAAGCGTAAGAGCCAGAACTACTGAGCCCGCGTGATACAACTACTGAAGCCCGCGCACCCTAGAGCCCATGTGCCACAACTACGGAAGCCTGCACACTCTGGGGCCCACGTGCTGCAACTACTGAGCCTGCATGCCTAGAGCTATGCTCCACAACAAGAGAAGCCACTGTAACAAGAGACATCACGCCAATGAGAAGCCCATGCACCACAACGAAGAGTAGCCCATGCTCGCCACAACTAGAGATAACCCATGCACAGCAACAAAGACCCAACGCAGCCAAAAACTAAAGTAAAATTTTTTAAAAATAGAATCTGTAAGAAAGAAATAAAAAGGAAAACCCTGAATACCACAGAAACTATGGTGACAATAAAAGCAATATTAAGGAAAAAATGTGTAGCTTGAAAGCTTTCATTGTAAAGAAAAATATTAAAAAGAATTTTAAAATTAAGAATTCAATAAAAGAACTAAGAAATCAAAGGACAAAATAAATCGAAGAAACCAGGAAGAAAACACTAATAAGGAAGCAAATTATAAACATAATAATAAACAAAAATGGAATAAATATTACTCTTTCCAAATAACAAATTTTTACCTTTTTTCTTTTCTCTATTCACAATTATTTTGTATTTCATTAATTTTGTCTTTTGTCTTTCCTCCTTTTAATTTCTTCAGGTTTACTTAGACCATGCACTTTTAGCTTTTTTTGTCTAATATACGCATCAAAGGCTATGAACTCCTTAGCATTTAAGCACTGCACAGTTGGATCCAATACGTTTTGATGTATCATATCAAAGTAATTTTTATAGCTTGATTATGTGAAAAGACCTATAAAGTGGATCAACTCCTTAATATGGATATTAAAGAAAATATGTAGGATTAGGGATTTAAAAAATGAGATATGACCACATATAAAATATAAGCATACTACTTACAATTCTATGGCAACAAATTTCTAAACCTAGAGGAAATTAAAATGAAGTGTGCAGATACTTTGTCTTATTCATTTTATTTTTATTTCTTTTACTGTTTTACATCAGTTTTAAAGGGAATAAGAGAGTAAAAACAGTATTATTAGTGGTTTACACGTCTGCCAGGATGGCAAAAGTGATTGTACCCTGCATAAATAATACACTCAAGAACATTTCCACACTCCTTTGTGGTTAGAGCAATGCAGTTTATAAAACAAAAATGTGACTATTCCCGTTGAAGTAGGCATCAAAAATTCGTTTTGAGAAAGAAGATGAAAGGAGCATTCTCTAACTACTGGATGCCAGGAAGCAGAGTTTTTCAGAATCAAAAACAAAGAGAGCCCTAATTAAGAGAAAGGCCCCACCCCTCAGGGGTCACAGAGTTGGTTCTTTTGCTTTAAACTAATTCATCATTTTCACGTATCAAAGGATTTTTCTTTATCCAAAATTAAAACTAAAAGAGACATCACAACACTTTTCAGAAATGCAAACATCCTGAGATAGATCAATACCAGGATCTACTCAAGGATTTGCTATTTAGGTATAGTTAGTAGAATTCATATTTAAAGTCACTTCATAAAAATAACTGTCCCAATCTTCCAAGTTCCATTTTCTCCTATCATGATCACCAAAGCAATCTCTATTGTTAAGATTCTTCTTCATTGCCTGAATGTAGAAACTGCTTAGTAAAATTCTCCTGCTTGTTTTCAAGTTGAACAGCTTTATTTCTTAAGCACTTCGAATTGTTTTATATTTTCTCCAATTGATCTATTTCTTTGGAAAATCTAGCAATTTCCTCTTCTAGATGTCTTTGTGTAGTATCAACTTGTTGGCACAGGCAAGCAAAAGTGGTCGCCATTTCCTGTTGTACTTGATGGCTGCAGTTGGCACTTGTGAAGCTAACAATCATTTGCAGTTTTTCAGTTTCGTAATTCAGAAATTGCTGTTTAAAGGCTCTCTCCTTGGCACGGGTGGTCCAAGTCAGCCTTTCATAAAGATACAAAGCTCCATACATACTTAATGAAACAGATATGAGTTTCCAGCCTACAGTTTTCCAAATCACTCCTCCAACAACAATGATGCCCATAGAAGTTCTAGACGTAAGAGAAGCTAATGCTGTTATTAAGGTAACCATGAGTTCTTCCTGTGACGCTGGATTGGTAGGAGCAGTGGGAGTAGAAGCTAAAGATCTGGGAAGCTGAAAGATAGGCTCTGATAATCCTAGAAGCACCCGCTGAGCATTTGTAGGGCCCAAGAAACAATGGATAAGGGAAGACCAGCCCAAGGAAAAATGAAATACAATACCCTCTTGAAAATCTGAACATAACTTGTGGCAATTTAGGTCATAACTGAGATCAAATTTCTTGCAAGGAATCAGTGTATGTAGTTTGTTCTGCATACCAGCTGGAAGTAATGGCTTCAGATTTCCAATAATTTCTTGCTGGGATTGAAGCATTGAAGCATTGACTTCATTGGTGCACTGATCAGCCAAATTTCTTCCCATTCCATCTTCTATGTGCTTATTTAACTCATTTTTATATACTTTCAATACACTTGGAGTAGGATGAAACTCAGAACAAAATTCATCAACAAAAACAGAGTCAACAAATTTCATCTGTCATTGTACATGAAACCTTATTTGCAACCTCCTCTGAAACCTCCCTGATTATTTTCTTAACATCCAATGTTAAAAGGTTCATCTGGTTTCGGAGAAAGTCCAGTCTACCAATTTGGTCTTCCCTCTCTTCTACTGAATAAACCCTTTTCTCTGCTGCTGCCACGTTTATTGAATCCATTATGTTTTTCACAGTTTCTAGTATCTGTTTAGCTCTGATAGTGTGCTGTTCAAACTTTGTTTTCACTGCTGACTGCAAGATACACTCCTCAAAGATTTGTTCAAAATTCTGAAACTCCTCTAATTTTGCCTGAAATCCTTCTGCAAGTGCCCCACCACCTTCTGGCATCCCCTGGGCTTTGTGCTTTCTAGCACTAAGAACTTGCTCTGCAGAAACAAAAAAGTTACGATTCCATGATTCTAAAGGATCCACAACTTTGAGCTCCTCCACCAAGAAATGTAGGCATCTTTCCATGAGCTGTCTGCATACATCTTCCATATATTCTGGCTCTGATGCAGAGGCATCCCAACGATTATTCAGAATAAAAATATTAGGCTTGGAAAGTCGTTCATTTACCTTGTGAAAAAACTGTTTTTAAGTGTTCATTAGAGTTGATTTGGAGTTTACAACCAAAACGAAGACATCAGCATCTAAGCAAAACTTACCAATCCAGCTATCCAGCTCTGTAGTGACATCTGTACCTGGACTATCCACTAAAACCAGGTCATCTCTCAAGAGGGCACATTTTGCCTTTGGCCAAAACACATGTACAAGACAGCCAGCTTTCAAGTCTTTGTTCATATGAAGGGCATGGGCCAGCTGATTAACTGTCTTCACATTCTTTTTTTCATGTGACCCTTCTGTCATGAGACAGGCTTTATCTCCATCCGTCTCTTCAACACTCAGGAAGCAACTGGTTGTATGTCCAATTCCACTAGGGAGGACTTTATCCCACAACATGGCAATGATAACAGAGCTCTTCCCACTGCTTGTCCTGCCAAAAAATGCCACTTTCGGGGCTTCCCTAGTGGCACAGTGGTTGAGAGTCCGCCTGCCGATGCAGGGGACACGGGTTCGTGCCCCGGTCCGGGAGGATCCCACATGCCGTGGAGCGGCTGGGCCCGTGGGCCATGGCCGCTGACTTTGCGCATCCAGAGCCTGTGCTCCGCAACGGAAGAGGCCACAACAGTGAGAAGGCCCGCATACCGCAAAAAAAAAAAAAAATGC